>NC_081191.1:47838563-49132730 GCF_902713425.1 Acipenser ruthenus | reverse complement strand
TGTAGACGCTGACGTCTGTCTGGCACTCGCTATTGCAGCTGCTCTTGCTTTCGGCCCTCACCTCTTTCAGAATGGAGCTGGCCGGCTTGGAAGCCAGGAAATTGTCATAGGGGGGGCTGGAACCCCTGAATTCAAAAGGGGGCCCCGTCTGGTGCTGTGTAGTGGGGGAGTTGGGTGGGGTGGAGGGCAGGATATCTGCTCTGGGTGCACAGGGAGTGAGGAGGGGGGAGTCTGCTCTGTCCCAGCTCCGAGGATTGTAGACGGCGGCCGAGATGCCCCTCTCCTGCAGCAGCCTCACTAGTCCCAAGGAGGTGCTCATTGTCTTGGTGGAATCCCGCAGGTTAGTGAAGGATTCAGCAAGGCTTAAGCGTCGAGGAGTGCTGGGGGTGGCTACAGGAGTACATTTCAGGTTGTTCATGCTAATGCAAGTGGTAGTGGGCCCCATGCTAAGACTAAAGGGAGAAAAAGGAGAATAACGTCACTAATTATTTCTCAAGAGAAGTGCAAGTTATTTTTCAGATAACATTTATAAATGTAAGACTACCACACAATAGCATTTGTGGTAAGCAAATCCTAAAAACAATAACATTTACATACATTCGTTTTAACCAGTTAAAATACTATATTTGTTTTGTGATTTTCATGCTCGAAACATTTGGAGCTTGCTCTACAGCTGATGCCTTGGTTAATGTTAACAGACTAAAAGCTAGTGAAATTACAACACACATGCTTATTAAACTAATGTAGTTAGTAAAAATATAGATGTTCACGACAAACAAACTAATGTTATCGCTTATTATTATCAAATACGACTAATTGTAATATATAGAATAGGAGCACATCTAATGGCTTTCATTTAGATATTTTGTCTGAAATGATGAAAACACCATAAAGCCTTCAAGAAAATATAATGATGGCAAGACTGATTGATGGTTTTCTGCTTGGGGACAACAGTTCCACCAAAACAATGCCTCTTTGTTTCTCCACAAAATAAAGAACCTGAATAAAAACAAGCCATATTTTTTGGAAACTTTCAGATGAACTTGTAATAAACAAGATAAGTAGACAGGAAGTTTTATATATATATATATATATATACAGTGCCATGAAAAAGTATTTGCCCCGTCTGATTTTCTGCATTCCTGCATATATTTGACACTGAATGTTATCAGATCTTCAACCAAAACCTAATATTAGATAAAAGGGACCCTGAGTGAACAAATAACACAAATAATTGATACATATTTCATTTATTTATTAAAGAAAGTTATGCAATACAGAATGCCCGTGTGAAAAAGTAATTGCCCCCTTAGACTCTGGTTACGCCACCTTTAGCAGCAATAACTGCACCCAAACGTTTCCTGTAGTTATTGATTAGTCTCTCACAGTGCCGTGGAGGAATTTTGGCCCACTCCTCCATGCAGAACTGCTTCAACTCAGTGACATTTGCGGGTTTTCGAGCATGAACTGCTCATTTCAGGTCCTGCCACAACATCTCAATGGGGTTTAGGTCTGGACTTTGACTAGGCCATTCCAAAACTTTAAATTTCTTGTTCTTCAACCATTCTGATGTGTGTTTCGGATCATTGTCTTGCTGCATGACCCAGCTGCGCTTCAGCTTCAGCTCACGGACGGATGGCCTGACATTCTCCTGTAGAATTCTCTGATACAGAGCAGAATCCATGGTTCCTTCAATGATGGCAAGGCGTCCAGGTCCTGATGCAGCAAAGCATCCCCAAACCATGACACTACCACCACCATGCTTGACCTTTGGTATGAGGTTCTTACTGTGGAATGCAGTGTTTGGTTTTCACCAGACATAACGGGGCCCATGTCGGCCAAAAAGTTCCACTTTTGACTCATCTGTCCATAGAACATTGTTTCAGAACTCTTGAGGATCATCCAGGTGCTTTTTGACAAACTTGAGACGAGCATTCATGTTCTTCTTAGTGAGCAATGGTTTCCGCCTTGCTACTCTGCCATGAACCCCATTTTTGCCCAGTGTCTTTCTGATGGTGGAGTCATGAACACTGACCTTAGCTGAGGTGAGAGAGGCCTGCAGATCCCTGGATGTTGTTCTAGAGTTCTTTGTGACTTCCTGGATGATTTTACGCCTTGCTCTTGGAGAGATTTTGGCAGGACAGTCACTTCTGGGAAGAGTCACTACTGTCCGAAACTTTCTCCATTTGGACAATATGGCTCTGACTGTGGTTCGGTGGAGCCCCAGAGCCTTAGAAATGGCTTTGTAACCCTTTCCAGACTGATAGGCATCAACAACTTTTTTTCCGGAGGTCTTAAGGAATTTCTTTTGTTCGTGGCATGATGTGCCTCTAGAACCTGTGTGCTGACAACTTCATTCACTCTGATGGTAAGGGCCAAAGTTAGTCAGATTTATATTGGGCAGGGCTGGCCCAAATCAGGCCTGGTTGTTAACCAATGTACTCAAACAGCTGACCCTAATTATCCCTTTAATTGGGTTGAGTTAACTAGGCAATAACTTTTTCACACCTGAAGATTGCATGTTTGATTACCTTGCACACCAAACATATGAAAGAAGTACCAAACTTTGGTGTCATTTTTTCTCTCAGACTCCCTCTATCTCGTACTACTACAACCCACAAAAAATCTGACCAAATACAATGTGAAAAATGTTCAAAAATGCAGAAAATCAGACAGGGGGCAAATACTTTTTCACGGCACTGTACATATACAAGTTGAATCTGTATCTGCTTGACCTAGCTCCTAAGAGTTTCACTTCAAGAGTTTAAGTATTAGGGCTTTATTTCCCACTGAAGGCAAATTGGCCACTCTATAGTCGGCAACAGGCAATTTGCCCAATCCTGGACAGTCTGGCCCTGTGTGTTTAAACTTTTGGTGGAAGCCCATAGTGTTTCAGTTTATTTATAATGTTTACTATAATCTTCTAGGATAATTATATGTCATCATTTTTTTGTTTCACATGAACAACACTGCTCCATGGTTGTATCTTAAGCTGCAAAGTATAAGGGCTCTGAAATTCTAGATGAAAATTTAGGAGGTTAGGCCTACTGTAACTGCTTACTGGTGGATGGACCCGACCAAGGTTAGAACAATATGAAACAGTGTGCAATGTTAGCCTATGTCACACACTTGCATTCCTCCAAGTCTAGCATGACCCCATCTCACCCCCAACAGGCAAGGTCATAGTGTCTGCTCTAAATCGCCCCTCAGAATAACGTGATACAGTGCAGGGTCATCTTCCTCATCAGATGACCTGAAAAGAACCGATTAGCATTAAGGAATTTCCCATTATATGCATTGATATAGAGTATGGAATTAGACTTTTACCTTGGTAGTTCGTAGAAGGAACATTGTGGTGAACAATTAAATTTAGAGACGTTTCAGATCATTTGTAGCACTACGAGATATATTTACTCCAATATTATTCCATTTGTTGTAATTACAAGGCTATTTATGATAACCTATATATTTAAGTGTGTTTTGTTTTTAAATCCCATGCACCAGTCTCCATAGATGTATTGGTTGTTGTAAGTTTTCTGTATTGTACATCATTTTATGTTATTTGTGTTGTGTAAGCCTTGAAGGAAAAACTATAGGTTATGTACCACTTACCCGGATATTAACATTTTAATTATGGCCATTATCCTTATACTAACAAATAAAAAAGATACAGTACAACAACCACGATAAAGATAATATGAAGATTGGATGATGAACTCCACACAAAGTAAACGCCCTGTCAGGAGATCTAACCGAACTCTTAGTCAGTGTCCCTCTCCCATAACACCCAGATTTATTGTACACATTTTGGAAATAAGATAGTATAGAAAAAGGTAGAAGGTGGGTGGAATAGAAATGTGCGGAGTTCATCATCCTACAAAGAAACCATATTTCAGGTAATCTTCATATTCATACCTCGTATGGTGAACTCCAAACACAAAAGATGTAAGATCAGAGGGTGGGAGGCTAGATGTTAGTAGAGGAAGTTATTAGAATGAACAAAAGTAGGCTGAGAGTAAGACACAAGTTATAATGCTTAATAGACATCTCACAGGAAGCCCAGGTAGCAGCATTGCAAATGTCCTGTATTGGGACAGATTTTACTTTTGCTTATGTAGTAGCCACTCTCCTTAGCGAGTGGGCTTTGATAGACCCTGGAGCTGGTTTATTTTCAAGACTGTAACAGAACTCGATGCAGGATGTAATCTAATTTGAAATTGTCTGTTTGGAGACAAGTTTGCCCCGGGTTAGTGAGCTGAAGGAGATGAACAGTTTTCCTGTTGGCCTGACATTGAGAGTCTTATGTACATAGAAATGTAAGGCTCTCACAACATCAATAATAATCTAAAACATGCTACATTAAAAAGCGGAACAATACATCAATCGCTGCAATACTTCAATATGCCTTGCAGATACTGTAAACATCCGGTTCACACACCATATAAAACGAGCTGAGTTCACTTGAAAACTGCATTGTGAACACAAATGGACACGGTCCGGAAAAAAATGGAAAAGGACCAAAAAAAACATTTTTAGTTTGCATCCAAATGGATTCGGTCCCTTTGCTCAAAGAAAGTGTGAATAGCAAGCACACCGATACATTGTTTCAAACAAAACATACCAGAAGGAGTCCGTTTGAAACTGACCCAGTGTGAATGCAGCCTAAGTTAAAACTGATGTTTAAAAAAATTGTCAGGTTTTAACTTAGATACTTTAGTTTTGCAGCTTTGATTTGCATCTTCCATCACATAATTGTAGTTGCCTTGCATAAGTACAATGCATATAATATTGCTCTGTAACAGGGATGGGATGGTATAGTTAATTTCCACGGTATGATAACCATCTAAACAAAATACCACGGTTACCTTATTATCACGATATGAATCATGCAAGGTATGAAATGAAGGTAATACAAAACACTTGCATCAAACATGGATTTTATTCATGGGTTGCACAGTTTGTGTTTGAATTGCTTTATTTTAAATGATCTACACTATATTTTATATTTATACTACATTTTAGAGAATACAAATAAATCAGTTATTGAAATGCTCAACTTTTGTTTACTATACTATGGAGCTCAGTGGAGGCTCCTTATAGGAGGCAAGGGAGACACTCAATTTCAGTGAAAATATATATATATATATATATACATATATTGTTGTGTAGCATCATAATATTGTCTAAAATGCAAGAAAAAAAAAAATAACCAAAACCCTAGATTCAACATTCCTATATTAACAGCAGTTCTGGCTCTTCAGAGGAGGCAAGTCTATCTTCTATTAACCACAGTACTAGATGTAGCAGATCACGTGATCTGAGCACAGGTTTTAATTGGCGGGGTCAAGAGAGTTTTTTTCATCCGAGGAGGCAAGCCACCATTACAAACTCCTACCTGCTATAACCACATACAGTACAGTACTAGCAATGGCAGATTACTTAGTCTAATCCCTGGTTTTAATTGGCAGAGCACCTCAAATCCTCCCGTCCCCTGCTGAATCACTGCTTTACTGAGTATGCGCGATTATAAGTGGTGGAAGGAGATTTTTACCAGAAGAAGAAATTTATTATAAATGCTAGGAAAATTTACAAAATATATGGAATGGTAGACAAAAAATAAACTTTGTCTTTGCTCGATAGCGTGGAAATTCCTATGACTTAAGTCCCCATTAAACCAAAGTTTATTGAAGCCAGCGTTGTTGACATGCGTGGATTACAGGAGTTTAATAAAATTGGTCTTTTAAATACTCTATCCTGATTGGTCAAAACAGGTCACATCAGGGCATGAATAACAGCATATTCCCATGGGTTGAAACTTTTTTTCAAAGAGGGACGAATCACTTGTAGATATCCATTTGCCACTAGAATTTTGAAAAATTTATATTAATAAACATGACTTAATTTATAATAAACATGACTAACCACATTTAATATAATTTGGCTTTGTAATTTGTGAGTATTTCTTTAGTGACAGTAGATCAGTAATGTGGCTTAAAATATTTTTAAGTTTCTTACTTTAAACCTTCTTGACAGTAAAATCAGTTTCTTCTCTAGGCCTCACTCCCCGGAGTTTCCATTAAGTTTTCCCTTTCCCAATTATATTTGTTGGCCATTTCGTTACCAATCAAAATTTAACTATGCTATATAAGCTAGTTACTGTCACTGACCACAGTTAACCACATTCTTACCTGAAAGACAAATTACGCTTTTGAAACAGCTAAATAAATAAATAAATAAATAAATAAATAAATAAATAATCTCAAACTCAAATTTACCAGACTGGCAAGAATGTACAGAAATCCGCCAAAAAAACTGAAAGAATCTCCGCACTGTTAAGAGATCGGTTTGTTCTACTGACCCAAGCAACAGTGAGACTGGGAGTTCATTTTCTGTGTGGAGTTCATCATATGATGTAAGTATATATGGTTTTGGACATTTTATGCATAAAAATAATTTCCAAAAGACAAGTTTCTCTTATTTATTTGTTTAAATGTTAACACACTGGCAACATTTTAGACTCACACAGGTCTTCATAAAGGTCCTTCAAACAGGTCTGCATTCTGTAGTATCTAGCATGGGCGTCTGGCTTCCAAAGACTTCTGTGTAAACAACAGAGACACCCCCACCCTGCGTGGCCTGATTTTTTTTGGCCCTCATCACTTTGAGCAACAGAGAACCAAGCAAATCAGTTGAAAGTGCAGTTGTGTCTTAGACCATTTCTGCAAAAACCCTTACATTTGTTTAAGTGACAGAGCACAGCCATGTTCCGAAGACCACTAATGAAGATCAATGTGAGGTTTAAACATAAAAGTCTCAAAAGTTGCCAAGACATAAACATTAAAACAAACAAAAACATACCAGAAACACAACTTGAAAGATCCCGAACAACATGGAATACTTTTGTATCCCCAGGAACATTTCTAAATCTCTTTGCAAAAAATAAAACCTGAATCGTTGCCTCAGTGGAGACTGACAGCGTACTATCTGTAGGCTCACCTTGGAGTAACTCGAGTGAGCTCATCAGAGGGGTGCAGGATTCGGCAGGTGGTGAAGGTGTAGGTGGAGCCAGTGTCGGACATACATTTACCAGGATGATAAACTGAATCCAAAGAGAAAGAAAATACATCAAGTCATCCATGTAACACAAGATGAAACACAAAGCTGCGTAACATTATGAGAATCTAGACCTACAGTGGTGCCACAGGATTTTGAGAAACCACCAGAAGGATTTGGTTACCAGTAGGTATTGTGTAATAAAGATGAACATTAAACAGCTTTGTAATAAACCATTACAAATAAAAATGTTAAGCTCAAACAATAATACTAGTGCAAAAGTAATATTACAAGCTGTCTACTAACTAATAGTTTTTGTAAATTACACTGAAGGCGGCACTAGCCGAAATGTTTGTTTACTTGAACGAGTTTCTTACATTTTGCCTCACTGGTACGGAAAATAAATATTTCTATAATATTTCAATTGTACAGTATATCAAAATATGTAGCAGATAAGTGATACAGTATATATTTAAAATATACTGTATAATGGACATGTGTAAATAATCTTTATCTATCTATCTATCTATCTATGCATACATACATACATACATACATACACAGATGACCAGTTCCCTCTTTTTAAAAGGTATTCTTCAGTAAGGCAGCTTTGAGAGCAATAGTTTAGTAAATATAGAAGACACATACACATCAAGTAATGGAAATGATTAGTCAAAAGATTATGCAACAGCATTCCATAATATTCCAGGCAGGAGTCCAACACACTGAACCATAATGATATAGGAAGGTATTGGGTATTCATGGACCTTTCTTCTGGTTACATAAAGATTAAATAGCCTGTTGTGATTCATGTTTGACCATGCGTCTGTTACCATGCCTTTTATATTAGGAATGTTGTTATACTGGGTTGTCCAAAGCTCAGAAACTGCAAGCTACCCAGGATGCAACATTTAAAAGAATGATTAGAAATTAAAACGATGCAACAAATTAAATCAACTGCAAATGAAACACCAAAGAAAATCATTCTGACAAGATGGTGAATTTTTTGGGAAAAAAAAAGGGGAACTTTAAAATAAATAAATAAACACATAAAAAATAAAAAAATACAAGTGAGTGCTACTGAAACCAAAAAGAAAACTCAGACAGCTTAGTGTCCCCTTATTAATTAGATTGAAAAAGGAACATACTGTATCTGTTGCTATAAGCAGTACTCCTGAGAGAAGACGGATACTAAAGTCAATAGAGACCTGTTGCACTGTATTCAATACAGGGACATGTTGCAGATTATAAAGTAATCTACAGTTACTTGTTGCTTGCTAGTACAGCCAGTCCAACAACAATATCATTTTTATTAAGTACAGTAGTAGCAAAAGGAAATAAACATATTAACGCTACTCTGCCACACCATTTACTTAGAATTAGGCATTTGTAATTGGAATACACTGCCTGCTTGTTTTAAACCATTGTCATCATGGACCAGCATTAAACTCAGCGTGTAGTACTTGCTAAAACTAAATTGTAATTAAAAAGCCATAAGTGTTCTGTGTGGTTAATTATTTTCTTTAGTAGCATCTCTCTCTGAAAACACTTGTTTCATTGTTTAATTTCAAATCAATAGGTTTTAAGTTGTGATTTTTTTCCCCCAAAGAAATTTTACAAATTTAAACAAAAATAAAATAATATACTACACAGGATTGTGTTGGGTGTATTACGGCAGTCAAACGATGGTGATGTGAATTAACATCCCAGTATTCAACATCCTGTCAGATGTCCCACTCCACAGGACATTAGGAGGCTCCCTCACCAGACACCTCATCATCGGCAGCCTTCTGCTCCTGTGTCTCCACGATGTCAAGCTGGGCCTGGTTGGGGAAAGTGCTGCTCTCTGTAACAGTTACTTGCTCCCCTCGTGACCTCTCACCTGAGGTCTCCATGGGCTGAGCAGGGGTTGAGGTAGGTAGATCCTGGAAAGAAAGGTCGCCTGACTCGTCTTCCTCAAAGTCTGCAAGCTGGTACACCTCTTCCAGGTCAAGCTCCAGCGGCCTGAAGCCTTTGGTGACCACGCCAGGCCTCGGGTCTAGGATCCCTCCCAGATTGGGCTGGGCCAGCTGCTGCCAGAGATGCAGAGTGGCTGAACCTGCAGGAATAACGTGACAGACATCAGAAAATAGGGTCTTGTGTATAAGATTAACCTACAAAAATGTCATCAGAATTAAACGGTAATAAAAATAAATGTTATTCCTGTAATGGCAAATTATTACTATTACTTTGCAGTACAATTTGCATTCATATAACTAGATATACCCTGCATAAATAGAAAATAACAGATCCATCCATCAGCCACAGGATGGAAGGAACAAATATAAAATTGCTGGCTTTTGAAGCTGGTGTGCAAGCATGATATGCTACAGCGGTTACAAAGACTGTGTGGTGCCAAGGCAGGAGTGGTTAAAGGCTAAATTATTTCAGTAGTTATATTTAGATTCTCTTCCCACTCACAGTGACTTTATGATAGTTTATTGTCTGTGGCTGTTGCCTTGCAAGGACACATCTAAATCACATTCTCCACCTGGTGTAGGTGAGGCACAGAGTCCAAGATTAGTACGAAGGTAAAACTTAAGAAACTCATTTTTCAGCTAGTGCGATCTTCAGTTGTCTACTTGACCACTTGAGTTTTACCTTAGAATTCAGATTTTGAAACCTTTTGAAGTTACAGATGACAAGATCACTGCTAATGGGCGTCTGTAAAACCAGCCATTTGTAATGCAAACCAGCTTCCAGTGTCGTCTGGCAGTAGACCACCAGAATTCAGTAGACCCAGGGTTGCAGAAACTTATGGAGATATAATACTTTATACCTACAACTACCAGAGCTGTCCTTTTGACCGTCATAGTAAAAACAGTGGATTTAGCTTAGTGCACATGAGACTGATCACATGATCGAGCTGCTGAAATTGAAAGCTTTGGGTTTATTTTGAATAGCTACAACAGGAGACTTTTCCAGACATGAGTTATTTATCAATAACTGTAAAAATACTTATTGTCTAGTGAAAATGAACAGACCAACACAACGTAGGACTGCACAGCAAGTCTTGCAGTACTTCTAGGAGTTATCGGAAGACGAATCTGGACACGAAAATGCGCCAGGCCAAGACAGTGATGAAACCTACTCTGATCACAATGAGGTCAGTGATAGTGACAGCGAAAGTGATAACGAAGTTGCAGAAATTCTGGGACAGAGATCAACACAACCACAGCTGTGGCAAGTGCACTGCACAGAAGCGGCATGTCTCTGTTGATTGCAATCCACATTTTGAGCAGTTGTACGTTTCCATCTTTTGAACATTTAAACAGTTATATGTTCCGTTTTGAACATTTGAACAATCCACGTTTTCAAGAGTTGTAAGTTCCATCCTTTGAGCTTTTGAACATGTTAATAAACCACGTTTTTAATTTAGTCCTGTTGTGCATGATTATATTGAAAAACAAAAATAAAGTTATGGAACAGTGTAGCAAACCAGCTATTGCAAGACTCGAGGCAGGAATTACCATTGAATAGCCAACAGAGTCGAACTCAGGCACAAAATAGAAGACATGCAAACAGAAAACACTTGTGTAAAATAAAACAGTTAGAAACATAATCCTGAAGGAAAACAAACAATAACAGAACAGTTTTGTAGCATTTCTATACACATTTTAATATAGCGGTTAAAAAGACAGTAGTTCTAGGTATACATGTACGCCCGGTAATTCTAGTGTTAAGTAATGACAATCATGTGATGGAAACCCTATATTTTTTGTAGGATGATTACATGTTCAATATGTGTATTACAGGTCAGATATTTCTCTTTATTTACCAGGCTTATCGATATCCCTTTTCAACCATAGGGGCATCTCCTACAGTAACAGCTGCACATCCCTAGTGATCATTTTTCAAAACCACTCACTTCAAAACAAAGCTTTCAAAAGTTTACCCAGTGGCTGTAAAAGGTCACTTCTGCTGGTAAATCCATAAATACCATGTTTAAACCCCTCTTGCTAAACACCTTGAATACAAGTGCTACAGGGTGGACTCACGAGATTAGGCGCAATATAAAGGGAAGTTCAATATTAAAAGAAATAATAACAGAAAGAAAAAAAAGTGAAATGGTTAAGAAAATGAGTAGGCTTTATTGAAAAAAGAAAACACACAATAAGCGATAATGTTAGAAAGGCATTCCAAAGAACAAAGAAAAAAGCTGAACAAATAAATGATTAGATACAGTTCTGGATAAATATAATACAACACAAAGAATGTAAAAGACAGCATGAAGTGAATGGAAATGAAAATAGCAAATTAATAGATCATTAATAATCCAAAAGTGTTGCCTAACCACCTGAGCACACTGTGAAGCTTGCAGCACAAGAACACACTGGTTGCTTAGTCTGAATCAAAACCCTCACAATGATTTTTAAAACATTGCCAATAGCATCAAATAGTAAAATATAAGTGCACTACTGTAGTGCACTAAAATGGAAGGCTATGAGAATTGCATAGTTATAATAATAATAATAATAATAACAATATTTAGGCTTAGGTAATTGTTAAGCAATCTCTGAGCTTCAAGCACAAATGTAACACCTAACTGACAATGCTCAGTAACACAGTAATTATACTAACATTGTTATGGAGTTACACAGTAGAAAAATAAGTGTTTTTCCAGTTCAACATAATAAAGTGTTATGCCTTAACATGCAGATCAACTACTCTGTAATAGGTGTCACTATTTAGAAGCATTCCTAAATTATTCAATGTCTGGATCATGCCACTAGTCCCGGCTGTTAAGGAGAAAAAGCAGCCATGCCCTCTGAAACAGGAACTGATCTGGCGATGCCAGGTCAGCAGGGTGGACCGTGATAAGGCCACGCCCTTCCCCCCAAAAGCCAAAGACCGAGCGGATCCGCCAACTCCACTCAAGTGCAGGAATAACAAACATGCAAACCAAAAAACTGGACCCAACCCCCCCCCCCCCCAAAAGTTAATTAATTTTGTATTTTATTTTTATAAATATTAAGGACCCCCCTGTGGGAGAGATGGCCTCCACTCCAGGCATACTAGCAACATTCTGTTTGATTTCTGTCTGATACCTGATAAGGAACTGGTTAACGTTTACATGGTGAAACTGTTAAAACCAAACTCAGGTAATGACCTTGCCGAGGAGATCACTGCTGTCATAAACCAAACTCAGGTAATGACCCTGCCGAGGGTATTACTTCTGTCATAAACCAAACTCAGGTAATGACTCTGCCGAGGGTATTACTGCTGTCATAAACCAAACTCAGGTAATGACCTTGCCAAGAAGATTACTGCCGTTATAAACCAAACTCAGGTAATGACCCTGCTGAGGGCATTAATGTTGTCATAAACCAAACAGGTAACTATAATAAGATCTAAAATTGAAAATTACCTATATGGTAACAATATCCTTGAAGACAGTCAAAATACTGTCATTATTTAGATTTCCAGAAAGCTTTTGACAAAGTCCCGCATAAAAGATTAATTCTCAAACTGAACGCAGTAGGGATTCAAGGAAATGCACATGGATTAGGTAGTAGTTAACATGTAGAAAACAGAAAGTACTAATTAGAGGAGAAACCTCAAAATGGAGCGAGGTAACCAGTGGCGTACCACAGGGATCAGTATTAGGTCCTCTGCTATTCCTAATCTACATTAATGACTTAGACTCTGGTATAGTAAGCAAACTTGTTAAATTTGCAGACGACACAAAAATAGGAGGCGTGGCAAACATTGTTGCAGCAGCAAAGGTCATTCAGAACTGGGCAGACACATGGCAAATTACATTTAATAGAGAAAAGTGTAAAGTACTGTACGCAGGCAATAAAAATGTGCATTATAAATATCATATGGGAGAGACTGAAATTGAAGAAGGAATCCCCCCCCCCCCCCCCCCCCCCAAAAGTTAATTAATTTTGTATTTTATTTTTATAAATATTAAGGACCCCCCTGTGGGAGAGATGGCCTCCACTCCAGGCATACTAGCAACATTCTGTTTGATTTCTGTCTGATACCTGATAAGGAACTGGTTAACGTTTACATGGTGAAACTGTTAAAACCAAACTCAGGTAATGACCTTGCCGAGGAGATCACTGCTGTCATAAACCAAACTCAGGTAATGACCCTGCCGAGGGTATTACTTCTGTCATAAACCAAACTCAGGTAATGACTCTGCCGAGGGTATTACTGCTGTCATAAACCAAACTCAGGTAATGACCTTGCCAAGAAGATTACTGCCGTTATAAACCAAACTCAGGTAATGACCCTGCTGAGGGCATTAATGTTGTCATAAACCAAACAGGTAACTATAATAAGATCTAAAATTGAAAATTACCTATATGGTAACAATATCCTTGAAGACAGTCAAAATACTGTCATTATTTAGATTTCCAGAAAGCTTTTGACAAAGTCCCGCATAAAAGATTAATTCTCAAACTGAACGCAGTAGGGATTCAAGGAAATGCACATGGATTAGGTAGTAGTTAACATGTAGAAAACAGAAAGTACTAATTAGAGGAGAAACCTCAAAATGGAGCGAGGTAACCAGTGGCGTACCACAGGGATCAGTATTAGGTCCTCTGCTATTCCTAATCTACATTAATGACTTAGACTCTGGTATAGTAAGCAAACTTGTTAAATTTGCAGACGACACAAAAATAGGAGGCGTGGCAAACATTGTTGCAGCAGCAAAGGTCATTCAGAACTGGGCAGACACATGGCAAATTACATTTAATAGAGAAAAGTGTAAAGTACTGTACGCAGGCAATAAAAATGTGCATTATAAATATCATATGGGAGAGACTGAAATTGAAGAAGGAATCTATGAAAAAGACCTAGGAGTTTGTGTTGAGTCAGAAATGTTTTCATCTAGACAATGTGGGGAAGCTATAAAAAAGGCCAACAAGATGCTCGGATATATTGTGAGAAGTGTTGAATTGAAAACAAGGGAAGTAATGTTACAACTTTACAATGCATTAGTAAGACCTCACCTAGAATATTGTGTTCAGTTCTGGTCACCTCGTAACAAAAAGGATATTGCTGCTCTAGAAAGAGTGCAAAGAGGAGCAATGGCCTCCTCTCATTTGTAAACTTTCTTATGTTCTTCTTATGTTATAAACCAAACAGGTAATGACCCTGCCGAGGGTATTAATACTGCTATAAACCAAACAGGTAATGACCCTGCCGAGGGTATTACTGCTGTTATAAACCAAACAGGTAATGACAATGCCGAGGGCATTAATGCTGTTATAAACCAAACTCGAGTAATGACCGACAGACTTTTGTATGAATGAGGAACGATAGAATGACTTACAGGTTGAAGGGAGAAGGGGATACCTGATTTTGCTTGCAGGTGGTGAAGGACAAGCCAGTTGTGTAAGAAAAGCAGGTTCCAACAATAAATGCATAGAGAATCCAAGGAGCCATTTGCAGTGGAGATGCATGGCCGAATAGACACCAGGGAGCGAAGGGTGAATAGGCGTCGCCACCGACACTGCACACGTGAAGAAAACGGCACAGTCCAGTCCAGCAGAATGAAGAATCAAAGCCATTGCAGAATTTTTTGGCAAAAGCACAAAGCAACAAGGTGTAGCAGAGCATTAAAACAAAATCCCCCAAAACAGAAACAAACTAACAAAAAATTAAATAAAATACTATATGTATACACACACACAGTTCTCCCTCGTTATAAGCCTCTCGGTTATAACACGCCTCCGATATAACGCTCCTACAGCATGTCCACCAATTCCCCCACACTAGTGAGCAATATTTCTAAAGTGAATACAGTACCGGTGCTGTTCAAACTGTAACAACTTCTCAGTCTAACTTCTGTTTCTGTCTCTCCCTTTTGATACAGTATCTGAACTGAAGAAAAGCTGCACTGGCACTTATAACACAGACATCTTATTCAACATTCATTTTATAACTAAATAAATATTAGGCCTATTACATGGTTATCTTTCCTAATGTATTTACTTTTTTGCTGTGAGAGGAGGTGCGGCTTTCTCCAGGAGACAAAACCCTTCAGCTTTGCTTCAGCCCCACTACGGCAGCCGACCCTGGGGCAAGCCCATTCCCTCATCCCCTCTCCCAACCCGCTCTCCTTCTCGCACTTGGTTTGTTTGTCTGTCGCTTTAAATTGAACTCCCGACTGCTGTTTAACCAGGTTATTTACAGTTTAAAAACTGCTACTTAAAATGAGCCACCTTTTTTTTGTAAAAAATATAGCGTTGATTACATGGTGCTTTATGCATGGTGAATTCACGGAAAGTCACATTTTTGCTTCACTATATGTGCATTATAGAGAGGGAGTTATTTTATTTTGTATTTTAGTCAGATGTGTGTTGTTATGTGTTCCGCGGTGCCCCCCACCCCCACCCCCATTTATAACGCTCTTCGGTTATAACGCTCATATTGTGTGTGTCCCGAGACTCGTGTTATAGCGAGGGAGCACGTTATATATATATATATATATATATAAACAATTACATCGACTGTCTTCACCAAAAATCTACAAGAACCTGTTCATGGCTGGAGAACTTCATTCTTGGAAAGAGGGAGACCCCTAGCGGCAGAAACCAGCAGCTGCTCACATGGAAGTATTGCAAGCCAGAATGAGCAGATGTTGTCAATCCATGCTGCCATAATTAATGTAGACAGAACGAACTCAGGCGTAAGCATAAGGGTGCGGCGGTAGTGAAACACCTTAGTAAGAATGAATGTGTTGCTACCAGTTCTGGAGTCGGAATGGGTCAGCGGGGCCCAGGCGACAGGCTTGAGACTGTACAAACAAGTACAAGCTAAAACACAGAGCACAGCGAAGCATAAGCGCACTGTGAAGCCGAGAGAGACATGGCAGGCCCCCAAACAAAATGCACAGACAAACCAGGGTGAACCGCTCCTACAAAAGTTTCTCACAACCAAAAGCACAGAAAAATGTAAAAAAATAAGCAAAAGCCTGGAAATGTTTTTTTTTTTTTTTTAAGCTTACAAATTTGTGTAGATAACATGTTAAGTTATTGGTAGACGAGCTGTGGTAGGATTGTGTGAGAAGTTTTGAATTCCATGAAATAATAAAGATGCTTACGGTAGTCCGGTGATAGGAGGACAGTTGATTCCGTTTAGTCTTAAGTTGAATTGGATGCCTGATAGGTATGTTTTGATTGTAGATAGCTGGAGTTTTTCATGACGGTGTGTGATAAAGACCATGAACTGATCTGAAGACTCAGTGTAGCAGGATAGATGGTAAACTGAACAGAAGTGGAGATAGGATTTCCAACCTGCATTGTATGAAGCAAGGGTCTGGGGGGTTAAGGAATTTATCATGAGTTTACAGGCTGAAGAGAGTAGAAGGCTGGGAAAGTTATTTATAGAATTAGGCTCTGGAAGCCTGGAACTGACTTTGCATGTTACATTCAAAGCACTGAGGTCAAAGGCAGAGGCACAGAAGTCACATGCTGAGGCACATGGGGACATTGAGACAACAAGGTGTTTCTTTCCTTTTGGATGTGACATTTTTTAAATCAGTTTGCTTCTTTGTGGCGCGGTAAATTTCGCTAACAAAGTTGGAGTTTTTTCATTTGTGGTCAGCTGAAGAACAACAGAAGAGTAGTGTTCTTGATGGCCAGGTCTGATTAACGCTGGATGTTTGTCCTTTTCCTTTTGGGAGGAGAATCAAATTTTTTGGATTCATTGGGTTTATTTCCTGTGATAGCAAATCAATCTTTGTAGTCTAACTCGATATCTAATTTGGACATTTTGGAATCTGCAGCACCAGGATTAAAACTGAGATTGCGACAGCCACGTCCAAGTGAGTTTACCTGAGATTTATATAGCATACGAGGAAGTGATATAATGAGAGCAATTATTCAGTAATCCCTCCCCCGAATATCAACCTAAGCTTCTAAAAAGGGAAGATGACACACAGGAAAACCCTGTTGTTTTCAATCGAAACCCTACAATACATGCATCTGTTGCTTTGGTATGCCTAAGGGTACAAATTATTTTAGCAAAACCTCTTCTCTGGGTTAAGACTCCCACTGCACAGCAGTTTCTGCCATTTCAGGCTTACAGTACTACAATCTAGACAATACAAAAATATTCCTGATTAAGCTCAAATGTGACTAATCACGTTCATAGTAAAAACCATGAAATGACTGTAACTACTCAGCATTGGAAGTATTATCCTAATCCTGCAATACTTGTACCAGTTTAGGCCTTGGGTATGGTAAGATTGGGTGTTTCAAACCAGCAGCGGGGCTGGCTATCCCTGAAATAGAAGGAATACTGAGCGGAAAGGCTGCCGGATTTCTTGTGGTGCATGAGAGACCAGATAGAGTCAAAGAGGAGGAGAGAGAGGGGCCGGGGCCTCCTCCAGTCACCTTCGAGAGGCTTGACGATCTGCAGCTTCTCGGGCAAGTAGGAGCGGCTGATGAAGGAGAGTCCTGACAGGCCTGAGTGGTTGGTGCTGAGTGACATGATGCTCTCGGTGGGGTTGAGGGAACTGCTGTACAGCTCGCCCTTCTCAGCCAGGTCACGCAGCTTCCTCTCCCGGTCCTCCTCGAAGAAGCGCCGCTCACTCAGGTAGTTCTCACGCCGTAGTGACAGTCTTCTTAGAGCCGTCTCCAAGTCGTGGGAGCCTGGTGTCCCTGGGGTCCCTGGCTTCTTGTTAGTGTCTTCACTACAAAAAATCAGGACAGGCAGGAGGCACTTAGCACATCTCCAAATCACACAAAAGTCCCTTCACATATCTCCCAAAAGTAAAAGGACACCCCTTCAGACTACTCGAATTAACCTTGCAAATCTGTGTTCAAATTGTGAATGGACAAACCTGCCATCAGGCGACTCTGTCTCCAGGATGATGCTGTTTGTCCTGTTGTCTATAACAATGTTGCTGATGTCTCCTCCATAGAAGCTGGAGCGTGGCGTGCTCATGCAGCTGGAGAGTGCCGAGTTCAGGGAGGAGGACTGGTTAGACCCGGGGATGTTCATGGGAGAGGGAGCCAGTGATCTCTGCTTCACGGTCTGGTTAATGTTCTTCACTGTCTCAAACACTCGCTTATGGTGAATCCTGAAAATACAGGCAGTTCATTGAATGCTCAAGGGAAATGACAAAAGATACCCTTAACCCTTTGTAAAACACCTGTTTATCTGTTCACACACTGTCATTTTAAAACACCTAAAAGCCTTGCATTCACCTCAGGCCCCACAAATAGTAAATTCTCGTTAATGTGAATTTCAAGGGACCAGCAAAGGAATTCATATTGTCTTAAGTCTAAAATCTGCATACTGTCAGTCTTTATTGAAGTTACAGCTATGGCAAAAAGTTTGTGATAAGTGAATTTATATTAGAAGTAATTTACAATAAATGACTGCTAAATTTGGCCGGGACCATGTAGAAAATTCATAGCATCAGGAAATACATCTAATCCGAGTTCGTTTTAACAAGAATTGACTGTATCTAAATCAAATAGTGGCTAAAAAGAGCAGGAACACATACTTCTGCTCTTCAGAAATGGGATCGTCCAGCTGAAGTTCCTTTCGCATGGTGCCTTCAATCTCAGCTGCCAGCGAGTCCTATAAAACAGAATATGTAAAAACTTTGTAAGATATCTCCAACCAATTTTTTTTCATCTTTCCTGACCAGGAAATTACGTTATTCATCATCTGCATTTTCTAAAATGAATTTAGTAACCAGTAGCAATCCATGGGTGTCAAAGTGCTGTCACTTAAGCTGGGGGTTGAAGGAAAGGATGCAGAGACGCTGTGGAACCACCTACCATCGGGAAGAGCCCCAGCGAATGGTAGCGCCGGGGAGTGCTGTTGGGCATAGTCTTGTTGCGCAGGTTCTTCAGCTCTTCCTGCGCCTCATGAAGCATCTCTATGCACTCTGCATACTTGTCTTCCAGCTCTCGTAACTGAGGAACAATATAAAACAAAATAGGGTGTGTCAGTAACATGCACTGGCATAACCAAACCAAGGATGCAGATACACAATTGCTCAGTTGATCAAGTGTCTCATAACCACAGACATGCATTCATCAAAATCATGTGGTTCCCAAGTAAGGTACAGCTTTCAATGGCTAGCAGGTACAAACATTCTCCTTACAGTTACTGAAACAGCACTCACCTCAGATGTGAGCTGGCGCTGGGCATCTTTAGCAGCCCCCAGATGTTGGGAAAGTTCTTCATTTTCTACAGTGTACTGCAGAGGTAAAACAACATTTCCCTATTTAAAGCCATTCCATAAAGAATATCACAGTGATGGTCTGAGCCTGGCACTCCCTGGATGGGAGGAAACCAGTAACCTTAATTGCCATATAATTATATTAAATCCATTTTAAAGTAATAAATATTGGGGAAGACCGGTCATTTATGAGTTGTATTTTATGAAAACAGTGAAAAATATGGTCCCAGTGTGTTCTGAAATATAATACTTTAGTAATAAAACATGAGGCTTTATCATTTGTCGTTGTAACACAGCCGTGGTGTTGGAAAAAATACAAATCTATGTGGATAGAAGGGAAAATGAATGGAGCAAAGTACAAAGAAGTCCTTGAGGAAAATCTGCTGCCCTCTGCAAGAAAGAGTTCACCTTTCAGCATGACAACGACCCAAAGCACACAGCCAAAGCTACACTGGAGTGGCTAAGGAACAAAAAGGTAAATGTCCTTGAGTGGCCCAGTCAGAGCCCTGACCTAAATCCAATCGAAAATTTGTGGCATGACTTGAAGATTGCTGTCCATCAACGTTCCCCAAGTAACTTGACAGAGCTTGAACAGTTTTGTAAAGAAGAATGGTCAAATATTGCCAAATCTAGGTGTGCAAGGTTGGAAGAGACCTATACCAACAGACTCAGCTGTAATTGCTGCCAAAGGTGCTTCCACAAGGTATTAACTCAAGGGGGTGGAGACTTATCCAATTATGATCTTTCAGTTTTGTGTTTTTAATACATCATTTTTTTTCTCAATAAAAACTTTTTTCCCCTTAACAGTGTGGAGTATGGTGTGTAGATAAGTTGAAAAAAAAATGCATGAAATTCTTAGGCACTGACACAACAAAATGTGAAAAAAGTTCAAGGGGGTGTAGACTTTCTATAGGCACTGTGTGTAGATAGATCGATAGATCATCTAACAGATTTGGCCTAAGGATATACGTCAGTTTTCGTCAGAGGTTTGAAATGATGTATGGATATTTATTTTGTAAAAAGCTTTTTTTTTTTAGGTTTAGTTTTTTTTTCCCCCAAAATGTTCCTTCCCACTGCTTTGAGCCAACTGGCCCTTAAACACAAGGAGGTAAAAGCAAGACATAAAGCAAGACCGGCATTGCAGACTATAAACCCATTAAGTGTGGTGGCTCAAGCCAATCATTATTTTCTTACGGATTTAGTCTTCTTTTGTAGATCCACAATCTGGGAGAGGAGGTGGGTGATCTCCTCCTGTTGCCGGGCAGCATCTTCGGTTTTCTTGGCTAACTCTTCAGCAATGGAAGAGATTTGAATACTTGCATCTCCTTTGGTAAAAAAAAAAAAACAACAAAACAAACAAAAAAAATAAATAAATAAATTAACCAGCTGCCTCTAATCATTATTATCAGTGGCTTCTGTTAGAGGTCTTTTCCTAGTGTTTTATCTGTACATCAACTGTACAACAGCAGTTTTATTTATATCTTGCTTCTCTGGAGCTGAACAATTGAAGCAAAGAACCAGCAGTTGCTATTCTGAACATAAGACTTTGTAAGGGTTTCAAACATTGTCTCAATCTGGATTCAATCCCGGGCTCTACGGTATACAATCCATGCTTTATTATTTCTTAAACAATCCACTATCCAGTCCATCCAGTGCTGGAACCACACCAGTTTTTTACACTACAATGAACATCTTAAAAAAATGTAGAAGAACGTACTTAGCTCCTTCACACAATCATTCACAAGCTGTTGCTCCTTCTCTTCGTAAGTGATCGTTTCGGTCTTCAAATGACAAGCCTATTTCAAGGGAAGAGCATATTACACGTATTTGTTTTTTGGAACACTAACAGCAGGCACGTTAGTTATAGTAACCGTTCTCCCCCATACCGGCTACTTTTGAAAATTATACTTGGTATAGGGTCGTTCCAGCTCAAATAGACCCAATCCTGGGAAGGTATATGCTCCATTGTGTTTGATGATACATAAACAACATATGATGGAGAAAAGGGTTCAATGAGACTGTAGGTGTCAAGTCATGCAAAAGGAGAGTGTAACTCATGTCCCAGATGTTAAAAACGTGCCTGAAGGAGGTAAAAATGCCCATTCTGGAGACCTAGACACTGTTATTGTAGATTGTATGCTCACCCCATACCTCTGATCTAAGGACAACATTCTCTTCTTCAAGGTCCTTCAGTTTCCTCTGCAGAGAATCATGGGGAAAGTAATTTTGGACTGACGAAGACTCATTCCGCCTTATCCTGCACATATTAACACAACAACATTAAGAACATACGTACCTGAGATATTCATGACAAAGTACAACTTTTTGTGAGAGTATAATTAATGTTTTAAGAAATAGACTAATATGAAAAGTTTAATTAAACATTTTAGGTGTGAAGGGTGCGACTTATGGCTAAAAATATATTTACTGCAACCTGCCTTTTAGTCAAAGGAACGTATTTCTAGGACAGTTTTTTCCACATGATTGACTAGCTATTACCTGTGTGTGCTTACTGAAAGTCACAATTAACAATGCAGATCTTTAGGACAGAGACATTATTAGAAACCACCTGCATTAATGTGTACAGGCAAGGCTTTTCACTTACGGAGTTGAGCAGGTTGAATCAGCTTCACTATCTTCTGTAACACTTGTATAAAACTGAAGCAGCTCATCTTTCACTGACAGCTCATGGCGCAGCTGAGAAACCTGGAAAAACAGTAACCCTATTACCACTGCATATTACAAAAGCAAATACAGTGCTTGTTCCAGGTTTACCAGTAATGTTTTAGAAAATATAGCTATGGTATTAAAAACATTGCATTGCAATTGCACCAATCATTATAAATGGAACATTTTTATAATTTTAGCCATTTGGCTGTGCACACTGTGTACAATCACTGTTTGAACTCACTAATGAACCCATTTTGTTTACCTTGGAGACCATTTCTGATATTCATGTGACTGGATAGTGATCCTGTTATCGCTAGCAACAGGGAAAGGAGGCCACACGTAATGTAATGTGACACTGAGGTTAGCTTGCAGACACAAAATGCTTCTTTATTTAATGCATTCTGTACCATTTCATATGGGACTAATTTGTTCACACAATTTTCAACAAGAAAGGAACAACATGGAATACCAAGGAAATGATGACTGATGAAAGTGTTTGCTGGTCTGGGCAGTACTTTAAAAAGCAATGCTCTCTTACAGTTATCTTACAACTCCTTTATAAATTACATGCTTTAATATAAAATACTTTATTTCCTGTTGACATCTCTCATAGTTATTTTTTTAAAGCTTTTGCTTTAATCAAGTCTATGCAAAGAAAGTGTACTTTTTTATTGCTGTTGGCTATTTTCTATATTGTGTGAGGGGGTGTTTTTCACATTGCTTTTCAAATATCACACATTTAAGCAAAATGACACATTTCAACAGGAATAAAAAGCTATATGCAAAAATAATAATTTTAAATGGGAGCTTATCTTCAGAATTGTCACTAAAACTAGTAGAAAACAATATCACAATTGTACATAAGGGTAATGTTTCAGCTTGTTCACTTTAAAATCTGTCAAAATGACCGTCCGGTACTTTTTATGGCTGACTGTAGTACTGCAGGGTCTCCCAGTACTCACCTCATCCCGAATGTGCTCCACCTGCTCCTCGAGAAATTCATTTCTCTCTGTGAGTGTTTTGTTTTTCTTCAATAGTGACTGACCAATGCGTGCGGCTAATTCTAAATCCCGCTCTTTCTGTGGAGGACAGAAATTGCATTGTGGTTATTCAAGCTGACAGGGGTGACAAAGCCCTCCAACAGCAAAGGTTTTGTTTCAATTGAGAGTTTGGCCAGCACTAATACCCAGCGGCTCAGTATATGACAGTGTATCTTCATGCATCTTCTCTTTTGTATTATTGGACTACAAATCTACCAGTACAAACTGGGACCTTCAGCACAGAAGAAAGTAGCAGGTTGCCATTGTAACTAGTAGAACATGAGCCAATTGTTTTGTTTTGTTTTTTATCAATATACTGCCAGGGGATAACAAATATACCAATACTGTAAAATACTGACTCACTATAAATTCCAATATTATTTCTTTGGGATAGCATTCAATGGAGGTTGATTTTTTAAAAATGTTTTCATACTGGGGTAGTCCATAACCAGCCTATGACTATCAAGTTCTTAATCCAAACATGCAATGCAAACAAATAATTTGCAGTTTGTTTTACTGGCATGCATTTTGAATGTAAAAAAATTGCATCCAATCTTGTTTCAATACAAGTATTAAATTAATTAATGTCTTTCTAAATTCTACACAATTTGGATAATGATACATTAGGCCAATACAAACCATGCATGAAAATAATAACATGCATGTAGATTTACTAATGCAAATGCAACTGTATATCAAATACAACTGCAGGTTTATTGAGAAAGCAAGGCAAAAGCAACCAGAACAACAAAAAAACATCATAGTCATGAAGAAGAGTAAAGAAAGACAAGATCAGATACCTGTGTCTGTTACAGGACAGCTCTGCAATCTGAGGCTTGCAATACATTATTAAAACCCACTCCAGGGAGTACAACCTAGAAACCCAATTCAACCCAAAGCATGTGCTGCTGTGGTATAGAAACCAGCTGCATTCTCGTGGCAGCTTTATCTCTCTTGCCAAGACCAGTGAGGCACCACGACAGGCTTAGGTTTCACCATGGCGACCATTTGTTTTAAACATTTCTCCTAACAATTAGCACAAGGTCACATTACTATAACTCCAGGATGGCTTCTTGATAAAAACAACCATTGTGCTGGTGTGTTATCAGTATGATAGGCACGATTCAATAAAGACCTGATTAGGATTTGCGCCATTACTATGTAAACTTTATTATATTATCATCAAAGGATAGACAGTATGCAGTGCAAGTTATTATAAGTCATGAAAACAAAGATCTGGAACTGTTATTAAATCATAACTTTATACTTTATATGCATAATTACCTGTTATCTGTACATGCGTTAAGATTCTTATATGTGATTTCTAATGATAAATATAAAACGTTTTGGCAATAAAGTTATTTGAAACAGGTAAAACAGACCTTTCTCTGACTGAGGTAAAGACTTCCAAAGTTGTGATCCAATAAAGATCAGGTCTAACACTCTTCCACAGTAAACAATAACTCCTTCCACAATGACACAGATGTGATATTGATAATTTATAAGATGATGAGACTTACCTCTTCAAGCAGGCGTGTAACAGCATCTATGTCATTATATGTTTTAGTCATCTGGCCCACTCTTTCAGCACATATAACTATAAAGAAAGAAAACTTAGATTTAATACTTCAGTCTTAGAAATAAAAATGAAATATACATTACACAAAAAATATGGCTGTAATGGATAACAGTTACATACAGTAGGTTTCGTAACTGTTTCCATTAAGGAGGAGATGAACCACTCACTAGGAACATGTGGAATCACAGCTAGACACTACCCCCATTGCATCACATTACAATGCTCACCTTATGACAGAGGGATTCTCTGTCACTCTTACCAATATCAACCTGCACGAGAAAGCCTCATTGTAAACTGACATTGATCACAACCACTGCTTGTTTCAACTCACAGAATATGCCATTAACAGACAGCTTCCTGATGGCAGTGTCACATTGTGTGCAATAACTTATCACTGGATATCTTTCATTGAGAGTCTCAAAAATAACCACCCACCATAATCATTAGAACTGTCAGACACAGATCTACAGGTTTTGAGAACAACACGCTGTCTGCTATGCTAATAGCATTTTATTTAATTTAATGGTATATAATGGATGGCATGATTGTAGCTATTCTGTGCAGCAAATCTGTGCTTTGTTGTTATTTGTGTTGAAAGTCTACTAGGGTATGAAGATCCCCGTAAAGGTACAATATCAAACATAAAATCTGCACTTTGACAGTAAAACGCCATCTAATTTATTACCTGGTTAAAACAATATAGTTTAACAGAATTGCTGTGCTACCTGTAATTTGAAACTGCCACCTGTGGAAACCAGTGATTACAAAACGATTCAGTATCATCAGCCAATCAGGTTCCAGCTCTAGCAGGCTTTCAATAGACAGCAGATGCCCACTGGAATGTCACTGCATCAACTGTGAATCAAACTTAAAATCAGTCTGCACAAGTACTGGCTTTTTCATTTTGACTTGCCTTAATGAAAGCTCAGTTCACATCTTTGACAATAAATACTAATCAATCAGAGACACAACTGGTCCAAATGTATTTTATTTGCCACCAAAACCAACCAATCAATACTTTGCACAGACAAAAAGCAACCAATCCTGTACACGCAACTGGCGAGTCAGCCCATCACAGCCTGTCAGCTTGACTGGAGCTCATACAGCACCTTTCAACAGCATTCAGATATCTGGCACTGTTTGTTTAATAAAGTTTTTTTTTTTTTTTCTCTAATTATGTATGTGATCCTTTACGAATGTTTACCAGACTTTTTCCGTAAAATGTTTCTCACCGTAAATAATGAGAATAATCTTTTTCTAATGATGATAGTGCCCTCTTGATGACAGCTCTATACTGTGTGCTAGCTGACCTTGACTTTCATTAGCGCCCTCGCCTCCGACACGAGACCCAAACTCCAGCCGCGGTCAACTACCGTACTGCAGAGCCGTCATTGACGGGCACTATCGCTTAATTAGACAAATACAAATACATTTAACAGATAACCCTTGGTGGCAGGTACAATGCTCTCTGTAAAAAGAAGAAATTGAGAAGGCTTCTAAAATGGATTAGACAACTAAAGCAGGGTAAGCCAAAACAGTGCTGGTAGGAAGTTATTGTAACAGCACACAAAGGTAAACTGGAATGGGCTTTTGAACTGAAAGAGACCTTCCTCAAGGTTACAGAACAATCAATTGGTCTATTGTATGGTACAGTACATTATATAGTAGTGGAAAAGTAAATCAATTGCTTCTCATGTAGCACTGTTCCTCTCTTCAAATCTCGTTCCACATCATAAAGGATTTACATTGAAACAAGGTTAATTGGTTATGAGCTGCCCTGCTTCTCTAATCCAATATTCTCCTGTGTATTAACAAAACCACTGAAAAAAATTATCAGGATCTTGTATATTTTAGCCTCAATTCTTTTCCTTCATGTATTCTTTTCATTTTATGGCTAGAGGCAAGAAAACATTAGCTGTGTGAGCAATATACCCTGATTTATACATACATTGAGAGATGTGATTCCATTGCCAATAGTCTTAAAGTTGCTGTAAAACCAGTACATTTCATCAACACCAGTGCAGTAACAGCAAAATCACTATGCTACCAGTCACGTGCTTTACTAAACATGGCTGCTCAACAGGAAATGCATATTTACAATATTTAGGGCCTAGTGAAAAAAACAACACGTAGTCAAAACTACAAAAAGGTACAGGTGTTCTTAAATAGTATTTTTATAACAAGATTATGATTTTAAAAATGAAGCTTTCATTAGCTTGACAGGTTTAAGTATTGTGCACAATTCATTTTAAGGGTCACACAACTTAATTTACAAGTGTAAATGCAGTCTTGTCTGGCTGTGTTTGTTCATGTACTTCAGCTGAATCAGTGCCGTCACAAATTGAGGATCTAAACAGAGCCATAGGTGGTTCCCAGTCAGTGTTTATTTGCCAACAACATAACCCCAATGGGGTTATTAGACCTTTGTGTGCCACTGCCGAATTGCTTCATTGACTGCTGTTAGTTTGGATTCGGTTTCAAGTATATCCAAGTTAAAGAACTGGAAATAATAAAGGACAACCATTCCTAGTTTTAAAAGAAATACACGAGAACAAAAACAGAAGAGCTCAGTTTGAGAAATGTGTACAGTGTAACCAGTGTGTAGTGGTAAATAAAAAAAGTGGGTCAACTGCCCTGTTTGGTGGAGTTGAACAGATTGATAGAACAGATAAACATGAACAGATGCATTGTTATTGACCTTCAGCCAACCACAGCCCCCCCATACAGTCCTTTCCCTCATAGGTGATATTCACGTGAACAGTTCTGTGAGTGTCATTTCGCAGGCTAGGAAGAAGGCTACTAGCACCGCCCTGCTGGTCCAGTGTGCCGAACAACAGAACATTAACATAACATAACAACCAATCACAGAACACACACACACACAGAACACGCAGTCCAGTGGCCACGCCCCACTGCTCGCGCCACAGTTCTGACTGAGAGCTCTGAGCTGTCAGTCTATGTGCACCAACACAACAGACGCTCACCGTTAAAATATCTTGTCTTTAACCAAGCATTTGCATATCACAGGAGAGTAGAAAAGTGTATTACTTATATGAGAAGTGGGTAAATGCTATATTGCCCAAATTAAAAGTGGGTAAATGGCATTTACCTGCTAAACCCTTGACTACACCACTGAGTGTAACCAATTTAAATCTTAGTGTTAGACAAACACTAACACAGAAGTGTACTTGCATTACATTTCCTGATTCTACTGTCCAAGTGCTACTGCAGAGACCTGTCGATTTAAAACAACATTAGAGAAAAAAAACAGTTACTATAACATAAGCACATGTAACACAAATGTTGCACACTGATGTTGTCCGAGGTATTGGCAGTCAGTGTGTTGCTGAATACAGTGGTGTACTATATAAGCCTCCTTGTACTTGCATGTGTGTTTTTCATTCCTAACATTAATTTCTAAGAGCTCCTCTACGGTTTGTTTTTATTGGACACACACACACACACACACACGTTTGCATTCCTATATTTTTGTGGACTTCTCATTGACACTATTTTTATTTATTATTTCTAACTCCAGTCAGACAAAACTCCACACAGGGTGAAAGTCAACAACAAACTAAATATTTTGGCACTTATTAAAAATATTTTGGCATATTTAGTTCTTAAACATGTTTTACAAAGTGGGCACATCCCCACAACGTTGTTTTTTCAGGGGTTACTATCTTTGTTGGGACATTCTCAAATTTTGACTGCACACTGATAGTAATCAATCCCTCACTCCCTCCAACCCACACACACACAGTTATATATGCAAACACAAACCTAAAACATACAAGACTTATTTAATATTATTTTTTGCTTCAACGTCTTTTGTATATTCGGTATCATTTTAAAGACATTTATAAATCCTTCCTGTATAAAGATTTACATAATTCAACAGTACGGATTGTCAATTAATCAGATCACCATCTGGTCCCATGTATTTTAGTTTTTTGGGTTTTGCTGGCTACTAAGGCTCTGGCAGCCCTGTTATTTAAAGCAGGCAAACCTGGGCACTTTCAGTAATGTTCGGTCTTGCAATGCATCTTTGTTACTGGAATTTGTTGGTTAACTATCCAAAACATCTGACTGTTTAAACCCCCCCCATTCACCTAGTTATATATCTTGAATTTCCTGTATAACCAAGTGTCTTTTAGTACACTATTTAAGTATTAAATATGTACTGTTGAAAATGAAATGTATGGACGACAACACATGAAGAGGGTTTACTGTACTCTCTTAGGAAATACAGGGAACTGTTTACTTTTCAGTGAGAAAAGATTGTACAAAACAACTTGTGATACCAACAACTTGTTTTCCCACTCTGTCCTAAAATACTGCCATCCCTCCTTAGATAATGTAGTTTCAGGGGTTGCTTAGTCTATAAATTATCTACAGTATTGAAAACAAATCTCAAAAGCCCAAAACCATAACCTCCTAAGTGCTTAGTTCACTGTCATTGTTCTTATATCTATTATCCTTACGTTGCTCTGGCAGCACAGCAACAGATTATAAATAGACTCAGGACAGGGTAACTGTACACCAGTTAACAAGATAATGGCAAGCCTAACACCCTGCCATTTACTGTAACACAGAGGGTAGCGCAAGGACGCGGAGTAGCACAATGCTACTTCACCTCACTTTTCAACCTTGGCAAAACATACAGCTGCTCGTTCAAACCACATTGTTTGAACAGGAAATCTGCATACACAAGACAAACCTGCTGTGCAGAACTTGATAGACAGAACTTTTAGGGATGCATTTCACTAAAGAGGCAGGAAGTATTCCACAATAAGAACATTTTATGCAGATAATCAGCTTTTGGGATTATGAAGTTACCAATTACTTTTTTGTGATTTTTAATTATCCGAATGCCCATTATTATATATAACAAGCTTAAAATGGCTACACATTGCTTAACATTTAAAAAGAAAGGTTTTACTGTGAAAGGCTACACATATATTGCAAAAATGTCCTCTCTGTCAAATTCACTCCTCTTACTATCACCAATCTGTTATCAGACATAATTAAGCTTTTATCATTGACTCAAGCATGTGTGTCAAGATTGTGGGTGTTAGGGGTTTTTTTTTTTTTTTTTATTAGTTAAAAAGGTCAAAACACATGAGATCCAGTCATACAACACATTTAAATGATATATTTAAAAACTATGTAAAGATATGTATTTTTTTATTTGAAGAAACTACATGTGCTATATAAAGCAATTTAAAATAATGAAAAGCAGAAACGTTTCCAGCCATTCCTCACTTTCCATTGTTTAATTATTAGACTCACTGTACAACTAATACACATCTACCCAGGTTGGTACAAAAATACACACGTCTGATACTACTTGCGACAGTAGGAGGTTAATCGTGGCCTAGTAGCTTTAAGCAATTGCTTAGAAGGCAGCACAGGCATTTCTAAAGTCTACTGCAAAAAATGAATACTGGGTAAAGCTCTCTGCATTGTGATGGTAACTTAATTTACATGAGAATACCTTTGTAACATTCGTTTCCTGATCATATCAGGGCTCAGTGTGTAATGTTTCCCTTTCCACACCAACCTTACAAACAAGCAGCATGAGTGTTTAGACTACCTGAAATCACTTTTTTTTTTTTAAGAAATCACAAATTCAATCATAAAATCATGAGTCACTAAATGTAGTATTTTGGACATGACTGTATTTTTTGTATATTATTGTGATAGAGTCTACACACACACATCTAGAAAAAGGTACATGAATTACACTGTACTTACACTTCATTTACATTGTTTAATACATGTAAACTTATCTGGAAGACAACTTTGTTAAATACATGTTGTTAATGTACTGTATGGATCCTCACTGTCACAGAATTGTGGGCTAAGTGCATGCAGTAAATATCAATAAATGGTAACTACAGTGTAACTGGATGTAGTTACTATACCTGTGGAAAATACAGAAATACATATCGCTTAAAAAAAGACAAAAATAATATATATACATATATATATATATATATATATATATATATATATATATATATATATATATATATAGACACACACACACACACACACACACACACACACACAGTACCTTCCTCTAAGGAGTCCTGGTCTTCTTCATCAATAGCATCTTTGAAACCATTGCTGTCATTACATTCTGACTCTGGTGGACAGTTGTCCTCAAAGCTTTCTTCAAGCTCATTAGGAAACAATGACATTGTCAGAGCTTAATCCTGGGTGTGGGTTGGGCAGCATACCCTACAACACAATGCCATGCCCGGGTCTCCCCAGCACTGAAATGCCACTGTCACACATGGGTTCTTTCATTCAGAAAGGGCAACATTACTCACGGCAAAGGCACCTGAGCACTGCTTGCTAAGGTATGTAAACAGTGGTGCTGAACCACTTTTACCTACAGTCGAGGGGGAAGTCCACCCACCTTGTCTTTCTTGGGATTTTTAAAAAGATCTTTACAACATACAAGTACTATCTCAACACATGCGGTTACTCGTGCAGAATTTTGACAATGACATCACAACTTTAACAGATGCAGGGGTATGTCTGGTTCACTGTTCACACAGACACACTCTGCTTTTATGTTTGTGCTAAAATGTGAAATGGTATATGCCTGAAATGCACCATGGCAACTTCACTGTGAGCCTGGAAACCTCAGCACAAGTGCAGAAGGGGAGTGGCTACTCGGCAGGTAACCTGGTTTTCTCACTACAGCTACAGTGTCTATGTAAAGAAGGGATTGAAATATTGAAGTTTGGTCTGTCAGAGAAGAGTGACAACCCCATGAACAGGCTGGCTGTTGGGGTGACATCAGGCCAGAAAGGAACACACAGACACACAGTATTGGTGGCTCTCAGTGTGTTTAATAAACAAACAAATAAACAAAAACAGCACACGGCACCTGAGGTCAAAATAAACAGACAAACAAAACGGACTACCACTAAAACAGTGGAATAACAGACACGGTAAGTCAAAACAAACCTTCCAGCACGAAACAGCAATTGTTATTAATCTTTTACTTTATTTTACTCTCCTTCTCTCTCCCGTTCTCTCCTCACTGAACACCCAACCCTGGGTGAGTGCTTCGTGCCTCTATATATACAGCTGTGCCGAGATTCAATTACTAATTAATCATTCACTTGAATCCTGGCACGTGAACTAATTTGTGCAATCCCGTGCTCACATACTGTTACACATTTTATCTGTACATGAAGTGACTGTGCAATCCATGTGCCTAAATACAACTATATATTTTAAATCGTGTTACACAGACCCATTTATATCCCGTGCACCAACATCTATACACCAACATTAACACACCACATGCAACACATAACACAAAATAAACATATGGGTGGGGCACACTGCCACACCCCCTTAATGAAAATTCCAGCTATTGCTTTTTTTTTATACAAACCATAATAACTTGCACAATTAGCACTTATTAAAAAACACTGAGACCTAGACCTTGTTTCCAGTGTTGTCCTCGAGACGTGGTAGACAGAACAAACTGGAAGAAATAAGTTAATATTATAAACTGGACAGTGTTCCAAAACTTTGGAGCCCTGTGAGAAAAAGCTTTTCACCAAAATGAAACTGGAACTGCCCTTCTCCTTTGTGTCTTAAACTGTAGCTCACCTACAAAGGGGAGTAAAAAAAAGGGTAGCATTCTGCAGCTAGAATCATGTGCCTTAGCAGCATGTGACCTCTGCAACAGACACAGGATAATCAGTAATGTCTAATTCAGTAGATCCTTTTTAGTTTTATTTCCAATCCTTCTATACATACATTGAAAATTCAGTCAAAGGGTAATATGATTTCAAAACATTCTCTGACTTGGCACAAAATATCTGTGACTGAGGGGCACAATTTCTGTTGGTCAATCTTTGACATCAAGATGAGAACTGTCAATTCCTGTATAGATATTCAAAAACTTGCAACTTCCCCTGTGGCCCTCGGGGGCACTATTTTCTATCGTTGATCAATGCACAGACTATGGATTGCAGTGGAAGTTGTTACCATGTAGAGCACAACTCTAACTCAAAGTGCTCTGTGACAAATACCTTTTCGGCACAATTGCTGTTTATTCCCAGTTTATAAAACTCCCTATACTTGTGATTTGGAAACTGTCTGCTGCTGCCTTCCCCCACAGTACAAAGCATTGGTGTACTTCTTGACAGCAACCTCTCCTTTGATGCCCACATCTCCTCCGTGGTCAAATCTTCCTTCTACCATCTTCGAAACATCTCCAAAGTCTGTCCCTACTTTCCTTCCCAGATGCGGAGATACTATGTCATGCATTTGTCTCCTCACGACTCGACTACTGCAACTCTCTATATGGTGGTCTCCCGGCACGCGCGATAAACAAACTGCAGCTAGTTCAGAATGCCACTGCCAGGTTCCTTACCAGATGTAAAAAAAAACGTGACCACATCACCCTGCTGCACTGGCTACCTGTAAAGTTCAGGATTATTTTCAAAACTCTCCTGCTCACCTACAATGCCCTTCATCACACAGGTCCTGAGTACCTCCTCAACCTGCTGACCCGCTATATCCCTGTGTCCTCCGACTCTGGCCTGCTTGTTATCCCCAAGCATAAGTGCACCACATTTGGAGAATGCTCATTTAGCTTCATGGCTCCGACTCTTTGGAACTCTCTACCAGCTTTGGTGCGTGATGCTCCCACCGTCGCTCTCTTTAAATCAACTCTCAAGACCCACCTAGTCTCTCTTGCTTTCAATGCTCTTTAAGTCTGATATCTACTATTAGCTGCTCTTTGCTGCTACTATTTAATGTCTTATGTTACTATCATGTATTATGCACTTTCCACTGTATTTAAAGTATTATGGATTTTCTTGTTGTTACTGCATCTTGTAAAGCGCTTTGTGATGGTGGTCCACCATGAAAGGCGCTATATAAAATAAAGACTGATTGATTGACTGACTGATTGATTGATTTAACTTAAGAACTGGTCTCATTATAGATACTTCTAGTCTAAGAAAGCTCAACAGATTATCCCGTTACTGTCTCAAACCAGATCTATAGTTCATCAGTTCACACATCAGACTTTACCAGGTTTCACAAGCTTCGCAGCTTCCTTCATTTCACAATTAAGCCATGCTGACAGTAAATTGTCATGTACAGTACTGTACTTTAATGTGCAAGGACCCTGAATTCACTTCCATCTATATTTAATTGAAAATGATTTACAAATAAAACATTTTCAATAAGTAAGAAATGTCACAGAACTTCCCACACAAACCTCAGATACATTTATAGAGGCTCTCTGTGGAAATATCTTGGTCACTGCAAATAAATACATTTCTGTATTTCTCTATTGCCCAGCAAAACTTCAACATTGTATTCATAGTAATTTCAATATAGCAAAATGGCTACAAAATAAAACTCCACTATTGCAAAACAGGCACATTTACTTTGTTATGCAATTACATTCTTCATTTCCAATCTATGTATTTGCATTAAAAAATGGCTTTGTGTTTGAACAGAATACTGTCACCATAGTTACTGTAGTGTAGTAGAATCAAACAGACATGTATAAGTTCATGTCTAGAAATATACATTGCTATGCATTAAAAAAACATAATATGTTAAATGTATACCCTTAAGAAATAAGCACATAACAATTGTCATACATTAAGTATCTGTGTTGAGTTTACCCTGCAGTAAACTCGGTACTCTGCCACGCCTCTGATGCAATATGTATGTAGCTGTACTGAAGTAAAGACACTCATACTGCATCAGCATCATTCCAGGCACCACCTCCTTACAGTAACAAAATGCAGCAAGGAAGAGGAAAAAAAAAACACCATTACCATCCGTGCATTCCTCATAATACCAGTCTAGCTCGTAGTAGTCCGCCTCAATAAATTTCTGCATAGTCAATGTCCTTCAGAAAAGTCTTGATTTTACAACCATGCTGGGGTCAAGTGAAACGCAGCCACGACACTCTTCTTTTGTAAGACTTTAGGAGTCTGCCAGGAATGGAATCTGAGCTGCACATCGTATTGGAGAGACTGGAGCAGCAGCAACAAAAGTGGCAGACTTCTAGAACCAAAGCTCTGACAAGTCCAGCTTCTACGCAAAGGGGTCCGGGTGGGAGTCAAAGGAGAAGCAGCCTATCGGGCAGTCGGAGAGACTTACGTCAGGGACACACACCACCGCTGAGCATTCATTATCCCCCTCTCCCTCAGGACACTGCACATCCTTAACCAGATATCGTTGTCATGGAGACTGGCTCTGGCTTGTCTCAAAAAATATTAATGTACGCCACTCCTGTTAGATTTCATCAGCCAATGTGCTTTTTTCATATTAAATAGAAGCCAAAACGTGCTTATTAGTAAATAGGATACACTGCTGTTTATGACACCAATAACCCTGTCTTTTTGCGCAGGATTATTTATGTTGTGCTTTGATCAATATTAATACCAAGAATATTCTAGAATTGTTTTTCTAGTCATTAGAGGCACTTGACACAAATAAAAAGGTACTGGATACAGAAACAGCTGCAATATTTAGGAACATGTGCATCTCCCTGTTGCAATTCAGTTTCAGGTAGGATGGACTGATGGGCTTATTGTAGGCCATCAGCTTCCTTGATGCATACTGGTCTTTAGACAAGAAACAAAACTGATGCAATTTTGGAAAAGTTACTTTTCTGCAGACTGCCTCCACCATATCCCTGTAGACAGGGATTTCATCCCCTGTTGGGATAATAATAATATTAATAATCCAGATAAGGTTTTGGGTCATTGAGTAATTTACTCTCCAAATTAGACACTATGGGGCCTGATTTCCCAAAGTTATAAAAGGCGTTTACTCATAAGTAAGGGCTATTTTGAGTAAATGTACACATTTCTGTAATTTTCCCCAAGTTATAATTTACGTTCATTTTTTTGAGTAAATGTACTTTACTAACTGCCTGCTCACACCAAGTAAATTTACATTTTAGAGTATTTACATTTTACTAAACTTATACCATTGAAGTTAATAGTGTAAATTTACACATATTATATAAACCCTCCCGAAACTGGGATTTCTGATCAGAGAAAGGCAAGATGGCTTTGTTGCAGAGGAGGAGAAAACAACAACAACAACAACAACAACAACAACAACAACAACAACAACAACAACAACAACAACAACAACAACAACAACAACAACAACAACAACAACAACAACAACAACAACAACAACAACAACAACAACAACAACAACAACAACAACAACAACAACAACAACAACAACAACAACAACAACAACAACAACAACAACAACAACAACAACAACAACAACAACAACAACAACAACAACAACAACAACAACAACAACAACAACAACAACAACAACAACAACAACAACAACAACAACAACAACAACAGAGGACCTGACCATACCCTGCTGAACGAATTTTTCATTCCAGGGTCACCTTTATAGATGCCACCAATTAACATGTTTTGAGGCATTATTGGTTTGATAAGTAAAGCATTTATGATCTTTGTGAATTACTTAAGGTGGATTTGGAAGCTTCCACCAACAGAATACACCCAATTCCAGTTTGGCCCTACATTTTTACGGCTATGGACTATAACAGATGTCTAATGCTGCAAGGCAGGGAGTATCCCAGTCTTCAGTATGCAAGATCATTAATGATGTAACTGAAGCCTTGATAAAAAGAGCTCCTGCTTTTATTAGATTCCCACTATCACTATGGACTACTTGATTGTACACATGTAGCAATAAAACCTCCTGCAGAGTCTGAAGCTGTTTTTAGAAACAGGAAAAAATCCACTCCTTAAATGTGCAGTTCATCTGCGATGCTAGTTGCCGTATCACAAATGTATTTCCTGACATTAACCAGCACTGGTACCTGTGGCAAAGTGGTTAATAGTGTGCAGGTGATCAATGAACAGACAGACAATTATAATCCAGGTGCACAGGTTGTTTTTTGTGTCCAGTGCCTGACTGCAAAACAAACAGTAAACAATAAATGATGTTTAAGTATATAGCAGCATGTATTACTTAATTTGTAATCCCTAGGTTTGTCCCGAAATAAGTCCTGTTTTTATTATACACCCACACAAAACACAAAACACATACACAAGTCCGTTAGTGTGTGAATTAATGCTAGTGGTGCAAATACAATTATTGGTGATACAAGTGCAGTGCTGTTCCGGGTTTGTGCTGGCCTCTGGCGACAGCTCCGGAACATGTTAGCTGTCTAGCGATAGCAAATAACAAATAGACAGAACAAACAAACACTCACGATACGGATACACGAAACACGGGTCCTTCCAGGTCACTTTTGATAAACCAAAAACGAAGGAACAGGTAACATTGCTTCGACCCCTATTTAAACCGTCACTCATGACCCCTTGGTAAATGATTGTAGCTGCTTTTTATGATCTGCAGCTGCCACATCATTTCCCCTCCGGGTCAATGAGTTAGTGTACCGAAGCTCTGTCTCTTTTCTACATGACTGACTTCCTTTTAACCCTCGGAACGAAGTGTCAGGCTAAGTAGTCCAGAATACTCTGTTCCCGTTACTTAGCACCCTCACAGGTTGGGAGGGAGATTTACCACCAAGAATCATTGTTTTTCTGTCACAGTGCCTTACAAAAAAACTTCTCAAATTAATTCAATTGAAATGCCCAACTTTTTCTTTTCCTTCACCAACTAACACACACTGTTATTTTATAATGTTGTCTAAAACAGGGGTTGGCAACCTCAACATAGCCAGGGGCCGCTGTGGAGGCCCACAAAACGGCTTGTGGGCCGCCACTACAAAACTGAACAATCTTAACTCAATTATCAGGTTGTAATACACAATACCAACAAACTTACAGAAACATTGGGCAAAGCATGGAGTACAATTATACTGTATTTATGAAAAATGAAAAAAATAAAAAATGGAAATCTTTGAACAAAGACATATTACCGCTATACCGCTGCTATTGTCTTTTCAGTCAACAATATTAAACCACACAGAATTCACAATGTAAAACCACACAGAACTCACAATGTAAAACCACACAGAATTCAAACAGTTCTTAATACTAATCTGTGCAACAGCAAAGATAAATAACTTTTTAAATGGGTTTTATTTACATTTACTAGCTGCCTATTACTTGTCTTTCTGAAACATAAAAAAAAAAAATGAGTGTGCAAATATTATTTTGAAGGTGCATGGATTCCCACTAAAAGCAGCCATAACACACAAATGCAGGTTTAAGTGTTAGAGACGTTGCGCAAACATCAAAAACTATTCCCCAATTGTAAATAAATAAATACATTCATACAGACGTAAATCAAAACGGTAGTGCCTTTTCCATCTAACTAGCTATTCCCATTTAACATTACATGTGTTTATTAAATTGTGACGTTGGCTGTATGCTCTCTCACGTGCCTTGGAACTGTTGCCTAGCAACCATTGACAGACTGCGATTACTATGAGAAATCACTCCAGCAACAACAACACAAAAGCTGTTTGCGCAAGTGCCATGGTTTTATGACGAGGTGGCAGATCCAATTAATGTTTTATTAAAATGTAATACATTGGAAAATCAGCCTCTATGTGTGTAAAATGCAACATTATTACCTTGAAGTCATGAGTACTTTCAATAAATACTGTACATACTTTAATGATAATTTATGGGGTATGCATTAAATACAGACTTGCATTTTATCTGTAATATTGCCACTGTACAAAAACTTGGTATTACAATAAAAACTCACTTATTTTCCATCTGGAAAAATCCAACAATGCCTTTTTCGTACCCATTTAGTCTGCCTTAATATTATAGTCCAGGAAATTGCTACTCTCAGCTACTGCGTTCACTGAGTGTCCTCCCACTAGCACTAGGCTGTTACAGTTGTTTTCTGTAAATCTTTTTTCAGTATCTATTGTTCTCTCTTTCCAAGTCCACAGACATACGCCACAAAAATAATAAATAGAAAAGTCACAAAATACTTGTAACTGTACCGTTACTGCAGTAATGCAAATAAAGGAATCATCATTTTGTATTCCTTATTGTTAAAGCAATATAAAAGCACAGAATATTATACAGATCTACCTTCCAAAAATTTGGCTGACAGATAGGTAAATTGTTAAGTTAGGTTGTGAGAGACCAAGATGGCGCAGAGAAATCCTAAGGATCAAGAATCCAGTCGCTTATTTATTATTATTATTATTATTATTATTATTAATTTCTTAGCAGACACCTTTATCCAGGGCGACCTACAATTGTTACAAGATATCACATTATTTTTACACATTATTTTTTACATACAATTACCCATTTATGTAGTTGGGATTTTACTGGAGCAATCTAGGTAAAGTACCTTGCTCAAGGGTACAGCAGCAGTTTCCCCCACCTGGGACTGAACCCATGACCCTCCGATCAAGAGTCCAGAGCCCTAAACACTACTCCAAACACGCATTGCAAGTTAGTGGATTCAACCCTATGTTTTTTGGGGGGGTTTTACTGAAAACCTGAATATATTGGTCATGTGTTTCTGGTAATTCCCAGGCAGGCCATGATCTACGATCCATTCTCTAACTACAGCATGCAGCATATTCAACATAAGAACATAAGAAAGTTTACAAACGAGAGGAGGCCATTCAGCCCATCTTGCTCGTTTGGTTGTTAGTAGTTTATTGATCCAGAATCTCATCAAGCAGCTTCTTGAAGGATCCCAGGGTGTCAGCTTCAACAACACTACTGGGGAGTTGGTTCCAGACCCTCACGTTTCTCTGTGTAAAAAAGTGTCTCCTAATTTCTGTTCTGAATGCCCCTTTATCTAATCTCCATTTGTGACCCCTGGTCCTTGTTTCTTTTTTCAGGTCAAAAAAGTCCCCTGGGTCGACATTGTCTATACCTTTTAGGATTTTGAATGTTTGAATCAGATCGCCGTGTAGTCTTCTTTGTTCAAGACTGAATAGATTCAATTCTTTTAGCCTGTCTGCATATGACATGCCTTTTAAACCCGGGATAATTCTGGTTGCTCTTCTTAGCACTCTTTCTAGAGCAGCAATATCCTTTTTGTAACGAGGTGACCAGAACGGAACACAATATTCTAGGTGAGGTCTTACTAATGCATTTTAAAGTTTTAACATTAATTCCCTTGATTTAAATTCAACACTTCTCACAATATATCCGAGCATCTTGTTGGCCTTTTTTATAGCTTCCCCACATTGTCTAGAAGAAGACATTTCCGAGTCAACATAAACTCCTAGGTCTTTTTCATAGATTCCTTCTTCAATTTCAGTATCTCCCATATGATATTTAGAATGCACATTTTTATTGCCTACATGCAATACACTTTTCTCTATTAAATGTCATTTGCCATGTGTCTGCCCAGTTCTGAATGCTGTCTATAGATCATTTTGAATGACCTTTGCTGCTGCAACAGTATTTGCCACTCCTCCTATTTTTGTGTCATCTGCAAATTTAACAAGTTTGCTTACTATACCAGAATCTAAATCATTAATGTGGATTAGGAACAGCAGAGGACCTAATACTGATCCCTGTGGTACACCACTGGTTACCTCACTCCATTTTGAGGTTTCTCCTCTAATCAGTACTTTCTGTTTTCTACATGTTAACCACTCTCTAATCCATGTGCATGCATTTCCTTGAATCCCTACTGCGTTCAGTTTGAGAATTAATCTTTTATGCGGGACTTTGTCAAAAGCTTTCTGGAAATCTAAATCTAAACTCAAGCTGTGCAGCAAAAATGTACTGCAAAATTGCTATACATATTCTTTAACCCTTTGCGGTCCATTGTCGGACTGGGTCTGACATCATTATAGCAACGCAAAAAACAGGTTTTTAGTTGTTTTTTCTAAGGAAAAAGCCGAGAAAACCATTCAATTGCCGAGTGGGAGCGACAGGAGCCGAGACAAGTCGAAAAAAAAAAAAAAAAAAAAGGCGTATCTCATGATTAGTCATATACGCCCATGGTATCAGATAACGGGGCGGTCATAGTAAACAAGCTGGCTGAGTGCGTCAGCGCACAGAGACTATCATGGACATTTGCAGAGCTTTTTTCAGATGTTATAGTAATAAAATAATGACTTGGATCGCATTATTGAGGAGTTTGGTGATAAAACGAGTGATCAGGAGATGATCGATCGGTATGTACGACTATTATTTTTATTATTATTTATTTCTTAAATAGGTGAAAGCTGTAGCGAACGAAAGGGTGGGGCAGGGCTGGAGATGCCTAGTGAGTGCTTTGTTGATATGCAGGGCCATTTAAACCCGTTTGACTGTGGAAAAAAATACTTTTAAACAGCGCGTCTAAAATTAACTGCACGTGTGAAAATTAATTAGACCTGGCGTGCCTGACGCGCATTTAATAAATGGACTGCAAAGGGTTAAGCAACACATTTAAATATATGTAATTCATATTTTTCCAATGAGAAAAAAACCCAGTATCTATTATATTTGCTGAAGAAATATTAGTGCTGTCCCTATTGCACTACACTCTGCCTTCACTACATCCTTGATTTTAATCTCCAGTGGGGGATAATTAGACATTACACCCTAAATTTAACACAAAGTCATGTACAATACCTATTAAGAATGTCTAAGGTTCATAGTATTTGGATAGCTGGTTTTGTGAAACTATGGAAAGCTCATGATTTCTAGAGGCTGTTACAAAAAGTGTGTCATTGCCTAGATCTGTCAGGATATACAATATATCCCCAGCACAGGGATATTTAGAAATTTGCATTAATAAAACTATATCTTTTTTTTTTTCTTTTTAGTATATTCATGGCAGCAAATGAACACAGTTCCAGGTATTTATGTGGTGCATATTCCCTGTATATGTTATTAATACCTGAAGGTGTATTTGAAATGTAACTAGACTAATTATTGAAATTAATGTGTCTTGAGAAAAGGGGCTGTGACAGAGAGTGAAGGAATCTGAGCTGTAAATATCCCTCCCGACCAGAAAGGGCGCTGTGTAAGGTATGCGTCCTCCTAGATGGGCAGATTCGACAGTAGGCGGAAACTGGAATATGACCATATTAGGGGAAGCGCGTAGCTGTTTGTACACAGAAGGACTCCACTGCAATCAGCTACGGGGCAGACACCGATTGGGAAACCATGGCGCTGGGTTGATTGCAGGGAGGAGTTTAGTGGTACAAAGGGGAAGCAGCTACATCAGTATGGTCCCTTGTGCTGAAACGTAACAGAACGGCCAGAGTTTTTGTTATTGTTTTGGTTTGTTGCGTGTTGCAGACGAGATGCCAGGAGCTGCAGCCACAGAGCCAGCACCAACCCCTCAGCACATCCTTCACAACACAGCACAAGACACTCATCACCATTCTAGAATTAAGCGAGCACAGTTTCGTGCACGGAGGATTGTGGTTTTGGAGTGTACTTTTTTGTGTTTGGGACTGTAACCTATCACTGGTAGAGGGGAGGCTTATTACAGTGCCTTGCATAAGTATTCACCCCCCCTTGGACTTTTCCACATTTCGTAGTGTTACAACCTGGAATTAAAATGGATTTAATTGGGATTTTTACCATTTGATTTACACAACATACTTAACACTTTGAAGGTGCAACACAGTTTTTATTGTGACACAAAAGTGAATTAAAAAAAAAAAAAAAAAAAAAGACATTTGTTGGTTGCATAAGTATTCACCCCCTGAGTCAATACTTGGTAGAAGCACCTTTGGCAGCAATTACAGCTGTGAGTCTTTTTGAGTCTCTACCAGCTTTGCAAATCTGGATCCTGCAATTTTTGCCCATTCTTCTTGACAAAATTGCTCAAGCTCTGTCAAATTGGACCGTTGATGAACAGCAATTTTCAAGTCTTGCCACAGATTCTCAATCAGATTGAGGTCTGGGCTTTGACTGGGCCATTCAAAGACATTCAGGTTCTTGTTTTTAAACCACTCCAGTGTAGCTTTGGCTGTGTGTTTAGGGTCATTGTCCTGCTGGAAGGTGAAGCTCCGCCCCAGTCCCAGGTCTCTTGCAGACTGAAATAGGTTTTCCTCTGGAATTTCCCTGTATTTGGCTCCATCCATCTTGCCCTCAATGCTGACCAGTTTCCCAGTCCCTGTCGATGAAAAGCATCCCCATAACATGATCCTGCCACCACCATGCTTCACCGTAGGGATGGTGTTCTCAGGGTGATGAGCAGTGTTGGCTTTGCGCCACACATAGCGTTTTGCACTAAGGCCACAAAGTTCAATTTTGGTCTCATCAGACCAGAGAACCTTTTTCCACATGTTTGCTGTGTCTCCCACATGCCTTTTGGCAAAATCCAAACAGGATTTGATATGGGCTTTCTTCTCGCCAGTCTTCCATAAAGCCCAGCTTTGTGGAGCGTCCGGGTTATAGTTGTCCCATGGACGGTTTCTCCCATCTCAGCTGTGGATCTCTCTAGCTCCTTCAGAGTTACCATTGGCCTCTTGGTTACTTCTCTGACTAATACCCTCCATACCTGGTCACTGAGTTTTGGTGGACGGCCCTCTCTAGGCAGAGGCGCGGTTGTGCCATATTCTTTCCATTTTTTAATAATGGATTTAAAACGGTGCTCCGGGGGGTGTTCAAAGTTTGGGATATTTTTTTATAACCCAACCCTGATTGGTGCTTCTCCAGAACTTTATCCCGGACTTGTTTTGATAGCTCCTTGGTCTTCATGATGCTGTTTGTTTAGACATGCTACCTAACAAACTCTGGGGCCTACCAGAAACAGGTGACATTGAGATCATGTGACATTTTAATTGCACACAGGTGGACTCCATTCAACTAATTATGTGTCTTCTGAAGGCAATTGGTTGCACCAGAGCTTATTTAGGGGGTGTCACGCAAAGGGGGTGAATACTTATGCAATCAAGACAGAAATTGAACTTTTCGGTCTAAATTCCAAGTGTTACGTCTGGTGCAAGCCCAACACTGCACATCACCCAGTCAACACCATCCCAACTGTCAAGCATGGTGGTGGCAGCATCATGTTATAGGGATGCTTCTCTTCAGCAGGGACTGGGAAGCTGGTCAGAATAGAGAGAATGGATGGTGTAAAGTACCGGCGAATCATTGAGGAAAAACTATTTTAGTCAGCAAAGACTCTGAAACTGGGGAGGAAATTCACATTTCAGCAGGACAATGACCCGAAGCACAAAACCAAAGCCACACTGGAGTGGTTGAACAAGAATAGAATTAATGTTCTTGAGTGGCCCAGTCAAAGTCCTGACTTGAATCCAATCAAAAATGTATGGCAGTCCATCGACGATCCCAAACAAACTTATCAGAACTGGAGCAATTTTCCTGTGAAGAATGGGCAAAAATGTAACCATCCTACTGTGCAAAGCTAGTAGAGACCTATCCAAAAAGACTCATAGCAGTAATTGCTGCAAAAGGTCCTTCTACCAAGTACTGACTTAAGGGGCTGAATACTTATGCAACCAGTACATTTCATTTTGTACATTTTCTTTGCAAGTTCTGCTGACATTTATCCTCCTCCTCTTATAACAGTGTTCAGTTTAACCACTACAGCTTTGAATAAAAAAAGTTTGTTTGAAAAACTGTGCATAAAATATTCGTAATTCAACAAAATGTGACATTATTGGTAGGGGGTGAATACTTCTGCAAACCACTGTATATACAATTAGTAAGCTTAAGTGATACATTCTAAGATTGTCTGCACCGTTTCAGTTTAGGCTGTGTGTGTGTTAGCAAGATACTAGATACGTTACAGCCTGTGTGCTGCTGCTGAGTGCCGAGTGTGTATGTGCGAGGATAAGCAGTGTCACATTTCACTGTCCCTGCTAGCTGCTTGAATGCAGGGTGAGAGCTTTGACTTGAGTTTTGTGCTTAGATTTACTTTCTGACTTTTCTGATTTCTGTTTAATATTTGTGTACTTATTAAATATTACTTACTATTGATTAACTATTGATCATAGTAAATCCTCAATCTTGTAGCACTTTAGATCTTGTAGTCATTTAAATATTTTTATAAGAAAACTAATCAACCTGGATAAACTCCAAATTATTAAATATCAAACAGTATTATTTGCCCTAGTATGTGCATAGGAGAATGTCGCTCCCTATATAGAATATGCAACACTCACAGCGAAAAGGTTTACTTTGCATTTTTTTGTTTTTTCAAATCTAACACGTATAAGCTTTTGTCACTGTGCTTACATACATTTGTAATTATGATACAGATTACAAAAAGTAAATAATTAAATCATGTTGCGATGGCGGCAGGTAAACACAACACAGACGAGGGTGTGGCCACTCTCCCTTTCAACAAGTTTATTAAACCACCTGTACAGCTCCATTTCAAAAGCACAAAACCAAGCAGTCTCCTGGCTCTCTCAGCCAGTAAAAGTTATGGTGTATGGTGATATCATGTACTGCAACACAGAGATCTGATCGGTTACAAAGGTTGTGATTGTGTATGGTAAATGTCAATTGAAAACTCACAAACTGGCTAAAGCCCCAATCCTGGATAATCTGCCTAAGAGGCTTGAAGTCATATCTATGGGCTTTTGTTTTTCCATGTTTATTTCTAGAACTTTTCTGGCTTTTGCTAGGTGGCCAAACAGTCCTTATCTGGGCTTTTACTTTTGAAAAATTAATTGAGTGGTTCTTCAGCAAGATAACCAGGATTACAAATGTCTTAAATCACATCAGAAAAACTGCAATAAAGTGTGTACCTTTATCATAACAAAATACAGTTACCTGCACCCACACTTGTGAATTGGGCCCAATATCATAATAATACCCTCCATAAAGGATCTTCTTTAGTTTGTAAGCGTTAAGGCCATTGCACACTGGGTCTGTTCCATCATTTATCACCCGTCATCCGAAAAAGTCGTGCATCAATCCATTGCACACTAGATGCGTTAATATCGTATTTCAGAGTGCTGATGTACAGTGGAGGCTGTGTAGTAAATATACCTAGTTTCAGTATTTTAATAAAAAATAAATACAGTTCTGTAGTTAATTCTTGCATAACTTTGAACACAAAATGTTAAACGTAGTATAAACTTAATGATCAGTAAACGGTGATGGAAGTTAAAACGTATGCTAATTATTACGTTTCTACTAGATCTAAAATAATGTTAAGCAATACATAAAAAAATAAACGTGATATTACACAACACAGTTGTCAAAGCATCACAAACCATATGACCAATATTTAATTTTTCAAACACTAGCTCCTGTAATAAATACATCTAAAAGTTGGGAAGCTAGCAATGTGCTACCGAAAATACTTTATCATAATGACCTTCTACTCTCTGTGTATGAAGCCAGAAATTCCATCACTTTCATGTACTGCCTCTCTTTTCTGACTGTTAAGCACTGACCGTTAGACTAGGCTGAGCATACTAGCTCAGTTCCACACAACATTGACAATCTTAAATGAAGCAATGAAAGTAGTATCACAATACAATATAATTCTTCTATATTTATATGTGGTAAGAAAGCAGTGATAATACAATGCTACTTAAATAAACAATCCCCCATTTTATGGCCAAGTGCAGTTGTATTGCAGCACTGAGTATTTAATCAGTTGGACAACACAGGATGCAATTATGGGTTTCCGTTATGTATTATTTACAATGATTTATTTATAACAGGTTCTGGGAAAAAAGCAGATCAATAATTTCCATCTCAATTGAATTCTGAAATCATCGATGTCCTAAATGATGGTAATCATTTAAACAATGAAATCCTCAGAAAGAGCAATCTAGTGTTCCATCATCTTTTTATTGAGGGGAAAAAATTACACAAATCCCAAGATAAAAGTATAAAGAAACTAAGGAAAGTAGACAAGGTAGGAAGGCACAGCCACACTCAGTCATGTTAAAATGGGGATTTTTAATAATAGTATTTTAAAGAAACAATCTCAATTAAAAAAATTCTCCAATTTGCAGTGGTTCAGATAGATTGATAGATAGATATACAGAATCAGACAATTCATAACTAAAGACGGTAACAGATAAACATAGCCTCTCTTGTAAATGGGAGGATTGATAATGATCTTTGGATCTTAACCAGATTAAATATACCTTTACTATGCAAACACTGGAGAGATCAAACAAATAGGAATACCAAACCAGTGTTAATAACTGCTATATTGTACATGTGACAGCTAAACATCATATCCACTACACACGTAATTTGAGAAGAAATTATAGGTGTGTCCTGATGTGAGGAACGATGTACTAAAAAGGGATGAGCCGAATGGCTTTTCACATTACTAAGATTTTCAATGTGGCATCATGGGGTCTTTATAAGAATTCATACTATTCCAGCTCCCATTATCTGTGAAGGTTGGCATCTAAAAATGGTTCTCATTTAGGCGTGGTCACTGTATTTGTTGTAACAACCGTACAGCAGCAGCTGCTTTAATAAAACCTAGGCACTCAACAGGAAACAGCAGAACTCGATCATGCTTTGTAATTTCAAAATTTTTAGCACAAAGTAACCTGCACCACATAGAGTACCTCCATACTGAGTGAATTGCAATCTCTCATAAGTGTGCTTTCCATCTATTTATCGAACGAGTTTCTCTGTAAAATTACTACAAAAATAGTAGCGACATAAGGGTGAAAAAATGGTTTTCCATCCACTGCAAATTCTAGTGAGTCAAAGGGAATTTTCCGTGACGTTTCGTGATGTCACAGCCTAATTTGCATGTGTTACTACGTTTTCAGATTATTCGCAAGAAATATACTCGCAGATGATTTTCCATACATTTTATTTACTCGCTCGTCTAGCGAGTATGTTCTACCGAGTTATGCTCCTTAAAAAAAAAATCAATGAACTGTGGCCCTGTTCCAGATATGCAGTCCACAAAACCAACAATAAAATGTACATCCCGTATGGGGAAACTGAACCTGCAGTTCATTGTCAAAAATGATGTAAATAAGTGTTACATGCGTAAAAGGTACTTAACAAAGGTAAAGGCATAAAACCTGCAGCATTGTTTTCACATATTTTCCGAATAGTTTAAAGGTTGCTTATTCTATTTCTGCTCTTTTGTTAGAAGTCTTCCAATTTTGTGTAGCACAGTGTAGGCTACTAGGATGCATACTACTAAACTGCATAAGCAGAAAGAAAAAAAAAAACAGTTGTATTATAAAGTCATTGTGAATACTGTGTGTATTTACAGACGTGCTCAAATTTGTTGGTACCCCTCCACAAAAAACGAAGAATGCACAATTTTCTCTGAAATAACTTGAAACTGACAAAAGTACTTGGCATCCACCATTGTTTATTCCATATTTAATAGAAATCAGACTTTGCTTTTGATTTTTTATTCAACATAATATTGTAAATAAGAAAACAAATGAAAATGGCATGGACAAAAATGATGGGACCGCTAACCTAATATTTTGTTGCACAACCTTTAGAGGCAATCACTGCAATCAAACGTTTTCTGTAGCTCTCAATGAGACTTCTGCACCTGTTAACAGGTAGTTTGGCCCACTCTTCCTGAGCAAACTGCTCCAGCTGTCTCAGGTTTGATGGGTACCTTTGATGGGTACCTTCTCCAGACTGCAAGTTTCAGCTCTTTCCATAGATGTTCGATAGGATTCAGATCAGGACTCATAGAAGACCAACTTCAGAATAGTCCAATGTTTTGTTCTTATCCATTCTTGGGTGCTTTTAGCTGTGTGTTTTGGGTCATTATCCTGTTGGAGGACCCATGACCTGCGACTGAGACAGAGCTTTCTGACACTGGGCAGTACGTTCCGCTCCAGAATGCCTTGATAGTCTTGAGATTTCATTGTACCCTGCACAGATTCAAGGCACCCTGTGCCAGCCGCAGCAAAGCAGCCCCAAAACATAACCAAGCCTCCTCCATTTTCACTGTAGGTATGGTGTTCTTTTCTTTGAAAGCTTCATTTTTTCGTCTGTGAACATAGAGCTGATGTGACTTGCCAAAAAGCTCCAGTTTTGACTCATCTGTCCAAAGGACATTCTCCCAGAAGGATTGTGGCTTGTCAATATGCATTTTAGCAATTTCCAGTCTGGCTTTTTTATGTTTTTCTGTCAAAAGTTGAGTCCTCCTGGGTCTTCTTCCATGGAGCCTACTTTCGCTCAAAAAGCGACAGATGGTGCGATCAGAAACTGACGTACCTTCACCTTGGAGTTCAGCTTGTATCTCTTTGGCAGTTATCCTTGGTTCTTTTTCTACCATTCGCACTATCCTTCTGTTCACTCTGGGGTCGATTTTCCTCTTGCGGCCGCGCCCAGGGAGGTTGGCTACAGTTCCATGGACCTTAACCTTCTTAATAATATTTGCAACTGTTGTCACAGGAACATCAAGCTGCTTGGAGATGGTCTTGTAGCCTTTACCTTTACCATGCTCGTCTATTATTTTCTTTCTGATCTCCTCAGACAACTCTCTCCTTTGCTTTCTCTGGTCCATGTTCAGTGTGGTGCACACAATGATAGCAAACAGCACAGTGACTACTTTTCTCCATTTAAATAGGCTGAATGACTGATTACAGGATTGGAGACGTGTGTGATACTAATTAAGGAAACTAATTAGTTTGAAATATCTCTATAATACAATTATTTATTATCTATTAAGGGGTGCCAACAAATGTGTCCAGGCCATTTTAGAATATCTTTGTAGAATAAGCAATAATTAATCTCTTTTCACAGCTTCTTTGCTTTATTCTATGACATACCGAAGACATGCAAGTATACATGATAAAATAGCTTTTAATTTCATCACTTTTCAGGAGGAATGAAGCATTATTTCAATGAGCTGTAAGGGTACCAACAAATTTGAGCACGTCTGTATATATATATTTAAAATGGATGCTCTTAACAAAAAAAACATCCAGTTTGTTTAACTTTAAAGCTGAGGGAACACAGAGACACTTTGTTGCTTGGAATTTGGTTTCAAGCTACTGCATGGCGCACCAGTGGAGACTTGAGGAGACTAGTGGAGCCAAAATCAGCCAATCAAAAGCCCACTTTTAAAACGGGAGAAAATAATTACTGAGTAAATAATAAAAAGATTAACAAATTCCGACATTATTTCTCAGTTCGTGTTATTATTGCGTACATCCGAAATGATACAAAATAATGCTGACAGTTCTCTCATTTACAAACTGCAGTCGGGGGGGCGTAATTAATATCTTTAGCAAAACGTGACACATTCAATATGATTTGTTTGTGTGACTGTCAGGCAAAGCAGCGCATTTTTGGCAGTGACACAATAAAAATAATAATAATAATAATAATACTTATACAGTAGATACAGTCCATATATGGATAGTATTCAGCACATGATTTGAATTAACATATAATATGATTCATTCAGAAGGATTCCCTAAAACAGTCTGGGAGCAGACTACTTGTTCGTAGAAAACAAATTCATAATTTCAGAAGTACAGTTTAATAACGTAATACACATTCAAACAACTCGCACACTAGGAAATTAAGTTTCTACCATTTTATCAGTAGTCTAACATAAAATAAAAATGTCATTTTCTTTTACATTTTATATAGATAGATAGATCATTTTTAATTTTTAAAAACTTTATTAACAAATATTATTCACTATTACAAACACCGCCCATAGAAAAAATTCCCATTTACAAATTCTAGACAATTTTCAGTATTTTCAAGACAACCAAATACAACAACCAAAAAACTATATATATATATATATATATATATATATATATATATATATATATATATATATATATATATATATATATATATATATATTACACACACATTTACATTGATTTTTTGAACATTCTTTTTTTTTTTTTTTTTTTTAAACACCACATTTACCTTCTCATTTCACCTTCTCGCATTGGGATTATTCTCCTCAACTGAGCACAGCACACCCTCTATTCCCCAAACCATCTGAAACAAATCCAGTTGGTGCACCAGTCTATAATAGGTGAACTCAAGTCTGATTCAAGACAACACCAGCACCACATCCCCTCGTCAGCACCACATCCCCCGTCACCACCACATCCCCCCGTCAGCACCACACCCCCCCGTCAGCACCACATCCCCCCGTCAGCACCACATCCCCCCGTCAGCACCACATCCCCCCCGTCACCACCACATCCCCCCCGTCACCGCCACATCCCCCCGTCAGCGCCACATCCCCCCGTCAGCGCCACATCCCCCCGTCAGCGCCACATCCCCCCGTCAGCGCCACATCCCCCCCGTCAGCACCACATCCCCCGTCAGCACCACATCCCCCCGTCACCGCCACATCCCCCCGTCAGCGCCACATCCCCCCCGTCACCACCACATCCCCCCCGTCACCGCCACATCCCCCCGTCACCGCCACATCCCCCCGTCAGCGCCACATCCCCCCGTCAGCGCCACATCCCCCCGTCAGCGCCACATCCCCCCGTCAGCACCACATCCCCCCGTCACCACCACACCCCCCCGTCACCACCACATCCCCCCGTCACCACCACATCCCCCCGTCACCACCACATGCCCCCGTCACCACCACATCCCCCCGTCACCACCACATGCCCCCGTCACCACCACATGCCCCCGTCACCACCACATGCCCCCGTCACCACCACATCCCCCCGTCAGCACCACATCCCCCCGTCACCACCACATCCCCCCGTCAGCACCACATCCCCCCGTCAGCACCACATCCCCCCGTCAGCACCACATCCCCCCGTCAGCACCACATCCCCCCGTCAGCACCACATCCCCCCGTCAGCACCACATCCCCCGTCAGCACCACATCCCCCGTCAGCACCACATCCCCCCGTCAGCACCACATCCCCCCGTCAGCACCACATCCCCCGTCAGCACCACATCCCCCCGTCACCACCACATCCCCAGTCAGCACACCTCTCTCACAGTTCTTCCAGCTCTTTAATATTGCCAGTTTGGCCTGACCCAAGAGAAAATTAGCCAGCTGCACTATGTTTTTCCCCTTGCAGTACATAACCCCAAATATAAAAACAGTCAGAGAACAAGTTAACTGCAGACCAGTAAACAGGTCCTTTAAAAAACACAGAAGAGACTGTAACCTTGAGCAGTACAAATAACAATGAAATATGGTTTATCTGCTATTACAGAAAATACACTTATCAGAATACCCTTGTTGGATAATTGTAAGGAACACGTTAGTGGCCATAACGGTGTGCAACACTCTCCACTGTAAGTCTCCTACTCGCTTCTGCAGCAGTGGCTTATACAAAGCCCTCCAGGCTGGAACAATGGCCTTGTCTACATTTAATTTTTCACACCAACATGTGTCTGGAAGTTCCTTAATGTTTTTAAAGTGTTTTATTTTCACACACAGTCTATATTAGTTCTTTCTTATCGATTTCACTGAAGTGTATTCTATAACGTTCCCCAAACTGTAAAAGCTTCCCTGGGCTGTCCTGACTCTGCTCTACAGCTGGTCTAGCCTGTATCTCAAACCCAGAGCAGTTAGAAGCAGTTGGAAAACAGCTGCAGAAGCTAAACTAAAAACTTACCAAAAAAAAAAAAATTAACATGGTCTTCAAGCCAGTAATCTGTGACACCTGCATGATGTGGGAAATCCGACAAAACCCAGCAGAGCTCAACCAAATGTGTGTAAAGAGCCACACGATCCAGGACTTGCTTAAACTAGTAAAGTGGTCTAGAAATGGAGCTGCAAGAAATGAGACAGCAACAGGAGCTTAAGGAGCTGGCACACCCACAATTCATGGAAGTCTGCACCCCTGGCAGACTGAAAGCAACCAGGGAGATGGAAGAGGGACAAAACAGCTGGGTTCAGATAGGCAGAAGCAGGGAAAAAAAGAAACTTCGTCAAACACAACCACCAGAAATCAAAACATCCAACAAATTTGAGCCACTTAAAAATTTAGATGATCAAAACCAACATCAAGAGAAAGAAAGGAACAACATCCAGGACCCTATAAACAGTGCTGGCCAGGCAGCAAAAAGAAGGGAGGACATGATTGTTGGGGACTCCATATTGAGAAACACAGCAAGTTCAGTTCGCAGTTTGGACCCCCTTACTACAACAGTGTGATGCCTTCCAGGAGCCTCTGTCAAGCACATCACTGAGAACGTGGACAGGCTCCTAGAACGAACAGGAGACAACCCGGTAGTAGTCATCCACATTGGTACAAACAACATTGGAAGAGACAGGCCAAGATCCCTGCAAAACAAATTCAGAGAGCTAGGAAGGAAATTGAAAGACAAGAACATAACTGTGGTATTTTCTGGGATACTGCCGGCACCTTGCAAAGGACCATATAGACAGCTGGAAATACAAAATCAAAATGCATGGCTGAAATTGTGGTGCACACAGGAAAGTTTCATCTTTCTTGAACATTGGAGCACATTCTACAACAAGGACTATCTATGTAGGCGGGACGGACTGCACTTAAATAAAAAGGGAATCAATCTACTCGGAGAAAGGATCCTCGAGGAGGTTCAGAAGCATTTAAACTAGAAAGGAAGGGGGGAGAAAACAAAAAAACAGAAGGGAGACCACATCAAAACAAGGGCATCAACTCAGGTAAGACATCCATTAAATGTATTTATCTAAATGCTAGAAGTCTCAGAAACAAATTGTTAGAACTTGAAGCTACTGCACTAACAAGTAACTACGATGTGATAGGTGTTACAGAAACTTGGTTGTCTGAGAGTGATGGAGACAAATATAATATTAGTGGGTACACACTGTATAGGAAAGACAGGCAGGACAGAAAAGGCAAAGGGGTAGCGCTATACATAAGAAATGGTCTTGAAGCCCAGGTGTTAAATCTGGACGTAGAAAACAATGCAGAATCAATATGGGTCAGAATAATGAACAAAAATTCAAAGGGCATAATAGGAACATGCTACAGACCACCAAATTCAGACACAGAGTAAAATAATCTGTTATACAATGACATTAGAAATGCGTGTAGCAAGGAGAAGTCATTATAATGGAGGATTTCAATTTCCCCCATATAAAATGGGAAAACCCAGTCGGGAGCACGATGGACGAAATTGAAATGGTGGAAATGACAAATGACTGCTTCCTAACGCAATTTGTCAAGGCATCGGCTAGATGGGAGGCATGCCTTGATTTAGTATTGTCAAATAACGAAGACAGAATAACTAAAACACCACAACATGGTCTTACTTGAAATGATTTTTAAAACCCCAAAAGTAATGACTAAAGCTAAGGTTTACAATTTTAGAAAAGCAAACTATGAAGGTAAGAAACAGATGTAACAGAAATAGATTGGAGTAAAATAGAGGAAACATCCACAGAAAAAGGATGTCTGTTTTTTAAAAATGTAGTACGAGGTGCAAAACAATTACATCCCAAAAGTAGACGAATCTAAATCTAAAACAAAATGGCCAAAATGATTTAATAAATCAATAAAAAAAAAAATTCAGCGAAAAAAAGGCACTTTACAGAGCGTTTAAAAGGGACCAAAAACAAAGTACACAGAAAGAGTACTTGGAACTGCAAACACAAGTCAAAAAGGAAGTTAGAAAAACCAAGCGAGAGATAGAAATCAATATTGCTAAGGGGGCTAAAACCAATTCCAAAATGTTTTTCCAGTATTATAACAGCACGAGAACATTCAAAGAGGAGGTTAAATGTCTAAGAGATACAAATGGCAAAATCATAGCCGAAGAAAAAAAAATAGCAAATATATTAAATGATTACTTGTCACAGGTTTTTACAAAGGAGGATACGGACAACATGCCCCACATGTCGACCTGTTCCTATCCAGTTTTAAATAACTTTAGCATAACAGAGGCAGAAGTGTTAAAGGGACTAGGAGCTCTTAAAATAAGCAAATCCCCTGGGCCAGATGAGATCCTCCCAATAGTACTCAGAAATGAAATAAGTTATTTACAAACTGCTAACCAAGATCATGCAGCAGTCTCTTGACACAGGGGTTGTACCGACAGACTGGAAAATTGCAAACGTAAAACCGATCCACAAAAAGAGAGACAAAACCGAACCAGGTAACTACAGACCAATAAACCTGACTTCTATTATATGTAAACTTATGTAAACTATAATAAGATCCAAAATGGAAAATTACCTATATGGTAACAGTATCCTGGGAGACAGTCAGCATGGTTTCAGGAAAGGGAGATCATGTCTAACTAACCTGCTTGATTTTTTTGAGGATGCAACATCGACAATGGATAACTGCAAAGCATACGACATGGTTTATTTAGATTTCCAAAAAGCTTTTGACAAAGTCCCGCATAAAAGATTAATTCTCAAACTGAACATAGTAGGGATTCAAGGAAATGCATGCACATGGATTAGGGACTGGTTAAAATAGAAAACAGAAAGTACTGATTAGAGGAGAAACCTCAAAATGGAGCGAGGTAACCACTGTTGTACCACAGGGATCAGTATTAGGTCCTCTGCTATTCCTTATCTACATTAATGATTTAGATTCTGGTATAGTAACCAAACTTGTTAAATTTGCGGATGACAAAAATAGGAGGAGTGGCAGACACTGTTGCAGCAACAAAGGTCATTCAAAATGATCTAGACAGCATTCAGAACTGGGCAGACACATGGCAAATGACATTTAATAGAGAAAAGTGTAAGGTACTGCACGCAGGCAATAAAAATGTGCATTATAAATATCATATGGGAGATACTGAAATTGAAGAAGGAATCTATGAAAAACACCTAGGAGTTTATGTTGACAAGGAAATGTCTTCTAGACAATGTGGGGAAGCTATAAAAAAGGCCAACAATATGCTCAGATATATTATTATTATTATTATTATTATTATTATTATTATTTGTTTATTTAGCAGACGCCTTTATCCAAGGCGACTTACAGAGACTAGGGTGTGTTAACTATGCATCAGCTGCAGAGTCACTTACAATTACGTCTCACCCGAAAGACGGAGCACAAGGAGGTTAAGTGACTTGCTCAGGGTCACACAATTAGTCAGTGGCTGAGGTGGGATTTGAACTGGGGACCTCCTGGTTACAAGGCTGTTTCTTTAACCACTGGTCCACACTGCCTCACACTGTGAAAAGTGTTGAATTTAAATCAAGGGAAGTAATGTTAAAACTTTACAATGCATTAGTAAGACTTCACCTAGAATATTGTGTTCAGTTCTGGTCACCTTGTTACTAAAAGGATATTGCTGCTCTAGAAAGAGTGCAAAAAAGAGCAACCAGAATTATCCCGGGTTCAAAAGGCATGTCGTATGCAGACAGGCTAAAAGAACTGAATCTGTTCAGTCTTGAACAAAAAAGACTATGCGGTGATCTGATTCAAGCATTCAAAATTCTAAAAGGTATTGACAATGTCAACCCAGGGGACTTTTTTGACCTGAAAAAAGAAACAAGGACCAGGGGTCACAAATGGAGATTAGATAAAGGGGCATTCAGAACAGAAAATAGGAGGCACTGTTTTACACAGAGAATTGTGAGGGTCTGGAACCAACTCCCCAGTAATGTTGTTTAAGCTGACACTGTGGGATCCTTCAAGAAGCTGCTTGATGAGATTCTGGGATCAATAAGCTACTAACAACCAAACGAGCAAGATGGGCCGAATGGCCTCCTCTCATTTGTAAATGTTCTTATGCTCTTATGTTCTTAAACATCCTCCATGCAATCAGCATCTCTTTATAAAACAGGTGGAGCTTTTCAGTATTTATTAAAAACATCTGTCTATCAAAGTTCAGATTCCCCACTTTATGAAGGAAACTAAATGCCAGTGCTCTCCAAGGGAGAGACTCAGGGGCAAACAGCAGCCTCTGCAGACTGGAGTCTAAACGCTGCTACACACATTCACCAAGCCCTGACCACCCTCATGTACAGGCAGGTACAGCACACTCTGTCTAACCCAGTGAATAGCGTCCCAGAAAAACTGTTTTAGAAGTCTTTGGACCTCCTGTACCAGCAACGGTTGGGGGTCTACACACCTGAACTTGTGCCACAACATTGAAGTGACCAAGTTGTTAATAACCAAAACCCTACGTCTAAAGGACAGTTTTGTAATAAGCCAACTCCAGCTCTGCAGCCTTCCTTTTACCTGTTCAATAACCCCACTCCAGTTTTCCTTTGCCACCCCATCTCCTCCTAAAACACGTCCAGATGTTTAAAAATTCGCCGATTCCACTGCAGGTCTACTGGCAGGTCTGGTGGCCTACTACCCTCCCACTCCTATTAAAAAAGCATTGCTTTTAGCCCAGTTTACTTTTGAGGAAGAAACCCTTTCAAACATACATTGGCAATCTTTTAATGCTTGCACATCCTGAGTGTTTATCACAATCACTGCGATATCATCTGCATAAGCCACCACTTTTACAGGTTCCATAGACACACCTGGAATAGACAAACCAGTTAGTAAAGTGCATAATAAGAATTCAATAGAAAGCGAGTATAACATTCCAGACAGGGGGCATCCCTGACAGATACCCCTCTGCATTAGAAAAGGAGAGCTAAGCACACCATTGAGTTTTAATACACTAAAAACATTACTATAAACAGTGTTCGCGCTAGGCCGCGCCAATGCCCCCCTGAAATAAAAAATGTCCCACTGAATTTCTCTTAACGCGCCCGTATGTCCCGCTTCCCAGACGAGACGCAATACCAATACGCAGTAAATTAATGCATTTTGTATTAACATGACATGTCTGACGACAGGCTAATCTTTTTTACTTGTTTTGTTTACACTTGCGTTTTCATAATTAAACTCCCCAGTCCAATAGAATGCACTCGCTCTCTCCCTGGTTACAGTCAGTTTCACAGTAAAGCCTGTACGACAACGTCATCAGGTTTGTTAACAACATGGCCCGGCGCAAATATAACCTTGTATCCCTGTTACACCCAACCATTACTTCTGGAAGAATAAGTAAATCAGCTTCGACAGTGACTGTTGAAATGTTGGCTGTTATATTTGTGATTAAAAATACTGTGAAATTCATCCACTGTTAAGTTATCTATTTGCAAGTGAATGGGAGAAGTTTATAGACGAAGTGCAGTAGATTTGTGAAAAGAAAACCGCATCGATTAAAAAAAAAAAGTAGACTACGGTAACGTTATAAAATATGTGAAATATGTTATCATGTAATCAACGTTTAATCGCTAACACCAGACTGCTGTGCTGTGACAGAGCGTTCAGTGCACACATGGCTAATTTACATATTAAATATGTACGTTATAAATAGACCCCGTTGTTTAAATGTCATATAAACAGTTGGACGATTGCTGCAGTCTGTCTTTGGGATAATATATATATATATTAAACTAAAAGCCTAGTCTTTAACTCATTTTATTTCCTGTGTGCGTTCGTGTCGGCAAATCGACATTTATTTTTTTCAATGACCCGATTAAAGTTTATTGTAACTTAAGTACTATTGGTTCATTTCAAAATAAATAATGTATGGCCAATCAGAAACCGAAGTATTGCCATGCGGTCTAATTTGTCAAGCCATTACGTCTGGTGTGAGAGTTTTTAGTTTTCAATCCAGTGAACAAATAATTAAATCTATGGTTGCAAAGAGATTTGTCTCTGAAAGGTCGGATTTTGCTTACTAAGGCTGAAGGTATTTCTAGGCTGACTTATGCAGCTCTTTCTCTGGATGTATCAAAAGACATCAGTAGTATGGTTGATAGAATCTTATTTAACTTTATCTGGAAGAACAAAACTCATTATATTAGAAAATCAGTAATAATGAACAATCATGAATCTGGAGGACTTAACTTTCTTGATTTTTCTACCTTAAACAATACCTTTAAAATAAATTGGATTAAACAGTTTATTAAAAATCCATCTTCAACTTGGAACTTTATTCCTGCATATATTTTTAATAATCTTGGTGGTCTAAGCTTTCTATTAATGTGTAATTACAATATTGAAAAAATTCCCATCAAGTTATCAAATTTTCATAAACAAATGCTTCTTTCTTGGTCTTTAATTTATAAACATAACTTTTCTCCACACAAATATTTCATTTGGAATAATAAGGATATTTGCTATAAGCATAAGTCCTTATTTTTCCCCAATTGGTTTAATAATGGCATCATATTAGTTACTCAATTGTTTAAATGTAATGGTAATCTTCTTAACTATACAGAATTCTTGATCACCTTTAAATTACCTATTACAGCAAAGGAGTTTGCCATTATTTTTGATGCTCTCCCTAGAGGAGTGATCACTTTACTGAAAAATGATTTGAAAGCATTATCTTGCCATCCACCTTCCATAGACCCTTGTGAAACTTTTATTGGAAAATATTGTTTAATAGATCATTCTAAAAATAATAAGCGTATAAGATCTCTTTTCCAAAATGATCTAGTATCCATCCCTTACGTTATTTCATATTGGGACGGGTTTATTGAAGGTATTGACTGGAAAAAAGTTTGGATTTTATCCAACAAGTACTTATTAACTAACAAAGTTAAAGAAGTTTCTTATAAAATAATACATAAATGTTATCCTGTTAAAAACTATTTAAAGAAACTGAAACATGGTATCGACCTGAGATGCTCATTCTGTAAGGACTCCACTGAAACAATGTTGCATTTATTTTGGAATTGCAGATACTCCAGATTTTTTTGGAAAGATGTAATTACTTTCACCAACAATAATATTAAAAAAAACTTTAAATTTCATATTGGTAATGTACTGTTTGGTTTCACTAACTATAAGACCAGTGAAAATAATGAGTATTACATTATAAATTTGATTATTCTAATGGCCAAATTTCATATTCACAAGTGTAAATTCTCTAATCAGAAACCTTTCTTTTTTCTTTTTGTAAAAGAAATGGAACAGTACATTAAGGTTATTAAGATGTCCAATAATAAAAAAGCTTTGAAGACACTTCATGTATGTAACCTATTTAATATTTTTTTGTAATTTTATTAAGCCCACCCCCTGGCTTCCATTATAATATGTTCACTATTCTGTTTTTTTTTTGTTTTTTTTCTACTTTCTGTACATTCTTTGTTTATTTCAATAAAAATGCATTAAAAAAAAAAAAAAAAAAAAAAAAAAAAAAATCCAGTGAACAAATGTGGATTGTTGGCTCGATACTAGTATGTTACTTGCAAAGGGCAATCAAGACGAAATACCGTCAGAGATTAAAAAATGCCAAAAATGTCTTGCGACTGAAGCTCTCTCCAATTTCCCTGCCATCATCAGTGATTTGTGTGGTAACAAGCAGGGGCATCCATCACACTGATACTAGGTAAGCCTTTTATTATTGTTTTTTTAATTAGCATCAGTACTGTACATTTTAGTCACCAAGAATTAAAAAATGCCAATATATTTTCATAATGAGGTCAGCTGTAGAGATGCGCGGATAGTGAACTTTTCTTTGCCGCCTTTTCTGTAATTTTATTATCAATAAAAACACATGATTGCCATTTGCTATCATGGAATAGTCCTATGTCATTTCTGAGTGACTGAGTTTAGCACGGAGGCTTCGTTGATTTTAATTAATTAGTAGTTACAATAAAATTATGTTGATATTTCCAACAACTAGAAACCTGTTTGAGGGACTATTTTTATCCAAAGGTAAATATAATATATATTCCATTATAATACTGTAACTTTTATAATTTTATCCATCACACACTCCAAGGCTTGTACGTTTTGTTCTATCATGTTACTTTACAGACCTTTTTTTCTGTTTTCATTTTATTATGACTGACTATCTCAGGTGGGGTACGCGGTGGACTACTTTTTTTGGAAAGGGGTATGCAACTTAAAAAGATTGAAAACCCCTGTTCTAATGTGATCTGGTACAATGAATATCCTCTACTCAGTGATACACCAGCATCACTGTGACACATTTATCAATATTTTCCCCAGAAGTGACAGTGAGTAGTGTATAGACACCTTGGTTGTATCTACAGCTTTACAGTTTTATTTTTTGTTCTTCAGAAACAAAAAGGTCAGTAAACTCTGCTGGCATATTTAAAAACAAACAAAATTAAGAAATTGTGGTTGGTTCTGAATTATCAAACATATTGACCCCCTCACCCAGCCAGAGCCTCGGATAGTTCCTGCAATGTCAGCTCTCCCTCGAGCTTCTCTTTTTCTGTGGCAGCCCCTGGAGGAACTGCTGTGCCTCCTCCGAATCATCCACCGCCTCCGCCATGAACAATTCCGAAAAGAAATCCACAGTGCACCTCCGGATTTCCCCAGACTCATATAACAGTTGACCCGTCGCTGTCTGTAGACAGTGTATCAGTTTTCCTTGTGCAGTTCTCTTTTCAAGTGCCCCCTGAACCTGTGTGTCCAACAGATCAGCTAATCTTTTTTTCTTTGTTTTCAGGTCCTCGAATAGCCTACTGCTGTAGCCGGACTCCAGCGCTCTATGTAGACCAGTGATATCTGCTTCCAGCTCTTTAATTGCTACACTAATGCTGTGTGACATTTTTAGTGTATTGTTGACAACATTTTTTATCTGAACTTTGGCCACATCCCACCACATTCTCACTGAAGAAAAAGCAATTTTTTGTCCTCTCCACCTTTTCCAAAAGAATCAAACATTTTAAAAAGTGGGCATGCTGTTATTAAAAAGCCAGTAAGAAGAATGAACCTTCACGCGTGGAATAACCAATTCTAAAAGAACCATACTGTGGTCTGAGAATCCGTTTGGAATAATCTCTGATTTAATAAATAGATTTAAACAGTGATTAAGAACATAGAATTTATCCAGCCTGGCTAAATAAAAACTCCCAGCGCTCCCTTTAATCCATGTGTATTGCCTGATATTACTATGTGTTGTACTGCGGGTGGGGCTCGTGCCATTCCTATCAGACTGATAGTCAATAGTGCAATTAAAGTCACCTGCTAATAAAACAACCTTCCAGCTGACACTGCGATGAGACATTAATTCAGAGTCTTAAAAAAATCGACTCTCTCTTGTCCAACATTGGGAGCATACACATTAATAAATATAAAAGTTTTGTTTTTTATACAAGCTTTTACCGGTAACAATCTTCCCTGTACCACTTCAGTAGTAGACAAAGAATCAGGTTTAAAATCTGGTGCAAATAACATTGCAACCCCTGCTCTGAAATTGGTTCCATGACTTAAAATGACCTCCCCCTTCCATTCATTAAACCAGTCTGCTCAATTATTTATATCACTGTGTGTCTCCTGAAAATAAGCAACTACCCAGCTTAATGTTCTGCATGGCTAAGTTAGAAATGGACACGCAGGAAATTGCACAGAAAATAAAAAACAGATAATCAGGATAATAAAAATAAATCTTTACTAGTTTAACCACATTAATTTTTTTTTTTTAAATGAACCTCTAACTTTACTAATAAGATTCTTTAACCTTTTTCTTTTTCTTTTCAAGCCCCAGTGTTATAGCATCCTGCATCACCTGCTGAGCAGAACTTAAAAACAGTACCAAATCAGGAAAGTGTTCTACCACACTAATCCCTCTTTTTCCTTTTATAATTTCTAGAAATTCCCATATGCTCTGAGCGCTATACCCTCCTCTAACCTGCTGGCTAACAGAGAACTCACAACCATACGAGGAGTTTGTGTCACTAGTGCCCGCCACATAACCGTCACTATTTTCACTCTCAACTTTGCTCACCTCACTCTAAAGTGCTGCACATTTACTAGAACTGGAGTCTTCCACTTCTGACACAACTCCCTCTGCTCTCGCATAACAATTGGTGCTTTTATCTGAGATCATACTGCGTTTCACTGAACTATCAATTTGTGTTGTTTTTCTTAATCTCTTTCTCTTAGGTATTTTAAACCCTGCATTGTCTATCAATTCTTCCTCTACTTCAGTAACCTCCTCTCCTGAAACCACAGTCACTGTCTCCCCCTGCTCACTGACCCGAGTGTCAACATCTTCCTCACCCCTCTCCCCAGCATTTCCTGTGTCTACCTGTTCAGAGCCAACACTCCCTCTCTCACCCTTTGCCTTATTAATCACCACTGTCATGTTAGCATTCGAAGATCCGGCTTTCTGGCTTCCCAGCTCAGTGGTACTTTCATCAGCTTCATGTTCATTCTCTTCAGCATTATCCTCTGCATGCTTTTCCCAGATCGTTTACAATGTTTTGCTAAATGCCCTACCCGATTACAAGAAAAACATTGCATTAACTCAGGGGTGGCAAAGACTACATAGTCACTGCCCTCTACCTGAAACCGGAAAGTGATATTTAATTCAATATTGATGTCATTTAGTAACACATACAGCTGTCTCCTAAATGAGACTACATGTTTAAATTCTTGTGCTTTACAGCCCAGTGGAATCATAGTAATCTCCGCCATTATTTGACCATGGCGGCTCAGCTCTCTGATTAGTACCTCATTCTTTATAAACGACGGGACATTAGAAATAACTTTTTTCGCCGGAACAGCGAGAGGCAAAACAGAGCCCAAAACATCATTAATTACTAAACCCTCCTGAACAGCTGTCTGAACTAAATCTTCACTGTTCAGAAACACAACCACTGCCTTATTCATTCGAGAAGCCAATTTTATATTTTTACACCCTACTACTTTTCCAAGCTTAATTACACATTTCTCAACACTGACAATAGCATCAACTATGATTTTAATGCAGTGTCTGTGTGTAATATTGTCAAAACCAGAGCCGTGCCCCCTCGGGACTCCCCCTCCCGTGGACATAAGGCCATCCCTATTTAACCAAAAATGTTTTGATCAGCTGTAACAGTCAAACAAACCAACCATAGAAAGAAAGAAAAAAGACTGGGGACAAAAACCCCTTACTCAGAAATCCACTCACTCCCGACACACATAGCTTTCTCTCCCAGCATGTACAGCGACAGACAGCACCAATAGATAGATAGATAGATAGATAGATAGATAGATTAGCGCTAAAATGTTTCTTGCTCTTATGTTCTTACTTTTTTTTTTGCCAGGATTTTATTAAACAAAATTGCATTTTTTAATAGAATTTTTTTTTTGGGGGTGGGGGGGGGATTATTATTATTTTTTTAATTAGTGGGTAGAAACTTTTAACCCAAAACGTAAACAAATCAAGTGGAGAGATATCATCATATTCGCTCAGTAATTGTAAAAATAATTGTGTTTCTTATTTGCTCCACGTCTCCCAACTTGTTTTTATCATCAGAGCATGTGCATTAAACAATGTGACGTCACTGGAATGGTGAAGAAGGGCGCTGGGACCAGAAATACGCTTGTTATGGTTTTCCATGCAAGTGTCGAATAAAATGTCGTTGCGAGTAAAAGATAAAACCACCTCTAGCGAGCGAGCTTGTCATGCGAGTAAAAACTTCTTAAAAGTCAACTTAAACCGTTTTCCATAGCGTTTGGCGCATATATTTTCTTATTCGAATAAGTTTTACCGAGCTTAAAAGTTGGATGGAAAAAGGCCTATAAACATTAGCTTAGGGCATAGGTGCACAACATACGGCCCGCTAAGACGTTTCACGTGGCCCGCCAACACACATGAAAATGTTGGTTTTTTTTACCTTTTTTTTCATAAGTTCTCACTAACAGCCCAAGTTTTTGCTTTTTCCAATTAAAAAAATATTAAGGGAAAAATAATAATTGTAGGTTGCTTGTGCACAATAAACAATTCCCACAGTTCATTTAGGTCCCAGAACATGATTGATTTAACTTGTAAAGCAGCGAATAATTTAAAGTCAATGACGAGATGATGGTTGGATCAAAAACCTGGACTGTTAGTGAGTCCCCAGGACTGATAAAGACTGTAAAAGTGATTTCAAAAAAATTATGCTGTCGAACACCTGTAAACACCGGTCATAATTCCCTGCATTTTATATAACGTAACCATTATTAGCTTGTTATTGTTTGGTAGAAGTCTTAACAGAAACTAGGCTGTTAAACTTTGGCATTTGGGTCTTCATTTACACAAAAAATATTAGTATCTGGTCATGTATGGTTAAAAAAAAAAATAATAATAATTATTAGTGGCCCTCAGAAGTCATTCGGATTGTCAATGTGGCCCTGCCAGCAAAAAGGTTGTGCACCTCTGGCTTAGGGTGTGTGATGGCCAGAATGCTGAGCATAACTTGTGCTCCATCACATATATCTTAACCCTGACTAAAGGAGTTTACTTTATCTCTGATAATTGTTTACTGTTGAATATATTTTGTGTATCGCAGATAACTAATTATTAAAACAATCTTGCATGAATACATAATTGTAACCATTATGGGTTATAAATTAAAATATTTTAGACTGACTTGAAACGGGGGTGTTTTCAACACAGGGTTTTGAAGTTTAGCGGTGGCTGTGGTTGGTTATGGCCAGGAATAGGTGCACATATTCATGGCAATAACACAGGCTGCTATAAAAACTTTTTTATTATTATTATTTCAAACTTTTGACAATGTTTTCCTATAATAAGGCTTTATAAACGCTGTATGGTTTTATGATTACCGTTTTAGTTTTTAGTCGGAGTCGGCTTTTTGCCAGTGTATGGGTTGCAGGGCGCCGCCATTTTGGGGAGCACATGTTCACAGGGACGCTAATATATTCGGGAGCGTGCTCAATACAAGTACTTGGGGAAGTGTTAGATTAGGTTTTGTATTGTACTGCATTATGTATGTATGTTAGCGCTCTGATTTTTTTATATCATTGCATATATGAATTCAATATTGTGCAATGTATCACCTGAAAGAAGGGGACCAAAGTATATTTTTATTTTTAATATATTTGAGTCTTGGGCTAGTCCAATGAAACACCTAAAGAATTTTATGCATGCTTAAAGGACCTGTTTGAGAAATGGGTCAGACCAAAATACGGAAGTAAAGAGAGCATAACCGAGCTGCTGATTATGGAACAATTCTTGCAGATGGTCAACACAGAGGTTTGAGTATGGATACGGGGGCATGACCCAAGCATGGCCCAAGAAGCTGCCCAACTGGCTGACGCATTCATCGCTGCCAGACAAGGCCCCAAGGGTTACCGGTTTGCCAAAGAGTCTGGTACATCAGCCCATGGTAATTCTGGGGGTTGGAAAGGTGGTGTTGGTCAGCAAAATAGTAGTACAGAGTACCAATACTGGGGTACTCTGTACTGGGGTACCAATTGTACAGAGTACCCCAGTAAAACAAGAGAAAGGGAGGTAATTTGTTAAAGGGCAGGAAGGGCATATAAAGTCAGGGTGTCCCTCGAGAGTGGGAAATTAACTTATGCTATGTTCCGAGGCCCAATCGGCAGTGTGTTCGTGGAGGTCAGATAGACTCTGTGATTACAGTAGGGATTAATGGAGAAAACTGGAAGCTTTAATTGATACGGGTAGTGGTCAGACCTTGGTGCAGGATGGGTGTGTGTCCAGGGGGTTATGGAACCCAGAGGAAAAGATTAAGATAAGGTGTGTGCATGGGGATGAGCAATTATACCCTACTGCAGATATATATCTAGACGTAGAGGGTCAATCTTATCTGGTCACTGTAGGGTTGGTGGATAAGTTGCCATACCCAGTGGTGTTGGGTCAAGATATTCCAGTCTTAACAGACTTGCTACAAAATACCAGAGCATGTAATGTAGTCATCACTAGGGCACAGGCTGCTAAGAGGCCAGAGCCAGAAGTGGAGTGGTTGAGGGAGTTGCCGTTTGCAGGAGAGGACTTGGAGGAGAAGGGGGTAGAGAAGGTAGCCAAGACAAAAAGTCAAAAGCGGAGGGACAAGTTTCGGGAAATCCCGAGAGTCGAAAAGGCAATAGAACCACCAACATTGGAAGAGGGTGACTTTCCACCTAATATGGGGGAGTCTCAGAAAGAGGACAGTAGTTTAGAGGGGCTGTTTAAAAGGGTTGATATTGGAGGTGGTTCGGATGAGCAGTATATGATCAAAAGGGAAGTGCTGTATAGAGTGAGCTAATAAGGGGAACAGCTAGTGTTACCGTCTGCTTTGAGGGCACGAGTATTGGAACTAGGACATTCATTACCATGGGCATGGCATTTAGGACAGAATAAAACATTAGCTAGAATAGCCCAAATGTTTTATTGGCCTAAAATGTACCAAGATGTAATACAATATTGTAAGACATGCCCAGTATGTCAACTTATAGCTCCAGGGAAGCCCCTCTCACATCTCTGCCGATTATAGACATTGCTTTTACGCGTATAGCGATAAAGTGGGTCCTTTGGAACAAAGTAGAAATCGCAATCGTTTTATTTTGGTGGTCTGCGACTACGCAACAAGGTACCCAGAGGCATTCACATTAAGATATATACAGGCCAGACATATTGCAGGGGCCTTGTTTCAGTTATTTTCAAGAGTAGGCATTCCTGTTGAGATTCTTACTGACCAAGGTACAAATTTTACCTCTAGCGCAGGTGTACCAGTTATTGGGTATTAAAGGGATTAAATCCACACCATACCACCCCCAGACTGACAGGTTGGTGGAAAGGTTCAACCAGACCCTTAAGAACATGCTGCGAAAGTTTGTTTCCGAGCCTGGGATCAATGGCTACCCTATATCTTGTTTGCCTATCGGGAGGTGCCCCAAGCATCGACTGGCTTCTCGCCATTCGAGTTGCTGTATTAGAAGGCAAGTGAGGGGGCCACTTGATGTTCTTAACCATTTGCTGTCCTATGTCAGACCAGGTCCCCCATTACAGTTTTCCCTCATCAAAAAGACGTCAAGCACAGGTCTCTAGTCGTTTTTTCTCCGGAAAAAGCAGAGAAAACCTTTCAATGGCTAAGTGAGACCGATAGGAGCCGAAAAAAAGGGGTGGATCTGAGCAATACACATAGACCCTGCAACACAGACCTAACACGGACATAAACAAACAAGATAGCTGCTTCCACATGGAAATTGTGAAATTGAGGGGTCACCACGAAATTCGGGCCAATGCATACCGTAAGAGGAAAAAAAAAGAAACATTGTTTTAATGAACTTCTGCACAACGCAAGCGACGCAAACTACGTATCTTCCTTCTGTAGACAGCCCTTTTTTTATTCCTTCGCTATCCTGTGTGCATTGCACTTAAGCAAAAAACAAACAAACAAAAGTCCACAAATAACATTTACAAAAAAAATTCTCCAAAGGTTAACTTTTTACTATTAAAATGACAACAAGGTTTTAATCAGCCTATCAGTGCGTCTGTACTGCTTTTCTGTGACCTGTACTGTGCAGTCGGGGGTGGGACAAAGTCAGTGCTGTATTGTTTTGATTTAGGTCGCTAAAATCTAGTTTTCAGCATTGGAGGTAAAATAGTAGAAATGGACGACAAAGCAAAAAAAGCAAAGTCTATTTAGGTGATTGATCGTGTCAAGACATTTCCCAAAGAAACTGTACATGCAGATGGAGGTAATTGTTTTGCATATCTTAATGTGTCATTGGATAAAATACGATCAATCGCTATTCAGCTTCAGAATCACACATTAAACAAAAGGCTACTACAGAGGCTGCTGAACAAAACGTAAAATAAACAGCTTTCAGAAACCAAACTGGAAAGTAAGCCCAGACCAGAAGTATCCCTGTTGGCGAGTTAAAATTAGTACTAAAACGATCCAGCACCTCGCTTCAACCTGCTGCTTACTTTTTCGCAGTTGGAATTTTAGACCCGAATAGCCACGTTTTCTTTGTTTTGACTCGGTACTAATAAGATGGGACAAACAACATGACCACAAACGTGCTGCATATATTGCCTTTATTAAAGTATGCCAGATGCCCTTGGGTAAACGAGTATTGGGGCTGTTTCTAATCGATTTCCACATCTGTATAACTTGGCAAAGCTTTGCCTTAACTTCCAACCAATTCAGTGGGTGCAGAATGTGCAGTCTCAATGTATGGGCAAGTCAACTGCAGGGGGATGCTGCATGCTTGCCTTTAACAAATGACAGCACTCTGTTTTAGCAAGGAAGCAAGTACCACTATTTTTAGGCTTTAGTGTTCTGAAATACTGTCTACTTAGGTTTATTTAATGTTTAAACAGGTCTGAAAAATGTCAGCGAAATCCTAATTTTATTCCGCAACATACCCGTGAAAAATACGTAAATTTACCGTGATTTAAGTAAGTAGATATACATATATATAATGTAGCTGCAGTTTACAAAATTGAAGGCATACGTTTTTAAAAAATGTACACAAAAGGTTTAAAAGATTAAAAAATATTTTATTTTCAGGACATTTCGGGCAAAAGCCCTTCAGCTGTTTAAAAAGAAAAGTAAACACAGTGCAGTAAACTTGTTATTCAAGAATTGTAATTATACAAAAATTCTGTGGCTGGTGTCATGATTATTAGAATAGAATGTTCATTCCCAGAGGTTTCAAAGTTCCCAGTTTGAAGATAAACTCTCGTTCCTTTTGTTTCCGAGCAACATTTGTTCCATAGCACTGATTAATCAATCACACAGACTGTGATGTCTTCAGCAGTGTGATCATTACTGTTGAAGTGTATAATTGTATAATTACAAATACTGAATAACAACAAGTTTACTGCACTGTGTTTAGTTTTCTTTTTAAACAGCTGAAGAAGGGCTTTTGCCCGAAACGTCCTGAAAATAAAAGATTTTTTAATCTTTTAAACATTTTCTTTCTCATATATATATATACACAGACGTGCTCAAATTTGTTGGTACCCTTACAGCTCATTGAAATAATGCTTCATTCCTCCTTAAAAGTGATGAAATTAAAAGCTATTTTATCATGTATACTTGCATGCCTTTGGTATGTCATAGAATAAAGCAAAGAAGCTGTGAAAAGAGATGAATTATTGCTTATTCTATAAAGATATTCTAAAATGGCCTGGACACATTTGTTGGTACCCCTTAGAAAAGATAATAAATAATTGGATTATAGTGATATTTCAAACTAATTAGTTTCTTTAATTAGTATTGCACATGTCTCCAATCCTGTAATCAGTCATTCAGCCTATATAAATGGAGAAAAGTAGTCACTGTGCTGTTTGGTATCATTGTGCACACCACACTGAACATGGACCAGAGAAAGCAAAGGAGAGAGTTGTCTGAGGAGATCAGAAAGAAAATAATAGACAAGCATGGTAAAGGTAAAGGCTACAAGACCATCTCCAAGCAGCTTGATGTTCCTGTGACAACAGTTGCAAATATTATTAAGAAGTTTAAGGTCCATGGAACTGTAGCCAACCTCCCTGGGCGCGGCCGCAAGAGGAAAATCGACCCCAGATTGAACAGAAGGATAGTGCGAATGGTAGAAAAAGAACCAAGGATAACTGCCAAAGAGATACAAGCTGAACTCCAAGGTGAAGGTACGTCAGTTTCTGATTGCACCATCCGTCGCTTTTTGAGCGAAAGTGGGCTCCATGGAAGAAGACCCAGGAGGATTCCACTTTTGACAGAAAAACATAAAAAAGCCAGACTGGAATTTGCTAAAATGCATATTGACAAGCCACAATCCTTCTGGGAGAATGTCCTTTGGACAGGTGAGTCAAAACTGGAGCTTTTTGGCAAGTCACATCAGCTCTATGTTCACAGACGAAAAAATGAAGCTTTCAAAGAAAAGAACACCATACCTACAGTGAAACATGGAGGAGGCTTGGTTATGTTTTGGGGCTGCTTTGCTGTGCCTGGCACAGGGTGCCTTGAATCTGTGCAGGGTACAATGAAATCTCAAGACTATCAAGGCATTCTGGAGCGAAACGTACTGCCCAGTGTCAGAAAGCTCTGTCTCAGTCGCAGGTCATGGGTCCTCCAACAGGATAATGACCCAAAACACACAGCTAAAAGCACCCAAGAATGGATAAGAACAAAACATTGGACTATTCTGAAGTGGCCTTCTATGAGTCCTGATCTGAATCCTATCGAACATCTATGGAAAGAGCTGAAACTTGCAGTCTGGAGAAGGCACCCATCAAACCTGAGACAGCTGGAGCAGTTTGCTCAGGAAGAGTGGGCCAAACTACCTGTTAACAGGTGCAGAAGTCTCATTGAGAGCTACAGAAAACGTTTGATTGCAGTGATTGCCTCTAAAGGTTGTGCAACAAAATATTAGGTTAGCGGTCCCATCATTATTGTCCATGCCATTTTCATTTGTTTTCTTATTTACAATATTATGTTGAATAAAAAATCAAAAGCAAAGTCTGATTTCTATTAAATATGGAATAAACAATGGTGGATGCCAAGTACTTTTGCCAGTTTCAAGTTATTTCAGAGAAAATTGTGCATTCTTCGTTTTTTGTGGAGGGGTACCAACAAATTTGAGCACGTCTGTATATATATATATATATATATATATATATACACATATACATACACACACACATATATATGTGTGTGTGTGTATGTATGTATGTATATGTGATCGATCGATCGATCGATAGATAGATAGATAGATAGATATAAATATAGATATAGCACATGCACTTAGTAGAGAATCAAGGACTTACGGAAATACTTCAGCGTCTCCTCTATTTGTTCAGTGGTTAGGTCAATATTGGCATCAGGAGAAATGAGCGGGGTGTGGAGCCAGTCGTCGTGGTCATAACCATAAATTGTATCAGCTCTTAGCTTGTAGTGGGGCAGCTGCTCTTCCAGTAGACTAATAATTTCAACTTCTGGAAGATCAGTACTATTGCACACGTCTGGAAGAAAATAAGAAAAACAAGATTTTTTTTAATGACAAAAAAAAAAGTGAGTTTCTGTAAAGGCAACATATTGTGTGGTGTGCACTACATTTCAGGGTGTCGCCCATTCAATCGATGAATTTACTCAGGACCAGACTGCATATAGTAGGATATCTGGTACGAGGGTGGATATAAATATTACACTTCATTTTACTCCTTTACTCACAAAATCAAATAAATAGTAAACTGCAGCAGAAACTGGATTTTGCAGTACATTTCAATTGGAAACTCAATACAACAGCAGCATCACATGGCATACATTTATTTGAGAACATTTTAAATGGATTTACTGGACTATAGTTTTCTAACAACCTGCTCTTGTAAAAAGGTGTTGGAGAGTTTACAAGCTGAAACACTATATAGGAGCAAATTCAAGACAGATCCAGTGTAAAAATGCATTCAATTGTGCATTGGTAATAACTGAGATTCTCAACATTTTCCTATGAGGTAAAACCAAGTCAGATGCATTTTTGGTAACAGCTTCACTGCTGGTGAAAAGGTATAGGGGTTAGGGCTCTGGACTCTTGACCGGAGGGTCGTGGGTTCAATCCCAGGTGAGGGACACTGCTGCTGTACCCTTGTGTACTTTACCTAGATTGCTCCAGTAAAAACCCAACTGTATAAATGGGTAAATTGTATGTAAAAAATAATGTGAAATAATGTATAATGTGAAATGATGTGATATCTTGTAACAATTGTAAGTCGCCCTGGATAAGGGCGTCTGCTAAGAAATAAATAATAATAATAATAATAATAATAATAATAATAATAATAATAATAATAATAATAAACCAAAAATGTTATTTTGTTTCTACAAAAAAGTTGGCAAAATGCCTGTAAAACAAATCACCAATCTGTAGAAAAACTGTGCCTCATACAATTAATATGTACTAGGTAGGCCTAACAAATTTCTTTTAGGAGGTACTCTCATTTAAAAAAAAAAAAAAGGAAACCTGCAACACAAACAGCTGGGCTTTACCTAAACCTGAGGGAGGGAGGGGGAGGTGGCTTGACAATAGAACAAAAAAGTTTTGCATCTCTTTCTGAAAGGTTTAATATGCAAAATGGAGGAAGCAAACAAGCTGAGCAAACACACCATGTGTAAATATACTGAAGTACAGACACTCTTCACTAGTTTTCACAACCTGTGCAAATGCTGTTATTGTGATTATATGCTTAGATCCAATGATTTGCTGACAAACGTACAGTACAGTTACTGAGCAAATGAAATATCAATGTACTTCATACAGTACAATTCCATCTCCACTGTGTGTGGTAAATGGCAATGGAAAAGGTATGACTGGGCCCTATTTTCAACTGTGCCGTACCAGTATGGTATGACTTATTTCATTTAGTAAAGTAAAAAAATATATACTTTTTTATGGCACTTTCTGGAATTACAGCCATTTCATGTTAATTCATAAATGATGTTTCTTTTCATATTGCCTTGTCCTAAAAATTAGATATTTGACTTGCATGAAGGGGCATTTTAAAAACAAATTAGAGCATTTGGAAAATAAACACTATGTTCTTTCAACAAAGGGCTATGTGAGCCTCCTAGTGGCAAAATTAGTTACTCAGCTTCAGCTTTAGTTTAGATAAGAGACTTGAAAACAATCTGAATTACAGAATTAAAAGTGGATTTTATAAAGTTACAAATAGAATACCTACATGTTAATGATTACATCAGACTTTGAGATTGGAGTATTACAGTGGACAGTATTTTCTGAGTGGCTTCAGCCTCACTTGCACTGCAGTAATTCATTCGAAGTACCGGGTACTCCAGGTTCCAAGAATTCACCTACTAATACACCAACTACGCATTACAAATCATCTTCATACTATACTGCTTCTCAGTAGGGGGTTGAGTCCCTCACTATGTTACTGTATGTCTGGCTTTTCTTTGCAAGACTGGGGTGATATCTTTAGCATGGAAAATGACCACCACTTCCCTTCCAAACCAGAAGCACCAGTAACAAAAACAACATCAATAATAATAATAATTATTATTATTTATTTCTTAGCAGACGCCCTTATCCAGGGCGACTTACAATTGTTACAAGATATCACATTATTTTTACATACAATTACCCATTTATACAGTTGGGTTTTTACTGGAGAAATCTAGGTAAAGTACCTTGCTCAAGGGTACAGCAGCAATGTCCCCCACCTGGGATTGAACCCACGACCCTCCGGTCAAGAGTCCAGAGCCCTAACCACTACTCCACACTGCTGCCCTACACTATTTATCACACAGAATAAAATCAACCGCCTAGTTAAAAAAATAACTGCTAATTGGTCACCAGAGTGCTATAGGATGCCAGTTACTTGTATCCTTGAATTGTTTTTCTGTGCTGGATGTTCCAGTTCACAGTTGCTAAGGTTGGTTAGTAAGGTAACACATTATTTCTCAGTAGATTCAGGCACTAGACTCCAAAGTTACATGGCTTTCAACAACTAATAATAAAATAGCCACGACTGTAGCATGTTTCAGGATGTTACCCTGTTTTACCAAACAAAAGCCCTTAACATAGCTCACAGCGAGCTAAAGACCTACTGAGGCAGTGAAATCAAATAGACCATGAGCAGCGAGATAAAGTCTGGCTGAAGACTGTACAAATCAGCAGGGCCTGCATGTCTCTATACATGTGGGACACTGTTGCTGGCTATATTTGGAACTTATTTATAGAAACCATCTAGTGAAGGTTGTGAACATGTTGCCCTTGCTCTTCTTTTCTCCTTCACCATTGTGTCACTACTATCAAAAGCTAAAATATCAACACAACACACAGATTTTTATTTAAATAAAATATTTCTGACCCACATTTTATTTGGCAAATAGAATATCAAGGCTCTTACTTGTCTATTACACTGAATATAAACTGGACACAATTTTTACACCTATCATTTTACAATGTCTTTGAAAATGTAAAATTGCTATAGAAAACTAAGAAGAATCGAATTAAAAAGGCATTAATATTTTATACTTTAAAATACCAGATTTAAAACTAACCTACTGCTATGATAGCAATACTGTATATTTAAGCTAGTTGATTTGCTGTTTTTATGACTTCTTTTTATGTTTGGAAAATATAGTTATTTATATTTAAGGTGAACAATAGCCTTTAATATTAATTAATGTGTTTTAATTATACACCAACAATCAATCAAGTAATTTGTACTGCATAACCTTGTACTGCAAAAAACAACATCCTTTCTAGCATACAGCTACTACAGCACAGAGAGACACCAGGAACATGACCATACTGCAGATTTCAAAGGCAAACAGAACAAAACAAAAAAAACTGGTGGTTACAGCTGCAGAAAGTGTTTTACTCACTCATGGTTTTGGTGCCCCTGGTCCAGTTTTGTCTTTCTACAAGTTACATTTTCAGTAACAGCAGTAAAGGGCGCACTGCACTTTGCAGGACAGCAGCATGTCCCTGCAATCCAATGTTTGGGATGCCAGGAGTAATAATCACATGGGCTGTGAATGGTCTGACTAAACATAGACTGATTAATGCCAGGCCAGTAACTAGGTCTGTTGATCGAGTCCTTGCTCTACTTTGCAATAACATTAGCAGATATATACTATATACAAAACTTGAATTCAATTACTGAGTTGTTTATTTTAATTTTTGTAACTTTATGGGTGTTTTTTTCCTTTGGTATTGTGACTACAAAAAAATGTGGTTTTCTACTATATCTACTATATTCATATAAAAGTATCATGCAACAACCATTACCATGCTAATTTATATATATATATATATATATATATATATATATATATATATATATATATATATATATATATATATATATATATACACATATATAGACACACACATATTTTGGCAGACAATATTTATTGAAAATTAATGTACTGTATTTTAACTGAGAGGCAAAGATATAGAGACACAGGCAGAGAAAGGGACAGAGAAGCAGTTGGCAAAGTCTCCCATCAGCTGACAAAACATATTGGTGGACTTCCCTTCCTCCTATAGTAAAGGAAAAACTGAGCAGTGAGAAAGGTGTTGTCAAAATCCATGACAAGATAAGATAGGTGGGCATCGTGAAATCACGGTTTACACAAGTCTCAAGGAAAAGTAAGCAGTCAAAATAAATGGTACAGACAGTCTCATACATATATTCATTTACATTTTATTGCATTTCTACAGAAAGATAACAATAACTCTATGAATGCTAGCCACAGAATCGCAAATAGACTATTGGCACCCTTTATTGTTCTGCAGTCTTGCAAGGGAAAGATTGCAGAACGACTGGAATGCTACAAGGCTATGTCGAGAGCCTGCCTTGTGTATTACCATATGAAACCCCAGTAACAAGTAGCTAGGGCTAAACAATTGAGGGAGAAACTCACCTCTATGCCTGTGTTGTAATTGTCGACTGGGAAGCCACCCTTAACACTAGTTCCAAAGCCAGGGTTTTGAGGATCCACAACATTCAGTCTGTAGAACCTAGTAAAAGGTATGGGGGGTAGCCCACACCGCTGCATTGCAAATGTCCTTGACAGATGCACCCTGGAATAAAGCCCCATGGAGGTTCCAGTGCCCCTGGTGAAATGGGCAGTGAGCTTTTCTGGAGGTGGCTAGTTGGCCAGCTCGTAGGCAGTCCTGACTGTGTCTGCTATCCATTTGGACAGCCACTGCTTGGACAGGGCTTGACCATGGGATTTAGCAGACAAAAAAGGGCAGAGCGTATGGAGCTGCTGCTCTCTGTCAGACTGGAAAGGAGGTGGATGGAAATCCTCCAATTCCACAGACTGGTTGACATGAAATGTCGAGATATTTTTCGGCAAAAGCAGCAGGATTGGTACGGAGCATAACCTTAGTCCAGGCCTCTTAAAAATCAAGCAGGCTTTTGCAATGGAGAATGCCTGCATCTCACTCACAAGCTTTGCGGAGCTGATAGCAAGCAAGAAAGCCTCTTTGAGTGATAAATATTTCAGCTCAGCTAAATGCATGAGCTCAAATGGAGGCTTCATGAGTGCATTAAGCACCACATTTAACCTCCAGTGAGGAACTGAAATGTCTTTCATAGGCTGCCTAAGCCGCCAGGCCCCTTTCAGAAATGTTCCCGCCAGGAAATGAGCTCCTGGGGAGGCAGAAGTGGCAAGTTGACATGGCAAGCCGAAATAGCTGCCAGGAAGACCTTTAACGTGGAGGGGGAGGGGGAAGAGGTAAATACCCATACAGTAATGGTTACATTTCATACTTGAAAGGGAATTAGTTAATTCGACAGGGTAATGCAAAACTTTTGGGCACAGCTGTAGATACCTGCATCTACAGTCCATTGCAATGTTTTGCAACCTTTGTAAAATATAACAAAAAGTCCACAACACTAAATAAAGTTTACACAAGATGCTGTAAATAATTATTGTACTGTTCTTTCAAACAGTAGCGCAGGAAGTTAAACAATGCAATTAAGAATTCTGTGAAGTACTGTTCTTTTAAAGGCAAAGTACTTAATCATGGAAACAACAGAATCCCACTGCACAACATCACACACCAAAAACATTTGAAGCATGTAAAGAAAAGGGAAAATAAATAAATAAATAAATAAATAAATAAATAATACATAAAAATAGACACAAATCAAAACCTCAAGCTCAACATTGGATTAGGAGTAATTTCCTTTGACTAATTTTAAGTCTGAAGAAGTATTTTCAACAACACACATTACATTGCTGAGGGGTGCCAAGTGTACCCAGTGACATAACACTAATTTACTGGACTTTGTGTGCTGTCTTGTTTAATATTTAACATTTAAAAATTGTGTTTTTAAATAAATATCCAATGCTGGTACTGCTTCAGGAATTGTGTGTTCAACATCATAACATTTTGAATCCTACAGCAGAAGTCACAATTACTGGATAAAAGAGAAGATTTGATCAATAACTATATTTTGAAATAAAAGAGAAGATATACTTGATAATGTATCTCTTGGACCAGTATTTAAATTCAGCTCAGAATGAGTCACCAATATATTTGCATCATCCTCCTAATTGCTTCCAATATGCTGGTAGTCTTTACTATGCTCCTTTATGACTCTCTGTTGGACAAGACTGGTACAGAATGTAGAAATGCAATTATCCTCCAGCACAAGACAGGAGCCGCCCAATGGCAAAAAACGACAGTACTGGAGCTCACCAGTCAAGCACAATCAAGGCATAAACACTGAACAGGGCAGAAAGGCTGAAGCAGTGCTAATGTGAGCTTCCTACAATGCATAGTGAGTGTAGGTGGGACCAGCCTTCTCTTACAGGGTATATAGTCCATTATATTCCTTTTTGCCTTAAAATGTTTCCTGTGCCAAATTATGTTTTTGGGATACTATTGTGCACAAGCACACATCTGAGATCACCAAACTCTTCACTTAAACCAGGCCTCTAGCTGTGAAAAGAGTATACAGCAAAAACAATACACAAAAGAGATTCCCATGCACTCCTGGATGTCTGATCTCTTGTAACTGGGCGCAGGCTAGTTCAAACTGGGAACGCACCCAAGGACAGTCTCTTAACCACTTTGCCAAAGAGCCAGGCTCCACTGCAGGTGTAGTTATAGAGCTTTTACCCTTGTCTCACCAACAAAGGCCAGAATCTGTAAAGACACAACAGTGCCATGTTTTAAGTATTCAAATCTGCCACTGATTGGACCTAGCTGTGTTATGTGTAACCTAGGTTGTGTGTTTGGGAAAGGGTACATGCAGCAGCAGAGATGTCTAATTTCCCACCCAACCACAGGTCTATTTATCTAGAGACAAATAACCATGCATACAGCAAATCGTGTGACCTAGGGGTTAGAAACTGGAAATTATAACTAACCTGCAATGCATTCATACAAGTATTCCCAAAGCTGTACGCATATCATTTATAAAGTAGGACAATGCAAAACCAGAAAATTAAATTACATAACTCCTAATGAATGCAGTTACACTTCAGTACCACAAGAGGGTATACTATCTCTGTGTAATAGGAGATCAGGTTAGTAAAATAAAATGATAATGAGAAAATGTATATTATGGAACTGTTAGAAAAACACATGGCTACCTTAGCTGAAAGAGCGGCTTCATGTGGTACCTGTCTTGGCTGTCACCAATTGCAGAAACCCACTTTTTAGGGTAAAATGAAGAAGCAAGGAGTCTGAGTGAATTTGTCTTTCAACAAATGCCCCCCTTCCAATTGTTCTGCAGTTATTGTATTCATCAATCCCAATATTTTATAATTTATAGAGACTAACACATGAAGAAGCAGATAGGGCATTGCTGAGAACGTTTTATCATATTATCATAACCCTGGTTCCCTAAAATAGAAATGTAACCATTACCTAATGGGTATTTAACCTAAAGACGGTGATAACCTGAATAAGATATCAAAGCTGCACGTCAGAGCCTGTGACGCAGTCGTACCCGCCCCAAAAGCCACAAAAGGGCTGCAGACACAGACATCATCATCATTTTTCCTTCAAGACTGCTGCAATTATTGCAGACCAACTGGAATGCTACAAGGCTAAGACAAAGGCCACCTTACGCGTTACTATTAGGAACCTCTATGTCTATTTTGTCCGTAGAACCTAGTAAACGTATGGGCAGTAGCCCACACCACTGCAATGAAAATGTCATTGACAGATGCACCCTGGAATAAAGCCCACAAACTTACCATGCCTCTGAAGGAATGGGCAGTGAGCTTTCTGGAGGGGGGAAGTTGGCCAGCTCATAGGCAGTCCTGCATGTGTCTGCTATCCATTCGGAAAGCCTCTGCCTAGACAGGGCTTGACCTTGGGACTTAGTCCCAGAGCAGACAACACATGTGCACTGCCTCAAACTTTTTGTCCTGTTAACATAGCATGCCAGGGCCTGCACTGGGCAGAGCGTATGGAGCTGTAGCTCCCTCTCAGACTGGAAGGAGGTGGAAAGAAGCCTCCAATTCCACAGACTGGAGGACATGGAATGCCGAGATAGCGTTCGGCAAAAGGCAGGATTGGTACGGAGAGTAACCCTTGTCCTGGCCTCTGTAAAAATGAAGCAGGTTCTCACTACGGAGAAACCTTGCATCTCGCTCACCCACTTAACGAAGGTGATAGCAAGCTTGCTCGATAACATTTCAGCTCAGCTGAATGCGTGGGCTCAAATGGAGACTTCAAGTGTGGATTGAGAACCACGTTTAACCTCCAGTGAGGAACAAAGTCCTTCATAGGTAGCCGAAGTGGGCAAACCATTTTTAAAAGTTTCCACCCACCCAGGAAGCTGAGCTCCTGGGGAGACGAGTCAAGTTTACATGGCAAGCCGAATGGCTGCCAGATAGACCTTTAACCCTTTGCAGTCCTATGTCCAACCAGGTCCGACATTACAATTTTCCAGCGCTCAAAGAATATCATGGACATTTGCACAGCTTTTTGAGATGTTATAGTAATAAAATAATGACTTGGATCGCATTATTGAGGAGTTTGGTGATAAAACGAGTGATAAGGAGATGATTTATCAGTATGCACGACTATGAAGAGGTATGTGAAAAATACAGCGAACAAGGGGTGGGGCGGGGCTGGAGATGCAGTACTGAGTGTCCTGTTGATATGCAGTGCCTTTTAATGTAGAGGGAATTCTTCATCAATAGATACTGCAAAACTGCAGTATTAGTGCCATGGGACAAGTCGTGGGGTCGAACCCACGAGGCAGACACCACGTCTATAAGACGCTCCACTTGTACCCATACTGGGAATGTGTGGATGCTGCTGTGGCATTTTGCAAGGTGTCAGTAGCCCTGCTCAATGCTGCCGTTCACGGGCCAGACCCTGAGCTACAGGCTCGATGGGTCAGAATACCATAAGATTCCCCGTACCTGACTGTGCAGGTCACAACGCTTGGGCAGTCTCCATGACATGCCGCTTAGGATCTGCATCACGGTTTAGACCACTCCTGGGCCAATAAGGGGCTACTAAGAGCACCTTGGCCCGTTGCCTGATTTTCTCCACCATGAGTGCTCTGTTGAGCTGAATGCTCTAAGCAGGAGGCTATTCTCTGCACTCTGCCGTCCGACAGAGTGGACAACATAACCCGAAGTCCAAGCACACTCCTAGATAGGAGGCTGACTGAGGCATGAGCTGGCTTTTACCATACGACCCAACCGTTGAGGGTGGCCAACAACCAGTAACGTGTGAGCGTCTGCCTGAGCTGGAGACTGGGGACAATGAGCCAGTCGTCCAAATAACAGAGTACTCTGATACTCTCAATGGGGCCAGTATAGCTTCACTGCGCTTAGAATAGGCATGGGGAGCTAGAGAGAGGCCAGATTGCAAGACCTTTAAGACCGGTACGTAAGAGTGCCGGTTTTTATGGGGATACGGAAATAGGCATCTTTGAGGTCCACCGTGCTAAACCAGTCTCCTGGCCTGAATGACTGCAACAGCTATTGCATAGTCAACATTTTGAACCTCCTTTGGCTCAGAACAGGTTGACCTGCCTGAGGTCGAGGATTGGTCAGAGGCCACCATCTCGCCTGGGAATAGAGTAGAACCCGTCCTCCAACTGAAGACAGTGTACCATATGAATAGCCCGTTTTTGCAGCAGAGCTGCTGCCTTCTGAGACACAACAGTGGTATCCTGTGGGTCCGTGACAGATGCTGCAGTCACGCCCTGAAAGGGAGGGGGACTGTGCTTTAACTGCAGTGAGTAGTCAGTCTGAACGGTAGTAAGCACCCAGATGTCTGACGCCAATACTCCAGATGGCTCCCTGAGAAGGGGCCTTGGGCCTGTGGCAGCAAAACCCTAGGGCCGCTGCTCACCTGGTGGCTTGGCCTGAGGCTCTTGCCTCTGTGCCGGGCGGCGGTCTGGCCACAGGCTTTGTCCCCATCAGGCATACGTGCCTGTGGAGAAACTGCTGCTCAGATTTTCTCAATTTCTGAGTGCGCCTCAGGCTGGCCTTGCATGTCACAGGGATAAAACCCAGTCATTATGCAAATAGCAAGCAATGTACCGAGAATGTACAGTTGCTGCTTCAGCTTGTTAAAAATAGCAACTGGACTGTCAAGGGTGTTGGTATCAGACAGGCAGGCTGGCCTTGCATGTGTCATAAGGATAACCTATCAGACATTATGCAAATATGAGCATAAAACTCAAAGAAAAGCAGTTTGATAAAGGCAGCAACTGGGCTGTCAACAAGGCCTGCTTGGTACTAGACAGGCAGGCTGGCATTGCATGTGTCACAAGGATAAAACCCCAACATTATGCAAACAGTAAGCAATGTACAGTAAAAATGTACACAGTTGTTGCCTCAGCTTGCTAAATACAGCAACTGGACTGTCAACAACACCGGTCAGTAGCAGGTAGGAACCTGGACGGTACCGCAATGGTGTGGGTCGGTTTGGTACCGATTAGGTGCCTGTAGTACCGGGTAGGTACATTAGTGCACATTGGGGGTTACACATCCCCTGCACCATTCTAGGCAAGACCCCAGCCGAGGCTGGACTTTGACTAGCTCGTTGTCTTCCTTCACAGGTGGGGACTGCCGAATATCTACTGGAGGTGGAGGGAGTAGTAGCTTCAGCTCTGCTCCCTCTGGTGGAAGTGGAGGAAGTGGCAGCTCCTGCACTATTCTCTGGCGGTGATGGAGGGAGCAGCAGCTCCTGCATTACTTACTCTGGTGGTGATGGAGGGAGCAACAGTTCCTGTGCTACTCCCTCTAGTGAGGGTAGAGGGAGTGGCAGCTTCTGCGCTACTCCCTCTGGTGGAGGGGGAGGGACCGGCAGTTCCTGCACTACTCCCTCTGGTGGAGCGAGACGTCTCTCTGGCAGCGGTAGCTGGGACAGCGAGTCGTCCTCCCCTGGCATCGGTGGTGGGAACCTCATGACATCCTTCCCAGGCGACAACAATTAATTTACAGTAATTAATTTAGAACAATTTGTAGATTTTATTTTTCACTTTGACATTATGGACTTTTTTTGTGTTGATCAGTGGCAAAAACTCCTAATTAAATCCATTTTGATTCCCTGTTGTAAGACAATAAAATGTGGAAAAGTCCAAGGGGGTGAATACTTTTGAGAGCCACTGTACATATGTACAGTATTAAGGATGTGCAAATCATAATGCATAAAGATTCATTCTCAAACTGAACACAGTAGGGATTCAAGGAAATGCATGCACATGGATTAGGGAGTGGCTAATATGTAAAAAACGGAAAGTACTGATTAGAGGAGAAACCTCAAAATGGAGCGAGGTAACCAGTGGAGTACCACAGGGATCAGTATTAGGTCCTCTGCTATTCCTAATCTACATTAATGACTTAGATTTTGGTATAGAAAGCAAAGTTGTTAAATTTGCAGACGACACAAAAAGGAGTGGCAAACACTGTTGCAGCAGCAAAGGTCATTCAAAATGATCTAGACAGCATTCAGAACTGGGCAGACCATTGGCAAATGACATTTAATAGAGAAAAGTGTAAAGAACTGCACACAGGCAATAAAAAGGTGCATTATAAATACCATATGGAAGATGCTGAAATTGAAGAAGGAATCTATGAAAAAGACCTAGGAGTTTATGTTGACTCAGAAATGTCTTCATCTAGACAATGTGGGGGACCTATGAAAAAGGTCAACACGATGCTCAGATATATAGTGAAAAGTGTTGAATTTAAATCAAGGGAAGTAATGTTAAAACTTTACAATGCATTAGTAAGACCTAATCTATTATATTGTGTTCAGTTCTGGTCACCTCGCTACAAAAAGGATATTGCTGCTCTAGAAAGAGTGCAAAGAAGAGCGACCAGAATTATTCCGGGTTTAAAAGGCATGTCATATGCAGACAGGCTTAAAGAATTAAATGTATTCAGGTCTTGAACAAAGAAGACTATGTGGCAATCTGATTCAAGCATTCAAAATTCAAAAGGTATTGACAATGTCGACCCAGGGGACTTTTTCAACCTGAAAAAAAAAACAAAACAAGAACCAGGGGTCACAAATGGAGATTAGATAAAGGGGCATTCAGAACATAAAATAGGAGGCACTTTTTTACACAGAGAATTTTGAGTGTCTGGAACCAACTCCCCAGTAAGGTTGCTGAAGCTGACACCCTGGGATCCTTCAAGAAGCTGCTTGATGAGATTCTGGACTCAATAAGCTACTAACAACCAAACTAGCAAGATTGGCTGAATGGCCTCCTCTCGTTTGTAAACATTCTTATGTTCTAACTGTGTCACAGGCACTGGTTTTGATTCAGCTTTGATATCTTATTCAGGTTATCATGGTCTTTAGGTTAAATACCCATTAGGTAACGGGTACATTTCGTACTTGATAGGGAACCAGAATCACATCTTTTTAAAAATTATATTTATTGTTGCACTGCATTATAAATCAACAGACAGAAAACACTCAACATAAGCTGCAGTAACATATTCTACCAGCTGTAGCCAGTGTTTATCATTTTGCATCTCTACACAGTCCTTGAATGTCCTTCAGCTCAGTCATGAATTTAGAGTAAAAAAAAAATACTTGTTTATTAAACACATGTGAAAACTATATCATGCCCCCACCCCCCACCCCCCTTGGGTTTCCACAGTGACTGGGATGCAACACTTAACAGTTTACATAAATGAGCGTGGGCCATGTTGTTCTAATCTAACATAACCTTCAGGGATTTTGAGGTCTATTACTCATTGCAATCTCACGACTCTCTGAATCTGACAAGTCAGAATCCTTTATTCCCCAATGAATCTGTCTATTTAACCTTTAGCTAAACATAGAACAGTATATAACACTGCATAAAAGACAATACACTAAAAGGAAGTCTTCTCTAAAAGCATAACTCACAGGCAAATGCATTACAGTGCTAAGGGTTTGTTTACTGTGTCACTCAACAGTTCTTGTGCATTCATTATTACAGCTCTTAGATGTAAAACTGTATAATGGTGGTTCTTTAAATATGACAAATAATAATTTGAGCAGGTCTTTTTTTAACAAGCTTAAGACTTCCATTTGTGGCCAAGAGTGGGCCTAGATTTTAAACATTTTAAACATTTTGGAATGAACCTTAACCAGAATTAACATCACAGTTCCTGTAAGGCACTGTTGCACATACAATATGTGTTTTGTTCAAGTATGTTTTTCTATTTAGATAAACGACAACAACAAAAAAAACACCTTTTGTCTTTTCTTTGTTTGTGGGGAAGATACTATATGATGTCATCAATGGCATGTGTTGTGAATAGAAAAAAACAGAAGTGTTAAAAAAAAAAAGTAATAGGAATATATGGCTGGTTTCACAGACCCTGATTAGCATTCATTTGGACTAGCAAATGTTACCTAATCAGAGTCTGTGAAACTACCTGGGAGTGCCTGCATTTGTTATCTAAATTAAAATTAAGAAAGATTCAATACATTCTGAATTGTATTTAGTAAATACACACCAGGCATTATTAAAATGTTTTATGAATAGGGCAACCCAGTTGAGTTGCATTGGAAACACAACAAAATATTATTCATTTTGCCTACATGCACTGTATACACATAGGGGTAGGTGTACTAAGATGGACCCGTCGCAGCGCAAACATACCGCAATTTGCATTTTCGTTGCACACTTAGCAAAGTATACATTTTGTCGTAGTACTAAGAGAAAATATATTAATGAAAGGGTCACAATATAGTAATTTAAATATTTGTTGCGTCTTCTTAGCGAGATTTCTATTGCGAGAGTCGTGTGCAAATACATTTATAGTGCTCAATGTATTTTAAATGTATAAATCATTGCACTGAAGTGTTTTGGGTAGGCTACACATTACATTATTAACAAAAATATAAATCTGTACAGTATGTCTATACAGTACATTAGTAAATGAACACCCAGCTCACTTTTGTTTTACTTCAGCCTATAGGCTACCGGTATGGTAACATAAAATAAATCATGCTGCTGCACTGTACACATTGGTGGGAGTGGGTAAACGCTGGCCAGAGACAAAAGTGCCCGGACGAGGCAGTAGAACTGCTCAGATCATCATAAATCATACATCAAATTATTACTCCCTTCCCATGCATTACATACCAACAGGAATTCTCATTCTAGGACAGTGGTTCCCAACCTTTTTCAATGTAGGGATCACCTTGGTTTTTGTATTTATCCCACAGACCACTTGCCACACATTTTTTTCACAACAGTATTTTGAAACCAATTTGTATATGTACATGTAGAAAGTAAAGTATTTATATAACGTATCTAACAATGAGATTCCTGGGCTTGAATCTTCACTACCAGGTCAGCAAGGCATGCTGTCATTTTGTGCATTGAAAGTTGCTGATGGCAAAGTTCCTGTTTCTTTTGTTTAAAATTTTTTATTTTTTTCACATTCTGAATACTTTGTAGATAAATGGCGTCTCAATTTTGCAGGTTTAAGAGTTTTGTCTGACAAATACTGCACTGTGGCTTGGGTCATCCTCTGATCCAGTAAATGTAAATACATGCTGGTCCCCGCAACCGTTACCTCGTGGAGCAAATTAATCTATCCATTTGTAATGCAATTTATTGCACCCACTGATCACCATCTTTGCTCAATGTACAAATAACAAAACACCAGAATATGAAGACGAGGTGGGTGGGAAGCAATTTGAAAAATTAAAAAAAATGATTGGAGAGTGTACAGGATGTTACTTGCCACTTATGTTGGGCTGAAACGGGGTTGCATACTTGCCAGCTCTCCCGTATTTGCCAGGAGGGTCCTGTATTTTTTTTACCCTTCTTTCAGACGGCTCCCGGGACAAACTTTCTCACGTATTTTAAACTTAATATTTTGCCAAAGTAATTTTGTTTGCTAATTTTTCAAGTTCTAAATCATAGTACCCTCAGCACAATACGGGAAGATATCTGTCATAGTTTAGGACCCAGGGGAAGCCAGTGGAAGGCAACGCAGGCACGTGTCAGGGTTGGTAACATAGGCGAAGCAGCTTCAGGAGACGTGAGAGCGCCCGCCCCAGTGCTGTCACTCCACTCACCGCTACAATGACTTCCATGCAAGTCCAACTCATCAAGTAAAAAAAAAATGAAGTATTCTTGTACATTCCAATCTTGCTGGAATACAATACTTAATCTTTACTTTAGTTTAACTAGTGTTTTTGATTGTTTTTATTTTAAATGTACTAGTTTTTTTATCCATCTTCTAAGGATTTCAAGTTATTTAACTGAAGTATCGGTAGTTCATTCTGTGACTGAATTATTTCAGCTTCTTTGTTTTTAATTTTAAGATTTCTGTATTTTTATTTGCAGTAGTGAGGTTAGCAGAGACATTTCCACAGCTCAAATTTGATGTAGACAGATTGAGAGATAAAATGATTGAGTTCCAGATAACAGACAGCACAGATATCCCCAAAGAAGGGAAGGTAGACAGATTAAATCGATCATTCACACTACGGTACAGTTCACAAGTCAAGCTGCAAATACAGCCTCTTTTTGTTTCACATTAACTTCTGTTACTATATGCAGCTAACCTCTCCACAGACGTATTGAAATAATGGTATATTCCTATACGTCTGGCAGGAGCTCTGCATCCAATAAAATTACGAATCACACAAATGCTCAGTTATTTTTTGTTTTTAAATGTATTTTTAAAAGACCATCTGCTGACAGTTCTGGACAACTTAATGTTACACTACATTCTGAATACATTTTATTTCCCCCTGGACCTTCCGCATTTTATCTCATCAGATCAAAAAACAGCGGTTCTGGTACTGTAAATTATGAGAAAAAAACAAGCAAAGCAGATAAATAAATAGTTTATAACAATATTACTTACCTGTGTTTATTTATTTTAAATAAATGTGTAGCACTTATTTATGCTTTTGTAATATATATTAAATCTAAGTGCGGTTTTTGTCTGGTTCAAAAACACAATTTGGCTACTTTTTGGCTGATCCAAAATGTTTAGACTTCCAAAATGTGTCGGGCGTTGCAAATCTTACAGCTGCGCTTGATTAACCTCTCCCAGCTTAGTCAGAGACAGCGGAAAAACATGGACACACATTCCAGCCCACCGGCACCTATCATAGCTTATACAGCGTGTTTCCTTGCACATTTACAATGTTACCCCCAGGGCACAAAGTGCCATACTAAGCCAGTTGCAAGGGCAGTAGTTCATTCCAATCTCCGGGTCTCTGCACTGACCGATACACAAAGCAGCTTTAACCCTGTGTTCCACAATAGGATGCACTTTTGCTGTCTTGTTTATCAGCATTTTTACTAAAAAAAAAAAATTGTTAGCTTTCTAAAAATAGTACTAGTTTGTAATAGAAGTTCCTAAATATTCTCTTCATTGTATCACAAGGAAGACTGACTGAAATCAGACAATTGTGCGTGAGATTTTTTTTATTATTATTATTATTATTATTATTTTTTTCAGTATTTGCCTTTATCCAAGGCGACTTACAGAGACTAGGGTGTGTGAACTATGCACACTTACAACAATGGGCAGGATTTTCAAAAACCAGTGTTATTGTATCAAACTTGTGGTATAGTAATGGGCGCTTTAGTAGCAAGTGATTTGCAAAAGAAATGTGTTCATTAAATCAATCCGTTAATGCTTTGACATTTCAGCTGAGGTGTTAATGAACACATTTCTCGTTAAAAAGCTTAATTGTCGCAGGTCACCTACATCACTTCCTGTCTCAACGACTAAATAAGGGGAAATTGTTAATCAAAATGCATGTTAACAAGATCAAGAAAAATGAATGAAAGCATAATTCACTGTCAGGGAAATTACTAGCGTAGAGGGAGACAGCTCTCCCACCAGCGAGCATCAGCCAAATGGAAAAAATAAATGGGAATATCTATGTTATGTATAATTTGTAAACTTCATTTAAAATTGTCAATTTTGTCATGCAGAATGTACATTTACTTCGATAACTTCACATATACAATGCTGATTTACGATGATCTGGCGTGTGGGTAAAAATCAGATGGCAAAGATTTAAAAAAAAAAAAAAAAAAAAAAAAAAAAAACTGAATTGAAGTGTAATTTGTGTTTGTAGTTGTTAGTTATTAAAACATGCATACCATGTGTGTAACACTTCATTATACATTCATTAAGCTTTTAGAATTACGATAGAACTCCTCAACCCAATACACATTTTGTTTATAGTTAATTGTTCAGTGAATTCCTAATCATGCATTTTCTCTGGTACTGTTTGCTTGCCTCCATGATAAATACTCTCAATATGACTAGAAGTAGCTACCAAACACTTACAGTATTATAAGAAGATGTTATAATACATACAGATGTGTGAATGTCAATGATCTAGATCACTTTAGGTATTCCATTCATGTCCGTGGTGACATCTTTTGAAAACAAGCCCAATATTGCACTTTTTAACTATTAGACGAAATGTTTACAGAATATTATATATATATATATATATATATATATATATATATATATATATATATATATATATATATATATATATATATACAGCTATTATACACCTAATACAGCTATTAGGACCATGCTGCATGATTTGTATATCAATCAATCAATCAATCAATCTGTTTTATTTAGTATCTTTCATAGTGGACCACCATCACAAAGCGCTTTACAAGATGCAGTAACACCAAGAAAATCCATAATACTTTAAATAGAAAAATGCACAATACATGATATACAGTAAAAAAAACTATGCATAATACATTAAATAGTGAAAAATGCATAATACACACACCAGAGCTGGGACAGAGTTCCAAAAAGTCAGAGCCATGAAGTTAAACAAGCGTTCTCCAAGTGTGGTGCACTTTTGCTTGGGGATAACAAGCAGGCCAGAGTCGGAGGACCTCAGCTTGCGGGCAGGGACATAGTGAGTCAGCAGGTTGAGGAGGTATTCGGGACCTATGTGATGAACGGCATTGTAGGTGAGCAGGAGAGTTTTGAAAGTAATCCTGATCTTTACAGGTAGCCAGTGGATCTGGTCAAGACGGGGGGTGAAGTGTTCACGTTTTTTTTACATCTGGTAAGGATCCTGGCAGCGGCATTCTGAACTAGCTGCAGTCGGTTTATGGTGCGTGCCGGAAGACCACCATATAGAGAGCTGCAGTAGTCGAGTCAAGAGGAGACAAATGCATGACAAAGTATCTTCACATCCAGGAGGGAAAGGTAGGGACAGACTTTGGAGACGTTTCGAAGATGGTAGAAGGAAGATTTGACCACGGAGGAGATGTGGGCATCAAAGGAGAGGTTGCTGTCAAGAAGTACACCAAGGCTTCGTACTGTGGGGGAAGGCAGCAGCAGACAGTTTCCGAGGTTCAGGGCAGCTATATTGAGATTCTTAAGTTGAGTTTTAGATCCTACTAGAAGGAGTTCAGATTTGCTGGTGTTCAGCTGAAGGAAATTGGCAGACATCCAGGCCTCGATGTCTTGAATGCAAGCCAAGAGCCGAACCATGGCAGAGGGGCTTCCAGGGTCGAGTTTTAAAGTAGAGCTGGGTGTCGTCAGCATAGGACTGAAACATGAGGCTGTGTTGGCGGATGAGGTGACCCTAGGGAAGCATGTAGACATTGAAGAGAAGGGGCCCAAGAACATATCTTTGGGGGACACCACAAATGACTGGGTTTGTGACACCACTGCATCCAGCATAGAAAACAAACTGCATGCTTCCAGACAGGTAAGAGGACATCCAGGAGAGACAGGTTCCAGAGATCCCAGCATACTTCTGAAGGAGGGCAAGAAGAATGCCATGATCTATGGTGTCAAAAGCAGATGTTAGGTCAAGGAGGACAAGCACAGACAGAGCAGAAGCATCAGCATTAAGCAGGAGATCGTTCACAATCCGGACGTTGACAGATTGAGAGAGTCCAAGACAGTCCAGAAGCATGTTGAAGTCAGTCACTAGGGGGGAAGAAGGCAAGTCAACATGAATGTTGAAGTCACCTAGGAGTAGGATTTTGTCAGTAGAAGTGCAGACGAGGGAGAGGAATTCTGAAAACTCGGCAATAAAAGCAGAGTTCCTCTTAGGTGGACGGTAGATAACAGCAAGGGTGAGGGACATGGGAGAGGGGAGCTTGATGTTGAGATGTTCAAACGAAGAAAAGGCAGACAAAGAAAGAACTGAGAAAACAAGCTCAGAATTTGCAATAACAGCAGTGCCCCTGCCTCGGCCAGTGAAGCAAGGTTGTCAAAGAGGGAATAGCCCTTTGGGGTGGCTAGATGCAGTGAGTGCATGTTGTTTACAGAGTGCCAGGTTTCAGCTAGACAGAGAAGATCAAGATTGGTATCAGTTATAAGTTCACTGAGAAGCAGAGATTTGTTAGTCAGAGAATGACAATTGAAAAATATTTTGAAATTTGTAGCAGGCAGCGTAGGGGGAGAAGGAGTTAGTAACGGTATGTGCAGAAGGTACTTAACAGTGTTCATTCTAGGAGTGGAGAAAGTGTGAGCCCGTCCTCATTAGGTGTAAGAGTGGGAATTATTAGTAGCGTTATAATTAAACTATACCTATTTACAACGAAAGGAAACCATGTTTTTGCTGACTTTATAAGCATTTGGGCGACACAGTATAGGTTACTTCATTGTAAATAAAAAAACATGATTTGGTATAATTTAATGATAATGCTATTAAAAATGAATCATAGCAGTTTTTAAGTATTCGGTACATTTTTCATCTAATAGTTAAAAAGTACAAAGTGGGGCTGTCAGGTCTTGTTTTCAAAACATATCAACACAGACATTATATACAAACCAATGGAATACTGTGTATGTATGTATGTCTGTATGTATGTATGTATGTATGTTGTATATATGTGTGTGTGTGTGTGTGTGTGTGTGTGTTTAATAGAGAAAGAGAGAAAATGCATGCATTTATCCAGTCACATTTTCACAATCACATCGTCTTAAGTTCTAGCCAAAATTGTAGATATTTATTACTGCCATTGCCTTATCTTTTCACCTATTGATTTGCCCCATTGCCCCTGTAATTTATGCATCCATGCATCCCTTCCATCGGGTAGTGTGTTCCGGGCTTAAGGTTACAAACTGTTAAAGCAAATGAACAAATCTTATTCATAACCACAAGTATATAAAAGTCTAAAATATTTTCAGAATACAAATATTGAATTACCTAGGTAGTCTCGTATTGTCGGCGTCACAGCCGCAGTCTGTTACATTTGTTTCAAGGTGAGTTATATAGTCTTTCGTTAATTAAAGCCCTCCTTTTCCAAGTGCAAATTAACTCCTGATAAATTATTACAATTAACAAGGATTTGCTTTTAAATTCCCATGCAAAACAAAAGAAATAGTCTTAAGAACATTATTTCATGAAGCAACATAATTTAGAAAATTGTGTTAGTATGATTATTTAATAACGAGATAGGCATAACAACCTCTTAAATGCCAAAATCAATGCTACATAATGATTTGTTGATTAACATTTGTTGAGTTATCATTTACGAACTTTTGAAAATTCTCCCCCAACATCTCACCCAAAAGACGGAGCACAAGGAGGTTAAGCGACTTGGTCAGGGTCACAATGAGTCAGTGAGTGAGCCGGGATTTGAACCGGGGACCTCCTGGTAACAAGCCTGTTTCTTTAACCACTGGACCACACAGATCTAAAATATGTGCTGGTTATCAGAGGCAGTGAATCAGAGTGTACCATCAAAACTGGTATGTAGGTAACCGGACACTGATTTTTTTTGTTCCTAGTGGCAAAGCGTACACAGGCTTCATTGGTGCCTAGGCATCGAAAATAGAGCGTCGGGTGCCATGAAGTTTCATAACAAAATCGGTAAAGATTCTCAAGTCAAGGTTTTGCCTATAGAAAAAAGTACTGGAACTGTGTTCCAGCTCGACTACACCACTTGTCTTAAGTCGGTAAGTTCACAAATAACTCTAAGGAAGACAGGAGTTCATGTGTAGCACTCCTACAGGTTTCCAAAAGACACACTATTACAAAAGATACAAAACACATTTTCTTCTCTCTTATTGAATTTAGTAAATAATTAAGAATTGGTACGAATTTTCTTCAGAACACGAAGGCTACCTCAGTCATTATAGCATTCCTGTGAAAGGACAATGAATGCCTGGCACATGAGAACTTTCCCTTATAGCAGTGCGAGACCTGATCTTAGGGTGAGACAACAGCTCACCTCACTTGTGACCCAGGCCTCCAGAGCTTAAATGCTTGAAAATGAAATTGCTTGCTGTGCCACTTAGCCTCTAATGTTTTTCCCATTAGAGTGAATTATGATAAATATGTTTAAATCTCTGGATAATATCTAATTCATTACATGAATCTGTGGATTTTATCCAGAGCCTTCAATGTTCATGCACATCTTTCGCTAATTGCATGGATTTACTGCAGCTGATCTTGCAGACGGTTTGTGATCTTTCAGATGAACCCCCATCCTATAAGGCCCAAGTGTCTATGTGAAATGAGCGCGTGACCACGTACACCACAAGCAAGCATCTTAAACAATATGCAACATAGCTTGTCTGCATGTGTGGGTATAGAGCTTTTACCCTAATTGCTCTGACAGTTTGCATCCATTAACAACACTGTCTATACACATAATCATGTATGGTACAGTACAACAATACCTCCTCCTGCCTTGCACCTTGTACACTACCATACATACCAGTAATGGTGCCAGCATCTCTGTAATTTGGAGCATCCTCCAAACTGGTTGCCTCGCTTACATAGTGCTCTTCATTGACGCCTGCTCCACAGGCTAGTGCTGGGCTATCGCTGGGCTCTGAAGGGGGCAGGGCAATGGCTGAGGTTTTGTGGTGCAAAGCTGTGGCGTCCAGTTTGGCAGCTTTCACTGGGATGTGCAAAGTGCCATGAGTGGGGCCAGCACTGGCAACTGGGTCAGGGAGGCAGAACAGCAGCAGGCTTGGCTCACTCTCACTGCTGGATTTCTCCACGCATCTGCAAGAGTGAACAAAACATATATAAGCATCTGAAATCAGGACCAAATGTAACCTGTGTTTATGGCCACCAAGCAGCCAATAAACCCAATGCAAGCAAATAACAAAAGCACCTTGAATAAGCAGGCATCAACATTCAGTCCATGTGGTGACCAGTTAATTTAAGTTAACTACACTACATGGACATCCCTTGCCTGGTTATCTGCTGCAGCATGGTTTGGAAGAATTCAAATCTGTCCTCCTAGTGGAAGAATATCACAGAGACCAAAACAATAGACATTTGCTTTCTAAGGACAGTCTCCTCAGAGAATGTTATGGTTCCGTAAGTAATAAAGATGGAAAGCAGTACAGCATAGCAAGCGTTATATGTCTATGACCTGGTATCAATCGCTTTAGTGAATTAGCAAAAGACGCAGCATTTAACAATGCTAATAATGTATTCATAGCAGTAATTAAACTAAGACAAAGTGGAAAAGACAAAATAACACACTACCCCCCAATAACAGCAGCAGCCCTGGAAAAGCTAGAAAAATCTGAAGGCAAAAAGCGAGCTTCCTCACACTGCTGCTGCTGCCGCTTTCACCTGTAGCAGCGCCCCTTCTGGCAGTACAGCAGTCAATACAGAGAATTCAGAGAATTTTTTTTTTTTTTTTTTTTCAAACTGCACAATATCTGGCAATGTTCAAGTGAACATTTAATCCAAAAATCACTGATCTATAATTAAAAGTTAAAGTTTTATCAGATTTACTTATGTAATTCACCAAGTTTAAATATGTATGTCCATTAATGAAATAGTACATTAGCATGTAATAGGTTACTATAACTTACTTATTTACTTAATACACATTTTAATCAATATTTATTATATTTATGAATAAACTATGAATAAATTGAAACACTTTAAACAAATGTTGTTTACTTTTCATCAACTATTGTGCGTAGTGATATTTACTGTTATTGGAACGATTTTTTTTTTTTTTAATTTATGTGTTAATTTAAAATAAATAAATCTAATAATTGTATTATAACAGCATTAAGACACTCCTAGGGGATGGGTTCACATGATATAAACGCAAAGTTAAAAGTTAAAGATTTTAACTTTCAGATTTTCCTCTCCTTCCCCACCTCTGACTCCACCATCTCCTCCCGTATCTCTACCTGTCTGTCTGCTATTTCCTCCTGGATGCACTCGCATCACCTCAAACTCAACCTCTCTAAATCGGACCTCCTTTTCTTTCCCTCCTCCTCCCCCTCCTCTGATCTCTCCATCTCTGTTCCTCTGGAATCTACCACACTCTCTCCCTCTTCCTCAGCTAAGAACCTTGGAGTCACCCTGGACCCCTGCCTCTCTTATTCCCAGCACATCTCCACTCTGGCACGCACTTGCCGATTCTTCCTGAGCAACATCCGAAGAATCCGACCCTTCCTCACCAACTATGCTACCCAGCTCCTGGTCCAGGCCCTGGTACTCTCCCGCCTAGACTACTGCAACTCCCTCCTGGCTGGCCTCCCTGCGTCCGCCACCCGTCCGCTCCAGCTCATCCAGAACTCTGCTGCCCGCCTAGTGTTCTCTCTGCCTCGCTTCGCCCACGCTACTCCACTACTCCGCTCGCTCCACTGGCTCCCGATCACCGCTCGCATCCAGTTCAAGACTCTTGTACTAGCCTACAGATGCCTTGACCAGTCTGCACCCAGCTACCTCCAGACCCTCATCTCTCCCTACACCCCCACTCGACCTCTCCACTCCGCCTGCACTAGAAGACTAGCTCTACCACCGCTACGCTCCCCTGCCTCCAAAGCCCGCTCCTTCTCCACCCTTGCTCCGCAGTGGTGGAATGACCTTCCTACAGATGTCAGGACTGCCCAGTCCCTGACCACATTCCGGCGCCTCCTTAAGACTCACCTCTTCAAAGAGCACCTGTAGAACTCCTGTTTGTATCCTGGGACACTATCACCCTTCATGTAAATGTGCTTTATTTTGCTCTTATCAGCCCCTATTTTACTGCATTTAATCCTGTACTTCAGAATACTGTAATCTGCCAAGTGTTTAACCTGTAGTACTTTGTATTTAATCACATCCTGATGTAACTATCACTATTTAATCATATCCTGATGTAACTATCACTATTACCTGCTGTATTATTGAATTGTGGTTTGTCAAACTTGTACTTTACTTGAACAAAAGTTATTGTATTTCTTGCTCTTATTGTATTACTTGTATTGTAACGCTTGAAATGTTTTTGCTTACGATTGTAAGTCGCCCTGGATAAGGGTGTCTGCTAAGAAATAAATAATAATAATAATAATAATAATAATAATAATAATAATAATAAAGGCACTCCACTTCGCGTTTTGTCTTGGAACACCTCAAGTGTTCATCATGTAATTATATCAACCCATCCCCTGTCCTGCCTTAATGCTTCATTAATACAGTGGAATCACATTCTAATGGACTGCACAAGTTCCAAGAAAAGAAAACATAAAGACCAGAAACCTCCAGATTGAAAAGACCTTTACCAACTTTTATATTTATTAACCTTGGCGCCTGGCAAGGTGTAAGGCTTTGGGTCCTATTGCTTTATAGCCACTTGTACTGTACAGGCAGTTTGCCAGATCAGATCACATTTCCATGGGAACAAGGTTATTGTCAAAGGTTTAATAGAAAAACGCAGGCCTGCAGAATAGTTGTGCACATGCATACACTGTGTTGGATTAACCGGGTAAACGTGAACTAGCATTCATACACAATAAAACATTGCAAATCTGAACGTCACTAAGTTGATGCCCCAGCACAGCACTGGCGCTGCAGAACACTGCCTGCCACGCTGAATTACAGCATTCTGTAAAACACGTCCGTTGCAGGCAGGACTAACTTTGTTGCTGGTATATAATAAATTGTTCCTGTTTTTCGAAGACACTGCTCCCCTAGGTGTTTGGAATGCGATGTTTTACTGTGTTCTATATTTAATATGTATCTTTCTAAATAACCCCAACATTTAATCTCAACATTGTGGGATAAGCCATTACAAAGAAACATTTTCAAGAATAATGTCTACATATAGGCGTGTTAGTGATATGAGCGAGTTTCTGAAAATTTGCTCATAGTGATTTATTTTCCTGCAAGGGGTGAAAGTGCTACTGTAATGATATTTCTGTAAGTTTCAGCAGTTAAACATGATATAATAATTGGATTGTTAGGGAACTTGCAAATACATTATACCTGCTTGAAAAATCATACTGTTAGTTGGATGGGAAAATGTTTATTTGCATGTAAATCATTATATTATGTGAAGACTGGAACTAAGTTTTAGGTTACCAATAATCAGTATAATAATTAGAACTAGAAGTTGCAGGCAACTTTAAGGCTTCCAGGCGTTTACAGCAGAACAAGATATGGTTTGAGACTTGTGAAAATGGAAATCATATGAACACTTTGTTAATTGGAAAGCATCATTTTATAGTGTGTGTTTTTTGTAGGATAATGGTTAGTATTTTATAAATGTTGATTTAGTATTAATTGTGATAACTACTTGTGATTTGTTGAGAGTGCATTGCGCGCTATTGAACTTTCAGCTACATATTTTAAATAACCCAGCTGTCAAATTTCTGTGCAGCCCGAGATCACAGTAATGTTATGAAAAAATGGCAAATAATATAAAAATGTCAATTTTACACTCTTAAAATAAAGAGGGCACAGTATTTTTTATTTTTTTTCACCATTATATGAATTACTGTTAGATCTGAATTACGGGTTTTCATGGTCATAAGGGGCCCTCCTGTGGTGAACTTTAGAATGCAGTCTTTATGAACAAAGACTGCATTCGAAAATCTGTATTGCTTATTCAATGCAGTGATTCGCCAAGAACTAAAATGTCTGATTTTCAGGGGGTTGTTCATCAGTAACCAAGCAATACTCACTGTTTCAAGTGTCTTTATAGAGTAAGCTTTTCTGTAGCATTGTGTCTGTACTTTTAAATACCTAAAATAGTTTGTTCCAAGAATAAGCAGCTGGCGAACTTGCACCACCCCCTAGTTAAAATCCAAACATATGTTTTCTTTCTGGTTTGGTTTAGGCAAAGTACAGCGATATTTCTTTTTTTTTTCTAATACTTACAGTGTCTGTGTGTCAGTATGTGTACAGTTCTGTATATGCCTGCATGTCCACAAGGTTATTTTAAGTAGACAAACTGTAGTAGGGTCTTTATTACGTCATTATTATTATTATTATTATTATTATTATCATGATGTGTATTATGTTTTTTTTATATTTATATTTATTAATGTGTACTTTGTTTTGTTGTGCAGCACATTTATTTAATTATTATTATAATTTGTAGCCTTTTTAAATAGCTGGTAGCTGATGCAGCTCCCATTATATTAAAATGTCCGCTTTTCGGGGGGATTCTCCGTGAATAACTGTGCGATCTTCACCATTACAATTGTGTGTCATACTACAAAAGAAAGAAAAAAACCTGTGGTATGAACTTCAAAAACACTTTCTATATATATATATATATATATATATATATATATATATATATATATATATTATATATATATATATATATATATATATATATATATATACAGTATATTATTTAGTTATTTACTTATGCTGTATCAGCTATATTTAAACAAAATACTGTAAAGCCATAAAAATATTTGGCGAATCACACCCATAAAACCTATTTTACTCTAGAAATGTTGCCAAACTGTTGCACTGGTAGTAGTACACTACTTCATTATATGTACAACACTAAGATATGCGTGCCAAAAATGTGTAGGTTTTTTTTTTCATACTCAAAAAACGCATAATAAAAAGCTCGCAAATATTTATTTCTTTATAATATTTAAAGTAATATTTACTATCCAACCTTGACTCATTATTTTGACCGACTCATATATTGAATATGTACTGCAGACTCAGCTAACAGTGGAAAATTAAATGCCCCTCGGGAAGACTATTGTTACCTCCAGGGTGCGGCTTCGGGCATTATAGCCCCCTGTCGGTAACAATAGTCTTCCCTCTTGTCAATAATTGTCCATTAAAGCCCTCCTCTACAGTCCATATTATATAGAGAGAGATAGAGAGATAGAGAGATAGATAGAGAGATAGATAGACAGAAACTGTTAGTTCTAATTATTTGGATCCCAGACTGTTTTTCTTGCAAATCAAAGACCACAATGCAGTTTTTCAATTGAACACCAGGGGGCAGGTTTATTTACACACTTTCATTATTATTTGTTTATTTAGCAGACGCCTTTATCCAAGGCGACTTACAGAGACTAGGGTGTGTGAACTATGCATCAGCTGCAGAGTCACTTACAATTACATCTCACCCGAAAGACGGAGCACAAGGAGGTTAAATGACTTGCTCAGGGTCACACAATGTGTCAGTGGCTGAGGTGGGATTTGAACCGGGGACCTCCTGGTTACAAGCCTGTTTCTTTAACCGGACCACACAGCCTCCTTCATAAAAGAAAATAAAAGTCTAACCCACTCTTCTGGGCACTAACTCACTTTTTGTGTCCCTAACTAATAATATTGTGTGGCTAAGCCAGACAATAAGGAAACAAACAAATAAATAAAAACAGATGGACTTTTCTTCTTTGGGTGTCTTGGCCCGAATGTACAGGTTTGTATCTTCTCTGGATAATCTTCCAAGGTAAGCTGTGATTCAAAAAGTACATCCAATTACTTTTAGTATTGTGGTGTTAGTTTTCGTTGTTAATTAATTCTCTTCTTTTCCAAAGGTCCTTCACTGTCTCTTTGGCACGTCTCAGCAGTGCTCCAGTTCTCATTCCATCCTCCGAGGACCTCTGCTGGTGAAACCTGGAATCGCACTTTCATTTATAGTCATTAATAAAACACTTCCACAAGTACTGTTCTCTGCATTGTCTCCTTAAATAATTTTTGCTTGTTTGGTTATCACAGTCACAGGTAAGTACAATGGTTTTCTATCCAGCTGTACTCTTCTTAAGCCTGTCCTTCGGTTTATTAGTTCATAGTCTTTACATTACAACTGTTATCACTCGTCTCCTCTGATGCAGGTACACACACAGAAGCTCTCCCTCAACCTTATGTGTTATGTGTACTCACGGTCCTGCTTCGTAGACTTCAGAGTCCTGACACTTTCCAGGTGCGTGGATACTGGTGGTGTTTTCAGTTGCTCACGCTTGTCCTTTGCTTTCTTCCAGCCACAGCTATACAGTTTGTTTACTTTTTCTCCTTTCTTTCTGCTCTCCCTTTCACTACTATTTCCTGGTTTATATGTCCCAGAATTCCTGCCATTCCCGTCATGTGACGCCCCCAAATTTTGGTTATTATAGTTAAGTGTGCTCATACAAATCTCATTACATACTCGATTTTCCAATGAAAAATAATACTGTCGCTAATCCCAACGGGATTAACAGGAATTAACCATAAAAAAAACCTTTTTAATACCTTAATTCCTGCAAACCCACATTGTTTATCACTAATTTATATATATCTTGAAGGCATTCATGAACAGCAAAGCTTTTTCCAAAGAGGTGCCGATCATAAAGCACTTTATATATGAATATCTCAGCAGAGTTAAATAAATAAATAAATAAATAAATAAATAAATAAATAAATTAACAGCAATGACATATAAACCATGTATACTTTGCTTGTTGATGCTTGTAGAGACAAGGTTGGTCGCACAGTTAAAAATTCCTTTTTAGACTTGACCGCTAATAATTATATGCATCACATTCCTCTTACATTTTGTTTTAAAAAAATGTTATTTGTTGAAACAAAAACAAGAAACAAAGTGTTTGACACATAGCGTGTGTCAATTAAAAAAACACAGCTTTATCATATAAAAGGACACCAATCAATCCAATAATTAATCATTAATAGCAAGTGATTTTCAAACTAAATGTGTTAATTAAATCAGTTAATGCTTTGAAATGGAGTCATTAATGAAAGCATTTCTCGTTAAAAAGCTTAATTGTCGCAGGTCACGTACATCACTTCCTTTCTAAATAAGGTGAATTCGTTAATCAAAATGCATGTTAACGAGATCAAGAAAAACGAATGGAAGCATAATTCGATGTTATGAAAACTACTAGCCAAGTGGAAATGAAATTAAAAAAAAAAAAAAAAAAAATAATGGAAATATCTATTTTGTGTGTAATTTGTAAACATCATTTAAAATTGTGCATTTTGTCATGCAGAAGGTACATTTATTTAGATAACCTCACATATACAATGCTGATTTACAGTTAATCTGGCGTGTGGGTAAATATCGGACAGCACAGATTAAAAAAAATATATATCTGTTGGATGGGGAGGGGGGTAAGTCAGCTATCTATATTGGTTGGAATTTATTTTCTTATGTTGACATCTTTTATATGTATTTTAGTATGTATGATTGTAGGCTATAAATAAATACGTTTGAAGTGCCATTGGTGTTTGTAGTTGTTGGTTATTATACATGCATACCATGTGTGTAACACTTTATACATTTATTAAGCTTTTAAAATTATGATAGAACTTCTCAACTCAATACTTAATTTTTTTATAGTTCATTGTTCGGTGAATTCCTAATCATGCATTTTCTCTGGTACTGTTTGCTCGCCTCTGTGATAAATAAACTCAACATGAATAGAAGTAGCCATCGAACACTTACACTATTATAAGATGTTATAATTCGGGCCCTGTGAAAATCGCGATTTCACGGGCTGCGTGGAAATCGTGAAATTAGCCCAATACCGCGATTTTTACAATATTCTTAAGAAATAAAAGTAATTTTATAATTATTTGTCTTTCATACAAAACAAATCACATTAACGAATGACTCATGTGACTATATGCAATCTAAGTGGGAAATTAAAATACTACACACTGTAAACAATAAAGTGGATGTCTCTAAAAAGGCTAAAACTGTGTCTGCAAGCCAAGTACAAGGTTGTCCTGGAAGAAAACTTGCTTCCTTCTGCTCTGACAATGTTCCCCAACTCTGAGGATTGGTTTTTCCAGCAGGACAATGCTCCATGCCACACAGCCAGGTCAATCAAGGTGTGGATGGAGGACCACCAGATCAAGACCCTGTCATGGCCAGCCCAATCTCCAGACCTGAACCCCATTGAAAACCTCTGGAATGTGATCAAGAGGAAGATGGATGGTCACAAGCCATCAAACAAAGCCGAGCTGCTTGAATTTTTGCGCCAGGAGTGGCATAAAGTCACCCAACATCAATGTGAAAGACTGGTGGAGAGCATGCCAAGACGCATGAAAGCTGTGCTTGAAAATCAGGGTTATTCCACCAAATATTGATTTCTGAACTCTTCTTAAGTTAAAACATTAGTATTGTGTTGTTTAAAAATGAATATGAACTTATTTTCTTTGCATTATTCGAGGTCTGACAACACTGCATCGACAACACTTTTTTGTTATTTTGACCAGTTGTCATTTTCTGCAAATAAATGCTCTAAATAACAATATTTTTATTTGGAATTTGGGAGAAATGTTGTCAGTAGTTTATAGAATAAAACAAAAATGTTCATTTTACCCAAACACATACCTATAAATAGTAAAACCAGAGAAACTGATAATTTTGCAGTGGTCTCAATTTTTTCCAGAGCTGTATATATATATCTGTGTCTTGTGACAAATAGGCAGTTAACGCAGGGGGCATGCCTATAGAAACAGTGGGGGGTAATAATATTTTGTCCCTGTTAAAAACTGCATTTGTCACATCTGTTTTAAAAGGTTTTATTTTCTAAAAACCTAGCGGTTAGCATTTCTGTTATGTGTTAGTAATATGCACACTGAAATATTAAAAGTAAAACACTATGGTTTAAAAGTTAAACAAATTTAACAAAGCCTTACGGCTGAGGCTCGTTTTCACCCTTTAAAAACACAGAAGACCCAGACACAAGCATTGCAAAGAAAAGCACTTTTGTGCACTTTCATTATTTACAGAAATTAAAATAAAACAAAACAAAAACCTAACTCCATCAAGGAGTGCTAAACTAAACTTTTAAATCCCAAACTATAAAATCGGACGGCTAAGCGGTTTACCGGTTGCAAAACACAGTTTTTGCAAATTCAATAATATAAAAGGTTCACACAGTACCTTCAGTAGCCCACACAGGATTTTCGGCTTTCACACAGACAGTCCTGTATACAGGGTTTCCCCTGCTTTTATGAAGGCTTAAATCAGCCTCAGGTAATTCCAATTTCCTTTGTCTCGTGGCCTTCTGGGAAATGTAGTCCTGCAACCCCTCCTGGACTACATATTTTCTCCTCCACCCCCTACTCTGCCACAGTATATATGCATTTGCTACTTCTTATCATTGTTCCTTATTTATAGTAAATAAATCGTGTCTGTGCAGAGAATGTGTAGTCCAGTGGTTAAAGAAAAGGGCTTGTAACCAGAAGGTCCCCGGTTCAAATCCCACCTCAGCCACTGACTCACTGTGTGACCCTGAGCAAGTCACTTAACCTCCTTGTGCTCCGTCTTTCGGGTGAGATGTAGTTGTAAGTGCCTCTGCAGCTGATGCATAGTTCACACACCCTAGTCTCTGTAAGTCACCTTGGATAAAGGCGTCTGCTAAATAAACAAATAATAATAAATTGCTTCATGTTTTTTTTATATATACTTATAAAGACATTTCCTTGAATTTTTGTATTTCATCTTTGTCCAACTTAAACTTTTTTTTTTTTTTTTTTTCAAAAAGCACAGGTTTCTGTAAATCATAAAAGACACCAATACTTTTACTCACTATAATGTGAGTCACTGACCCACTGGGCTGGTTTTGTCATGAGCTGATTGCAACAGGAGTCGGTGCTTTTCTTCATCATGTTGCTCAATGCAGTTACTGAGTTCAGGGAAAGGCCAGGTGCATAGACACCCACTATCATGGTATGCCATACATTTGCATCTGTTGCAGACTGGAGGATTTTGTTTCACTAACTTTGACTTACATTTTCCAATGTTTTGGCCAGTTAGTGTATAAATGAAAGTCAAAGACACACATTTTTAATGCAATGGTCAGTATCTTTCTTTTCATTCAAATAATTTTCAGCAATTACCTTATCCCTTACTTGAAGAGTTATTTAACTTTCTTCATCCCTGACATGATCTAGCAAATGCTGTATATTCACACCACATTGTAGTATACTAAATTCCTTTCAAATTTCAAATTCACATACTTTCACAATAAAAAGCAAGTCCAACTGGAATCCAATTATGAAACAAAGAATCCATAAAACACAAAGAAAGGAAATCTCCCAATTCAAATATGCCTGTATATGAGACAATGTGGTATCCTGTGCAAACCCACCATCTTTATCGAATTATTTATGTTTGGCACGGAGCCCAAATATGTATAGCCAAAACCAATACAAAAATTATATCACTAAGATACAAAGTTATTGGATTTATGTCTACAGTTCAAATGACATCACACAAGTCAGCTCCCAGTGTTGTTACAGGTCATTATTACAGCTAGAGTTTGTTAAAAAAAAAAAAAAATTAACTTATCTAAAATGTTCTGAAAACTGTGAATAATCATTTTGAGAATAAGTATTTACAGCTTGTCAGTTCATAAAGGACATTGACTATGCAATCTAAGTGTGAAATTAAAATACTACACACTGTAAACAATAAAGTGGATGTCTCCTAAAAGGCTAAAACTTGTATTCTGTCAGTTTCACCAAAACCCTTATCAAAATACAGGAATTAGTTCAGAGTAGATTAAAATAAACCGATTGTAGAAAAAAATGTTAAATTACTGTAGCTTTTATTTGGCAGCATTCTAATCATTTTAATAAAGTCTTACATTAAATATAAATAAAAATGATGCTCCACAGACAGTGAAAATAGCCTCAATACAAGTTACGTTAAGTCTGTGTGTCTTTTTGCAGTGCTTTTTCTGTTTTTTATTCAAGTGCCTGGCAAGCTGTATTACGTTTACGTTTTAGCTGTGTACAAAGCTATGTGTGTTTTTACCAGTTACGCGGGAGCCACGAGGAATATGCTCATGAAGTAAAATGAATAAGAGGTACAATGCTACAACAAGTGGTGTCTCAAAAGCCAAAACCTACAGATTGCAATAGGACTGAAATAGAACAGATGTCAGTCCCATTAAGATCTCTAAGCAGGAACGAGATTGTTTACAGTACAGTCTATCTGGTATCCAGGCAGGGGCATCATAGCTCAAAGCTTCTAACAAGTTTCCTGTTCCACTCCCTTGTAACCAAGCCACCCCTGTGAATAGAAAACAGGTTCTCAGATGGGTACATTTAAAATCACCAGACCGACACCAGAGAAGGCACCAATACCGAGACAGGGAGGTGTTCAACTTGCTAGAAAAGCACTGGCTGTCATCAGCAGAGATAGAAATTATATTCTGTAGCAATGTGGTTTGCAGTGCACAGGTATAAAGGTGATGTGATTACGAAACAGAAAACAGACAACAAAAGGTAAAGATCCAAACAGAAAACATGTATTTATAATCCCGGTCTGGCGACCGCAAAGAATAATCCCAGGCAATACACATGTTTTGAAACAACGGGTTACAGTCCCAAAATAATAAACACAGTTCTAAAGAATAAACACAGTAGAACACACCCAAAGACACACACACGATCACAAGTCCAGAGTGAGTGCTAAAGTGTTTGTGGTGAAATACAATTTATTCGTGCACAGTGGTGAAGTGTTGTCCGGGTTTGGTGCTGGCCTTAAGCAACAGCTCCGGATCATGTTAGCCGTCTAACAAGAATAAACAAGTATTATTATACACGACAAACAAACAAAACACTCAAGGTTATTTTACAGTTCTTCTTTCTCAGTTCAGCCTTAACCATAACAAGAGGAACAGATCACCTAGCCATGTCCCCTTTTGTACCGTCAGTCATGCCCCCTTGATTAGCGAGTGCAACCGTTTCTCCTCCAATCCGCGGTTGCCACATCGCTTCCCTTCTGGGGCGATGACTTGGTGTACCATAGTTCCGCCCCCTTTCTAGATGGCTGAATTCCACCTTTCCCTTGGAATGAATTGTCAGACCATCCAGTCCAGGGCACTCTGTTCCCTTTACACAGTGCCCTCACAGGTCAGGAGGGAGATTTATTCTTTCTCCATCACATATTCTCATTGCTTAACACTCATGTCTGGTTTCACAGACCTTGATTAGCATTAATCCTGGACTACCTAATGTTAGTTTAGGTAAGGTAATCCAAGACTAGTGTTAAATTGGCGAAACTAGCCATCCAGGTTTTACTTTAGTCTTACTATGGCATACAGTACTTGACCCTCATCAGGCAAACCACACATAGGAAAAGCTCAGATGGCCCTAATTAAACTCACATTAAAATTTGATGGCAAACTGCTGACATAAGTGCTGCCAAGTTTGTGATTTCATTATCAGGCTAACTGGGAAAAGCCTCAGCATTAAACCCCAGGGACCAATACTGCACAGAGTCTGTGTGACCACGTACCAAAAAATGCTTTCAGATCCATACATCCTCGGGCTAAATGTTCCAAGTGCCACACACCTTGAAAGGTTTAACTAAGTACTGTACTATATTTCAGTTTTAATAATATAAAAAGGTGAAAAAAATGATACCCAAGGACTTTCAGATGAGTACATACATTAGCATAAACAGTAAACTGTGAAGGCTACATATATGAATTAAAAGGACATGATTAAACATGTTTAACCCTTTGCGGTCCATTGTCGGACTGGGTCCGACATTGCAATTATTCCTCACAGGTCCTTTGTCGGACTGGGTCCGACATCATTATAGCAACGCAATAAACGGGTGTTTAGTCGTTTTTTCTCCGGAAAAAGCCGAGAAAACCATTCAATTGCCGAGTGGTAGCGACAGGAGCCGAGACAAGTCGGAAAAAAAAAAAAAAAAAAAAAAAAAGGCGTATTTCATGAATAGTCATACATGGTATCAGGTATCAGATAATGGGCGTCCATAATAAACAAGCTGGCTAAGTGCGTCAGCGCACTGAGACTATCATGGACATTTGCAGAGCTTTTTTCAGATGTTATAGTAATAAAATAATGACTTGGATCGCATTATTGAGGAGTTTGGTGATAAAACGAGTGATCTGGAGATGATCGATCGGTATGTACGACTATTATTATTATTATTATTTATTTCTTGCACAGCTGAACGCTATAGCAAACAAAAGGCTGGGGAGGGGCTGGAGATGCCTAGTGTGTGCTTTGTTGATATGCAGGGCCATTTAAACCCGTTTGACTGTGAAAAAAAATACTTTTAAACAGCGCGTATAAAATTAACTGCGCGTGTGAAAATTAATTAGACCTGGCGTGCCTGACGCGCGATTAATAAATGGACCGCAAAGGGTTAAACCTTTAACTGATACGATTACCTTGTACATTGTTCAGCAGAAAAACAACAAATAGATTGAAAGACTTTAAAATATATTTTTTCCCACAGGCAATCAGAACATGCCACAAAGAACCTAAAATGATTTCTCTGTGTCAAAGTGATCACATCAAATCCCACTATTCCATGCAAAAATGGAAAAATATGCATTACCAGTCAGTCATGTACTCCACTGAATGATTCAGAGCTTAATAGCTGAATTCATGATTTATGTTGATATTTGTTCAGTTGAGGTCAAAACTCCTAATAATTCCACATTTCGATCCAACAACATCCCCCAGAGAAGGGTAGCGATAACATTTTGGAACAGCCAAGCCTTCAACTACCCTTTCCCAACTATAGTTGTCATTACTGCTGCGTTATCCCTCGATTAGCACCATTTGTATGACGGTCCATCATGGAAATATTATGTTATGAATCTGTATAGCACCCAGAAAAAAAATACTGAATATAAAATCGCTGACTAATTACAAATTGAATCAAGTCAAACAGACCATTTTATGTGTGGTACAAACTTTGTAGCTAAAAATAATGAAACACAGCAGTTTCTACTGTGTGTTTACAGTTTAACAGGGGATCACAGAATAAAATAAAAGGAGATAATACTACATTGTAGTGAAATTCTGCACGGAACTACTGTATATATACTGTCCACAAAGCACTCACAACTGCGTAACTGCTTTATTGAAAAGGTCTGACAAACAAGTTACTGTTTTTATGCAGCTGTATCTAGAAATGTTTCAGCTCACTACAGCAGTTATTGAAGTAAATTGGTTCCAGTAAGTTGATTTTGATGACTTCCTGCATGAAGCGGAGAAAGTGGTTTCCAGATATTATAATCCCCATTATTGTTATTGTCATGTTAATGACATTTTGTAGAATCACAAAATACTGCAGTAGACCACAAGCAATTTCACAACATGCCCAGGAATGGAGGGGGATGGGGTTACCCAGTTATTACACTGTTATAATAAGGTTATATATGTGTAAGACAGATAAACATTTGGATTGCTACAAACTTAGTACATAATGTACATACACCCCACCACCCCCCATTTGATGCCGATTATTGTGTGCACAGGCGGCACGTCAGTCTTTCGTTTGGGGAGGCTATTCCACACTTTTTCCCCTGCATTTATTGAACAGTAAGATACACACACAACAACGTGACTTGCATTATTTTTTCATTACTCTGTTACTAGTGAGTCAGAATACTAAGTTTCATTCATTGTGTTGAGTTTGAAAAATAGTCGGACTGATGGACACAAATAAAAGCTGTAAACCGGATTTATTCTCCTGCGTCCTTTTCAGGACTTGTACTGTATAATAATTTATAGCACAAAACAGACCTCGAAACCACTCAGGGATGCTACATATATTGACTTTCCCCCCAATTCTCCATTCCTGATTGTAATCTCATTTTAAATCTCACAAGCGGAGTCTCCAATAGAAATGTAGAAATGTGCTGTCACTTAGTAATTGGAGCGGGTTTAAATATTCAGAACGAATCAATGATACAAGTCAGGAAGGCGGGACATTGCTCAGCAGCACTGGGAAATGTATTTATTATTATTTTTGTAGTAGGTTTTATTTTTTAAGGGGTAAAGTCAACGTGAATTGATTAACCATTTCCAGTTTTCCGGTGTTTATTGGCTATCCACCGATTTCATTTTCTTAGTGTTTTAATCGGTTAAAACCAAAAAACAGAAGCCCTACTTATAATCAAAGGGCATTCAACGTATTTCATAAGGTATATTTGCAAAAAAAATAACTGCACTCTTACCATAAACTTTCGAATATCCATATGGGGCTCAGATTGGCGGGAAGAATGGACGTTAAAACCAGCCAAGCACTGTCTCCTCAAATTACATTGAAATGCAACTAAATCCTGTATTTTGGGCCTTGGTGATACTGCAACAGGATTGTCACAGCCTTGTTTACCTGTGTATCCGAAAACTGTCTTTGGTAAGCAAAACCATTCATTTTCATCAGAATATTAAAATACGTTTTCATATGTAGAGTACAGAAAACAGACAAATGCTGCATTTCTGCTTTCTTGCAGACACTTTTTCAGAAGTTCAAAAGACCCCGCTTTCACTGAAAATGGAGCAAGGACTGGAAAAATCTAAAGATAAAAACTTCAGAAAAATTTGTAATCTGGCACCACAAGTTCTGAAACGTGGCATTTGTTCAAACAGTCAAAGGAAGTAGGTTCTGACTGTAGTGTCACAGTTATCAAATTCTCACAAAACGGTGGTGCGTGAAAAAAGTGCGTGAAAATATTTTGCCACAGGTTCTGTAAAATCAGATTTGGATCAAGCGAAAAGGATTCAGAGTTTTCGGCAGCTGCCTCCTGCAGCGGTAAGGAGGGCTCAGATCGGCGGGAAGAATGGACTTTGAACCAGCCAAGCACTGTCTCCTTCGAATTACACTGAAATGCAACTAAATCCTGTATCTGTACGACAGTGTTGATTCTGATATCCCAGCTGCACTAGCGGTCTGGCGGTTGCACAGTAGGAAAAGGAGAAACCTGCTTTGTGCGTTTGCGGGGAAAAAGAAAAAAAAAATTGTGTTGGTCAGAACAACTTCTTGTGAAGGTTTGGACAATTTATTTTGAGAAGGTTTAGCCTCCCCAAGCCTATACACACCGCCTATGCTTGTGTTTCTGCCTTCAAGCATAAGTACTTTGACATTTAGGCAATATATACTGCTTGTTTCTTTTTTAAATTAAATATGGTAGTGTTTCCACTTTTATTAAAGGGGTAACTTCGAATGGGAACTGGATCAAACAAACGTCTAAACCTGAGAAAGCAGTGCTTATTTTTGCTGGCAACTTAATATTCACTACAGACTTCCAGCTACTTCATAAATCCCAGGTTCACTACATTCAAGTCAAAATGATAAGACTACTTTAAACAAAGCAATGAATGGTACACATACTTTAAGTTTTAAATCACTAGGTACAGGTGTTTTTTTAATGACACATGTACTGTAGGCATTGGACAACTTACTTAACAACTGTTCTAAAGCTCCCATGGGCAGCATGCTAGACCTGTATTTTCAATTATACTACCTGGCACAGAACAGTACACTATGTACTGTACTTGCACCTCACAACATTAATTTAGATTGATTAGCTAATGAAAAAAATAATAATGTCTGATGGCTCATTGTAACAGGGCGAGGTGCCCTGTACATTGTTTTGTTTATTTTATTTTAGAGCGGGGTCCCCCTCCGCCCCTGTGTTTATTTTGTATTATTATTAGTATTAACATTATGTATGTATATGACGGCGAGCACTGTATGTTTTTGTTTTGTTAGTGATGGCGTAGCCATTTTGTTATTTAGTAGCGTGGATGGGAAGCCCCATCCACATTGTAATTAATAAACTCGTGCAGATTGTGGCCGAGGGGTGATAGAATAATTAATTGCATGCTAGTTAAACCCCTCGGCCACGATATAAAAAGCCTGCAGCACTCTCAGTTCGGGGTGGGAGTTCAGAGGAGGAACGAGAACGGAGAGTGGAGAAAATAAGAATTAAAATAGGAACAGTGAAGGCAATCTGCCCAGCCTGACCTATATGGTTTATTTATTATTTAGTGTGCGAGATTTGTTTGGTGTTAACCCTTTTATTTTGCTCTGTGAGCGCGTGTTCTTTTTGTTTAAATATTTTATTTATTTTTGTTATAAATAAAAACGGCAGCCAGCCGATTCTTTTTACCTGCAGTACTTCCCTGGTGTCAGTGTTTTTACGTTCCTGCTTCTGTCTGACGTCACCGACTCAGTCATCCTGTCACACTCATCTAGAGAAATAGCCACAGTGGCTCTTTGAATTTAAGGCCCCCAAACCAGCTACAAGGCTGCCACAGCATTGCAAAGGCCTTTTTACAAAAGGTTGCATTCCAGGAAAACAGAGGAAGAAGCTGGTGGAGGGAATGTTGGCTAGAAATGATCCAACGTGCTGTAGGTCAAGGTTACAATGGAAATATGGCAGAGGTGAACGAGTAAAACAGGATGCACTCGCACCCTGTAAGGCTGGCACTGAAGCAACACTTTCATTGTTTTCAGCCAACATGACAATTAAGATTGCTATACTTAGAGGGAGGCAGGATTAAATATTTTCTGAATACATTGTCAATGCTCCCATTGTAACCTGGTTATCCAAGTAGATGTATTGTTTCCGCATGTGGTTTAATACATATTGTATTTGTTAATTTTACTACACTATTTGTGTTATGTAAATGATAACACAATTAATAAACAAATATTCGCAGGGAAGATCATATTTAGCTAGCAAATGGGCCCTTCGAGTTACTAACTATGGTTCCCACATTCCCAATAAACTGCAAAAAAGGGTACATTTTGACCTTCGTAGGTTCGGATCACATTACCGAAGGAAGGTTCGAATCTTCGATGGTACTAATTTGCATAATTTACTGGTGACGTCACCATAGCTATTTGTTTATATTTGATTGAAAATCCTATTATTTTACAGGTAAGCTATATAAAACGGAATAAAACATTAAATGTAGTTTAGAATTACATTATAGAGAACAGTAAATCATGTTTTTATAATTTAAACAAAAATACATGTTGTTTATTTACACGTAATTGATGCTGCTTGCAAGTAAGCATTGAATTAAACAAACTTAATTTAACAGTCACCGGTCCAAGCAGGTTATCAGTCACAGTCACATTTTACAACCACTACTACTACTAATAATAATAATAATTAAATAATTATTATTTATTATTATTATTATTATTATTATTATTATTATTATTATTATTATTATTATTATTATTAATAATAATAATAACTTACGATTGTAAAGTGACCCCAGAGATTGGATGTGCCTCCATGATACATCAGCAGTTGCTTGCACAGTTTGCATTCACCTTTTTTTTTTTTTTGGTCATCTAGGCATTTAACAAGAAAAAAATTCCAAACAGTAGAGAGGTTTCGAGACATTTCTTCTTTCAATACAGCTTACGCAATACACCGTTTTGCTGTCGAGATGGTGAATGAAGAAATTTGCCTCTGGTTAACACAAGCTGGAGGGGGGAGGGACGGACGGTGTTCAGTTTTTTTTTTAATTAAAATTATTAGTGTTGGCGTATATTTTTTATGTTTCAAACATATTCTACCATGGCACTTCTCTTACACTGTCTTGTACACTAGGTATTCAGTACATATTTTACTGAAGCAATACAACTGCTATAGTTATTGTATTTCTTGCTCTTATTGTATTACTTGTATTGTAACACTTGAAATGTATTTGCTTACGATTGTAAGTCGCCCTGGATAAGGGCGTCTGCTAAGAAATAAATAATAATAAAAATAATAATAATAATAATAATAATAATAATAATAATAATAATAATAATAATAATAATAATAATAATATAGGTATCCCCCCCCCCAGTGCTTTGGATAATATACCCTGCCCCATACATGGCAGCGGCGCCATAGAGTTGCTATGTAGAACGATTTGGTTGGATTTTAATGCAACAACTTTTGTTAAAGTAATATGCATTATACAAATAAAAAGGTCAGCCAGGGTGTCCTTGGCTCACCGCACACCAGCGACCCCTGTAGTCTGGCCAGGCGTCTGCGGGCTTGCCTGTAAGCTGCCCGAGAGCTGCGTTGTCCTCTGACGCTTTAGCTCTTGGGTGGCTGCATGGTGAGTCCGCAGTGTGAAAAAAAGCGGTCGGCTGACGGCACATGCTTCAGAGGATAGCGTGTGTTCGTCTTCGCCCTCCCGAGTCAGCGCAGTGGTGGTGGCCATTCCAAATTGGGAGAAAAAAAATAAAATTGGCAACGACTAAATTTATTTAAACAAAAAAAAAAGATATTTGCTTTTATTTCATCTGAAATAGCCTCTTGTAACATGTTTGATTGTATATATCAATTTATTAACAGTTGATTTGCTGATCATGGTGAAAAGGCTACCTCTACTTACAGAATTTATGTGCTCTTTAGACTTTGCAACAACTGTATTCAGGTGCTTTGCCAGTGGGGCATCATACTGGGACAACAGCTTGACAATTTCTAAGAAGTTTCCAGGATTTATTTCACTGTTATCTAAATCATATGCTACCTCTCCCCTGTGCCCTCGAAATGCAAAGTTCTGTTTCTTCACAACAGCAATAATCCAGTACATCGCAACTTGTCTATCAGAAACATCCCTTTTTTCGCTTATCTAGCATGAAAGTGTTCACGTGGGACAACATATTGCACCCACGCATAAATGCCTCAACATTTTTTTCATGAAGCTTTGATGACTCATGCTCCGATACCCTCTGGTGTATGTGTCGCCAGTCATTGCAGCCATGAACAAATGAAGATTTGCAGGTGTCCTTCACTGTAAAATAAACATATGTTGCAAAATATTTTTCTTCTTGATGTGAATAAGACAACTACTTTCTTGCAACTCTTCCATCTAGGAATTCCCGTTTTTAAACAGCACAAGCAAATGGAATGCAGTCTTCTGACTGTACAGGGTGCTTTGAAAAGAACATGTTGTAGTTCAGGTTTTGATGACTTCACAAAAAGACTGATACCTTCCAGCACATCTTCAAAGAACTATTTTTGTACTTGTATTGGCTCAGTGTGTTCAGCGCATTATTATGAATGTTTGAGGTTTCCTAAGATCGAAAATAAATACAATTTACAATTAAAAAGCTAAAAGCAAAACTTGTCTGAATACTTGGGTAATTATTTCATGACACTCTGCTCATGTTATATTTCATTTATTATGATTAGCGCCCTGCGTAGGCCTCCGCAATCATTGCAAACTAAATGCAAACCAGTCGGAAGTCTAAACAAACGCAACACTGTAGAAAAATCACAAAAACAGGGTGGAGATACTGCAAATGTACAACTAAATCATAGCTTTGTTAAAATATAATAACTGGGTCACGTTGTAATTCGCCACTATACATGGGTGTGTAGATCATATCACGCCACTTTCCAATGAGAAAAAATAGGAGCCATGCATTTGGGGATAACAGTGATAAAAAAAAGACTTTCAAACTAAAATCTTGTAAAATAACGACTCCGCACATCCACCTCAAGATCCATGTTGTCACCTTGTGAAATTTGCCCAACAATGACATTCTGTTCGTTGCTGTTGTATGATGCAGAAATTGTTTTAATGACTGAAAAGATGCTGTTAATAGCTTTGCTTCTTTTTTGCCGAAATCTGCAGTCATTTTAGTTTTGTTTTCAACCTCTTTTGGTGCCCAGATCTTGGCCTTCTTTCAGCCATTTTAATTGTTATTTTTTTATTTCTCTGGAAATTAAATTCACCATGCCAAAGTATTCGCCTCAACTGTGCTTATTACGCGCTTCTTTTTTTTTTTTTTTTTCTTCAAGCCCCTCCCCTAACACACTCTCCTCAGTTGGTGCGTGTTTGCGTCTGTATTACTGTGCTGATCTACCGGCTTCAAGTTTTTTGATCGGAGGTATAATTTAATATGAAAATTTTGTGGGCCCTTCATTGTTGCGGAGGACCCCAGGGGTGAATGGCGTTTGACGAACCTTCGAATGTTTAAAACAATCTTTGAATTCCTGGCTAGCGAACAAACCTTCGAACCTTCTAATACAGCCCTAGCATTATATGCATAATATACTGTATTTCTCCAGGAAAAAACCTCAGGTGAGATTATAATCTGTTTTTCAAGGGTGACTACCAAAAAACATCTCCGAGTCAAAGGAGTACAGCACATAAGGGAAAGGAGCCCCCCCCCCCGGAGGAGCCACGCCTACTCCACCTCCACAGACAGTAGTCCCCTGCGACCGAGGGAGAGCCGCACCATTCCTCAGCGATAGACTGAGACTACCTGCTGCTTCTGCCTCCACCACCAGGGGGAGACTACCTCCACTACCTGCTGCTTCCACCTCCACCACCAGTGGCCGAGAAGGCCAATCTTGCAATGCCCAGGGAGGCCGGTTCACCATCGCCCAGGATCATTTAAAAGTATCTGGAACATAAACCCAATGTTTGCGAGTCAAATTGCATTATGGGTGAATTGGGAGCCACGACCTTACTGTGTTATTACCGATTCCGCACTATAACAACAGGTCACATTATAGCGGGGTAGCACTGTATATGCAGTTGTGGTCAAAAGTTTACATACCCCAATTGAAATTTATAATTTCTATAATTTGTGGCAAAAGATTTGCTTTTGTGGATAAGGAAAAAAAGTTACAAGAAATAGATGTCTGCAATTATTTATTTCAACCTTTTGTTTTTCAAAAATGTTAATTCAAAAGTATTCATACCCTTTGATGCTATGATAGTATTGTCTAAAAAGGTGCTAGACATTTCAATATGATAATGCAGAACCTAATTCTAGAAAACCCTGGATTGTAGGTAAACATTCTTACGAGAGTATAAAAGGGTTAGGCATAGGATGATTGCTGTCATTACCAGTAAGTCAATATGGGAAAAAGTAAAAGAGCTACCTGAAGACGTTAGGTAGAAATGTAATTACGGTCATAAAGCGGGAGAAGGATACAAGATGATTTCCAAGCATTTGAGTATCCCTGTTTCAACTATTGTTTCTATTAAATCAAGAAGTACAAGACTAACGGTACTGTCGCAACGCTCCCTCAGTCTGGAAGAAAGTTTTTTTCAACAAGAACAAGTAGAAGAATTGTGAGGAAGTTTAATAACAATCCGAGATTGACTACCAAAGATATTCCAAGTGAATTGGCTACAAGTGGGACTGGGGTTTCCATTTCATGGTGAAGGTCTCAATGGTTGCAGGCTAAGGAAAAAGCCACTCTTAGGAAAATGTCACAAGGACAGTCGCTTAAAGTTTACAAAACATCATTTAAATGATGGATAGGAGTTCTGGTCAATGGTTTTGTGGAGTGATGGGGGGGAAAAAAAGAGCTATTTGGTCACGCTGATCGTCATTACATTTGGAGAAAGTCTGGTGAGGCATACAAAGAAGAGAAGACCATACCTACTGTCAAGCATGGAGGTGGCAATAGCCTTCTATGGGGCTGTTTTTCCTCTAATGGCACAGGGAATTTAGTTCCAATACATGGTAAAATGGATTCCATAGCATACCAAAAAATAGTGACCAATCGCCTGAAACCCTCCGCTACAAAACTTTAAAGCGCAACTGGACGTTCCAACACGACAACGATCCAGACGGGGATAAGGAGTATGTTCAGAGGTTTACAACGGCCTAGCATGAAAAAAAGAAGCGGCTTTGTGGCAGTGCTTCTAGAAAGTTGTTCTGTTTTCGCTGCTTGCTTTTGCGGCGGTGAAGTGACTTGGATGCAAACAGAAGTGAATGACTTAAAACATCTTTCTGAAAAAATGAAGAAACACGAATCATGTAAAAGCCACTTAGACAACGCAATAAAGCTGGCCGTGTTAGGAAGTGTAAACATTGCAACCCAACTGAACGAAAGCTATCGTGTCTGGATAAGAAAGCATAACGAGGAAGTTGAAAGGAATCAGTACATTCTGTCTAAATTAATTGATTGTGTACGGTTTTGTGGTGCTATTGATCTGGTATTACTTGGTCACGATGAAACAGTCATCTTTAAATCCAGGAGTGTTTAGGGGCTCATGGATTTTGTACAGTCGACTCTAGAAACAAGACATTGACACAGTCTATGTTGAGTTACTGCCGAGTTTATCAGGAATGCATTGAAGATCTGGGTTCAAAATTGCCAGCAGAGACTGAGTTTCCCAGAAGCAGAGCCAAAATGAAGAAAATTGAGCAAGTGGCTAAAGAAGTGTGCGACATAATAATTGTCAATGCAAAGGAACACTTGGCGAGTGCAAAGTTATTGAAAGACATAACCAACACAGTGGAAGCATAGCCAATGCTTAACAAACAAAGACTGCGCACTGAACTTTGTTATATATCGGCCAGAATTCTGTTGCGCTAGGTAGCGCTATGGCACACTTTCAGTTGTTTCCTGAAAATAATCTCCAGGATACATTTTCAGAGACTGTACCATTATTGCAAATTCTCATCACAACACCCATGACAGGCAGAATCCGAGATATGTTTTTCAACTCTAAAAAGGGGATAAAAAAGTTTAAGAAATACATTGAACCAGGATCGACGCACTGGCGATGCTGTCAATAGAGAAACAGCTGACACACGAGATACTGGACTTCAATAAGAGAACCATTGAGAGGTTTGCAGCCCTTAAAGATCGTCGAGCAAAATTCTTGCATAAGTAGGTGAGTACTGTTTATTTAACCACTTTGCCATTTTTGTTCATTAAAATATATTTTTTTATTCATATACATTGTACATAGATTAATGTAGCTATATTTAACTGATTAAATAGCACAGTAAACAAATAAAAAAAGAAATCGAAATTTACATTAGCCATGTGTGAATATATGTGGCTTTACATAATATTAAGGCATATTAAATCACAGTGGAATTTCAATGGCAAGAAAGAATCGGTTTAAAAACATCTTATACTTTATGCATTGGTTCATTTTCTTTCTCCTACACCCCACTTGACCCAAAGTACACCAGCCACCACTGACAGTAGCTCTCTTTTGGAAAACTGTTTTTAAAATGTAAGTTACTTCCATTCTTGTCTTTAGGAAGTGAAAGGGAATTTTGGGAAACACAAGTAAGTGAAAGTGAAAATGAAATTAAGTGAAAGTGAAAACAACGTAATTCACACCACAGGACACCAATAGGAAGTCAAAGCGATTCAGTGCTGCTTGCAACTGCACTCTTTTTCCATGAACACCACTGCAGTAGAAGCTGGTGTTATCTGCTGCTCACATTTTGTTTGTGATTTACGATTTCTCTTTGGTACTTTCACTCTAGCAAAAGATGAGGTGGGTGTTATATCTGCAATACAACAGGATTGTAATAAAGAAATGCGAACCTAGGTTTTAAAAAGGTCTTGCTTATTAGCATTAGCAGCATTACCGTGTTGAAAATCTTTTGGTTTGTGCTTTTTTTTTTTTTTCTTTAATTCAGTATAAAAACAAAAAATGAAACTGTTTGTTTCCTTCTGGTATCTAAACTACTTCCTTTTTCGGTAGGTCACGCAGCATGATAGCAGCTAAACCATTGCTGTCAAACTGAGCTAAAGCACAGGAAGTGATTTTGTACAAGGAAGTAGTAGAAACTATTACTTTTGTAAAGGGTTATCTGATTAGTCCAAACAAAATAAAAATATAAAGAACCAAACAATCTTCAACACTAGTGATATGTTGCCAATGCAAACAAGAGGTAGGAAATTGATTTTAAAGGGGTATAAGCCTTCGACCTGAGGTTAAAAAAAAACACCTCTTTAGACCATTTTGGTCTCCCTACTCCCCCTACTCAGTTTGGGAAAAAAAAACCCTGAAATTCTAATTCAGGGAATAAACCATTTGCAGAGCAAAACTTCGAATAATATCTTTATTTTTATACAGCACCTTTCATACTGGACCACCATCACAAAGCACTTTACAGAGGTAGGCTGTGAACTATGCATTATATGCAGAGTCACTTACAATAGGACACTGATTTAACATCTCATCCGCAGGACGGAGTACAAGGAGGTTAAGTGATTTACTCAGGGTCACACAGTGAGTCAGTCAGTGGCAGAGGTGAGATTTGAACCGGTGACCTTCTGGTTACAATCCCTGGACTTTAACCACTGGCCCATTTATATTACTCAGAGATGCACACTGAAGCATTGATTAATAATGCATCACAATCCATTAGGGGAATGAGAAGGAAAGGCACTTAGGTTTTAACAGCTGCTGCATTATTCCTCTTTCAGCTTTGTTATCCAGCGCCTAAATCTGCAATAGTAGGAGCCAGCAGCAAGGTATAGAATTTCCACATGCTCCCATTTCCAGGCCACAGAACTAATTTGGTCCCACACAAAGCGTTGATACAACTCCTAATGTAAAGTGGTTGAAATCTCTCATATTTTACAATACATATACATCTTGAATAATTACAGGTTAACCTTGATTTAAGGTGTCACTGGCAAAAAAAAGTATGAGCCTTTCAATTTAAATACATACAAATATATTTCAAATTATAGATGGTTCAGCATTTGTCACATTAAAACAATTTCCAAATAAAACAAATTACCCTTCACGTGGTTAGAAACTAACAACACTGTGGTACTAGTCCTAAGGACTAGTACCTTTTGAAACTTGCTAGTCCTGATGTAAACTTGCTAGTCCTTATGTGAAGTTCCTGAGTTGGAATCAACAACAGCTGTTGGGGTCCCTAAAATATGATATTATTGTATTAAAAAAACATATACAATTAATGCTCATTCCCAGATACATTGGGTTTCTGCATCTGCCTTCCCCTCATTCCAAACCATTCATTGTCTTTTTTTACTTTTGTGGTGGGGGGTCCCAAACTGGTATAAAACTCCACATTTTTGCAAAATTACTTTACACTCACTTCAAAAGATGCAATACGCTATTCATTCCCGTGGTTTAAATGTAAACTTTCGGTATTATAAATTCAATCTACTTTTTAGACATCAAAACGGTATAAAAACGTCAAAACACAAAACAGCTCAAGTGAACAGCCATTTCCTCACATTATGTTTCTTTGAAACAGACCACATGAAATTGCAGTTCTAATATTTTACACTAACGCTTGTAATACGAATACGTTAGTAATAAGGCAGTTAAGAAATCACCCTTAAATATATATAGTTTTAAATAATTTAATATTTTACACCGATTAAGATCGACCTAACAAATATACGGAAGCGTCCTAGTGCCAATGAAAAAAAAAAAATGAAAAAAAAATCTCCTAGCTAGGAGAAAAAAAGTCCTACGTAGGAGGGATGGGGTAAAAGCCGGAACGAGCCGGAACGGTACTTTAATGAATTCAAGTGCTTTAAAAAACAGCATAGAAAGTTACACACACGTGAGGAGAATATTTTAGCAATCAGAACCGATTAGTAATGTGCTGTCATTAACCCGTTCCGGGCCCTCTTTTTATCACCAAAAACCTCCTGGAACACTGGGTTCCGAAGCTTCAAAAGACAACGAAAATTATACACACAATACAACTAAGTGAGGAAATCATAACACTATTGAGAAAACCCACCGAACCGACCTTTAACTGCCCGTTCCGTGCAATAAACAGCTGTATAGACAAAACCGTCCGGAACACGGGGTTCCGAAGCTGCACAGAGTATGAAAATGATACACACAAATACAACTAAGTGGGAACAACATAACACTGCTGAAAAAACCCACCGAACTGACCTTTAACTGCCAAATCCGTGCATAAACAGCTGTATAGACAAAACCGCCCGGAACACCGGGATCACCCCTCGCTATACTGCGGATTCAGATATATCGTGGTCCTGGAGTCGGTTCCCCATTTTTAATGTCTAAGTGCGTATGCCTTAGCTGCAATATACATAGGCACTTAGAATTACTGTTCAATGTATTTCGTACTGCACATCACAAACAAAAACATACAAAACAAATAAAAAACAAAGCATTAATATCATACTGTTATCATAAACACACGCACTGCACAATAACACAAAACAAATTAAATACCTACTTGCTGAAGCGGTTTTTATTTTAGCCAATGAGGTGTTCACGTGTGGCAGCACTAGCGAAATACACAAGGCAGTGACGTCAGCTCCCTAGCAACAAGCTACCTATGTTGGGAATAGACTATTTCAATGCAGCGGGTTTATGCATTTGAAAAAGGAGAGGAAGATGCATGAAATTAATTGGAGACTGAAGTTGATGAGAAGCAATTACCCTCCGCTGCATGAATTAAAACAGTGTGCTGCTTTTTATACGAAAAATGAGAAAAAGCAGGTTGTGTAAAGGATCTATATTGGACACTGACTCCCCCGATAAAACGAGGGAGTGGTTGTACAGTATTTGTATATATATCGCGGCCCTCGATATATAGTGGATTTATACTGGACCCCCGACACCCGCGATATATCGAGTGGGTGGTGTGTGTATATTTTATATATATATATATATATATATATATATATATATATATATATATATATATATATATATATATATATATATATACACACACATATACAAATATACATACACACACACACACACACATATATATATACAGTCCCGTGAAAAAGTATTTGCCCCGTCTGCTTTTCTGCATTTTTGCACATTTTTCACGTTGTATTTGGTCAGATTTTTTTATGGGCTGTAGTAGTATATAGAGGGAGTCTGAGAGAAAAAAATGACACCAACGTTTGGTGTGCAAGGTAAAATGCAATCTTCAGGTGTGAAAAAGTTATTGCCAGTTATTGTGTAAGTTATTGCCCCTCCTAGTTAACTCAACACAATTAAAGGGATAATTAGGGTCAGCAGTTTGAGTACTTTGGTTAACAACCAGGCCTGATTTGGGCCGGCCCTGCCCAATATAAATCTGACTAACTTTGACCCTTACCATCAGAGTGAATGAAGTTGTCAGCACACAGGTTCTACAGGCACATCATGCCACGAACAAAAGAAATTCCGGAAAAAAGTTGTTGATGCCTAACAGTCTGGAAAGGGTTACAAAGCCATTTCTAAGGCTTTGGGGCTCCACTGAACCATGGTCAGCGCCATATTGTCCAAATGGAGAAACTTTGGGACAGCAGTGAATCTTCCCAGGAGTGGCCGTCCTGCCAAAATCTCTACAAGAGCAAGGCGTAAAATCATCCAGGAAGTCACGATTAAGAACCCTAGAACATCATCCAGGGATCTGCAGGCCCCTCTCGCCTCGGCTAAGGTCAGTGTTCATCAGAAAGACACTGGGCAAAAATGGGATTCATGGCAGAGTAGCAAGGCGGAAACCATTGCTCACTAAGAAGAACATGAATGCTCATCTCAAGTTTGCCAAAAAGCATCTGGATGATCCTCAAGAGTTCTGGAACACTGTTCTATAGACAGATGAGTCAAAAGTGGAACTTTTTGGCCGACATGTGCCCCGTTATGTCTGGTGAAAACCAAACACTGCATTCCAAAGTAAGAACCTCATAACAACGGTCAAGCATGGTGGTGGTAGTGTCATGGTTTGGGGATGCTTTGCTGCATCAGGACCTGGACCCCTTGCCATCATTGAAGGAACCATGAATTCTGCTCTGTATCAGAGAATTCTACAGGAGAATGTCAGGCCATCTGTCCGTGAGCTGAAGCTGAAGCGCAGCTGGTTCATGCAGCAAGACAATGATCCGAAACACACAAGCAAGTCTACATCAGGATGGTTGAAGAACAAGAAGGAGGCTGTGTGGTCCAGTGGTTAAAGAATGGGCTTGTAACCAGGGGGTCCCCAGTTCAAATCCCACCTCAGCCACTGACTCATTGTGTGACCCTGAGCAAGTCACTTAACCTCCTTGTGCTCCGTCTTTCGGGTGAGATGTAATTGTAAGTGACTCTGCAGCTGATGCAAAGTTCACACACCCTAGTCTCTGGAAGTCGTCTTGGATAAAGGCGTCTGCTAAATAAACAAATAAGAAATTTAAAGATTTGGAATGGTCTAGTCAAAGTCCAGACCTAAACCCCATTGAGATGTTGTGGCAGGACCTGAAACTAGCAGTTCATGCTGGAAAACCCACAAATGTCACTGAGTTGAAGCAGTTCTGCATGGAGGAGTGGGCCAAAATTCCTCCACAGCGCAGAGACTAATCAATAACTACAGGAAGCGTTTGGTTGCAGTTATTGCTGCTAAAGGTGGCGTAACCAGTTATTGAGTCTAGGGGGCGATTACTTTTTCACACGGGGGCATTGGGTGCTGCATAACTTTCTTTAATAAATAAATGAAATATGTATCAAATTTTTGTGTTATTTGTTCATTCAAGGTCCCTTTTATCTAATATTAGGTTTTGGTTGAAGATCTGATAACATTCAGTGTCAAAAATATGAAAAAATGCAGAAAATCAGACAGGGGGCAAATACTTTTTCACAGCACTTTGTGTGTAATATATATATATATATATATATATATATATATATATATATATATATATATATATATATATATATATGTACACATACAGACATGCTCAAATTTGTTGGTACCCTTACAGCTCACTGAAATAATGCTTCATTCCTCCTGAAAAGTGATGAAATTAAAAGCTATTTTATCATGTATACTTGCATGCCTTTGGTATGTCATAGAATAAAGCAAAGAAGCTGTGAAAAGAGATGAATTATTGCTTATTCTACAAAGATATTCTAAAATGGCCTGGACACATTTGTTGGTACCCCTTAGAAAAGATAATAAATAATTGGATTATAGTGATATTTCAAACTAATTAGTTTCGTTAATTAGTAGCACACACGTCTCCAATCCTGTAATCAGTCATTCAGCCTATTTAAATGGAGAAAAGTAGTCACTGTGCTGTTTGGTATCATTGTGTGCACCACACTGAACATGGACCAGAGAAAGCAAAGGAGAGAGTTGTCTGAGGAGAGCAGAAAGAAAATAATAGACAAGCATGGTAAAGGTAAAGGCTACAAGACCATCTCCAAGCAGCTTGATGTTCCTGTGACAACAGTTGCAAATATTATTAAGGTGGTTAAGGTCCATGGAACTGTAGCCAACCTCCTTGGGCGCGGCCGCAAGAGGAAAATCGACCCCAGATTGAACAGAAGGATAGTGCGAATGGTAGAAAAAGAACCAAGGATAACTGCCAAAGAGATACAAGCTGAACTCCAAGGTGAAGGTACGTCAGTTTCTGATCGCACCATCCGTTGCTTTTTGAGGGAAAGTGGGCTCCATGGAAGAAGACCCAGGAGGACTCCACTTTTGAAAGAAAAACATAAAGCCAGACTGGAATTTGCTAAAATGCATATTGACAAGCCACAATCCTTCTGGGAGAATGTCCTTTGGACAGATGAGTCACAACTGGAGCTTTTTGGCAAGTCACATCAGCTCTATGTTCACAGACAAAAAAATGAAGCTTTCAAAGAAAAGAACACCACACCTACAGTGAAACATGGAGGAGGCTCAGTTATGTTTTGGGGCTGCTTTGCTGTGCCTGGCACAGGGTGCCTTGAATCTGTGCAGGGCACAATGAAATCTCAAGACTATCAAGGCATTCTGGAGCGAAACGTCATGGGTCCTCCAACAGGATAATGACCCAAAACACACAGCTGAAAGCACCCAAGAATGGATAAGAACAAAACATTGGACTATTCTGAAGTGGCCTTCTATGAGTCCTGATCTGAATCCTATCGAACATCTATGGAAAGAGCTGAAACTTGCAGTCTGGAGAAGGCACCCATCAAACCTGAGACAGCTGGAGCAGTTTGCTCAGGAAGAGTGGGCCAAACTACCTGTTAACAGGTGCAGAAGTCTCATTGAGAGCTACAGAAAACGTTTGATTGCAGTGATTGCCTCTAAAGGTTGTGCAACAAAATATTAGGTTAGCGGTCCCATCATTATTGTCCATGCCATTTTCATTTGTTTTCTTATTTACAATATTATGTTGAATAAAAAATCAAAAGCAAAGTCTGATTTCTATTAAATATGGAATAAACAATGGTGGATGCCAATTACTTTTGCCAGTTTCAAGTTATTTCAGAGAAAATTGTGCATTCTTCGTTTTTTGTGGAGGGGTACCAACAAATTTGAGCACGTCTGTATATACAGTGCCTTGCAAAAGTATTCAGACCCCTGACCAATTCTCTCATATTACTGAATTACAAATGGTACATTGAAATTTCGTTCTGTTTGATATTTTATTTTAAAACACTGAAACTCAAAATCAATTATTGTAAGGTGACATTGGTTTTATGTTGGGAAATATTTTTAAGAAAAATAAAAAACTGAGATATCTGAAATATCATAATTCAGTAATATGAGAGAATTGGTCAGGGGTCTGAATACTTTTGCAAGGCACTGTATATATACACACATACAGTATATATGAATAGAGGTCAGCTTTTAGTAACCACAGTCAACACAATGAATAGCTTTTAACTGCATCACTCTGTTAGTGATTCTGTGCCCTTTCCAATGAACACGTTTCCAACATTCCATTAAACCTTAAAACACAATGTGGCCTAATAAAAATCCCACAGGAACAGCATTCACCAGTGTATAGCTCCAATAGGGGATACTTTTAGTCTTTCCTTTTTAAATGGTTTACTAATAAAAGTGACTTTTTTAAAAGAATATGGGAGTTACAGTAAAAGTATAACTGGAGTCTAGAAGACAAACCTTTCAGCTGTTGCCATCATCAGTGTTATAAATTGGTATCTCCACTGAAACATCACACAGCAGACCTCAACACATTTCACTCCAGAAGAGTACTTTTGGGCAGTAGCAGAATGAACCGGTCAATTAAATACAGTAGAAATACAATATAAATAACCAGAAGATATGATAAAGACTGAATTTTGAAACTACAAAAAGCCTGGAAATTCATAACAATAAAACACAGCAAAAAAGCCCCCCCCCCCCCCCCCATATCATATTTTGATGTCATACTCATTGTGTAAAGACACAATCAGAATCAATTTCTAGAATTTACAGACCCTTTGAAAGAAGCATTATCTTTCACACTGCTTGTAATTCTATACCTTGGATTAAACATTTGCTGTGCTGCTGAGTGCTGACTATTGCTAGTCACCCTGCCCCCTTTTGATCAACATCATCTCGGGTAACATTTTTCAAAGAGACTGAACTGCTTTCAGAGACAATGGAACCATGTCTACTGATTCTGCAAGGAAACACAAGTGCACAAGCGAATGCTTCATTGTTGTGATGGCAATTGGAGGATTATTATAAAAAATGTTAAGCCATTTTAGCCAGGTCTCATTGACAGTGTACAGCCTCTTCTCACATGCATGGCAAGGAGGTGCTGCACTGATTCTCAGAGGGTAAAAATGTTTTACAGTGAAGCTCATCTGCTTAGTATATACTGGAACGTTTACTGTAACCTACTTAATTAAATAGTGCAGTTGGATTTATAATAAAAGTCACCAAGTTTGTTTAAAAAGTACATTTTCCTCTATCCATGTTTTAGACATGCATCATTGTGGAGTAGTGGTTAGGGCTCTGGACTCTTGACCGGAGGGTTGTGGGTTCAATCCCCAGTGGGGGACACTGCTGTTGTACCCTTGAGCAAGGTACTTTACCTAGATTGCTCCAGTAAAAACCCAACTGTATAAATGGGTAATTGTATGTAAAATAATGTGATATCTGTATAATGTGAAATAATGTATAATGTGATATCTTGTAACAATTGTAAGTCGCCCTGGATAAGGGCGTCTGCGAAGAAATAAAATAATAATAATAATAATAATAATAATAATAATAATATAAACCTATATTTTCCACTGTAGGGAAATGGTGCATGCCATTTGACCAGTGGAGAAAAAAAACCAAAAAAACACCAGATACACAAACTGGTTTATTAAAAACTATTTTATCGTAAATAGTTGCATAATCACAAAATAGCAAATAGTGTGTTTAAAAGAATATCCAAAAGGTTTTCAGATAGGGGTAATCAACAGGTGGGCAAGCTATTCAGAAAACACTGTGATGGCTTGTTAGTGATTCTGAGACGGACCGTTTTTAAATCTCGCCTTGAGACTTTAAGACTTCAGAATAAGGCTGGTGTATCATACTTCTGGAGCCTATTGGAGTTTCAAAATTAGCTTCCGCTTGTGGCCTGTGTCCTTGGGCATACCCTTCAGCATTATTGTGCCCTTACAATGAGGAAAACCTTTTTCATAGGTTATCAAAAACATGTCTACAACATATTATAAACTGCAGAAAATGCTGTGACCAGTAAAGAATAATGAATAAGCATGAATTTGTTTTGTTTTACAGTGATGTTTTGCTACACAGTAGTCCCTCGCTAAACTGGACATGTCTGGAGACAGACAGGTCCGAAATAATGAGTTTAAAAAAATAAAAAAATAAATAAATAAAAACATGCACACGCACACACACACAATCTTATAGTGCTCAATGTGTGTGCATAATGCGAAAATAACATTCTTTTTTTACCATAGCCAACTTAGTACACAATTAATACAAAATAGATAATGGTTCCTCACTGACACATTATGACACTATAAAGTACAATACATATACTGACAGAAATACAGTCAATTCTGTCAAAACAAACTCGGATTTGACGAATTTCCTGATGCTACAAATTTTCTGCATGGCCCCGGCCAAATTTAGCAATCGCTTATTGTAAATGACTTCTTATAATATGAATTCACCCAACACGAATTTCCTATTAGTGCAAATTATTTTGGAGCCCTCCCCGGGAAGAAAAATGTGAATAAAACAAAAATCGCTCTAGTTTGAATAGGGGAGTGTAAAGGATATTGGGAAATGTATTAACTTGATGTTGATGTTGTTGACTAGATGTTGCTGCAGATTTCAATATTAATGCAAACACTTTCTCAACCATCCTGAAAAAATGGGATACAGTACAAGCTTATGAACAGCAAACTGTGGATGCAAGTCATCAGCGTTTCCGATTTGCTCAGTACCTGATGTTGAGGACACCTTTATTTAAATGCCCTTGATCAGAATAGGACGTGCAATGTATACTTGTAAATGTATAATGCTTTTCATTGTTCTGGAATTTAAATTGGATTTCAGTGTTACTGTAGCTTCAATAGAAACTGACAGGATGCATATGGCTTAGACTCCTGATAATATGATTTTTTTTTTGCTGGTCCCTTGAAATTCATAACAATGAGAACTGACTAAATCATTTTTAAATGTACATTACACTTACAAGTAAAACCTGCTACTTTTATTTTCTGTTGGTCTGCCTCACTATTTTGTAAAGGACTTGATTTAGAATTGTATTTATTGTAGTCCACCTCTTGCGTTTCGAACCACGGGAGTCCATCAGTATTTCTGAAAGCTTTTCCAACCATTCAATCGCAGTTAGTTTAAACTCTGTAAAGTATGAGTTTATATGCCCTCTTTTAATCATATTCTTAATTTTAGTGATTTAGTGGGCTACTTGTATTTGTTTATTTTCATCCTGTCTTTGGTCTGTCTCTTTGGATCATGCAGTTCACTGCAACTTAGCGTCACACTTAACTGGTTATTTTTGGTGGAGATTCGTTGTATCGGCATGTCCATAATTTTTATCAAATTTGGAATCCGCAATTATTTTTTGCATTAAACACAGAGCTTCTCTGCTCCCCTGAGGTCTGACTCACTGAATCTGCATGCAATTGAGCTCACCTTCTCCCCCCTGCCCTGCTCCCTGTGAGTGTTTACTGATGGCATTCCATCTGTGCAGGAGTCTTCAAAGTAACAGACCAAGTTAAGAGCGTTGTGCTAGAATTACAAATACTGTATCAGCCGAGCTACAAATAAAATGCCTTCCAATGTTTGGCAATTATTTTCCAAAGTAAGACGACAAGAAAATAAAGTAAAGAAAGTAATGTTTGGGATACTCCGGTAACACAACTCGAGATGGCACCCTACAAAACTTCAAACAAAAACTGCATGTATTCATCTGAACTACCCCGGTGTAAAAATTAAGAAAAAACAACCAAGATCGTTCCAAAAGTTGTATTATTATTATTATTATTATTATTATTATTATTATTATTATTATTATTATTATTATTATTATTTATTTCTTAGCAGACGTCCTTATCCAGGACGACTTACAATTGTTACAAGATATCACATTATTTTTACATACAATTACATTATCTTTGGTCAGAAGTATTAATCATCCCAGCAACGCCAGTCCCTAGTGAGCAGGTATTCAGTAATGCTGGGCAGACTGTAAGCAAGTGCCAGTCATCACTAAATTCAAACAAAATGTGGACACTATCATGTTCCCTAACACAATTAAAATATACAGTGCCTATAGAAAGTCTACACTCCCTTGAACTTTTTTCAATTTTGTTGTCAGTGCCTCAGAGTTTCATGCATTTAAATGAGGATTTTTTTCCACTTATCTATTATTATTATTATTATTATTATTATTATTTATTTCTTAGCAGACGCCCTTATCCAGGGCGACTTACAATCGTAAGCAAATACATTTCAAGTGTTACAATACAAGTAATACAATAAGAGCAAGAAATACAATAACTTTTGTTCAAGCAAAGTACAAGTGTGACAAACCACAATTCAATAATACAGCAGATAATAGTGATAGTTACATCAGGATATGATTAAATACAAAGTACTACAGGTTAAACACTTGGCAGATTACAGTATTCTAAAGTAGAGGATTAAATGCAGTAAAATAGGGGGCAGATAAGAGCAAAATAAAGCACATTTACATGAAGGGTGATAGTGTCCCAGGATACAAACACGCCATACTCCACACTATTAACCCTTTGTGGTCCTATGTTGGACCTGGTCCGACATTGTAATTTTCTCTTTCCGGTCCGATCAAAAAGATGCAAAAAAACAGGTCTCTAGTCGTTTTTTCTCCGGAAAACGCCGAGAAAACCATTCAATGGCCAAGTAAGATAGATAGGAGCCGAGAGAAGCCGGAAAAAAAGGGGGCGTATCTCATGAATACAGATAGCCCCGACATCACATAGATAACACAGACATAATCAAACAAGATAGCTGCTTCTGCATCCAGCGCTCAAAGAATATCACAGACATTTGCAGAGCTTTTTTTAGATGTTATAGTAATAAAATAATGACTTGGATCGCATTACTGAGGAATTTGGTGATAAAACGAGTGATCAGGAGATGATTTATCGGTATGTAATACTATCAAGAGGTATGTGATAAAAACAGCGAACGAGGGGTGGGGTGGGGCTGGAGATGCAGTACTGAGTGTCCTGTTGATATGCAGTGCCTTTTAAACCTGTTTTACTGTGAAAAAAATACTTTTAAACAGCGCCTCTAAAATAAACTGCGCATGTGAAAATAAATTGGACCTGACGCGCCTGAATAAATGGACCGCAAAGGGTTAAGGGGAAAAACATTTTTATTGAGAAAAAAATTATATATTAAAAATACAAAACTGAAAGATCATAATTGGATAAGTCTCCACCCCCCTGAGTTAATACTTGGTGGAAGCACCTTTGGCAGCAATTACAGTTGTGAGTCTGTTGGGATAGGTCTCTACCAACTTTGCACACCTAGATTTGGCAATATTTGACCATTCTTCTTTACAAAACTCTTCAAGCTCTGTCAAGTTCCTTGGGGCGCATTGATGGACAGCAATCTTCAAGTCATGCCACAAATTTTTGATTGGATTTAGGTCAGAGCTCTGACTGGGCCACTCAAGGACATTTACCTTTTTGTTCCTTAGCCACTCCAGTGTAGCTTTGGCTGTATACTTTGGGTCGTTGTCAAGCTGAAAGGTGAACTTCCGTCCCAGTTTCAGCTTTCTTGCAGAGGGCAGCAGGTTTTCCTCAAGGACTTCTCTTTACTTTGCTCCATTCATTTTCCCTTCTATCCTGACAAGTGCCCCAGTCCCTGCCGATGAGAAACATCCCCATAACATGATGCTGCCACCACCATGCGTCACAGTAGGGATGGTGCTCTTTGGGTGATGCGCTGTGTTGGGTTTGTGCCAAACATAACACTCTGCATTTAGGCCAAAAAGTTCCATTTTAGTTTTGTCAGACCACTAAACTTTTTGCCACATGGCTACAGAATCTCCCGAGTGTTTTTTTTGCATACTTCAAAACGGGATTCAAAGTGGGCTTTCTTGAGTAATGGCTTCCTTCTCGCCACCCTACCATACAGGCCAGATTTGTCGAGCGCTTGGGATATTGTTGTCACATGCACACTTTGACCAGTCTTGGCCATAAAAGCCTGTAGCTCTTGCAAAGTTGCCATTGGCCTCTTGGTCATCCAGTTTGGAGGGATGGCCTGATCTAGGTAGGGTCTTGGTGGTGCCATACACCTTCTACTTCTTAATAATCATCTTGACCGTGCTCCAAGGTATATTCAAGGCCTTTGATAATTTTTTTTTTATACCCATCCCCTGATCTGTGCCTTTCAACAACTTTGTCCCAGAGTTCTTTTGAAAAGCGCCTTGGTGCTCATGGTTGAGTCTTTGCTTTGAAATGCACCATGTGAATCACTACAATTTAACGCAAGTGGAGGCCACTTTACTTGGTGTGTGATTCTGAAGGCAATTTTTTTTCACTTGGAAGTTGTGGGGTAGGATGTGTAGATAAATGAAAAAAAAACTATTTTAATGTATTTTAATTCCAGGCTATAAGGCAACAAAAGGTGAACATTTTGAAAGGGGTTGTAGACTTTCTATAGGCACTGTAAGCCACGGACAACACTTGTTACTAAGCTGCTGTGGATGGTGATACGTTTTTTAAAATTAGTTGTTTTTTTTTCTCTCTTGATTGGTTGTTACTCTTACCTTGTTATGGATTTAAACAACTTTTTTGGGGGGGGGGGGGATTTTACTTTGACCCCCAACTGGTAAAATCAACACGAATAAGGTACAAAAAAAAACAAACAGATGTAATCAATTTGATATGCATAATAGTTTTTAAAGCTTTACTAGCAATGTTACACAGTAATCCACAGCTCCACATGCATTACTGCATTTTTTTTTTTACCCTTTCATAACGTTGATAAATCGATACATCTGCTTTTTTTGGAGAATGATATATAAATCGACAGTGAAAAATCAGGCATCGCCCCAGCCTTAAGTACTACAGTAATTTATTTGTATGTATTTCTCAGAATTTTACATTTTCTAAACTCTGTCAATTCACATGACATCCATTACCCTTCTTCCATCACTACTTTTAATTTAAGTTAAAACCAGAAATCGTTAGGTTATTATCATAAACCTGGTTCCCTGAAATAGAAATGTAACCATTACCGAATGGGTATTCACCTTTTTAAATATATGAAAGCTGCTCGCAGAGCCTCTGTGACGCAGTCATGGCCCTGCCCCCGAGGGCATAAAAGGACTGCATGCACAGAACTCAGCGTCATTTTTTCTTCAAACCTGCTGCAATCATGGACATAGCGACCTTTAAGGTTAATGGTTACATTTCTATTTCAGGGAACCTGAGTTATTATAATAATTCCCCGTTCAAGTACAAAATGTAACCATTACCAAATGTGTCGGTTTACCCAAGCCATCGAAAGGGCAAGATTGCTGCACGACCGGAATGCTACATGAAAGCACATGAGCTGCATTCTGAGTAGTTCTGGTTAAAATAAATAAAAGTAGTGCTGGATATGTTAAGTACCGCAAGACTTTATTCTCTCGTAGATGATTCTCGGCCGCTATCTTTAAGGATTATAGAAACGCAGTCAACTGCAGTAAGTAAACAGTTTTGAGAGAAAAAAAAAGACAACATTAAGTCTATCTAGGTGTTGTTTTGCAAGCGGTGACTTTCGCTTTAACTCTTAAAACTCAGCCCCATTCATTTTGGGGCACCGGGGCACCAAAGGTTACGCACATATTACTCAGGCACCGTAAAATCCAGCTACGATCGCCTGAAGTTAAGCTTCTCATCATGTGACAGAGTTCACAGCTTAGGTTTTGTTTTAAGCCTATTGCTCCGTAGCAGCTAGACAGAAAGGGGCGGTATTGTGTAGTTAAACATACATAAATGAAAACAGTGAAAAACAGGCAGAAATAGGGCTGAGTGTAAAGAGTTAAAAATAAAAAAGAAAAAAGAAATGGGAGCGCTGGTTAAAAAGAAAAGCACTTTTTTCTTCTGCTGCATGCAAAAACTTCACGTCAGGCAATGGCAAAAGCAATGGAGAGTGCTCTGTCTCACAGTGATGAACAGCTGTAGGTCTCCTGAAAGCAGCTTATTTTAAAGCAACACCAGTGTGAATGATGATGCAGTAAAATATGTAGTTTTTTTATATATGCAAAAGTGCCTATTCTTTTGCCATTCCCCCTAAAACTTTGGAATCCCCCCCATTGGCTGCAGCATAGGGGGGAAATCCCCCCAGCACACAAAAATGAAATTCAAGCCCTGTACAAATAACTGTTCAACCAAACAAATGATTACTGAACAGCTAAACGTTTAGCAGAAGTAAACTAAACTGACCCCTAGCATAGTGTATTTATATTAGGGATGTAAATATTTTAATAAACAATCTGTTTAAACTATTTATATTGGTTAACCGTTTAACCGTAGTTACACCGTTGCACTAAATACCCTTTAAATACATACCCTTAAAATAAATACCCTTTCCACATAGATTTAGTCTTTGTCATGTATTGGCATTTGTTTACCAAACATAAAAAGTGGCAGCTTAGAGCATCACGATTGTATCACCTTGACGAGGTGTGTACCGGTACACCTTTCTAAGTTTCTAGTATCTCCTTCATAGTTAATCTCGATCCACTTAGGGGACACTGGTTTGACATAAAATAAAACACCATTTTAAAAAAAAATACACGTTACCATCCCATAAACTTAGCATAGCAATCAACAATTCATTTTTACGAATGAATGCTATGAATCCATTTTAAAAGCAAGTACGTAAAAGACAAGATTTTTTTCGTTGTTTGAAATGACCACAGATAAACTGCAACTTTAACAAACTGTGCTCACAACGATTGAACTAAAACATCTTGGTTTTAAAAAATAATAATAATAATTGAAACCAAAAGATGAACAAAAATGTCATGTTATCATATAGCAGCTTTTCTCAAACTTCGCTGCACTGTGACCCCCTAGTTCCTACAATAAAAATGACTATGCAATATTTTTTTTTTAAAGCTAACAGTACTAAAAAAGAAACACAAATGCTTCTAGGCTGCCACGGTTCACGTGATCGTACCAAAGACAGCTTCTTGATCCAGCTTTCGATTATGTCTGCGAGAGAAAAAAAGACAAATATATCTTGTCCTAGGAGTGCTGTGTTAAGAACATTGAAGCGATCAAAAATATCTGCCAGATAAGCATGCAAAGCAAGCCATTTAGCACAAGCTTATCGTTTTTTAGTTTTTTTTTTCTTTACAGCTGATTGGGTCATTGTTGTCGGCACTCGATTCCCCTTCATTACTCCTGTTTCCAACACTTTTCTTTAGAAAACTGTCAATTTTTAGATATTTATGCAAAACAACTTTTTGAACTCACTTCACAACAAAGATCACAGAGACTACAGAAGTGCATCCCGCTGACATGGGCAAGTGGTTGCTAGGTAACCAGTTCAGAACTTTCAGACAAAGGAGGGTAGGGCGAGGGACTCATTGGAAGTACAATTGAGTAAAAAGTGGCAATAATAATAATACATTAAAGTACCTGCTTCTTAAACTAAAATGTTTTTATTTTTATTTCGCAGGTATTAGACACAATTTCGTTTTGACAGCTCCATCTCTACACTCCTCCCTTTTCCAGCTGCTGTGCTCTGCGTACGAACACAGATGAATTTTCAGTCGACTAATCATGTCTAACCTGACGTCATATGTTGCCAAATAAAAAAAAAAAGTTACAGGCAGAGGAGTTGCAGAGTTCAGAGGCAGTGCGTTTTGTTGGATATTTATTTTTAAAACACAAAATGCCGGACACATTTTATCAATTTGTATTATACGTTAACTGTTATGTAAATACGGTATGCAATTATTTATCGGTTAACCGTTAAACCTATTACATCCATAATTTATATAGACTGTTAAACGCATTTGTCTCCTCTCATGGATCCAATACGTTTTGTGAGTATTTCCCTTAAGCAATAGTGCCCATCGATGAAGGCTCTGCAGTTTGTTAGTTGACCGCGACTGGAGTTACGCATCTGGAGCCGAAGGCGAGGGCGCTAACGAAAGTCAAGGTCAGCTATCATTTAGAGCAGTGGTACTTGACTCTGGCCCTCGAGATCTATTCCAGTCCTGGTTTTTATTCCAACCAGGTCCTAAATTAGTTAATTGCCTCTTCGCAGTGTCAGTCAAACTACATTAGAACCTGCTTGGAGTAAAAACATGGACTGGATTGAATCTCAAGGGCCAGAGTTGAGTATCACTCACCTAAAGGATACTATTGCTGTTAGAAAATGATTCTCGTTATTTTCTTTAAAAAAAAAAAAAAAGAAAAAAGAAAAAACACTTTAAAACCTTAACTTATCTTGAACTTGTAATGATTTGTTGGATACCCTTCCGCTGAAAAGTTTAGGAAAATAGTCCCTAAAATGTTCATAAAAGGATCACATACATAATTAGAGAAATACAAAAATAACATTGTTAAACTAATAACTTGTTTACTTGTCAGAGCTGCTTGTAGTTTACCTGGACAGTGCCAGATATCAAAATGGAGCAATAATACTGAATTGACCGCATCTGTTTCTTGTTGAAAGGTGGTGTCTGAGCTCCAGTCGAGCGGACAGGTTGTGATTGGCTGACTCGGCAGTTGCGGGTACAGGACTGGTTTCTTTAGTCACTGCAAAGTACTGATTGGCTGGTTTTGGTGGCTAATAAAATACATTTGGACCAATTGGTGTCTTTGTTTAGTATAGTGCTGGGATGGACACAGGACTTTCATGTTCAGATATTCGCTCATAATTTAAATATTCGTTTGGAAATTCGTTCATTTTCAAAAAGCAATGAAGCCATTACATTGCTCAGAACGCAGGCAGAGACAGCACAGCAGCAGGGGCAGGGGGGCGTGGCTCCCGTGTGTGTGCCCTTATTTTACCGCAAGATGTTACAACATGTAACATTAGAAAAATATCCCACAAGTAAAGAATACGTTGTGTAGGCCTTACTTTACTCCAGTGAATTAACCACAAAACCAAGGATGCCAAATAGTAGTTCAAGTTAAATGTTATTTTGTTTATTCCCGAAATAAATAGTACATAAAGTTAACACTGCATTTTATATTTATTTTTCCATTCCTTGCCATTGCTGTTTCTTCACAGTAAACAGTGGCCATGGACATTTTGAGGTTTGTGCCTTTTTGTAACTGAATAAGCAAACGAAAACTGAAATTTAACTTTAAACACTTCAAATAAAAGAAACGTGGAAATGGCGCTGTAAAATGAAGGGGAAAAAACTCACCGTTTTGGTTCTCGTTTATTACATTCCATATAACAAAGTCGCAACAAAAATATACTGTAATATATGCAATCTATATAAAAACCACTAAACAATATTTCCAGTAAGTTGGGAACTGTTTAAGCGACGTATTTCATAAAGTATTTCTAAAAGCAGCACAGCGTGTTTTTGACACAGATGGCTTTCCATAGAGATCATTATGCGTGCGCACGCATAGTCAGGTTTGTTTACTTGTTATTGTATAAAACTTTTAAATAGTGGCTCAAGAGCTGCTATGTTGATCCTGTGTTTTTTTCTTTTTTAATGTTATATATTAAATCTCACATATCACACAAAGCTCTTTTTCACTTGACTTTTTTTTTTTAATTTCTGGAGAGGCTGTAAAAAAGTGCAAGGTATTGTTGTCATTTCTAGCGAATACGAACATCTGATTTTTTTCTATCCGAATACATGTCCAAAAATATTTGGTCGAACCAGCACTAGTTTAGTATTTGCTGTCCAATAAATGCGAACTGAACTTTAAATATAGCAAGTTAAAATGAAAAAGCCAGTACTTGCGCAGATTTATTTTAAGTTTGATTCACAGTTGATGCAGTGACGTTCCAGCAGGCATTTACTGTCTAGAAGCCTGCTAGAGCTGGAAGCTGATTGGCTGATGCTACTGAATCGTTTCTGAATATACAATAATGTTTACTGCAGTATCCTCTTAGTATTCCCAAAGCAGCAAAGATAATCTTACTATATATTCTCTCACTTCTTTAAAAAAACAGAGCTTTACTGCTAGTTCGGATTGGGAAAAAGAGACAAAGATAAAGATACAACTGTACTAAACATCTGAACCAGGTCCAGTTTCCTAACCAGGATATTAATCAAGTTATGTGGGGTTACATACAAGCGCCATCACAGAGAAGTTTTACAAAATCATGAAAAAAGACCAAACTAAAAATGACCAAATACGGGGATGGAAAAATAAACTCCCATTACATAGCTGTTTGATTCATTCCAGGTTTGAATCTGAGATTAATCTGCCATAGTAACAAGCTTGGGTATGGCCAATTAAACTACTGTGCAATGGGATACCTATTCCATCTCTGAAACATTATAATTTCTTACGTTTTAGATTTATGTCATATTTAACATTGTTCTATTACAGCACTGTTGAGGAATTCCAGTAAAGACAAGGAGATATTTATAAAAAGTCACCATTGGGCTATTAGAACATTAATGAGGTTGAGAACATTCTTTCTGCTACCAGAATGTATAACAAGTAAATAAATGATGAAGAAGTACAGTTAATTCTTATTACAGAGCAGCATAAAATAACCTTATATGTACAGTATTATACACTGTGGCGCCGAAACTACTGACATCACTTCAAAATAAAATCTGCCAGATTCTGGGAAACACCAATTAAAAACTGGTATCTACCACTAAAAAATCCCCAGGATTGCATCTGTCTACATTGGGTGAACCCCAACGCGCTGGACCGCTCTAATTTCGGTGCCTAGGCACTGATGACGTGATCGCTCTTCTGGGATGTCTCTTGGCAATAAACAGCTGTGGGGCAATTAAAGCAGTGTTTCTGAGTCTTGTCATTGAATAAGGCTAGGCATTAGAACAAAAAAAATGTGTATCCCTACATGCCAATTTTGATGCTAACTTCAAAAACGTCACATACAGGAAAAGTGTCTACCAGCACATATTTTGAAGTAGAATAGGACAAGATCGAGAGGAGACTTGACTGTACGTACACCACATTACAACACTTTTATTGCATCACCCCATTATTTTTATGTTTACTGCTTTATCACCATATAGTTTGTTGTTGATTTGCTATCGTGGTTATATTGAATTCTATAACGTTTGTATATAAATATGATTTTCTCTTCATAATGTTAAATTATTGAAAGTCAGGAAGTATACAGTACATTATGTTTAGATGCCAAAAATGAAATGTATGTTTGATTACAGTGGTGGCCACATTTACTGCAGTACCCAATATACTTAGCTTTACTGCTTTATCACCATGTGTAGTTTTCCTGTAGACTTTTTTTTTGTGTGTGTTAGTTTGTTTTTCCATAGCCTTTTTTTCGGTTATTGCTGATTTGCTTTTCATGGTTATATTGAATGTTACAACTTTTGTATATAAATGTTTTTCTCTTTATAATACTAAACTATTGAGTATTTAATAGTTATTAAAAATAACTACATTTTTTTACTTGTATTTATTCATATATTTCAAGGTTAAAGGGTTTTACATATGATTGTGGCAATGTACTTTGTGATGTTTTGCTTAGTCTGGACTACTTCCAGAAGCTGAAAACAGGGCCATTTTCTGGGATTTTCAGGCTCGGACAACATTTTGTAGCTCCTCAACGGTAGAAGATATTTGAAAACCGTTTTTTTTTTAAAAAAAATTGTATTTAAACATCCTCATAACAGTTTGCAACTGTAACGCAACATATATACAGCTCTGGAAAAAATTAAGAGACCACTGCAAAATTATCAGTTTCTCTGGTTTTACTATTTATAGGTATGTGTTTGGGTAAAATGAACATTTTTGTTTTATTCTATAAACTACTGACAACATTTCTCCCAAATTCCAAATAAAAATATTGTCATTTAGAGCATTTATTTGCAGAAAATGACAACTGGTCAAAATAACAAAAAAGATGCAGCCATCAAACAAAGCCGAGCTGCTTGAATTTTTGTGCCAGGAGTGGCATAAAGTCACCCAACATCAATGTGAAAGACTGGTGGAGAGCATGCCAAGACGCATGAAAGCTGTGCTTGAAAATCAGGGTTATTCCACCAAATATTGATTTCTGAACTCTTCCTCAGTTAAAACATTAGTATTGTGTTGTTTAAAAATGAATATGAACTTATTTTCTTTGCATTATTCGAGGTCTGACAACACTGCATCTTTTTTGTTATTTTGACCAGTTGTCATTTTCTGCAAATAAATGCTCTAAATGACAATATTTTTATTTGGAATTTGGGAGAAATGTTGTCAGCAGTTTATAGAATAAAACTAAAATGTTCATTTTACCCAAACACATATCTATAAATAGTAAAACCAGAGAAACTGATAATTTTGCAGTGGTCTCTTAACTCACACACAAAGGAAACAGCACATGTCGATCAATTGACCTCTTGCATAAATTATTTCTTGTTTATTAACCAGCAAATGTTAAAATGCGTTCCTGACCTTATTAATAGGAAACTCCTAGGCTTTATTACTAGGTAACAACGGCAGGTATCTTTACCAGATTCAAACCAGAGGAAAGGGGCATGAGAAAAGCTAGCCATAAAAATATATGTACACTATATCATTTTATCCCTCAATCCCAACCACAGATAACAAGGGTAATAAGCTACTGTAAAGATATGAAAACACATACACGTGCAGAGGGCCAGACTTAAACATGCATGACAAACACAAATAGAAGAACGACTGCTTCCTGGAGATACGCAGGGATAAAAGCAACATGAGGAGAAAGGCTTACGCAATTAATTAGTCATGCAGAATGTTTTCTTATCTACAAATAACCTTATTAAACTAATAGGATGTCAGATGACTATGCTTCCTATGGCATCTGTCATATAAGGACATATTTAATTCTGTATAATACATTTTCATATATATTTCAGAAGAAAAACACAAAAATGCCCATGGTTTAATCATATTTTAGTGAATTAAATCATTTTTATGTTTTGTCATATAGCACTACAGCAGTGGTTTTCAAACTTTTTAGGCCCTGTACCCCTTGCCAAAAAATCTAGTCTACCACATACCCCCATCTGAGATAGGGTCATAATATACCTAAGAAAATAGAAAAAAAATGTATTTTCTAATTAGTAGGCTTAAGTACTTATTGATGTTAACTGAATATATATATATATATATATATATATATATATATATATATATATATATATATATATATATTTAAAAATGCTTACCTACCAATGGATGTGCCTGCTTTTTATCACAGATTTCAGTAAAACTACACTCTGATTAGTAAACAATGCAGCCCATACACAAGGGTATGTTATTCTGTATTTTAAAATGAACGAATAGGACAACCAAACGAGCAAGATGGGCCGAATGGCCTCCTCTCGTTTGTAAACTTTCTTATGTTACAAAAAAAAAATTTAAGCAGGTCATTAAAAAAAAAAAAAAAAAATACTAAGCAAGCCTCGATTTGCTGGCTCAGAAGGCACACATGGAAGGAGGAGGGGCTCGAGTTCAGCCAATTACTGTTCATGGAAAACTGCTGTTAAACTAATTAAATAAAATTAAAACTAAAAATGCTTTGTGAAATTATTTCAAAATCCAGACCAATAAGTATGGCAAAATGAGTCCAAAAACAGGTTATGCTTTTGAAAAACAAAACCTAGATTTCTAATTTAAAAAAAAAAAAAAGCAATTCAACAAAAGTCACGCATTTCTTCCAACAAATGCAGAAATGTAGAGAGAACAGATGGGGCATTTTGCATAAAACAATTTAAAATTTGCAAATACAGGCATTTTTGTAAAAATACATAAATAAATAAATAAATAAATCAGGTGGCATGCAGAACTGTGTGAATACTGAATAACATGTGTTTTATTTGATTTGATTTATTTATTTAACTCGAATGTTATCGTTTAACACTTGAGCTGGACATTTAAAATGCTATGTGTGTCTTGTGCAGTATCGAATGCAGCCCGAGTAAGCACATTGTTTTGAAGTGAATATTTCCAAAAGCTAAATTTGATGAAAGTAGAAATGTGACATTTATATCATGCAGTCAAAAATGACTTTTAGCAAAATGCTTACATGTTCATGTTTAGTGCAGTCCTCTGTTCATGTTAATCAGCTGCCAGACAGCTTGTTGATGGGCACTCGCTATATGATATGAACACACTCAATAGGTCTGAGCTGTTTGATATGTAAATAAATCCTGTTCGCCTGCGGGGTGTATCAACTTCAACCTCCGTCTGGATCTCTTGCCTGTCACTCAGCAGCGAATGCACACACCCACATGGCAGGCGGCTACTCTATCACAAGCATTAATACCCGTATCTTTCTAAACAAGGAACTTAGGGGAGCTCCCTAATAAAAGCTGAATCTCAAAACAATAATTGTGTGAATACAGTAATTGTTACAGCTGTGTATAATGATACTTAAAACAGGATTCATTCATCCGACTTCATCCACTCTTACTGTTCCCACCACATTCGTACATGTGACGGATTACTGTATATGCCAACTATGTCAGTCTCAGCCCCAGCAGGTAAAGCCATGTAGCAAGAGTTTGACAAAGCAAGTCCCTCATTTCTGACACATTTTTAATCAAGTAAATTGCATATCATTCAAGTGTACGATACATGTCTTAGATACAGTAACATTTTACAAACTCATAGTGCACAATAACTGAAGCAATTTCAGGCTTGACTATTTGCTTAATAAATTATACATGAATCGGTGACATAAGTAACCGGTTAATCTGAAATTTAACAAATAACTAGCAATAATTAAAAATGCAGTGCCCTATACAGGGTGCTACTTCAATGGCCCATGTCGAAAATGTAAGCATGTGTTACAGTATCAGAGTTTACTGTACATATTATTCAGAGCTTACTGTACATCTTATAATTTCCAGTAACATTTTGCTGCTACGAAGCATGATGCTTTGCAGGCATTTTTATTTTTTTATTTTTTTATTTTTATTTTTTTACAACAGGTATCTATTTGCGCATTCACTTAAACCAAAAACAAATAAAATAAAGCAATACACCCACTTTCCAACTTGCATCGCACCTACAACCCAAGTAATACTACTAGTAAAACTGTTTCTTAATGAGCTTCTTAATTTGATGTTATGTAATCGCCCTGCAATCTATAGTAATCTTATTAGATTGATACTGCTTCTTGAAATCACTTAACTCCTTACGGTAATGCACGTGTCTGACGTTTTACTAGGTCACATTAAATTGACGTACAATAATAATGTCACTGACGATTTTTATCCCTGAAAACATACAACACGAGGTATTTGTGTAAATACAATTAAAAAATAATGCAGTTCATTGCAATTTTAATCACAACGCATATTTCTATAAACAAGTGTCATGATCAGTGATGGATGATGACTGTCTGTCCTTGAATGAATAATGAAGCACTGGGTATTGTGTTTACATCCATGTTATTCTCGTTAGAATTAATAAAACATTCAAGTTACGATGTAAAATCGGTATATATTATACCACAGATAAACAGAACAGTAATTTATATGCGAACTAAACGTTATGACCGATTCTGCTTCTGCTGGAGTAGTAATATAGCATAGGTAAGGTGGGATTTTCAAAATAGCATGGTGCTTTAAAATTACGGACAGCATTACTAGTACTTACCAATTAATTAGTACTGATGGGGGGCGACTCCAAATGCACGTTCTTGTCCTTATCGAGATTGAAACTTGTTGCCTTTAAAACAAATGTTGGTACAATTAACGCCGTGCGCCAATGGTATTACGGCGGAAGGCTGCGCTCCTGAAGCTCCGCCGCTGATGACACAATGCAATAAGAGTCCAAAGTGTACATTTACACATTGAAAACACTAACCATACGATAATCGTTTAAAAATTGCAACAATTGTACAGAACTTTCAATTTTGTTTTGCAATTCCCAATTACAGATTACAAAGCATCAATAAACGAAAGAAAATGCTGGTTGGTTGGTCTTCCTCTTTCTGAAGTAATCCTATTCAAAATCAAATGTTCATTAACGACAGACTTTGCCGAGTTGTGACTGGTCGTTCGCCTTGTTTAATTATTATCATCAGTTTGTTTGTTTGTTTTGTTTTCTTCGTAGAGCTACAGTAGGAGACTTTGATCAATGTGGATATATTGGTTGATGTTTGGCTCCTCTGCGTATGCTGCCCGTTTCTCCAGTGCTCGTGGTCGTTTTGGGATCTGGTTACTGCCCTGCTCCACGCTCTTTTCGCCATAACCCAATCAGCTTCTATCTCCGACTCCCTCTCTAGCGGGTGGAACTGTCCATGACGTCATCTCCAACCACAACTGGACAGTCTGAGGGGTGGAGCATTATAAGTGATTGCACAGGAACGGGAGTTGGTTGATAAAATAATTTCCAAATGTTATTTAAGATTTTTTACGCAACATACAAACATTGTTTTTAATGACGTCTTTTGACATTTAATTTTGACAGCGAATCATCTTTCTGATTTTTTTTGAAGGCTAAACACAGTAGAACAGTGGAAGAGGATTATGTACCTTAAATCGAAGTCATAAGTGTGTACCATGTAAACTCTTAATCCAAAGTCCATGTTTGGCTGTGTTGTTAGAAGTCAGTGCCTGTAAATCAAGAAACAGCTAGTTTCAGCACAAATTTAGGGAAACTATAAAGCCAAGGACCCCTGCCCCTTTACAGTAAACATTTATCATTTTAATTTTCATGTGTTACAAAACATAAAAAGTGTTCAATTAAAAAACAAAGTGTGATTAACATCACAGTTTGTGTTAAAGGGGATACTTTATTTCATCTGCATTTTCATAGAACTCCATGTTGCCTCAGACATGAAACATACCCCCAAACAGTTCTTCCAATACCTCAACAGTCAATGAAGATGTCAATAGTCTAAGTAACAACATGGGGCGGATGACAAAGCCATAAAAAACACATTAAAGGACTATTTTGTACATGTTTTCACCAGCGAGGATGTGAGCAACCTGCATCCTGACACAGATAGTCCTCAAACAATCGTAAGCCCCTTTCACACTGGTGTCATGCAGGTCGGGTACGCAATTTCAAACTGCTTTTGATAAAGCAGGGTTGACCTGGGTGACAGACGCAATCACACAATGCCTGGGTGACAGATGCAAGTACAAGTACACCGTGTATCAATGCCCGGAAGCAGCTTGTTATGGACGAGAGTTCATCTCTGGATTGAACTGTCGGCCCAAATGTTGATTAGAGGAAATGTTTCTTCATCCCTGTTGCAATCTGACTCATGGTGTGTCTCAAGCAATAAAAATATGGCTAAACAGAATAAACAGAAACATTCCTTGCGGAAGTGAAACCTTCACGCAGGCATGGCTGTTTGATATTGCGTTGGCTCACGAACAACCGTTAAGCATTTTGTCTCTCGCTCAACCCAGGTCAAAGCGTGTAGACCCACATCCTGAGGTGGGTCTCTGGGACCCGGGTTAACCTGGGTACGACCCAAGTACATGGTTTCACACTAAGCAGGATTGTGACCCGGGTAGCCAGAACCCGGGTCTGGACCTGGGTAGGAGTGCCAGTGTGAAAGGAGCTCTAGACGCATTTAGTAGGAATCAAAATGGGGGCTCTCAAGGCTAAAAAAAATCCCCTAGTCCAGATGGTATATTTCCAAGAGTGTTTAAAGAAACAAGGGAGGTCAATCAAGGTAGGAGATGTCCCAGCTGACTGGCATGTTGCAAATGTAGTACCCATATTTAAAAAGGGAGCTAAGGCAGAACCAGAAAACTACAGACCCATTAGCCTCATCTCCATAACATGTAAAATCATTAAATCAATTGTAAGTGGAGTATCTATATAGCAAAGACAACATAGGAGACAGCCAACACAGATTCAGAAAAGGTCGCTCCTGTCTGACAAATCTTAGATTTCTTTGAAGAAGTCACTACAAGGATGGACACAATAAAAGCCAATAACATCATATACTTGGACTTTCATAAAGCCTTTGACAAAGTGTAGAATGAAATCATAAAGCTGCAATATGTGGGGATACAAGCAAATCTATCCAAATGGGCAGCAGTGTGGAGTAGTGGTTAGGGCTCTGGACTCTTGACCAGAGGGTTGTGGGTTCAATCCCCAGTGGGGGACACTGCTGTTGTACCCTTGAGCAAGGTACTTTACCTAGATTGCTCCAGTAAAAACCCAACTGTATAAATGGGTAATTGTATGTAAAAATAATGTGATATCTGTATAATGTGAAATAATGTATAATGTGATATCTTGTAACAATTGTAAGTCGCCCTGGATAAGGGCGTCTGCTAAGAAATAAATAATAATAACTATTTAAAACATAGGAACCACAGCTTACTTGTAAGAGGGGAAACCTCAGTGGGGTGCCACAGGGCTCTTTGCTTGGACCCCTGTCGTGTCTTATCTGCACCAATGATGCAGATCGGGATAATGAGGACATTTCTCAAATTTGCAGATGACACAAAGCTTTGGGGAGTGGCCAACATATCTTCAAACACCCAAGAAATCCAAAAATATTTAAGAACCAACTTGACAAACCAACTTTGAGATCAATCAGCTTACAGTAAACAACCTCCTCTCATTCGCAAATGTTCTTGTTCTTAGATTAGGTGCAGAAAGCTTCACCTGTGGGATTCAGGTCCACATGCAATGCTCATATGTCTCAGCAGTGCCCTCGCTACAGAAAATCAGCCTTGTGGAGTTCTTTTAGAAGCAATTTGAAAATACTGAAATGAAGAGTCACACATAACACAAACAAAAATATGACAATAAACAGATAAATTAAATACTAGGTAAAGGACGTTCAAGCAACCCTTAAAATATTTAATTTAGGACAGCATTGTTTTTGTTAAATGTAACACAAACTGCATTGTACACAAACCTTGAATATGAACACATTTGTTTTTTTGGAAAGGATGAGTACACACCACAATCTGATACATTAACACATACAGTATAATTTATAATTAAATAAAACTTATAAACAAGTTGTTTCTCTTAAAAAATATACAGTATATGTTTATCTGACTGTGGAGGTGTTCTGTTAAGTTTGAGTGCACAGGAATGCTTAGGTATGTTGTGAACATGGCCAGCTTTTATGCTTTAATTTTAACTAGGGAATGATTACATTCCAAGGTCTGCCAAATCACATGCAGTATCCAAAGGTGTCATTGCTCTAACATTATTAATAGACCCCTACTGACCAAACAGTATTTATTAGCAATCACTGCATACAATGTGTATCAGTAACTGCAGTGGCAAAATAACTGGCATTTTGCAGAAGAAAGTCTGAATTTGACATTTAGACTTCTCATAAAAAATAAAAAATAAACTTTGTGAGGCTGTCTATCAAAACATGCATGGGGGACTAATAGTGGAAGAAAAGGCTGATCTCTTGTGTTGCACCTTCACAGATTTATTTATGACACTGTTATCTGCTCCGTTACTGAATCGTATCAAGAATTTGTCATATACTTGTACTTGCTAGAACCAAAGTCATTGTATTTTATCTTGCTCTTAATTGTATTAATACTTGTTCTGTGATTCTTGAAATGTATTTTTGTTTACGACTGTAAGTCGCCCTGGATAAGGGCGTCTGCTAAGAAATAAATAATACATTATTTATTTCTTAGCAGATGCCCTTATCCAGGGCAACTTACAATTGTTACAAGATATCACATTATTTTTACATACAATTACATTATTTTTACATACAATTACCCATTTATACAGTTGGGTTTTTACTGGAGCAATCTAGGTACAGTACCTTGCTCAAGGGTACAGCAGCAGTGTCCCCCACCTGGGATTGAACCCACAACCCTCCGGTCAAGAGTCCAGAGCCCTAACAACTACTCCACACTGCTGCCCTTTAAAGTAAAGTAAAGTAAAATAAAGTATTTAGTAACTGTTACAGAAAATTATTAGAACACTGATTATAAAATCGTAGGGACTACCTCTGCAGATATATAGTCTACTGCCTTTAGTAAAGTTAAGAGCCTGGGCGGCTGTGACATCACAGATGAACTCATGCTCCAGTAACAGAGCTAGCATTGTTTATAAAAACAGGAAGGGAACAACACTTACACTGTACATTACAGCCTGGCTATTATGCTTGTCTCCGCTCAAATGCATTAGCCATTAGTCTGCAAGTGTTTTTGTGTTAAAGCATAACATTCATGTATACCACACACTTGCCCACTGCTGTCTGACAAGGGTATGTTTAAAGAAAAAAATCCCAGTACAATGCCCTAAATATATTATCTGTAGAAAGAGTGCTAACCAAAATCAAGTTTCTTAACTCTTGAGCTTATCATGTTACTTTAAGTTCTTTTATGTTTTTTTTTTTTTTTTTTTTTTTACATTAGGGAATTTAGGACATGCACATATTTAATATAGAGCACTACAGACAAACTTCTGAATCCTGGTACGTTATAAAATGATGAACCCAAGAGTCAAAAATAAAATACAAACATGATCCCCTGTCAAAGATAACCACCTCTCCAAAATCTGACCAGTGCAGCTTTATATGAAGGTTCATCGCTCAGTGAATTCTAGATGGTCAAATTGGATAGGAGATCAAAAGCTTTTTTTTTTTTTTTAACTTTAACTTTTTAGAACCACAATGCAAATCAATAGGGATTTATCCACAAAACAACACCCAGTCTGAAAACTGATTAATCCCCAATTGAACGGTTATCCACTGCAGGAATCCCTGTAACATGTAGGACATATTCAGACTCCTGACTCCAGCTATTAGGGGTATACAGTAAGTCAGGTGTCCTGTCCTAGCCATACAGTTACCTCCAGATTTCAGATTCACTCTGGTCCACCACCAAATATAATCTCTTATTTGATAGGAGTTTCCATTTCTGGTATGTGCAGAATTGTATACCTTTACTTTGACTCAAGCTCTTTTATCCTGTCATTACAAACAAGTCAGCAGATATTAGCACCCCACCAGAGTTTTACACTCACTTTACTGTAAATAGTACTTTAGGTGGAAACAGTACTTTAGGTTGATTTGTGCACAAGAAATAAATCTATAGCGTGGTGGCAGGATAAATGGACTTTACCAGTGTATGCGCTTGAACAAAACACAGTCCTTGCAGGGGAGGGATCTAAAGTTCTAAAGTTTGCTCCACTTCGTTGCTGCTTAGTGAGAGAGAGAGAGAGAGAGAGAGAGAGAGAGAGAGAGAGAGAGAGAGAGAGAGAGAGAGAGAGAGAGAGAGAGAGAGAGAGTGTGTTTTAGCTCAAAGAATCAACATTCCAACATTTGATGGAACTGGCTCACTAATAGCACTATGCTGCTTTCACTTTATCAAGGATACTTGATTATAAACTTCCTCTGGAGCCTTCTTTACTTCTTCTCAGTGACGACTCTACAGTTCAGCTCTCTGTTCCTCAAACGAAAACTTTGTTAGCTGGTCTTACTGCTGCTAAAAAAAACTCCTAGTTTAGCGTTGGCTTCCTCCACACTCATTATTTTGGTGACACTGGATGCTCACCTTCTCTGATGTCATTCTGTTAGAACTTTCTACTGCCAGTCAACCCCGCCTCTGCCTTTGCAATTGGAATATGGAAGGAGGCCCATGCTAATGTGTCCACGCTGATCATGGAATAGTGTTTTTTTGTTTTTTTTTTACCTTATTTAGGTCCTTGGGAGGGGTTGGGGGGAAATAGGTTGGGGAAGGTTGCTCAGATCTGGGTTACTGTATATTTTGTTATTGTGATGTTCAGTTTTCTTCTAAATAAAAGAAAAATTATTAATCACAAAAAAACATTCCAACATTTGGTATGTTTAACATGCCTGTCTGAAAACAAACATTGGAGATATTTATAGGCTTTTATAATATATACATTATTATTATTTTTTTTTTATTTTAGTTTTAGAAATGACATGGTGGTTCGGTTTTAATGTAATATTGTTTACAAATAACAATAACACCACTGTAGACGAGATCACTGCACCTTAGTATTATTTTCCTAGTTTAATATAAATAAATACAAAATAATAGTCATACAGTAGCTAAACACTACACAGCATTTCTGGTCTTTCCCACGCTTTCATGCGACTGTCCCGAACCAGCAGTTAACCCGCCAAGTAGTTTCTTGGAATATAACGCGCTAACATCGTAGACTATGTAAAACATATTTTTAAAACTTTCTTTTTAACGCAATACACATCAGAGAATAAAAATAACTTCAAGAGACGAGGTGGTTTGACCTAAACACTCTCTTCAGCGTCCTAACTCGTATCTTAGGAACCAAGGGTATGACTTAATGGTAGGGGTGCACATAATAAATTATTTAGTTGTAATAGTCAAACACTATGTATATTTTAAATATATAGCAAAAATACAATATTTATAATATTATGAATGCAACCTTATTTAAAGAATGTATACAGTTTCCAGATTTTTTGGTAGTTTACGTAACATACGTTTCATACACCCCCCGTTTTTGTTTATTGCTGTGTTCCAGTAGTGTTTCCGGTATTGCTGAATGGCTGAGTGAAACTACAAGCAAGAGCTGACAGTTTGAAACCTTTTTGCACACGGGCGTCCATAACACGATCATTTCAAGCAAACATTTATGATATACATTTGCACGTTTTTATTTTAAGAATAAACAGTGAGTTCTTGTTACGCCTTCTATCATTGCTGTCATAAATCAAGCAGGTTTGTCTTTCTGTTTTACACATATCTTCGTTATTACATTGTTTTGGTTCAGCACCGGTGTTTTTTGTTTCGTGAGCTTTTGTTAATGTTATAGTTATTTTATTTGTTTTTTAAATTAAAAGAAGAATGCCTTGTATGTTAATGCATTTTGACATTTAGTTATTGTAAATGCTGCATACACAGGGTATTGGGCAAGGAAGCATTTTTATTAGTTATAATTTGCAGTGCATTATACGATATTTTATTAAATACAGTATGTTGATCTTTCATTAAAATACCCGAGAAAAAATACAACTACATGGAGTCGTTAATTAAGATATTAAAACCGACGAACCTGGAATAAGGGTAATTGTGAGGGTTTATATATATATATATATATATATATATATAGATATATATATATATATATATATATATACACACACACATACTGTGCTGAGTAGATGTCTTCTTTTTGCAAACAGCCAGTTAACTGGGAATGCAGAACAACTATAATGTAGAATTTATGCTTCTGAAACATTCTAGTGTAGAACATGGATGTCTGCGTGTACTTGTCAAAATGTCTCAGCAACACACACACACACACACACACACACACACATATATATATATATATATATATATATATATATATATATATATATATATATATATATATATATATATATATATATATAATGTATGATTAATACAATCACTAAAACTACTCTTGAAACTGTTTCTGTTGTGGAGGCCTCACAAGACAGCTCAGTAACAGATTTTAAAGTTCACTTTAAAGGTAGGCAGTGTCATAAAACTCAGTAGCCAACAATTTGTCCTCATTCAGTAACTTCAGTAGTGAAGACAATCCGTGGCAGCAGACATTAAAGTAATAGACTTGTAAAGTTGGCTTGTATCCTCACTGTTTGATATGCCAAACTATATTGTTTTCGGTTAGTTGAGTTCCCTCTGTAACCTTGTAGAATAACTGTACAGCACATAAATGTTAGCAGTAATTTTGTTTTACAGAAGTGAAAGATGGAAAACTTTATTCTATATGAAGAGATTGGGAGAGGAAGCAAATCTGTTGTTTATAAAGGAAGGAAAAAAGGAAGCATACATTTTGTTGCCATCATCTGCAGTGACAAGTCCAAGAGAGCTGAAATAACCAACCATGTAAGTATTTGACAGTTTGATTTAACATTTTAACATTTTTTTTGACTGACTTGTATAATCCATGAATTATGAAGAAGTGAAAATAGGTATTCTCGTGTCAGATATTTTAGATAGAATTAAAATTAGGTTTCCCCTAAATTGTATAAAATCTTGATTTAATTGCTTGTGAATGTTTTCTGTAATGTCATAGTTTTTGTTATATACATACAAGAGCAGGGTGCTCTTATTTTGCATGCTAAGCCTTCTGCTCACTTGCTCAATTTGCTGTACTAGAAGAGTTTCTAAAATGGTGTTCAGACAGTTTCAGTACCATAATCTATTAAACACATTTCCACAGGTGCGTCTTACCCATGACATAAAGCATGAAAATGTTGTTTCATTTCATGAGTGGTATGAGACCAGCAATCATCTCTGGCTTGTGCAGGAACTCTGTACAGGTGAGTCTTATAAAACCATAATATGTTTAGCTAAATATTTACAACAAATATGTTTATTTTCTTCATTAAAAAGTTTTTTTACATTCTGGACTCCGATGTCATACTGGGGGGTTAGACGTGGTTCTGAGAGCTCAGTGGTGCTTTCAGTTTTAAAATGTCATCAGAATGTGAATGGCTCTGTGAATGTATTATCATCTTAGTGGTTGTATAGCATGAAATCAAGTGTAGCTTGTTTTCTGTAAAATGTTCTTTTGTGTCACACAGTAAATATATTTGTGTTTTGCAGGGGGTTCTTTGGAGGCTGTTATAACTCAGGATGAGTATCTTCAAGAAGATGTGGTGAGGGAGTTTGGGATTGATTTGGTTAAAGGGTTAAAATACATCCATGAACTTGGTATCCTCTTCTGTGACCTCACTCCTGCAAAGGTAACCTACTGTATTTCAGGTTTTCAAAAAGCTTGCACACAGCAGTGAATATGAATTGTTTGCTCTGTGACATCATCAGCTAAAATAATAAATTAGTTGGTAGACCTAGATACTGTAGCTGTTGAAAGCCTCAATATAGTAAAGTCAGTAAATATCTGCTTTTGAAGGCATTACCTCTAGATTAAGTACTGTGGTGCACCTCCATTTGAGGTCCCTTAACTTAATAAAAATCAAGCCAAATGTCCAGATACTGGTTAAGGGCGATTAGGCTATTTATCTCAAGGTGTTGGATAATCCAAGGGCTATTTAAAAATAAATATATCTCTTCAATTTTTTTTTTTTTTTTTTTAACTAACAAAATATCTGTATTTCAAATTTAATTTACATTTGAAACAATTTGGATTTATGTATACAAACTGCAAATGTCAGAAGCCATAATCAAACTAAACTGTCTCATATCATTCTGTACAGATACTGCTGGATGGTCCAGGGACGCTGAAATATTCAAATTTCTGCCTATCTAAAGCAGAAGGCGAAAACTTAGAAGAATTCTTTGCTTTGGTTGTCTCAGAGGAAGGAAGTGGGGACGGTGGAGAAAGCACACCAAGAAGAAATCTCAAAAACCGAGTTCAAGGTTATTTCCTTTGATACTGCCTTATGATAAGAAACATGCTATTCTGATTAAAAAATAAAATAAAAACTTGATATTTCTCAGGCTCACTTTTCTATTTAGTATAGCAGCAACTTCATTACATTTTTGACTGACTTGTATAATCCATGCTTTATAAAAGTGACAATAGGCATTCTTGTGTGAAATATTTTAACTATAATTCAAACTGGTTTTCCATGAAGTGATTTTTTAAAATCCAGATTTCATTGCTAGAGTGAATGTTTTCTTTACTCTCATAGTTATTACATATATACAAAAGCAAGGTGTTCTTCTTACCTGCTCAACGTACTCTACTAGAAGTTTCCAGAATAGGGTCCGGGAAGTTTCTGGGTTTTTTTTTTTAGAAAGGAACAGTAGCATAATGTATTAAAAAAAAAAAAATGTCTACAGGTCCTCGTCTTACCCATGATTTATGATAAGGAACATGATATTATGATAAAAAAAACATACTGTATTTCTGACCCATTTTTCTCATATTTCAGATATGTATTTTGTAATGATTACAGTACAGCTGTGATTATGACAATTTTCAATATTTAATAGAACATTCAATTTCGCATGTTTCTATATGCACTGTCAATAAGTCTAACACATTAACAAATATCAAGAAGTGCTTTGAACTACGAATATACAATACAATTTGAAAACTTCAGTGTAAATGTACAGTAATGATAGACCTGCACTCAGTTATGTCTATATACTTTAAGTATTTATGTCATTATATGATAATTGAATGCGTTCCCTTTATGTACTGTATATGTGTTTATTTTCCAGGATCTCCAATGTATGCAGCCCCTGAAACTGTAAAGGGAGCAGATTTTTCCATTGCCAGTGACTTTTGGTCATTAGGTTGTGTATTATATGGCATGTTCTCAGGTTTGTCTTTACTTTTAATCCATTATCCTTTGTTTGTGTACCAAACTCCTTCATTTTAAAAGGAGTTTGGTAATGCAACTTTGGTTCCTCTAATACAACTATTTTATATTTTACAGGAAAGCCACCATTTTTTTCAGAAAGCTTTTCCGAACTAATTCAGTTGATTTCGTATGAAGATCCTTCACCCCTGGAATCAAAGGGTACAAGCTAATTATTATTATTTTTTTTTAATTGATACCTTTTAAAGTTTTGTATCACCCTAATTAGCAAATTTTACTTCATAAAGTCGAATGAAACCTGCTGAATAATGTAACTTTAACATATTGAATTACAAACCGCTTTGTAGGTTTCCATATACTCACAAAAATGGACAAATTTGACATTTCAGAATCTAACATAGAAATACTGTACTACTATTATGGCTTCTGGCAGAGTTTTGCTATATTATTTTGTAGTTTCTTTGATTACATGATGTTAAATAAAATATCTAAATTATGTGTGTGTCTATATATATATATATATTAATTACAAATAAATAATGTCTCAATCCTAAAATTGTAGGTGGTGCAAAACTTTTGGTTATTAATAGACATATATTGAAATACCTTGTTCATCCAGAAATGGATACACATTTGAACCGTTTGTAGAAATTAGTATACATATTCAATTAAAATGTTTAAAGTACATGGTGATAACAAAATCATTCCAGTAAATCTTACCTAACACATGTATATATTGCTATAACTTCTTTGGTCTCATATTTTCTATATGAAAAACACACACAGTATGGTAAAGGTGATTTTGATTTTTAATGGTAGTTTTTTAATGGTATTTGAAGCTGTTGATGAAGAATATTTATCAAAAGGTCCTTGAAATACTTCAAACTTCCAGAAGCAACTTGTGTGTGCCGGAAGAGTTCCTTCTACAGGTCAGATCTATGAAGTGATGATAATACATATTAGATAAGATTTACTGGAATTATTTTGATAGCAATAGATACTTTAATTATGATAACATATATATATATATATATATATATATATATTTTTTTTTGAACCCTAGATACCTTATTTATAAACATAAAGCATTTGAGAGAATATGGGTATAAGTAAAGTAATATAGGAGCTTGATTTCAACTCTGTTCTAGGTGCTACTGCTGTCAACCCTTCTGCTGAGTTTCAAAGTCTGATAAATGGTTTGCTTCAAAAGGATCCTCAGAAAAGGTAAGAGCTGCTGATTCACATTGTATTTATTTCAGCACCAATGGTCTGTTTGCTGTCATGCTGTATTTCCATACAAGTGGAAACTGCTCATTACATTTATTAATGTCAGAATACAGTTCAGGTCTGCATGTAAGTGTAATGAAAACACAGTATGAATGAACAATGGCAGCAAAATAAAGGAAACATCATTATATCTTGAGATATGGTGTTTGTTATTTAACCCAGAACAAAATTAAATCTGCAGTAATTATACAAAACAAATCCAGCACAAGAGAGTTAAACGGTCAAAGAAAAGACAGGAAAACCAAAAGAAATCTAGAGGAATCTCAGGCATTGGATCTCAGCCCATCAAAGTAGGAATGAAATGGCTTCCAAGCTGAATAAAACATATCAATAAACCCACACATATTTTCTGTAGTTTAAGGAATTGCATTACATCCTCAATCCAGTGAATTTGTGAGGGCAGGGAGCTTGCTTGTTTCTAATTAAACAAGATCAGATGTCGTCGGAATAGTGACATCACTGTGTGCTACACTGGAAAGTTCTATGAGTGGTGTGGGATCAGTGAACGATTGTAGAACCTGAGGAGGAGTCTTAAACATGTATGTCCAGTCTGGGGCCAACCTGCGATGGGACCAGTGCATACTGCTTGGTTATATTTTTCTCACAGGCCGAATCCAAGGCCAGGTAAACGTTAGCTAGTTTGGCCTTGTATGTGATGTTGCAATGAAAATTTTAGTGCACCTGGGTAAGAATGGACAACTATACTAATTTGTGATGAAATCCAAATGTTGTTTCAATGTAGGCAGTGCCGGGCATTAAAAAGAAAGTTACTGAAAGATATTAAGGTTACACTTTAAGTATACTGTATGGAAGTCTAAAATTGCTTATTTGCCAAAAAGAAATTGGATCACTATGCTGCCTGCCTTTACATGTAATCAAAATAATTCTGCCTGGTTTTACACATCTTATAAAAATTGTGTTCAGTTAAAGTTTTTTTCTTCTATAAAGGTTGAACTGGGCAGCGTTACTCAAGCACCCGTTTTGGCAAGGAGCTTTCACTGGAGGAAAGGAAGCCACGTCTTATGAAGACAAGAACATCAGCTTAAGGTGAAGCTCAAAACCTAGTGACGTATTCCCATGCAATAGGTCTTCTTACTGGTATCAAGAAATCTTAGTACTGACACTTGATTGCCATTACCTCCAGTATTGACAGCTATTTCTTGGCAACTGGAGACTGTTTAAGGAACCTGCACAACAACGGCAACGTAGTTCTACATACAATATGTGTGCTGTGTTCTGCTCTTGCACAGCATTTCATTGCAGACAAGGGTGTTTTCTAATTTGTAAATGATTACTCTGTAAATAAAAACAACAAAAAATATATACATACATGTATATAAGGTTTATGTGCTGCAGTGGGTTAATGCAGGGCATTGAAACAAGCATCTCTGATTTGTAATGTTACTGCTTGAGCTGGCTTTAGTAATCACGAAGTGCATTTAATCTAAAATGTAGTCTACAACTTGCCATTGATTCTCTGCTGATATTTATTGAGATGAATATTTGCAGTCATTTAGATGAAGTAGACATTTCAATGCTACATACAGTAATATGAACTTCCTGGGAAAGCAATTGACTGTACTGTGTAGCTCATTTGTCAAAATGATATGCATACTGGCATTAATCTAAAAAAAACATTATTAGCATCAATAGATATCATTTGTACAGCTACAGTGCCTCCTGTTTGCTAGGATAGGAAGAAAATGGACTTGAGAAAGGAGGGCTGAAAGAGGAATTTCATTTTAAAGCCCCCTGGAAAGAGCAGGATTGTGATCATAACCATATACTTGTGTTTTTCCTACATCACACACTTAAAATTTATCTTGTCATCTGTTTGTTTCAAATATCCTTTTGTTTTTTTTTTAAGAGCAGTAAAAAGTAAGTTGAACTGACTGAAATAATGTATGTTTGAGAGAAGTGTTTCTTTGTACATGGTTTTTGTCTACCTTAAAGCACTTACTCAGTTATTTAATTAACTTGTCCAGTATTGTTTTAAAATGGTTCAAGTCAAGTCACATCCCACTAACAGACAGCAATTAGTTTCATTAGGAGACTCTGTCTGGATTTGTATCGGTTGCCTTAGGCATTTCCCAAGGCTGGGACCCATTCTTTTCTCTTTGTACATGTTACCGCTGGGTGAGAGAATCTATAAACGCTGCTATGCTATGTCTCTGTAAAACCTGGTGATACCCTGGCCGTATCAGCCTTAGCTAAATACTTCACTGATGTGAAGAGGTGGATGTTCCATGTTTTTTTACAGTTAAACTCTGTTAAGACAGAGGTTCTGTTATTGGGTCCTCAGCAGTACCAGATTATATAAAGGAGATTCTAATCACATGTATACCTTTTCGTGATTTAAGATCAGCTGATGCAGGCCTTATGTGCGTTACAAGTGTACACAAAAAGGAAGAGAGGGAGAGCTTTTAGTCACTATGCTCCCAGGTTGTGGAATGCACTGCCACCTCATATCAGAAGTGCTACATCAGTTGATGAAAACTTAGTTTTTTAGATTAGCTTTTTTAAACTGAATTTTAAACTGCGTTGCTCTTGAATCTTTATACAAATGTATTATATTAAGATGTTCTTGTTTTTATACTGTAGTCCATCGCATATCTGACTGCGGTGGGACCAGAGTAAGGGCGGATATGTAAAAAGTCAGATAGCTGAATCCTGTTTTAAGTACCATTATACACAGCTGTAACAATTACTATATTCACACAATTTTTGAGATTCAGCTTTTATTGAGGAGCTCCCCTAAATCCCTTGCTTAGAAAGATACAGGGTATTGGTGCTTGTGACAGGGTAGCCATCTGCCACGTGGGTGTGTGCATTCACTGCTGAGTGACAGGCAGGAGATTGAAACAGAAGCAAACATGATTTATTTACGTATCAACACGCTGAACCGCTCACGCGACACTATCAGCAATGGTAGCGCACGGAGTACATGCAACACAGTGTATGAAAACAAAAATAAAACACTGTAAAAAACGATAAAATAAAAGGTGCCGTGAAAACAGCATGCACTACTCCTTAAGACACGGAGGTCCCGCTTATTCACCTCGCTCTCTATACGTTGGTGGGATCTGCAATCCCTGAAATAATCTTCTCTGTTAAATAATAAACAAACCCTGATTCCTGCTACTTGCCCGGCGGTTGGTGGTTTTGACTTGCTTACTCTTCGGTGTTCAACCCTGGTTCACAGACAGCCGTCGCCGAATGTCAGCTTCTTTACATTCTGATCTCGGGTAACTCTCATGACGATCAGAGGATTGTCAGGTACTTCATTAATTAATTACATTAATTAATTACAATAAATACACACTATTTACAATATACATTTACACAAACAACCATTTTCATGCGCAGGGCTCCTGCCCTGCCACAGTGCTGTATACACTTACATTAGTGTCAGGTAATTTACACAGTAGCAAAATGCGTAGGTTTCCAAAAAAAACAAACCTTTAAATTGTAATCACAACTCGCTTTCGGTTTCCTGTAGCCATTTTGCTTTAGCGCTGTACACGTGGTTGACGTTTCTGAAGAGCTTGATCATGGCGGATATTTGATGTGTGGATACAAGACGGATTACTGTATTAGCTTTTTTAAACTGAATTCTAAACACTGTTTTTCTTTCATTTCTATAGAACTGTATTGTATTTCTTCTGTTTTGTCCTGTATGTTGCTTTGATATACTTTTTGTATGGAAGGCACTATATAAATGAAGTACTGATTGACAAAGGTACTATTTTCAACAAAGACTTGTAACAACCTTCCTATGTAAAAGTGAATCTTTTTTTTAAAGTTAGTTTTTTTTCTTTTAAAAACAATAGAAGTAAACCACTTTGTAAAAATGCCCAAGATATCAAATGGCTTGCTTTTTTCAATGTTTGCCCATTTTGTACATCAAGCAGCATATACTTCCCCCAGCTTAGTAAAACAAAACCTGCATTATATTTGTATTCTAGAATCATCTAATAATTCTATTTAAATATAGAAGAGCACCACTGCATTATGTCTGTGATTCATAACCTTTACAACACTGAGCTTCTTTCTTTCCACAGTAAGGCCACAGTCATACTTTCTTTTTACACAAATGGACCTTGGCATTAAGCCTGACTTCTCCCTGGAACAAGGCTCCCTTGTGTTTCTGATCATCTGGTTTTCAGATTTCTTTTTACTGTACTTCATATATTTTTAGGATGTCTTATTCACATAATCATCTAAAGCAGTGGTTCCCAACCTTTTTGGGTGTGCGGACCCCTTGTGAACCTTCAAAAATTATTCGGACCATGTGAACAGGATGGCTGTACGGTGACGTCAGACCAGAAACCAAAACACAGGTGCTGGCAGGTGAAACTCGGACGCTACGGCACTCAGCGTTTTATTAACTAAACAAATAAAAGGTTTAAACAAAACAAAACTACATAAAACAGAAGGCAAGTTGGCCAAACAACTAAACAATAAACAGCAACAAGTAGTATGCTGGTTGCAAAACCAGCATACCTAGCAATTGTTTCTCTCTGTTACCTCCAGTCAATAAACAATAAATAATAAATAATAACAATAACAAATAATGTGGTGGATGGCACCTCGCTCGTCCTTGCCAAAATAAATCAAACACAGCTTCTCGCCACCATATATAATATGAATCATTATACAAATACAGAAATAATACAATAAATCATTAAAGTAGCGCACACATATACATAGGGGCGGGGCTCCCTGTCACAGACCACCATGTACTACTATCATAGTGACACACAGCTGCTATACAAGGAAGGTCTTCATTTTGCTTTCCACTATAGTGCGGCAATTGATAACGATGCCATACGGAAAATTGATTAACTTACCTGATGAGATGGCTGGTGCCGTTTCGGCGATGTCATAGCCTGAATGTCCGATTGGAGTGATGACAGTTTTAACCTTAAATCTGGTTCCACATCCAACCTACTACGGGACTTTGATTTCAACCCAACAAGATCAGAAAATCCACTTTCACAAGAGTATGTGGTGGAAAACAGCATCAGGTGCTTCACTGCCTTGTGGGACAGTTCCGGTACTCAGATTGAACATGTAACCAGAAGTCAGATATCATTGCGTGAAGACTAACTTTAAAGAGCTGTCACATAGCTTGTACTGCATTTTACTGTCAGCGTTCACGAATGGGTTAAGCACAAATGAAAAATAGGTATTGCCACCCCCTACCTAAAGGCTAACTTACTAAAAGTAAATTTTACTTTGTTCAGCTGAGTTCATATATGCCTCCACTGAGAGCATATGAATCCATTCAAATAATAGACTGCAGTTGCTATGTAAAATATGCACCCCATCAAATAAAAAAACAGCAACATTAGCACTGTAAACAACACACAACTTACAGAATTGTGGATACAAGTTTTTATAATCAATTGGCAAATCAGAACCTTAACACCACGTATTATTTAGTTCTACAAGTCATTACGTGACAGCAGCGTGAAACATTCGATATAAAGACAAATACAAGATTACAAAATCACAAAATCAAAAGGAATTAGGCAGCTTGTCATGTCGTGGCAAGAAATTGACAGTTTTACGTACATTAAGAGATGTAGCCTTGCCTTATTTAGTTGAAAGAAGGAAACAAGGCCAACAATAGTTTGTTCACAGCGCTGTCTGCCATTGTATGGACTCCTTGTCGCATTCGTTTACCGTCTTTCTTCAAAATCTCCAGTACTAATGTTATTCTGCCATTGAATTGAATGTCTCTCTTCTTGGGATCTTACTGTACTTATTTTCCTCAGGTCGCATATAGTATCAAGATTCAACTGAAGCCATTATTGAAAACATTTAAATCGCACACAATAAAAAGAATACGCACAATGTTTTTTTAGCCTTTGGAAATTCTTGGTGAGGCCATGCCTCATTTCCTCATCTAACAAGCTGCCCTTATACTCCACTGCCACTTGCTTCATTTTCACTCGCTTTCCTCTTCAAAGACCCTATTTTTATCCAGTGATCCATTGCTAAACATTTTGCGCTCCACATCGAATGCTAAACAGGTGCTGTCACTCTGCTAAGCAAAGCTGCAACTCCGGTACTCTGCCTAAAAACTGACCCAAGACGGGACTCTGCCTAAAAACGGACCCAAGACGGGGGAAGCAAGCTGCAAGCGAGTCAACGACCACAAGCAATGAGACTGAGGCCCGGCTGGAGGACTGCCGTAAAACTCACAGGGACTGTTATCAGACAAACCAGTCTAGGTCTGCTGTACACCTAAAACCACAGTATCCAAAAGAAACTGTGCCCTGCTACCTGCATAGCTAAAAGATTCAGCGAAGAGGACAGAGCGAACAGGCGCTGTTGTGGATCCTATACCGAGGACTGCAGCTGTTTGTTGATTCTATCAAGAATTGAAAGCTTTGTTGCCGAGTTTGATCCAACGTGGGATTGAAGACTTTATTGCTAAGAGGAGAGCCTTTTGAACTGGACCCTTCAACAGATTGAGTTTCCAAACCAACGGACCAAAAGTCTAAGCTTCAAGGAACCATTGAGTATAATTTTGCATTTTCCTTTCATGGAACTAAATTGATTAATTGTAACACATTCACATAGAATTGAACTGTTAATTATTTAGTTTGCATAGTTTGCGTGTGAAATAACTTTTAGTGAAACTTGATGAAGTAAATATAAGTAATCTACCTCATGTTGTTGTATGAAGAATTTCTTTAAAAGTAAACTTGCCATATACCATTAACCCTTTGCAGTCAATTTATTAAGTGCGCGTCAGGCGCGTCAGGTCCAATTTATTTTCACACGCGCAGTTAATTTTAGATGCGCTGTTTAAAAGTATTTTTTTTCCCACAGTCAAACGGATTTAAAAGGCCCTGCATATCAACAAAGCACTCACTAGGCATCTCCAGCCCCGCCCCACCCTTTCGTTCATTATAACTTTCACATATGCTAATAAATAAATAATAATAATAGTCGTACATACCGATCAATCATCTCCTGATCACTCGTTTTATCACCAAACGCCTCAATAATGCGATCCAAGTCATTATTTTATTACTACAACATCTCAAAAAAGCTCTGCAAATGTCCGTGATATTCTCTGAGCGCTGATGCAGTACCAGCCAGCTTGTTTCCTTATGAATGTCCCTATCTGATGCCAGGGGCAAGTATGACTATTCCGACATTGGACCTGATAGGAATAATTGCAATGTCGGACCAGGTCCAACATAGGACCGCAAAGGGTTAATAAGCTTAATGTGATATATTCTAAGATTGTCTGCATCGTTTCACTCTGAAGCTGTGATTGTATGTGGGCGTGTGTGTGTGAGCAAGCTACTACGTCACAGCCTGCTTGCTTGCTCGAGTGCTGTTTGTATGTGAGGAGACAGGCGGTGTCATATTTCAATTGCCTGCTAGCCAGCATGAGTGCAGTGAGAGTTTTTGACTTGTGTTTGGTGCTTAGAGACTAAGATTTACTTTCTGACTTTTCTGATTTCTGTTTAATGTGTGTGTACTTAATAAAATACTACTATTGATTAAACATTCCTTGTGCTTGCGAGTATATGTGTGTTCATAGTAAATCCTCGATCTTTGTAACACGTCAATTAAATATTATTAATAAGAGAACTAATCAACCCAGATAAACATTCAATTATCAATTGTTTAATTGTTCCTGCATTACAATAAATTAAATAGAATGTGGTCTATTTTTAGTACAAAGTGCATAAATCAAAGTTGCTACACAGGCAAATTATTTACCAGGAATCTATTTTTAAACAAAGGAATTTATTAAACATGCATTCAACCTAATAATACGCTCAAAAATAAAAACGAGCGGGGGGCTCCCGAGTGGCCTATCTAGTAAAAGCACTCGCTAGAGTGCAGGATGCGCTCTATAGCCTGGACGTCGCGAGTTCGAGTCCAGGCTATTCCACAGCCGACCGTGGACGGGAGCTTCCAGGGGGCAGCGCTCAATTGGCCGAGCGTCGCCCGGGGGGAGGGAGGGTTAGGTCTGCCAGGGTGTCCTCGGCTCACCGCGCACCAGCGACCCCTGTAGTCTGGCCGGGCACCTGTGGGCTTGCCTGTAAGCTGCCCAGAGCTGCGTTGTCCTCCGACGCTGTAGTTCTGAGGCGGCTGCACGGTGAGTTTGCAGTGTGTAAAGAAGCGGGCGGCTGACTGCACACGCTTCGGAGGACAGCGTGTGTTCATCTTCACCCCTCCCGAGTCAGCGCAGGGGTGGTAGCGGTGAGCTGAGCATAATAAAATAATTGGGCATTTCAAATTGGGGAGAAAATAATAAAAACTAATTGGCAATGACTAAATTAAAAAAAAACAAAAAAACGAGCAAGGCAGAATATCAAACAATTAAGTAGGGAATACATTAAAACAATTGCACAGTCACTATTACATGAAACAAAGTTACAATAAAACAAAGCAGTAGACAACAATTTAATTGGTGAAAACAACTTCTATAGATTTCACTGTAAGCGATTATTTTATAATCGCTGAACTGTAAATTGCATGCAATTACAATGGAAACTCCTTCATAGTTTACCATACACAAAACAAGAAATACACATTTAGGATACCCATTAGTGAAATATCTGATTGCGTATTTTAAGAAATGTTCTAGTACTGCAGGTGACATAGTATTACTTGCATGAGACATTCTCTAAAATGACTTCACAATGAACACCACAACTAAGTTACCAAAATTACAATATGAACTCTTTATATGGTATTATACCTGTTATCAAATCACGTACATGTATTGTGGCGGGGTGCCCTGCCAATGTGCGTTTTTTGTGTTTTATGTTATATGCAGGATGTTCATATGTATGTGTGTAATGGTGCACAAAGTCTGGGTTATGTAGCATGGGTGATTTAAAATGTATATTTGTGTTTAGGCACGGGATTGCACAATCACTTCACATGCAGATTAAAGTGGGTATTTGTATGGGGGCACGGGGAGTGCAGAATTAGTTCACGTGCAGACTGTGCTGGGATTCAAGATTGATTAGCAAGTGAGTCCCAGCACAGAGTCAGCTTTCATGCACACAGGGTTGGTGTTCAGTGCGGAGAGAACGAATTTAAAATATAACAATTGCTACTCGTTCGTCCACTGTTTGTTTGTCTGTCTATTTATTTTGGCCAAGGTGCCGTTTTGTTTGTTCAGTGTTTCTGTTTTGTTCAAACCTTTTACTTATTTTACAATAAACCGGCGTACCAGTGCATTCATTCATACCTCAGTGCTGTCTGTGTCTGTTTCCTCCCTGGTCTGACGTCACCCACCAAGCCAATCTGTTCACACGTGTGTGTGTCTATATATATATATATATATATATATTGCTCTATATAGCATACCCTGATAAGCATTAGCTTGATAATTGCGTGTACCTTCCAGTCATATAGTTCCATTTTAGGGATAGCTGGATGTCTTAAGGGAACCAGAATGCGTCACACACCAACTCGACAGCTTTGCAGCCATTTTGAAGGGACCAATTGAGTAGCGGTGCACCTTACTACAACTTGGCAGTTATCTTGAAGGGACAATTTTAAGTTGCTAAAACTCTTGTCTAAGGGATTTTCAGAACAAAGGGAGGACAGAGAAAGTCTCTGATTGGCTAGTCATATCAGGGCCTAGACACTATTTGAAGTAGAGGGATCAATCAACGTCTCCTGTTTCGGACAGACTTTGAGTAGGTTACCTTGATTAATTGGTGATAACCCGTGTCTCTGCATTTGCATACTGAGTAAATTATCTTGATTAATTGGGGATAGCCAGTGTCTATGCATTCATAGACCTAAACTCATTACTGAGAATATCCATCTGTCTGCAATATGACCTACACATCCATATAAAATGACAAAGCGTTTAAAAGCGCTCCTTTCACAGGCAAATGCATATATATTATGCTTGTTAAGCAGGACATGACTGTACAAGTATAATACCTCATCTACAAAATTGTCCTTGAGAACACTGGCAAGTTATAAGCATTCCATTTAAACTGACATCATAAATACTTGATTTGATTCAGCAATAGGTGTGCATAAAGATAAACAGTATTCAAAATGGGCTTCTCCACAAATATAGTACAAGTATCGATATTACAGGGTCATATTTTAGCATTTCAAATACGCATTTTAAATCGCCTCTCTGTTAGTTAAGCTCAGTAGGAAAATGGGTTTCATATAAAATGTCAGACATTACTTTGGTATGACTTACTGTACTAAGTATGGTGGTGCAATTTTTCAAGATTATTGCTGTTCTTGGTGTAAGTAGGTAAACTTTATACAGTATAACATGATATTGAATGACAATATATTTTACAAAATCTAGTACTGGTATATGCTGGTATATAACCTTATGTTTTTGATATTTCCACAGCAATGGCAAAAGTCAGAACTTGCCAAGGTGCGGGGAGTTACCAGAGACCATTACAGATTTACAGAGATCAAGAGTGGGACTGGACAGCAGCCAACTTCTCAGCAAGTCATTTAAATTAGGCAGTGCTTCAAGAATAGGTAATCCAAGAATGCTCATGGTTACCTTCAGAAACCTATCATGACTCATTACGTCAGAGTCACATTCATTAAAAAAATTACTATAAACTTGTATGCATGTTTGTTTGATTGTACGGGTGGCCAAGGCATGAGATGCTTTGTCTATTTACTCTGAATTAAAACTAACAAGAAACATTTTAGGCATCCAATGTAATACAAATTAAATTACAGAACTGATGATATATATACAGTGCCGTGAAAAAGTATTTGCCCCCTGTCTGATTTTCTGCATTTTTGCACATTTTTCACATTGTATTTGGTCAGATTTTTTTGTGGGTTATAGTAGTATATAGAGGGGGTCTGAGAGAAAAAATGACACCAACATTTGGTGTGCAAGGTAATCAAACATGCAATCTTCAGGTGTGAAAAAGTTATTGCCCCTCCTAGTTAACTCAACCCAATTAAAGGGATAATTAGGGTCAGCAGTTTGAGTACTTTGGTTAACAACCAGGCCTGATTTGGGCCGGCACTGCCCAATATAAATCTGACTAACTTTGGCCCTTACCGTCAGAGTGAATGAAGTTGTCAGCACACAGGTTCTAGAGGCACATCATGCCACAAACAAAATAAATTCCGGAAAAAAGTTGTTGATGCCTATCAGTCTGGAAAGGGTTACAAAGCCATTTCTAAGGCTCTGGGGCTCCACTGAACCACGGTCAGCACCATATTGTCCAAATGGAGAAACTTTGGGACAGTAGTGAATCTTCCCAGGAGTGGCCGTCCTGCCAAAATCTCTCCAAGAGCAAGGTGTAAAATCGTCCAGGAAGTCACAAAGAACCCTAGAACAAACATCCAGGGATCTGCAGGCCTCTCTCGCCTCGGCTAAGGTCAGTGTTCATGACTCCACCATCAGAAAGACACTGGGCAAAAATGGGATTCATGGCAGAGTAGCAAGGCGGAAACCATTGCTCACTAAGAAGAACATGAATGCTCGTCTCAAGTTTGCCAAAAAGCACCTGGATGATCCTCAAGAGTTCTGGAACAACGTTCTATGGACAGATGAGTCAAAAGTGGAACTTGTTGGCCGACATGGGCCCTGTTATGTCTGGCGAAAACCAAACGCTGCATTCCACAGTAAGAACCTCATACCAACTGTCAAGCATGGTGGTGGTAGTGTCATGGTTTGGGGATGCTTTGCTGCATCAGGACCTGTACGCCTTGCCATCATTGAAGGAACCATGAATTCTGCTCTGTATCAGAGAATTCTACAGGAGAATGTCAGGCCACCCGTCCGTGAGCTGAAGCCTGAAGCGCAGCTGGGTCATGCAGCAAGACAATGATCCGAAACACACAAGCAAGTCTACATCAGAATGGTTGAAGAACAAGAAATTTGAAGTTTTGGAATGGCCTAGTCAAAGTCCAGACCTAAACCCCATTGAGATGTTGTGGCAGGACCTGAAACGAGCAGTTCATGCTCGAAAACCCACAAATGTCACTGAGTTGAAGCAGTTCTGCATGGAGGAGTGGGCCAAAATTCCTCCACGGCGCTGTGAGAGACTAATGAATAACTACAGGAAGCGTTTGGTTGCAGTTATTGCTGCTAAAGGTAGCGTAACCAGTTATTGAGTCTAAGGGGGTGATTACTTTTTCACACGGGGGCACTGGGTGTTGTATAACTTTCTTTAATAAATAAATGAAATATGTATCAAATTTTTGTGTTATTTGTTCTCTCGGGGTCCCTTTTATCTAATATTAGGTTTTGGTTGAAGATCTGATAACATTCAGTGTCAAAAATATGCAAAAATGCAGAAAATCAGACGGGGCAAATACTTTTTCACGGCACTGTATGTATGTGTATATATATATATATATATATATATATGTGTGTGTGTGTATATATATATATATATATATATATATATATATATATATATGTATATGTGTGTGTGTGTATATATATATATATATATATATATATATATATATATATATGTATATGTGTGTGTATATATATATATATATATATATATATATATATATATATATATATATATATAGTTTGAGAAAAAGGAAAACTGCTGTGTACCAGAATGATCAATAAGAAAAAAGAAAAAAGAAGAGGATATTCCAGGTTCTTAAAAAGGTAGAATAATTGATTACAAATCAATTATCAGGACGTTTCGGACTACAAGTCCTTCATCGGCTGAATACAGAAAAACTGTGCTTTAAGAAGTTGATAAAAAACAAACAAGTAGTCTTTTAAACAAAATTCCAGAATGATGATGATGAAGATGATGATGATGATGATGACCTCAGAATAGAATGTTCATTCCAAATGGCTCCAAAGTGCCTAGTTTGAAAATAAGTTCACATTCCTTTTGTTTCCTGACAGCATTAGTTCCATAGCATTGAACCATCCCACAAATTGTAATGTCTTCTATAGTGTGGTCATTTCTGTTAAAATGTCTGGCGACAGGAAAGGTAGAGGTGTTAATTCATATACTTCTCAGATGTTCCACAAAGCGATCGGCCAAGCGTCGTTTTGTTTCACCAATATATAGCTTGTTACTTTTGATGCAGCCAATGCAATATACTATTCCTTTACTAATGCAAGTAAAAGTATCATGGATAGTAAATGAGGATTTTGCTCCCTTAACTACTGTGTTGCTGTGAATGTATTTACAAGTTGCACAACGTGACCTATTGCATGGAAACGTACCCTTAAGACTGTCCAGATTGGGTCAAATGTTACTGTGGACCAGATGCTCTCTTAGATTTTTGTCGCTTCTGTATGACATTAGAGGAGGGTTATTGAAAATAGGAGCTGTAGAAGGATCATCTTGAAGAATGCTAAAAAAATTTTGTATGATGTGTTGTACTTTTTTGGTCATAGGATGATATGTAAGAACAAGGGGAATACAATTGTTGGTATTCTGTGTTTTGGTTTTGTACAAGGCATATATAGTATATATATATATATATATATATATATATATATATATATATATATATATATATATATATATATATATATATATATATATTTAATAGTACCAACAGTTTTGGAGAAATATTTAACATTTATACTCTATGGCCTCATTTTTATATAAAAACTGTACAGTAGCATTAGCTTAATCTTTTTGGAATATAATCCTTAGGGAAAATGCAAAGTCTCACTCCCATTGTGCCCAAAGTTGTGTTTTTCTTCATTTTTACAGTACCTACACACTGGAATTAAAATACACCAAAATGCCATACATTGTCAACTTTTTTTTTTTCACTATCACAGAGAATGTTGCTGAATTTAGACCAAAGAGTGCCACAGATGGTGATGCCAGTGAATCAATTTTTCTTCTCAGGTATGGAGGTTAAGTTCCACCATTCAGTCTCCATTTGTCAAATTGTGTGCTCTAAAATCAGACTAAATAGTCTGGTGATCCTGAGCCTCGGGCAATTTATTATTATTATTATTATTATTATTATTATTATTATTATTATTATTATTATTATTATTTAATTTTTTTTATTATTGTTTTAAACAGTTCTCGTCCAACCCCAAGGACAAGCACTGCTATGCAAAATTCAGTACAAGAAGCATCTAAAATTCAGGTGAGTTCAATTTAATTTTTTTTTATCAAATATTGTGCATGCTAACATTAAATGGGCAGCAGTGTGGAGTAGTGGTTAGGGCTCTGGACTCTTGACCGGAGGGTTGTGGGTTCAATCCCTAGTGGGGGACACTGCTGCTGTACCCTTGAGCAAGGTACTTTACCTAGATTGCTCCAGTAAAAACCCAACTGTATAAATGGGTAATTGTATGTAAAAATAATGTGGTATCTTGTAACATTTGTAAGTCGCCCTGGATAAGGGTGTCTGCTAAGAAATAAATAATAATAAAATAATAATAAATAATACTGCCATCTTCTGCCTGTACTGCAGTTTAAGTAGGGCTTTTGTTTTTATTCATTTCATTTTACAGTGTTTTATTTTTTAGCTATTTTTGAGATACCCCGAAATCAGGTTTTTTGGGGGCTTTCGCTTTTTATATATTGTATGAAATTATTGTTTTCGGTAATCCAAAAATGCTTGAGCGTTTTTTTTCTGTTACAACATGTATAGTAACGCGACAGTACTTGCACACTTAAGCTGTACCTTCTTTCCTTTGCTGTTTTCATCAACAAAATCCTTATGGTCATGGGCACATTCTTCTGGGGTTTTTGTGTGTCTAGGATTTTTTTTTTTTACATTTCGTCACAATTTCCAATTTTGTTTTAAATCCTCCCTAACTAACTGTAATACGGCTTTAAATCTAGCAAACAAGCTTCCATTCCTAATTGTAATCTCGTTTTAAATCTTGCAAGCGGAGTCTCCAATAGAAATTTAGGAATTTGCTGCCACTTGTTGGGGTGGGTTTAAAGTATTCAGATCGAATGGGAAAGGGGTGAAGTCAACGTGAATTGAGTAACCATTTCCAGTGTTATTCCAGTGTTTATTGCTATACACCGTTTACATTTATTTTTGTATCAGTGGTGTTTTACCAGTTAAAACTCCAAATTAGAAGCCCTAAGTATAAGTCTGTCTGCTTTTATTCTTTGTTAGTTGTATGTTGTACAACAAAAGTAAGAACTTATTTAGATAATAATAGATTAAAATTGATATTCTCTTTGTGAACATATCATTTTGAAATGTTGAAGTACAGATAAAAAGCTAACAAATGTAAAAAAAAAAAAAAAAAAAAAAAAAAAGTCAGTTCAGAATGCAACAAAATAATGTCCAGGGTAAAAAAAAAATATTTTTAATAACAAGAAGTGTAACCAAGATAGCATTCTTCCTATAGGAAATCAAGTATCAACCTTAAATGCTGTGATTTTGCCAGATATCAAATCTGCAATTTTAATGGATTGGTTAAATTATAATTCAGGGTTCAAGATGATGTCCCAGATAACAAGCAGTACATTTTTAGAAAATGAAGAGCAGTGGTGGAAAGAATGTGAATAATTATCCACACTGTGGCATAATGGAGTGTTTTGTATAGAGGTATTTGCTTACTGATGTTGCTAGGAGACCTGCCTCTGGAGTTACAGGCTAGCTTTCTCAGCAAAATTGAAAGGCTGCATAGAAACAAGGGAGAACCATAACAATACAAAGTTAATGTTTCACTTAAGAAAAAAAAAGTGTGTTAATTTAATTAAGTTTATTTAAATGTGAGACTGTTAAGATTACTTCCAGTATATCAAATATTGCTAAATGTAATATTCATTCAGTCTGATCTCTGAAAATCAGACACGTTCCTGCCATCCTTCTACTCTGTATTTGCAGTTTGCAACCCTTGCATATTTACGTCAAGAATACTGTTTTTTATTAATACAGGAACAAATGAAACATTGTAAACTATTATGGTGTATTGGCATATTATGGTATCCATCCCCAAAATTGGAATGGAGAATGCAATAGTGCAAGTGATTATTATTTATTTTTTTTATATGCAAGGCTTTGCTAGCTGTTGCTAAGTGTTTCATACAATGTTGGCACAGAGAGAAACACAGAACAGACACAAGGGGGGTTACGTTAGTCTGTTGGCATTTTAAAAAAAGAGCTCGTAATAATATTCTTAGGCATTGCTTTGATATAAAACATTAGTCATGAAGATAAATACTATCCCCCTTCCCCCTGCTCATACAGTTGGAAAAGCCAGGTAGCTAGCTAATGCTGTAAGAAGTTATAATCCAATCGTCCAGTGTTAAAGGTTTGACGCAGCAGCCAAAAGACAGTGACGTTGTTTTGAAGGTCAAAAGCACAATGACCTTTTACAATCTTTCATCTAGTGGATTCAGAAACATAATAGCAAGGAGTTTTGCAATTATAAATATCTCGGAGATAAAAAAAAAGAGCTTTAATGTGTTATTGTCATTTGATTAACTTAGCTTTAAGAAGCAAGCTGTCTGGTATGGTGTTATTGCTATTATGACTCAATCTTTCCTGTCTTGTATTGTTATTTTTAGATACTGCACATAGCAACATGATATGATTAATTAGTTTTTGTTTTGTTATTATACTATTTTCCCACTGTGATAGGGGGTGTGGGGTGCAACAGTTTTATTCACAGGTAGCGCACATGAAAGAAAACAAAATCTAGTAGTGGTAACAACTGGGTGAACATACATAGCAATGTAAAATGATCAAATAGAAAAAGAAAACACTGACAAAACACAGCTCGGCACTGCTCCTACTATAAAGAAGGGCCCCTCGAACTCACCTCAAACTCACTATACTTTCTTAGGACTGAAATCTTGAAAGTAATCCCTATCCTATTCCTATACAATAACAAGTCGATCTCTGACCCCCGAGATTTCAAAAAAAGTATTTTGGCTGCTCACCGTGCTGTAGTTGTCTTTCACAGACGTGCAAACTGGCTTGCCCTGGCTCGAAGCAGAGAGGTGTGTTTCAGGAGCTCCCTTTTATAGCAGGGTGCTCTGCTGGGATGCGCCCACCAGCTGGTTAAGGAATCTCAGTCAACCAATCTTCAGCTACGATACCCTGTAAACAAAACTCAGCTGGCAACATATCACAGGCAGAGCATCTGGCTCTCTTCTGCAAATACATGCATGCGTCTGAGAAGCCAGTGATGGAACGCGGTCCCTATTACACCCACAAATAAAATAAATGGTAAAATATTATTGACCTTGACTTTGACCTAGAGATTGGCTGTTTTTTTAACAGTCTATAAAACAACTAAAAGATTAATTTAATTAATACAGTCGCAGACAAAAGTATTTGGGAAGTTAAAAAAAAAAAAAGAGAAAAAACACAAAAAGTGATTTCTATAATTTCTAATTCTATTGAAAGATAGAGATTCAGCTTTATAATAATAAAAAAAAAATATTACATAACATGCATACTATGAAAAATAACATGCACAAATGAATTTCAGACTTTGACAAAAGTATTTGGGCACCCTTACATTAGTATTTTGTGTGTCCCCTCCTTCCTTTACAGCTTGCAGTCTCTTTTGCATTTTGAAACCAGTTCCTGGCATCTTTCCGGAGATAGTTTTGCACATCCTTCAACAGATACAGCTTTGAGTTTGGCCATCGACCTGGGTTTCCTTTTTGCAACAGCAGCCTTCAAGTCAATCCACAACATCTCGATGGGATTTAAGTCTGGGGACTGAGATGGCCAATCCATAACTGTAATCTTCCTTTTTTTCAGAAATTCCTTTGTAGACTTCACAGAATGCTTAGGGTCATTATCCTGCTGGAATACAAACTTCCGTCCAATAAGCCTTCTAGCACTGAGTAACAGATTAGTTGATATTTTGCAGCATTCATTGATCCTTCTACAATACTAAGGTCGCCAGTGCCTCAGGAAGAAAAACAAGCCCATACCATCACGCAGTCACCATGCTTAGCACTGGGCATGATGAACGTTTCTTTAAATTCTTCTCCTCTCTTCCTCCAAACATATTGTTGCTTTCTTGGTGAAAAAAGTTATATTTTGGATTCGTCTGACCATAAAATTTGGTTGAAGAAATCATCAGGCTTCTTCAAGTACTCAATGGAAAACTCCAGTTGCTTTCTTTTGTGTATTGTTTTTAACAAAGGTTTGCATCTTGGTTTTTGCCCATGTACATTCATCTTGTTAAGGCATCATTGAATTGTTCGCTTGTGAATTTCTTCACCATCTTCTCTCGATTCATGTGTCAAATCTTTTGTAGTAATCTGAGGATTTTGTCAGGCTGCTCGAATGATTCTTCTTCCAGATTTTGCAGACATCTTTCTTGGTCTTTGTGTCGGGGTACTCCCTGCCCCTGTGTTGATTATATTATTATCATTTAAATGTATTTTATTTGACCAGCATGGTACTTGTTTTGTTTGAGTTTGTCTGTTTATTTTGGCTACTGTGCCGTTTTGTGAGGTGTTTTTTGTTTAAATATTTTTTTTATAATAATCTCCTTTTCGCCTGTGTTATTGTCAGTAATAGCCCTCGCAGTGCTTTTGGGTAAACCAAGTCTTTCTGCTATTTCTGGTAGTTTCCCTTTTTGCGTTTAGTTGTATCACTGCCATTTTGAGATCGTTGCTGTTCTCTTCAGTTTTAACCATTTTTGTTGCTTTTTAATCACAAATTTCCAATTTTATTTTTCAGCACTTGATGATTATGTATTTATTTATTCTATAATTATCATCAGGTGTTGGTTTTCAATCATGATAATTAGCAACAAATGTGTTTCATACGAAATATGTTGATTGCCCAAATACATTTGTCAAAGTATGAAATTTAGTTTATGCATGTTATTTAATAATTTGTTGTTTTATTATAAAGTGGAATCTCTACTTTAATTTATATCTTTCAATAAAACAATTAGAAATGATAGAAATCACTTTCTTTCTGTTTTTTCTCATTTAACTGCCCAAATATTTGTCTGCGACTGTATATAGCTAGAAGTATATTCTAATTAAGACATTTAACAATTAGTATTCATTACAGTACATATGTCCTTTGTGATGTCATCCTTTGACAATAACACCAGATGTATATGTTATAACAAATAGTAGGGTGTTACCCTTGATTCATGTTCCGGCCTGAGGTCGATATACAGTGCCTTGCATAAGTATTCACCCCCCTTGGACTTTTCCACATTTTGTAGTGTTACAACCTGGAATTAAAATGGATTTAATTAGGATTTGTTGTCACTGATCTACACAAAATAGTCCATAATGTCAAAGTGGGGAAAAAAATCTACATATTTTTCAAAATGATTTACATATAAAAAACTGAAAAGTCTTGATTGCATAAGTATTCACCCCCTTTGCTGTGACACCCCTAAATAAGCTCTGGTGCAACCAATTGCCTTCAGAAGTCACATAATTAGTTGAATGGAATCCACCTGTGTGCAATTAAAGTGTCACATGATCTCAGATTAAATACACATGTTTCTGGAAGGCCCCAGAGTTTGTTAGAGAGCATATCTAAACAAACAGCATCATGAAGACCAAGGAGCTATCAAAACAAGTCTGGAATAAAGTTCTGGAGAAGCACCAATCAGGGTTGGGTTATAAAAAAATATCCCAAACTTTGAACATCCCCCGGAGCACCGTTAAATCCATTATTAAAAAATGGAAAGAATATGGCACAACCGCGACTCTGCCAAGAGAAGGCCGTCCACCAAAACTCAGTGACCAGGTAAGGAGGGCATTAGTTAGAGAAACAACCAAGAGGCCAATGGTAACTCTGAAGGAGCTGGAGAAACCGTCCATGGGACAACTATAACCCGGACGCTCCACAAAGCTGGGCTTTATGGAAGAGTGGCGAGAAGAAAGCCATTGCTGAAAAAAACCAATATCAAATCCCGTTTGGATTTTGCCAAAAGGCATGTGGGAGACACAGCAAACGTGGAAAAAGGTTCTCTGGTCTGATGAGACCAAAATTGAACTTTGTGGCCTTAGCGCAAAACGCTATGTGTGGCGCAAAGCCAACACTGCTCATCACCCTGAGAACACCATCCCCACAGTGAAGCATGGTGGTGGCAGCATCACGTTATGGGGATGCTTTTCATCGGCAGGGACTGGGAAACTGGTCAGGATTGAGGACAAGATGGATGGAGCCAAATAGAGGGAAATTCTAGAGGAAAACCTGTTTCAGTCTGCAAGAGACCTGGGACTGGGGCGGAGGTTCACCTTCCAGCAGGACAATGACCCTAAACACACAGCCAAAGCTACACTGGAGTGGTTTAAAAACAAGAACCTGAATGTCTTAGAATGGCCCAGTCAAAGCCCAGACCTCAATCCAATTGAGAATCTGTGGAAAGACTTGAAAATTGCTGTTCACCAACGGTCCCCATCCAACTTGACAGAGCTTGAGCAATTTTGCCAAGAAGAATGGGCAAAAATTGCAGGATCCAGATGTGCAAAGCTGGTAGAGACTTACCCAAAAAGACTCACAGCTGTAATTGCTGCCAAAGGTGCTTCTACCAAGTATTGACTCGGGGGGGTGAATACTTATGCAACCAACAAATGTCTTTTTTTTTGTTTAATTAACTTTTGTGTCACAATAAAAATATTTTGCACCTTCAAAGTGTTAAGTATGTTGTGTAAATCAAATGGTAAAAATCCCAATTAAATCCATTTTAATTCCAGGTTGTAACACTACAAAATGTGGAAAAGTCCAAGGGGAGTGAATACTTATGCAAGGCACTGTATAAGCAAGCTTGCAATTGATAATATTCAGTTTGTTTAAACAATAATAATTTTATTCGTACAACATTAAGGTAATTATTCAAAACAGCTTTTATAGTATCATCTATAAGATTCTCTCAAAATCACTGTGCAGACTCTTCCTAGTTCCCATAAACGAAACAAACAAAAAAAACAAACATTAAGTTGTGGTTCTTAAAAAGCTATGCTTCATTACTGAAATATCTGATTCCGTATTAAGATACGTGTGCGACAAAGCAACTGTTATAGTATTACATATAACTAGGGCTTCTGATTTTTGGTTTTAACCGATAGTCCCCGATAAGACACTGCCGATACAAGAAAAATGATATCGGTGGATAGCCAATAAACACCGGAAAAACTGTGGAAATGGTTAATCAGTTCACATTGATTTTACCCTTTTCCCTAAAAAAATAAAACCTACTACAAAATAATAATAAATACATTTCCCAGTGCTGCTGGGCAATGTCCCGCCTCCCTGACTTGCATCTATCATTGATTCGTTCTGAATACTTTAAACCCGCCCCAACAACTGAGTGACAGCACATTCCTGCATTTCTATTGGAGACTCCGCTTGCAAGATTTAAAACGAGATTACAATCAGGATGGAGGGTTGTTAGCGGGATTTAAAGCTATATTACAGTTAAGATACGGAGGATTTAAAACAGAATTGTGGCGAAATGTACAAAAATGCCTACACACAAAAACCCCAGAAGAATGTGCCCGTGACCATTGGGATTTCGTTGTTGAAGACAGCAAAGGAAAGAAGGTACAACTTAAGTGTGCAGGTACTGTCGAGTTACTATTATACATATTTTGACAGAAAAAAAAAAACTCTCAAGCATTTTGAAAAGTAACCGAAAACACGTATTTCATACAGTATATCAAAAAAGAAAGCCCCGAAAAAAAAAGATTTACATAAAACTCGAAAATAGCTAATGATAAGCACCGAAAAATACAATTAATAAAACCCGAAAAACAGAAGCCCTACATATAACACATTTTCTAAAAATGACTAATGAGTACAATACGTTTACAACAATTAACATGGGAACACTTTTGTAGTTTCCTAAGGACAAATCAAATTGTACTGGATGAAGTCCGATTTTTTAATAAAAATAATTATCTTTTGGCAAAAAAAAAAAAAAAAAAATCTGCATAAAAAAATCAGTATATTTTGAATGAGACATCTAGGGTTAAAGTTTGTTTGCGTAATTACATTAACCTAGTAATGAAAGTTTCTCATTATTCATTCTTTTTTCCCCCCATAGCATGACCCCTCATTTACCAGTGAGAGTGATGTGAATTCAAGAATTCGAGAACTAATCTACACTGACTCTGACCTCACTCTCACACCAATCATAGACAATCCCAAGGTACTAGAAGTCATTTAAATTTACTGCTGTGTTTTGCAAGATACCCTGAGTGGATTGTGCTGTACTATAATTAACTTTCTATGACTTAGTTTTGTCTGTACTACTGTGTACTTTGTACTGTGTCTGCCCTTTTCCTGCCTTTCTTTGTTAAATAATACCAATTCACATTGAAGGTTCTATATATTGTGTACAGCAAATGACCAGCAGCTTTTCTCAATCTTGGAAATAAGCAAAGCAGTAACTATATCTTAATCTGCTGATTTCCAAATCTAAACATATTACTTTATGAAGTAGACACAATAAACTGTATTGATTTTTTTTTTTTAAGCCAACCAGTGGCATGATGATTTAACGTGTACAGCGTGAGACACAATCACTGTTTTAAATGAATACTGTACACTCCCCAGTCATTTGAATGGTTTACATCAACATGTACCTAAATGTTTTGTTTGTGTTTAATAGATAATGAAGCCTGCCCCTGTGAGGTTTGACTCCAAAACCCTGTGTGTTCCTCCGTATTCAGGTCAGCACACAATCAGGAATGCTGGAAATGCTGTAGAGTATTCAAATATTGCCCCCCTCTAAGGAATAGCTCTTTGTATTACAGACACCAAGCCTTGATGTGATATAAAAATCTAATTGATATATATAAATTGGACAATTATCAAGCTACACACAAAACAAAATAATGCTAGTAGCAAAAAAGTTATTTAAATTATTGTGGAAATGGAGAAATTGGATGGGTGCTTAGCCTTCCCCTACTATATTCAAAGCTAGACAAAACATATAACTAGATTTATTTCAAGAGTCTACAAGCAAAGCTGCATGGCAGACTTTTATATTGGCAATGTCTTTGTCACCCTATTGGTCTTTACGTTTATTAGTTTCCTCACATTAAGCTCGCATGAGATAAAATAGCTCACCTTAAAGTAATTGTACCTAAAAAAAGAATTCCATAAATCTTAGCTATTTTGCATTTCCTTTAGCCACATAGGTCTTGAATGCACAGTTTTAAGAGAAACACATGTTATAGCACATATGTATTTTAATTTTAAAACATGTCCAAGAGGTACTAAAAGCATGGCTTGTTTTCTTTAACCTAGCGTAGAATAATATTTCATGGTTTGAAATTAAAATACATGTTTGGTGTTTCTTTCAAAACTGCACATATGAGACCTGTAAAATTAATTGATGTACGCGGCGGAGACTTTTTATGGAACTATTTTGTACAATTACTTTGACATATTCTATAAGAAATAGAATATAGAATGGTCACTTTATTAATAGAGAGTTAAACATAAAAATTTTGTTAAAAAGGCATTCTCATATTATGGTATCCCTAGCATATATTGCAAGTAATTATGAACAAGTCAGTAGTTCTGACAGAGAGATGATAGCAGAAACCTGGCTGGCAAAGTGCCTTTGTGTTCAAATACTATGTGATCCATTCTTGAGAATGGAGTGTGCTGAAGGTTCTCACCCTAACTTCTTAGAAGGAACTGCAGGCAATTATTGAGTAAGATCATATCACTTTGGTATACTTTGGTATACTAAAAAAAAAAAAAAAAAAAAAAAAAAAAAACCCATGCCTAACCTCTGTAGGTTTGGTTGAATTCACCTTAAAAGTACAATAACCCCCAGAAGCACTGTACACTTTTAACCTACTAGGATAAACACAGTATTAATTGGTTCATATTCCACTAATAAGAAAACTGTTTACAATAGTAATCATTTTGTCTTTGAGTAATATCATGTTTGCTTTGTATCCAAAAGAAAAATAGGATTACATTTTATTTAAAATGTTATGTTAGAATATGTCTTTCCACCCAGGATTTACCTGTACATTCCAGGTAGAAGCAGCACCCTTTCAACTTACTTTCAAAAAAAGTAATCACATCTCCTTCTCTTTGTGTGGCTTACTTTCAGAAATTTTAACCGGGAAAGGTTAGGATTCTGATTAACACCAGTTCTTCTGGATTAGTAGATTAGCAGAGATAGCTTTAAAGTCCCAAATATGAGAAAACCAAGTCAGTTTCACCAGAGGAATTCTAACCAAGTCAGTTTCACCAGAGGAATTCTAACCAAGTCAGTTTCACCAGAGGAATTCTAACCAAGTCAGTTTCACCAGAGGAATTCTAACCAAGTCAGTTTCATCAGAGGAATTCTAACCAAGTCAGTTTCACCAGAGGAATTCTAATCTTTTTTTATGTTATGTATGCATTGCAGCTGAGAAGCTGGTATCTCTGAAAGATCAGGATTGGAGTGGCTTTGTGCAGCAACTGTGCTCATCTCTGGAATCGAGTGAAAAAAGCAGTGGGTCTCCCAGGAATAAACTGAACCTGTTGTGCTATCTTTGCACTGTTTCTGGTCACAAGGAGGTAGCCACAAGGTTAATAAACTCGCAGCTGGTAAGTCTCAGACATTATTCTCTACCTATTTTGCATTGCATTAGAATTCAGCTGCATTTTTAATAGTTGACTTATTAAGCTCATTTAAGAAATTACAGGCTTCCACGTACAGATTCAATGCAAAATTAAGTTTGGAGGAGCCAGATTGGCCTACTGTAGGTCAGACATTTGCCAGGATGAAGGGTAGATTTTCCCTATAGTGAAATGGTGTTGCGGTTTAAGAATAACTTTTAATGTACTTGTATACTGTAGCAGCTTTCAATGGTACTGACCAGCATTTAATTAGAGAAAAATCTTACTCCCAGATTATTACTTCAGGTAATATCAAGAAAAAGGCAGTAGAGAAGTTAATAAATGAATGATTTAGTGTAATTGCCAAATTAAGTATTTGACAATTATATTTGAAAGAAACTGCAATTGCAGGATTTAAACACCAGGTGGCACAGATAAAACTATTAAGTACAAAAAGAAAGATCAGTTTAGAATTTACTTTAACAATAATATTACTTACGCCAGTGTCTGTATTTAGCTTTTACAGTGCTTTTTTTATTTTTTATATATATAATAAATCTTTATAAACTTTTTTTTATGCACTGTAGTAAAATGTTGTAAAAGCATAGCAAGGTGTAGAAACCAGAATGGTAAAAGCATAGAGCAAATATAGAAAAGCACTGTGCAAATATACTGTGGTAACTTTTAGAAGGGAAAATCTTTTTGTGCTGCTTTTTAATTTCAGTACATTACCAAATTCAATTTTGGAGAAAAAAATGATGGTAAGAGAGGTTGAAGCTATCGGTACAACAACTGAATTGCTTGGTCACCTTAAAGATCACCTTTTAATGGGAATTTTCACTCATCAGAGAAAAAAAAAAAAAAACCGTTAACCTTGCATTAATTTTTAATTGCACTAACCTTGCATTAATTTTTTTTCTATATCACTATTAAGAGCATGCATTTTAAATGGTAAAAATGCTCTTCAAATACTTACATTGTGATTCTGGAAGAAAGTGAGTGGTGACACGAACTCATCACACAAGTCATCTGTGCTGTCAGTTTAACTCAGGCTGTCATTGGAACCAGTGCCTCTGAGCTGGAATTTGCAGAAAAGAAACTATTCTGCACCTTATCTGATGGATGAGTCGTGTGAAATCGATAACTCAGTGGTAGCCGGAACCAGCTAATCACCTGTCGTGAGACTGTTGCTGTGCGATAATGTAAAAATTATGCAGTTTTGCAATCCTGTTTTTTCAGACTACCATTGAATCAGCTGCACTTCATTAGTCCTGCCACCAGAGTAGAAAATGCATTAATGAAAACAACAGGGAGCGCTGTTTACATAAAGACCAAGCTTTAAAGACAATCTTGCATTTTGTTAGAGCACAGCTAAACTGCACATGGTTTAGAGTTATGCTCTAATCTCAATTGATTGTTTACGCTCATTGAAATTAAAATCAATACAGCAGCCTGTATAAAAAGTGCTTACAAGTATAAATACTCAACAAAACACTTACTCTTTTTTAAGTGCACAGGAGATGACCAGTCCAGCAAAAATCAGAAAAGATCTGCAGCTTCATTATTATTATAATATTAATGTAAATATGCATTAATACTACTGGTACAGTACTTGTACACTTTCAATTATATTTATTCACTACTCTATCAAACTATTTGTTAGTACAGTGCCTATAGAAAGTATACATCCCCTTTCAACATTTTCACCTTTTGTTGCCTTATAGCTTGGAATTAAAATGCATTAAAATATTTTTTTTTTGTTTTCCTTTATCTACACATCCTACCCCAAAACTTCCAAGTGAAAAAAATATTCTAGAAAATTAATTAAAAATAAAAACTGAAATAGCTTGGTTGGATAAGTGTCCACCCCCCTTGTAATAAAAGGGACCCCGAGTGAACAAATAACACAAAAATTTGATACATATTTCATTTATTTATTAAAGAAAGTTATGCAACACCCAATGCCCCCATGTGAAAATGTAATCGCCCCCTTAGACTCAGTAACTGGTTATGCCACCTTTAGCAGCAATAACTGCAACCAAACGCTTCCTGTAGTTATTGATTAGTCTCTCACAGCGCCTTGGAGGAATTTTGGCCCACTCCTCCATGCAGAACTGCTTCAACTCAGTGACATTTGTGGGTTTTCGAGCATGAACTGCTCGTTTCAGGTCCTGCCACAACATCTCAATGGGGTTTAGGTCTGGACTTTGACTAGGCCATTCCAAAACTTTAAATTTCTTGTTCTTCAACCATTCTGATGTAGACTTGCTTGTGTGTTTCGGATCATTGTCTTGCTGCATGACCCAGCTGCGCTTCAGCTTCAGCTCACGGACGGATGGCCTGATATTCTCCTGTAGAATTCTCTGATACTGAGCAGAATTCATGGTTCCTTCAATGATGGCAAGGCGTCCAGGTCCTGATGCAGCAAAGCATCCCCAAACCATGACACTACCACCACCATGCTTGACCTTTGGTATGAGGTTCTTACTGTGGAATGCAGTGTTTGGTTTTCGCCAGACATAACGGGGCCCATGTCGGCCAACAAGTTCCACTTTTGACTCCTCTGTCTATAGAACATTGTTCCAGAACTCTTGAGGATCATGCAGGTGCTTTTTGGCAAACCTGAGACAAGCATTCATGTTCTTCTTAGTGAGCAATGGTTTCCACCTTGCTACTGTGCCATGAATCCCATTTTTGCCCAGTGTCTTTCTGATGGTGGAGTCATGAACACTGTCCTTAGCTGAGGCGAGAGAGGCCTGCAGATCCCTGGATGTTTGTTCTAGGGTTCTTTGTGACTTCCTGGATGATTTTACACCTTGCTCTTGGAGAGATTTTGGCAGGACGGCCACTCCTGGGAAGATTCACTACTGTCCCAAACTTTCTCCATTTGGACAATATGGTGCTGACTGTGATTCGGTGGGGCCCCAGAGCCTTAGTAACCCTTTCCAGACTGATAGGCATCAACAACTTTTTTTCCGGAGGGCTTCAGGAATTTCTTTTGTTCGTGGCATGATGTGCCTCTAGAACCTGTGTGCTGACAACTTCACTCTGATGGTAAGGGCCAAAGTTAGTCAGATTTATATTGGGCAGGGCTGGCCCAAATCAGGCCTGGTTGTTAACCAAAGTACTCAAACAGCTGACCCTAATTATCCCTTTAATTGGGTTGAGTTAACTAGGGGGGGAGGGGGGGGGCAATAACTTTTTCACACCTGAAGATTGCATGTTTGATTACCTTGCACACCAAACAAATGAAAGAAGCACCAAACTTTGGTGTCATTTTTTCTCTCAGACTCCCTCTATATACTACTACAACCCACAAAAAAATCTGGCCAAATACAACGTGAAAAATGTGCAAAAATGCATAAAATCAGACGGGGGAAAATACTTTTTCACGGCACTGTACATTTCATTTCAGAACGTCACTATAACTAGTGACCATCAATCTCCACCTTAGCATACAAAAACTCTTTACACATGTGTTACCAATCTATAATGTTTATCACTTTCCTCCCCAAGTCCTGATTATTAGCAGAGTAGGGTCTGTACACTCCACCATCCACCCTTTCCTTCAGAATGTACCTGTACCACCTTTCCGGAAAAAAAAAAAAAAAAAAAGTAAAATTAGATGTAAAATAAATGATGCATTTTCATGCCTGATTGACTGTAAACTAAAATGGTTGCAGTGACCGGTACCATCGAACTATTCTCGCATTTATGCTGTCCTTCATTTTGTGTAACCACTTTAGCGCTGAGCGTGGTCCGTAACAATGTGAAGTGATTTCCCAAAAGATAATAGCGCAGAGCTTCAACTGCCCATTTCACCACTAAACACTCTTTCTCTATTGAAGCATTAAGGTACGACAGGGGGTCGGTTAACATGAGATAACCGCACACTTAGGGCGTTATAAGGTCCGATGCGAACCCACCCCCTGCAGTGCCTTAATGCTATTATAAATCAAATTTAAAATTAATATATTTATTTACTTTTTAAATTTAACACAGCAAATTAAAAAATATGTTCAATAACAGTAAATATCACTAAGCACAAAAAATAGTTCCAGTGTAATGTAAACAAAATTAGTTTAAACATATTAACATACGTTTAATTGTAAATATAGCATGTATTTATTAAAATGTTAAGTACATTTCTGTATATCTATTATTATTATTATTATTATTATTATTATTATTATTATTATTTCTTTCTTAGCAGATGCCGTTATCCAGGGCGACTTACAATTGTTACAAGATATCACATTATTTTTACATACAATTACATTATTTTTTACACATTATTTCTACATACAAGTACCAATTTATACAGTTGGGTTTTTACTGGAGCAATCTAGGTAAAGTACCTTGCTCAAGGGTACAGCAGCAGTGTCCCCGACCTGGGATTGAACTCACTACCCTCCGGTCAAGAGTCCAGAGCCCTAACCAAAAAAATTAAATTGAACTCACCTGAATTTTAGATGCTTCCTTTACTGAATTTTGCATACTAATTGATTAATGGCCATATATAACTTTGCAAATTACATAAATAAGTCGATCACAATTTTTTTTTAAGCTTCTCTAGGTCTGCAAGTGTTATTGGGGGATAGTGTGCTGCTTTGTCATTTCCACTTCGTCTCAGTTTTTTAATTAGTGCCACGAATACAATGTTAGCATACAATTCCTGAGAAAGTGAATGAAAGGTAACAGGTTTACTTTTTTCTTGAAGTCAGTTTTTTATAATGTTCACAGCCCAAAAGCTTTTATTGTGTTTTTTTTTTACATTTCGTTCCAGTTTGAGTTGATTTAGTTCTGTTTCTGTTATTCCACTGTGCCGTTTTTTCTTTTAAAGTAAAGTTAATTACTGGTACCGGTACTTTGTCAGATTCGGGAAATTGATCTTCATACCATTCGTCAAAAGTTTTTCCATTAAAAAGATCAAAATTTGATTGTGGGTCTGTCATTTTTTTTATTTTTTTTTTATTTTTTTTTTTTTAAATTAATGGTAATTTACAGATATTAAACGTTATAGAATAATGGCGTATGAATATAAATTCAAAGCTTTTTTTTTTTATTGCAATTATTTTTATTATTCTCTCCCAATTTAATATGTCCAATTATTTTTAGGCTTAGCTCACCGCTACCACCCCTGCGCTGACTCAGGAGGGCGAAGACGAACACGCACTGTCCTCTGAAGCGTGTGTTGTCAGCCGACCGCTGTTTTTCACAATGCAGGCTCACCATGTAGCCACCCAAGAGCTACAGCGTCGGAGGACAACGCAGCTCTCGGGCAGCTTACAGGCGCCCGGCCAGACTACAGGGGTCGCTGGTGCGCAGTGAGCCGAGGACACCCTGGCCGACCAAAATCCTACTCCCCCAGGGCAACGCTTGGCTAATTGCGTGCCGCCCCCTGGGAGCTCCCGTCCACAGTCGGCTGTGGAATAGCCTGGACTCAAACCGGCGACGTCCAGGCTATAGGGCGCATCCTGCACTCCATGCGCAGCGCTTTTACTGGATGCGCCACTCGGGAGCCCCAAAATTCAAAGCTTTTGGTGATGCGTCTGCGTTGAAAGGTTGTGGGGGATTAACGTATGGCTGATAGAACGCATCTAACCAATCAGAAAGGAGGATTTTTCCAAGTAGGTTTATAAAACAGAATCCTGTCTTTCCCAGGTTAGTAGTTCCAGCTGGTACAAAATGTGATGCTCATCCCCTTGTATTTCCTGAGAGAGAACTGCCCCCATGCCTACTTCTGAAGCATTGGTCTGTAAAACTTTTTAAAGTTCAGACTTGTCAATGCTAGTTCCTGACAATATTTATTTTATCTTACTAAATGCTAGGTCACACTCCCGGAACCACTTTACTTTCAATAAGTTCAGTTAATGGAGCTGCTGATGTGGAAAATTATGGTATAAATTGTCTGTAATACCTTGCTAAACCTAAGAAAGCCTGCACATGCCTTTTAGTCGGGCATCTTACATTCAGCCAAGGTCTGTACCTTAGTTATTAATGGCGCTATTGTCCAGAGTATAACCCAAATATTTAGTCTCGGCTTTCCCTATCGCACACTTGATCGGATTGGCTATTAACCTTGCCACCCTCAGAGACTCCAGTGCAGCCCTCACCTTTTCAAGGAGATCTTCCCACGTTTCACTATGTATAGCCACATCCAGATAAACAGCTGCATAATGTGTGAGGCTGTAACAAGTGGTCCATGAGTCTCTGAAACATGGCAGGTGGCCCATGTAAGCCAAAAGGCAAAGTTACAAAGTGGAACACACCAAACAGGGTTGAAAAAGGAATTTTCTCTCTGGTATCAAGAGATAACAGTGTATTTGCCAGTAACCTTTGGTCAGGTTAAGGGTCATAATAAACTTGGCACTGTCTAGTCTGTCCAACAGTTCATCCACCCTGGGCATAGGATATGCATCGAAATTTTGTTATTGCATTCACTTTTCTGAAATCAAAGGTTTTGAATCGAACGCCACAGGGCTGCACCAGTCACTCTGTGATTCTTAGTTATCCCCTAATCTTAACATGCTTTCAATTCCTTTTTGAACTGTTTCCCCTCGTCCATTCGGGAACCCGATATGGCCTTTGCCTTACTTTCACCCCTAGTTCTGTATAAACAGGGTGTTTGGCCCAGTGAGTCCTCCCTGGTAAGTTTGAGAAAACATCCTACAACTTGTGACTCCCTACCTCCATTTCCTGTGTGGCTGGCAACTGTTCTTGCACTGGGTCTTGAGTTTCCGACGTAATATAATATATTTGTAATATGTAATATATTTATTTTGTTTTCTTTTTATCCGGCTGGTACTCTCCGTAGTTAACTTCACCTACCCTCCATGAAAAACAAAATTACAACTTCGTCACATTCAAAAACATTTTAGATTTTTTTTTTTTGCTATGATTGTTCTTTAAACTTCAGTGGCATTTTTTTTCTTTCTTCACAGTTACCGTTGTTAACTCAGCTGCTGCGCACAGCTCCTAATTGGGATGTGTGAGTATTACACTTTTCTATTTACAAAGCCACAGAATTATCATTTTTGGATTTAAAAAAATGGCATTTACAGTCCCGTCTAGTTATTGGTGGGTTTACTATAGGGACTGAAAACCAAGGGTTAACCTGAGACCACCAAAACTCATTTCACGTGAGACTGAGACAGATTTGAACCCAAGCCTACAGAGGTGTGGGGCAAGAAAGGCTAATTAGCTTAGCCCTCAGACTTCTATCTTTTCAAATAAAAAAAGAATAGGAAACCATATAATTAAACATTTCCTTTATTTGCATTTTTCTTCTGTTTTGGTCTTAGGGTAATGTTCATGTAATTTGGTTAAATACGTAGAGCTGGGTAAATTTTTTCAGTAACATATATCTTAACTGTTGTTCAGTTGGAAGATTTCACAGACACTGAAATAAATTGACTTTAATCTTTTTAAGCAGCCTTTTTATAGTCATAAGTATAATGTTTGAATATACATTCCAGTCAAATTGTATGGTGTTGAGAAATTAAGGAAAAAAGCCAGATTTATGCATGTTATTTCTTGCTGTCAAAGCAATAAAGAACATATGTATTTTTTTATAACAATTTCATCATCTAGCATTAGTTCCTTGTGGCACCTATTACATTTTTGCAGTTTCAATTTCAGATACAACAGTATTTGGAGGATATCTATACAGTATGTTATAGTTCTGTATCAATAACCAAAGCCTCTGGGTAACTGTCGATCAGAGTGTTTATCTTTCTATAGACAGCATGCATGCACATATAGGGTAAACAAGGTACTTTTTACCTTATCCAGAGTTTCTTAACATGTTAATATCTACTAAAGGAAAAGCTGTCATACAACAGGCTAAAGAAAATTAGCAGTTGCACGGACTGTAATTGTGTCAGTACTGAAATGAAACTGAGACTGCACAGGAAAGAAACAGTAATGAGTTAAGATATAAGAATAATGTTCTTCATCCCTTTAATAACAAACACCACAAGGTGGTAGTAGTCAACTTTATAAAAATGGAGTGAGAGGGAAAAAGCACAACAGAACACTTGTGGACAGAGGTTTCTGCCAAATGTGCAATAACAAAAAGACGTTCTAACTAACTAAAGAATTCCTTAAATCTTGCCTGTGATTCACTTTCATTCAGTTTGTAGGTGTCACATGTGCAGTTTTGTTATGGCAAACATGCATGCTCAGTTTAAAAAAAAAAAATATCTGGTAACAACTAGGATTCAATATTTTTTTTCAAATTTAACAGGTTGTTTGTATTACAGGCGTGCCAAAGTGATCCGTGTCATTGGTTTATTGGCATCCCACACAGTGGACTTGAATGAAGATGTGCCAGTCACAGAGGTACAGTAGTGACTTTATGCTCCAGTATTCTTAGTATTCTAAAAGGAAAACACCCATTTGGAAAATCATTAATCAATCATTTCAGGTGGCTGTCGGGGATGTGGGTACGCACTCATGGTTTGCTGGGACTCTCAGATTTTGCAGTTGTCTCCGTCCCTGGGACGTGTGACATGGGCAGCCCCACCGCAGATTTATTGTATATATTTTTTAATCATGCAGGTAATACAGCTGCGTTACGAGAGGGGCAAGCTTGTCTATTTGGCTGTTCTGTAGTTACCATACTACTAAATGTAATGGTCTGCTTGTTAATTTTTGGCAGAATTAATGATAGTTCTGATGTTGTGTACCGGTAGTTTTTGTTTTTCAAATGACCGTAGCTAGATAGATATATAGAGAAAAAGAAAGAAATGCAACCATTTAAATCTCCCTACTTCTGTACTAGCCAATCACATTAAATATGTTTAAAACATGATCTCTCCTCAAGTTAAGTTTAATATTAATTATGTTGATGCAGTTTTAAGAAATGTAACGAATGCAGGACATAACACTTTCCTGGAGCTTAGTGTTCTAGCATGGAGAGCAGAGCATGCATAGTTTGCAATACTGAATAAGCAAGTGAGTTAGTTCGGGAAACTCAGCAGAAAAATATATAGACATATTGGGATAAATTTTCTACATTTTTGTCTTTTTCTTATACAGGCTTATTAGAGTCACAATGTTTAACAGTGACTGTTGTAAGTTGATATTTCTAGATGTGCTATTTGAGCACACATACGTCTAAAACACTCCATAAGGTTACAATTGGATTTAGACGCCCAATTACAGACGTCACAGACAGTTACTGATTTGAGAATACAGGTGTGTGTGTGTATGTGTGTGTGTGTGTGTGTGTATATATATATATATATATATATATATATATGTATGTATGTGTATATATATATATGTATGTATGTGTGTGTATATATATATATATATATATATATATATATATATATATATATATATATATATATATATATATTAGTGCCTATAGAAAGTCTACACCCCCTTGAACTTTTTCCACATTTTGTTGTGTCAGTGCCTCAGAGTTTCATGCATTTAAATGAGGATTTTTCCCACTTATCTACACACCATACTCAACACTGTTAAGGGGAAAAAAAGTTTTTATTGTGAAAAAAAAATATATATTAAAAATACAAAACTGAAACATCATAATTGGATAAGCCTCCACCCCCCTGAGTTAATACTTGGTGGTAGCACCTTTGGCAGCAATTACAGCTGTAAGTCTGTTGGGATAGGTCTCTACCAACTTTGCACACCTAGATTTGGCAATATTTGACCATTCTTCTTTACAAAACTGTTCAAGCTCTGTCAAGTTCCTTGGGGAGCGTTGATGGACAGCAATCTTCAAGTCATGCCACGGATTTTCAATTGGATTTAGGTCGGGGCTCTGACTGGGCCACTCAAGGACATTTACCTTTTTGTTCCTTAGCCACTCCAGTGTAGCATTGGCTGTGTGCTTTGGGTTGTCGTCATGCTGAAAGGTGAACATCCGTCCCAGTTTCAGCTTTCTTGCAGAGGGCAGCAGGTTTTCCTCAAGGACTTCTCTGTACTTTGCTCCATTCATTTTCCCTTCTATCCTGACAAGTGCCCCAGTCCCTGCCGATGAGAAACATCCCCATAACATGATGCTGCCACCACCATGCTTCACAGCAGGGATGGTGTTCTTTGGGTGATGCGCTGTGTTGGGTTTGCGCCAAACATAATGCTTTGCATTTAGGCCAAAAAGTTCCATTTTAGTTTCGTCAGACCACAAAACTTTTTGCCACATGGCTACAGAATCTCCTGAGTGTTTTTTTGCATACTTCTAACTAGGGTTGTCAAAAATACCGATACTTTGATATTCCGCGATACCAGATTTCAAAAACGGTTCATTAATTATGCATTCGGTAATACCAAAAAACAGAAAGTATCGGAGCACTCTGTACTTGTATAATGAAAATTGCGTGTTTGCGTCCTTCATGTAAAAGACGGAGTCGATTACTAAAAAAAAAGAAAAATAAGCTTCCCTTTCTGTCCGCGCAGGGACTCCAAGTGGAAACAACGACAACGAAACAGCCAGAATTCAGGAGTAAAAGGTTAAGATGGGAGGCACACAAGCTCAGCGCCCCGCGCTCTTAGAAAAAGAGAACAGCAGAAGTGATGAAGTATTTTGCTTATGAAGCGAATGAGCAGGGCAAAGCAAAAGATCCACCCAAGCCAATATGCAAACTGTGCTTTAAGATGGTACAACAAAAGGAGGCAACACCTCAAATTTAGCGAAGCATTTGGTGGACAGGCACCCTGACCTCTTCAAATAATTCAGACAGGTTAGCGACAGCATAGATTATTGAATGAATGCATCACATATATAAGTTAAAAATACATGTCCTCAATGAAAACGATGGGGAAATATGAAATTAAGAAAGCAAGCTAATTTAGCGCTAATGTGTACGGTGTTGTGCTCTACGTTGGAGTGATAGATAGTATTTGTCTGCTTTCACATTAATGTTACGGATAACCAGCGAGCAAGCAAGTTAGCTTAGCTAATACATCGGTAGCTTTGCTAAGTTAGCTCATTTCTTTAAACAAGCAAAATATATATGTATATATTTTTTTAAAAATTACATTGAAATAGCACAGTGTTTGTATGACAAGAGGCTTGAAGGAACACGTCATTGGAACGCATGAAAAAAAAGTATTTTTGCACCTCTCAGCCACCATGCAGGAATGGGATTTCAACTGTAAAACAGCGCTGCCACTTCACTTGCTATCTGCTGTTTGCCTGGGGGGAAACGGCTCTAGTTATCTGTCAATGTATCAAACACACTTCACAGATTTCTCCCTGAGGTTAGTCCAGCTTTATTGCGGTCGCCCCCGGGCTCGGCCTTCGACGACGTAGTACACGAGAGCAGTATATCATAGGCGCATATGGCTGTCACTCTTGGAAAGGGGCGGACTGTGGCTTTCTAATTACACCAAATATGGGCATCTACGTCGGTGAGAATCTGACCTGACTGCTCACGTTGTGTGAGAGAGCACTGGATGGAGCAGACGCGCAGGATAGCAAAGAAAAACATTGCAAAACAAAATAAAATAAGATTGCGTTTCCCTTGTTTTTGATCATTTTCTTTTTTATATATTATTTTGCATTTCTTGCGTTTTCTATAGTTTTGTTATAAATGGCTGTAACTTTTGTTCTGGTGTTCCAATTTTAATTATTTCATTTTAGACATGTACCCAAGACCTTGAAGTTTGATTGTAAAATACATTTTTTTCTACTCAGAGCACTGAAAAAAATATTTATTGACAACAAATGTTCTTTTTTTCTCAAAAGCATGTTTTATTTTCATCCTGCCATTCATTAGTTTTTTGTTTATTATTATTTATTTCTTAGCAGACGACTTACAATTATTACAAGATATCATTATTTTTACATACAATTACCCGTTTATACAGTTCGGTTTTTAGTGGATCAATCTAGGTAAAGTACCTTGCTCAAGGGTACGGCAGCAGTGTCCCCCACCTGGGATTGAACCCACAACCCTTCAGTCAACAGGCCAGAGCCCTAACCACTATTCCACACTGCTGCCCTACATTTTTTTACTAAATTTATTGGGTATCAAATCAAGCAATGGAATTTTTATATTTTATGAACACAGTTTGTGCTGATTTATTCCACATATGGTACTCACCTGAAACCCCTGTAGTCACAGTTATACGCACAAATATAATAACAGTAAAAACTTGAGAACTTTTCTCCGTCAGTAATGTACAGAGCACTCACCTGAATCACTTAATAAAAATCTCAAATTCATCCAATTTGTAGTTTTACTTCATCCTCTTTATTTCACTACCAAAAACAAGCAGAACGATTAAAGGGCCAGTCAATCATAGTCCTACACAAAACATTTTCTTAAGTGATAATATGCAAATTACGTTTACTGCACCTGCACCGTTTGACCTAGAGTCAAGATTGTTTACCTTTATTAAAGGAATGTTCTCTTATTTTGCGTGCTCAGATGTTTTTGTTTTTTTTTGCCGTGGTATTGAAGAGGTATCGAGTATTGTGAAACTGAACTAGTACCGTATCGAAGTTCAAAATTCTGGTATTGTGACAACCCTACTTCAAACGGGATTCAAGGTGGGCTTTCTTGAGTAATGGCTTCCTTCTTGCCACCCTACCATACAGGCCAGATTTGTGGAGTGCTTGGGATATTGTTGTCACATGCACACTTTGACCAGTCTTGGCCATAAAAGCCTGTAGCTCTTGCAAAGTTGCCATTGGCCTCTTGGTAGCCTCTCTGATCAGTCCTTCTTGCTCGGTCATCCAGTTTGGAGGGATGGCCTGATCTAGGCAGGGTCTTGGTGGTGCCATACACCCTCTACTTCTTAATAATCGTCTTGACCATGCTCCAAGGCCTTTGAATTTTTTTATACCCATCCCCTGATCTGTGCCTTTCAACAATGCACTACACAGCAGAGGGAACCTACAGGAACTGTTGAATTTATCCTGAAATCATGTGAAGCACTACAATTTAACACAGGTGGCGGCCACTTAACTTGGTGTGTGATTTTGAAGGCGATTGGTTACACCTGAGCTAATTTAGAATTGTTATTACAAGGGGGGTGGACACTTATCCAACCAAGCTATTTCAGTTTGTATTTTGAATTAATTTTCTACAAATTTCTAGAATATTTTTTTCATTTGGAAGTTGTGGGGTAGGATGTGTAGATAAATGAAAAAAAAAAACTATTTGAATGCATTTTAATTCCAGGCTATAAGGCAACAAAAGGTGAACATTTTGAAAGAGGGTGTAGACTTTCTATATGCACTGTAAACATGCACTGTTAAATGTCATTTTTTAAGTGTGTGGTGTACCCAGACTATTTCTTTTGTTTTATTTATTTTATTTCGTCTCCACAAAAGGGGCAAAAGCAGATAGTATTTTCTTTTCATGACTATCTACAGTTTTTATTTATTTATTTATTTTTTTAATGTAATCGTGCTGTATTCATAAGACCATAAGAAAGTTTACAAACGAGAGAAGGCCATTCAGCCCATCTTGCTCGTTTGGTCGTTAGTAGCTTATTGATCCCAGAATCTCGTCAAACAGCTTCTGAAGGATCCCAAGGTGTCGGCTTCAACAACATTACTGGGGAGTTGGTTCCAGACCCTCACAATTCTCTGTGTAAAAAAGTGCCTCCAATTTTCTGTTCTGAATGCCCCTTTATCTAATCTCCATTTGTGACCCCTGGTCCTTGTTTCTTTTTTCAGGTCAAAAAAGTCCCGTGGGTCGACATTGTCAATACCTTTTAGAATTTTAAATACTTGAATCCGATCACTGCGTAGTCTTCTTTGTTCAAGACTGAATAGATTAATTTCTTTTAGCCTGTCTGTATACGACATGCCTTTTAAACCCGGGATAATTCTGGTCGCTCTTCTTTGCACTCTTTCTAGAGCAGCAATATCCTTTTTGTAATGAGGTGACCAGAACTGAACACAATATTCTAGGTGAGCTCTTACTAATGCATTGTAAAGTTTTCACAATGTAGCCAAGCATCTTGTTGGCCTTCCCCACATTGTCTAGATGAAGACATTTCTGAGTCAACATAAACTCCTAGGTCTTTTTCATAGATTCCTTCTTCAATTTCAGTATCTCCCATATGATATTTATAATGCACATTTTTATTGCCTATGTGCAGTACCTTACACTTTTCTCTATTAAATGTAATTTGCCACGTGTCTGCCCAGTTCTGAATGCTGTCTAGATCATTTTGAATGACCTTTGCTGCTGCAACAGTGTTTGCCACTCCTCCTATTTTTGTGTTGTCTGCAAATTTAACAAGTTTGTTTACTATACCAGAATCTAAATCATTAATGTAGATAAGGAATAGCAGAGGACCTAATACTGATCTCTGTGGTACGCCACTGGTTACCTCGCTCCATGTTGAGGTTTCTCCTCTAATCAGTACATTCTGTTTTCTACATGTTAACCACTCCCTAATCCATGTGCATGCATTTCCTTGAATCCCTACTATGTTCAGTTTGAGAATTAATTTTTTATGCAAGACTTTTTCAAAAGCTTTCTGGAAATCTAAATAAACCATGTCATATGCTTTGCAATTATCCATTGTCGATGTTGCATCCTCAAAAATATCAAGCAGGTTAGTTAGACATGATCTCCCTTTCCTAAAACCATGCTGACTGTCTCCCAAGATACTGTAGCCATATAGGTAACTTTCCATTTTGGATCTTATTATAGGTCTGTAGTTACCTGGTTCGGTTTTGTCTCCCTTTTTGTGGATCGGTATTATGTTTGCAATTCTCCAGTCTGTCGGTACAACCCATGTGTTAAGAGACTGTTGCATGATCTTGGTTATCAGTTTGTAAATAGCTTCTTTCATTTCTATTTATCAGTTTGTAAATAGCTTCTTTCATTTCTTTGAGTACTGTTGGGAGGATCTCATCCAGCCCAGGGGATTTGTTTATTTTAAGAGCTCCTAGTTCCTTTAACACTTCTGCCTCTGTTATGCTAAAGTTATTTAAAACTGGATAGGAACAGGTCGACATTTGTGGCATGTTGTCTGTATCCTCCTTTGTAAAAACTTGTGAAAAGTAATAATTTAATATTTGCTATTTTTCTGTCTTCATCTATGATTTTGCCATTTGTATCTCTTAGACATTTAACCTCCTCTTTGAATGTTCTCTTGCTGTTATAATATTGGAAAAACATTTTGGAATTGGTTTTAGCCCCCTTAGCAATGTCGTTTGCTTAGCTCCCGGTGTGCAAATCCCTTAAGTCTAGGTCAGTGGCATAGTTGTCAGCCATGTGCAAAAATCTTGATTTGTCACCAGCCCCCCCAAAACATAATCCAGTGGTCTAGGCCAAGGGTTTTCATGAATCCCATGGTTTTTCAGCAGGGGTCTCACTGGTGTGAACGCTTAGGGGTTGACATGTATGTTTGCAAAACTAGAGAATATGATTTGATTGAAGCAGAGAGAAATTGATAATTTAGTAAACAAATTGCTGTCAATTTGTGCAGGAGATTATGCGACTAAAGAAGAAATCATAAGAAACTGACCACCGCAACTGAAGTTAGAGAGCATGTACAAAAAAGCAGGGAAAGAGTTGAAACAGTATTTCAGTGAAGCGATGTACAAGTGCGAGTGGATGTGGGGAGACAAACAAGCGATTCTGATGGCTGTGTCTACTTTTTGTTAATGAGGAGTGTGTGGAAGGCTGGATACCACGATTTAAACAATTTACACAATGTCTGCAAACATCATGAAACAAGCCAACAACAATTAACAGCGTGTATACAGTTACAAACATTTGGACAAGCTTGCATTGATCTGCAGTAAACGAACAACACAGACTTGCTGTCAGACAACACAATGAAAAAGTCCATCAGAATCGTGACTGGATTTCTACAGTTTCGTCACTGAGGAGTTGATAAGCAAATGTCTTTTATATTCCCAGTGCATGTTAGAAAATGTCTTTTTGCCATGTAAAAAAAAGTTATTGCATGCCTTGCTAAAGAAGTTAAAACTGCTAATTTTAGATGTGTACATACACTGAAAATCACATGTGAAAATGTTAGAGGTCTACCCTTCCCCTGCATATGTAAAAAAAAATTTAAGCCAAGAGATGCCTAAGTGCATAAGGTGCAAATATTAGATGCTTTAGAAAATCGCTCTTACTCTAGACTCCAGTCCAAACGTCTAAAGCCCTTAGTCACTTTTGAAAATGTAGGCCTACCCCATTAAGTGAGCCCAAAAATGAACTCTGATTTATAAATTTTAAAACCTGATAGGTTCTGAACTTCTGGAGCCTCTGGTCTCCTTTTAATATTAAGAGCAGTGGGGAATGCCTGGTTGAGTAGAATGGTTGGTTGTCCTTTGATCTTTATGGAATTTTGCTTTTGTGCATTCTATTACTATGCCTTTTTGTTTTTTTAGACAGAAATATTTGTGGATTTTAGTGTTTGTTTTTTTCTTGTAAATAAATTGTCAAAACTTTAATAAATGAAGAAAAAACAAGATTTGTGTACCATAACATTAAGAGTTTGTACTTTATTGGGGCCGCCAACATTTTCACCGGGACCCTCAAAATTATCTCTGGGACCTTCATTTTTTTTTAGTTGAGAGTCCTAGACCCTCAATGGAAAAAAAGTTTTAGAGAGTCCTATTTACATAATTTAAGTCTTACACCATTGTTTTTTGAAATTATGCACATCTCTTTGTATATTCTTAGTAAATAGTTTGATGGAAGAAGTCTGAACTTCTGTTTGCCTATCTTGTGAGAAATTGTTTATTTCCCAGTGTTCTTGGTTGCTGTATGATCTACAATGTTGAAATGTAAATATTGCAATTGAAAATGGGAATCTGTTTGATAGAAAAAAAAATATGCGCCTGATGAATATTGTACTTTGGCATTTTGTGTTTGAAATGCTTAAACATGTGCAAGGAAATATAAACATCAAAGAATGCTAAAATGCATTTTAGTTAATTACTAAAAATATATATATATATATATATATATATATATATATATATATATATATATATATATATATATATATATATATATATTTGATGTACTTTCTGCATTATCCCCAGTTTATATGGCTTTCCATAAGTAAACACGGTTACATTTCCATAAACGATCTGAGTAATGAAGGTTATAGATTCAGAAATGACTAGGCTTTATATATCCTAGTGTATTTGTAGACCTACACAGCTTACATCCTATTGCTTTGTGGTTTTTGAATACAGTACTAATTCCTTCTTTGTCCTAACTTTTTTTTTTTTTTTTTAATTAAAATCAGCAGCTTTGATATCCAACTGTTGTAGGGATCAGTGCCAGGGCTTCTGCTGTTGACTTGTACTCACCAAGAGGCAAGGACTGGCAACTCTCCAGGGGGCCACTGCTTACATTTCACCCTAAGATGAGATGACTGGCTTTGTTTTAGGGATGCACTGGAAAATTACCAGACACCTCACTGCTGAGGGGTAGCTGGCACTGCCAAGCACAGACCACAGGAAGAGCGTGCCGTTGGTCTCAGCTGGAGTTACTGGAGGATACAAGGGCAGCGATCAGTGCAAAAGAGTTGTGTGTGTGCAGGATGGATGCTTATTTATTTAAATAAGTACTATTCAAAATTGCATAGGGGCCTTTTGTGCTTTGAGGGTTAAACCATTTACAGTGATTGATAGCCTGCAAGTAAGTAAATATGAGCACCATGTACGAATCCTACAATACTGGAATATTCTCTAGTGTATGTTGCCTAATGTTTGGTAACAGGATTCTTGGTAAACACAATAATATTCAAACATGTTGCTACTTATAAATATAAAGCCAAAATTAACTCTGTATGTGACTGTTTTGTCATTTTTTTTTTATTATACAGTGCGTCGAGATTCCTCCTGAATTTACCCTTTAATGCTGCTAATTAGGTGTCAAGTTGGAAAGAGTTCCTGGGCAGTGGGTTACTCGCCCCAACCGCCTGGTGCCTCTAGCTGAAATCCAGAAATTACTCTTGACACTAAAATCAATACAGACTGGGATTCAAACCCATTTGCCTTGAGACTGTTGGCTTACATCCTCAACCTTGCAAGATGTGCTTTATGTATTAGCTATAATTATAGTTTGCTTGAAGTTTGTTTGAATCTGGCTCAGTCTTGGGATTTATTGCTTTCTGACTGGCAGCCTTTCTGTTGAACTCAGTGCAATTATATAGATATATATTTTTTTAAACTCTGCAGGGTGTTAGTCAGTGCTTATATCAATTGATTGATGCTACAAAATCAGGGGTGCTTTGTGTATGTGTGTGTGTGTGTGTGTGTGTGTGTGTGTGTGTGTGTGTGTGTGTGTGTGTATGTGTTCTATTCATAAATATATCATTTAGCAAATATATACCATAGCAAAGGTAAAATCTGTGTGAGTTTTTTCTCTGTACCAAATAAATAATTACCCTTGACATACTAGTTATCATATGTAAAGAGCAACTACTGAATGTAGGCAAATATATTTATGACTTTCTTTCCTCATTATAACTGAACTCACAATTGTTTGTTATCATATATATATATATTTTTCAGCACATAAAGTTGTGCATGTGTTGTTCTCCTGGAAAACTGTTAGTGTTTCATAATCTATCAGTTTATTTGAAAATGTAGATAGATCCACTACTGGTACATACAGAGATTTCATTTACAGGTGCAGATACAAATACCTTTTTGAAAATTGTATAATTCAGTGTTTTATATTGTTATTTAACCATGGCTACCCTTTGAAAGAGTGCTATGTATTCAAGTTGAAAAAATATACAGTACACTTCTGTGCTTACTGTATATTGATCCAGTCACTGAAACAACTAACTCTTTCTTTCTGCTTGAAAAGTAACATTGGATTTAATAATAATATTGTGCTTTCTTCTCTAATTGTACTCGCAGGCAGTCACCGTGCTCACTGAATTGATAAGAGAAAACTTCAGAAACAGCAAACTCAAACAGTGCCTGTTGCCTTCACTGGGAGAACTGCTTTACCTAATTGCAAATCAGGTTATACATTTTTTCTTTTCTACAATATAGATGTATTCATTTGTGGGATTTTAAATAGATTGGAAGTGATTTTAACAATATATTTTTCTTACAGGGTTAGATTTATTTATATATGTTGTGACAGGGCTGGGGCCCTGCACACTGGGGAATGTCTCTTTTGTGGCTGCCTTTGCACAGCCACAATGTAATTTGTTTAATTGGGGATTGAGCCAAAATCAGAATCACCTGGCACTGATGTAATTAAGTACACCTGCCAGTAATTAGCAGGCAGGTATTTAAACAGGTCTGTAAGGCGTGTCAGGGGTCTGTGTGAAGGTCAAGGCCTGGGGAGAGACCTGTGTGCAGACTGCGAAAAGGTATTGTAATACTTGTAAAGTTTTGTTGAACCGGTGAATGGCGTAGCTGTGCGGTGATAGTTTAAAAACTCGGGGAAAGTTTAGTTAGTACTCCTGGGTGGAGTTAGGTTCTGTTTTGTAAACATAAATAAATATACAGGCATCGCCCTGTTTTGCAAAATATCTGTGGTCCAGTGTTCATTTACACAAAAATATATATACAGTAGATGCCGGGTTATTAGCAACCCTGATAAAGACAACTTTCGGTTATTAACAACATTTTCCCAGAAACCAATCCTGTCCCATAGACTTTAATGTTAATGGAATTTTGATATTAGCAACTGCACGCCGCTTATTGACAGCTTTATTACTAGTTGCCAGTGTTACAGAGCGCACTTGCATGAACTATGCGCATACTTCAGGCAGCTTTTATAACACACTGACTTTGCAACTGTGGACTCGTGGCTTTGAAACTGGCTATGAAGCTGCCGCAAAATTTGAGATGTATTTACAGCGGGAGGTGGTACTTTGTAAAAAGCAGACAGCGTTGGACAATTTCTTATTTTAAAATTGTGTTCTTTAGAATTGATTGTAAGTACAACTCATATTTTTTATGTTTGCTTTACTCATTGTAGTACTATTTAAGCCTACTCCTTATTCTTGTTTGTTTTACACACGCGTGAAGTAAACAGTTCTATGTTTGGGTATTTCATGTTTCTCATGTTAATTTTTTAACACTAACATTTAAACACGTGTATTTCAGTGCCATATTTGTACAACTACAGTATACATCATTCCATATAAATACACTTGAAACCGGAGCTTTTTGCTTATTGGCAACTTTCGGTTAAGGACAACTTTTTGCTGGGAACCGAGAGGTTGTTAATAAGCAGCATCTACTGTGTGTGTGTGTGTGTGTGTGTGTGTGTGTATGTGTATATATATATACAGTGCTGTGAAAAAGTATTTGCCCCCTGTCTGATTTTCTGCATTTTTGCATATTTTTGACACTGAATGTTATCAGATCTTCAACCAAAACCTACTATTAGATAAAAGGGACCCTGGGTGAACAAATAACACAAAAATTTGATACATATTTCATTTATTTATTAAAGAAAGTTATGCAACACCCAATGCCCCTGTGTGAAAAAGTAATCTCCCCCTTAGACTCAATAACTGGTTACGCCACCTTTAGCAGCAATAACTGCAACCAAACGCTTTCTGTAGTTACTGATTAGTCTCTCACTGCGCCATGGAGGAATTTTGGCCCACTCCTCCATGCAGAACTGCTTCAACTCAGTGACATTTGTGGGTTTTCGAGCATGAACTGCTCGTTTCAGGTCCTGCTACAACATCTCAATGGGGTTTAGGCCTGGACTTTGACTAGGCCATTCCAAAACTTCAAATTTCTTGTTCTTCAACCATTCTGATGTAGACTTGCTTGTGTGTTTCGGATCGTTGTTTTGCTGCATGACCCAGCTGCGCTTCAGCTTCAGCTCACGGACGGATGGCCTGACATTCTCCTGTAGAATTCCCTGATACAGAGCAGAATTCATGGTTCCTTCAATGATGGCAAGGCGTCCAGGTCCTGATGCAGCAAAGCATCCCCAAACCATGACACTACCACCACCATTCTTGACCGTTGGTATGAGGTTCTTACTGTGGAATGCAGTGTTTGGTTTTCGCCAGACATAACGGGGCCCATGTCGGCTAAAAAGTTCCACTTTTGACTCATCTGTCCGTAGAACATTGTCCCAGAACTTTTGAGGATCATCCAGGTGCTTTTTGGCAAACTTGAGATGAGCATTCATGTTCTTCTTAGTGAGCAATGGTTTCCGCCTTGCTACTCTGCCATGAATCCCATTTTTGCCCAGTGTCTTTCTGATGGTGGAGTCATGAACACTGACCTTAGCTGAGGCGAGATAGGCCTGCAGATCCCTGGATGTTGTTCTAGGGTTCTTTGTGACTTCCTGGACGATTTTACGCCTTGCTCTTGGAGAGATTTTGGCAGGACGGTCACTACTGGGAAGATTCACTGCTGTCCCAAAGTTTCTCCATTTGGACAATATGGCGCTGACTGTGGTTCGGTGGGGCCCCAGAGCCTTAGAAATGGCTTTGTAACCCTTTCCAGACTGATAGGCATCAACAACTTTTTTTCCGGTCTTCAGGAATTTCTTTTGTTCGTGGCATGATGTGCCTCTAGAACCTGTGTGCTGACAACTTCACTCTGATGGTAAGGGCCAAAATTAGTCAGATTTATATTGGGCAGGGCTGGCCCAAATCAGGCCTGGTTGTTAACCAATGTACTCAAACCAAAGTACTCAAACAGCTGACCCTAATTATCCCTTTAATTGGGTTGAGTTAACAGCAGATTGCATGTTTGATTACGTTGCACACCAAACAAATGAAAGAAGTACCAAACTTTGATGTCATTTTTTTTTCTCAGACTCCCTCTATCTACTACTACAACCTACAAAAAAATCTGACCAAATATAATGTGAAAAATGTGCAAAAATGCAGAAAATCAGACAGGGGGCAAATACTTTTTCCATTTAGACATAAGACACGTTATTGGACAACATTCACAAGGAAACATTGGACCACGACTCGATCACCCCCCCCCCCCACCCCACAGGTGCACTCGTTCACATGCACAGGCACTCAGGACATTGACAAAACAAGGAACAGCGACACAAAACCATATAACACATAACACAAATAGTCCAGATCACTACACAGCTCCCCCCTCAGTTCTCTTCATCCGTAAAGAGACAATGCTACAGTCCCAAAGCAATTTGGTATTTGCAGCCTGTAGCTGGTCCCTGGAACTTGTGTGCGCGGTCTGCTACTTCAGGAGGGTCTTGGGTCCCATCCCCAGGCTGTGCTAACAGGTTCTCCCGGGATGCAACTGCCAAGTTGTGGGCATGGTCGCGGCGCTGTCAGCTGCTTCTGGGGGGGTTGCACCCTGCCCCCCCGGCTGTGCTGTCGTGTCCTCCGTGCTGCGATCGTCTGTCAGGGTGAGAGGTGCGGTGGATCTACTGTCGTCTCCTGCTGGCTGGACGAGCCCTGTCGTTCAGCGTTGGTATGCCGTGCTCCCTCCGACTCTGCTGCCCTGCCTCACCGAGTTCCACCATTCTGCCTCGGGTGCCGCGCTCCCTCCGGCTCCGCTGTCCTGTTCGGATGAGTCCTGCCGTTCTGCGTCGGCGTGACGTGCTCCCTCTGGTTCCGCTACTCAGCCTGGACGAGCCCTGTCGTTCTGCCGCGGGCGCCGCGCTCCCTCTGACTCCGCTCCCGTTCTCCATCCTGTGAGCCGACCCGATCCCGCTACCACTCTCTGGAGATGCTCTGTTCCTTTGCTGGCATGCACCCCCTGGAATCCCTGCTCTCTCCACTCACAGCTCCAGACCCCCGGACACTTTTCAGCACCCGTCGGAGTCCACTACTCTCTCTGGTTGCATGCTGGCTCCGGTAGGTCTCCCCCTGGCTCTCTCTGTTCGTCCCCAACGCTTTCATTCTGTCCCACTTCTCTGACACCAATGTAGCGTTCCGGTGTAAACAAAAGGGAGACAGACGACTGCAGCAAGATCTCATTCAGGTTTTATTGAAGGTCAGCACACCAAAACACAGCCCACAGCAGCGTGCAAGCTGCCCCTTTATAACCCAAAACCCTGCGAAAACATGTAACATTTAGAAATAACAAGACATGTTATTGGACAACATCACTCTCCTCCCCCTCCCCACCCCACAGGTGCACTCGTTCACATGCACGGGCACGCAGGACATTGACAAAACAAGGAACGGCGACACAAAACCATATAACACAAATAGTCCAGATCGCTACAATATTATATGTGTGTGTGTGTATCCAGGAGATGCTATCTTGTGTTTTCTCTAGTGTTCATAGCATTTCATACCAGTCATTTTGGGATTCATTTTATTAAGTGTGTGTAGTCCTTCTCATCCACTGAAGCATTCAAAAACCCCTGCAGGGGGTCCCCTAGTGGCTCACCTGGTAGAAGCACAGCCGCGTGGTGCGCAGGGTGAGTCATACAGCGCAGGTTCACCTGACTCACCTGGTAGAAGCACAGCCGCGTGGTGTGCAGGGTGAGTCATACAGCGCAGGTTCACCTGACTCACCTGGTAGAAGCACAGCCGCGTGGTGTGCAGGGTGAGTCATACAGCGCAGGTTCACCTGACTCACCTGGTAGAAGCACAGCAGCAAGTGTGGTGTGCAGGGTGAGTCATACAGCGCAGGTTCACCTGACTCACCTGGTAGAAGCACAGCAGCAAGTGTGGTGTGCAGGGTGAGTCATACAGCGCAGGTTCACCTGACTCACCTGGTAGAAGCACAGCCGCGTGGTGCGCAGGGTGAGTCATACAGCGCAGGTTCACCTGACTCACCTGGTAGAAGCACAGCAGCAAGTGTGGTGTGCAGGGTGAGTCATACAGCGCAGGTTCACCTGACTCACCTGGTAGAAGCACAGCCGCGTGGTGTGCAGGGTGAGTCATACAGCGCAGGTTCACCTGACTCACCTGGTAGAAGTGCATGCTTCGTCCATGATTGCAGCAGTCTTGAAGGAAAAATGATGATGAGATCTGTGCGTGTAGTCTATTTATGCCCTCGAGGGCGGGCACGACTGTGTCACAGACTCTGACGAGCAATCTTTATTATATCTATTCAGGTTACTGGGTCTTTAGGGACAAATACCCATGAGGTAATGGTTACATTTCTATTTCAGGAAACCAGGGTTATGATAATAACCTAACATTAAGTCAAGTCTGATTTATGGGTGTCATGTAAAAAAATGAAACCTTGTGTGGCAGTAACACAGCCACTTTTTCAGGAACAGTGGCTTGAAACCTGGTTCCAGGAGACTGGGAGACCTAGTTTGAGCATGATTTAAAATGGCTTCTGGAAAACATCTGGTAGCTGCAAGAGTAAATGTATTTTACTGTGTTACTGACAGATAGTAAATTAGGAGTTTCATAGCTTTATTTTAATCAATAATGCATTTGTATTTATTTATTTTACAATTTATCTCAATACCTTCATCATTTTCGGTTCTTTTGTCAAAATCAGTTTATTTCTTATAAAATGTTAAGGAATTCATACACAGTATTCTTTTATATGAACTAGTAGCTTGTGATGAATTTCCCAAATATAAATCAATCAACCAGAGTATTACCTTACAGTGAAAGAATGCCTTGGTTGGATTTGCAGTCAGTTGGTCAATGAAGAAAACTAAGAAAGGCCAGCTAGGGACTGATTCAACTGCATGAGTTAAAAAAAAAAAAATCCTGTCTGCTGTTCTGATCGGGGAAACACAGACTGCATGCCACAGATTTACTCTATTGTATATCTAGGCTGTTGTGCCGTATGATTATTGTAACTACGCTGATTCACTGTAGTTTTGCAGTATTTAGACTTGTATATATATATTTGTAATTTGTGTATTTATTATATTTGTAAAAGTTTCAAACCACGATTAAAATTGCTTCATGACACAAAAGTCACCTGTATTGTCCCTCTCTCTGCATCTTGTTTTATATTTATTTTGTAAAGATATGTTTACAAAGATCAGTTGTTGAAAATGAGCTGTCAACATAGTGTTTGTTTATTGTTGTATTTAAATCAAGTTAATATTGCAGTTTGGCACAGTGCAATTGATCACTTCAATTTGTTTCATTGTTCTTCTTATATTATGTTATTGCTATTATATTTAATCACCTCAAGGTGTACTACTGTTTAGTCCATAACAAGACATTTTCATATTCGAACAACAAAAAACAACACTTTGATTAGTAGGTATTTTGTGTGTGAACAAAGTGAGGAAGTGAAAATTATGTAATATTAATTGACTGTCAGTGATTGACATATTGAACAGTACAACATTGGCAGATATCTTTTGATTTGAGTGTGAAATAATATTTTAAGCTGCAGACAAAAATATTATTCTCTCAAAGATGACAGTAGTACATACTGTATGTAAAAACAATTTTAAAATGCTATGGGACACTATACAATAAGCAATATTTTAAAGCAAGCTTAGCTGAAATGGCGCCACAAGTCTCCCCAAGTCTCCCTTGGTGTGCCATGCACTGGCCTGAAAGTCTCCTGAAACCAAGTTCCAAGCCACAAAGTGGCTTTGTGTTCCCAACTCCTATCTCTGAGACCATTTATATAAATGCTGCTTGCAAAATATGTTGTAGATCTTGAAATCGACCTCAGACCCATTATGGCTGCAACTGTTATTTGGGTTTCTGAGGTAGTAAAGACTGCTTCATTTTGGTACACAGCTATAGTTTATGATTGTCTCAATCAACTTCTGCTGTAGGCGTTACCCTGTAAAATGGCATATTGCTTCAACCTCTGGCCACATTAATGATACAGAGCAGATTTTATATTTGTTACACAGCAATCTTGTTCTATTTTATTTCCTAACACAACTGTAAATTATAAGAGCTTTAGTAAATGTATAAACAAATGTATTTACTCTATCCCTGGTATATGCATCTGGGATATGAATTTAAGTACACATCATAAGAAAAGTCTTGTGTGGTCTTTGAAATACTTTTTGCATATGTATTGTATGCATTCAGTATAAATGGGCAACAAAGACAAGAAGCAATTTCTGCTTGCACAAGAAGCAATATGTAAATCAACAGCTGTTAATTCTACTAATCGAATGCATCTTTGAGTGTGGAAATAAGTATGTTCTGGTTCCCATTAAACAAACTGACAGAAAAGCTTTTTACCAAAATATGTTTACAAACTGTAAATGTAATAAGTTCCACTTAAATGTCTTTGAATCACATTAGGTGCTTTTTATACAGCCCAAGAGTGCTGTGCTTTCACAGATCTTGACATCAGACTAAAGGAAAGTTGTAGTTTCTGGATGAAGTTGAAACTGGTTGCCCCACATTTGCTGTTTAAAAGTAGAATGAAGTAAAGCAGTAATTCAAACAAAAGTATTGTTTTTATGATTGAGAAGATACAATTAGTGATATCCCATGGGCAAAAAAACCAAAACATAACCCGACTGTATTGTAACTCCAGATAAGAAATTACATTATTAGGGATCTGAAATTAGTGCTAAAAGTATTATTTGGTACAAATAAATGAATACATAATTTTATATAAAAACTTTGAAAAGGTTTACAGTGAAAACCAGAGAAAATATTACTGCCTGCCTGAATAACTGGTCCTCATTAGGAACCAATCTGCCTGTAACTAATATTAAAGTAGAGAAAATCGAAGACAGAGTCTCTGGCATTTATTTATTTGAGACCGGTGTTTATACTAGATCACTAGCTTCACATGCTTGATGTGGTCATTGAGAAGCCGCTAACACACAACCCTGTAGCAACACCCTAACTCAATTTAAACATTCCAGCAACTTTGTTAAAAGATTGTGTGTCAGTGGGAACCAAGTAACAGTTTTTTTATAACAAAGTTACATTGTATTGTACACCCTCAAGTATAAAGTGAAAGTATTATTACGGTCTTTATATACACTGGTTAACAAGGATATATATGCCAAACGTGGGAAAATGAACCAGCAGAAGTACGAATTTGTATTTAAAAACAGAATTAGATCTACCATTTGTTAATAATAATAATAGTAATAATAATAATAATCATAACAACAACAGTTAAATCCACTAAAAGACAGCCCTGTAGATATCAGAACACAGGCTTGTAGGCTACGCTTACAGCACAATAATAATAATAATAATAATAATAATAATAATAATAATAATAATTACAAACTTCTAAAATGTCTTTAAAAATGAACAATAAAAGCAATGTCTCATTATCAAAAGTAATTTATTGTTTAATCTCAAACGTGTACATTGTTAATTCAACAAAACACATTAAAATACACCAAGAGGTTTGTATCTGGCCTACTTTCAGCACGCTTAAAATGATCAAAACTTTTAATAACATAATAACTGCATTAAACAAATATGCATTACATGTAGGCCTACCTTAAATTACACCTTCTATGATTATTATTTATTAATCCTGAGTCACTTTCATCACTGTAAGTTCATTACGCTCAAGCTCCTCGTCATCTTCCTCAGCTTCAATGGCAATGACAGAGACCCGGTGTTTATTTACAGTATTTGACAGCAGACCCAGTGCGTATTAGAGACAGGCGATTATTTGAAGTTTTACGGTAAATAAGAAGCTCTTATAGGAAGTGCTTTGGTCTTTCCTTTTTAAATAATATAAACAAGTCAGTTGTGTGCTGCCTCCACCCTGAGTCTGACTTCAAGCAAATCATTTATTTTGTATTTGTGATGTTCCTGTATATCAGAAATGGACAGTGTCTTGTACATCTCAGGATATGCGGATTTGGAATCCTAACGAAAGCCAATTGCATGCACATATATATATATATATATATATATATATATATATATATATATATATATATATATATATATATATGACTCACTTTATATGGACTTGACTACAGAGCATGACAGGGCAAGGCTCACATGGTAACACTTGAAATCATCTTAAAAAAGCTAAAACATTATGGTACACTTATAGAGCAGTTATCACTATGGTTGTGCAATGTAGATTTGTTCATAACCTGAAGCATTTCTCCTGTTATAAAACTGGGTTACAGCCTCTAAAACTGTGAGGTTTACAGCTAATCTTCCTTCCTCTGTCCAACAGGAAGAGAAGAAAGAGCACCCTAGAGAATGCTGGGCTGTTCCTTCAGCTGCCTACACCGTGCTAATGAGGTGCCTTCGGGAAGGGGTAAGACCTAGTGCCTTAATTATGTTCATGGATGCCCCATAGGCATTGTTTGAGAGTTGTAGCCAGGGGCAGACCAGTGACTTGTCAGCCACATAATGTACCAACATTTAAATAATTACAATAATACTGTGACCTGATTTGCAATAGAGAAAGTAAAACAAAAAAATACATTCACTTACAACTGTGCATATGATGCACCTCCAAATTTAAAAACTGTCCAGACAATTTTAATTTTTTTTATTTTATTTTAATCGTGCCTTGCTTTAGGCTTTTAGTGTTGTAAGATTTTAAACAGGAATATGACATTTGCTGAATCGAAACATTTACTATGAACAGTGTTAGAAGTGTATTAAGTATTTATACAATTCTGAATTATTTGGTGTAATATGATTATCTTTATTTTACTATCTTATGCATTGTGACACAGTTTAGCATACACTTAGGTGTGCCACTGTTGTTGCCAATCCCTTTATTTCTAATAATTTAAAAATATATGTAATTTAAGGGTACAGTAAATGTCGATAATTATATCACAGTAAATGTCGATAATTATATCACTACTTAAGAAACAAGTAACAGCTATGTAAAAACACTGAAAATTATGATACAAAATTTAGTAAATTTAAATTAGATTTATTTTAAAAGGCTTTTTCATCAATATAAAGTGTGGAATTATATTGATGAAAAAGCCTTTTAAAATAAATCTAATTTAAATTTACTAAATTTTGTATCATAATTTTCAGTGTTTTTACATAGCTGTTACTTGTTTCTTAAGTAGTGATATAATTATCGACATTTATATGATAATACAAAAATGCTCTTCTGATCTATTTTCAATTAATGAACCCGATTATACTAGAAAACAGATTATGATATTATCTTCATCCCTATCTTTTAATGTGATCACACTATAAACCAAGAAGTCTTGAACTAGTTTGCATTTTCAGGTAAGCCTATTTCATATGAGGAATCTGGCCTGTAGAATTCAAATGATGAAAAAAGCATTGCAGTAGCTTGACCTTAAAGGAATTCTCCTAAGTGAATATATGACCTATTCAGTTGCAGTCGATGGTGATAAAGCATATTGGTGATTATCAGCAACACCTACTGTGAAAAATATTCTCCATTAAAGCACATATGTAAAAGAGGGCGCTATTGTGTAAACTCATCCTGTATGCACAGCGACAATAAAAATACAAGGGCTTGTATAAGTACAGTAGCAATAACCTATTATTGAGTTAATGATTTAAGAATTGTCTGTCTTTTACCAAACATATTTTGTTTTAACTTGAAATTCATTTTAGAGCTGTTGATACTAATGATTGCATTGCTGAGTGTGGAAGGGTAATCGCATGAAAATACATACTAATAAAACGTAGTTCAAAAAGATAAAAAAATAAACTTAAGTGGAATTAGCCTAATGGCACAACTTTAGCACAGCACATTAACAAATACAGTATATTTTGTCCTATAAGGTCTTTAATAAAAACATTTAACAAATCATTACATTTAACCAAAAAAAGCAGAGATGGCACTTGAGTTACATCTGCTTGAAACCCGAATGCCAACGTTCTGTATTGATTAGTTCTGAATACTTTAAACCCGCCCCAACTACTGAGTGACAGCACATTTCTACATTTCTATTGGAGACTCCGCTTGCGAGATTTAAAACGTGATTACAATCAGGATGGAGGCTTGTTGGCAGGATTTAAAGCTGTATTATAGTTAATACATGAAGGATTTAAAACAGAATTGTGGCAAAATGTACAAAAATGCCTACACACAAATACCCCAGAAGAATGTGCCCGTGACCATTGGGATTTCGTTGTGGAAGACAGCAAAGGAAAGAAGGTACAACTTAAGTGTGCAAATACTGTCGAGTTACTATACATATTTTGACACACACACACACACACACACACAAAAAACGATCAAGCATTTTGGAAAGTAACCGAAAACACTCATTTCATACACTATATCAAAAACGAAAGCCCCGAAAAAAAGCGATTTACATAAAACTCGAAAATAGCTAAAAGTAAGCACCGAAAAATACAATTAATAAAACCCGAAAAACAGAAGCCCTAAGTATATCGTATAAAAACCATTAAAACAAATTAACATTGAATATATTGGAGCTCTCTTCCGTCGCGCTTTGTGTGACGTCCTGTCGTTGACTCGCTCTATAGTCACACATAGTATTCTATAGTATTCTATATTCTATTCTAACAGTGGCACCAGAAAGGTTCCAATATGGCGGCGACCTGCATTTCCAGCTGACCCAGAAAGCTGCCAAAAAAATTGAAATACTGGCCTTTTTAACAAAATTGACGCAGCGAGACGCATTTGTTACGTATTTAGAGTGCCTTGTTAATTTAAGTACAGTTCCGCATTAACTTTCTGTTGTGCCAAATATAATATTTTAAAAGTAAAATTACCAATAATCACTTGAATTTAGTCATGATCACAATCCAGTCTTTTGTGATTTAAAAAGCAATTCCACACAGGTGATTTTTTTGTTTGTGTTGTTGTTGACTTTATGACAATTTCTAGTCCCTATAGATATTTCCTGCTGCAAAGAATTTCCTATTCTGCTCCACAGTGACTCCCGCCTGGGGCTGGAATCTCCACAGGCTCCCCTGTGACTAGCGACTGACAGGGTCCTTTATTGATACACAGCCAAGGTAGAGCCCTGCATCGGGTCGGGTACCCGCGGGTGACACGCAAAAGCGGGTCGGGTTCGGGTCGAAATGTGAACTTTTTCGGTGTTTGCTGTTTGGGTGCGGGTTCGGGTCAGGTTCTGGTCTGAATTGGAATCACAGGTGCGCAGATTTAATTAACAACACAGGTGCTGACGCTAGGGTACCAACAATGGTTCCCTTTCAAGCACGAAATGTAACCATTACCGAATGGGTGTTTACCTCCTAAAGACCCGAATCCTGAAAATTGTATATAAAAGCTGCTCTTTGAGCCCGTGACGCAGTCATGATCCCGCCCCTGAGGGCACAAAAGAATTGCAGTCACAGATCTCGGTGCCATTTTTCCTTTCAAGACTGACCTGATTGGAGAACCTTGTTCAGATAAATACATTGTTGCTTCTCTGTATATATTTTGCATTTGTGTTTTACACAAATTATATGTGATATTTAAACTAATCACTGTAATAGTTTTGAACTAATTATGTGTATTTGTGTGCACTGCAGCCTGCTATTTGTTACATAACACTGCAGCCTTGTGCTCCTTCCCAGGGATCCAGCAACATAAGTCGGCTAACTGTGCTCTTCCCCCAGGCTAGTTTTTGCTATTTAGCACCATACAAGTGGTTTTTATTATATTATTTACAGATACTATGTGCAGGCCTGTCTGCAACGTGGTGCTCCGTGCACGTGCAGCAAGGCAACTGCTGGGCTCAGCAGCACTGCATAGGACCAAGATACTCGCTTTGGTTGTTGTTGTTGTTGTTGTTGTTGTTGTTGTTGTTTGCAATTTCAACCACAGTATCCTGATGCCGTTTTGGTGACAGCTTTTTAGCATCACCAGTGCGAAGGCTATTAGTCCATTCTAACAAGCAGGCTTACCTCAGTCTTGTGTGGGTACCAACTGAGTGATTTTGCCAGTGGTTTTTATAGGTGGGCATCCCTTTACATTGCCACCTGCAGTGACTGCGAATTGGTGGACACGTACCAAACCGGTACCAAGGTCACCGGCCTGCTCCGCTCCCGACCCCTTACTGGCCCGGTGCTAAAGTCACCGAACCACTACTGTACTGACCCAGTACCAACCCGGTCTTACACGGTGCCCAGCCTCCGAACTGGTACTGGCCTCATGCCGACCAGGTTTCGAACCAGTAACTGAACCGGTCCTGAACCAGTACTGACCTGGTGTTAAATACACCAAACTGGTACTGAACCAACCCGGTGCCTTCCAGGTACTGACCCGATTCCAGCCCGCTACCGATCGGTGCCGAGGTTAGTGTTTAAATGAACAGTTTAAGAGTAGTTAAACTGTATAGCATTCCTGTATAGCATTCCCAGCTGCTCTGTACCTGAGGGAAAAATACTTTTAAATACAAACAGTAGTTCAGTGCATTTTGTAGTTCATTACAGTGTCTTCCACCATCTTTAACTCTCTCACTGCCTGCGGCGGCTAAAGTCGCCCACCACTGAGCATTCTATACTGCCTGAGGCGACTATGGTCGCCAGAAACGCGTTGATTGTTTTTTCAAATGCTCATTGCTAGGTAAAATGTTGCACATTCATAAAAACACACTTCAAAGTAATGAGGTCTCGTTTGTATTTTGTTTGGAGAGCATATATCACAATGTCATAATGTGAAAGACGAGAGTTGTAGTAGGCGATTGAAAAATGGAAAGAGACAGATATAAGAGAGAGAGGAGATTTGTTTTTAACTGAGATAGCGACAGTGATGAGGAATTTGAGGGATTTACTGAGGAAGATGTGGCAGGGCCGGAAGATGTAAACGAGGGTGAGGAAGTGGAAAGACCAGACTCTGAGGAGTTAGTGATAGAGAGGGAGGAGACAGCCAGGCTGACACAAGAGGCACGTCAAGGGGAGTGGCACGAAATGACAGGCAGGGAGAGAGAACGCTGGGTGGGTCAAACCTACTCAAAACAGCAGGGAAAAAATAAGTTCAGTCATGAAATATTTATAGGACTCTAAATTGCAATGGGTCTAGTCATAAAACCACATATTTCCGATTACTGGAGTACTAATGTTTAGTTAGTTATCTGGACACCTAATTTTTTGTCCAGAAAATGCTATGAGATTGTAAGTTCTGTTCTGCATTTCGCTGACAACAGCCTGAGAACTGAGAGGTCTCAGGCAGGTTATGACCCCCTGTTTAAAGTCTGCCCCCTTCTGGATAAATTAATTGAAAATTTCCAAAGAGAGTATTATCTCTTCCGAGATTTAGCTGTGGATGAGTCAATTATATCTTTCCATGGACAAGTCTTTTTTCAGCAGTTCATTCCAAACAAACGTCACCATTTTGGAATAAAACATGTTGCCCTCAGGGGCTCCTGAGTGGCGCATCAGGTAAAGGTGCTCCGCGTGGAGTACTGGATGCACCCTATAGTCTGGACGTCGCCGGTTTGAGTCCAGGCTATTCCTTTGCTGACCGCGGACAGGAGCGCCCAGGGGGCAGTGCACAATTGGCCAAGCGCCGCCTGGGTGGGGAGGGCTTAGGTCGGCCAGGGTGTCCTTGGCTCGCCGCGCACCAGTGATCCCTGTGGTCTGGCCGGGCGCCTGCGGGCTTGTAGTGTACACTGAGAACTGTTACACTTCCCCTGCTCTCTTTGAGACACTGCATGAAAAAAACACCGGCGCTTGTGGCACTGTCAAAGTAAATCGAAAAGGCATGCCACAGGAATTCAAAAATAATAAAATGAGGCCAGGAGATCCCCCGTTGTTTTTGGAGAAAGGGCCTCTTTTAGCTACAAGTTTCAAAGATGCGGGAACAGTTACTTTGCTTTCTACTCTGCACGACACATCAGTGATTTCAAAGAGAATCCACAGCAAGGGGCCAGAAGGGTTTAGAGTAATCTGAAAACCAAAGAGCGTTGAGGATTATAATCGATACATAGGAGGTGTAGACAGAGCTGACCAACTCTGCTCTTATTACAGCTTTCAGCACTGCTCTGTCAAATGGTTCCACTGTGTATATCACTATACAAAGGAGATAGCGTTAGTGAATGCGTTCATCATTTTTAAGAAAAGCACAAATGGCTGTTGAGTTCAGAGAGAAGATTGTGCAGAGGCTCCTGAACAGGGTTACGGCAAGAAACGCAGTACCAGCCCCAGTGATGAAAATGCCAGGAGTTCCAGCTAGACTGTTAGGGAGACATTTCATGGGACAGCATGAAAAATCAAAGCTTGACTGTAAAGTCTTCTCTGACATAAAGAGAGGAGGTTCAGATCAGGGACCTAAAAAGTCAGGGAGAAAGCAGACTACTGCAAAACCTGCTCAGATCAACCAGCGCTAATACATTGTTTGTTCCTACACTGAAGTTGTTAATACTAAAGAAATAAAACGTCAATATTAAATACATTGTACAAACAATTGCCTAATGAGTAAACAGTACATTTGAAAAAAAACATTATTTTCTTATATTTCTATAATATTTAAGGTAATAAGCAGAAACAACATTTTTAATGCATTTATGTAAGGAAAACCTGACATATGAGAAAAAAAAAACAGCAATTCATACATAAATTTTAGGTTCATATGTAGCAACACTGATTTGATTGTAATATACTTATAGGTGCAAATTTAGTGACAATGTGCAATATTTTGACAGAAAAGGAAGAAAGGAGCTTTTTTTGCAGGTCAGACTCTTTTAGAATGTTGGCAGGCATCTTGGTTGGGCTGGCTGACAGCACAGTGTTGCAAATAGAGATGTCATGGTATCAAATTTTGACGGTATGGTAACAAAAAATATACCACGGTACCGTGGTATTATGTCATTTTTTGTAATCTGTTTTTGAATGGCTATTTAAAGAAATACACTCAAGTCAAGTACTTTTTTAACAAGGAAAATAACTTTAATTTAAAGTTTTAAAACAAATACAACACACTGGTACTACAGTTCTATGAGGCACTACCTAACTGGAAGTAGTGTTCACTCAAGGTCACACAGGCTCAGCAAAATAATGCTGCTTTTTTTTAAATTAAAAATTACTGTGGAGAAACACCAAAATATTAACATTTTCTGGGCTCAGTCTGGAAGTATAGGGGGTAAGGATGTGACCACTGCAACTGAATACCCTCTTCAACTTTATCAGTTTGGACGGCATCCTATTAGTTAAGACAGGGGGTTTTAATTGGGGGTACGCAGGACGACTCAGAAATGCACAAATAAAAATGAAAGTAAGAGAAAATAATGATCTTGAATTTTTTAACGGTATTATATATTCTCTAAACCGCGCTGTGTATTTATTTAATCTTTGTTTAGCAGCTGAAAGTGAATGGCTAATGAAAAGAAAAAAAACAAAACAATCTATCACTTCCACATTTTCCACCTGTAGGCATGCACGGTTTCGATTGCGTGGATTTCCACTCTGATATGTAGGTGAAGCAGGTGCCTGATGATTGTGCCTGGAAAGCGCTCTGTGCTGCTCATGATCTTTACTGTTTTTAACTTGTCATACCAGTGAAGCACAGTGTTTCTGCGTTTTTTTTTTTTTAGAAGTTCTGGTAAACATAAATAGTCATCATACTTTGACAGTTTTTGTTTATTACCGCGGCTGCATTTTATTAGCAGCAATAGCGGCTGGTTGAATATGTGTTAAGTGTTTGATACATTTCTTACTAGCAATAGAAAACGAAGGAGAACACACAAATCAGAAAGTGCAAAACTACATAAAGTTACAGAGTCCCTTTGGATCATTTTTAGTTAGTAATTAATTATAGTTTTATCTTGACATTTTTTTATTTTTTTTTATGGGAATACAATTGTATACATTTTTGAATAAATAAAACCAAAATCCCTACAATACTATCAACTCAAGGAGACGGCAACATCTTTACAATACCGTTTAAAATAAATTAAAAAAAATATAATACAAATGCCTGTAGCATCTTAGACTTAGTTATATAGTAGTAAATATAGACTTTTTGATTATCTGCATTGGTGTGTGCTTACTGCGTTTCTCTTGACCAATACGATAGATAATAGCTACTGTTACTTCTTTGGTTTGGTAAATTAATAGGAAGGCAGTGATGAAAAGTTACAGTGCCTTCTTGCTGATATTTTCGAGTATTTGTGTTTCATTTACTGACAATCACGTTTGCTAGCGATCATTGTTAAGTAGGACGGTTTATGTTAAATATGACGTCACTTATTTAATAGCCGCCTCGGATAATCTCATGCATGGCAGTTTTTGGAACTTGAGATGTCAGTGTTCATTAGTTAGTTTTAATGTTGGGATTCAAGGAAATGCATGCACATGGATTAGGGAGTGGTTAACATGTAGAAAACAGAAAGTACTGATTAGAAGAGAAAACTCAAAATGGATCGCAGTAACCAGTGGTGTACCACAGGGATCGGTATTAGGTCCTCTGCTATTTCTAATCTACATTAATGATTTAGATTCTGGTATAGTAAGCAAACTCGTTAAATTTGCCGACGACAAAAAAATAGGAGGAGTGGCAAACACTGTTGCAGCAGCAAAGGTCATTCAAAATGATCTAGACAGCATTCAGAACTGGGCAGACACATGGCAAATGAAATTTAATAGAGAAAAATGTAAAGTATTGCATGCAGGCAATAAAAATGTGCATTATAAATATCATATGGGAGATACTAAAATTGAAGAAGGGAACTAGGAAAAAGACCTAGGAATTTATGTTGACTCAGAAATGTCTTCATCTAGACAATGAGGGGAAGCTATAGAAAAGGCCAACAAGATGCTCGGATATATTGTGAAAAGTGTTGAATTTAAATCAAGGGAAGTAATGTTAAAACTTTACAATGCATTAGTAAGACCTCACGTAGAATATTGTGTTCAGTTCTGGTCACATTGCTGCTCTAGAAAGAGTGCAAAGAAGAGCAACCAGAATTATCCCGGGTTTAAAAGGCATGTCGTATGCAGACTTGCTAAAAGAATTTAGTCTATTCAGTCTTGAACAAAGAAGACTACGCGGCGATCTGATTCAAACATTCAAAATCCTAAAAGGTATAGACAATGTCGACCCAGGGGACTTCTTTGACCTGAAAAAAGAAACAAGGACCAGGGGTCACAAATGGAGATTAGATAAAGGGGCATTCAGAACAGAAAATAGGAGGCACTTTTTTACACAGAGAATTGTGAGGGTCTGGAACCAACTCCCCAGTAATGTTGTTGAAGCTGACACCCTGGGATCCTTCAAGAAGCTGCTTGATGAGATTCTGGGACCAATAAGCTACTAACAACCAAACGAGCAAGATGGGCTGAATGGCCTCCTCTCGTTTGTAAACTTTCTTATGTCCTTCTTATGTTCTTAATGAACACAGTGGCTCACCTATGGACAAATAGTGATTAAAAAAAAACTTGCCCATATCACCTTAAACCTTGTGAACTTGGTAATCATGGTATAGAAAAATAGTTGCGGTTTCAAAACCGTGGAAATTTATACCGCGGTTTACCGTGAAACTGGTATACTGTGACATCCCTAGTTCCAAATCAGGAAGGCGGTGAAAGAGTTAACAAGGCGCTTTTTTTCCCAAACATAGCCAACCTCGGAAATTCTTGCTGTGTGTCAAAGGTTACTGGGGGATTGTGGGATAATATTGTTTTTTTGTTTTAAAGAAATCGGCGGTAACACTGCCTTCAGAACAAAGCAGCCTAACCAATGGAAGTTGAAATTGAAAGAACGTTCGTTCATTGCTATTTTCATTATGGCCCTACATACAAATGATCTTTTAGCTTTCAATTTGTGTCTTCTCTTTTAAAAAGGGATGCTTCACACTACTAAATGTAAAACAATAATACATCAGAAAGAAATGCCTTAATAACCTATTCATCTACTGGCGTGTAGACACACAATTCTTTTTTGGCTAACGTTAAAGGTTTTTTTAATTTATTTATTTATTTTTATGTATATATCAAGTTCCACAGGTTTCATCATGGCTATAAACAAAGAGCTTAAACACTAGTGATGACGCACTTCCTTTATAGCTATTATGGCTACATCGAGTATGAGATACAAACCTGACCAGAGAGCGGTGCTCAGCCGCTTGGATGAGAAGTGGAAACTCCCTGTTTGTTGTCATGGGCAGCCGTAGCCGGTAATGCCAAGCAGTTCCAAGTCACAAAGTGGCTCCATGTTCCCAGGGCCTTAGTCAGTCACTGGTCTGGATTTTTCCAATTACACTTAAGCTGTGTTTTAAAATGCCCTTTGCTTAAGTAAAATATCCCAGTTTAAGGGGTAAGACATTAGTTGATGGATCAGTTATGAACATTCAATAATGTGTCTATAAATTATATGTTATAAAGGATGTTCTAAACAATATTTAACAGGCTACAGAAATACAGTGTTATAACAACGTGTATCCTTTAATGTGAACATTGTATACCATTAAACTTTCATTCAAATGTTATAGTAAAAACCGTGTTAATAACCCTCTAAAACATTAATAACACATTTATTGATTTTTAAATTAGTGTAAACATTTTAAAGGACATGCAATATGAATGTAAATGTAATGTTTAAAGGTACAAAACATGGCCCAATGTACACTGAAATTATCCTTTATCCTTTAACACTAGAACCGCCACGCGGGTCAGTTTGGCCCATTTTGGATTACTCTTTCGTTGTAAATCGTATATGTGTATGTCCGTTTTTGATGTTTGACTAAATATATGAATTAAATATCCAGACGGCGTTTGATAACCAGAATCGCAAAAATTATAAAGTTATAAACAGTTCTACCTAGAACTGCCACGTGGGTCAGGTTTTAATATAAAGTAAGATACTCTGTTTTTTTTTTTGTACATGCAACAAACAAGACACGCCCCCTCCTCCTAGCACATCTGTTTTATTTTTTTATTTCAAGCTTTGCTATGATTACGGATTTGTCAAGATGCAAACTCAGTGAAAGCATAGTTAGTTATTTTTCAGTGTACCTGGAGACAACAATCCTTTGTTTTGTTCCACAAATGCAACTGGGAATATATCAGAAGGAAATATTTAATCTTGAAAGTAGTCATTTTGATTGGAATACGGCAAGCTGCACTCAGATGCATACAGCAAACTGAAATGACAGGTAGGATAACAACTTATGTGCCTAATATGAAACATATGTTATATATTCTTTTTTTATATTACTATTAGAAGAAAAAACATCTTGGTTTTACAGGTTTGTATGTACCAGTTTACGCGTGTTTACACAATAGTGTTCAATGAAACAGCGTCTGTGTTTACAACACAGCTCCTGGATGCAGGCACAGTCAGCTGGAAGACGCGTACGCTCCTCCATAGAGTACAGTGCAGCCGTCATACCGGAAGTACTGTTATATTTTATATTTATGTAGTATTAGAAACAATGATTTCAGTTTTATAGTTTTGTGTGTACATATACCATTTTATATCTGTAAACGGGTATATGTACATACCCGTTTCTTTTTAAATGTTTATTATATTTTTTCATTGTTTGTAGTCGTACTGTATAGGCGCTCATTTTAAAAATAAAGCCTTTATGTTTAATTTTCCTAACAAAGCAGTTTAAAAATGTATGGGTCACAGTGACCCACGTGGTGGTTCTAGGTAGTTTGAAAATCCGGCGGTTCTAGTGTTAAATGATTTTGTGCAAAATAATAACTTAACATCCTTTTCATAATTATCAATGTCTGATCCTGATTCTGTGCTGGATTAATCATCTGAATCTTTCAATAAGCTTAGTAAAATATCTTCTGCTGTTAAGTTTTTTTGCACAGCCTTTCTTCTTGCTTCCCTTTTCAGCCATCTTGTCTTATCTGATGTCACATGATCTATCCCACACTGCAGTGTCTTGTGCCATTAGGGGGAGGTACACTTAGGCCCTTTTGGCACTAAACAAAACAAGGATCTGCAGTTGTGTCTTTATTGTGTTCTTACTTTATTCAGTGCTTCTGATTTTAGGTATGTTCTTTTGGCAGTGGATAGATCTTGTCAAGACCTTTCATTTGATGTGTTACCCAACATTTCACTTACGCCCCTCGATTAGCTTTAATACATTATTGTAACAGGGCGAGCAGCCCTGTACATTGTTTATTTATTTTTAGATCGGGGTCTCCCCCTCCGGCCCTGTGCAGTGTGTTTTTCTTTTGTATTTAGTTTTATTGTATTATATTTATGACGGCGTAGCGCCGTGTTTTGTTTATTTTTTAAAACGTGTCCTGGCAGAGGCGAGATCAGTGCTCGTCCTCTGCCAGGAGTAATTAATTAAAACTCGTGCAGAAGGTGGCCATCTCCCGAATGAATTAAGTGGTTTAATTTGTTGCTAATCGGGAGATGGTCACCTGTTATAAAAAGCCTGCAGCTCTTTAGATCGGGGTGGGTGTCAGAAGGAGAGAGTGGGTGATAGAGACGGAGAGCGAGAGAAGGTTTATTTAAAAACGAAACTAAAGCATAGCATACAGGAACAGTGACAGCGACTGCCCAGCCTGACCTGTATGGTTTATGGTTTATTTATTTTGGATTTTGTGTTCGTGATTTGTTTTTGTTTAACCTTTTATTTTGCTCTGTGAGCGAGTGCTTTCTGTTTGAAATATTTATTTTATTTTTGGTTGATTTAAATAAAACGGCGCCCGCGCCACTGCACAATACCTTTTTAGTTTTGTTGTGCCTTCTTCTGCCGTGACGTCAGACCCTCAGCCGTTCCTGTCACAATTATTTTACTGTTTTATGACCTTTACTTGTACTGTATTCCGTAAAATGTACAGCCATGGGCACACCAAAGTTCCAAGACTGATGATTGACAGCGTACATTGGGTTTGGGATTTTCATGATACTGTGTTTTAAATTGGTGGAGTGAGCGTGCCCAGATTACATTGTTTAAACTTTAATATCTATTTTAATTTTAAAATGTTTCACTTTTTATTGCCTAAACGGCATACTTATACACCTCACAGTTTTTGAGTGGTGGCCTAAAAAAAATAATCTGAAACATGGAAATTTAACACATTTTTAGACACCCCTTTAAAGTACACAAAGGAGAGTTAAGCCCTTTTCCAGTTTCAGAGACAATCTGGATGTCTGCATGTTTACCGAATTCCTGTTATAAACACAAACAGAGTTATTTACATCTAAATGTTTGTGTTTATAATAGCAGCTTCAACGCAACTTAACTAATACATTTTCACCCTATTCTAAGGATTGCCGTTATTATAAATGCAAAAGGGATCAAAGCACTAAATAAACATATGACCAGAGGCAAGTCATTTTGGCCAAATTTGTGTAATATATTGATTGATAAGGATGGCTGGAATATGCCCCTTTGTAATTTTGGGAACTGTAGGATTGTTGGTTACTGTAGAACACTGTTTATTTTAGTATGTAGTGTATAGCTACAGTACAGAACTTGTGCTGCTGCTGTAGCTCACCATCATGGCGATCTGTGCATTATATATATAGGGCTTCTGTTTTTCTGGGGTTTCGTTTTTGATATGCTGTATGAAATTAGTGTTTTCGGTTACTTTCCAAAATGCTTGAGTTGTACCTTCTTTCCATTGCTGTCTTCCACAACGAAATCCCTATGGTCACGGGCACATTCTTCTGGGGTATTTGTGTGCAGGCATTTTTGTACATTTTGCCACAATTCTGTTTTAAGTCTTTCGTATCTTAACTGTAATACAGTTTGAAATCCCGCTAACCAGCCTCCATCCTGATTGTAATCTCGTTTTAAATCTCGCAAGCAGAGTCTCCAATATAAATGTAGGAATGTGCTGTCATTCAGTAGTTTGGGAGAACGAATCAATGATAGATGCAAGTCAGGAAGGCAGGACATTGCCCAGCAGCACTGGGAAACATATTTATTATTATTTTTGTAGTAGGTTTTATTTTTCAATGGGAATAGGGAAAAGTCAACGTGAATTGATTAAACATTTCCACAGTTTTTTCCAGTGTTTTCCGGTGTTTATTGGCTGTCCACCGATTTCATTTATTTTGTATCGGGGTGTTTTATCGGGTTTTATCGGTTAAAACCGAAAATCAGAATCCCTAATTATATAGTACTGTTACTCTTTCTGTAAATTGTGGAGTACTCACAAATGGTTGTATTGATGGAGTATTTTCAAGCCAAAACATTTCAAAATCTAACAAGAAATACAGTACTACTATTATGTCTTCCGATAGACTTTTGCAATATCATTTTGTAGTTTCTTTGATTACACAATGTTAAATAAAAGATCTAAATTATGTTCATATAGTTAATTATGGTTTTTTTTTGTCTCAAATTTAAAATTCTAGGTGATGCAAAACTTTTGGCAATAGCTGTTCATAAGAACAAATAATTTAGATATTATTATTATTTTTTTTTTTTTAAAACATTCATCTTAAAAAGTTAAGTTTATTGTTAAGTCCTATTTAAAAGGAGATTTTTTTTTTTTATATACCATGGGAAATGAATAATAAGAACACCCTCCTCTCTCTAAAAAAAACAACAATTTGTTCTACCCATGATGCAAGTCTTGTGATTAGATCCCACAGGGGTAGCAATAACCAGTCACAGGTGGCAACACATTGAATTAGCTTGCCAGCCTTATTGAGTTCATAAAGGCACTGTAACAAAATGTGACTCTTCCCAAACCAAGACACTCATTCACTGTGCTTATCCGGCGTTGGAATGATTCATCACATCGTTACAGTTAAATGCCCAGCATGGGTACAAATGCAGAGCACTTTGTTTAGTGCATTTTTTGTATCATATAAGTCTTTTTAATATTTATGATTTCTATTTCCTAGTGTAGAGTTTCTCAGACTGGGGGTCCCAACCTAAAAAGTGGTTGCAAGGCTATTGTAGGGGGGTCATGTGATCACAAAAAATACTGACATAACTTTAAGATTAGGGCTTCTGATTTTTGGTTTTAACCGATAAAACACACTGGTGTATAGCCAATAAACACCAGAAAGACACTGGAGATGGTTTCTCAATTCACGCTGACTTCCCCTCTTTCCATAATATATATATATATATATATATATATATACAGTGCCTTGCGAAAGTATTCGGCCCCCTTGAACTTTGCAACCTTTTGCCACATTTCAGGCTTCAAACATAAAGATATGAAACTGTAATTTTTTGTGAAGAATCAACAACAAGTGGGACACAATCATGAAGTGGAACGAAATTTATTGGATATTTCAAACTTTTTTAACAAATAAAAAACTGAAAAATTGGGCGTGCAAAATTATTCAGCCCCTTTACTTTCAGTGCAGCAAACTCTCTCCAGAAGTTCAGTGAGGATCTCTGAATGATCCAATGTTGACCTAAATGACTAATGATGATAAATAGAATCCACCTGTGTGTAATCAAGTCTCTGTATAAATGCACCTGCACTGTGATAGTCTCAGAGGTCCGTTTAAAGCGCAGAGAGCATCATGAAGAACAAGGAACACACCAGGCAGGTCCGAGATACTGTTGTGGAGAAGTTTAAAGCCGGATTTGGATACAAAAAGATTTCCCAAGCTTTAAACATCCCAAGGAGCACTGTGCAAGCGATAATATTGAAATGGAAGGAGTATCAGACCACTGCAAATCTACCAAGACCTGGCCGTCCCTCTAAACTTTCAGCTCATACAAGGAGAAGACTGATCAGAGATGCAGCCAAGAGGCCCATGATCACTCTGGATGAACTGCAGAGATCTACAGCTGAGGTGGGAGACTCTGTCCATAGGACAACAATCAGTCGTATACTGCACAAATCTGGCCTTTATGGAAGAGTGGCAAGAAGAAAGCCATTTCTTAAAGATATCCATAAAAAGTGTCGTTTACAGTTTGCCACAAGCCACCTGGGAGACACACCAAACATGTGGAAGAAGGTGCTCTGGTCAGATGAAACCAAAATCGAACTTTTTGGCAACAATGCAAAACGTTATGTTTGGCGTAAAAGCAACACAGCTCATCACCCTGAACACACCATCCCCACTGTCAAACATGGTGGTGGCAGCATCATGGTTTGGGCCTGCTTTTCTTCAGCAGGGACAGGGAAGATGGTTAAAATTGATGGGAAGATGGATGGAGCCAAATACAGGACCATTCTGGAAGAAAACCTGATGGAGTCTGCAAAAGACCTGAGACTGGGACGGAGATTTGTCTTCCAACAAGACAATGATCCAAAACATAAAGCAAAATCTACAATGGAATGGTTCACAAATAAACATATCCAGGTGTTAGAATGGCCAAGTCAAAGTCCAGACCTGAATCCAATCGAGAATCTGTGGAAAGAACTGAAAACTGCTGTTCACAAATGCTCTCCATCCAACCTCACTGAGCTCGAGCTGTTTTGCAAGGAGGAATGGGCAAAAATTTCAGTCTCTCGATGTGCAAAACTGATAGAGACATACCCCAAGCGACTTACAGCTGTAATCGCAGCAAAAGGTGGCGCTACAAAGTATTAACTTAAGGGGGCTGAATAATTTTGCACGCCCAATTTTTCAGTTTTTTATTTGTTAAAAAAGTTTGTAATATCCAATAAATTTCGTTCCACTTCATGATTGTGTCCCACTTGTTGTTGATTCTTCACAAAAAATTACAGTTTCATATCTTTATGTTTGAAGCCTGAAATGTGGCAAAAGGTCGCAAAGTTCAAGGGGGCCGAATACTTTCGCAAGGCACTGTATGTATATATATATATATATATATATATATATATATATCTATATATATATATATATATATATATATATATATATATATATATATATATATATATAGATATAGATATATATAGATATATATATATATATCTATATATATATATATATCTATATCTATATCTTTCCATGCAGTTGGGCAATGTACCACCTTCATGACTCATATCTATCATTGATTCGTTCTGAATACCTTAAACCCACCCCAACTACTGAGTGGCAGTAAATTCTACATTTCTATTGGAGAATAAAAATTAGATTACAAATAGGAACGGAAGCTTGTTTGCTAGATTCAAAGCTGTATTACAGTTAGTAGTCAGTGCATGACCTCCTTCATACATCTATATTGTTTCTTATTCAAAATTTTGAACTTACAACTACAGCCATTGTCAAGCCATTGTCAGGACCCCCACAAAGTTGAAGCACCATCAAACACCATATTTATCATTGTAAATGCTATATAATGAAACTTGTTTATTTTACATGTGTTATTTTGATTGATTGATTGGTTGTAAGTTTGATCAAAAGACCTAATGAAAGGACATTCTGGCAGTCACTGTTTACAGTGCTTATTCTTCCCAGCCAGTTATCAGGATTTATTGGTCTTCAAAAGCAAATATTTACATGAGCTCAGTAATGTGGAAACCATCATATCATTGCTTAGGTCCCCTCTTTTTTCTAAAGCATAGTATCCAACTGTGCTTATATATAATTGTGGCAGGATAGTGGTGAGACAGAGACTCAGAAGCCAGGAAGCTGCAGCTTGAGCGCCAAAGCACACATTTAACCACCCAGCTGCTTAACCCACGATTTCCACGTGGAGCACATGCAAGTCCAAATGTGTCACTCCCGTGAGAATAGCGTGCAGGCGCTTATATGTGCATTTGCAAAGTTTAACACGTCTTTTTAACATGCTTCAATGAAAAATTAAGAACACTGTATTGTAAAAGTGTATGCAGTTTTATTTGTATACAGATGGCAGCAGTCCTTAAGAAATGTGCTTGACAAACCGGGTCATCTGTATACACACAGCTGAGAGTGAAAAGTGGATGCCTGTGTATCTACAGAGAATAAAACGAGGAGATTTATTTATTTATCTGTTGGTGTTACAGGTTGTAAGGAAGCCTTGTCAGGTTTGGTACTGGTCAAAATGACCTATTAATTTATGATACCTACACTTCACAGATAATAATTAATATAACAGCGCTATACACCCGTGCCTGAAACTGGGGAAGATACTGTATATAATGTGATTGAAAATTTGCGACGCAAGTGTTCTGATGTATATGTGCTTGATAAAGACGTTAGCATTGATGTGCGTCTGCTTTGAAATCTATCACACAACAAATAATTTCTAAAAAACTGATGTCTGCACAAGTATTATAGTGTTATTATAATGCTGCCATTGTAAAAAATGATGTTATGTTGTGATCTATATTATACCGATCATCAAAAAAAGGGAATTTTTAACATGGAAATTGGCAAAGTAAATGGGCAGCTAAACAAAATAACACCAAAAACAAACAAAAAGGGTACAAGGGCCAAAATAAAGGTTTAACAAAACACAAAAAAGTAGGCTGGGCATTCGCCATCACTACTTTACAAAAACAAAAATGTGCAGAAACACAGTAACAAACACAGTGTACACTCACCAAACTCTTAGTTACCTGAGTTTCAGGTAACTATATTTAACTAGTTGGGATGGTGTTGACTGGGTGATGTGCAGCGTTGGGCTTGCGCCAGACGTAATGCTTGGAATTTAGTTCAATTTTTGTCTCGTCTGACCACAAAACCTTTTTCCACATGTCTGCAGTATCATCTACACGCTTTTTCGCAAACTCCATACGTGCTTTAAGATGAGGCTTTTTGAGTAATGGCTTCTTTCTTGCCACCCGTCCATACAGGCCAGCTTTGTGTAGGGACCGGCTTATTGTTGATGTGTGAACACTGACTCCCATCTCAGACACAGAACTTTGCAGATCTCTCAAGGTCATTGTTGGCTTCAGAGTGACATCCCGAACCAGTTTCCTGCTTGCCCGACTGCTCAGTTTGGGATGGGTAGTGTCTGGGTGGTATGATGCATCTTCCACTTCTTAATGATGGACTTCACTGTGCTGAGAGGGATAATCAGCGCCTTTGAAATTTTCTTGTACCCTTCTGCTCTGTGCCTCTCTAGCAAAGTCATTTGCACCTGAGCTGATTTAGGGCTGCAGTAGCAAAGAGGTTGAATACTTATGCAACTGAGATTAATCTGTTTTTCTCTGTCAATCCTACTTATTTATATTCTATATGCATTTTTTAACTTTATCAATGTGGAGTAGTTTGTGTAGATTCTACATGTAAAGTCTAATTTGAAAGCATCATGGAGTATGCTCAGGTGCCAACAAAATGTGAAAACTTTGCAGGGGGGTGAATACTTGCAAACCACTATATATACTGTATATATATAAAATAATTGTAACACAGCCTCACGGCTGAGGTTTGTTTTGCCCCTTTTAAAATACAGACCCAACACAAGGTTTAAGTTCAGCGCATTTACACACTTTTATTATTTCATATAACAAAAATAAAACAGAAACAAAACCTACCTCCCTCATGGAGTACTAAAACAAAAACCTCCCTCCCTCACGGAGTACTAAGAAATAAAAACCTACCTCCCACATGGGTACTAAGAAATAAAAACCTACCTCCCACATGGGTACTAAGAAACAAAAACCTACCTCCCTCATGGAGTACTAAAACAAAACCTACCTCCCTCATGGAGTACTAAAACAAAAACCTCCCTCCCTCACGGAGTACTAAGGAATAAAAACCTACCTCCCGCACAGAGTACTAGGAAACAAAAACCTACCTCCCACATGGGTACTAAGAAACAAAAACCTACCTCCCTCACAGAGTACTAAAACAAAACCTACCTCCCTCATGGAGTACTAAAACAAAAACCTCCTTCCCTCACGGAGTACTAAGGAATAAAAACCTACCTCCCGCACAGAGTACTAAGAAATAAAAACCTACCTCCCGCACAGAGTACTAGGAAACAAAAACCTACCTCCCACATGGGTATTAAGAAACAAAAACCTACCTCCCACATGGGTACTAAGAAACAAAAGCCTAGTACCTCCCGCACAGGGTTCGTACGCTAGTCTGGAAGTCTGGAAAAAGTATGGAAAATGCCAAACTGATTTCCAGGGCTTGAAAATGTTTGAAAAACCATGTCTCCGTTATGAAAGTCTTGAAAAAGTCTGGAATTTTACTAGTATCTCGGGAGAATGAAAATTATTTCGCGTTGTTTTTTTATTCTTAATAATAATTGATTTCGAAAGCGGGTCAGCAGTTCTAGCGACAACTGTCTAGGCAATTTGCTAGTAATAGCAACTATATTGCTTGTGACCAAATCGCGCGAGGATTGTCCCATGTATCACCCTTGACAACACAAGCAATCCTATCCAGTCAGCACACTGGTATATGTCACATGACCCTGTCTGCTCCAGTGAAAAATCGACACTACGACAGCCAAAATATATCAGTTTATATTGAAGGCTATGATTTTGAAAGTTACAAACTGGAATTACAAGCTACCGTACTCTGCTCACCCAGATTCACATTTTGTTATCTTGTTGTTACCTTTATTAAATCGTTACCGTCATTTCCCAACCCAGGGGGGAAAAAATACAAATACAAAACAAGTTATTATCATCACTGACTCGGATTTAAAACAAATAAAATAAACACTTTCTGTAGCCCCAATAGTGTGTATAACCGTAGCATGTTAATGTCGCGTTTTTCATTTCTTTAATGTGATTTAATAAAATGTACCGGTAATTGTATTTTAAATGTACGGTGTTTGCTTGCAACTTACAGTCCCGAGTGCAGCAACAGTGTCGGGTCCAAACCGTCAGCCGAGTGTAGATATACTATTTACATCCTCGCTATATGGCCTTCATTGTACGATTAAATACTGATTTAAAAATAATACACACACACACACACACACACATATATATATATATATATACAGCTCTGGAAAAAATTAAGAGACCACTGCAAAATTATCAGTTTCTCTGGTTTTACTATTTATAGGTATGTGTTTGGGTAAAATGAACATTTTTGTTTTATTCTATAAACTACTGACAACATTTCTCCCAAATTCCAAATAAAAATATTGTCGTTTAGAGCATTTATTTGCAGAAAATGACAACTGGTCAAAATAACAAAAAAGATGCAGTGTTGTCAGACCTCGAATAATGCAAAGAAAATAAGTTCATATTCATTTTTAAACAACACAATACTAATGTTTTAACTTAGGAAGAGTTCAGAAATCAATATTTGGTGGAATAACCCTGATTTTCAAGCACAGCTTTCATGCGTCTTGGCATGCTCTCCACCAGTCTTTCACATTGATGTTGGGTGACTTTATGCCACTCCTGGCGCAAAAATTCAAGCAGCTTGGCTTTGTTTGATGGCTTGTGACCATCCATCTTCCTCTTGATCACATTCCAGAGGTTTTCAATGGGGTTTAGGTCTGGAGATTGGGCTGGCCATGACAGGGTCTTGATCTGGTGGTCCTCCATCCACACCTTGATTGACCTGGCTGTGTGGCATGGAGCATTGTCCTGCTGGAAAAACCAATCCTCAGAGTTGGGGAACATTGTCAGAGCAGAAGGAAGCAAGTTTTCTTCCAGGACAACCTTGTACTTGGCTTGATTCATGCGTCCTTCACAAAGACAAATCTGCCCGATTCCAGCCTTGCTGAAGCACCCCCAGATGAGTCCAATTTTCAGCTTTGCCCAACACCTGGTCTTCTAATGGTTAGACGGAGACCTGGAGAGGCCTACAAGCCACAGTGTCTCGCACCCACTGTGAAATGTGGTGGAGGATCGGTGATGATCTGGGGGTGCTTCAGCAAGGCTGGAATCGGGCAGCTTTGGCATGAATCAAGCCAAGTACAAGGTTGTCCTGGAAGAAAACTTGCTTCCTTCTGTTCTGACAATGTTCCCCAACTCTGAGGATTGGTTTTTCCAGCAGGACAATGCTCCATGCCACACAGCCAGGTCAATCAAGGTGTGGATGGAGGACCACCAGATCAAGACCCTGTCATGGCCAGCCCAATCTCCAGACCTGAACCCCATTGAAAACCTCTGGAATGTGATCAAGAGGAAGATGGATGGTCACAAGCCATCAAACAAAGCCGAGCTGCTTGAATTTTTGCGCCAGGAGTGGCATAAAGTCACCCAACATCAATGTGAAAGACTGGTGGAGAGCATGCCAAGACGCATGAAAGCTGTGCTTGAAAATCAGGGTTATTCCACCAAATACTGATTTCTGAACTCTTCCTAAGTTAAAACATTAGTATTGTGTTGTTTAAAAATGAATATGAACTTATTTTCTTTGCATTATTCGAGGTCTGACAACACTGCATCTTTTTTGTTATTTTGACCAGTTGTCATTTTCTGCAAATAAATGCTCTAAATGACAATATTTTTATTTGGAATTTGGGAGAAATGTTGTCAGTAGTTTATAGAATAAAACAAAAATGTTCATTTTACCCAAACACATACCTATAAATAGTAAAACCAGAGAAACTGATAATTTTGCAGTGGTCTCTTAATTTTTTCAAGAGCTGTGTATATATATATATATATATCAAACTGCTGCTGATGTTGGCTCGTACAGCTCTATGCAACCACCACGGCAAATCAACAGTGATGTGTGTTTTTTTTTTGTTAATAAGGAAACAAAACTGAAACTTTGTTAATGTGTTCTTTTTTTTTTTTTTTTGTGGGGGGGGGGGGGGGTGAGGGGGTTGTACTGTGTTCTTCAACGAATAGGATATCGCCAGAATACTGGATGCAGCACAACACAAATAGGTACTGTACTTGTAATTCTACTTTTATTCACACAATCTCATTGCTATTATTATTATTATTATTATTATTATTAAGTGGTAGTAGTGACACATACTGTAATAATAAAGAAAATCAAAGAATAAAAACAGTACTAATATTATTAATAATTTAGCTAATGCCTTTATCCAAGGTGACTTCCTTCCAACTTACTCCAGCAGCTTGTCCGTTTTGGGTTGTCCTTTTACTATAGCGAACAAAAGGCTTTGGACCCAAACAGGGTTGTTATAGTGAGAGTGTACTGTATTTAGTATTTGACTTGTATGTTTAATATACAACACTTGCACATTTTAATATATAATGCGTGCACATTTGTTATTTCATTTTTGTTATTTTTCTTCTCCCACAGTGTTTAACATTTAACAGAGGGTATAAAGAAGTTCGGATCAGAATCCAATATCATGCCTTACAAAAAAGTATTATACTGCAAGTTTACTTGTGCCAAAATTGTCTGGTTTTAGTATACTATTGGTACCATTATACTATTCTATTTTGACACAAGTATACTTGCAGTATACAACTTTTTATATTCTCTTAGTAAATAATGCAACATAGTTCTCAAATATTGGGCATTTCTTAGATTGTATCTTACTTCCTTTTGCATACCTGCATTGTCTCTTGCTAGATATGCACCACCAGATTCTGACAAATACTTTCAGAAAACCAGGGCAACTTCTGCTCTGGATCAAAAAGATATAATGCTCTGCAGCTGCCCTCCTATGTGGAAAAAACTAGTAGAAACTAACTATAACACAAGTCTGGGAAAAACAAATTGAAGTCTAGAAAAAGTATGGAATTTTGATGTTGAAAAAGTGTATGAACCCTGGTACTAAGAAACAAAAACCTACCTCCCGCACAGAGTAGTGAAACAAAAACCTACCTCCCGCACAGAGTACTAACTAAACTGTTTTCTTGAACCGTTCTTTTTCTTGAACTAAAAACGAACGGCTAAGCCGTTTACTGATTACACAAGACAGTTTTAACACACACACAAACAGAACCTGTTCACACAGTAACTTTTTCAGACACACAGGTCTCTTCACACAGGCAGATGACCTTCATTAATAATCAGAGCCAGGTGAACCCCATCCTGGCTTCCTGCCATGGCATTCTGGGGAATGTAGTCCCTCGGCCCCTCCTGGACTACATTTTTCTCTCCTCCCCCTAGTCTGTCACAATATCTATCTATCTGTCTGTCTGTCTCTCTCTCTCTCTCTCCTCTCTCTCTCTCTCTCTCTCTCTCTCTCCTCTCTCTCTCTCTCTCTCTCTCTCTCTCTCTCTCTCTCTCTCTCTCTCTCTCTCTCTGAGGTGGCCAAACCACGGCTCGTTCAAGTGCGGCTCTCGGTTAAATGTTGGGTGATGCACAGTTATTGTTCTTTCTTCTCTCCCCCCTTCTCTCTCTTCTGTTTATCAGCCTGCATGTTCACTGCACATTTCGTCACTTGATGACCTTCGACAAGCCGGTTGGTCAATCCTGATAATTTTGAATTAAGGGCTTGTTTGTTTCGTGGAGACAATGGCATTGAGTAAACCCTCCATGAGTAATAAACGAAAGTTTGAGGTTTTAAGCCAGAATGGGAGAGAGTTTGCTTTCACTAAAAACAATGGTAACCATCGGTGTTTCATCTGCAGCAAATCGCTTACACAGTAGGCGAGCAACCATGTCTATGAAACAAAATCACAAAAAATGTTCATCTGCATATCCTCCTGGATCAGACTTGAGGAGAAACAAACTAGCCTCTTAAAAGCAGGACTCAGCAGTCAGCAGATGCTCCTTTCTGTGTTCAGTAAAGAAGCTGATGCTCAAGCAAGTTTTGTTATGGAATGGAATATCGCCCATGCCAAACATCCTTTTTCTGATTAATTAATCTTTTTATAAAATTGGAGTGGGCGCTAGACTAGATATTGAGGGTCTAAAATTCATATTATATTTACATGTCTTACGTCTCGTCATGAGCAGGTACTGTAATCCTTTTCAAAATACAGTGCATGTGTCATCCACAAAGCTCTCAAAAGTACAGAGCAGTCATGAAATCCAAGAATTCCGATCTTCAAGGGGAGAGCTTGTCAAAAAGAATCCTTAAAAAAATGTGTCTGTTTTATTCAGTGTTTTTGGTGGAATCAGGGCAGTTTGTATTTTGCTTTATAATAACTGAATATATTTTATTTAAAGTACAAAATTCATACAGTATAAACAGAAATACAGTCGGTGCCGCTCTACCAGGACGACTCGGGAGATGTAAAAATATCAAAATTAAATGAGATGTATTTCAGACGACCTTAGTCACACTTATGTTCATAATTTACATCATGTGCAAGAGAGAAGTATTTTTACTTTTTTATTTTCTAAATGAAAAGAAACAGAATGAAACCACATTATGAATACATGTTGAAATAAATTATTTAAAATAAGAGTCAATTGTTTTTTTTTTTTATTCCTAAACAAAATGAATCACTGTTTTTTATTTCTAAATGAAACGAAATGAAAAATAAGCAAATCACATCTTTCACAAGGCGAGACTTTCTTTGCCACAGCAGCCTTAAACCACAGGAGATTCCCTCCTTCAACGTGGTTTACGCAATTTACGCAAGTCACAGCGTAAATACGTACTCACTGCACTGCACTATGTGAACCTGTCTTGCTCTGAAAAGCGATCTCCGTTCATCATTTGAAAATACTGTTAATGCATAATAACTAGGGACCTACCTAAATCGCGATTTCGCGGATTTTGTGGAAATCGTGAAATCGTGGGGTCACCGCGAAATTCACCTCTTAGGGGCCAATGCATACAAACAAGTACGGAGAGGAAAAAAAAGAAAACTTGTTTAAATGAACTACTGCACAACGCAAGTGACGCAAACTACATATCTTTCTTCTGCAGATAGTCCTTTTTTATTCCTTCGCCGTCCCGTGTACATTGCACTTAAGCAAAAACCAAACAAACAAAAAATGTCCACAAGTAACATTTACAAAATAAATTCTCCAAAGCAGTTAACATTCTTGTTTACTATTCAAATGACAAAGTTTTAAACAGCCTATCAGTGTGTCTTTACTGTTTTTATGTGACCTGTACTGTGCAGGAGGGGGCGGGACAAAGTTGGTGCTGCATTGTTTTGATTTATTATTTATTTATTTCTTAGCAGATGCCCTTATCCAGGTTGCTAAAATCTAGTTTTCAGCATTGGAGGGAAAAATAGTAGAAAATAGTAGACAAAAAAAGCAGTAGACAAAAAAAGCAAAGTATATTTCGGCTGATGATCGTTTTAAGATATTTCCCAAAGAAACTGTACATGCAGACGGAGGTAATTGTTTTCCATATCTTAATGTGTATTGGAGAAAATACGATCGATCGCTATTTAGCTTCAGAATCACACATTAAACAAAAGGCTACTTCAGAGGCTGCTGAACAGAATATAAAATAAACAGCTTTCGGAAACCAAACTGGAAAGTCAGCGCAGACAAGAAGTATTCCTGTCTGCAAGTTAAATCAGTACTAAAACGATCCAGCACAGCCACCTCGCTTCAACCTGCTGCTTACAGTTGGAATTCTAGACCCGAATAGCCACGTCTTGTTTGTTTTGACTCGGTCCTAATAAAATACATTATTGGATGGGACAAATAACATGACAACGAACGTGCTGCATACATTGACTTTATTAAAGTATGCCAGATGTCCTTGTGTAACCGAGTTTTTGGGCTGTTTCTAATCGATTTCCACATCTGTATAACTTGGCAAAGCTTTGCCTTAACTTCCAACCAATTTGGATGCAGAACATGCAGTCTCAATGTATGGGCAAGTCAACTGCAGGGGGATGCTGCATACTCGCCTTTAACAAATGCCAGCACTCTGTTTTAGTAAGGAAGCAAGTATCACTATTTTTAGGCTTCATAGTGTTCTGAAATACTGTCTACTTAGGTTTATTTAATGTTTAAACATGTCCGCGTAATGTCCACGAAATCCTAATTTTATTCTGCAACATACCCGTGAAAAATACGTAAATTTACCGCAATTTAAGTAGACCCCAAATAATAACTAATGCACAGAGTAAGTGCAAGATTTCATTTTAATGTTGGCGAGAATTAAAACCTGTTTAAGTATTTAAAATGTCTTGCTTGCAAACATTTCATGTTTTACAATATGTGTCTTGCGGCTCTCGGCCATATGAAAATGTCGGTATGTGGCTCATTGGGTCATGAAGTTTGGCCACCCCTGAGACATAATGTCTCAGAGGTGGCCAAACTTCCTGACCCAATGAGCCGCATTGGGTCAGGAGGTTTGGCCACAGTGTAATGAAGTGCTCCCTTGTGTGCGAATTAGGGGTCCTAGTAATAGTTAATATTGTTTAGCTCTAAGTAAAAGGTACAAATTGAACTGCTTCCTTGCAGAATCAATTCCATTTCTTCCCTTACTTGCTTGTGTTTGTGTAGATTTTCCATTGCATCTTTTGTGGATGTAATTTCAGTGTCCCATCGTTTTATATACAGTGCATATTTGCGGTCCATTTATTAATCGCGCGTCAGGCACGCCAGGTCTAATTAATTTTCACACGCGCAGTTAATTTTAGACGCGCTGTTTAAAAGTATTTTTTTTCACAGTCAAACGGGTTTAAATGGCCCTGCATATCAACAAAGCACTCACTAGGCATCTCCAGCCCCGCCCCACCCTTTCGTTTGCTAGATCTAATGTCATAACTAACAACCAATCAGATTGCTTAGCTTGCCCATGACATATAATAAAATACAGTGTACTCAACTACTTATTTTAAAGTTTTGACTGATCTTTATAACATTTGACATTAAGGATGTTCCATAGCATCTAATTAACAGCACTACATTGTTGCTGGAGTCTAATATATTTAACCTAGACGTGCATTTCTGCGATACAACTGAAAATGAACTTATCCTATTAAAGATAAAGATGAACAATGTATAGCTTAATCTTCCATTCTCTATCAAGAGATGCTCATTGAGATAGTGATGAATGAGTTGTCTCTGATATCCGGCATGCAGCATAGGTTTTATGCAGGTGGTGGCCACTTGACAGATTAGATCCTCAGAAAGCATCATTCAGTTATTACACACTTGTTCCGCAATGGTTTGCAGCAATGTGTTCTTCTATTATGCTGACAACGAAGCATGTTCTTAGGGATATTCCCTTTTTATATTGCAAGTTCAGACTCATGAAGAAAAGTAGATAAAACCATTTTATCAGTCACTTAGTGACTCAAAACAAACATTTCTAAGTATTTTGGAGATTCCCACAACCAATCTCTATTAGATAAGTGATCAAAACAGATAAGTTCAAATGAAGAATCAAGTGTATAAGGATCTACAAAAGAATGAAGTTACAAAAAAGTTTTAGACTATTAAATGGAATATACAAATTCAGGTAAATAAAACATAATTGGTGGTGGATCCATTGTGCATTGTGTCTCAATACGCCCTTAACCACTTCAACACCATGACATACGCACGTATGTCAAATGAAAACCCACTTACAGTACCATGCCCTACCTGCGTACGTCAAGTTTCCCATTCTATTCTATGATCGGTTTCTCAGTCTAGCGTTTCAGGTTTCATTCTCTAAGGCAGTGCTAGTACTGTGGAATGTGCAATGAAAGTCGGGGGAGGGTCAGGTGACACTTGCGTGTCATGTAGTGATTCCAATCTACCTGTGGGCATTTAGAAGTCTGAGATATATTGTTATTTTTTGTTTTATTATTAGTTTTACTTGTTTAGTTGTAGTTTATATAGTTTTTAGCGAAAGCTAAACATGGCAACGTACGTGGTCTTTCTATAATGAGCAAAGGGAGTGAAGTTGGTACGGAAGATTTCGATACCAGCGACAGTGATGCTGACTTATCACTCAGCGATGATGATGAAGAGGATGTGGAACCAAGAAAAGTTCAAACTGTACAAACAAAAGAGCATGCAGCTACTTTACAGGTAAGCCAGCTGCAAACAGGAAGTTGTTTGGTTTGAAATGGCAGTGCTGTGACGAAATACTATCAAAACACAGCACTGGGTACAGGCAATGCGGCAGCCAGATCCATCACAATGTCTGCGCAAAGTAGCTGTGTACACGCATTTGTGACTATCCCTCCAACACAAGGGAAGCAGAGACTGCAACAAAGGTGCAGGGTCTGCTACGAAAATGAAAACAAAAGAATAGACACAAGAAAGATGTGCAGTGGTTGTGAGGGCAACCCCGGGTTCTGTTCTATTGAACATTTCAATAAAGTCTATAATGGCACACCTTTTGATGTTTGATTTTTATTTGATAATTACTGTTTATTGATTATTATTGTTATTAGCAGTGTTTTTGTTTTCATTGTTCAAAAAAAAAAAACGTGTTTTTATCTCTATATTGAATATGGGTATGTAGTACACAGCAGCATAAAGAGTTAATCATAAACACAGTTTAGGTCATTTATTTGTGTTTTATTCATCATATGTTAACATTTTATAGCAATTACAGGTTTGAAAACATTATTCTTATTTTCAAAATCTTGTACCTGGGAAGGTGTTTCATTTTTACATCTGGAGTTTAAGTAGTTAATTAGGCCAAGACTGTGGGTTTTTACAGTACAGTAAAACCTCAGTGCTATGCTCACCAAACTTACAAACTGTCAAACCCCACCTCAACTAGAAGTATGCAATCACTCAACCACGCCTACAAATGCAACCAGAATCCAGTTTAAAAAAGCTTACTGAAATGGTAATAATTGGGAAATTGAACTGTGTTACACTTTCAATTAAAAACATTGAAAATAACTTGACCGCAGCATCATCCTCAGCAATAGGACTATGGTATTGGAAAATTGTGTGCAATATATATATATATATAAAAAAAAAAGGCCAAGAAAAAAATCCAACAATTTACAATGGAGACAAAAGACAGCACATCAGCAAAAACAGATGTATATGATGCTGATGGTTTTGATAAAGCGCTCCATTAGCGTCAAAATTACTGTACCAACAAACGTATCGAAAGAGAGGTAGATTTCAATGCAAGATTGGGCAATTTTACAGGGAACTTTTTTGTTTTAAACAAAGCAATTTTTTTTTTTCAAGCTAAAGGTGATCAACACAATTCATTTCTGTGTACAGTACATTGCTCAATTTGCTTACTTCAATTTCCACCCTCTGTTCTGTCCTATTGCAGGAAGAGCCAGTGGTCAATCATGTGGCTGCAAAAATTGTGGAAAATGTCTGCACTACTGTCTCCTATCAGTCTCAAGGGTTCATCACTGGGGAGATTGGACCAATGTTGTGGTACCTCTTCACACATTCCACAGTGGACTCTTTGAGGGTCACCGCAATTTCGGTAAGGGTCTATTACTCATCAAAAACTATATAAACTCAATCGTTTAATATGTAGGCATTGAGACTGAGAAAGACCAGAAGGTGCTGATATTGAATATGAAAATAAGAAGTACTGAACATACTTGTATATTTCATTCTTAATAATAATTATAATAATAATAATAATAATGTTTTAAAAGTTGTTTTATTTTACAAACTTTTTTTTTTTTTTTTTTTACAGGCACTGTGCAGAATTACTCGACACTCTGCCAGTGCTTTCCAAAGTGTCATTGACAAGGTGGGCCTGCCTGCAATACTGAACAGCTTGGTATCAGGAATAAGCCGGATTCAGCAGTATATGCTCACCATGTTTACTGAAATGCTGTCCTCTGGGGTCCATCTGCAGAGACTGGTTCAGGAAAAGGTATGGATCAAATGAATGCTTTGGGTTTCACAATATGGAAAGGGAAAGTGATTCCTACCTGTTAATTGGCCATTAACCATGATTTCAGGTTTTTTCCCCCAGCAAGAGCTAAACACACACAAGCATTTCAAGGCCCATCTTGACAGGAGCCAGTAATGGATTGTAAACTTCTTCTCTATAGGCACCCAGCAAGAACACCCCTTGTAACTAAATTCTAAAATTATATGGAGAAAACAGCTTTGTAGGTGGAGAATAAACATTGAGTTGTGTCAGTTTAGTGACCGAAAAACTCAATATGAGTGTCAAAAAGTATTGCATATTCCATGGTGACCGGCTTGAAACCAAAAGCTGCTATATAAGAATTGTGCATGTTATGGTACAAAGTTGAAACTTGGTGGAAATGTTCTTTGGAATAGTAGGGACAATATTAGGTGCAGACTAGCATGCCTGCTCAATTTCAAGATGGCCACCGAGCATGTCGAAGTAATACTTGATGGCTGGTAACGTGATTAACTCTTCCCTTAAAGATGAATGCAATCAAGGTTGTTCTTATAAAAAAAAAACATTGTTGCTGAAAATGAATGCAAAATTGCTATTTTTTATACTGTTAGAATGTTTTTGTTTGATGTAATTTGTTGTTTTGTTAAAAGTATAATACGTGTGTATAATCTATAGATTATTTTATGGTTATTTCTGCACCTTAAGTTAATTACACATTTTTATTAGGTTAATTAGTAATGTTAACACAGAGATAAAATTAAAGTTTATGTTAATAACAGGGTCTTTTGGACAAAAAGTTGCAGTATTAGTTGCAGTTTGAATGAGCCAGGAACCATTGTCATCCATTATTCTGTGGACTATTAGTCATTTCAATTGTAACTTAAAATCTTGATGCTACAACATTATGCAACAAAGAGCAATAAAACGTCATGTAGTTGAATTGGACTCATCTGAAAGCGGTAATAAATACACTCGACCAAAGTAGAACAGTTAACCCTTGCGACTTTAAGTGAGTCATATTTCTTTTGCGAGAAATAAGAACTGAACTTGTCTCTTCGTAATGCGTCAACTTTCATCATAAACAGTCGTGTACACAGGTGCACTTTGCAGCTACAGGACTCCAGACTGCTTGTGAAGATTAGGTGAGGTGATCTTATACACTTAGGTGAGCTTATACACTTGATTGATCGCCCATGAAGCAAAGTATCATCCAAAGTGTTTAGTATCTCTACAATAAAGCCGCGAGGGCACAGGGTATGTCATCTCCTTTGAACAGTGATGCTCACCCGGGATTAGCACTTGCTGAGTTAGTTGGATACATCAGTGAAACAAGAGTAACTGAAGATATTTCACCCGTGTTCAAGCTGTCAGATGTTTGTAAGCTATATGAAGCTCAACTAGTAGAGATGGGGTATGAATTACCTTTCCGTGTACATGCCACAGGACTAAAGGAATGAATTCTCAGCAATCTTCCAGCTCTACAGGCTCACAGAGAAGGGCGTGAAGTGCTATTTCCATTCGATGGTGGCATTGGCTTAGTGTTAAAGAAAGCTTATGATCAAGATCTTGATGATGACACAGTGATACTGACCAAGGCTGCAACTATAGTCAGACGGGATGTGTTCAAAAAAGAGACGTCATTCACAGGATCATTTGAAGAAAAATGCCAAGAAGGGTCAGTGCCAAATTTGCTATAGCATTAGTGTGTGTGATATTAAATGACCCCAACATTAAGTCACAATCAAATGCGCTTTCCTCACAACCAGAACTCTCTATTGCTCAACACTTACGTGCGTCGACGTGAAGGATCCACTGGTCAGCATCACTGCATAAATCAGGAGACACTGCTTACAGTGTACATCGGACTACTTCTTCATGCGAAAACTCGTCAATGACAGCTAGTTGAGGAAATGTTCCGACTAGGCTTTAGTGTCTTACAGCAGAGTTCTAGACATATCAACTAGTCTGTCAAACAGCATTAGCAAATGGTTCTCTGAGGAAGGTGTTGTCTGCCCTATATAGTGATAACTATGGATCAACTGTTGTATACCGTAGCAAAGCAAATTTAGTGTATTCCTGCTAGGTGGACTCCATATAGATATGGCAACACTGAGACTGGCTTGAGGACAGTGGCTGGACAGCAGCCTTACACAGGCTAACATTGTGGCTAACATCATCTGGGGTAGCTCTTTTCTAAAGGGAAGCCATGTGAAGCGCACGAGACATGCACACAGTGACAACATGCAGTCTTTACATCCTGTTGAGAAGAGCATACACTACATACGTTGATGGAGTCTGTGACGATGAAGAAATGCTTATGATGGATGACTGGTGCACCAAAATATCTGAACGCAGTGCTCACTTCCAGTTCTGGATGACTACATAGGAGTTAGTTATTGCTTTTCTTACTGGTAATGTCACTCAGCAATGGGGATTTTGAGTTGTATGCTGGCACTCTGTGCAAACTAGCTCCTTGGTTCTTCAACCTCGATCATTAAAATTATGCTCAGTGGCTTGCTGTTCATATTCGTGACATGCTTGTGCTGCCGAATATAAATCCGTCAATTGTCGAGCAATTCATGAGAGGCCACTTTGTGGTGCGTAAACCACAGCGATTGTTTTCAGCAGTTGCCATTGAACAAGCTCACAAGCAAAACAATGCTCTAGTGAAGAGTGTCAGAGGTGCTATAGACCGCACTGACTGCTGCTTTAACGTGTTGGATGATTGGTGGCCCAGAGGTAGCAAGACCGCATGGAGTTTCAGAGCGTCACAGAAATGACCAGTATGAGTGAGGAAGGCAATGCCCACCACGAACAAACAAAAGCATTTCAGAACTAGGGTCTGGTCTCTGTAATTGAAGCTATGGGGAATCCCTTCAACGAAGAAAATGAAGAGCTTCTTGTCCTTGCCACAAGTGTTGTAGCTGAGCAGAATGTTGTTGACAGCGTTCGTAGAATTTAAAGTCTGGGTTTAAAGCAGTATTGTGCATTCATAAAACAACGACTACAAGATTGCTCAATACCTCTGCGTGATCCAGTCAAGAGAAATAAGCTGGCACTGTTTAACTGCCCCCCTGTAAAGAATCGGTCAAACTCCAAGTTGCAGGTTGAAAGTCTGAAGAGCAACTATACATTGTTTAGCAGTCAAAACGTTGCCCTTCAGTCCCGAAAAGGAGATCCTGAGGAATTTTTCAAGCATGAAAATCAACCCTTTGCGCTGTCAAAAGCAGGCCAAATTCATCTAGAATATTGTGTTCAGTTCTGGTCACCTCGCTACAAAAAGGATATTGCTGCTCTAGAAAGAGTGCAAAAAAGAGCGACCAGAATTATTCGTGGTTTAAAAGGCATGTCGTATGCAGACAGGCTAAAAGAATCAAATCTATTCAGTCTTGAACAAAGAAGACTATGCGGTGATCTGATTCAAGCATTCAACATTCTAAAAGGTATTGACAATGTCGACCCAGGGGACTTTTTCTACCTAAAAAAAGAAACAAGGACCAGGGGTCACAAATGGAGATTAGATAAAGGGGCATTCAGAACAGAAAATAGGAGGCACTTTTTTACACAGAGAATTGTGAGGGTCTGGAACCAACTCCCCAGTAATGTTGTTGAAGCTGACACTTCAAGAAGCTGCTCGATGAGATTCTGGGACCAATAAGCTACTAACAACCAAACGAGCAAGATGGGCCGAATGGCCTTGTAACAGGGCGAGCAGCCCTGTACATTGTTTTGTTTATTTATTTTTAGATCGGGGTCTCCCCCTCTGCCCCTGTGCAGTGTATTGTGTATTTATTTTGTATTATTTTTATTGTATTATATTTATGACGGCGAAGCGCCGCTGTGTTATTGTTTTGTTTATTTTTAAAACGTGTCCTGGCAGAGGCAAGATCGGTGCTCGTCCTCTGCCAGGAGTAGGGGAAAAACTCGTGCAGAAGGTGGCCATCTCCCGAATTAATTAAATGATTAATTTTGTTGCTAATCGGGAGATGGTCACCTGTTATAAAAAGCCTGCAGCTCTCTAGCTCGGTGTGGGAGTTTGGAGCGAGAGGAGAGAACGAGAGGAGAGAAACAAAACGAAACTTAAAACTCCAGGAGCAGTGAAGGCATTTGCTCAGCCTGACCTGGGTTTTGTTATTTATTTTGTGTTTGAGATTTATTTTTGTTTACTTGTTTTATTTCTGCTCTGCGAGCAAGTGTTTTATTTTTGTTTAAATATTTATTTTTGGATTATTTAAATAAAACGGCGTCCGCGCCACTGCATCGTACCTTTTGTTTTGGTTGTGCCTTCTTCTGGTCTGACGTCACCACTTGTCATCCCTGTCACAGGCCTCCTCCTCGTTTGTAACCTTTCTTATATTCTTATATTCAGTTCATTTCATATGCATGTGCGTCATGACAAGTAATACATATGTATTTATTTATTTATTGATTCATAATGTGTCTGGTGGCTAACTCTGTCTTAAAGAACATTTCAGCTATAAGAACACTTTGCTTGCTTCCCGAGGGGTGTTCTCTTAGCCAGAGAGTACTGTTGTACATAGTTTCATATTAATCTTCTTAAGTGGTTATACTACAATATTCTGTTCTGGCCACTATTCCTTATTAAATACATGTAAACCGGAAGTGTTTTGGCGGCCATCTTGAAAATTGATCTGAACCTGTAGACTTCCTTGGTGCCTCTGGTACTGAGATTGTTTGTACTATTAAGAAGCCATTTACACCAAGTTTCATATTACCCAATTCTTACACATCCACCCCAATAATAATAACACAAGGAGAACAAAGGTTCCTACTTTTAGACTTGAGCAAAGTCTAAAATGCAGGTCTAAAGGTCCTGGAAATGCAGACATATATATATAATATACAAATAGTATAGATTCTCAGAAATCAGCAAGTATAAAAGTAATTTTTCTTTATTTTTCAGGATTTTGTTATCAAAATCATCCGATTATTAGAGAGTCCTGTGTCTACTATCCGTGCAAAGGCCTTCCTTGTGCTGTTACAGGTCCTAATGAACAACAGGGAGATGCTACTATTGTGTTGCAATTCAAGGTAAGCAAAATACAAAGAATTAATAAATACAGTAAAACACTGAGATTACTGTACATGGGATGTTACAGTTTATACATGCATATTATTTTAAGTAAACATAAGTTTAGAATATCACAAAATGAATTACTTGCATGTGTTATACATTTTGGTTTGACTTTGAAATAGAAAATACAAATAGAACGTTTTGTTCGGCTGAAAAAAAACTGTGCAAGCGATACGTAAATGTGGGTATGTGAGTGATAGCTGCAACACCAATCAAAGCCACTATCTTCAAAGCGAACAGCCTTTCACTCAAGCTATGTAAGTAAACAGAGACAAGTCTGGCAGGTTTGCAAAGGGCTTGATTATCTCTATACGAAGTTTGGTGCAGTTAATGATGGAATGTCATAATTATACAGCTAAGAGGCGTATAGTGTAAAATCGAACGTGGCCAATGGCGGCTACCCAAAGACCACTAGGGAAATTGAATATAGCCAATGGCGGCTGCAAAGGAATTAATGGTGATGGCTCATTCAAGATAAAAAAATCCATCCAAGCACAAATTTCCAATTTGTCCAGGCTTGTGACAAAAAACATCCAGAGCTTTATTTGCTTAAAGACCTGTGGAATGAATTGGAACGTCACAGGCGTTAACCACCATCAGAACTTCCTGAACTTACCAACACCATTATGGATGGATGAACTTCCATATAAAAGGCCATTTCATAAAACTTTGTGGAGTGTCTGCCATTATGAATGCAAACCTTTATTACATTTTGTGTGATACTCAGGGTGGGAGTGAATTAGCTCTTATGCACAGAAGGACCTATCATTATCTTTACATTCTTTATGAAGTTTGATGTGATCCAAATATGACATTTTATTCATTTTTATGTATGGCTGCTTGTGTTCAAGGTGCTTGAGCTGACTTCAGATACGGATGTTCTGTTTAAAATAGTTTCTTGCAAATAATTTAGTGCTGAATTTTTTTTATAAGAACAAACATGGCCTGATATTTACCACTGCATAACCAAAATGTAATACAGCAATGACATTCAGAACCACTGAATCATATTAATCTGCATTTTTCTTGGTTCTGCTGAGTATAGAATGATGCTGATCCTAGTGATGCCTTCAGAACCTTTTATGTATCGATAACAACAAACAAACCTTGAGAAACCTTTCTATTTTGGCAAATTACAGCTGTCTGTTTTATCACTGTGTAAACCAGTTATATGGAGACACTGATATTACTCGTAGGTTAGGTAAAATACAACCACCCACCATACAACATTTTGGCCTTTTGAAAAGGTGTTCTTCACTGCTCTGGGGTATTACAAAAATATTTTAAGCTGAAATGCGATGAAGGGCTTAAAGTCCAGCTCATGCTACAAATATCAAAGTGCAATGTTCTGTGAATATAGTGGAACCGTTCAATTAGTTTTGTCAAAATGACTCAGCAGTTTGAGTAATAGATTTCTGCAAGCAACTCTGTATACATCCTGACTGCAGGAATATAAAGAGAATTAATTTATTTTGGTTGGAGCCTTTTTAAGCAGTAGATCCGTCAATTAGTCTTTCATAACAATGGAGTAGAGACTAAACTTCTGAATCAAAATGTATGTCTTGCTGATGTTTTTTTGCCACATGATTTGCTGAATTATTAAGCTTGAAGTGCAAAAAACTTTCTGCAAAAAAATAGGATGTGCAGTATGGGTGTTCATAACAGTTCTTTACAGGCGCTTCTCTAAAGGCTCCTGACAAATTAAAAATCAATTTTGTAACATTATACCTATTGCAATACATGATCACACCCAAAACTTACTTAGTGAAACATTTTAAGAAATATATGGAAATTCTTGATGGTTCACCAGAATAGCATGGCTTCAATTTCAGTATTATAAATAACATGTATTATTCCAAAACTGCGTAGATAGTTTTTGTTGCAAGCAGCTCACTTTTGAAATATTAGCTATTAAAGAAGTGGGTAGCTAAAATGTCAGTCTGGCACCATCTATCAATCCCCATCATTTTGTTACTGTTGAAGTCTCTGGAGGATTCTAATTATAGTGCATTCCATGTACTGTAGGCTGCTAATGCACAATTTCCAAGAAAATTTATTAATTCTTAAAGGCTCTGGTGTTTTTTTGTTGTTTTTTGGCAATAAATACATCAATTTAAAAAATACAAAAATGTCAGAATCTCAAGTAGTAAGATTTATAAAAGTGGTAATCCCAGTTGTTCTGAGATTTTGACATGCTTATGTTAATAAATTCAAAAATAGTCTAGTAATTTATAAACTGGTGGGATAGTACTAGTTAATACTGCCCTTGTTGTAAATAATGAATTAACTTTAACAGGGATCAAATGGAAATTTTGCCCAGAGTACATAATTCCATGTATAACATAATTATGAAAATTTGACATCAATATCATGCATGTGTTTTGATAATGGTATCGATAATATTAAATTCTTCCAAAACACGGAAACACAACTGCAATATATAAAGCAAAAACAATAACTGACTTAACTTAGTGGTCCTTTGCTTCATAAGTTCATTGAGTAACACCCTATGGACAATAGTGTCAAACTTAATGCAGAATGCAAATAGCGTTTGGTACAAAATGCTAATCAATTCAATAAAATGCTTAAATAATACTTTAGTGTGTTGTGTTTCTTTGCCCATGAGGCTGCCAATGGTTGGTATGTGTAAGTTTTATTGTATCTTAATATAAAATAAACTTTTTTATACTGTGTTACTATTTTAGCATTATTATAGGAGGTTGTGTGGTCCGGTGGTTTAAGTAAAGGGCTTGTAACCAGGAGGTCCTCTGTTCAAATCCCGGCTCACTTACTGACTCACTGTGTCACCTTGAGCAAGTCATTTAACCTCCTTGTGCTCCATCTTTTGGGTGAGATGTTGTTGTAAGCAGTGGTGTAGTCGAGGGTATACACAGGTAAACCGAGTTTAACCACTTTTAATTTGGGCAATATAGCGTTTACCCACTTCTCATATAAGTGATACAGAGTTTACTCATTACTATGCTCAAATACTAGGTTAAAGACAAGATATTTTAACAGTGAGCATCTGTGTTGTGTTGCTGCGTGCAAGACTGACAGCTGAGAGCTCTGTCAGAACTGTGGCGCAAGCAGGGGGGCGTGGCCACTGGACTGCGTGTTCTGTGTGTGTGAGTGTTCTGTGATTTGGTTGTTTATGTTCTGTTAATGTTCTGTTGTTAGGCACACTGGACCTGCTAGTAGCCGTCATCCTAGCCCACTAAAGGACCCTCACAGAACTGTTCACGTGTAGCGCACCGTCGGGTCTGAACAGCACCTGAGAGGGAAAGGACTGTATGGGGGCCCTGGTTGGCTGAGGAACAATAACAATGTATCTGTTCATGTTCAGTTTACCTCTGTTGAATCTATCTGTTCAACTCCACCAAACGGGCGTTTACCCAATTTTTTTTATTTACCACTACACCACTGGTTGTAAGTGACTCTGCAGCAGATGCATAGTTCACCCACCCTAGTTTCTGTAAGTCGCCTTAGAAAAGGTGTCTGCTAAATAAATAAATAATAATAATTATAATTAAAGCATGTCTCTGCAAGCTCTTTGTGGTGGGTGATATATCTGTTCTTCTATTTAAAAATAAATCCATTACACAATTGTTAAAATCCCACGATGGGGCTCCCGAGTGGCGCATCCGGTAAAGGCACTCCGTGTGGAGTGCAGGATGCGCCGTATAGCTTGGGGGTCGCCAGTTTGAGTCCAGGTTATTCCATTGCCGACCGTGGACGAGAGCTCCTGAGGGGCAGCGCACAATTGGCCGAGAGTCGCCCGGGTGGGGAGGGCTTAGGTTGGCCAGGATGTCTGCGGGCTCGCCTGTAAGCTGCCCAGAGATGCGTTGTCCTCTGACGCTGTAGCTCTGAGGTGGCTGCATGGTGGGCCTGCAGAGCGAAAAAAAGTGGTTTGCTGACGGCATACATTTCGGAAGTGCGTGTTCGTCTTTGCCGCTCCCGAGTCAGCGTGGGGGAAGTAGCGGTGAGCTGAGCCTAAAATAATACAATTGGCTATTTCAAATTGGGAAAAAAATTGAGTAAAAATCAATTGGCGACTACTAAATTAAAAAAACAAACAAAAAAAAACACAGTATCACAAAATGGAAATTATCGATATCGATCAATATCGATATCAAATCAAAATATCGATATTGGTGCACATCACTAAAAATAATGTGTGTTTTTTTCAATTTCTGTAGATGTCATTTACCTTATTTATACAACTTAAACATGATTGTGAATGGACTGAATGGCAATCACGTTGTTTCTACTAGTTGCACATTATGTATTGCACATTATTTGGGTATTAGAACTCTGCATTGCTACAAGCAGCAGCATGCCTGATTGACCTAATTAGTGACGTATTGTAAAGTAGCTTTGGGGAATGTAAGCAAACTGACTGTCAAAAAGAGCTGCTTTCAAACCAAGTTCAGTACTAAACTAGGAAGGCTAAACTAGTGAAGAATGTAGAAATAATACAGCAGGGGACTAACATTGAAATGATAGTGTGGTGCTTCAGCTTTAAATAGTAGAAAACAAGCAATTATACATAGTGAGTTTGTTAATTCACATATTAAAGGATTAGTTTGAATAGAACATACAAGGCCCTGTTTAACAAAGGCAACTAAGGGGCAGCAGTTTGGAGTAGTGGTTAGGGCTCTGGACTCTTGACTGGAGGGTCGTAGGTTCGGTCCCAGGTGGGGGACACTGCTGCTGTACCCTTGAGTAAGGTACTTTACTTAGATTTCTCCAGTAAAAAAAAAAAAAAAAAAAACTGTATAAATGGGTAATTGTATGTAAAAATAATGTAATTGTATGTAAAAATAATGTGATAACAATTGTAAGTCGCCCTGGATAAGGGCATCTGCTAAGAAATATATAATAATAATAATAATAATAATAATAATAATAATAATAATAAGTTAAACTGGGTGACGCTGGCAATAAACTGCTCGTAATGAAACTTCTCCCTACAACTAAGTTGTTTCTTGCTATGATTTTATTACTCCTTAACACTGTTTACATTCTTTTTATGTGCATGAAATATTTGTTTTCATATTATACAAAGAAATAAGCAGGGACAAGAATATTAAAACATACTCCTTTTAATTCCATTTGTGCATTTCCTAACATTTCACTCAGGTGAGGTTAGTGTATGATCTGCCTACATGTGCTTTTTGGATTGTTTTAAGATGAAAGTGAAGCAGGAAATTACTTTGTAAAATTAGGAGAAAAATGGAGAGGCTTGGCAATGAAACGTTGTATTGATGTCTGAAGTGAGAAAAAAGGCTTTTAGTTCCATGATGGGGTCTTGATAGGAGAAGCCATATATTTCATTTTACTTTTGATCTTTTATATGATCCAACTATTGAAGTGGGATGATTCCTAAGAATAATTTTAAGTGCCTTGATGTTTTGTTTCATTGGCATATGAATTATACATGAATAAATACATCACTTTCCATCAGTGAAACAAGATTGTTATTTTTATGATTTGTACAGTCAACACTCTTTATAACACCTGGTAAGGGCCATTGGCAGAAACAGGCAGTAAGCGAGGGTGGCGTTATAGTGAGGGTTAAAAAAAAAAAAAACCTACACACACACAACCTTCTATGCTTGAAATAAATTCAAACATTTTATTTTTTCAGTTATACAGTTACAGTATCTCCAGGCCATTTTAATAAAACATTAATCTTTTTTAAAACTAAAGTACTAGTTCTTAAACAGCAGTAGGTCTACTAGTGACGTTTTATCATCTTTTCCCATCTGTATGAAACATACCTGGTTACTTTTGAGGAACAGTTTATACTTAAAAAAAATAAATAAATAAAAAATAAACACTCATTTAGCGTCAGATCAGCCAAACTATTCCATTAAAACAAAGCAGACGATTTTTTATTTTATTTTACTGTGCTGGTGATTTGAACTTTAGTGTTTGTGGCACGGCTGTGTAAGCGTATCCCCCCGTGTATCCCCCATTGAACGATGCCATCTATTTATATCACAAAGCAATTTAAGCTCAACAGCATTCCTTTTTAAGCAGTTAAAAAAAAAAAAAAAAAAACGTTGAATATGTACAGGCAAATACTTTTTTTAAAACGAAAAGTAAAGTAAGCCTTTTTCAGGTTAAAAAAAATCGACCCATTCCATCAAGTATGCCTCACTTAGGCGAGAAAACATTTGCGATGTCTTGCTTTCTTATTTTCAGATGCATACATAGAGTTTTGTTTCTTTTGCTCTGGTGTTAAATGTAGGGTCGACTCGCCATTTTGTACTTTCTGTTTTGCTTTGGGAGCGGGAGTGTTGATGGCATTGGTATGAACGTTCAGTTAACAACGAATTAGGAAAACGAGTCAAAGGTTAACTGCATAACTTTGTTGTTTTAATTGTCCATGATTATTTCACTGGCGCTACAATGAGGGAAACTTCAGTGCTTATAGTTACATTTGCTTGACTTGGGAAGTTGGCGGGTGGCGATATAACGGGTACAAATAGCACTGTTTTTATATTGGTGCCATTTGTTCAGAGAGAATAGCTGGCGGTATGCGAGGGTGGCATTATAAAGGGGGGCGGTATAATGCGGGACAACTGTAGAAGCATAGTAAAAGCATGGTGCTGCATGTAATATACCATGCTTTTACTGTATAGTAAAAGCATGGTGCTGCATGTAATATACTTTCACTTATTTTGTTAATACCATTGATGTCGGTTTACTACATTTACCCATATTTAAGTCTTCTGTGCACTCTTATGTTATCAGAAGCCAGACTTTGGTTGTTTTCTACGTTCACTTTCTCAAAAGGATGTTTCAGTTGCACCCTCATAAAAGTTTACCATGCTAAATTTGCAAAGTAATTTTGCACTTTTCCCATTGTTATACCTTGCCTTTACCGTAATTTACTATGGTTTGCCATATTTTTTAATTTGATTTACAATGCATTATTATTATATCCTGCATTGTTAAATGCCACCTGTTTAAGATACAAACCAATAGTGGTGCATTACACATCAGGCACACTTTTGTCCAGTTGTCTAGGTACCCCACATAAAAAGAAAAAAAAAAAACAAGATCAGAACAGTGTAGAAAGTTTCTCTTAGCTGCCGCCAAAATACTAACAGTGTTTAATCATAACAAAGTTAAATCACCTCACTCGAACTTTGTTCCTTATTTTGATTTTTGCAATGAGAGGGAAGGTGTTTTCAGGAATGATAATGGTTTCACCTCATCTGTGTAGGTTAGTGATGTACATCGAAAGAGACAGCAGAAAGGCAACGCCAGGGAAGGAACAACAAAGCAGCAATGAATACCTGTCAAAATGCTTGGATCAACTCATCTGTCACATTGTGCAAGAGCTGCCAGCAATTCTAGGTAAATCAATTGCATTATATGAAAAAAAAGTAAGTGAATTGGTGGCTGAAGCATCACATTTTTGTTTCTTTTTCATTTCCATACTGATTGAATTATAAAGCATTAAACCAGATATTGACCACATCTGTGTTTTGTAATTGAGCTTCTGGCTGTTAATAGATCTTAGAGCAAGTAGCACGGTTCCGAAAAATATAGCGTTACACGTCCCCACATGTTGCTACAACTGTTTAAATAACGTACCTGTAATTTTTCTTTTCATTGTTAACATCCATTTACACTTATAGCTTTAAAGCCTGTTTCAAGGTTCTATTCAAAATGTCTGCTCAAGTGCACTGGGGTTTGAGATCTGTCCTCTAAATCACTGCAGTTTAAAAAAAAAAAAAAAAACATAATGGCAAGTGCTCTGGCTTTTCTTTTCCGTACCACATCATGGATCATTATTGCTGTGTTACCTGTTTGACAATGTGGGCAATAATCCTAACACTCTCAGTGAAAATATTATAAAAACATTTTAATTGAAATTGTTCCTCCTAAGGGCAAAATTTGAAACCGACACAATGTTGAATAATTTATCATACCCTATTTCTAGGTGATATCCTTTCTGCATTAGCAAGTGTTTCAGGACGTAAACATCCTTCAACAGTCCAGGCTAAACAGCTGAAGCAATGCCTTCCCGCAATGCCTGTTGTTCTCCATCTTTTGACTTCTCAGGTAAGCCTTTGGTTTGTCTCCTAAATAGGTTTACGCTGCTTTTAACATAAACAATATCTTGTAAAGCATTAGAAACTGATGTCGTAAATAAAACAAGAAAAAAAGTTTTGTTATACAAAGAATTGTCCCCAGCAAAACATATCACCTTCCCACCAGCACTTTCCTGTTTCTGCATTACAGAATGTTGATATGACCACGCTTAACGAACTGCTATGCAAGTTGGTATTCCTTTGAAAAAAAACATGAAATTAAAAATGACAGTTAAACTTCCAGACATTTTTATATAAAGATAAAAGTTTAATAACCTTATCTTGGATACATTTACAATAACAGGCTACTGTACAAGGCTAGCAAGTGGCATGGTTGTTAATGATTAGTCTGAAAGCCTAGTCTGTTAAGTGCTCAACAAAGTCTCTTGCTGGCTAGAAACCCATCATGGCACAGATCCAAATCCACTTATCTCAGTAATAAGACAAGAGAGATAAGGCTGCAGGAAGTGTTTCAGCTTTGCAAAGCTAATTAAATTGTTCTTTGTTGTTCCTGGACAGTAATATTTTCATGACCTAGGAGTACTATTGTATGTGGTAGCTGCAATTGTCTTTGTTTTCTGTAACTCATGGGCAAGTTATTTCTTTGCATAAACAACTCATGAAGTCACTCCTTTGAACATAGCACTGTACATCAATAAAACTGTTGTAATTTCTGTGTGCAAGACTATGGCTGTGCTCTCTATGTGAAGTCTGTGCTGAATTGCTAATGGTGCAGTGCGTTAAATCATTGCACTATACTCAAAGGGCTCCAATGACATTTTTTCCATTTGCACAGCATACTTCACTGAGTCACTGAGGGGCAAAGACACCAAATTAATTTAGTTTATTTGTCATACTCTGTCATGAGGAATGTGTGCTGTCAGAAGAGTAAAAAAACATCTCATGGAATCCTTAAAATATTAGACCAAATTAGTTTAATTATAGAGTTAGAGATGGAGATCCGCTGTGCAACATACTGCTGAAACATCTCGCGAGCTAAAACATCTACTCATGGATGGTGAGATACCCTGCAGCAACTAATGGCAGATTTCCGTCAGCACTGTGAAGCTTTAAACAGCCTCTCATTTGGCGCATCCAGTAAAGGCACTCTGCGTGGAGTGTAGGATGTGCCCTATAGCCTGGAGATCGCAGGTTCGAATCCAGGCTATGTCATTGCCGACTGTGACCGGGAGTTCCCAGGGGGCGGTGCACAATTGGCCGAGCGCCGCCCAGGTAGGGAGGGTAAAATAGCCAATCAGATCTGTGTTGTCCTCCGGCACTATAGGTCTGATGGCTTCGTTGTGGATCCGCTGTGTGAAAAAAGACGGCTTGGCAGGGTCACGTTTCGGAGGATGCATGTGTCAGCTGCCGTTTCCCGAGTCGCCAGGGGGTTGCAGCTCTGAACCGGGATTAACTATGTAACACAATTTTTGTTCCTGGGTAGTAAGTGTTATTTCCTAATTGCTTATGCCTCAAAAGTATAGAAAATGGCTATTATTCCCCACAAACTTTGCTTTTGTGACCAGGACAGTGATATTTTGAAATTTACCTATTTCCAATGAGAAAACGGGCGAATTTGTGTCTTTTCGTTCACATAAAGTCAGAAAAAAACAACATATGAATCCAAATTAACATGTATTTATACTAAGGTAATACAAAAATGACTACAAAAGATTTAGAAGTGAGTAGTTTTTCGAGATTTACGATTATACTGTAAATCACTTTCACGAATCAGCCCCCAAATGTAGTCTCCCATCGTGTTCTCGTTATACTGTCCTTGGTAGCGGCGTTCAAAGTCCAGTATATCCTGGTGGAAGCGCTCGCCTTGCTCCTCCAAGTACGCTCCCATGTTCTCCTTGAATTTATCAAGATGAGCATCAAGGATATGGACTTTGAGGATTTTACACATTATCTCATTTTTTCTCTCATGTTATCTAACATGCTTCAATAAAAAAACTCTTTCGTAAATTCGCCAACACAGCTGGCAAGTGTAACAACTTCACCCTCTGTCAAACACGCTTCATATGTTTTTGTTGTAACTGCAGACTTTCTTTCATCATTTGAAGTTTATGTTTTCGCATGTCACTATTGGATACTGGCGGAGTTAACGTGAGTGGATTTACGCACGTTGTATTTTTGAAAACAAACAAAAAGGTTTCTTGATGTCTTCAGTTACAAAATATTCTAGTTCCCAACCATCCTGCAAACTTGTTTTCTTCACAAACTTTGGTAATACATTTATCCATTATGAAACAGTGTACTTAAAGAGCATCAGCAGACCTTATCAAAATATATTGCTGAGCAGATTTTAATTTTGGTGCCTCCAGCTGGGAGTCCAAATAGAAGCCATGAAAGGGGGTTTTCCAGAAAGCCTCGCTTCCAGTGGAGAAAAAAAAAAAAATCTTGTATTATTTGAAAACAAAAAAACAGGCTTTTTTAAAAAATGTATTTATTTTTATTTGTTTGTTTGTTTGTTTGTTTGTTTGTTTATTTGTTTATTTATTTATTTATTTATTTATTTATTTATTTATTTTAACCGAGGAAAGGCTCTAAGTGAAAGTATATGCGGGCCCCCCCCAAAAATGATACCAGGCCGCGGTTTGAGAACCCCTGGTGTAGTCTATGCAACATTTGTCTTCAGAGTTTGTTTACATTCCTGTTTGTTTACTAGTTTATCTCCTGAAGATAGTTTTAGCTTTTCGGACTTAACACATTCCTCTCTCCTTTAGAAATGTATTTTTAGAAGCCAGACAGTTTACACGCTGGCTAAAAATTGCACCAGGAGAGATTATTATTATTATTATTATTTATTTCTTAGCAGACGCCCTTATCCAGGGCGACTTACAATCGTAAGCAAAAACATTTCAAGCGTTACAATACAAGTAATACAATAAGAGCAAGAAATACAATAACTTTTGTTCAAGCAAAGTACAAGTTTGACAAACCACAATTCAATAATACAGCAGGTAATAGTGATAGTTACATCAGGATATGATTAAATAGTGATAGTTACATCAGGATGTGATTAAATACAAAGTACTACAGGTTAAAAACTTGGCAGATTACAGTATTCTGAAGTACAGGATTAAATGCAGTAAAATAGGGGGCTGATAAGAGCAAAATAAAGCACATTTACATGAAGGGTGATAGTGTCCCAGGATACAAACAGAGGAGTTCTACAGGTGCTCTTTGAAGAGGTGAGTCTTAAGGAGGCGCCGGAATGTGGTCAGGGACTGGGCAGTCCTGACATCTGTAGGCAGGTCATTCCACCACTGCGGAGCAAGGGTGGAGAAGGAGCGGGCTCTGGAGGCAGGGGAGCGTAGCGGTGGTAGAGCTAGTCTTCTAGTGCAGGCGGAGCGGAGAGGTCGAGTGGGGGTGTAGGGAGAGATGAGGGTCTGGAGGTAGCTGGGTGCAGACTGGTCAAGGCATCTGTAGGCTAGTACAAGAGTCTTGAACTGGATGCGAGCGGTGATCGGGAGCCAGTGGAGCGAGCGGAGTAGTGGAGTAGCGTGGGCGAAGCGAGGCAGAGAGAACACCAGGCGGGCAGCAGAGTTCTGGATGAGCTGGAGCGGACGGGTGGCGGACGCAGGGAGGCCAGCCAGGAGGGAGTTGCAGTAGTCTAGGCGGGAGAGTACCAGGGCCTGGACCAGGAGCTGGGTAGCATAGTTGGTGAGGAAGGGTCGGATTCTTCGGATGTTGCTCAGGAAGAATCGGCAAGTGCGTGCCAGAGTGGAGATGTGCTGGGAATAAGAGAGGCAGGGGTCCAGGGTGACACCAAGGTTCTTAGCTGAGGAAGAGGGAGAGAGTGTGGTAGATTCCAGAGGAACAGAGATGGAGAGATCAGAGGAGGGGGAGGAGGAGGGAAAGAAAAGGAGGTCAGATTTAGAGAGGTTGAGTTTGAGGTGATGCGAGTGCATCCAGGAGGAAATAGCAGACAGACAGGTAGAGATACGGGAGGAGATGGTGGAGTCAGAGGTGGGGAAGGAGAGGAAAATCTGAGCATCATCAGCATAGAAATGGTATGAGAAACCATAGGATGCGATGAGGGGGTCCAGGGAGCGGGTGTAGAGAGAGAACAGGAGAGGACCCAAGACTGACCCTTGGGGGACTCCAGTTAAGAGAGGGTGAGGTGTGAAGGTTGCTCCACGCCAGGTTACCTGGTAAGTGCGGTTGGAGAGGTAGGAGGAGAACCAGGCCAGAGCAGTGCCAGAGATCCCCAGGTCAGCAAGAGATGATAGTAGAATAGAGTGATCAACAGTGTCAAAGGCAGCAGAGAGGTCGAGGAGAATTAGGACAGAGGAGAGAGAGGCAGCTCGGGCACATTTAAGTGATTATAGATTACTATAATAATAATCTTTCCAAGCTTTTTCCTCCAATGGTATTTTTTGTAAACTGATTTTAAAAGCACATGGAAAGATGGTGTATTTAAGAAGGGATTTTTAAAGCAGAAACCTGCTAAAACAAAGAAAATGTATTTTAAAGCCTTATTTTAATCTACAGTTCAATCTACAGTCTGCAATGTTATTTTCTAAATGAAGTAGCTTGAAGGTAGAAGGTGGAAACTTTGAGCCGATAATAGCGATGAAACAATTTTTCGATAGTACGATATATCGTGATTATGAATATTCGTGATAATCGTATCTTGGACATGTTTTAATTATTCGATAATCGTAGAAAACGATAGTCACATACTCACTCAACATGGCTGGAAGCAGAACAGATGCTTTTCTCTCCAAATAAGGGCAAAATCATCGGTGTGTACCAGGGCTGCTACGATTAAATCAAAACTCTATTTTTCGATCGATTTCATTCCTCATTATATACATGGATATAAATACTGGATAACCGAGTCAATAATTACATTTTTGTAACGCGCGTAGTTAATAACATTATTTAAGTTTATCAACGAAACTCCACCGAATGCCCTGCCTTGCTATTTACAGTATTCTGCCAGACAAGCAGTGGGCGTGTTGTTCTTCGCCTAGCATCTGATTTGCTGGTCCATCCTACCAGCGAATCAGATTTGAAAATGTTTGTAAGTACTCCCCTCTGTGTATCCACTGTGTTAAAAAAACAAACAAACAAAAAAAAACGCACACCTTGTATCCAGAGCAGGACGACAGGCTTGTATTCATGGCAAGCAGCCTGTAAATAAATTGTGCACATTGAAAAAAAACTGACTGTTTTTCGTAAACTCTTGTCTAGTTTATATAGCTTTGTGGCAAAGTGCCCCGCCCCTGTGTGCATTTGTGTGTTCTGTGTATGTATGTTGCGTGCGTGTGTTAATGTTGGTGTATAGATTGGTACACGGGATATAAACGGGTCTGTGTTTCACGTATATTTAAAAAGTGTAGATTTGTATTTAGGCACGAGGAGAGCACAAATCACTTCACGTGCTGGTTAAATGTAATATGTGAACACGGGGTTTCACGTAATGAATTCACGTGCTGGGATTCAAGTGAATAATTAATTAGTAATTGAATCCCAGCACAACGGTATAAATAGATGCACGTTTAGTCACTCGTGGTTAGGTGTTCGGTGAGTGGAGAACGGGATTGGAGACGGAGGTAACTGTGTATCGTAAAAGTGAATAGTAGTGAAATCTGCTCACCGTGTTTGTTTGTCTGTGTAGTCCGTTTTGTTTGTCTTTTTATTTTGGCGTGTAGTGCCGTGTCCTGTGTTTTTGTTGTGTTTAAAACCTTTTATTTTCTGTTTATTAAATGCTGAGCGCGATCACGCGCCCAGCTTATACCAAACCACATCTCTCTGTTTATTTATTTCCTGCATCCGGTCTGACGCCACCCACTCCGGCCGTCTTTGTGACACGTGGTGTCCTGCGTGGGATCGACAGCGCCTCCAGGACTCAGGCCAGAGCAGGAACCGCAGTTTGGATTTAAAAAAGAAAAAAAAAAAAATGGCAGAAGACGCCATCAAAATGCGGGACTGGATGCTGGAAAATGCTGGGCTGGAGGCCCAGTCTATCCCAGTAGTCGTCCAGTTCCTGGAGTTTATGGATAGGGAACGATGGGAGGCTTATGCGAGGGAACAGACCGTAAGCACCTGGGAGGAAGGTGTGGGGTTGGTCCTCAGCTACCTGGAAGCAGTTATAAGTGGAACAGCAGCCCAGGTAGCAGGTCCACCAGCAGAGGAAGAATGCCTGCTGTCCCCGTCTCCACCAGCAGAGGAAGAATGCCTGCTGGTTTTGCCTCCACAGCCCAAGCGGGAGGAGCCTGAGCGTCCACAGCCCAAGCGGGAGGAGCCCGAACGTCCTACGCCTGAGTGGGAGGAGCCCGAACGTCCTACGCCTGAGTGGGAGGAGCCCGAACGTCCTACGCCTGAGTGGGAGGAGCCCGAACGTCCTACGCCTGAGTGGGAGGAGCCCGAACGTCCTACGCCTGAGTGGGAGGAGCCCGAACGTCCTACGCCTGAGTGGGGGGAGCCCGAACGTCCACAGCCCAACAGGGAGGAGTCGGTGCGTCCACAGCCCAACAGGGAGGAGTCGGTGCGTCCACAGCCCAACAGGGAGGAGTCGGGGCGTCCACAGCCCAACAGGGAGGAGTCGGGGCGTCCACAGCCCAAAAGGGAGGAGTCGGTGCGTCCACAGCCCGAAGAGAGGGAAGCCCTAGGACCCAAGCTGCCAGCAGAGGGTGAATACCTGCTGGTCCCACCTCCACCAGCAGAGGGTGAATGCCTGCTGGTTCCACCTCCACCGCAGTGGGAGGACTGCTTGCCCCTCCCACCTCCACCAGCAGAGGGTGAATACCTGCTGGTTCCACCTCCACCGCAGTGGGAGGACTGCTGGCCCCTCCCACCTCCACCAGCAGAGGGTGAATACCTGCTGGTTCCACCACCGCCAGGAGCAGAGGAGCTGGAGCTGCCTCTGCCTCCACCACCGCCAGGAGCAGAGGAGCTGGAGCTGACTCTACCACCGCCAGGAGCAGAGGAGCTGGAGCTGCCTCTGCCTCCACCACCGCCAGGAGCAGAGGGGCTGGAGCTACCTCTGCCTCCGCCACCGCCCGGAGCAGAGGAGCAGGAGCTGCCTCTGCTGCCCTTACCTCCGCAGGGAGTACGGTGGCCGGAGCCCCAGAAAGGGGAGCTGCCGGCCATGAAGAAGGTGGGGGAGGTCTGGAGACCTGCTCCCACTGCAGCAGTTTCGCTGCCGGAGATCGTGGGGGAGGTCCGGAGACCTGCTCCCACTGCAGCTTCTTCGCTGCCGGCAGTACTGTGGTCGGAGCCCCACCAAAGGGAGCTACCGGCTACAAAGACAGGAGGAGAGGTCAGGAGACCACTTTCCCCAGCAGCAGTTTCGCTGCAGGAGCAAACCAACAGGCTGTCAGCCGTGCCACTACCGGCAGGGGTGCTGACAGCATGGCCAGCCATGGGCCCACTGAAGCCTCCCTTCCCAGCCCGAGACTTTGTCCTGGACTGCTGGATATTTAAGGGGGGAGGTGGCCGTTGAGGCCATGTGTGCTGCGCACAAGGGGGGGTATATGTGGCAAAGTGCCCCGCCCCTGTGTGCATTTGTGTGTTCTGTGTATTTATGTTGCGTGCGTGTGTTAATGTTGGTGTATAGATTGGTACACGGGATATAAACGGGTCTGTGTTTCACGTATATTTAAAAAGTGTAGATTTGTATTTAGGCACGAGGAGAGCACAAATCACTTCACGTGCTGGTTAAATGTAATATGTGAACACGGGGTTTCACGTAATGAATTCACGTGCTGGGATTCAAGTGAATAATTAATTAGTAATTGAATCCCAGCACAACGGTATAAATAGATGCACGTTTAGTCACTCGTGGTTAGGTGTTCGGTGAGTGGAGAACGGGATTGGAGACGGAGGTAACTGTGTATCGTAAAAGTGAATAGTAGTGAAATCTGCTCACCGTGTTTGTTTGTCTGTGTAGTCCGTTTTGTTTGTCTTTTTATTTTGGCGTGTAGTGCCGTGTCCTGTGTTTTTGTTGTGTTTAAAACCTTTTATTTTCTGTTTATTAAATGCTGAGCGCGATCACGCGCCCAGCTTATACCAAACCACATCTCTCTGTTTATTTATTTCCTGCATCCGGTCTGACGCCACCCACTCCGGCCGTCTTTGTGACAAGCTTACATTCCAAAGTACTGTAATCTGTTTGTAATAAATATTTTAGTAACACTCCTGTAGTATGTTAAACTTTCTTTAGGCTTGTTGCAAATGTTGTGTTTTTGTTTTTTATTCTTTCTTTTTCTCCTGCCGCTACCAAGGCGTAATTACCCCTCGCATTAAATTGTTGTGCTCAAGCTTTTACTTAACTGCAATGACATTCAAATAAAAACATCATGGGAAGAGGAATGCACCGAAAATGTATGGAACACTCATCGATATTTACTAGAATGATTATATTTTGTGTGTCCAATTAATCGATTGCTATTTTGAGGCTTAACTGACAGCCCTAGTGTGTACTTTCACTACAAAAATATATATAGCGGGGAAATACCATAGGATGTACATCCAATCCGCAGAATGTGGCAAAAGCACAACAACGAAAGCAGGAACTTCAAACCTTCCTTACGCAGCACCCGGTGGAGTTAAAAGACGTCAGCAGTCAATAAGCAAGGTCACTTTAATAACATACTTTTTTTTTCCAGTGCGGCGCCTGTAGTGTTAGGATGTTTTGAGTTAACATAGGATTACTGTGTTATGTTACAACACCGCCATCTAGGGGATGGAGGGGGTAACTGTAATGGAGGCGCCTTAATAAAACAAGGTTTGTTCTGTTTATACTCTGACTCCCGTCATCTTTAATAATAGTACATGGTGTCAGAGTGGGATGAAAAGAACAGAAAAGCGATTCCAGCGTGAAAAAAAATAAACTGAGAGAGAGAGAGAGAGAGAAGAAACCGCTGGGTGAGTCCTGAAAAGAGACTTTCATATTAAGTAAACACACAGGCTTGCAGTAGACGCACGACTAAAATGGCGGCGCTTTTTCAGATAGTGCCACCGGAAAAGTTTCCTTTCAATAAAACTGAAGAATGGCCGAAATGGATTCACCGATTTGAGCGATTTAGAGAAGCTTCGGGTTTACGTGAAAAAGATTCACAGATTCAAGTAAACACATTAATTTACGCCATGGGAGATGAAGCAGACGATATCTTGGGCTCACTGCATTTATCAGAAGACGATAAGAAAGACTACGACAAGGTTAAAAGAGCACTAGAAACACACTTTGTTGTAAGGCGCAACACAATTTTTGAAAGAGCCAAGTTTAACCAGAGACGGCAGGAGCAAGGGGAAACTGTTGATAACTTCATTACTGCTCTACATGGTTTAGCTAAACACTGTGAATACGGGAATCTTTACGAGGAGTTAATACGAGATAGGCTAGTAGTAGGTCTGTCTGATGGTAAACTATCAGAAAGATTGCAGCTGGACCCCGATCTCACCCTGGCAAAAGCAGTTAACCAAGCGAGACAAAACGAAATAGTAAAAAAACAACAAGTTGCACTCAGATGTAATTTTCAAGGGGAAGAAGCTAACCCTAATGTAGACGCTGTCACTGCACGTAGAAAAATGCAGACTTTCAACAGCAAGCCAAAACAAAACTATAAGTTTACAACGACAATAAAAGAAAAACAACAGCAAACGTGCGGTAGATGTGGCAGATTTCCTGTACATAGCAGACAACAATGTCCTGCCAGGGAGGCAGAATGTCGAAAATGCTTAAGAATTGGACACTATGCAACAGTTTGCAAATCAACCAAAAATATCAGTATAATCCAAGAGGAAATGCCATCGGAAGATGAGGATATTATATTCCTTGGACTGATAAATGACAAAACTCAGAGCACAACCTGGACAGCTGAACTTCTCTTAAATGGCACAGAATTAGAGCTTAAGATTGACACTGGCGCAGATGTAACTGCAATACCTGAGATAGAGTATAACCAGCAGCGAGATGGGCTTCTAAAAAGAACTGATAGGAAGCTATATGGCCCTGGCAATAACCAGTTTAAAGTATGTGGTCAATTCACTGGCAAATGACCAAGGGAGAAACGATATTTGTTGTAAAAGGGCTGACTAGACCTCTTTTAGGACTGCCAGCCATAGAAGCACTAGGCCTCATAAAAAGAATTGAAGCAATAGAAGACCCCAAGGAATACTACAAGAAGAAATTCCACACATATTCACTGGATTGGGAATGCTGCAAGGGGAATACAAAATAGAACTCAAACCTGATGTGGAACCATTTGCACTCACAACACCAAGAAGAGTTCCTTTGCCGTTGAGACATAAAGTGAAAGAAGAGCTGTCAAGAATGGAGGCGATGGGAGTTATTACCCGCATTGATGAACCTACAAACTGGTGCACAGGAATGGTGGTAGTTCCCAAACCTAATGGGAAGATCCGCATCTGCGTGGACCTCACACGCCTGAACGAGAATGTTCGCAGAGAAAGACACATTCTTCCGTCAGTGGACCAGACCATCGCTCAGCTGTCAGGAGCAAAAATATTTTCAAAGTTGGATGCTAATTCTGGGTTTTGGCAGATTAAACTCGCTAAAGAATCAGCATTACTGACAACTTTCATTACTCCATCTGGGAGATTTTGTTTTAAGAGACTTCCCTTCGGTATATCTTCAGCTCCTGAGCACTTCCAGAAACGTATTTCTCAAATATTAGAGGGCCTGGAGGGAGTACTCTGCCATGCGGATGACATCCTAATTCATGGGAGGAGTCGAGAAGAACATGACGTAAATTTGAACAACACACTTCAGAGACTGCAGGAGGCGGGTCTCACTCTCAATGAAAAATGTGAGTTTGCCAAAGAGACTCTATTTGTGGGCCACAGAATAAGTTCAAAAGGAATTGAACCGGACAGAGAGAAAGTGCGTGTTATCCAAGAGATGCCACAACCCAACAATACAGGAGACTTGCGACGTTTCCTTGGAATGGCCAACTATCTTGGAAAATTTCTGCCTCACCTGGTCGGAAAGACAAAACCACTGAGAGACTTGCTAAGCAAAAAGAATACCTGGACTTGGAACCATTTTCAACAGCAAGCATTCGAGGAGATCAAAAAAGACCTGAGCTCACCTGCTGTCCTTGCACAATATGACCCCAACAGAGAAACAACAGTGGCAGCTGACGCGTCGTCATATGGGCTTGGAGCTGTTTTAACACAAAAACAGCCAGATGGATATTGGAGACCCATTGCCTATGTATCCAGAGCTCTCACAAACACAGAGCAGCAGTATGCTCAAGTAGAAAAGGAAGCCCTGGCAGTGACCTGGGCATGTGAGAGACTAAGCGAGTACATAGTGGGGATGGAATTTCACATACAAACAGACCATAAGCCTTTAATTGCGTTGCTTGGTTCAAAGAATCTGGACGAGCTCCCACCCCGGATCCAGAGATTCCGAATGAGAATGTTCAGATTCATGTATACAATTGTGCACGTTCCTGGAAAAGACTTAATCACTGCAGATACTTTGTCACGGGCACCCCTGAGACAGCCACTGTCCCCTGAACAGAATACACAGGAGGAGGAAATCGATATCTATGTTGATATGTTAACAGGAGCCCTTCCGGCCAGCACAGCTTGGAGCAAATCAAAACTCAACAAGCCAAAGCTGTAGTTTGCCAACAGGTTACTGATTACTGCATAAAAGGATGGCCTGAAAAACATAAAACACCTGCTTTCTTAAAACCCTATTGGGCAGAGAGAGGCGAACTGTCGGTAAGTGAAGAGCTGCTTATGAAGGGGGGCCGAATCGTAATTCCACCCTCTCTTAGACAGGAGATACTGGATAAGATCCACGAACTACACCAGGGGATTTCCAAGTGCAGAGAGCGTGCAAAACAGTCTGTTTGGTGGCCGGGGGTTAGTCGACAGCTACAAGACTTAGTGAAGGGATGTGACATTTGTTGTAGAGAGAGAGATAACCGTCCAGAGCCAATGATTGCCTCACAACTTCCCAAAAGGCCATGGCAAAAAGTTGCCACAGACCTGTTTGAATGGAAGAACCACACCTATCTCTTAGTAGTGGACTACTATTCACGATATGTGGAAATAGCAAAACTGACCAATGCAACTTCTCCAGAGGTGATACAACATCTCAAATCCATTTTCACGAGACATGGAATTCCAGAGGAAGTTATGTCGGATAATGGACCCCAGTACTCAGCCGAAACTTTCTCCTTGTTTGCTAGGGAGTATGGCTTTAGGCACAATACAAGCAGCCCAAGATACCCTCAAAGCAATGGGGAAGCTGAGCGTACAGTCAGAACAATCAAAAACATGCTTAAAAAGACGAAAGACCCCTATTTAGCACTGTTAGCATATAGGTCAACACCCCTGGGACAGGGATATAGCCCAGCAGAGCTTCTTATGGGCAGAAAAATAAGATCTACACTACCAATGTCTTCAGCCCAGTTGGAACCACAGTGGCCAAACCTTAAAGAATTCAGAGACAAAGATGAAAAAATCAAGAATCGACAGATAAGTGACTTTAATCGTAGGCATGGAGTAAAAGAGTTACCAGAATTATATATTGGAGACCCTGTCTGGGTAAAGCAACCTCTATCAAAGGGGACTGTCATTGAACAAGAAGACACCCCACACTCCTATGTGGTTGAAACAAACAAGGGAGTGGTCCGGAGAAATCGACGCCAGCTAGTGGTCACACCGGCTTGCCCAATGAGACAGGAGCAGGCTGCTGATAACTTCACAGAAATCTCACCAGAACAAGCGGCACCTCCTACATCTGAGGATACCAGTTCGTCAAGTGTGGAGTCTGCTGTGAGAACCAGAAGTGGTAGACTTTCAGTCCCACCAAAGAGACTGAACATATGAAAAAGAAAGAAGAAAGAAAATATAGATTGAACTAGAAACTTTTATAACAATTCTGAGAAAGGGGGGTGTAGTGTTAGGATGTTTTGAGTTAACATAGGATTACTCTGTTATGTTACAACACCGCCATCTAGGGGATGGAGGGGGTAACTGTAATGGAGGCGCCTTAATAAAACAAAGTTTGTTCTGTTTATACTCTGACTCCCGTCATCTTTAATAATAGTACAGTGCCCTCCCTATACTGTCCACTGTTCCACCCTCAATTATCAGTATATAATTTCAATACGTTCATTAAAATCTACACGTTATAGGTTATTATGCCACCAGAAAAACAGGCTACCTCGGAATGTTTTGCAGACTGTTTGAAAAATAATTGAGAATAGTTAGCAGTGTATGTGTGTAAAGCAAGTACTTTAAATGTATTGAAAGAAATACAGAGCTTCATAATTTGTAATTATGTACCGTATCTAAGTACATTTAAGTAAATAAAATGTGTAAATAAAGCAGAAGGAGGAAAAAGCTTGCAATCCCATTTTGACAGACTTAAATAAAGGTATCATTTTATGCAACTATTAATGATGGTAATACAAGGACAATTTCATTAAGATTATTTTTCTTCCACCTGTGTGCTAGTATTTTTTTTCATTCTTACTAGAATATTTTTTAAAGTAGCTTCCTTGTGTTGCAGACCACATCCCACAGAGAAAAAAAAGAGAACTTGTTATTTTTTTCTTTTTATTCAGTTAAAAAAAATTGAAAAATAACCGCCACTACATGAAAGAGTGGGCTCACAGCTATTCTTATCGTGCAAATTTACTATCGTTTCATCCCTAGTCGACAATATTGAGCACAGAATAATTATTAACTGTGTAATTGCTTTAAATAGGCTCACAGTTTGTAGCTAAGCTAGAACAAATGTGTTTTTTCCTTTCTCACTGTATGCCTTCATATGTTTTATTTCCACAGATATTTAGGCCGCATGTGGTGACAGAAGAGTTTCTTTTTAGCTTTGGGGTATTACTGGTAAGTGATAGTTTAAAAATAAAACACCTGCAGAAAAATATATATATATATATAATACAGTGCCTTGCAAAAGTATTCAGACCCCTGACCAATTCTCTCATATTACTGAATTACAAATGGTACATTGAAATTTCGTTCTGTTTGATCTTTTATTTTAAAACACTGAAACTCAAAATCAATTATTGTGACATTGGTTTTATGTTGGGGAAATATTTTTAAGAAAAATAAAAAACTGAAATATCTTGTTTGCATAAGTACTCAACACCCCACACATTAGTATGTGGTAGAGCCACCTTTCGCTGCAATAACAGCTTTAAGTCTTTTGGGGTAAGTATGTACCAGCTTTGCACACAGTGTCGGAGTGATTTTGGCCTATTCTTCTTGGCAGATTTGCTCCAGGTTGTTCAGGTTGGTTGGACGACGCTTGTGGACCGCAATTTCAAATAGTGCCACAAATTCTCAATGGGATTGAGATCAGGACTTTGACTGGGCCACTGTAGGACATTCACCTTTTTGTTCTTGAGCCACTCCAATGTTGCTTTGGCCTTGTGCTTGGGATCATTGTCCTGCTGAAAGGTGAATTTCCTCCCAAGCTTCAGTTTTTTAGCGGACTGAAGCAGGTTCTCTTGCAGTATTTCGCTGTATTTTGCTCCATCCATTCTTCCTTCAATTCTAACAAGATGCCCAGTCCCTGCTGATGAGAAGCATCCCCACAGCATGATGCTGCCACCACCATACTTCTGTAGGGATGGTGTGTCTTGAGGCATGGGCAGTGTTAGGTTTGCGCCACACACAGTGCTTTGAGTTTTGGCCAAAAAGCTCTATCTTGGTCTCATCTGACCACAAAACCTTTTCCCACATCGCAGTTGGGTCACTCTTATGCTTTCTGGCAAACTCCAGACGTGCTTTCAGATGGTACTTTTTGAGTAACGGCTTCTTTCTTGCCACCCTTCCATACAGGCCAGTGTTATGCAGAGCTCTTGATAAGGTTGACTGGTGCACCATTACTCCACTCCCAGCCACTGAACTCTGTAGCTCCTTCAAAGTGATTGTTGGCCTCTCTGTGGCTTCTCTCACAAGTCTCCTTCTTGTTTGAGCGCTGAGTTTTGAGGGACGGCCTTTTCTTGGCAGTGCCTGGGTGGTGTGATGCAGCTTCCACTTCCTGATTATTGATCCAACTGTGCTCACTGGGATATCCAAACACTTGGATATTATTTTGTACCCTTTCCCTAATCTATGCATTTGTATTACTTTATCTCTAACTTCTGTAGAATGCTCTTTGGTCTTCATTTTCCTTCAGATTCACAGCCTGACCAATGATCCTTCAACAGTGGGGTTTTTATCCAGAAAATTTGACAGCAACTTTAATGGTTCACAGGTGGAGGCCAATGGTGAGGTAATTGTGTCCTCGTTAGGGCAATTTCTTTCATCGGTGTAAACTGGGAGATTCCACAGCACGGGTTGAATACTTATGCAAGCAAGATATTTCAGTTTTTTATTTTTCTTAAAAATATTTCCCAACATAAAACCAATGTCACCTTACAATAATTGATTTTGAGTTTCAGTGTTTTAAAATAAAATATCCAACAGAATGAAATTTCAATGTGCCATTTGTAATTCAGTAATATGAGAGAATTGGTCAGGGGTCTGAATACTTTTGCAAGGCACTGTGTGTGTGTGTGTGTGTGTATATATATATATATATATATATATATATATATATATATATATATATATATATATATATATATTTATTCTTCATATAAGCATTTATCACACCAATATTTTGTAAATGTTTAGTGCACATATGCTGTTCGTTAATTGTTCTATGATATAAAAACAAAATGCCCTTTACCTTTTTTTAAATAAAAGTTTGTATTCAACTTGTTTAGGAAGTACAATCTCCTGACGTACTTAAGTGGGTTGTAAGCTTGTTTGAACATTGCTTAAAGCCAGGAACAAAATGTAAAAATCCAACGTCCATGTAATTGATGAAGCTTTACAAAGTGATGATGAAATTGCTTTTGTTCATGAAAAAATAAAGAAATTTAGTTCTTGCTGTTTAAACGAGGAATGATAAACAACATCTCCCAGAATGCCATAGGTATGCAAGAACACTGATGGACTAGTAATCCGTTAAACTAATACACCTGTTTGTAATTTAACAAGCCAGGCAGGTATAAAGGGACAGGTTTCAAAGACAATAGCTGTCTGTGGGAAGGTAAGGAAACATGCATAGACCTGACTGCAGTGTATGTTAAATCTGTGATTTGTGAATAATATCTTTAAAGTCAGTAAACCGGATTAGCGTCTGATTCAAGTTAGGGATGCTGTTAAGTTTAGTCAGCGTTCCAAAACATGAGCTGGTAATTGTGTTTGTTTTGTATTGTTTGTTAAAACAGCCTGTGTTCCCACTGTAAAAGGGACACAGCGGGAAAAAATAAACATACAAGTATCGTCCTGTTTAAACCCATCCTTTGTTGAGGAGCGTGCTTTATCCACCAAAGACATGTTAGGAACCCAGAACGGTGTTCAAAGTTATACTGTCAATAAAGAAGCTTTGTCACAACGAATCCAGAGTGGATTTGTTAATCAACAATATATCTGCCCTGCACTCCTCGTCTCTTCAAAGCAACTCGGCTACTTTTAGACAATTTGTAGAATTAATCAATCAAAACATCAAAGGGTGACGTCACAGAAATGTTTTAACATTTGTTAAGCCTCATTTCCTTTTGTATAATTTCCATTGATGTCCTGTAGGAATTTTCTATTAATCATCCATATATACAGTATATACTGTGTGTGTGTGTGTATATATATATATATATATATATATATATATATATATATATATATATATATATATATATATATATTATTCCTTTCTCATTGTCCTCTGAGGACTGCACACTGCAGAAAAAGATTATGAAACCAAGATAATTATCTTGCACTATTGGCAGATTATATTGCGTGACTTGACTTACAGTGCCTTGCGAAAGTATTCGGCCCCCTTGAACTTTGCGACCTTTTGCCACATTTCAGGCTTCAAACATAAAGATATGAAACTGTAATTTTTTGTGAAGAATCAACAACAAGTGGGACACAATCATGAAGTGGAACGAAATTTATTGGATATTCCAAACTTTTTTAACAAATAAAAAACTGAAAAATTGGGCGTGCAAAATTATTCAGCCCCCTTAAGTTAATACTTTGTAGCGCCACCTTTTGCTGCGATTACAGCTGTAAGTCGCTTGGGGTATGTCTCTATCAGTTTTGCACATCGAGAGACTGAAATTTTTGCCCATTCCTCCTTGCAAAACAGCTCGAGCTCAGTGAGGTTGGATGGAGAGCATTTGTGAACAGCAGTTTTCAGTTCTTTCCACAGATTCTCGATTGGATTCAGGTCTGGACTTTGACTTGGCCATTCTAACACCTGGATATGTTCATTTGTGAACCATTCCATTGTAGATTTTGCTTTATGTTTTGGATCATTGTCTTGTTGGAAGACAAATCTCCGTCCCAGTCTCAGGTCTTTTGCAGACTCCATCAGGTTTTCTTCCAGAATGGTCCTGTATTTGGCTCCATCCATCTTCCCATCAATTTTAACCATCTTCCCTGTCCCTGCTGAAGAAAAGCAGGCCCAAACCATGATGCTGCCACCACCATGTTTGACAGTGGGGATGGTGTGTTCAGGGTGATGAGCTGTGTTGCTTTTACGCCAAACATAACGTTTTGCATTGTTGCCAAAAAGTTCGATTTTGGTTTCATCTGACCAGAGCACCTTCTTCCACATGTTTGGTGTGTCTCCCAGGTGGCTTGTGGCAAACTGTAAACGACACTTTTTATGGATATCTTTAAGAAATGGCTTTCTTCTTGCCACTCTTCCATAAAGGCCAGATTTGTGCAGTATACGACTGATTGTTGTCCTATGGACAGAGTCTCCCACCTCAGCTGTAGATCTCTGCAGTTCATCCAGAGTGATCATGGGCCTCTTGGCTGCATCTCTGATCAGTCTTCTCCTTGTATGAGCTGAAAGTTTAGAAGGACGGCCAGGTCTTGGTAGATTTGCAGTGGTCTGATACTCCTTCCATTTCAATATTATCGCTTGCACAGTGCTCCTTGGGATGTTTAAAGCTTGGGAAATCTTTTTGTATCCAAATCCGGCTTTAAACTTCTCCACAACAGTATCTCGGACCTGCCTGGTGTGTTCCTTGTTCTTCATGATGCTCTCTGCGCTTTAAACGGACCTCTGAGACTATCACAGTGCAGGTGCATTTATACGGAGACTTGATTACACACAGGTGGATTCTATTTATCATCATTAGTCATTTAGGTCAACATTGGATCATTCAGAGATCCTCACTGAACTTCTGGAGAGAGTTTGCTGCACTGAAAGTAAAGGGGCTGAATAATTTTGCACGCCCAATTTTTCAGTTTTTTATTTGTTAAAAAAGTTTGAAATATCCAATAAATTTCGTTCCACTTCATGATTGTGTCCCACTTGTTGTTGATTCTTCACAAAAAATTACAGTTTCATATCTTTATGTTTGAAGCCTGAAATGTGGCAAAAGGTCGCAAAGTTCAAGGGGGCCGAATACTTTCGCAAGGCACTGTAAATTTAATCTAGTTTTCTGTATTTTTTATTCTGTATTCAGTAAACAACAATTAAATGTAATCTCAGCTCAAGCAAGAATATGCGAGCAAGGCAATCATGTTTGGAAGATTATTTTCTTTTCTTTTTTCTCTTTGATTACTTTAGCTGTGAAAAAGAACATTCCGTTTGTGGCACCTGAAAACACTTATTTTGGCTAGTAACAAAAAAGGCATTTTGAAGTTCTTTTTCCACAAAATGTGCATGTATTATGTATTAATGAATGTAGGTTTAACTATATTTTTCATAAGCTCTGTTTGTTTTTCAGAATCACATAAAATCAATAGACTCTAGTGAGACCAGTTTAGACAGTGCAGTAGGTGAGTATTGCTCATTATTACTTGTTTAATGCACTGGAGTGTTAAACATAATCTGTAAAAGGGAGATTTTGTCTATTTTCAGGACAAGCAGCTTCAGAAGAACTTATTAGGACCACCTTATCAGCAATTGAAGCAGTTACACAGCATCCAGCTCTTCTGATGCAGTATCATTCTACAGTAAGTACTGGCAGTACATTTAAACATGGTTTTAGCATTTGCCAACACTCCCACACATGTTGTCGGTACTTTGAGCATCTCTAGCATTGTTTGCAGTCTGTTAAACTTAAATTTCACTCAGGGATGTCAAATCATTATTTCACCAAGAAAAGATACATATAAATAAACATGTGTATAATTTATACAGTCACTCCCAGGAAATTCTGAATAATATAAAAAATGAAAAAAGGGCCTAGATTAAACAATGTAATATAAGTCCTGAGACTAAAAATGTAGCCTACCCAGAAAAGTGTAATGCACATGTCTTGTTGTAAATATTAAAGTAAATGGTTTGCTGTTAATTCTTCCACTAAAGCGGCTTAAAGATATGGATATTTTAAAATACTTCATACTGAAATAAATAAGGCAGTATATGTATTTAAAATGTGGAGCATAAGAAGGATGTGATGCAGGTTTAATAGGTGTGTGCAGTCCTTTAAAAGAAATTGAAAAAGATCAGTACTATAGATGGCCTCTGTCTTTATAATGGTTATCAACTGAGGTTGATTTTCTGTAAATATAAGAGCTGTATTTGCTGTTTGGCCAATAGAAAGGATTTGTTTAATTTTTTGGTCCAAAATCAATAATAAAATAAAGAACATTAAAGGTATAAATCACTGGTAACAGGATGTTGATGTTTTACAACAGAATTTTGTTTTTTTTTCCACATTTTAAATTATACATTTCTTCAGGCTGGAGATTATACTGCATCTCAGGAAACTCTTTTGGGAAGCAAAATAATGCCAACTACAATCAGGGCCGGATTAATGCAGGGGCTTTAGTGGCTGCAGCCCAGGGCCTCAAAAAAATAATATATATATATATATATATATATATATATATATATATATATATATATATATATATATATATATATATGTCATTTATAATATAAGTAGCGTGTGACTGTTGTGTCTGTTTTACCAAGCTGTATTGCGTTGGAGGAGTTGGGACTGTCTGATCATATGACTTAACCTGCGATCAAGTCACTGGCCACTTTTATCAGGTGTGCTGCGTCACGAATGTGACGCAGATCAGAACCTGTAAATGTCTGACAAAGCAGCACCTAGGAAGTATGAGAGCGGTGCTGAAAAGCAGAAACACAAAAACACAACAAGTGCAATGTCATCACGAGGAAGATATGTTAAACAAAACACCAACGCTGACATGCTATTTTAATACAGGACCAACAAATGGACAGTATCTGAAGGTACCAGTACTTCGGAAAATACATTGGAGAGAAATCAACAGGAGGACATGACCTAGGTTTATATGGATTACAGTGGGGCAATCTCCATGGAAAAATAAAAAATAAGTCTCACCTTTTTCTCACTCGATTTTGGTAGTAGTTTCGGGTTGTGTGTGTTTCCGTGTAGTTTTCTTTTAGACTGAGAAATTCTCGTTCCAAATGCAAATAAACTAATTTATTTTAAAATACCGGAGGTAGTATGTTTGTGCCTGAGTTCCAATTTGGCCTTGTGTGACTTACTCATATCGTACAGCTTTCTTAAACCAGGTTTCCATGAAGTTTTTATGTTGTCTTAAAACACAGCCTGCCTCATTTGGTCCCCCCAAAAAAAACAATAAATAAATAAATTAAATAAATAAATAATAATAATACAAAAATACGTCGTTCCTGTGTGTGCAGCTCTGCTGATTCTGCTGACACAAATAATAATAAAAACAACATTACATAAGAAAGCGCTGTGTACTATGTTATTTGCAAAACATCTTTTGGCTGCATATATATATATATATATATATATATATATATATATATATAATATGTGTGTGTGTGTGTGTGTGTATATATATATATATATACATATATATATATATATATATATATATATATATATATATATATATATATATATATATATATTGTGACGATCTGCGTTCCTATCCCAGGCTTTGCTTCAATCAGACACTTGACAACCAGATGCAAGGAAACGCCGTAGCGTATGTTTATTATTTACAGACTGCAAAAAGAAAATAAAGAAAACAAAACCTAACCCAGTCTCGGGTCCTAACTAAACAAATCGTTTCCTAACTAATGACGGGGCAGGCTAAGCCTGTTACCTCGTCTCCAAAACCAAAATCGTAATCCAGATACCTCTCCAAAATGTCGTTAACCAGTTCTCACAATCCGAATATTCTTTTTCCTTGTTTTTACTCTTTTACTCTCCCACTCTCCAACTCAGCTCCTACCATCACCCTCGTCCAAGCATTCCGCAAACAGACATTTTAAATGGTGACCAATTAAATTATTAAACAATTGACAGGTCATAAAATTGGACAATTAATTTGACCTGGAGCCAGCTTTGACTCCAGTAGCTTCCCCCTGGTCCTATTGTCCCCCAGGTATTGTCTCTGCATAATATTAAACATTTATTTTAAACCACACTTTTTATTTGTACTTTCCTTTATTTAACACTGTTATTATTTATAAAGTGTATTATTTAACCCAACTTCATTTTTGATCCCAAGCACTTTACATTAATTCCTTTGTTTACCATCCAGTTGGTTTATGTTGTCATTCACCTTCCTTTAACCAATCCCTCACACTACCCCCCCTTTTGCACGATCCCGTGGGATCGGGCATACCAACCTGGCAGAGCTGCCAAAATTAACAATTTTCCACCCAATGTCCGAGGCCTCTTAAGCGCTGTTTGGACACATAGATTCCGTCCTGTACCCAACCTCTCCGTTTAACCTCACCCTGCTGTGCAAACAAACTAACCTCTGTTTGTGGGTACCGTGAAAAAAAATCTGCATTAATATGCTCTTTGCCCTTTCTGTACTTGAGCTCAAAACAGTACGGTTGTAAAGACAAGAACCACCGGGTCACCCTTGCATTCCCGTCTTTGTTGCGGTAAAGCCATTTTAGAGGTGCATGGTCTGTTACCAAGGTAAATTTTCTACCCCACAAGTAATAGCGTAGAGCCTCTACTGCCATACACTCCTTCTCTACAGTGGCGTATTTGATTTCCCTTGGTAACAACTTCCTGCTTAAAAACAAGACTGGGTGTTCCTCTCCGTTCCTTTCTTGGGACAATACAGCCCCTAAACCTACAACAGAAGCATCAGTCTGCAAAATGAAAGGTTTCTTGAAATCTGGGCTAATCAAGACTGGCTCCTGACAAATTGCTGTTTTTAAATCTTTAAAAGCCCTTTCCGCTTCAGAGTTCCAGACAATTTTGTTTGACCTTGTTCCCTTCGTCAGCTCTGTCAGGGGAACTGCTCGAGTAGCAAAATCTTTTATGAATCGTCTGTAATACCCTACTAACCCCAAAAATGCCCTCAGCTGTTTTTTATTTGCTGGTTGTTTACAAGCTTGGATTGCATGTACTTTCCTATCTTGGGGTTTTATTTCTCCATTCCCCAGTATAAACCCCAAATACTTGGTTTCCTGTAAGGCGAACGCACACTTTTTTTTATTTGCGGTCAGTTTAGCGTCCCGCAACGCCTGTAGTACCGCGCTCACCTGGTGTAAATGGGATTTCCAATCCTTACTAAAAATGACTACATCATCCAGATATGCAGCAGCGTACTGCTGATGGGGACGAAGAACTTTATTCATCAACCTCTGAAAAGTGGCTGGCGCGCCATGAAGGCCAAATGGAAGCACTGTAAACTTAAAAAGACCCTCTGGCGTAGCAAACGTTGTTTTTTCTTTTGAGCTTTCTTCTAAAGGAACCTGCCAATATCCTTTAGTCAGATCTAACGTGGTAATATATTTAGCCCTGCCCAGTTTCTCAATCATTTCATCTATTCTGGGCATGGGATATGCATCAAACTTTGATATCTCATTAACCTTTCTAAAGTCAATGCAAAACCTTACTGTACCATCGGGTTTCGGGACCATTACCACTGGACTTGACCAGTCACTGTCCGATTCCTCGATTATTCCCATTTTCAACATACTCTGTATTTCTGTTTTCATACCCTCTCGCTTAGCTTGTGGGATTCTATATGGCCTTTTCCTGATCACTACCCCTGGGGGTGTAATAATCCTGTGTTCCACCAGATTAGTCCTACCTGGGACCTCTGAAAAAACATCTAGATTTGTTTGTATTAACTGATTTATTTCTTTCTTCTGCATCTCAGACAACTGTTCACCAATCTGTACCTCTTCCACCTTCACGTTCAACACTTCTGTCTGTGTATCATTCACTGTCAGATCCCCCTCATTCCATGGCTTCAGCAAATTAATGTGAAACAGCTGATATGGGTTTCTCTTACCTGGCCTAAACAACCGATAGTTAACATCAGAGATTTTTTCTACTACCTGGTATGGCCCTTGCCACTTAGCTAAAAACTTATGTACATGTGAGGGTAATAAAACCAAAACTTTATCTCCTACTGCAAACTCCCTTAACCTAGCACCTGCATTGTAATGTCTCTGTTGTTTCTCTTGTGCACTTTCCATGTTCTGTTTGACAATTTCAGCAACTTTTCCCATTCTTTCTTGCACTTGACAGACATACACAACTACATTTTGGCCTGAACTTGATTTCTCCTCCCAAGCTTCTTTAACTATGTCCAAAATCCCCCGGGGTTGTCTGCCATACAGCAACTCAAATGGCGAAAACCCAGTGGAACTTTGGGGTACTTCCCTAAAAGCAAAAAGCACAAAGGGCAACAGCTGGTCCCAGTCCTTCCCATCAGGGCGCATTACTTTCTTTAACATTTGCTTTAGTGTTTTATTAAACCTCTCCACCAAACCGTCTGATTGTGGGTGGTAAACAGAGGTCACTATCTTTTTAATATTACATAGCGTGCACAGCTCCTTCAGTATTGAAGACACAAAGGGAGTTCCCTGGTCGGTAATTATTTCGTTTGGAAAACCCATTCGACTAAACACTTGCAACAAGGCTCGAGCTATGTTCTTGGCGCTGGCAACTCTTAAGGGAATCGCTTCCGGATACCTAGTTGCGTAATCTACTATAACCAAAATGTGTTTGTACCCCGAACTCGTTTTTTCTAACGGCCCCACCAAATCCATGCCAATTCGGGAAAACGGAATTTCAATTATGGGCAAAGGAATCAAAGGAGCGGGTGCAGGCTTTCTTTCTGAAACCAATTGACACTCTTTGCATTGATTACAACGATTAAGAATTTCTTGATAAATCCCAGGCCAGAAGAATCTACTTAAAATCCTTTCCCTAGTTTTCTGAGCCCCTAAGTGGCCACTTAACACATGACTATGTGACAGATGAAAAATCAGTTCTTTAAATTTACCAGGAACCAATAACTGTTCTAACCAATCACCTTGATCAGTTTTGGTTACCCGATATAATAGGTCATGTCTGGTGATAAAATGTGGAAGAGGTAGGCTGTCTCGGATATTTTCATAGTCGTCATCAATTTCAAAGACTTGGCTAAAAGCAGCACGTAAATTTGGGTCTGCTGCCTGCTCTTTCCTGAAATCCAATTGCGATACCGGCAACTCATTCCACATTTTCACTGACATGTTTCCTTGTGAAATCAACGTTTCGGCTTTTCTAAGCCTTTCTTGTTTTGAAGTTTCACTTTTCTTTGTATGTTTTCCTGATGGTAACCTTTGTGGTTTAGGCTGACCCCTGCTCTCAGGTATAATTTCCCCACCTCTCCCAGACTCATTATCAGTGTTTACCATAACGTTACAGAGTTGCCTCTTTTCTCGTTCCCTTTTCCCTATAACCCCGTCTTGTTTTTTTAATTTCCTGGACTTTCTTGTCTTACCCGGTTCTGCAAATATCTCATCTGAAAAATCAAACAACGTATGTCCCTCAGACACACCTTCATCAACAGCTGACATTGAGGACAATTTATTTAGGTTCTTGATCAAAATGTTAAAACTAGGACAATCTCTCCCTATAACTACCGGGTAGGGAAGACGTGGAAATACTCCAAATTTATAGCGTACTGGTTCTCCGGCAATCTCTATCTCCACTAGCTTAGCCGGATAGGTTTTAATGTCCCCATGAATGCAATTAATCCTAACCTTGTTACACTCTGGTAAATTTAAACGTTCAATTAGTGATGCAGTGATCAAACTTTGCCCACAGCCTGAATCCAAAAGTGCTACTGTCTCCCTACCAGCTACTTTAACAGTAGACAAATAATCCCCCTCCAACATTCGTGAGGTAAACAAGTTATTAACAGTGGTGACGTAATTGCAGGTATAGTCACAGGCCCCATATGCATCAGCCCAATCACACTCCATATGTTCTACCCCTTGAGTTTTTCTACATTGTCTAGCAATGTGTCCCTTCTGATGACAATTAAAACATATAATGTCCGGGTTATCCCGTCCCATATATTTTTCACCCCAAGGTCCCTTCACAGCCCGTGGCTGCTCTTCGTCACCCCCGTTTCCCAAGCACAGTCTTACCCCCGTCGGTGTGTTCCGGCCTCTTCAGGAATGGGGTGCGCGGGTTGAAGCGGCGTTGTCCCTCCGGGGAACAACGAGCCAACCTGTCGGCGGCTGTATGACTCTCGACCAGAGATATCAGTTCATCGGCGTTTGCTGGATTGGCCTGTCCAACCGTTTTCCTTAAAAAAAACGGCAACGCTCTCAAATACCGGTCCATAACAAGTAATTCCACGACCCGTGCTGATGAGTTGAGCTCCGGTTGTAACCATTTTCGGGTTAGATGTATCAGGTCAAACATTTGAGACCGCGGCACTTTATCCTTTAGGAACTGCCAGTCATGGAACCGCTGAGCTCGTACAGCTGTAGTAACTCCCGCCCGGGCCAATATCTCCTTCTTCAACTGACTGTAGTCAGCAGCCGAGTCCGGCTCCAAGTCAGAATATGCTTTTTGGGCGTCCCCTATCAGGAGTGGTGCTAAGATCCCTGCCCAACGAACCTGCGGCCATTTCTCCCGTTCCGCTGTCCGCTCAAAGGTTAGCAGGAAAGACTCCACATCATCCTGGTCAGTCATCTTTTGTAAAAGAGAAGTTGTGGATACAGCCCGTTCTTCAAACAGTTTAGTAACTTGTTCTTGCATTACAGTCAATTGTTGCTGTATCATCCGATTGGCCTCGTGCTGCCTAGCACTAGCCTGCAACAGTGCCTGTACTGCCGCCTCCATGATCCACTCTTATCACAGTACAAAGCCAGGGTACGAGTCTGAATTTATTGTCAGACAAAACAGCCCCACTTCTGGTACCACAATGTGACGATCTGCGTTCCTATCCCAGGCTTTGCTTCAATCGGACACTTGACAACCAGATGCAAGGAAACGCCGTAGCGTATGTTTATTATTTACAGACTGCAAAAAGAAAATAAAGAAAACAAAACCTAACCCAGTCTCGGGTCCTAACTAAACAAATCGTTTCCTAACTAATGACGGGGCAGGCTAAGCCTGTTACCTCGTCTCCAAAACCAAAATCGTAATCCAGATACCTCTCCAAAATGTCGTTAACCAGTTCTCACAATCCGAATATTCTTTTTCCTTGTTTTTACTCTTTTACTCTCCCACTCTCCAACTCAGCTCCTACCATCACCCTCGTCCAAGCATTCCGCAAACAGACATTTTAAATGGTGACCAATTAAATTATTAAACAATTGACAGGTCATAAAATTGGACAATTAATTTGACCTGGAGCCAGCTTTGACTCCAGTAGCTTCCCCCTGGTCCTATTGTCCCCCAGGTATTGTCTCTGCATAATATTAAACATTTATTTTAAACCACACTTTTTATTTGTACTTTCCTTTATTTAACACTGTTATTATTTATAAAGTGTATTATTTAACCCAACTTCATTTTTGATCCCAAGCACTTTACATTAATTCCTTTGTTTACCATCCAGTTGGTTTATGTTGTCATTCACCTTCCTTTAACCAATCCCTCACAATATATATATATATATATATATATATTATAAACCTATTATACACCTACATATTCGTAAGAGATAAGGACAACACATTTCCAGATAACTTGCTATATGACAAGAGTCTGCAGTTTGCATTTCCCATTTTGTATTTGAAACTGCCAGTAACTAACACTGTGGCCAATGCTCATTTTCAAAACTGGCACTAATTCAAACATCAAATCAGGTAAAATATGGATCAGCTAAGACTGAATAATTTGACATTAATGTTAATCGAGTGTGGTGGTAGCAGAACAGTAAAGGGAAGCAAATGAATATGCAAAGAGGGGCCCTGTAACCGGGGGAAATCTTTGCTGACTGTCAGTCGTGGCAGTGACACGGAGAGGTGGGGAAGAGGGTGTGTTGGCTTTCCCTCTCTCTGAGTGTCTGAGAGGCGGGCCTTGGCGGATTGCTGACCCTATAAGGTAACGCTCTGTTGTTCCCTCAGCCTGCCTTTCTAAGATGAAACGAGCCAGCTGGCGGAAGCTCTGCTGCTGGACCGAGCATAGCCTGAGAAGAACAAGCACAATAGTAAACTAATTAAAAAGAAAAGAAAAGGAATTTTTAGTAGCGGGGAAAACTTGGCAGAACCCCGAAAATTATCCACAAGTTGAGGGAACGGGTGAGCGTAGGACAGAGACCCGGGCCGTGCAGATAGCGACGGTTGGGGTAACAGCGTCGAGTGCAGCACCTTTATTTTGTAGTTTTATTACTGTGTTTTATTTTCCCTTTTTCTTTGTGCCTTTTATTTTGAGCACTTGTATGTGCACTAGACTGTATACCGGTATTGGTCTCTGTGTCAGTGACAGTGAATTGCCCAGCACCCTTTCACAGGGCCTCAAAACTATAACAGCCTCGGGTCCCCATTAAACTTAATCCGGCCCTGTCTACAATAACAAAAAACGATTACTGGTATTGTCTGTTAACTACATATTCAGTGAAGCCTTTTAAAGGCATGAATACTAGCGGTTTATCACTAACCTCCTTTTAATTCTTTGATTTATTTTTTTATAATTTTCCACTCAGAGGGGGAAGGGTATTAAGAACTTCATCTTTCATCAGACCAGACCAGATATCAGGTCTATATCAAATGTACCTTCTGGAAACCAGGTTTAAATTAGTTCATTCTGTGACAGCAGTAAACCCGTGTTTATCAAATGAGTAAAAGGTCCAATCAATCAAACCAGGTGTTTTGAGTTTTAATGGTAAATCTCAGGCAGTTTAGATCGTGAGATTGTGACATAGTTGCGTTGAGAGACAGGTTGCAGGCTCTTTTTGACTGCGTCACTTTATTTAATGCAAGCTCTGTGGTAAGTAAATCTCTGTTGCTGAATGAGTTTGTGGTGGATAAAAACATCAGTATTCTTGGTTTAACAGAGACTTGTGTCAAGCATGAGGACACCTTTCCACTTAGCAAAGCTACACCTCCTGGATTCTCTTTCCTACAGAAACCACATTCCTCAGGACGTGGAAGTGGTGTGGCTTCAATAGTTAATAATGCACTCTTTTCCAAAGCACACTCTACCACAGTTTATCTCATTTGAACACCTTATGATCACTTTTTTGTCTTTTCCACCATTCACCCTTGTTATTGTATACCATCCACCTAAACACAATCCTTGTTTTCTCGATTTTTTGGCTCATTTTGGGTGATTTCAACAGTCACAGTGAGTGTTCTACTGCACCACTCACAAAAGATTCTAGCACTAATGGATTATTTTGACTTTACTCAAATGGTGTCTTCTCCTTTACATGTACATGGTGGTATTTTGGATCTGGTTTTCTGTCGTGGTCTAGAGCTGTCTAATCTTACTGTGACTGACCTGGCAATCTCTGATCACTGAATGATTTTGTTTAACCTTGCTTTTCGTCTCCCTCCACAGACTGTTTTTACTGTCTACCGCCGCCCCAAGGTTTATTAACTCCTAGTTTTATTACTGCCATCCAGTCGTCTCCACTACTAGATCCCATCTCCTGCCCTGTGACTGCAGTCAATGTATATAATACCATCTTGACTAGCATTACTAACTCCTTAACCCCGGTTCGAAAAAAAACATTTTTCCTTGTCTCACTACTGCCCTTGGTAAACAACTGCTCTCCGAGAAGAAAAAGCTCACTGCAGGAGACTTGAGAGAATCTGGGCTCCAATTCCACTTCATCTCATTAAAGGAACACCAATATCTCTCTCTTGGCAAAATCACCCGCCACTTCTTCCCTGATCACCTCAAACAAGGGGAATCCAGCTTTCCTGTTTAAGACAATTCAAAACATGTTACACCCTGGAGGTAATTCTGGTTCTGTCATGCCCGCCTCCATTTTCCGTCCAGAAATTACTTCTATCAGAGCCCTGTTCTCAGCAGTTGTCCCAACTTCCACCTGTACTTGAAATCCGTACATCGTTAAATGTTAGTCTTTTTAGCCTGTTTCTCCTCTCTCCAGTCGACAAACTAATTCTTGCCATGAAGCCAGCCACCTGTGTGCTTGGTCCATGGCCTACTAAACTGCTCCGTGAGTGCTTGCCAGTCATGGGGCCACCAATCTCTTAAGATTTTAAACAGTTGTTTGATCTCTGGCTGCGTTCCTCAGATTTTCAAGATCGCCACCATCACTCTAGCTATAGGCCCATCTCCAACCTGCCATTCCTGGCTCAAGTGGTGGAACGAGTGGTAGCCCTTGAACTGGGTGAAAATCTGAAACATAATAATCTTTTTGAACAGTTTCAGTCTGGATTTAGATCTTTACACAGTACTGAAACAGCGCTGCTAAAGGTCACCAATGATCTTCTGTTACAGGCAGACTCTGGTAAATTGTCTCTTCTTGTAGTGCTTGAACTCACTGCTGCTTTTGATACTGTACACCATGGGAGATTGATTGACTGCCTGAAATCTGACATGGGTATCTCCAACACAGTGCTTGACTGGTTTAAATTGTACCTTTCCTCCAGATTTGTTTCAGTGGGAGCTTATTCTTCAGGTTCTCTGCCGGTGACCTCTGGGGTCCCCAGGGTTCGATCCTAGCTTCCTTTCTTTTCAGTGTTTATATGGTCCCTCTTGGGCAGGTAATCCGGAAACATAACATGGGGTTTCATTTCTATGCCAGTGACACTCAGATTTATTTATCTTTTAATCCTTCTGACAAACATGCTTCTTTTGCTCTGATTGGATCCAGATATCAGTTGAGAACATCTTCTTTTTCACTGATGACAATCAACATGAACTTAAATTTGCAGCAAGAGCACCCTGAGAGCAAGTACCCTGAGAGTATTTGCTTCGCTGACTCACTTTCGGTATTTAAAAGTAGGTTAAAAACGTACCTTTTTGATTCTTAATTGTTCAGCGCTTTGTAATAACTCTGTTATGAAAGGTGTTATATAAAAAAACAATTGTATTGTTTTGTATTGTATTGAAAAAAGAGAAATATATCCTTACTATTTCAGTCATTAATCATGATCCTGGTTTGTAATTCTGCTTACAGCTTAAACCAATTTTTTTTTCTTCTTCCAAGTCACAAAAATGTAAGCAGAGGAAATTGTCAATGTTTTTTTCATGACATCTTTTTGCCGTAATATATAAAATTTACTGAGCATTGCTATATACAGTACCAGAAAAAACTATTTGCTTTTCTAATAAAATGTGTATATTCAATACAATAAAAATAAATAAACTGATGATAATCATCACCATTACAACTTCCTGATATTACATGCAGTGTTATGTTGCTCATTAGTAATTCTGTAAAAAATAAAAAATAAATAAAAAAAAGAGCGCAGGATTCAACAACACTGTTAATCCTGTCAAGTGGGATGTTTTGTAATTGTTTCTATTGGAAATAAAAAAGCTAATTTCAGTTATAAAAAGGTTCAACACAAGCTTTTATAGTTATTCTCGTCTGAAAGATCAAAGACCAATGGAAAAGTCATATTTACATATATTATCAGAATTATTCTTTTGGGTACTTGCAGCTGTTGTTTATTGCTTATTTTGAAAAGAGAGTGGCTCTTGATTGATTATTATTTTTTTTTTAATAAGCTGCGCAGCTTTTTTGCTCAAGGAGATTTCTTTTAAATCTTCATTATTTTTATTATTTCAGGTTGTGGATTCCATCCTCCCACCCATGGTCTGTCTTGCATTCAGCAAAAATGGTAAGCGTAGACACATCAATATGAGATGAGGCTTTCAAAATTTTTAATTTAGTGAGAGAATGACATCATAAAAAATGTCTTCATTATTCCATGAAGTGGAGTGGAGAATCTACAGCTTGCGGTTGCTGTCAGAAACCACTCTGATGTTGGTCAACCACGAAGCCATGGAGAAGGGGGAGAGGCTGAATTCAAATAGCAAACTACTTACTCTCATTAGAGAGTCCCTGCTTCCACAGTGAGTACCCCCCACATCTTGTAGGGATTTTCATTCAGCCTTCAGTTTTCTCTTTCTCAATTTTATTATTGAATTAAAAAGAATCAGTGCATACTTATAAAAAATCCCGTTTTGAGATTTGTATTATTATTATTATGTATTTCTTAGCAGACACCCTTATCCAGGGTGACTTACAGTTGTTACAAATATCACAATACAAAGTATCACATTACAAAATATCACATTACAGATACGAGCAGTTATAAAGTACAGTCAAATCAGTAGAAAATAAGATCAAATTCAAAGAGGAAAATAAAGAATACAGTACATAACTGCATTTAAGAGCAAATTTGACTAAGCAGTACATTTATAGTAAAAATATTAGCTTGTAAGAGTAAATTCCATTAAGAGCACGTAATAAGTACTAATACAGACATTATGTTTAGCTTTGTGAAAGAGTAGTGTCACAGCCAAGGCTGGTTACTGGCAGGAAGTAGACCCAGAGATAAAAAACTGCAGTTAAGCACTGATGCACACTTTTATTAGCAATACAGGAACAAAAAACAAACAAAAGATTTAAACAAACACAAATCAAAACTGCACCCAATCACGGTGCCTGTGCTGGGAGCACAAGCTGCCGCTCTCAGCCTTTCCTCTAAACTTCTTTCCCCAACAAAGCATTTTTCCTTCCTTTTATATACATTATAATTAAGGAATGGCCACACCTGTGATTGTTGGCAGGGATAGATTTAACCCCATCCCTGCCAAACTTATATTTACACAACTAACACATCACACTATTTACACGTGCAGGACATCCGCCCTGCCACAGACTTATTTAAACCTGTCCAAACTGCAGCGTGCATTTTTTTTTTTTGGTCTTGTAAACAGTAAGCACAAAATGTACCTGAATGTGCTGTACAGGTTCAGTAAAGCAAGGGGGCATAGCATGTTTTAGTGGACTTCTGTCAAGGGACACTGTACAATAAACATAAGTGCCTGAAAGGGACTGTTTAACAAGCAATCGTCAACGTGAGCAATATTTGTGGAATCATCACACTGTCTGTGATCCTCAGCACTGCAGTTTTCACAGCCTGGTTGTGCAGCAAATGCTCTGGCTTAAAGAATGTTCCCTGTTAATGCATTTAACACTGTATTACAGATATGAGAGGCTTCTTATGGAACCAGACCCAATCCCACTGTATGCTTTAAAACTGTTGGTGGCCTTGACTGACCACAGCCCATCTTTCACCAGGTAAATTGTTGCTGCTATATATGTAAAACTGGAGTATGGTTGTAATATGTTAACCAGGACCTACTTGGCGGTGTGGGGCTACTTTCTGAATATTGCAATCTAAGCCATGACCCTGAACTAATACCTTCTTAAATTTGGAATTGCCAATTTTATTTATTTATTTTAACCTATTTTCTCCCCAATTTGAAATGCCCAATTGGCTCACCGCTGCAACCCCCGCACTGACTCGGGAGAGACGAAGACAAGCACACGCGTCCTCCAAAACGTGTGTCGTCAGCCATCCACTTCTTTTCACTCTGCAGGCCCGCCATGCAGCCACCTCAGAGCTACAGCATTGGAGGATCACGTAGCTCTGGGCCGCTTGCAGGCAGGCCCGCAGACACCCGGCCAGGCTACAGGGGTCGCTGGTTCGTGGTGAGCTGGGGATACCCTGGCCGACCTAATCCCTCCCCACCCTGGGTGGCAATCGCCCAATTGTGCGGCACCCTTTGGAAATAGCCTGGACCCAAACTGGCGACCTCCAGGTTATAGGGCGCATGCTGCAGTCCGCGCAGTGTGCCTTTACTGGAGCCCCCTTGGGTGTGGCATTTTGAAAACAAACTTCTTACCCAAGGACAAAATGCTAGAAAAATCTACTTGTCCTTCTTACAAATCTCCCCTTCCCGTCACACAAAACACACACATAAAAGTAGAATACAACTTGTAGGATTTTGCTTTTATTAAACAGTGAACACAATCAATCAATTAGTGATAAATAACCATTATTGCTTCATGAAATTTAAGATAAAATGTGACAGTGGCAGAATGCAGCTCTTTTTCATTGTTTTCTTTTATCCTGGCTTTTTTTCCTGAACCCAAAGTTGAACAGACTCTGAGACATAGTTAAAACTGCAGTTATTTGCTAATGATTTATTTAAATGTGATCTGTTATTACACAGCACATTTTTACCTCATGCAGAAAAAAAACACAACGTTGCCTTAATTTCGGGAATAACGGGATGTTTTGATGATGTATCACTTTAAGTAGCAAACCACAGTATATTAAATATGCGGCTTTGGGCATTATAGACCCCCACAATAGTCTTCCCGCTGGGCAATAATTTTCCACTATGGCCCTCTTCTCCAGTCCATATTTACTATCTATCTATCTATCTATCTATCTATCTATCTATCTATCTATCTATCTATCTATCTATCTATAACAAACCCTTGTTATAACGAACAACTGTTTTTAACAATCCCAACAGTAAGAACCGATTTTTTCAATGCAAATTTGCCCTATTAGAACGATCACGTATAGGATCGACACGGATACAACGATCTCAGTACTGACTGACACTGAACTTTCTCCAGTGTCAAGTGTGTTATTATCTCAGTGAAAACAAAGACCATGGTTGACTAATTCAAAGATAACACTAATTCAAAGATGACCTATTGTAGTACGAATCATGCATGACGAATGCAATCTACGCTGGATAGTTTTTTCAAGAGAAAGGACATGCAATTACTGTATTCAGCATGGAAGTGTACATTCTTTCCTTTTTCATTTCTTTACTGTTTTCTCTTAAACATACCACAGGGAGGAATTGGTGTTGGTTTAATGTATATGTGGAAACGGGTTTGTTTTGTGTGCTTTTTGGAGTTATGTTTGATCAAATGATTGTTTACAGACGGGCGCTCGATTGAGACTTGCTGCCTGCCTGTCTTCTGTATTGTGTCCTCTGTGCGTTACCATCGTTGGTAGCGTCACATGACCCATTTGTTTACTTTCTGTTTTGTGTTTAATAAATCCTGTGCGTCTATGCCGGCGTTTCAACTCCAACTCCTCTGTCTTGCAATGCGGTTACCCACACATGTGACACGAGTACTTTGTCACAATACCGTTTAAATGTTGATCATTGTGAAGGAATCTTCATAAAAGTACTATATATTGATGTTCAATTCAAATTTGCCGTTTTCTCATTATTCTGAAAAAAACCCTATTATAGTGAACACCCTGATGTAACGAATATTTCTCCAGGTCCCAGGGTGGTTTGTTACAGTAAAGTTAGCCAGTGTTTTTATTTTTTTTATTTTCAAAAGAATGACATTGAATAATGAATAATTTAAGAGCTACAAATCACACCTAACACGCCTTACATAGCAATATGAAATAATTTTAATAAAAGTCGTCCTTTATTATAGCCTTTACAGTGTCAGTTGAATTTAATGTTAATCTGATATTAACTAGGAGGCAGTTAGCATGCTCCTGGGGAGGAGCTAAAAGATATAAAAAGCAAAAATGATAAATATTACAAATAATTATTTTTATTATTTAAATGGTCATGAATTATCACTTTTCATGCATGCGGCTTGTTGGACTAAAGATGGATACAGTTTCTTGGAGATTAAGAAACAGTTTATAATAAAATGGCTCAATTAGCTTCACACCTCCAGAGTTCAGTAATATTTTTTTGCTTAGGTTCAGTGGGTAAACAAGAGATCGGCATGACTGCGCAAATGGAGTTTGCCCATTGTTCTTCAGTCTCTATAAAAGCACCAGAGCACAACTGAAAAACTGTGCTTCTGTTTGAGAGATGAAATCAACAGCTCCACAGATGTGTATTATATACCAGTGTGTGATAGGGAGCCCTGTTGCTGGTTCCTACGCAAGGTGTGCAGCTGAGACGTGCTGCTGGGCAACCGATTGGGCAGTGAGGCTCGCCAGCGCTGAGCGGATCAGGAGGTCCGGATTGGCTGTGGGGTGAGCCCAGGGAAGCTGTGCAGTTAAAGTGTCTGTGCCACAGTTCGAGGCTACTGCATGGCCATTAAAGCGTGTGTTTGTTTACATCGAGGAGAGGAGCGTCCGCTCTGCAGGAACTACTACGCAACCCTTCAACTGCAAGACGGTGCCTGTGAAGGCGCTTGCCCAGCCAGGACCGTCGGAACGGCCCGCAGTTGCTGGGAGTCCGGGATGTCGGAAGCAACAGTAGTAGGTCAGTTTAGGGGACGGTGATCCCAAAACAGTATAGGGAGGGTTACCGTAGAGTAGTCGGTTCCTGGACCGGGACGTCTCCTATAGTGAGACTAGCACGCACCATTTTGTGTGGCAAACTTTTAATTTTAGTGTCACATTCTTTATTAAATGTGACACTAGGGCTACCATTGCTGGTTAATTAAATCTGCACGCCTGTGCGGCGTTTCAACACCAATGCTCAGTGTATAATTCAGTGATGACCCACATACGCAACACATCATCCTGTTACATATGGTGGCAGTGGTGGCCGTCACTGGTCATCTTTGCTGTATGTAATGAATAATTTGAGATTATTATTAGTACTATTAATATATTCATGAAATGACAAGAGTTTACTCTCTGTACCTGACCTGAATATCATCAATATATGTCCCCACCACTTGATTTGATCTAAACAAGCATTATTAGAGGATCTGTGTGTGTGTGTATATATATATATATATATATATATATTCAATGGCAAAAACTTTGTTAAAGTAACGTTAAGGTTTGTTTGCAAATGTCCAAAAGGTTAGGAAATTGCAAGTTAAGGTAGCCACGCAACCTTAACTCTGCACCCTTATGTGTATGTTTCCTGTCACACTTGACATCACATATGACGTCATCAATGACATGGGCAATGACATCACTAAGCACATGACAAATTCTCCCCTGGCCATACGGAAGTCATTGTGATTGGTAACATGTTCAGTAACTGCATTATTTTTGCTGTCGAATTGTGCTTTAACCAACAACAGATTTCCAGGTACTCAGAAATGTGTAATTCATGTTGAGGTATGTAGTGATGAGTATTTGATGTTTGGAAAGGAGTACCTGAAAATGGATGGGACATGCAATATGTGAAACCCTACATGTAAGATAACACTCTCCATTAAATTTCACTCAGAAGACACCAGTGAAATAGAAAAGGAATGTTCTGTAGTACTGTATGGTATATTGCTGCTCCATGTATACTGTGGTACACAAAGCGGTGTTTTATGTTTCTTGGAAGCATAAAATCCACACATTACAATCCACTTCTGCTTTATGTACATTTCAACGTCATAATTGGCTTCCAGCCATAAGATTGTGTTAGCAAGAATTCTTACTGAACTGTAAAGTTTGAAAGAAGAATGGGTAACAGTGCAAAAATAAAATGAATAATAATACTGTAGAAAATGCAGTGACTCATTTTGCCATGTGAAACAGTGTAGTTCATACAAGAAAGCCAATGTTGTGGATTCCAGTATTAGAGTTTGGAGAAATATGGCTTGTGGAAGGTCCCAACTAATTAATTAGCTCTACTGTATTCTGAGTTAATTGGTTTCATTTAGAACACTGGTGAAATATCGAGCTTGACAGCAAAGATTGTGGGAATGCAGTTACTGAACATGTTACCAATCACAATGACTTCCGTATGGCCAGTCTTCGGGGAGAATTTGTCATGTGCTTAGTGATGTCATTGCTCATGTCATTGATGATGTCAAATGTGATGTCAAGTGTGACAGGAAACATACACATAAGGGTGCAGAGTTAAGGTTGCGTGGCTACCTTAACTTGCAATTTCCTAACCTTTTCGACATTTGCAAACAAACCTTAACGTTACTTTAACGACGTTTTTGCCATTGAATTTCCATAGTTTTGCAGAAGGCATCTTGGAAAATCAAACAACCAACAAGAAATATGTAAAGATTTTTTTTAAAAGCCAGGTTTATTGAGGCAAAATCAAATGTTGTTAATACCTGCCCCTGAGGCTAGAGGAGGGGGGAAAGCAAAGACTGTCCCTGGAGTCCCCAGCAACGGCTGCCCTGGTGGCTGGAGAGGTGGGGACAGCAAGGACTGTACCTGAGGTTGGAGAGGTAGGGATAGCGAGGACTGTACGTGAGGCTGAGGATGTGGAAGAAGCAATGGCTGTGCCGAGGCTGGAGAGGTGGGGAAAGCAATGGCTGTACCTGAGGCTGGAGAGGTGGGGACAGCAACCGCTGCCTTGGAGGCTGAAGAGGTGGAAGCAGCAACGGCTGTACTTGAGGCTGGAGAGGTGGGGAAAGCAATGGCTGTACCTGAGGCTAGAGAGGTGTGGAAAGCAACGGCTCTGTACCTGAGGCTGGAGAGGTGGGGACAGCAACGGCTGCCTTGGAGGCTGGAGAGGTGGGGACAGTAACATCTGTACCTGAGGCTGCAGATGTGGCAACAGGAACGGCTGTACCTGAGGCTGGAGATGTGGCGACAGCAACGGCTGTACCTGAGGATGGAGAGGTGGGGACAGCAACGGCTGCCTTGGAGGCTGGAGAGGTGGGGACAGTAACATCTGTACCCGAGGCTGCAGATGTGGCAACAGCAACTGCTGTACCTGAGGCTGGAGAGGTGGGGACAGCAATGGCTGCCTTGGAGGCTGAAGAGGTGGAAGCAGCAACGGCTGTACATGAGGCTGGAGAGGTGGGGACAGCAACGGCTATACCTGAGGTTGGATAGGTCGGGACAGCAACGGCTGCCAGAGAGGCTGCAGATATGGCGACAGCAAGGACTGTACCTGAGGTTGGAGAGGTGGTGACAGCAATGGCTCTATCTGAGGCTGGAAAGGTGGGGAAAGCAAGACTGTACCTGAGGCTGGTGACATTATTTGAGCAGTACGGCCAGGGAGCAGTTATTCTTCATGTTGTATGGCTCTGTCCACTCTCTCTAGAAAGATCATGTAAGAATCCTGCAGGTTTTTAGGCAGAAGGATGCGTTGTGTGCAATTTAAGGTCTTGATGCCATATTGGATTTGCCGTTGCTTCTTCTCTCTTCTATCTGTCAGGCCCATCTTTCAAGTCTTGTCAGTTCTTACCTGAATAGATAGGAGATATTTGGACCAACCACCAAAGGAAAAAAAGGTTTCTGAAATGTAATAAATAGAATTCTGTATAGTGATTTGGATATCTGAAAATGTATGTAATAATCTGTGATATACTAAGAGTATTTATTAAAAATGAAACAATAACAATAACAGGTTACATGCATTTCTAAATTGAATTGCCCAAAAGTTGACTCGAAATGTAATAAATAGAATTCTGTATAGTTGTACTTTACTGTCTTGACGAGTTTTACACATAAACAATTGCAATACGAATATTACTACAGTTGTATTGTCACTATTAATAATATACTGTATTGTAATGTGTGTTTTTTTTTTTTTTTAGTTTTTTGGTTTTTATTACCTGCTTTAGACTACTCTCTGTGAGTCGTATTAATTTATTTATGTTCTCAATTCATGCCGATTGATTATCGTCATCAGCTTTTACTTTCTAAAAAATATATTGTTATTCACCCATTTCATTAACAAAAGTTCAATAACTTTTTATTTTACTCGTGGATGTTCTACTGCTGTCTGATACATCCTTATTTCAGGGGTTTCTTAAATCAACCCAAATGATTAATAATAGCTTTTGCCCACCTGTCAGTAAATTACTTTGCGTTGTGAAGAAGGTATCAAACATTCTGTAGCAGTTGAAGAACAACTTCGTGGACCAGCATGCGCTGTTAATTTAAAAAATCTCAAACGTCCTTTGGCAGCGATATACAGTAAACAAATAGCAGAAAGTGTTTAATGTATGTGCTTAAATATGGAATATATAACACGCATACATATAATAGTATGCATTTGTATTTTATTCTATTTGGCAAAACATTATCTTCTCATTTTTTTTTTTATTTTTTTTTAGAACCTACGCTATACAAGATCATAACCATTTACAGTATTGCGTTTACAAGTATTGACAGACTTCTTTCTTTTTTCATATCCAGCAGGCAGTATGTATTTATTTTATGTGAATCAATGTGTTCCTCGACGAACAAGAGTTTTGTTCAAGCCGGGCCATGTAAAGCTGTCAGTCAGATCATTAGTTTAACAAAACAAATTACAACTTTGATAGAAACAAATAATCACAAACCCAATAACAACGATCTTCAATAAACAAAAAAGCATTGGAGTTTAAAATAGGAGGTGTCATAACAAATACATTGTAGTCTTTATTATTTTTTATCCATTTGGTAGACGCCTTTATCCGAGGCTTACATTTTATTATTTAACTAGTGCTTAATTTGTGCCAGGGCTCTCCAGGGCTGAGCCACGGCACCTCTTTCCCCCTTTAGTTATGAAAGTTTTTTTTTTTTTTTCGCTGGTGAGCAACAATACAACCCAGCTAACACTGCATTCTCTGTTTCACGTGTTCATTTCTCTGACCGCTGACGCTGTGTGTGTGTGGAATGGAACTCCCAACTGTATCATAAAGTGAGGGGGGAGAAGAAAAACGTATTTCCTAAATGAACAAATTATTATTATTTTCCCCAGTACTGAAGGCACAAACACTAATTATTATCACTGATTACCAGTTTTATCCAGACAGAAACACAGATCTGACCCGTGTGTGCTGAACTATAGGCTATTCAATGTCTCCCTATTCAGTGAAATGGAACGGTCGAAAGCAACGCTGCCAGGCACTGACGTCAGACAGAAGTGACGTCAGACCGTTATCTTTTTTTATTCAATTTTGGTAAAACCTGGACCTCCCCGAAAATATAAATACCCTGTTGCACAACTACACTCCCGGGACTATGTGTATGCCAAGTGTGGTTCCTTAATTAGCAGTACTTTTTGAGATACAGGTGTATATAAAAGCATCTTAATTTTTCTTTTTTTTATTTTAAAAACAGCTGTTTTAATCGGCACGCTGTATCTCAAAAAGTATTTCACCAAATGCTACCCCGTTCACAGGGTTTGTTGAGCCTGTCAATCCGACCACACACACCAATTTTCATGCATATCGATGGGGATTTACCCCCCTTTTGAGCTGGTTGTAAAATCGACTTTAAACAGAACCTTCGTTCAAACCTTAACTATGTCTGCGCTACCGTGCAGACATTATATATACAGTACTGTGCAAAGGTTTTAGGCAGGTGTGAAAAAATGCTGAAAAGTAAGAATGCTTTCAAAAATAGATTATATTTATCAATTAACTAAATGTGAACAGAAGAAAAATCTAAATCAAATCCATATTTGGTGTGACCACCCTTTGCCTTCAAAACAGCATCAATTCTTCTAGGTACACTTGCACAAAGTCAGGGATTTTGTAGGCATATAGTCAGGTGTATGATTAAACAATTATACCAAACAGGTGCTAATGATTGCTGAAGACAGTTTACTGTCAAAAGTCATACACCATGGCAAGACTGAGCACAGCAACAAGTCACAAGGTATTTATACTGCATCAGCAAGGTCTCTCCCAGGCAGAAATTTCAAGGCAGACAGGGGTTTCCAGATGTGCTGTCCAAGCTCTTTTGAAGAAGCACAAAGAAACGGGCAACGTTGAGGACCGTAGACGCAGTGGTCGGCCAAGGAAACTTACTGCAGCAGATGAAAGACACATCATGCTTACTTCCCTTCGCAATCGGAAGATGTCCAGCAGTGCCATCAGCTCAGAATTGGCAGAAAACAGTGGGACCCTGGTACACCCATCTACTGTCCGGAGAAGTCTGGTCAGAAGTGGCCTTCATGGAAGACTTGCGGCCAAAAAGCCATACCTCCGATGTGGAAACAAGGCCAAGCGACTCAACTATGCACGAAAACACAGGAACTGGGGTGCAGAAAAATGGCAGCAGGTGCTCTGGACTGATGAGTCAAAATTTGAAATATTTGGCTGTAGCAGAAGGCAGTTTGTTCGCCGAAGGGCTGGAGAGCGGTACACAAATAAGTGTCTGCAGGCAACAGTGAAGCATGGTGGAGGTTCCTTGCAAGTTTGGGGCTGCATTTCTGCCAATGGAGTTGGGGATTTGGTCAGAATTAATGGTCTCCTCAATGCTGAGAAGTACAGGCAGATACTTCTCCATCATGCAATACCATCAGGGAGGCATCTGATTGGCCCCAAATTTATTCTGCAGCATGACAACAACCCCAAACATACAGCGAAAGTCATTAAGAACTATCTTCAGCGTAAAGAAGAACAAGGAGTCCTGGAAGTGATGGTATGACCCCCACAGAGCCCTGATCTCAACATCATCGAGTCTGTCTGGGATTACATGAAGAGAGAGAAGCAACTGAGGCTGCCTAAATCCACAGAAGAACTGTGGTTAGTTCTCCAAGATGTTTGGGCCAACCTACCTGCCGAGTTCCTTCAAAAACTGTGTGCAAGTGTACCTAGAAGAATTGATGCTGTTTTGAAGGCAAAGGGTGGTCACCCCAAATATGGATTTGATGTAGATTTTTCTTCTGTTCACTCACTTTGCATTTTGTTAATTGATAAATATAAACTATTTTTGAAAGCATTCTTACTTTACAGCATTTTTTCACACCTGCCTAAAACTTTTGCACAGTACTGTATATACATATATATATATATATATAAATATATATCTATCTATCTATCTATCTATCTATCTATCTATCTATCTATCTATCTATATATATATATATATATATATATATATATATATATATATATATATATATATATATATATATATATATATATATATATTATATATTTAATGTAAGCAATAAGGCACAACAGGGTGTGGGATATACGCTAATATCCATACGTCCCGGGTGTGTTATAAGTCATGAGGCGAAGCCAAGTGGCTTTAACCACCTGGGGCGTGTGGATATTACACTATATCCCACACCCTGAAGTGCCTTATTGCACTTATAAAATGGATCAACCAACATTACAAAAAAAAAAAAAATGTAAAAGCATGTTTTAATTAACAAAAAAGTCATTTTTATTAAATATCCTTCCACCTCCACCGGCATCAATTAAAAAATAATTTCAGATGTTGAACTGAACATTGCCATTGAAAGTGCAGTTTTGATTCACTTGTAACTCGTTACACTTCTTGGTTTATTCATTACATTTTAAAGGTAAATATTACTGTCCATTTTCATCATGACACAGCACAAATGAGTCTGCCTTTAAATCACACAGACCCTTCCTCACAAGACCTGCATAGTATCAGGTGAGAGTGCGTTTTTTTTTTTTTAATCATCCTTTGTTATCTGGGGTAGTAACAGGAGGCATCCATACCAGATTTGTGCTACAGCTTCACAGTGGTGAGAAAGACGTTATTTGCATGGAATACCCGGTTACTTATCAAACAGTTTTTGCAGTTTACAGTTGGACAACGTGGAGAACTACTGGGCCAGTGTTAAAAAACAATTTAAAACAATGCAGGGCACAGCAGAAGACATGATACGATCGTACCTGGACACATTTAAAAGATATGGCAGGAATTGTTGAGATGAATTTATAAATGTTCAGCATAAGATCACACAGCTGTTCAGGGGGTGGGTCCAGTGGCAGCAGGCAGGCAGACTGAAGATCGGACAGCAGGAGCAACGGCAACAAAACATCTTTAACCCCAAAGTCTCTTTTAAGAGGGACCCAAATCTTTTGTGAAAAGCTGAAAGTTTAAGAGATTTTTAAACTATTTATTTTCAAAATGGGATAGGGAAACGCCGTAGTTCAGGGAGAAGGAACAGAGTGATCAGAATGGCGAGTTTTGAATTGATTTGAATACTTACTTTTATAAACTATTAACTACTTTAATTAATCATTGGTGTCCGATTCAGATTCATTCAATATCTCATGTACTCTTCGATTTCCCAAAAGTTCAACATTTACATAAATCTCGTCGGTCATGTTTATTGCGATAAATTCCAATATGTCTGCCGTTTTTGTTTTTAAATTCTAGTGGTGTATGGATATCTGCCAGTGATTTGCCCGTTTTTGAAAAAAAGTGCTGACCCATGGTGATATGCTGTAATATCAACATCCCCACGTGACCTGTTTTGACCAAGCAGGATAGAGTATTTAAAATATCCATTTTCTAAATATATATATACAGTATATTCATTCTTCCAGAAGCCCAAAAATAAATTGGCATAATTCAGAGCAAAACAAGCACCCATAGCTTTACCCTTAGTTTGTCTATACAATTTTTCTTGAAACAAAAACACATTATTTTTTAGTCCATTCAGTCATATTAACAATAAAGTCATTAGGAGGAAAACTATATTCAGGTCTTTCTTGTAAATAATATTTTAAAGCTGTCAAACCTTCATTGTGATCAATTTTAGTATAAAAAGTATCAACATCCAAAGTATCCAAAATATAAGGTCCCACATGTCCCATATCCTTAATCTTATTTAAAACATGTGTTGTATCTTGAATATATGATGGTAAGGCGGACACAAACGGCTTGATAAAAAAAAAAAAAATCAACAAACTGAAGCTGGTTCAGTAATGGATCCATTGTAAGATATAATAGGTCTTCCAGGTGGATTTAGGAGATCTTTATGTATTTTAGGGAGCATATAAAAAGATGAAAGTCTGGGATTTTCACACCATAAGAAACCACATTCTATCTCAGTGATCCATTTTGCATCTTTAGCATGTATCAACATTTCTTTAATTCAATTTTTCATATTATCCAAAGGATTTGCAGAAAGTGTTTGATAGTATTCTGAATTGTCAAGTTGTCGATAGGCTTCTTCAACATACATTTCTTTATCCCATATAACCATAGCTCCCCCTTTGTCTGCTGATTTTATCATCATGTTTTCATTTCGAGACAAAGTATCTATTGCTTCTTTTTCTTTTTTGGTTAAATTGTAACAAAAATCATGTTGCCTGTCATTAAATAGTTTTTCCACATCATAATTAACCTTTTTTGTAAAAGCTGTTAATGTAGCATTCAGATTTGTGGGCAAAAAATGAGACTTGGGTCTAAAGGGTGTTAGATTTTCAATCACAGTTTGGTTTTCAGTACTTGAGATGGATGATACCATACTTTCAAAGGTAAATTCAGATAAAAACGAAGAGCTAGATTACAGTAGGGTTGGCGATGTGTTTGATTTTTAAAAAAAATATATATAAAAATAGGATTTATTTGATTTAAATCAGATCTTTTTTATTTGAAAATGTTTTCTTCCTTTTTTAAATTATGGAATTTTTTTTTAGTACCATAGTTATAGCTCTACAGAACCTCCAAACTGTAAATTTGAGGATGGTGGAAATGGTGGTTTGTGAATAGTTACATATCAAACTAAATTACTCAGTCTTAAATGAATACATAAATAAAGCAAATGATATATCGTTGTGGCATCCTCTAAATGTGAACTACAATATGTGAACTACAAGAATTTAGCGATGGAGTACGCCAGAGAAAAATACCCCTCACGCATCCCAGTCATTCTTTTCATTTACTTTTCTTTCTTTGATTTCCTCTTTCCGTGTCGGTCCAAACACACACAGTTGTTACTTAGGACTACAGTATTCCTTCGAATTTGAGACGCCCACAAATTTAAGACGCAGCCCAAATAAAACATCAAATAAATATGCATTTACAAACCTCAATTACGCTATTGTATCCTACAAAACTGACATAAAGCAGTGTTGTTGTAGATTAACCACAGAGCTCATTTATTGTGCTGCGCACTGTATAATACTTAAGATGGCGTCTCTGTTGTACACAAACCACCACTCACGGCATCACACATCCTGGCAAGCTCGTCACAACACTCCATGGCATCAGGCAACAACCCAGCAACCATCACAAATGGAGATTAGATAAAGGGGCATTCAGAACAGAAAATAGGAGGCACTTTTTTACACAGAGAATTGTGAGGGTTTGGAACCAACTCCCCAGTAATGTTGTTGAAGCTGACACCCTGGGATCCTTCAAGAAGCTGCTTGATGAGATTCTGGGATCAATAAGCTACTAACAACCAAACGAGCAAGATGGGCTGAATGGCCTCCTCTCGTTTGTAAACTTTCTTATGTTCTTATGTTCTAACAGCATTCAACATTGCTTGTCATGTCGAAAAATTCGGGGTCTGATCAGCATTTTCGATCTGTCCAAGCTTGTAGTGTTTGTTAGAAATGCTGAAATCGTAAATGTTTCTCTTGGAATTCCTCAGGAAGCTTGGTTTGTTTTTTCTCAGCAGTGTCACGTTGCTGTTTGTGTATTCGGGCAGACGCCTTTTTTGTCTTTTCTCGGCAGTCAGTCACGTTGCTGTTTGTGTACTTGAGAAGCAAAAAATGGTTAAAAAAGCGCGTCTTACATTCAAAGGTATACGGTACTTTGCTTTTTATAGTGTGTTCAATTGTTAAAGTTTCTGACTGCACCACTAAATAAACCTGGTTTCAGCGGGTCTTAACACAGTGCTCAATTGTCTATTTGGGACCGATCATCAGAATCGCATCGGCGAATATGTTAATGATGGGGCAGGTGATCTATAACTGGGCAAGTCATGTCTTCAGAATACCATTTCAGTGCAGTTTCATCTTTGCTCCATTTATGCGCCGCAGAATCGGGGGCAAGCACCGTTCGCGCTTGCACTCACATTTGCGCTGTGATCAGAATACAGCTGTAAGAGTTTTAGTTTATAGACAGTAAAAGTTTAAGATGTTTGTGTTAATAAAAGGTTTTTAAAACATCATTTTCATTTTCTTTTCCTTGAGAAAGTATATAAAATAGGTAGTAAATGAAAAAAATGATTTAAATCATTTTTTTTTATTTTAATAATCAAGTGATTTAAATCAGCCAACCCTAGATTATAGACCCTATTTGTGAACTGAATGTTACTTTCTTATAGGCTCTTTCTGAGTTTTTGATATAGTCTTTTTAGATATGTATTCCTTTGATTGCTGTTCCACTAATTCTTTGATTTAAGCTCCGTTTAAGTAATTAACTTGTGTAATTAATGTCAATAATTGAGTGTCAATTGATTGAATGTGATTGCTTATGTATTGCTGTGTTGTTAGTTGAGACTACACCCTGATAAAGGCTAGGTTTGCTGCTATGCGTTGGTAGTCTCTTTGTTTTTTTAGAACATGCTGGTTCCATGTTCTATTTTTAATATTCTGTTTTTGGATATGCCCCAGTAATAAAGGTTTTTTACCTATAAGTTTGTAAGAGTACCTTGGCTTTTGGTGATTTGCCTGATGGATTAATTTGAATCTACACAAAAATAATGGACTTGCAGGTATTTGTTCACCTATATTTCTTACTAAACTTTTGAAGAAACCCTTAACTCCAAAGAGCACCTTTTTCATGAAGATTTGATATATTATTAATAGTTTAAACCAAAGAGCATTCTTGGTTATTTTTCTTTTTTGTTATATATCACTCTGGTTCCCTAAAATAGAAATGTTATCCATTAACGTACAAGGTCGCTGCGTTCATTCCAACACAGCGGGCTTCAATAGAAAATTGGCTGTGATCCATCCTGCTCGCGGCAGTGTATCCCCTCAGGGGCAGGGTCTCAGTGTCTGACACAGAAGGGGCTCATACAAGCAGCTTTGACATACGACTAGGGGTGGGCGATATGCATTAAAAATAATATCACAATATTTTAGACCTTACAGATGATAACGATATATATCACGTTGTTTTAAGCATGTGTATCAAGGTTTACTTTTAATTGTTTTTACATGCCCTGAAAAGGACAGTGGGGCAGCAGATGGAAAGAACTTTAAAGATGACAGAAAAGATAGGCACTTAAATTAACAAATCAGCATTTTGTGTTGCGCCACAGAACAGCATGACAGTTTAATAGAAAATAGGACACCAGAAACAAAAGAATGGCACAAGCTGACAGCGTAACGGCTGCATGTAACAAGAGAAGCACATGGTATCTGACCAACAAGAATGTGCTGTACAAAAAAAAAAAAATCATTAACAAAATAAACACAAATGCAGCACCTGATACCTGGCTCTGTTAAACTGTATCATCTCTAAAAACACACAATGAGCACAAAAGGCATACTCCTTAAAGTGCAGGAAATTACCCAAAACTGCTAAACCAAAATCTTGTCTGCCTTCTATTGACAATAGATTACCCCAAAATTCCTTCACCCACAAAACAACTGAAAACATATTGTCACTTTAATATAATAATACAGACCCTACCCCAGTTACTCTCATGCAGTGAAGTGCAATTCACCCAGCTATCCAGGCTGTAGCTACCATTTTGCTGTCTGTCAACAGCTTCAGGTTTCAGTGTGGAACAACTGCACGTAACAATGTTTCCACAGGTGCTCAGGGTTCTCGCCAGGAATTTTTCACAACGTGGTGGTGGGAGGAGCGGTGGGCAGGAGCGGGGGCGGGGGTGGGAGCGTGGGCAGGGAAAGAAACTGAGATCCTCGCAACCCCCTGCAGGCGAGGCAGGACAAGTCATGCACATGCTTACGCTTTGTGGAAGTCGTTGTCAGCATACCATAAAACTTTAAATAATTGCCGTGTCTCAAATAATCGCCTGGCAATTATTGTAAATAAACGCAGTCTCTCTATTAAACGCCGGGTCTTTGTCATTGCTATTGAGCTTGAGCGTAATGAAGTGACAGCGATGAAAGTGACTCTCAGGATTAATTAATAATAATAATAGAAAACATAATTTAAGGTAGGCCTACATGTAATGCATATTTGTTTAATGCAGTTATTACGTTATTAGAAGTTTTTAAGCGTGCTTGAGCGGAGAATCAGTCTCTTTTGCCTTTCACAGACAGGTAGGTAAAGTGGTGAGTATTACTCTAACCCTTTTTTCCAGTTGTGATTGATTCTTTAGAGTTCCTTCTTTGAGTTTTTGTGAGTTCCCTTGCAATTAATTGCTGGAAGTAGGCTTGCAACTTCCCAGGTATCAGAAACTTGGCAACTGAAGGTTGAGCTAACGCTACACAACTGCGTTTCGTTTAAAAAAAAAAAAAAAAAAACTTTCTTTATCAGCCTACATTGCTCGGCGATTGTAGCCTGCTTTCTAACCTCTGCAGCTTGCTGTACGTTCCTTCTGTTTTTTCCTGACGGGAGACACGACCCTCCAGCAAGTCCAGTCTCGCTCTGCAGTCGCTGTTGACTCAAGGTGTTTGCAGCCTGGCGCCCCTACTGTTATAGTAAAAAAAAAAAAAAAAGACAACACTCCAACTTGCTGTCGAGTGTCTCTTTCTACTGCATTGCAGTTTTAAAAATAAATAAATAACACACGCTTCCTCCATTAGGCCTTGGCCTTACTGTTGAGCAGACAGCGCGCATCACCACTTGCCCATAATGTGTGTTAAAAAAAAAAAAGGAACAGGTGTGTTTTCTTTCTTCTGTCTCTCTCCCTTCTCCAGGTCTGTGACTGCACTACCCTGCTGCAAGCCACGTGCTGCACCGGTTGAGGGCTCCACGTTTTCCGGACGCCATTTTGGGTGTTCCACTCCACTGCAAGCTTTTGAGCCCTGTGCAGCAGCAACCTTGGTGCCACGTTGCCCCAGAGCCTCGGTTCCTCGGCATCCTCGGTGCCTGGAGAGCTACACGCCTCAACATCTCGACGCCTCGAGGTTTCTTGAGCTTCGCACATTGCGCCCTCGGTGGCATCGGGCCCCTGCGCTCCATAGCCTTGGTGCTTCGACACCCTCGGCACCATGAGGACTGTACGCCTCAGCGCTTCGATGCTTTGAGGTCTTTGTAATCTTGTGCCCCAGTACCTCTGGCACCTGGTGCTCCATAGCCTCGGTACCTCGGTGCTTCGACACCCTCGGTGCATAGAGGACTCACCGTGTCGACGCCCACGGCGTTTCACCAACACTCAATCCCCTGTGGGGGGGTGTCTCTGTGTTATACAGGCTTGACGCCTCGGTGCTTCGGCTCCGGTCGACCTTCCAGAGCTACACACCTCGACTGAAATGTCTAATTTCCACCCGTGGGCGTCCTGCAGGCGGAAATTGCCTCTGCAGGGCAAACACTGGGCATTGCGCACACCTCCGCTGCCTTGGCAGACAGGTTGTCCTGCTCCTTTTGCGCCGGATCCAGGGAGAGTACCCTACAAAAAAGGCTTTTCTTGGACGAGAATCCTGCAGCCAGCCTAGGAGAGCCATCGTCGGCCTTGGGATCCCAGGCCTCCCCTTCCCTTCCCTCCAAGCCCTTGCAAAAAGTATTCCTTCTGCGCAGGCTTCACAGCGCCACCACAGCACAGGAACAAGTTCCACAGCACAGGAACTTTTTTCCCTCTATCTGGCTAAATCGTAGTCTGTTTTCAAATACAATAGGAGAAACAGTAACGGTAACTCTTTATAATGTTTTTATAGGCTTTCTAATCTGCGAATACCATGTGCACTGCTGCAAAACGAGATTCTTTATGTAGAAGAACCATGTTTAAATCCTAATAAAACAATGCTCTCTTTTCTAAGAGTTTTTACGTATTAGGGTCATGGATTGGAATGACTAAATTTAATATTTTTCCTTTTTTCAATATTAACAGAAAAAAAGATGTATTATTATTATTTGTTTATTTAGCAGACGCCTTTATCCAAGGCGACTTACAGAGACTAGGGTGTGTGAACTATGCATCAGCTGCAGAGTCACTTACAACTACGTCTCACCCGCAAGACGGAGCACAAGGAGGTTAAGTGACTTGCTCAGGATCACACAATGAGTCAGTGGCTGAGGTGGGATTTAAACCAGGGACCTCCTGGTTACAAGCCTTTTTCTTTAACCACTGGACCACACAGCCTCCAATTTATAAATATAATTCAATATTTAAATAATAAAAACGGTTACTATACGTGCATTAATTCTAAATAACACTGTCTTGTATGTTTTTAATTAAAAAACTTACCGATAGCAAGGTGAAGCCTGTGTCCAAAACATTGAAGTCTAGTCCAGGCATTCAGTCCTTCGGCTTTGATCCGCTGTCTGTGGTAATGCAGGTTTGCTGCTCTTCTCTCAGACCCCAGGAAGACAGAGCATCTCTAAATCCTAGAGCGATTGCTTCACCAGTGTGGTCTTCGGGGAAGTAGGCCGTTTGCAAGCGCTTGTTGCACACGTTCCAGTCAGAGTCAGTGTAGTGCTGATGTACGGCTCTGTCGTTCGGCACAGTTAGACTGATGTCTGCCTCTGTCATTCGGCTTGACCACAGATCGATGGTACTTTAAAAAATATGAGACATGGGTCAGCTCGATGGCTATTCGCCCACGACACTTCGTGTATAATGCTGGCAGAGCAGTTTGCGAAAAGTACTTGTGACTTGGAAGCTGGTATTTCTTGTTGATTATTAGTTTAATAAATTTCAGGATCCTTATTTCTCCACACTGTACACAGGAACCATATCTTTTGCGATATGGTAGGTAACTGCATCCGTAATTTGTTTCCACCGACTACTGTCGGTGGCATAGGGCATGACACTTTGAAAATGCCTCTGATATTGATTTTTGCTTCAAGGATGATTTTGGCTTGACGGTCTTGTCAGTGTCAGACTGGCGTTTCTCATTGCATTTGTCGAATTCGTGATTACCCTGTGAGAATTAATTGGTGATCCACGGCCAATACCCCACAAACCTTAGGTTTAGGGTTAGGTTATTGTTATGAAATAAACTTAGTTTTAGTACGTAAATTCATCACCCTTATCATGTGATCGGGCTGTAGCGTATAATGATGATGTCTATTACGAGTTGCGCACGCAGTACTAGCCTCTGTGAGTTACCCTGTGGGAGTCTTCGTTCTGCAGCAATACCCCTCTCACATCAGTGAAGCCTGGTGAATGAAACATCATGCCCAAACTCCATCTGTGTGCTGTGCCTTCATTAAATGTCAACACCGCTTTACTTTCTCACATAATACTATTTTGGTTTATTTATTTATTTATAATCCAACTCCACAATATTTTTATCGTGAATAAAATTATACCGTTATACCGGTATAACGGTATAAATCGCCCAACCCTACATACGACTAGACAGAGGTATATCCCAATCAGTAACGGATAACGGATTTCAATTTCAGAAAACCAGGGTTATGGTATAACCTAATGTTCCATTTCTAAGTTAGTCACGGATGCCTAACATCCATTTGCATTCACTCCATTCTTGAATAAATGTCTGGTTAAATAATCTTTCTCATTTTTGTACGTTATGGATAAGGTGTTTTATCAGGAGGCTGTGTGGTCCAGTGGTTAAAGAAACGGGCTTGTGACCAGGAGGTCCCCGGTTCAAATCCCAGCTCAGCCACCGACTCACTGTGTGTCCCTGAGTAAGTCACTTAATCTCCTTGTGCTCTGACTTTCGGGTGAGACGTTGTTGTAAGTGACTCTGCAGCTGATGCATAGTTCACACACTCCAGTGTCGTATCTTGTAAAGCGCTTTGTGATGGTGGTCCACTATGAAAGGCGCTATATAAAAATAAAGATTATTTATTTATTTATATTTATTTATCATAGCCACTAACAATGTTAGACGCAAAGCCAATTGTGTCTGGTGTATTTGCAGCTAAGTAATAAAGTAGTTTCTTGCAGAGGCACGCCAACTGTTTTTTTTATTTTTTATTGTTAGACAAATGTTAAATGGGGAAACTCCAACACAAGGCAGAGATTGAATGCAGTCATACAGATTACTGCTAGGTGATTCGTACTTACGGATCTCAGTAAATTAATCATGTCACTTTTAAGCTACAGAACAAAGTAGACACAGGAGTGTAAAGCAGCCCCCTCTGGGTGCTTTAAAAATCTTTCATCTCTGCACACGTGTAATAACTTGTATAATTTATTTTAGCACTTAATCTTTGCAGCCTCATCTAAATGTTTTGAAGTGAGATAAAACAAAATGCAAAGACGCTAATGGAATGATATAGTGCAGAGCGGAGGGGATGAAAAAGACTTTCCCTCCTGACCAAAATGCCAATAACCAAAGCTGTCTCAAATACTTTGGTATTTAGGGTGTTTGGGGCTGCAGTGGTTAGTAATGCATTCCCAGTGCAGAGGGTTTGAAACAGGGAACATGTTATAGCTGGGATATTACACTTTTGACCCATCAGTGCCACACATAATTTCCATTATGAGCAGAGGATTTAAATCTAATGCAGGTGAAATTGATTAAATCTGTGGGCTCAACAAGCACACTTCCTAAGAAGAATATATATTTGGCAGAGGAAACTTTGCTTCATAATCTAGGTTTTATTTTACCTGGTTATAATAATACTAATATGTAGGAGGAGGAGGTTAAAATAAAACCTGGGTTGCAGCAATGCATCACCATTCAAATTAGGTATTTCAAATTGGAAAGAAAACAGATATTATTGTTAAAAAAATGTATGAAAAAAATAGCTTCTCAGCTCGTCATTGCGTAGTGGGAGAAGAGAGACGTGTGATTTATATACACTACCTTCCAATAAATATTTGGACAATACTTGTTTGAGAGTAATTTTATTATTTATGTATTTATTTTATTTTTTCCGCAGTTATATAAATATATATTTAAAAAAAAAACATTAGTTATATCTACTTCTACATCAAACACAAACGGTTCCATATACATATAAAAGCACAGAAAAAATTTGAATAACTGTGCTTCTGTTCGAGAGATGGAATCGACAGCTGTGCAGATGTCTATTATACCAGTGTATTTGAGGTTATTTACAATGTACCCATACTGCCATATACTGCATGCTTTCAGTTCCATTTCTAAGTTAGTCACGGATGCCTAACATCCATTTGCATTCACTCCATTCTTGAATAAATGTCATTCTCATTTTTGTAATGGATGAGGTGTTTTATCATGGCCACTAACAATGTTAGAAGCAGAGCCAATTGTGTATGGTGTATTTGAAGCTCAGTAATAAAGTGAGCAGTTTCTTGCAGAGGCAACCAACTGTTTTTTTTTATTTTTTTTTTATTGTTAGACAAATGTTAAATGGGGAAACTCCCGACACAAGGTAGATCATGCAGTCATACAGATTATTGCTAGGTGATTCGTACTTACGGATCTCAGTAAATTAATCATGTCACTTTTAAGCTAGAGAATTAAGTAGACACAGGAGTGTAAAGCAGCCCCCTCTGGATGCTTTAAAAATCTTTCATCTCTGCACACATGTAATAACTTGTATAATTTATTTTAGCACTTAATCTTTGCAGAGGGAATGTTTTTTTTGTATTAATAGTATATGTATTATTAGAAGAATACCTATAGTGGTTTTCAAGGACCAGAATGTGCACAAGATCCATTAAGAAATTTAAATATTTTACACAAAGGTTCTTAACGTAATTTAACTACAGGTATAATATCAGCGTGAATTAAAGCATCGTGTACTGAAAAGAGAGGAGTGTGTGCAAACTTACATAGACTGACATATCTAGACTAAAGAGAACACGTAAAAACCATACAAAAATATAAAAATAAACTGCACTTGTTTTATGTTTTCATTTCAATGAAACACGAGGCACAGTCAATCACAATCATGGATGAAAACAAAATAATTAAATCGTTAGGTTATTAACATAACCCTGGTTTCCTGAAATAGAAATGTAACCATTATCTCATGGGTGTTTACTTCCTAAAGACCCGAATCCTGAATATGATATGCTAAAGCTGCTCTCTGAGCCAGTGACACAGTCATGGCCCGCCCCTGAGGGCACAAAAAGACTGCGCTCACAGATCTCATCATCATTTTTCCTTCAAGATGGCTGCAATTATAGATGCAGCGACCGTGAAGGTTAATGGTTATATTTCTATTTCAGGGAACCAGGGCTATGATAATAACCTAACGTTCCCTGTCAAGTACGAAATGTAACCATTACCGTATGGGTGGGTGTACCAAAGCCGTTTGCAAGGGCAAGATTGAAGAATGACTAGAATGCTAGAATGCTAAGCAAAGAGGCTGCCTGTGATGTAAGGGTCGACTGAGAAGCCACCAGGGTTTTGAGACCCACGACATTCAGTCTTTAGAACCTAGTGAAGGTATGGGGAGTAGCCCACACCACTGCATTGCAAATGTCTCAGAAGGATGCACTCTGGAATAAAGCCCACAATATTGTCATGCCCCTGGTGGAATGGGCAGTAAGCTTTTCTGGAGTTGGCCCAGCTCATAGGCAGTCCTGATCATGTCTGCTTTTCACTTGGATAGCCGCTGCTTAGACATGGCTTGACCATGGGACTTTGTCCCATAGCAGACAAAAAATTGTTTGGACTGCCTCCAACTTTGTCCTGTCAACATGGTATGCCAGGGCCCGAACTGGGCAGAGCGTATGGAGCGGTCACTCTCTGTCAGACTGGAAAATAGGTGGATGGAAAGCCTCCAATTCCACAGACTGGTTGACATGCAGAGATAGACTTTGGTAAAAAGGCAGGATTTGGTTTAGTTAGTATGCTTTAGTTGGTAAACTTATGGAGCGCATTGATGGAAATGTCCAGTGTGATTTTTGACGCATCTAAATGTGGCTTCGACTTGCACAGATTCTACTTCATCATAGATGCCATCACAATAAACTTAATCAGAAACCAGAACTGCTATGCATCATATTCCACATGTAAAGTGTGTTTACTGAGATATTTCCTTCTGATTTTTACCGATGTTTCAATTAAAAATTATTTTTTACCGATTTTATCCCAATTTAAATATATGTAAAATAATTCCAGGAATTTTTTTTTTTAAAGATAAAATACCAAAAATGTGGAACACTTAAGTATAATATATTTAGTTAGTCTGCCGGTAATTCCCATCGCCTGGTAAACAGTCAATCTAGAAAGCTGAAGCTTTGTTTTTTTTTTTTTAAACAAGTCTCCACTTAGATTATATAATAACCCTTTAAAGCTCTGGTAATCAATCAAATCCTTGGTTTCTTTGAACAACAGAAATTAATGTTCAATCTCCAGTATCTTAAGAAAAGGGACCCTAGAAAAGTGGCATTAGCAACAGCTAATAAGCGTCTGGTTTGATTTTCTTTGAGGATGGAAGATGACTGTAGCACTTGAAGTGTTGTCTGTCATGTGAGCGAAAAATGGATGTTACCAATGTGAAGCAGACAGGAAGACCACATTTTATGTGACTGTAGTTTATAAAAATACTCAAAGATATAAAATGTATAGTAAGGATTCACATATTAAATCACACATCTGACTGAACTTTACAATATGAATTACTATGAAGGGACAGGAAAATAAAAAATAACCTCGACAATTTGGAAATTAGACAGTTTAGGAAAGGTCTTTGTTTTTTAAAACACAGGCTTTTATACAGGCAATAAACTAGGCTTTCAAATCTTATTGTATCAGTAACATGACAACATGTCACTGCAAATTGTGTCACTTTTATAGATTATTTATTTATTTATTTATTTATGTATGTATTCTGTTTAACTTGCCACCACTCTGTGACTGGTTTTAAAGTCTTTACATTAACAACTCTTAATATTATCATTGCTTGTTGGTAATCTGAATCTTCCGATGTAAACTGTGTTTTAATTCTTTTAAGATAAGGATATAATTATAAAAGTACTCAAGTTACTTTACCACCTTTTTGCTTTTGTGCAGCTTAGTAGCTAGACTGAATTTTTGGCTCAGAGGTGATGGATTTTTAATACGAACTTATGCCAGCCATTTTACACTCTTTGAACTGTCCTGTCATCTTGTTTTACGATAAAGAAAAATGTCTTACAGGCTTTGGTAATGGGTAATATCTAGGAGGCTGTGTGGTCCAGTGGTTAAAGAAAAGGGCTTGTAACCAGGAGGTCCCCGGTTCAAGTCCCACCTCAGCCACTGACTCATTGTGTGACCATGAGCAAGTTACTTAACCTCCTTGTTCTCCGTCCTTCGGGTGAGACGTAGTTGTAAGTTACTCTGCAGCTGATGCATAGTTCACACACCTTAGTCTCTGTAAGTCACTTTGGATAAAGACGACTGCTAAATTAAACAAATAATAATAAATTGCTCAGCCCATAAGAACTGCGCTTGGTTGTGCATTCGGGGGGCCGGAGAGAGGATACCCAGTGACGCTGGCGGAAGACGTCAGTGAAAAGAAAGAGCAGGCAAGCACGGCTGAGTGAGACAGCCTGCCTTAAAAGAAACTAAAAAGTAAAAGAAATAATTACGTACCCGAGGGGGCGTGTGTAGTTGTACGGGGAACTCTAGCCACCCCAGTGTATAGGAATTAACTGAGCGTACTGACCGGCTTAGCGGCAGTGGGGGCACTGCGTAAGCAGCACTTTTGTTTTGTAATTTTATTACTGTGTTTTATTTTCCCTTTTTCTTTCACCTTTTGTTTTCATTATTATTTTGAGCACTTGTATGTGCACTGGACTCTATACCAGCATTGGTAAACCTTTGGTCCTGTTTACTGTTGCCCGTATTCAGGCCATGGACAACAGCGCCCTCTGCGGGTAAAAATAAATCAGTGCGCCTGAATGGCGTTACAAATAAAACTTGTCTCCCGTGTGTGTGAATTGCCCACCACCCTTCCACACTGACTCTTCATTAATTTTTAACTGTAGATATCTTTTGACAGTATTTACATTACTACACACGATGGTCTTAACCACCTGACTCTCGCTTTTCTTCACTGTCTCTCTTCTCCTTTACTGTACCGCGCACTGACTCGGGTACAAAGATTTAACTTTGATGTGCTAGAAAAAAAAAATTGAGAAATGAAATTCATACCACAAAACAAACAAATTGGGCTGTTAACACTTAAATGACTGGCTTTCTGAAAAAAATATACAATGTGACTTTAAGTAAGTTACTTAATAATCTTCATCCCAACAAAGCACCTTAAACTCTTGCACTGTTTGGTAACGCTAGAGCCAATGGGAGTGAATTAACTAGCAACAACGTTACCTAGAATTTGAAGGAAGACAGGCACCTCACATGTACAACTAAGCAAGGTTTTTTTTTTTAGTTATTTAAAGTCAGAAAAATGAACTGAAACACATCCAAGCAAGGTTTTTATAGTTATTTTAAAGTCTTAAAAAAAGGTCTTAAGTATTTTTTAAAAAATCAATTTACTGCAACAAAAAAAAAAAAAAAAAAAGATTTGTTCATAGGGACTATTTTCTGTTGTGGAAGGTCATACCTCAGAATGTTAATAAATCTTTAAAACTATACATATTTCTCCTTTCTTTTTGATAAAATGTTTATAAATTGGTGTTATAAAAGCAATAAGGCACTTGAGGGCTTGGCTTGTGCTGGATATTGTCACTTCTTGGTTGGTTGCAGGCACTCAATTACGTCTCGTGCCTAACAACGCACCAAGAAGTGACAATATCCAGCACAACCCATCCCTCTTGTGCCTTATTGCTTAAATATAGCCTCCAAATTTTAAAAAAAATACCATTGTACCACTGTGGCAAAGTGGTTTGCAGTGCGCAGGTGTAGAGGTGATGTAGTGCTCAAGACAATGACAAACAACAAAGTACTGGTGAAATTATGGTTTATTTTGTAATCCAAAGTCTGATGATAACAGGCAATACACAGCGTTGTGTTTTGCTCCGTTTAATCCACGGGTTCAGTCCCAAAATAATAGTCCTAGTATTTAAACACCCACAAATAACACAAACACAATCACAACTCCACAGTGAGTGCTATAGTGCTTGTGGTGCAAATACAGTTAATCGTGACACAAGTGCAGTGTTGTCCGGGTTTGGTACTGGCCTTTAGTGACAGCTCCAGATTGTGTTAGCCATCTAATAACAACAAACAAAGACACGACAAAACAAACAAAACACTCATGATTGCAATACGGGGTCTCCTTCCGGTTCAGCGTTAACCATAACAAAGGATCAGATCACCTCGCTACGTCCTCTTATATACCGTCAGTCACGCCCCCTTGGTTAATGATTGCAACTGCTCTTCCAATCCGCCGCTGCCACATCATTTCCCTTCCGGGTTGATGATTTAGTGTACTGTAGCTCCGCCCCCTTTCTAGATGGCCGACTTCCGCTTAACCCTGGGAATGAATTGTCTGGCCATCCAATCCAGGGCACTCTGTTCCCTTTACACAGCCCCCTCACAGGTCGGGAGGGAGATTTATCACCAAGAAGCATTTTGTCTCTGTCACAACCACAATGTATTTTTTTTAAAGCTGTACTGTTATAATAATAATAGTAGTAGTAGTAGTAAAGCAGACGTTAGTCCAGTATCGGATACCCTCCGAAGATAGCTGCACCGAAACCTAAAAGAAGATATTTCAATCCAGCTTGGCAAAATCAATATTTTGTTTTTGAACGGTCCAGGGGTGGAATGCATGAGGTGTGATCAGGTAAAGAAAGATTTAAAATATACAGTGGCCAGAGATCATGTTGACAAATGGTGTAAAAAGATTAAGAAAATGCTAAGCATGTCTGCAGCAGAAAAGGAGATGCTTGTAAGAGAAGCGAAAGAAAACAGAGGGTCAGGTGTATGTCGGCATTTGTAAACTTGGACCAGAAAGACACACAGAATGAGCTCTGTCTTGCTTACCCCAATTCCACTGCCTTCCAAAGACTGCACTGTAGTGCATAAACTGTTGCCAGAAACAATGAGAAATTTGGCGACTGCCTTTTCAGCTAAACCCTGAAATCAGCAGTAAATCTACCCTTTGTGCGCAGAATGTGTGATGAAAGCACTGACTAAAGTGATACGAGTCAACTTATTATTTACCATTGTTTTGTAAATGTTGAAGCAGGTTCACTCTTAAGTTTTTTAACCTAACACAGAAATATTTGGACACTGTAATGGAGAAAGTCTTAAGTGCAGCCATATTCAGTTTTTTGGAAAATGAACAAAATAATTACCCAGTACAGAAAATTGTGGGGCTTAAATCGGACAGTGTGTCAGTAATGCTAGCACAGCATTATGAACTATGTTTATTTTATATTATAATTAAATGTACGTAATACTAACAGACATGATATATAATCATGTCCATTAGTGAGGTTAGTATTTTATAAGGTGTCCGTCATGTAACATGACTGTGCTGACCCCTGCATATGATGTGTTATTTAAGTTGAATTACTGTAACTGCTCTGTCTGGTGCTCCCCAAGCAAGTTTTTTGTGATATTACAAAAAAAACATAGGTGATTCAAAAATCATTCTTTTTTTTACAATGGTATTTTTATTAGAGTTTTGCTTCATAAAGTCGAATGAAACCTGTTGAATAATGTTATGTTAACATATTGAATTACATACCGCATTGTAGTTTTCCATATACTTAATGAAAAACTCTAAAAAATTGAAAAATGTGACATTTTGAAATCCAACATGATACTCTACTTTTAATATGGCTTACGGTAGACTTTTTAGATATAATATTTTAGTTTATCTAAATTATGTTCATGTAGTTTCTTTTTTTAAACGATGTCTCAATCCTAAAATTCTAGGTGTGCAAAACTTTTGGCCATAGCTGTAGACAGTCCTGGAAGAAGGCCTAGGCAAACTAGGCAAATTTAGGGGGGCGGCACAAAAAACACAAAATGAAAGCAAGAAATGTGCATTATGTGCCAAGCACTGCTCCGGTGATGTTTAGCAGCACGGTAACTGGCATTGCACTGAAGAAGAATCCTATCCAAACACGCTCTGGTACAGCGTGATCGATAGTAAATTGAGTTCGCTCTATCTATTATGCCGTTCTATAGAGAAAATGACTTTATGACTGACAACGTATTTATGGTAATTTACAGTATTTTTTTTTTAAATATGCATAAAACATAACAATTTTTAAATAAATTAAATACAGTTCTGGCCAAAACATATGACTGTATTTAATCACATTAGTAATAATATTTGCCTAGCAGAATAAGATTTTAGTGGTACACTGGGATTCAAAGTAGCATTGGTGAATTTTACAAATGCACTGTTTACTGTATACGAGGCTTGGAGCATTTTTGTACAACTGTAACTGTATTTTTAGAAACATTTGTTGTTCACCAAAATGCTGTAATTTTAAAATGTATCCACATCAAGACAGCACATAGAAGTAGTTTGGAAGCTGGCAACAGTGACAGGTGACACTGATTGGCTGATAAGCTTTTTTGTTTCTTTGACTGTGAAAGTGCTTCCATCACATGCAACTAAACAAATGGGAATGTAACGATTTAAAAAAGAAAGTTCACAAAAATGTTAAGTCATCCCAAGTAATCGGATAATATCTAATATAGTTTGGCGCCGCCTTCCTTTTTCAGCATTCATGTTACTACACAGTGTACAAAAAACTTACCACAATAATGCTCACACAAGCTCTGTCATGCTGTTTTAAAATAGGATTTGTTTTTACACCATTCCCTTACATATTCAGTAACTGGTTGTGAGTTAAAAAGTTTGATCAATAAGGGAGCGAGGAAGTCATTTTCAATAAACTGCTACATTACTTGTACTGGCAAGCTGTTGTAAAGCTTATTTAGTTGAGCAAATTAGTCAAAGGTCACCACCGTTCCAGATCACTGATCATGGCAGTGTATAAATCATGCTGCAATGCAAAGTTTACTTACAGAAATAATGTAGCACCATAATTAAGATTAAACATTCATGGCACTCCTGAAATTAATGGTTTGTTTTTTCTTTCTCTTGCAGGCTCATTGAAGAAAACCAGCTTTTTCCTGTTCTCTTTCAAGTCATTTTGGTAAGTGCCTTTTAAAGCTGAACCTAGATATATTTAAATGTATTATACTGTGTTGCAGCACATTTCAACTATGGAATAAGTAACAGTGATTTACAGACTACACGCTGACAAGAATGCTAACTGCAAGAGGAAAACATTTTTGCAAATCTACTGTATCATTTCTGATTATCCACAGGGTCTTAAAGTTATAGTCTGTGTTATTATTATTTATTTTATTATTTATTTCTTAGCAGACGCCCTTATCCAGGGTGACGTACAATTGTTACAAGATATCACATTATTTTTACATACAATTACCCATTTATACAGTTGGGTTTTTACTGGAGCAATCTAGGTAAAGTACCTTGCTCAAGGGTACAGCAGTAGTGTCCCCCACCTGGGATTGAACCCATGACCCTCCGCTCAAGAGTCCAGAGCCCTAACGACTACTCCACACTGCTGCCCTGTTACGTGTAGAAGAATTTCTGCTGTGGTGGACATCTTTCAAACTCTCATGCATACGTGATAAAACAAAATGGGATGTGCCTCAGGGTTTGAGTCCAGCCCTTCTGAACCCAGATCATATACTTTTCTCACTAAACTAACATTTTCTGATGTAGTCGGTGGGGAAGGGGAGCAAAATGCTCCTTCCCCAGCTATGACTAGGAAACATTTTATTTTGACCTCTACTGCAGTGGTTTTCACTCTTTTTTTCAAAACTGTACTCCTTCTGTCTGGAGGTTTCAGCTCAAGAACCTCTTTACAATTTCCGCTCTGCTGATGGTTATGGTTCCAATACAAGGCAGAATAAGCTGATCAACAGATTACAATATTCCCTGTTTATTTAATATATAATTTATGTCACAACAGTTTGGAACTGACAAACTGCTGGCTTTGGACAGAATACCAAACAGTAATTAACAACGCAGCTCTGGGCAGCTTACAGGCAAGCCCGCAGGCGCCCGGCCAGACTACAGGGGTCGCTGGTGCGCGGTGAGCCGAGGACACCCTGGCCGACCTAACCCTCCCTCCCCCCTCAATTGGCCGAGCGTCGCCCCCCTGGAAGCTCCCGTCCACGGTCGGCTGTGGAATAGCCTGGACTCGAACTCGCGACGTCCAGGCTATGGAGCGCATCCTGCACTCTAGCGAGTGCTTTTACTGGATGCGCCACTCGGGAGCCCCCAAACAGTGATTAACTTTAATTCTTAAAAAATTAGTCTTTGGATGCACATCGCTTTCTATTCAGCAAAGTTATTAAAAATAATCCAAAATAGTATGCACTGTAAATGTTTATCACGTTACCATTTACTTCCCATCTCAGCATAATTGTGTGCCATTTAAAATGTTTCAACATCAACAATATTAACCTCCAGATAAAACTATAATAACTAACATTTTTATTAAAGCCTACATAAAAATGATCCACACGATAATCTGGATGTACTCGTATCAAACACCAAAAACAAATTCAAACCAATGCTGTTGCTGTTACTAAAATGCAGCCACATCTAATAGTAGAGTGGAAATCTGCTCAATCGAAATCACGCATGCATACAGGTGGATGATAATTTTGAAACTATAGTCAGACTGTAAACTTCAAGCTGCTGACCAAAAATGAAATATTTATGCACAGTGGTTTAGAGATTATACAGACGTGCTCAAATTTGTTGGTACCCCTCCACAAAAAATGAAGAATGCACAATTTTCTCTGAAATAACTTGAAACTGACAAAAGTAATTGGCATCCACCATTGTTTATTCCATATTTAATAGAAATCAGACTTTGCTTTTGATTTTTTATTCAACATAATATTGTAAATAAGAAAACAAATGAAAATGGCATGGACAAAAATGATGGGACCGCTAACCTAATATTTTGTTGCACAACATTTAGAGGCAATCACTGCAATCAAACGTTTTCTGTAGCTCTCAATGAGACTTCTGCACCTGTTAACAGGTAGTTTGGCCCACTCTTCCTGAGCAAACTGCTCCAGCTGTCTCAGGTTTGATGGGTGCCTTCTCCAGACTGCACGTTTCAGCTCTTTCCATAGATGTTCGATAGGATTCAGATCAGGACTCATAGAAGGCCACTTCAGAATAGTCCAATGTTTTGTTCTTATCCATTCTTGGGTGCTTTTAGCTGTGTGTTTTGGGTGATTATCCTGTTGGAGGACCCATGACCTGTGACTGAGACAGAGCTTTCTGACACTGGGCAGTACGTTTCGCTCCAGAATGCCTTGATAGTCTTGAGATTTCATTGTGCCCTGCACAGATTCAAGGCACCCTGTGCCAGGCGCAGCAAAGCAGCCCCAAAATCTCTTTGGCAGTTATCCTTGGTTCTTTTTCTACCATTCGCACTATCCTTCTGTTCAATCTGGGGTCGATTTTCCTCTTGCGGCCCCGCCCAGGGAGGTTGGCTACGGTTCCATGGACCTTAAACTTCTTAATAATATTTGCAACTGTTGTCACAGGAACATCAAGCTGCTTGGAGATGGTCTTGTAGCCTTTACCTTTACCATGCTTGTCTATTATTTTCTTTCTGATCTCCTCAGACAACTCTCTCCTTTGCTTTCTCTGGTCCATGTTCAGTGTGGAGCACACAATGATACCAAACAGCACAGTGACTACTTTTCTCCATTTAAATAGGCTGAATGACTGATTACAAGATTGGAGACATGTGTGATACTAATTAAATAAACTAATTAGTTTGAAATATCACTATAATCCAATTATTTATTATCTTTTCTAAGGGGTACCAACAAATGTGTCCAGGCCATTTTAGAATATCTTTGTAGAATAAGCAATAATTCATCTCTTTTCACAGCTTCTTTGCTTTATTCTATGACATACCAAAGGCATGCAAGTATAAAAGTATTAAAATAGCTTTTAATTTCATCACTTTTCAGGAGGAATGAAGCATTATTTCAATGAGCTGAAAGGCTCTAAATGCTCAATTTGTACTGTCTCTCTGGGTTCTGTTCCAGCTTCTTCTCTCCTCTGTCCTGTTTATAATTCCTCTGCATAGGATTCGAGTGGTGTTACTCATGAATCGTGCACATGTTATGTCCTAGTAGCGGTTTGCTGACAATTACATATGGTGAATTGTGTATTTGCCAGGCACCCCTGATAGTCAATCGTTACACTATTATCACTTTCTATTGCTTTAAAAAAATGCACATTAAATGATAGTGCCATTAAAATATACAAAAACCAATACATGCTGTAGACTTTATTTTACATTGCAAAATTAAGAATAGGGCACAACACGCTCACACACACACACAAACTAAAACAAAGAGTGATCTAGAATTTAGAACAATGTTAGCCTCTTATACGCATTATTTTCAAAGTCTATATGACTGCATACTATTTAGAATTTTGTGTGCATCCAAATAAAATTTAAATTGCCTACTAACCAATAATTCCAATGTGTGCCAAAATTGACACAGTTATCACAGTTGTGATAACGCTTCATTTATAATAACCAAGCTGCTTAAATTTCACGATAACTGCTTGGAAGCCGTAAAGTTGCTTGCAACTCTAGTTATTAGGCTTCCAAGCCATAGGCTGGGGAAGCCTATTGTTTCTGTAAGGATTATTATTATTATTATTATTATTATTATTATTATTATTATTATTATTAGGCTTCCAAGCCAAAGGCTGGGGAAGCCTATTGTTTCTGTAAGGATTATTATTATTATTATTATTATTATTATTATTATTATTATTATTATTTATTTTATTTTTTTTTCTTTCTGCCGAAACCTCATCGCAGAAACAAAAAATCGGGTTTGTAGGTAGGTGGCTATGTGCAGATAACAGGTTAGGCGTCCAATCTTGCGCAAGTCACATGGTTTGGCAGCCATATTGGATTTTGCGAAGTTTTTAAAAACGCCTATGCTTCGGAAACCGCGTACTCTAGAGTTCTGAAAATTGCTGTACATGTTGAGGGATAGTCCTTGATTAACTGTTGTTAATATGAAGCTGATTGGTTATGTGGTTTGGCAACCACATCGATTAATGTCATAATAATGTCGAATTCTCAAAATTCAAACATGTTCTTCTCTGAAAACCGCTTATCCGATTGAAACAAAAATTGGAATAAAACATCTCAGTATGATCCTCTATTCCGCTTGTTCAAAGGAAGTTGCTACTGTGAAAATCGTGGCGTCCACGCTGCATGACATCATCAACACACGCAACTGGCTATAAAACTGCCTGTGCTGCACCAAAATGCACGATGTAGAGGACTATGGGATGTTGTGCCATGGCCAATATGGCGGCCTTAGGTCACATGGTGTGGCAGTCATCTTAGATGTAATGATATTTTTTGTGCAATTTTCAAATGTCTTGTTCTCATCAACGGTAAACATTACAGCTGTGAAAAAATGTGTACATAGTGCGCTCATGTCCACGATTGATTCTACTAAAGGAAAAATTGATCGGTCACATGGTGTGGCAGCTATGTTGGATTTTGCGTAAAACACTTAAACAACAATTCCTAATGAGCCTTTTGGCTTATTGACTTGAATCATGACTACAACGTTATCTTTGTACTGTCCTCTAAAAAAGTTACTCAGCAAAAGTTCCTACATCAACAAACGTGACCGCCATGAGCAAATCAATATGGGCACTGATGCCAATTTGCCCACTTTTTACCCTGAAATGACACATTCCCACCACTGGGGACAGCTTACCATGGAAATTGAGCCAAAAATGAAACTTAAAAACCTTAAAAGCCGCCATATTGGATAAATACGGTACTTGAAAATAAAACATCTTAAAGCAGAACACAACTGAAACAATTACATGTTTAATACATTAGCTTTACAAGTCACACGAATGCAGTTTGCTTAAAAATCGTCATATAATAATTTTTACAACTGAACTGTGGTCAAATACAGTCACAAAACCTGAATCTGTTGAAACGAAACCGTGTCTTTAATCCATTTAAAAGAGGCTTGTGAGAAAGGGGGGCGCGACTTTGGAGCCCTCGTTTACATTTAAATATGTATTTTTGCTAAACAAACACATAGACAAAACGCTTCACAATCGCTTGCTCTATAAAATACAGTTGAAACTGTAAAGACCGCTTACTTATTCATGGAGAAAACCCCAAAAAAGCGGACATTTTTGTATAATTCAAGCTACCGTGTCTGTAATCCATTTTAAAAATGCTTGTGAGAAAGGGGGGCGCGACTTTGGAGCCCTCGTTTACATTTAAATATGTATTTTTGCTAAACAAACACTTAGACAAAACGCTTCACAATCACTTGCTCTATAAAATACCGCTATGATGTAGAGGACTATGGGATGTTGTGCCATGGTCAATATGGTAAGAAATAATAATAATAATAATGGCAGCCATTGGTCACATGGTGTGGCAGCCATCTTAGATTTAATGAAAATTTTGCCCAATTTGCAAAAATGCTGTTATCATTATTATTATTATTATTATTATTATTTATTTCTTAGCAGACGCCCTTATCCAGGGCGACTTACAATCGCAAGCAAATACATTCAAGTGTTACAATACAAGTAATACAATAAGAGCAAGAAATACAATAATTTTTGTTCAAGTGTGACAAACCACAATTCAGTAATACAGCAGATAATAGTGATAGTTACATTAAGTACAAAATACTACAGGTTAAACACTTGGCAGATTACAGTATTCTGAAGTACAGGATTAAATGCAGTAAAATAGGGGGCAGATAAGAGCAAAATAAAGCACATCTAAATGAAGGGTGATAGTGTCCCAGGATACAAACAGAGGAGTTCTACAGGTGCTGTTTGAAGAGGTGAGTCTTAAGGAGGCGCCGGAATGTGGTCAGGGCCTGGGCAGTCCTGACATCTGTAGGAAGGTCGTTCCACCACTGCGGAGCAAGGGTGGAGAAGGAGCGGGCTCGGGAGGCAGGGGAGCGTAGCGGAGGTAGAGCCAGTCTTCTAGTGCAGGCGGAGCGGAGAGGTCGAGTGGGGGTGTAGGGAGAGATGAGGGTCTGGAGGTAGCTGGGTGCAGTCTGGTCAAGGCATCTGTAGGCTAGTACAAGAGTCTTGAACTGGATGCGAGCGGTGATCGGGAGCCAGTGGAGTGAGCGGAGTAGTGGAGTAGCGTGGGCGAAGCGAGGCAGAGAGAACACCAGGCGGGCAGCAGAGTTCTGGATGAGCTGGAGCGGACGGGTGGCGGATGCAGGGAGGCCAGCCAGGAGGGAGTTGCAGTAGTCTAGGCGGGAGAGTACCAGGGCCTGGACCAGGAGCTGGGTAGCATAGTTGGTGAGGAAGGGTCGGATTCTTCGGATGTTGCTCAGGAAGAATCGGCAAGTGCGTGCCAGAGTGGAGATGTGCTGGGAATAAGAGAGGCAGGGGTCCAGGGTGACTCCAAGGTTCTTAGCGGAGGAAGAGGGAGAGAGTGTGGTAGATTCCAGAGGAACAGAGATAGAGAGATCAGAGGAGGGGGAGGAGGAGGGAAAGAAAAGGAGGTCAGATTTAGAGAGGTTGAGTTTGAGGTGATGCGAGTGCATCCAGGAGGAAATAGCAGACAGACAGGTAGAGATACGGGAGGAGATGGTGGAGTCAGAGGTGGGGAAGGAGAGGAAAATCTGAGCATCATCAGCATAGAAATGGTATGAGAAACCATAGGATGCGATGAGGGGGCCCAGGGAGCGGGTGTAGAGAGAGAACAGGAGAGGACCCAAGACTGACCCTTGGGGGACTCCAGTTAAGAGTGGGTGAGGTGTGGAGGTTGCTCCACGCCAGGTTACCTGGTAAGTGCAGTTGGAGAGGTAGGAGGAGAACCAGGCCAGAGCAGTGCCAGAGATCCCCAGGTCAGCAAGAGATGATAGTAGAATAGAGTGATCAACAGTGTCAAAGGCAGCAGAGAGGTCGAGGAGAATTAGGACAGAGGAGAGAGAGGCAGCTCGGGCACACTTAAGTGAGTTGGTGACAGACAGGAGGGCTGTTTCAGTGGAGTGAGCAGAGCGGAAGCCAGATTGGAGAGGGTCAAGCAGAGAGTGGTTGGACAGGAAAGCAGGGAGCTGGCGGTGTACAGTCCGCTCGAGGGTTTTGGAGAGGAAGGGTAGGAGGGAGACAGGACGGTAGCTCTGGAGGGAGGTGGGGTCGAGGGTAGGTTTTTTGAGGAGGGGAGTGATAGAGGCTTTTTTGAAGGCAGAGGGAAAGATGCCAGAAAGTAGAGAGGTGTTGAGGAGGGAGGAGATGAAGGGGAGTAGAGCAGGAGCAGCAGCTTGAAAGAGGTGAGTGGGGAGGGGGTCCAAGGCACACGTGGTGGGTTTGTGACCCTGGAGCAGGGAGGAGAGGTCAGAGTCTGAGAGGGGCAAGAAGGTGGAGAAGAAGGGCGAGTTAGTAGGGGATGTAGTGGGTGTAGGGGTTGGAGCAGGAGGGGGTGCGGGGGAGGGAGAGGTGTTAAAGAGTTTGCGGATATCTGAGATTTTAGAAGAGAAGAAGGAGGCAAAGTCGTCAGGGGAGATAGAGGAGGGAGGAGGAGGGGGGCAGGGTTTAGGAGGGAGGAGAAGGTAGAGAATAGTTTACGTGGGTTGTTAGTGGAGGCTTCGATTACAGATTGGAAATAAGCACATTTAGCAGAGGAGAGAGTAGAGGAGAAGGAGGAGAGGAGAGTGCGGTAAAGGTCTAGGGCAGCAGGGAGTTTGGTTCTCTTCCATTTCTTTTCAGCAGATCGCAGTGTGATTCTTGCCGAGCGGAGCACAGAGGAGAGCCAGGGATGGGGAGGGGAGGGGCGAGCAGGTCGGGAGGTGAGGGGACAGAGGGAGTCGAGGGAGGAGGTGAGGGAGGAGAAGAGGGTGGAGGTAGCAGAGTCTACGGAGAGTTGTGAAAAGGAGGCGATAGGAGGGAGGTGAGAGAGAGCAGTGGAGGCAAGGACAGAGGGGGAGAGAGAGTGGAGGTTACGGCGAGAGGTGACAGTGGGGGTAGGAGGAGCAGGGAGAGGAGGGAGAGACAGAGAAAAAGAGATAAAATAGTGATCAGAGAGGTCCAGGGGGGTGACAGAGAGGGTGGAGGGGCAGCAGGCCCTGGAGAAGGTGAGGTCCAGTTGACGGCCAGCTTTGTGGGTAGGAGGGGACGGAGAGAGACAGAAGTCGAAGGAGAGGGAGGAATCCAGCAGAGTGGCTGGGATTGGAGAGATGGATGTTGAGCGGTAAATAGCACAGCCGTGAAAAAATGTCTACATAGTGCGATAACCAATGCACATAAAATTTACGATGACTGCTTGGAAGCCTGAAAGTTGCTCGCAACTCTAGTTATTATTATTATTATTATTATTATTATTATTATTATTATTATTATTATTATTTTTCTTCCCAAACATCATCGCAGAGTTATGAAAACGCATACGTAAGTAGATGCCTATGGCTGGACAACCAGACTGGCGTCCCTGAATGAAAAAATCACATGGTTTGACCGTCATATTGGATTTCGTGAAAATTTTGGGAATTTTTCAAAACTCTTGCCTTTAAAAACAACTTAAGGTGGAACTGTGACAATGGCAGCAGATAGTGCAGCAATGGCCTATAAAAAACATATGTTCAATCGAGGTCGATTGAACAATTACTTTGCCCGCTACGCTGGATTGGCGCCAAATATTCAACAATCTTCTTGTGTTAAACCGCAACGTCAATTGACACCTAAATTGGCACGCATGTTCATGACCAGGTCCTTTCGTTTGTAAAATCCACGCATTTTTGCTAAAAAAACATGGCCGCGGCGTGCAAATAACCGTTTCACGACGGCTCTATTTTCATACATTCGTGCATAAATCCAAGGTGCAATACACTACAGTCATGAAACTGTATATGACCAAACTTCATATGACCATAGAGACTCACGTAAAGTACTGGTGATATGAAAATGACACATTTTGGTCACATGGTTTGGCGGCCATATTGATAATTGTAAAAAAACTTTTGCAACCCATAACAAGAACACTGTTGCACTTGTGCTCTTCAGTGTCAACACAATTGTACAGACCGTTGGAAAGTAATAACTGCTGAAGATTGAAACCGATTGCTCACACGGCGCGGCGGCCATATTGGAATTTACGTTGAAATTTTAACTCCTAGGACGTGCCGACAGGGTCAAAGTTATAATGGAACACTTATAGGAAGTCATATGTGCTCTATGAAAAAATGTCATCGCCCGTGACCTCTGACCTCTCCTTAAGGTCAAACGGTGATGCATGACATCATCAACATACGCACCTGGCTATAAAACTGCCTATAACGTCTGATCGGCTGCACCAAAATGCACAAAATTTGACATGGATGTAGAGGACTATGGGATGTTGTGCCGTGGTCAATATGGCGGCCTTTGGTCACATGGTGTGGCAACCATCTTGGATTAAATGAAAATTGAGCAATTTTCAAAAGTCTTCTTCTCATGAACAGTAAATACCACAGCTGTGAAAAATTTTGTACACAGTACGCTAACCAATGCGCTAAAATTTCACGATAACTGCTTGGAAGCCTTTATAGTTGCTAGCAACTCTAGTTAGCTTTTATTTTTCTAATTAGTCAAAGTGTAATGTGTTGATTTCTTAATTGTGAATTCGATTACTATAACTGGAGTGGCTGCAGGGACATCTAGGGTATAGCAGTTGAATTACAATTGAAAAGAAAACAGGTTGCGTAAAACGCAGGACCCTATTCATGGATCCTGAAAACCCTGGTTAAGGGCAGTTTCTCAGTCGACCCTTACAACACAGGCATAGAGGTGAGTTTCACCCTCAATCCTAGCTACTTGTTACTGGGGTTCCTAATGGTAATGCACAAGGCAGCCTCTTGGCTTAGCCTTGTAGCATTCCAGTCATTCTGCAATATTGCCCTTGCAATACGATAATGGTTACATACTTGAAAGGGAATGTTAGGGTATTATCATAACCCTGGTTCCCTGAAATAGAAATTTAACCATTAACCTTCAAGGTCTCTGTGTCCATGATTGCAGCAGGCTTGAAGGAAAAATTACGTTGATGTCTGTGGGCACAGTATATTTATTTCCTCAGGGATGGGCCATGACTGCGTCACAGGCTTGTCGATATATCTTATTCAGGTTTCGGGTCTTTCATTAGATCTGAAGGATACCTACTTCTTTCTTCCCATGCACAGGAATTTCTGGGATTGTCAGTACCAGTTTAAGTTAGTTCCTTTCAGGATTTCTTACCAAGGTGATGGCAGAAGTGGTGGTGCATGTCCGAGGCATGGGCATCCACGTCTACCCCTATATAGACGACTGGTTAGTGCAGGCTCCCTCCATGGAAAATGCCTTGGAACAAAGTCCTACATCTCTTTCAAATCTGGGCCTATTGGTCATCAGAGAAAAATATTTTATTTTCCCAGCACAGTCTCTAGTCTTCATATGGGCCCAGTTCAATATAATAGTATATCTCACCGAGAGGGTGAGCACAATCCGACAGCTGGCAGGTCACTTCAAAATAAAGTCCAGGCCAACAGCACAATTATTTCAGCAGTTTCTGGGGCACATGGCTGTAGTTGGTAAGAGATGCAAAATTGCACATGAGACACATAGATGTGTCTCTTTTCTTCCTAGAACCCCACTGCTCCAGATTTCCTCCACATCCAGGTGCTGCAACAGAGGTGGCAACTTTCCCTTTGTGTGAACATGGGTCTGCCACTGTCTGCACGCCCTCCCTCTGCACATGGATGCTTCCCTAATACGGTGGGGAGCACACTTATCGGAAGCTCAGGTCCAGGGCACATGGTCACCAAAACAAAAATGCCTTAACATAAACCATCTGGACCTTCTAACAATTTTCTACTTGCCCATTTCCTACTTGCAAACATCCACTTCTCAAGCCTATACAGGTATGGCTAGGTTATTGACAGCTTCCAGTCTTTCAAGTACAGGATTGTCTGCAGGCCTGACCCCCAGTTTCTACCAAAGGTGATAACAGAGTTCTATTTGGATCAGGTTATGATGATTCCTGATTTCCACCCAAGGCCTCATAAATCTGAAGAGGACAGGCACCACCTAACTCATGTCTGGAGAGCCCTGAATTTCTACATACACTCTCAATAGCTAACGTTTTAATATCTGTGGCATCGTCACATATAAAAAGTTTGCGCACCACTGCTCTAAATTCAGATCCTCCCCACCACCGGAGTAATCAGAATCACTCCCAGTCTCAAAAACTCCATTGCAGCCTGCACGTCTGTCTTGCATGATCTCTTACCAAATTCCATTTCAATCAATTTTACTCAACTCACACAGTTAGCTGTCTCTGCTTTCACTCCTAACTACAGTCACATCCAGGTTCAAAGTTCATCGAGCCTTCCCTTCAGTCCACGTGATTGTTTTAAGCCTATCAGTAGACACAGATGCAAATGTCCTAGCGACAGAACCAGTGTGTCAGCTGCAATGGAAAATATATAAAATGTCATTGTATGTAATAATCATTCACATACTTCTGGAACATATGCTACTACCCTTTTATATGGTGCAGTATTTCTACCTACGATTCAGTCTCCCTGTTATGTCATATGTGGTACATATTATTTATTACAATTGTAAGTCGCCCTGGACAAGGGTGCCTGCTAAGAAATAAATAATAATAATAATAATAATAATAATAATAATAATAATAATAATTTATGCAATTCCCTTTGCTCATGACATTGTACAGTATATATGAAAATACTATATTTATGCAATAGTTTGAGCTTTAACGGATTCTAAAAGAGTAATAGAGGAACATTTAATAGTGTTGTATAAAACAAAATTCTGCAACTGTCTTGTGACAGATTTCTGGATATTCAAAATTCACTGTGTTAGGCAGTTGTCATGCTCACATCTGGATGTTTTTTTTCAAGAGCATATTGCTAAAAGCAAACAGAAGAGCATTTGGATCGATAACAATGAAGTCTGAAATCACTGGAGGCATGGATTACAAGCCAGTCTTTTTTTTAAAAAAGAAATGATGGTAGAAGAGCTTTAATACTGTTCAGTCTATTGTCTGCTTTTAATGCAGAAACCCTCCAGAGAATAAGTCAGGGAGACTCTGTCTGCTGTTTCTCTCATTAGTGTGGACACAGGAGATGCTGCCTGGGTGACTGCCATCTCCAGAACTTAGCTGGAGCTGAATGAGACTTTACTTATGTCTTAATTATCTTGGCTGTAGACGAAAATATTTGTTTAATCATAAATGTAAAGAAATCATCATTAAAGCGATAACAGTAGCTGCAGGTGGGCCAGATGTGGGCCAAAGGTCTATTATATTGCTGTGATAAATGGTGCAAAGTTTTGTACAGATGCTTCTTTAGAGATCTGGCATTTAACTGTCACAAAAGGAAGCAGGTAGCATTTTCATTTGCCAACATGTATTTAAATAAAACGGATAGCTGGCTCCTTGTTTTAATAAGCATAACACAGAAACCTTGTCACACTAAATGGAGGAAACCTAATTGAATATTATAAGGCAATGATAGCCCTGATCTCGTGGAAACAGTACGAGGAAGGATTATCTGTCGCTCACAGCGTGATATGTTTTTCACATCCGCTATGTGGGGTGCTGGCACTGTCAGATTATAACTACAAAATGTAACCTTTCACTTTCCTCAAGCTCATTTACAGTATGTATAGTATTCTGTCTTGCTCAGTAATACATATCTGGAAATCTGAAGCCAAAGTATAAATACCATAGTTTGACAGAGAAAATTAACACAAGTAGAAATTAGAAAACTTTGAAGGGTCATGATCACTATAAAAACTATAAATCACTATGATTACTATAAAAAAATATATAGTAATCTGAATTTAAGTGATTGGGAAGTGTATCTTTCAGCATGCAGTTTTACACATTTGTATGTTTAGTTTATTACATTTAAGTGCTTGCCGTGTATGGGAGCGATTGGTAAGAGAACATGCAATTTGTGTTCCGTCTTATAATGAGAATAGATGTGCTAGTGTGATGGCATTGACTATACTGCTTTATAACCTGTTCTGCTGTATGCAGGGATGCCATATAACAAGGGAGCACTGTATTACTGAAAGTACACCCAGCACTTATTTGTGTATGTAAGGTATGGCATACCACATATGTTGTACCCACCCCACCCTAACCTAAGTAGTAATAACAGTAAGAATATAAAAATCTGTCACTAAACCTAGAAGAAATAGAGGATTTTACAGATGCAGGATATTCTGTATGTATCTTCCAGTAGCCCTCTCCAACAGATCAATGATCATTCTTGTAGCTCTCCGTACTTTGTTTTTCTGTGGTTTAACATATTTGACCGATTAAACAGCCCCTTTTATTGATCTAATTTTGTTTAATTATCTTTGGACACAACCCAAGGTTATTCATCAAACAAAATTGCTTCTTTTAAAACACACCACTTGCTTATGCACTCATAATAATAATAATAATAATAATAATAATAATAATAATAATAATAATAATAATAATAATAATAACTTTAATTTGATATAGCACCCTTCACACCAAGGTGTCTCGGTGCTGCACATAGTAATAATAACAAAACAAAGCAAACAATAAACAGTCAATTAAAAAATGCATTAAAAACAGGTAAAATACAAATAAAAACAAATAATAATTCCCAAGATCATAAAAACAATAATTACAATAAACAGGATCACTGTAAAAAGGCTGCCGAGAACAAATGTGTTTTAAGAGTGGATTTAAAATTCAACACTGATGTGGAGTCTCAAATGCAGTAGGGCAGAGAGTTCCAGAGAGAAGGGGCAACACAGCTAAAACTACGCCCACCAAGAGCAACACATCTTGGAACTAAAGGCTTTAGAAGTCCAGAGTTTGACAATCTGAGCTGTCTTCCAGGGATGTAAGGGCTGAGAAGGTCCATAATGTAACTAGGACCCTGACCATGCAAAGCCTTCAGCAACAGAATCTTGAAGGCAACATGAGAATGAACAGGAAGCCAATGCAAACACGTAAGGACCGGGGTGATATGTTCTGTCCGCCTAGTGCCTGTCAAGACCCTTGCCGCTGCATTTTGCACCATCTAAAGACGATTCAGAGAACGAGTAGGAAGACCAGAAAAAAGAGCATTGCAGTAATCCAATCGAGAGGTTACAAAGGCATGCACAAGGATCTCTGCATCCCTGGGAGACAGAAAACGACAAACTCTGGACATTTTCTTTAGGTGATAAAACGCTGCCTTTACCACAGTAGAAATATGGTTTTCAAATGATAGCCTAGGGTCTAGCTCGACACCTCAAACTGCCAAAGAGACGCCAACAGTGAAATCATCAAAAGAGCAAGAACACCTGGGAGAAGAATACAGCTCGACAAACATCCATAATAAACACCACACCACACCACACCACACCACACATACTTTATAAGCAAGATAGCAAGATTGCCGTTTTGAAGTGTTATCAGACCAAGCTATTGCTTTTCACTACAGGGCAGAAAATGGTCTCTGTTTTGTCTTATAAACGTAATCTCTTTAATTCTCTGTGCATGCAATAAATCAGTCTGCATTTTTTCTGAGTCAGTCAGCCTTAAGAAAAATTGCTTATTTAATTAATCTGAAAATATTGGTGGAATGAACTGATTTCATTTCTTAAATTGAGTTTTAGAAAAACTGAAACACAGCAGAACTTTCTAATAATAAGTAAATCAGAAATGTAAACATCGGTTATCATCCCCTTCATAAATAACACATACAAGTATCTAAATAATATTTGTATCTCCAATAATACTGTCTTAAAACAAGTCTGTTATATATGATAAAACAAAATAAACAAAAACATGAAGTGTTTCTCCTTCGTAAAATAATGGAAAGATAATGTGTTCAAATGAATGCTTTTTGTATTGCTTTGATTACATTTTGTGACCATTAGTTTAAAGTTCAAGTAGTAAAGGCAAGCCAAGTACTGTTTCCATAGTACCTGCCATACTAATATCTTGTGACTGGAAATGCTACAAAATCTATTTACAGACCATTTAATGGCTATTACTAATGCATTTAACCAGCATGCAATAAACCTTTGACAGATGACATCAGAAGTGTTAATAGGATGGCAGCACTCCCTTCATTGTGATTAGCAGTTTAAGCATTCACATTAACATTCTAATGCTTGAGTAACAAACATAATTAAGCGTAGACAAATGAAAATCACACACGCTATTAATGATAATACAGAAATTGTATGATTTTTTTTATTTAGTCATTTAGCAGACACTTTTACCCAAAGCGACTCACAGAGACTAGGAGGTGAACTATGCATCAAGAACTTTTTACGTTTTGTTTGTTTACTATACATTGAAACTTTTTATATTTAAAAGATATTCTAAAACAATGTGTTTTAATCAGAAATATTTCAGATATCTTTCTCCTGTACTATACAATATTATCTTTTGAAAATGTGAAGTGTTTTATTTTAATCAAAATCCTTTTCACTGCCTCCATACAAGTTTCCCTCAATACCCGGTTGTCAGCAATGGGGAAGTGCTACTAGCTGTACATTGCTAATTCTCACATACCTAAAACATTACCTCATGTACCTAATCTCATGCAAGTGTGGAATATTTTTTTTTCAAGTAAAAACATACTGTTGTTGTTTGCAAGCAGCGTCACTAAATTAACCTGTTTCTCCCTTATTCAAACTCAAACCACCAACATGGCATTACCATTTAGTGTTCAATGTAACTTCTGATATTTATTTCTCTTCTGATACTTGTTTTTACATTGAAAAGATGTGAAAAACAAAATGCATAACTCGTTTCCAATAGATTTCATTGCAACTTCCCCGTGTGCTCCCCCCCACTCTGTTTGAATATAATGGCTGCTATTTCATGCCATTATTATGCTAGAATTATGTGTTTAGGTTATTTTAAAAAAATGCTGAGTGACATTGGAATTCAGTATCAATAAACACTACATGATTTCTGCTGTTGTGTTTTAGTCCTATACAAGAGACAAGTTTTTTTTTTGATATTGGAAGAGATGAGATTGAGTTATACAGACTCATTTACTGATTTCATGGTGCAGATGGAAACTTAGTATAAAGTACTTTTTCTCATGTTCCTTAAATTATCTTGTTTGATTATTTTCACTTTTACAGGAACACCAGGACAATGTGATGGGTGGTACCATGCAGAGTGCAATAGCACTACTGAACAACTTGGTTGCCCATAAAGATACAAATCTACAACTTCTCTATAAGGAAGGTATGTAGTTCTAATGATTTCTTCTCTTAATAGTAATTGTAACTTGTATTGCTTTTTAATTTTCTGTATGTATTTATTTCTTTTCAGAACCTTGGGTAATAGAATCAAGTATTTTAAACCTAGTATGTTTGGCTAAATTCAGCATTTTTATTAGCCTTAAAACCTATTTCATTCAAAAAACATTTCTTTAATAAAAACAAGAACTTACCGGTACTTGAGTTTTCAGAGTGTGCATCACTAACCTGTCTGATAAAAACAGGACTTTCCAGGAGTACTTTGTGAAGAATGAATGGGTCAGGAAGCATTACACTATTAGCTCAATATTATCCAAGATATTTTACATATATATTGGCTATGTATTGAGTTTTTATATTGTTTACCGAGAATTCCCACGAATGAGTTGGAGGACTAATAATCTCTCAAGGCATGTATCAATGATAAAAGCAATGCATAATAGATTAGATTAATGGTTACAATCCTAGCTTTGCAATATTGACACTCAGGTTCCCTAACTCAGTGACAGCAGACTGAATCACATTAGCATTCGAGAATGTAGTAAGACATAGCATTGCACTTACTTCAACATGAAGACACTCATGAAATGTGTGTGGGGGGGGGGGGGGGGGGGTTGGTTGTATCAACAGCAAGTCTGACATTTAACATGTTCGTAATGAGCAGTAACTCCTCTACTGCCCGAAGAAGCTGATTCATTAAGCTTTAAGGGCACATTTAAGACACAGCTGTACATTTACAATGCTGATTCTAAATGTAGCCTACAAAGCTGCTTATCCCAATAGTGGTGCGTGACGGAGTACACCCCGCCCCTGTATTATTATTTGTATATATGTATGTTTTGTATTGTTGTTGTTTTTGTTGTTGTTGTTGTTGTTAGTGTTATTATTGTTATTATTATTGTATTTGTAGACGGGCGGACAAAGCCGTCCGTCCCAATCATTATTGTGTTTATGTGCGGGCGGTCGAGCACCGTCCTTCTTTTATTATTTACTGTTTGAGACCAGCAAAAGAGCTGGTCTTGTAATATGTAGTTGTGGAGATGGGGTTAAAACCCCTTCCCTAGAACTCTCGTGGGAATGTGGCTGGAGCCTTAATAAGCTAATTTATTAATAGGTAATTAAGGCTCCAGCCACGAATATAAAAGACCCACTCTTGGCTCAGAGGGGGTTGGATGTTCAGAGGAGGAACGAGAGCGAGAGGAGCGAGAGAGAAAAAAAAAAAAAAACATATACAGGATCTGTGAAGGCATTTGCCCAGCCTGTCCTGTATTGGCTGTTCATTTTGTGTTTGTGATTTGTTTTATTTAAAATATTTATTTTGCTCTGTGACCACAGTGTTTTTGTTTAAATCTTTTACTTTATTTTTTGTATTTAAAAATAAAGACGGTGCAAACGCCATTGCACCCTACCTGCAGTATCTGTTTCAGTTCCTGCTTCTGGCCTAACGTCACCACACACGCCATCCTGTCACACGTGGTGTCTTCGTGGGATCCACCCCAGCCTCTGACAGGCCAGAGAAAGGTACTGCAGGATTTCATTTTTTTTTTTTTTTGTTGAAAAATTAATTTTGAGTGGAGGACCAGGAGGTGAAGGACTGAGAGGAAAGAGGAAGATGGGCAGAAGGCACCAACAACCTCCACAGCGTCCAGCGCCCAGGGAGGGCCGCTGGGTTGAGTACTACCGCCTGGTGGAGACGGCGAGTTAGTGCCCGCTTTGTGAGGAGAGGGGCCATTCAATCCTCAACTGCCCCTGGCCAGGAGAGGAGGAGGGGCGGCCGGAGGGCAGCTGGAAGGCTTGCCTCAGCGTGCTTGAGGCCGAGAACCTGTGCCCTGCCTGCGGGGAACGGAGCCACTGGGGTGGTTGGCTGCCCCGCTCTCCATGAAGAGGAGGAGAAGGAGGAACTAGCGCCCAGACGGGGGGACCGCGGGAATCCAAAGCCAGAGAGGCAGCTGTTCCCATCTCCACCAGCAGAGGAAGAGTGCAGGCTGTCCCCATCTCCACCAGCAGAGGAAGGATGCCTGCTGTCCCCATCTCCACCAGCAGAGGAAGAATGCCTGCTGTCCCCATCTCCACCAGCGGAGGAGTGTCTGCTGTCCCCATCACCACCAGCAGAGGAGGAGTGCCTGCTCTCCCCATCTCCACCAGCAGAGGAAAGGTGCCTGCTGGTTGTGCCTTCAGAGCCGCACCCGTCCCCTGCAAGTGAGGTAGAGCCGCACCCATCCCCTGCAAGTGAGGGAGATCCGCACCAGTCCCGTGCAACAGGGGGAGACTACGCGCTGCTCCCACCTCCATCGCCAGGAGACTACACACTGCTCCCACCTCCGTCGCCAGGAGACTACACGTTGCTCCCACCTCCGTCGCCAGGAGACTACACGCTGCTCCCTCCTCCACCGCTGCCGCCACTAGGAGCAGAGGAACAGGAGCTGCCTCTGCCTCCACCATCTCTGCCAGGAGCAGAGCAGCAGGAGCTGCCTCTGCCTCCACCACCTCCACCGGCAGGAGCAGAGCAGCAGAATCTGCCTCTGCCTCCACCAACGAAGGGAGGACGGCTTGCCGCTCCCACCTCCACCAGCAGAGGTTGAATACCTGCTGGTTCCGCCTCCACCATTGTGGGAGGACTGCTTGCCGCTCCCACCTCCACCACTAGAGGAGCTGCTGCTGAGTTTGCCATCGTCCGGGGATGCCTTCACGTCACCGCCCGGGGATGCCTTCACGTCATCGTCTGGGGATGCCTTCACGTCATCGTCCGGGGATGCCTTCACGTCACTGCCCGGGGATGCCTTCACGTCATCGTCCGGGGATGCCTTCACGTCACTGCCCGGGGATGCCTTCACGTCATCGTCTGGGGATGCCTTCACGTCATCGTCCGGGGATGCCTTCACGTCACCGCCCGGGGATGCCTTCACGTCACCGCCCGGGGATGCCTTCACGTCATCGTCCGGGGATGCCTTCACGTCACCGCCCGGGGATGCCTTCACGTCACCGCCCGGGGATGCCTGCCTCGCACCGCCCAAGGATGCCTGCCTCGCACCACCCAAGGATGCCTGCCTCGCACCGCCCAAGGATGCCTGCCTCACACCGCCCAAGGATGCCTACCCACTTTCGGCTCAGAGGGGGTTGGATGTTCAGCGGAGGAACGGGAGCGAGAGCGAGAGAGAAAAAATAAAAAAAACATATACAGGATCAGTGAAGGCATTTGCCCAGCTTGACCTGTATTGGCGTTCATTTTGTGTTCGTGATTTGTTTTATTTAAAATATTTATTTTACTCTGTGAGCACAGTGTTTTTGTTTAAATCTTTTACTTTATTTTTTGTATTTAAAAATAAAGACGGCGCCATTGCACCCTACCTGCAGTATCTTTTTAAATTCCTGCTTCTGGCCTGACGTCACCACACACGCCATCCTGTCACGTGGTGTTACCATACAAATGGATCAACTGAAGTACCCGTGGAATACCATTTTCACCTCTTAACTGAATGAGCAAGAGACATGCAAACTATTTGTCCCCATCTGTGTGTGTGGGATATGTGATCCATGTTGGGAGTGTTCAGAATTGTCTAGCTCTGCATTGAAACAGAAGCATATTAATGAATATGCAAATAAATAAATATACTGTATATATAAACTGTCCTGCCAAAAAGAAGCACCCCTGTGGTGGTTTCTAGTAGCAAGTTGGTGAACCTTCTACTGCTATTTACGAAAATGATAGTATGGAGAGAACTGGTGGTTCTTACTGTAAGATATTAAGGTTAAACTGTAAATTATCTGTAGAAATATAGCTGGTATCCTTTTTTGTAGTGCTTTAGGGTAAGGATTTTTCCCAGTTGTATTCAAACCAACATTGTTATGTAGTTTTATAGCTTGATGTCTGAAAAATCGTACCCTGCTGCATTAGCAAATATGAATTCCACCTTGCTGTAGGGTCAGTGTAAATAAGGTATTTATTTTCCTCCTCACTTTGGATTTCCTCTGTAGCACTCATTACAGAAGGTTATTTTTAAGACCTTTGTAAAGAGACAGCATCATTATGCAGAAATCAGGTCATGCTTCAAGGAAACTCTTGACCCAGCACTAAAAATAACACTGACAATTAAGGGTATCTCATGCTGTTATGGTTGGTATGTTCCACTTTAGATGACTGAAAAAAAATAATTGGTTCTTTTAGGTGTGAGTGAAACATCTCAGGCACGGGTCTAAGTTAATTTAAGTGTAATAGGAGGTATGAGAGGAGAGAATGTTTGAAATTAATTTTATAATTTGCAAAGACTGCAAAAGCAAAAGATAAGAAACCTCTGGACTAAAAGTGATATTGTTATGAGCAACTGAATTTGCCTGAATACAAGACCTGTTCAATGAATCACCACTAACTATATATTCATATTAAAATGCTTTCCCAATACAAGGTTTTGAGGCACAGCGTAAAATTCCGCTGCACTGAAACCCTAAAAATAGGCTACGGTACCACAGACTAATCTGAAAAATAGCACCGCCCCTCCTCAATTGAACAATAGGTAGGTCATTTGGAGAGGCAATGACCCATGTTGACTAAGTGTCTTGACTTTATATTATATTATTATTATATGACGGATAAAACAAAATATACATCATGGAAAGGATATAATGAACCAAGTTTATTATACAACCAATACAAACAATGATATATAATGAAATAGCCAGTATCAAGCTATAATTTCATCCTCAGGGAGATCCGAAAGGGTAATGCAGACCCTAAATACTCTCCCTTCTTCTCAGTACTCTCCCTCTGTTCCTGGGTTGTTCAGGAAGGTTACGAGCCCGAACTCTCCATCGTAAGAAATGCCCCTGAACATTCACGATATCGCTAATTTCACGGAAATTGTGTATTTGACTGCCTACCATGAAAAATATGAATTATATTTTCCTTACAGTATTGTACATTACTGTACTCTTCACCTCCCCTGTTGATTTCATACTTTCTTGAAGTAGAAGCAGCACTACAGTGGTATTGAGGATAATTTGTGCCAAAATAAAAAAAATACATAACAAATAAATAAATAAAAAACGAAATAAATATATAAATCAAGACATAAATAAATAAAAATTGAAATACATTGCATAGAAAATTTATTTATTTATTTATTTATTTATTTATTTATTTATGTATGTATTTATGTATTTTGGCACTATCTTTTTGCTGTAGTATTTCTCATTAGCATCAATCATTCTGGGAGGGCGGGACAATATGGTAAGTGAATCGATGATCTACTAACTTTGCCTTGGGTTGTTCAGGGTGTGTAGTCAGGGGATGGCATCAGCTAGAACGATGACTGCAGTTAGCTACAATGCTGCGATCAACCATAGAAGAGCTGCAAAAATTTTTTTTTTTCTATGCGTTACAAATCTGTGCAATACAGTGACTTAGAGGAATCTTATCCGAGAACAGATTCATGTGCTTTAAGTCAAGTTGAATGGGAGTCTGTAAAACCAGTTTGAAGTTGTTTTGATATTGGACATTCTCAGTACACCATATAATAATACAATTATAGTGCCAGCTTCAACTGCTCCTACCCAAAAAACTAAACGCAGGAATGATTTGTAATTTACTGTACCTTGCTAAACAAAAGAAAGAACAAAAGGGCCAGGTTACAATGAAGCATTAAGGTAAAACGGGGTGGGTTAACATGTGATAACCAAAATAGTTCCAGTGTAATGTAAACCAAAATTTGTTTAAACATGTTTATTTTTATATATTAACATACTTTTAATTGTAAATATAGCATGTATTTATTAAAATATTAAGTACATTTCTGTATAAACCATACATTTGTAATTATTCCCCTAGCTGTGTTTGGGTTGAGGGCTTCACATTTTTTTTAGCTTCTCCAGGTCTGCAGGTGTTATTGGGGGATAGTGTATTGCTTTGTCATTTTCACTTCGTCTCAGTTTTTTAATTACTGCTACGAATACATTGTTAGATGTGTTAAATATGAAGCATCTTTTGCTAAATTAACTTTTCTGCTGTACGGTGGATCATTCAAAAAGCTATTGATACCAGCTGTCAGACTGATGAAGCTGGAAATGCTGTACTGCTCTCCATCTTTATTTCTTACGGAACCTCTTCTCTTAAAATTCACTAAGGAGACTGTTCAGTTCTTCCTGATGAAGTAAGTGAAAGGTAACAGGTTTACCTTGTTCTTGAAGCCAGTTTTTTATGATGTTCACAGCCCATTTGGAAGCTTTTTTTGTGTTTTTTTTTCCTGTTTCGTTCAAGTTTGAGTTGATTTAGTTCTGTTCCTTTTGTTCCACTGTGCCATTTTTCTTTTAAAGTAAAGTTAATTACTGGTACTTGTATGTTGTCAGATTCGGAGAAATTGATCTTCATACCATTTGTCAAAAGTTTTTCTATTAAAAAGATCAAAATTTGATTTGTGGGTCTGTCATTTATTTATTTTTTTTTAATTAATGATCATTTACAGATATTAACCACTTCAGCTCCAGATGTAAAAATGAAACCCCTTCCAGGTACCAGATTTTGAAAATAATAATAGTAATGTTTTCAAACCTGTAATTGCTATAAAATGTTAACATATGATGAATAATACACAAATAAATGACTTAAACTGTGTTTTTCATTAACCCTTTATGCTGCTGTGTACTACATACCCATATTCAATATAGAGATAAAAACTTTTTTTTTTAACAATGAAAACAAAAACGCTGATAATAACAATAATAATCAGTAAACAGTAATTATCAAATAAAAATAAAACATCAAAAGGTGTGTCAGTATCGACTTGCTCTGTGCCATTTATTGAAATGTTCAATACAACAGAACCCGGGATTGCCTTCGCAACCACTGCAGATTTTTCTTGTGTCTTTAATTTTGTTTTCATTTTCGTAGCAGACCCTATACCTTTTTATGGTGTCTGCTTCACTTGTGTTGGTGGGATAGTCACAAATGCGTGTTCACAGCTACTTTGTGCAGGCATTGTGATGGATCTGGCTGCCGCATTGTACCCAGTGCTATGTTTTGATAGTATTTCGTCACAGTACTGCCATTTCAAACCAAACAGCTTCCTGTTTGCAGCTGGCTTACCTGTAAAGTAGCTGCATGCTCTTCTGTTTGTACTGTTCTTGGTTCCACATCCTCTTCATCATCAGAGTGATAAGTTAGCATCACTGTCGCTGGTATCAAAATCCTCCAAACCAACTTCACTCCCGTTGCTCATTATAGAAAGACCATGTACGTTGTTTAGCTTTCGCTAAAAACTATATAATCTATAACTAAACAAGTAAAACTAATAATAAATAAAAAAAGAATAATTTAAAACACTATATATATATATATATATATATATACTTGTAAAAGCTGAATGGCTTCCTGCAATATATCTCAGTCTTCTAAACGCCCACAGCTAGACTGGAATCGCTACATGACACGCAATTGGAGAATGAAACCTGAAATGCTAGACTGAGAAACCGCTCATAGAATAGAATGGCAAACTTGACGTACGCAGGTATGGCATGATACTGTAAGTGGGTTTTCAATTGACATACGTGTGTACGTCATGGTGTTGAAGTGGTTAAACGTTACAGAATAATGGCTTATGAATTTAAATTCAAAGCTTGTCGTGATGCGTCTGCGTTGAAAGGTTGTGTGGGATTAACTTATGGCTAATAGAACGTAGCTAACCAATCAGAAAGCAGGATTTTTCCAAGCAGGTTTATAATTATCAGTAACAGCTGTGACGTGTGTCCACATGGCTATGTATGTAGCTAAATGGGCAAAGGACCCCAGGATTACTGTGAAAAGATCAGGTGTAGATGAAATAAAAAGTTTAATGTAACAAATATGCTAATAGATCCCATTGATAGAACTACTGTAGTCTTGATTGATAAAGACACTGTTTAGTGTTCCACAGAGGCTTGCCCTTTAGAGTAATGAAGGTGCAATTGTGTATGTAACCTAATTAACAGAAACTGTGTGTGGTATGACAGTGCTGTCTGCTTTTTCCCACATGAGGTTTGGCTTTTCTTTCCCATCATACCAGTGCCAGTGTCTGTTGTATTTAATGGCACTAACAAAATGGTTTCCTGTGTTAAATGTAGAAGCATACAGAAGGTGTTTGTTTGTTTCTATGTGAAACAAATCCCTAATATCACCCAAAATAATACATTGCATGGAACACTGAACACTAAAGGTGGCGACAATCTGTTAAAGTTTGACATTCAACAGAAGTACAGCTACACCTCATCTATTCACAGTAATCCTGGGGTCCTTTGCGCATTTAGCTACATGCATAGTCATATGGACACGCGTCACAGCTGTTACTGATAATTGTACCCTGGCAATAGTTTGTTTCTTTTGTTTAGCAAGGTACAAAGAGTAAATTACAAACCATTCCTGTGTTTAGTTTTTTGAGTAGGTGTGGTTGAAGCTAACACTATAATTGTATTAATATATGGTGTACTGCGAATGTCCAATACCAAAACAACTTCAGCCTGGTGTTAGAAAATGACGATTGTATTTTGTATCGAGTAGAGTGGTTGTTGGACAAAACAGGACAGATATTGGCATGTACAGATGAAAATATCGAGGCAGGTGCAATAATTAACCCTCAGACAATTTGCCATAAAATCCTACACACCTTTGAAATATCAAAGTTCATCAGATGCTTGAGTCATTTTTTGTTCTTTAATCAATGTAGCTGAACAAGCCAAAAAGAGTGCTTTTTCCGTGTTTTCTGACAACCCGTATTCACGACAGATATGCCTGTGTTGCTCCTTTTTTCATTCGATCAATAATTTAAGAAGACATAGTCCGCACTGTTTTATGACAGCGAAAAGTTAACTTCACTGTGGAGATGGCTCCCGTGCTACAGACTGGGGTGTTGACAGTGTGTTTAAAGTATCGATTTTTTGTTATTGTTTAGTTGGGATCCAGGGGCCAGGTTTGTTACAGCCGAAGGTTTGTTATTATGAAGGGCGTTATAGCGAGGGTGTGCTGTATTATTACTGCTGCTTCTCGATTCTACGCTGACTCAGACCTGGCAGACCAGTTAGTAGATAATCGAACACACCAATGGATTGTCCCGCCCTTCCAATATGATTGACGCTAATGAGAAATACCAGAGTGAAAAAATTGTGCCAAAATGAAAAATGTATGAATGAATGAATGAATGAATAAGTAAATACAAAAACCAAATTCATTACATAGAAAACTATATGTATGTATGTATTTATTTATTTATGATGTATTTGTTTCATTTTTTTTTTATTTATTTATTTTTTAATTTTTGGCACAAATTGTCCTCCATACAGTAGCTGTACACAGTCCAGCTCAATGCCATAAATTTGGTTACGACGGCAACGAGGTCAAACAAATACCAGCTTCATGATTGGCGAATTCCTCATACTGTACAATGACATTTCTACATACTACTAGAAATGTACAGTGTGTATACAGAAAAACACGAAAGCTTCGCTTTTGTCATTTCAGGTTTGCAGTTAACATTTCTCCCGTGTTTAATATTTTGGGATTAGAGGCAGCAAAACAAGGTATAAATTACATGATCATTTTAATTGATGTGTCAGCATAAGTTTTAAAGGTTTACAAAACTAAAAAATGTTGCTGAATTTGTCATTCAAGGTTGTTTTTTAAAAAATCTATTTTGTCTGCTTGTTACTTTTTTTGTAGCCAACACAGACCATTTTAAACGTGGTGTTTCCAGCAGAAAGTTTGTTACATTTGTAAAGATTGTTTCGATAGCGAATCAAGTTGCAGTGTACATTTTTAAAGAGTTGACTCAGTAGTTAGGCTAAATGTTTAAATGTTTCAGCCTTGGTTTTTGGGTGATGTTCTTGATGAACTATCAATGATAACACTTAGGCAACTTACATCAGTAGAATATAATGTAAATAGAAAAAGTGTTTTTTTTTTTATATATATATAAAATATCGGTTTCTTGACACTCTGTGAAATTCCTTGTTTTTTTATTGTCATTCGTGAATTTTTTTTAAAAATACAGTGAATTTACTGGGCCCCTATGACTGCTGCCATAATGCTCTTTCCTGTCAGCTGCTTTCATTTACAAATGACCCCCATTTACAATTTGCACATGCATATAAGGCTTGACACACCTTAAAATTCATGGCTAATGAGTGGCGGAGTGCATTGCACGGCAGAGCACATTTTGGCGGTGCTAATACAGCCTTAACTTGCCGAAAGTGTCATGATACATAGGGGCAATTTTAAGGCTGGCGTAAACTCACCGCTATGGCCTTAATGCCATCGCAAACGCTTAATATATGTCCCCCTAAGTTCACTGAAATAGATAAATCTGTAGTTTCCACAGAAGTTCCCTTTCAAGTACGAAATGTAACCATTACCTATTGGGTGTTTACTGCCTAAAGACTCTGAAACCTGAATAGATATCAGGTTATATACCAAGCCTGTGATGCTTGCATGCACAGACGTCAGCATAATCTTTCCTTTCAGAGATCTGAACATGATGGGAGAACCTATACAGATAAGTACTTGTTACGTTTATCTGCATATTACTCGCTATTGTGTATTACACTAATTAATGCGATAATTATTGATGTTGTATTAGTTTTACTAATTACATTAAATTTTTGCACACAGCCTGTTTGTTACCTCCCACAGCGGCCTTGTGCACCGCGTGAAGCCGACGGCTCCTCTCCCCTTCCCAGGGCCAAAGCAACTTCAGTCAGCTCACTTGTACTCTTCTCACAGGCTGCTTAGCTGTGGCTGCTTAGCTGAGTTCAAATTAAAATATTTATTTTTGGAAACGATATTATTATTTTCTGAATTGTAATTGTTTAATTACTGTTTTCTGTGACAGAATTTCTTTCTCTCTTGTGTTTTTCTGTTTTTTTTTCACAGAAAAATGAGCACAGCTGCTGGGCTCAGCAGCTCTGCATTGACCGAGGTACGCACTTCAGCTGAGATTGCTTGCAGTCTCTCCCATAGTATCTCGTTGCCGTCTTGGTGACTACTTGCAGTACCATTACGAAGGCTGTTATGGCTCTAACAAGCAGACATCCTTCAGTCTTGTATTCGTACTGAGTGTGTGGGTACTCGGTTCGGGTCTTGACCCGCCTTTTGGCTGTTTAAGCAGACTAAGGCATCTACTGTACATTACTGTACACTGCAGTTGCTGCTTGCATCATGCCTGGGTTTTATCCCTGTGAGATATGCAAAGCCAGTCTGCCAGTTAAGGATAAGCACGGCAGGTGCTCTTCCTGCCTGGGGCCAGAGCACACCAGAGAAGCACTAATTAACCACAGTTTCTGCGAGCTTTGTGCAAAGTTCTCAAAGCACAAGCTGGAGAAACGTGTGTGTCACAGCTCTGCAAAGTGTGGAGTGTCCATTACACAGTACGTTTCCCCATCACCCTCTGTTAAGGCGGTGGCTGCGCAGTCTCCACTTAGCCACTGTGCAAAGGGAGAGCAGGCGACGTGCCTGGGGAAATAGCCCATGTACGAAGCCGTCGTCACAGTCTTACTCATCCTCCTCTGCCTCTCCTCCTTCTCCAAGGAAGAGGAAGAGTCATCGATCCAAGAGATCGGTAGACTCAGAACAGCTAGAGAAACCCTGGGCAGCTGTTTCCCATCAGGGAATGGTGCTTGCAGAACTGCTGCATGACCACCCCCTGTCCCTTTGGGGCACCAAGGGACTACAAGCACAGACTGGCAGCAGGATGATGTGCTGTCCATCGCCGCCTCTGATGAGGTGGGCGAACAAGAGCTGGCATGCACCTCTGAGGTGGAGTCAGACAGCACATCCCCTGAGGTTAGGCTCTCCCTGTCAGCAGAGCTTCTGCCACTATTAAAAAGGGCTACTGCAGTTTTGCAAGTGCCCTGGCTTATAGATGAGACGAGACAGTCCATCTTTGATGATGAGCCTGCTGCCTCTCCCTTGTTCCCCCCAGTGTACCCGGATTTTCTTTTTGAAGTGCAATCCTACTGGGGTCAACCGGCTACAGCTCCGGCTGTTCCCCGGTCGATGGACATGTTGTACAGCCTTGTGGCAGAAATACAATGATTCTTGGTTGTTAATCTCCCTCCCAACCTGTGAGGGCGCTAAGCAGTTTCCTGGATGGGCTGGCCTGACAGTTCTTTCTCAGGGTTCAAGGGAAGTCGGCCAGCCAGGAAGGGGGTGGAACTCTGTTGCATTGACCCGAAAGGGAAACGACGTGGTAGTCGCAGATTGGAGGGTTGGCTGCACTCGTTTACCAAGGGGTCATATGTGACGGCATAAAATAGGGCGGAGAGACGCAATCTGTTCCTTCGCTTTGGTTTGTGTTTTGAACCTGTAAAGACTGTGAGAGACCCAGTGAGATAACAGTATTGTGAGTGCTTTGTTTGTTTGTAATTTGTCTTGTTTCTAAATTACTAGACGGCTAACACATCCGGAGCTATCACCAAGAGCCAGCACAAAGCCGGAACAGCACTGCACTACTGTCACAAAATAAACTGCATCACCCACCACAAGCACTACTGCACGCACCCAGGACTGGTGACCGTGTTAGTATTATTGTGGGGCGGATATAGTGTTTATTATTTGGGACTGCAACCCGTTGTTATTTACTCCGTGCAACACACATTGTTGTGTATTGCCGGGGTCCTATTATTTGGTCACCAGACCTGGATATAATAAAGCCCCTTTTTCCAACTGGATTATAACTCTGTCTGTTTAATCACACACTGCATCACTTCTGCACCTGTATTCACTTAACCACTTAACCACTTTTCCACAAGCCTGCATGAAGTGGAGAAGCTGGGTTTGGCCCCATTTCCACCAGCAGAGGCTTCTATTGCCGCTCTGGTACAGGCGTCTAAACTAGCGCTCCTGACCAAGGATGCTAGCTGCCCTAACAGTGTCGGGTCTCAGAGGTGATTCTGAATCGCGCTTACTCAGCCGGTGAATTTGCCGTGTGGCTGGGTAATTACAACAGCATACTGGTAGCCTACCAGGCCTGTTTGTTGAAATCGCTTTTGGAGAATCACAGCCCCTCACCACAGCAGCTAGAGGAGCTGCATTTGAACAAAAACCTGTTCCGTGTCTCCAGAATGAATGGGCAGGCTGTGGGCAGGAACCTGGCTGCTTTGATAGCGCAAGAAAGCAGCTTTGGCACTGGGGCATAGGGGCTTTGGTCCTACGGTGGATAAGATGCTACAGCACTATCACTGCGCATGGCAGTCCACAAAGGAGCTAGTGCGTCTGCTAACCAAGCGACCACCCCCAGTACTCAAACCTAAAACTCAAGGGCATTTGGCATTCTTGATAAAGGCCATATATGCAGCACGTTCGTTGTCATATTGTTTGTCTCATCCAGGAATTTATTTTATTACTATGGAGTCAAAAGAAAATAAACATGCCTAATTCAGATCTAAAATTCTAACTGCGTTTAAAAAGTAAGCAGTAGGTTGTTTGAACTGAGGTGGCGGTGCTAGATCGTACCTGTACTGATTTAATGGGCACTGTGGCAAAGTAGTAAGTGGTACGTGCAGGTGCAGGGGTGATGCAGTGCAGTAATGAAACACAGAGTTATAATCCAGTTCGGAAATTGTTTTTATTGACCAAATAATAAATCCCCGGCAATGCACAACAATGTGTCTTGCACAGAGTATATAACAACAGGTTGCAGTCCTCAATTATAAACATAAATATCTATCACAATATACTAACACGGTCACCAGTCCTGGGTGCGTGCAGTAGTGCTTGTGGTGGGTGATACAAGTTTATTTAGTGACAGTGGTGAAGTGATGTTCCGGTTCAGTGCTGGCCCTTGGCGACAGCTCTGGAAATGTGTTTTAGCCGTCTAACAATGTACAAGACAAGACGTTTTACAGTCCCCGTATTATTTTACCGTCCTTCTCGGTTCTACTCACAAAACCAAGCGAAGGAAAAGATTGCGATTCTCCGTCCCCTTTATGCTATCACGCATGACCTCTTGGTAAACGAGTGCAGCTGTCTCTACTATCTGCAGCTGCTACGTCGTTTCCCTTCTGGGTCAATACGTTCCTGCAACGGAGTCTCGCCTTCTTCCAGACTGACCGACTTCCCTGCCCAGGGAAAGAACTGTAAGGCCAGCCCGTCCAAAGACTTCTCCTTTCGCTGCTTAGCGCCCTCACAGATTGGGAGGGAGATTTACAACCAAAACTCATTGTATTTCTCTCACAGGCACATAAGGACCTTTTTATTTTATTGTGTTACATGTTCCCATTTGATGCTGCAACTGTTTACGTAAGGTGTGTGTAGTTTTATTTTTTTTAAACCTTTAAATTGCATTCCCTGCCTCAAGATGGCTTCCCATTTACCTGCATGGACCTCTCAGAACTACATTTCCCATCATTCTCCTGCTCACTGGTAAATCCATCTCAGTTACATATGTAAGCAGAAGGATGATGGGAAATGTAGTTCTGAGAGGTCCATGCAGGTATATGGGAAGCCATCTTGAGGCAGGGAATGCAATTTAAAAGTTTAAAAAAGTGATCAAAATGTAACACAATAAAATAAAAAGGTCCTTATGTGCCCTTTAACTTGGATACAACCGACAGGAATACTTTCAAGTTTGTTTTCTCAAAGCTGTTGCTTGTTTTACTTTCTGTTGAGCAGCCTCTGTAGTAGCCTTTTGTTTAATGTGTGATTCTGAAGCTAAATAGCAATTGAAAGTATTTTCTCCAAAGTCACATTATAAGACGTGCAAAATAATTTATCTTCATCTGCATGTAAAGTTTCTTTGTGAAATTTTTTGACACGATCCTCAGCCAAAATATACACTTTTTATGCTTTGTCCTCCATTTTTGGTATTTTAGTAACCTAAATCAAAATAACAATGCAACAATGACTTTGTCCCACCTCTTACTGTACAGTACAAGTCACAGAAAAACCACTACACTACAGATGCACTGTTAGGCTAATTTAAACATTGCCATGTGAACAGTAAACAAGAAAGTGAATCGCTTTGGAGTATTTTTTTAAAAATTGCATTTGTCTAAGGATGTTTTTTGCCTAAGTGCAATGCACACAGGACAACGAAGTGATAAAAAAGCCTAGCTACAGAATTAAGATACATAGTCTGTGTCACTTGCGGTGTGCAGTAGTTCATTTAAATCGGGTTTCTTTTTTTTCTCTCTGTACTAGTCTGGTTTGCATTAGCCCCTAAAAAGGTGAATGTCATGGTGACCCCTCAATTTCCAGATTTTTCGTGAAAGTAGGTAGCTCCCTACTTATTGGCCCAGGAGACTGGTTTTCAGCCCTGATACGGCTCCTGAGCGACCAGCCACGGAGACTGCCCAAGCGCCAACCTGCTCAGGGAGGCACGGGGGACCTGATGGCATTCCAACCCATCAAGCCTACAACTCTGGGTTTGGCCCCTGAACGGCTGCATTTAAGCCGTCTGGGTCTGTCCAATAGGGCCATTGACACCCTGCAAAATGCCAGAGCAGCGTCCACGCGTTCCCAGTAAGGGTGAAAGTGGGGCGTCTTTCAGACATTGTGTCTGCCTCAGGGTTTTAACCCCATGACCTGTCCCATGGCAGTTATACTGCAATTTTTGTACAAACTTTTTGACAAGGGGAAATCCCCCTCCATGTTAAAGGTGTATCTGGCAGCCATTTTGGCTTGACATGTCAAAATTGACTCGTTTTCCCAGGAGCTCACTTCTTGGCAGGGTTAGGATCGGGTTTTAAATTTAGGCCCTAGCAGACCTCTTGTGTGGGCTACTCCCCATACCTTTACTACAGAGGTTCCCAAACTTTTTTCATGCACGACCCCATTTTGAGACTTAAAAAATGTATGTGATCCCGGAGGTCAGCCAGGAACTTGCAAAGCTGTGGGAAGGATTCATAGTTTGACTTAAATAGATTATTCTTCCAGAAAGCCATGTTTTTTTACGAATGCTGTGAATCGGTCACTCAGCTGACAGATGTTGGTGTTCTTTCCTTGCTAACCTGCATTCAGTTGATTCAGTTTTGCAAATATATCTGTGGCATATGCAAGAAGGCACGTCTTATTTTGATCACAGAGAAAATCAACAAATTCCGTTTTCTTGCAGTCCATTGCATAGGCAAGCAGGTCTTCTCTCAATTAAAAAAATCATTCTAGTACCCATCCTCTTGAGAGCCAACGAACTTTAATGTGGAACAACAACACGTTGTGATCGGACCCCATGTCTTCACACAGTTTTGCAAACAGACGTGCTGCAAGACTTCAACTAGCTCTGTGCTTAAATCTTTAGCTGCCTGTTGCTCTCTGTGGATCATGCAGTGAGTCATGGGATCGAACAGGATATCGTTGTCCTTTATGTAGCCATGTGCATTCTTGTGTCCTGGAAGAGGGAGACAGAACAGAATGTCTTCGAGAATTGCACCCTCCCATAAGTATCACACAAAAGCTAAGAAATGTGCATCACGCGCCCTCAGTGCTCAAATCAACTTAAAGTTCAAAAGCATCCATGTTTTTCAGATGTTCCACCAGCATATTTTCTTGATTTGCTGCTATCGCCTCAATCCTTTGCTTCACAGTGTTTGGCTTCATGCTTTCGCTAGATAACACCTTGTGACATATTGGGCATTTTGGCTTTTCTTTGTTCTTCACAAATACACTGGTGAAGCCATACTCAAGGAAAGCCTCATCGTATCTGTGAGCACGTTTCTTGCCCTCCTCTTGTTTCCATTCATATTAAAATCAGTACACTCACTGTTGGAAGTTGATGCTCTTGTAGTGTGGAAGCAGGAGAGATACCGAGGTGGCTTCCCACGACCCCATCTGTTGATCGTGACCCACAGTTTGGGAACCGCTGCTTTACTAGGTTCTACAGACTTAATGTTGGTTTTGGAACTAGAGTGTAAAGGGCAGCTTCTCAATTGACCCTTACGACACAGGCATAGAGGTGAGTTTCTCCCTCAAATTTTAGCCCTAGCTACTTGTTACTGGGGTTCTGTGTGGTAACATACAAGGCAGCCTCTCAGTTTGCCTTGAAGCATTCCAGTCGTTCTGCAATATTGCCCTTGCGACGGCTTGGGTACACTCACCCATATAGTTATGGTTACATTTCGTACTTGAAAGTGAACATTAGTTTCTTATCATAGCCCTGATTCCCTGAAATAGAAAAGCAGCCATTAACCTCCAAGGTCGCTGCATCCATGATTGCAGCAGGCTTGAAGGAAAAATTACGATGAGGTCTGTAACCGCAGTGCTTTTATGTCCTCGGGAGGCTCCCCAGGCTCGATGAGCAGCTTTGATAGCAGCTTATTCAGGTTTTGGGTGTTTCGAAGATAAACACCCATATGGTAATGGTTACATTTCTATTTCAGGGAACCAGGGTTATAATAATAACCTAACGTTATCCGCTATCTTACTTGTAGAGCTAGAGGCACAGTGATACTTACCAAAAGTAAGATGCACACTTCACCAGGTTTTAATATTTTGACTGTAGTAAAGTAATTGGATGTTGATGAGACAGATTAAAGTAGTTCTGTTTTTTTTTGCCATGATTTTCAAGCAATACCTAGAATTATGCCATAATATTTAACAGTTTTCACGTAAGTCTGTTAACATGCCTTTATATTAATTTGAAAAACAGTTGCAGGGGAAGAAAACACAACACAACACTGAGGGAAGCAGTTTAAACAGTACAGAGGTTTTTGTTAATATTATTAATGTTTAAATAGTGGTGGGCACTATTCATGCCGGTCAGAAATAGACATTATAAAGGGGTTCATTTGTATGCTGTACTATTGGTTTAGATGGGGACCATGTATACAGGAACTGACAGACTTGTTTCAGCAGCACTGTGTTCAATATGTTCCAGCCAGTGATCCACTTCCCCTTAAGATCAGAGGTAAAAAGAATTTGAATGTATTTAGGTAATCCCATGCATTGTGTTCTCTGTCAAGATGGTAAAATAATAAGCGATTGTCTCAACATCGCAAAAATACCAGATAGGCACACGGAGAACTATGGAAAAACCAAAAATCGGTATTGTATTTTGGTTATGATTGGTGACCAATTTTGGCGTATTGTAAACATACCCAAGGATGCCTAAATATGCTTCTTAGCCTTGCAGTAACTGAATGAAGTGCTATCCCCTCAGCGTGGTAACATTTAAATAATCACATAGAAATATTTTCAGAGCTGCAGTAATGGGGTTATAAAATGTTGAAACTATTGTTTGCAGCTTATTCAGGTTATTCAGAAAATTGTTTCTAATATGGAGGACCCAAGGGTTGTCAGCTGAGAGAAGGGGTTGGCAAACATAAAAATGCCTTCTAATAATGTGTGGCAAGATGAATACTTTGGATCAATTTATAACCCTGCAGGCTTGAGCCAGTGCTGCTGTTTACTACTAGCTGAAAATATTCTGGACAGTTAATTTCCTTTGCACATGTTGTACATCTGTGCAGGTTTATTCCAGATCCTTGAGCAGCACAGTGATCACAAGCACAGATTAAGTGTCTCACAGATTATAAAACAAGCACTTTGCGTGGTACAGTGAGTTGCATATTATAAAAAAATTAGCAAGAAAAAAATGCAGTTTTGAGCCGAAGATTAGCAGTTTCATTGGAGATTTTTGTTGGTGCTGTTTGATTTAGACGATTTTTTTGTTCCACTAAAATAACTAACAAACCTTTTTTTTTTACAGTCTTCTGAAACCACAATGATGAGCAACTCAAGCCATCTGTTACTATTTATAAGATATATATTTTTTCTTTTTAATAAGAATGACTAATTGTTATTCTGCCCTGTTCAATAGCTGATAGAAATGTGTTTTAAAACCCCCATTGTTGAATTCAAAGGAGGTAATTAGAGCTTTTGATGTGGCAGGTGAGGAAACTAGCAACTTAACAAAGGCATTTTTGTATAGAATGATTACAGAATTATTCAAATTGACATTGAGGCAATTAAAATGGGAAACCAGGGTCATTATGTATTGTTTATTATATTATATAATAACATTGTAATCACTGTTGTAGAATGGGGCCGCTGTTGCTTTAAAGGGTACATCAGCACTACTTGAAAAATACAACATAAACTATCCCACCGTGCTGTTCCGAATGTATTTGGTCATTGTATAATAATCCGTATGCACCCAAACATCTGCATAATGCCACACTGCTATGTCCAAAATCACTGTTCTGAAGTGTTGTATTAGCTATATTACCTCCGTGTGGAAACACACTAGTCTGTGTGACAAACATGGTGCGTCTCTCTTTTTCCATAAGGAAGGAACTTGCTTTTCGTTTTGTGTAGTAGACATCTTTCGCATTGTACATGTTTTCTTCGCATGTTGTATTTTTATGTATTATTGTGATTAATGTTGCAGTCAATAAAAAAACAAACAAACAAAAAAAAAAACCGTCTGTGCTGTGTAAGTGGTTGTGGGGAAAAGAAAACCCAAGACAGAGTTGTTCTCATTTCTAACTAATGAAGGGACCTACCCACAATTAGAGCAGCACTGTGTTATTTCAAAATACACGCCCAAAGTCTTAGATATAGCTCCAGCTGATTCGGAATGTTTGCAGAATGGACACGTATCAAATAAACTAGCAAATGAGATTCGGAAACGATGTATTTCCTTTCGGAATGAGGTCTTTGAGGATGATCTGACCTAAAAAAATAAATACTGCATTTTTTCATCTTTCATATTTGGTTTTCATTTGCATTTCCTGACACAACACATGCACAATCATCTACATACCGTTGAGTGGGAAAGTCGAATTTGGCCACAAATTCCATCTCCCTATCAGTTTCTGAACAATCTGATGTCGAAATATTGTCTGGCATTATTTCGGACATTCCCTGTGTACAGTCACACTCTTGGCATTTACATTGCCAACTTCATTATGCTGCATGATGATTTAACTGGTTGCGTGAACCAAAGGGTGGTGTTGGCCGACAACATTAAAATTACCACATTTTTACATATCATCATTCAGTAAAAATTAAGTATAAAAAGTAAAGCATAGGTTATATATAAGTACAAATGTCAAAAATCTTTCCAACATTATTCATTGTGGCTTGTTTTTTGGCAGGACTGGTTGACCACATCAGCAGTGTGTTCATTGAGACAACCGCTCTGCTCTTGGAAAGCGAAGATAAACGCAGTTTAACGAATGGCGGCACTCCTCTGCTTTCATTACTTGACATTTTACAGAGTATGCTGAGGCACACTTCCACGGTAGTGCGACTGGCTCTACAGGTACTACATTCTTTGTGATTTTAATTGTCTAAGGGTACATGGCAACAGTTTATTTAAAGGTGTAGTGTCCTATTTGTGTTGATTTTTTAAATATAGTTTTTGCATGGTTAATAATATTGTTACATTACTGTTTTGTACATGTCAAGTCTATAGCTTTTACTGTGTAACAAAAACATTACTTGGTGATATTATCCCCCTTTTTACTGTGCTGTACTGTAGTAGAAGGAACGTGCCTATTTGTCTTGCACGGTATGTCCCCTGAGTAAGTCGAGTGCACATTTTAAGGGCATATAAAAATAAGTGTTATTTGACTTTGAAATAAAACTCCACTACGTATATCATATAGCTGTGTCCAGTATTGCATAAATGCTTTATATTAAATATTGCTGTTTAATGTTGGAATAATCTGGTCTACTGAGATATCGTGATTTAGGTAAACAATGCATTGATTGCAGTTAGTTTAACAAGAAACAAGGATGTTCAGGTAGTGTGAGCATTACCACAGTTTGTTTTTATTACTGCATGTGTTCATGTGCATCACGCATGATTACAATATCCACTGTTCCTTTTCTTTGTATAATCTGGGCTAGTGCAGGTGTGCAGACAAAGATAGGCTTCAAAGGAATCAACCCCACCTTTGTTTTTTAAAGTTTTCTATAACACAATAAGTGCAAATTTATATAGATAATGCCTGTCAGTAATTTTTGTATTTCATGGTTATACTGTTTAGTTTCTTTTTGGGAATTGAGAAAATGCCTTAGAGTAAGTAGTGGGTTGAGAGAAATATAATGTTACTTGTCTCCACATGTTGCTACAACTGTTTAAATAACATACCTGTAATTTCTCTTTTCATTGTTAACATCCTGACAACTTTTTACACTTATAACTTTAAAGTCTGTTTCAAATCTGTTTTCAAAATGTCCTCTCTAGTGCACTGGGGTTTGAGATCTGTCCTCTAAATCACTGCAGGAAAAAACACACAATATAACAAGTGCTCTGGCTTTTCTGTTCCGTACCACATCAAGGATCGTTATTGCGGGGCTCCTGAGTGGCGCATCCAGTAAAGGCGCTCCGCGCGGAGTGCAGGATGTGCCTTATAGCCTGGAGATCGCAGGTTCGAATCCAGGCTATGTCACAGCAGACCGTGACCGGGAGCTCCTAGGGGGCGGCTCACAATTGGCTGAGCGCTGCCCGGGTAGGGAGGGCTTAGGTCGGCAGGGGAATCCACAGCTCACCGCGCATCAGCGACCCCTGTGGCCGATAGGGCGCCTGTGGTTCTGCAGTGGAGCTGCCAGATCTGTGTTGTCCTCTGGCACTATAGGTCTGGTGGCATTGCTGTGGATCTGCAGTGCGAAAAATGACGGCTTGGCAGGAGCACGTTTGGAGGACGCGTGTTCCAGCTGCCATTTCCCGAGTCGGCGGGGGGGGGGGTTGCGAGCGGTGAGCCGAGGATACAGATAATAATTGGGCTTGCTAAATTGGGGAGAAAACCGGGGTAAAAAATTGGCGATGACTTTTTTTTATTGCTGTGTTACCTTGACAATGTGGGCAATAATCCTAACACTATCAGAGCACCAGACCATTTTGAAAAGAGCTTTGAAACAGACTTTAAAGTTATAAGTGTAAAAAGTTGTCAGAACTTTTGATTCTGTCTATTTAAAAATAACTGTTGTTTTTAAGTCGAGAGAGCAGCAGTTCCATGTGTCGTCAAGGTACTGATATCATTGTGAGTAGTAGAGCACTAAATAAAGGATAGAGTTTTGCCAACTGTACAGCTATGGCCAAAAGTTTTGCATCACCTAGGATTTTAGGATTGAGACATTAATAAATATAAAAGTATACGAACATATTTTAGTTGCTTTATTTAACATCATGTAATCAAAGGAACTACAAAATGATATCACAAAAGTCTACCAGAAGCCATAATAGTAGTACAGTATTTCATGTTAGATTTGAAATGTCACATTTGTTCATTTGTCAGTTTTTCATCAAGTATATGGAAAACTACAAAGCAGTATGTAATTCAATATGTTAAAGTAACATTATTCAGCTTCAGGTTTCATTCAACTTTATGACGTAAAAGTTGTTAATTCTATAGGATGATGCAAGTTTTGGCTATATCTGTATATAGTAAAAAATATTCAGTGTATATTATAATTAGGGCTTCTGATTTTAGGTTTTAACCGATAAAAAATGATAAAACACCACCGATACAAAAAAAAAATGAAATCATGGTGCATATCGAATAAACACCGGAAAAACACTGGAAATGGTTACTCGGTTTGTTGACTTTAATCCTTTCCCCGCTTAAAAATAAATAAAATTTAGTAACCTACCAAAAAAAAAAAAAACCTTTATCAGTTGTTGGTCAATGTCCCTCCTTCCTGACTTGTATCTCGCATTGATTTGTTCTGAATACTTTAAACCCACCCCAACTACTGAGTGGGAGCACATTCATACATTTCTATTGGAAGATTGTAACACACATGCAAGATTTGAAACAAGATTACAATTACTAGAAGCGGAGGATTGTTCTTGCTTGCGCGATTTAAAGCTATATTATAGTTCCATCATAGGGAGTGTTTACACGCTAGTAGAATTTAGAACTTAATTAAAATTGGTGTCAGTGTAAAAAAATGCCTAAACACACAGAAACCCCAGAAGAATATGTCCGTGACCATAAGGATTTCGTTGTGGAAGACAGCAGAAAGAAGGTACAATTGAAGTGTGCAAGTACTGTCGAGTTACTATACATGTTGTGACAGAAAAAAATGGCCAAGAATTTTGGAAAGCAATAATTTCATACAGTAAAAATTAAGCGAAAGCCCCCCCCCCCCCAAAAAAAAACGATTTACATTAAACTCAAATAGCTAAAAATAAGCACTGAAAAATGAAATTAATAAAAACTGAAAAACAGAAGCCCTAATTATGACAAAATATACATTTATTATATAACATGTGTTTATACTTGTGAGTTTCCAATATTGCTCACATTTAAAAAATAATAATAGTTCCCCTAAAACAGACTTAATATTCTCTAATTAATGAATAACTTGAAGGGGCAATCCTGCAGGTTAGTAATTTGTTGTAAATATATTGTTGCAATGCATCAACGTTGGGAATGGCACCTGATTAAAAATGAGCTTCTTCTTATAGGTCACTGTCTGACCGTGGAAGAAACCCATTCTAAACCATCTTCGACTGACATTTCATACCTCCTGCTGGTATCCATTTGTATCTCAAGTGCTCAACAAGATCTTTTTCATTTCTTCTGCTCTCATTAAGGCTCAGAAATCGGATGCAGGAGGGGACACCCAGACCGCAGAAGACCTTCTGCTTATCAATAAACCCCTGACAGACTTAATTAGCCTGCTTATTCAGCTGGTAAGAACTGCCTTGTTTAGAAGTCTAATGGAATGCTGCAGGAGTTGAAACTACTCTGCTCATTTTATATCTCACTGCTTGAAAGGTTCCCTTAATTTATTTACAGATCTTGCTAGAGTAAATTAACAACAACTTATTCTAGGGCTGTGTTCATAGGTTTGAAGATTTGTTCGCTAGCCAGGAATTTGAAGATAGTTCTAAACTTTGACACAGTCAGATGATTTTTCTTTTTTTTTTTCTCTCTTAACAGAAACCATTTTACAATGTGTGAATACTATAAATCACACATTAAATGTTACTTGCATGCAAAATTTGATCATTTGATTTGTATAATGTCTATTACTTAAACAAAAGTTGTTGTATTAAAATCAACTGCAAAATTGTTATATGTAGCAACTCTATATGGCGGTGCCTTGCATTGGAGCAGGATATTATGCCAAAGCAGTAGGTGGTAGCGTCTGTATTGCTTCAATAAAATATGTACTAATGTACATGACGTAAGAGAAGTGTTACGGTTGAATAAGTATCAGTGAGGTGTATCCTTACCTGTTACTCCAGCAATGGAGCAACATGGCGTGGTCTCAGCCCATAGAGATTCTCAGTACATCTGCACGTGAACTACTTTGTGCACTTCCTGTGCTTCCATACAAATACCCCTTTTACTCTGCACGTGAAGTGATTGTGCCATCCTTGTGTCTAAATACAAATATACATTTTATAACACTCGTGCTACATCACCCCACATTATATCCTGTGCACCAACACATATACACCAACATTAATACACCACACGTAACATATAAACATAAAATACACACAGGGGTGGGACACTCTGCCACAACAACGTATATTTTTTAATTATATAAAAATTCATTACTGTTCTATATTTTTTTTTCGTATTTTTTAGCTACTGGTACATGTGAATGTTATATTCCATTTATATGGATTGCCTGTAAGATAATATGATTTTCAGTCAAATATAAACTAGAAGTTACGGTGACAGTAACCAGGAAATTACGCAAAATAGTACTATTGAAAGTTTTAACCTTCATTCGGTAATGTGTTCCGAGCCTTCGAAGGTCAAATTGTGCCCTTCTACAGCCCTAGTTTATACATGTATATAAATCATGTGAATCACATTGGCTTCAGTCAATGCTTTTTTATTATTATGCTAGTCTTTCCAATTTTCACATTTTGTTTCAATTCCTTTTGAGTCTAACAATTTCCATTCTGCACTGAAATGCACAGGCCCTAATGCTTTGCTTCAATGCAGGAAGCAATGCAGCAAGCCTGTGGGTAAAATGCCCGCATTTATAAATTGGCTGTTCAGATAGGATTGAGGGGAGGGGTGTACATTGTGCCAAGTATTGCTGAATAATATAAATAGTCTCACATAAGTATTGCATTTTAGTATTTCAGGGATATTTTAGGATTGTGGGGACCGAGTTGCTCTGTGGTGGTGATGGGATTGGAAGCATTTTACCTCTAGTTTGCTGGTTCATATTCAGTCTAGGTTGGTTTTATATATCAGGATATGGGCATATATGGTGGAACCTGTCTTTCTTTGTATGGTGGGACGGGGGAGATATAGAACCAGTTGAGGACACTCAAAATATTCATGCCAATTCTGGAAGGATGCAACAGACCAGGCAAGAGTGGGGTATACAAAATATTGTACAGTTATTTTCTTTTCAAGCCAAATGTGACATATGTTGGGTTTTGAATGTGGTTCTTAATGGTAATTATTATTATTAAAATGGCTCTATTCTAGTTAGAACTAATACATTCTAAGCCAACAAAATGTATGACTAACTCACACTGATGTTAAACTCAGTGTTATACAATTGTTTGTGATTAAAGGGCGATTTCAAGCCTACCGATGCATTGGTAGAAGATGGTCTTGAAAAAACAGTATAGAACAACCTGAAAGACGAAACGTGCCTCCCACACCTGTTACAACACCCAGCACCATTTAAAAAAAGTGTGTATTTGAAGCCTGTAAAGTCGTGTAGGACTACAGACCAACAAATCAACAGAACTTCCAGAGCCACCATAATCTTATATTTTCTTTTTACAATGGAGATGCTATTGAACATATAGAACTATATAGAACTAAGAGCATATTGATCTTTTTCTTTTCGGCTGGAGTAGGGCTGACAAAACAGATGCAGTAAACTGAAAAGATGCTACTATAGAAAAGATCAGATAATCCCCAGTGGTAATCAACTGCACTCAGAATGGAATTCAATTATTTGCTTGTACTGTTTCGAGCAGTCTGGGAGGATTTTTAATCAGAGCAGCAAGTGTTGATGCACAGCAGGGGAACAAGAAGGGGACATGTTTAGATTAGGTGGATAAAATTGATTGATTAGGTGGATAAAAGTGCATTTATGATTCAGTGCAAGGCAATGAAATTTCCATTGTGTTTTGTGGATAATATTCGGATAGCTTCTCATTCAATATTTTGATTACAAAACATTGGTTCCCTGGAATACGTTAATTGCCCCAATAAGTCAAGTAAGGCTTAATCAATGTGACCACTTATAAGACGATTGAGACATTCACAAATTTGGTTAAAAAGGGTTTGTCTGATCTGAATAAAATCAGATAAAGGCTAAAGGATAGTCTACTACAGGGGTTCTCAAACTGGGGGGTCATGACCCCCAGGGGGATCGGGGAGATGTCTGAGGGGGTCTGTGACCGAGTGCTGTTGAGTGGCCTGTGAGTGGTGATGTCACTGACCAGAAACAGGAACAAAAACAAGGAATGGTGGTGGGTGAAACTGAACACTACGGCATTCAGTGCTTTTATTAAATAATAAATAAACAAAAGGTTTAAACAAAAGGAAACAAACACCAAACAAAAAGGCGCGATGGCCAAACAAACAAACAGAAACAAGTATCTTTAAATATAGCAATTGTTTTCCGCTCTCGTTTTTCACTCTCCTTGCTCGCTCTCCCGTACTCTCCTCTGTACACTCTCCGCCTTAGCGCGGACAGCTGGAGGCTTTTATATTCTGGCCCAGGGGTTAACTAGCTGTTAATTATCTTATTACCCCTCAGCCACAGTCTGCACGAGTTTAGTAAGGATGCGTGACTGTCAGCTAGTTAAATAATCAGTAGCTGATCAGCCACGCATCCTCACAAGGTTTTTAAAATATAAATACAAAACAATAACAAATACGCGGCGCTTTGATCTGCGCCGCAAACAAAAATACAAATAATAATACAAATATATATATAGGGGCGGGACACTCCGCCACAGGGTCGCAAAGGATTTGGTGGATTCAAATATATATATATATATATATATATATATATATATATATATATATATATATATATATATATATATATATATATATATATATTCTTTTTTTAATTACCTTTATGCACATTCCTTCCTTCATATCTGTGGGTCCCGCCTGTATCGTTAGGTAACCAGAAGTGGCTTAGTTACAGATATACTGCCGTTTTTGGAGGTTATGCGCTAAAATGTGAAGGGTGAATGGCGAGTCTCTAGAATTGGGTCTGATAATATGTGGTCCTTTCCTAGACATTTCTCACCGATTTATTCTGGTAACCATAAAAGAGAGGAGTCAATCAATGAAGCAAAGATCAGTTAATCTCATATGGGTCAGGATTCACGCCAAAATAGCAAACGCTGCCTATTCCCTTACTTAACGATCATTGTCTCTCTCTCCCTCACTCACTGCTATCTTTTTTCTCTGATATGCACTCTCGCTCTGTCTCTTCTCCACTCCTCAGACTCATTTTTGGGGCTCTTTCAGTGCTTCATAGCTAAGGCCCTGTCTTTCAGCCTTTCCCTCTGTCCCTCACAGTCTCACAGAAACCACTCAAGTTCAAGTCTGCGCACGTTCTCCCCCAGACGCTAGTTCCCCCCCCACCTATATATAGCCTCGGGGGAAGGCCCTGCCCCCCGCCCACCATATGTGCGCACACACACCATACGCACGTACACACACACACTCTCTCCCTCCCTTACTCTAATGGCGTGCCCCGTGCCCTCACAATACATGTAACACTAAATGAGACATGACAAAACAAGCATACAAGACAAACAAGTGTCTAGCAAGATGTCATCGCCTGGGTTGTTACAATATGTTGGATCTGTGACTAACCTGCAACCGCAGTGTGTTCTTTGTGGTGAAATACTTGCTCATGAAAGTATGAAGCCTTCAAAAATGCGCCGTCATTTAGAAACAAAGCATCCTTCCCTGAAGGACAAACCAATTGATTTTTTTCCAGAGGAAGTTAGTGAATCTGAAAAAACAAAAGGATGTAATTTTTCAAGCAAGCAGCGTGAATAATAAAGCGCTCCATGCGTCCTGCATGGTGACTTTAAGGATAGTAAAAAGCGGTAAGCCCCACACCATTGCTGAATCACTATAGCGCTATGTGCTGCTAACATGGCAGCCATTTTGCTGGGATCTGATTGCGCAAGTCAATTAAAAGTTATACCCTTTCAAACGATTCAGTTGCACGGCACATTCATGAAATGGCTGCTGACGTTCGTGATCAACTTTACATAAAAGTGAAAAAGTGTGACTTTTTTGCTATCCAACTCGATGAATCAACTGCTGTGCCAGCGGCTGCACAGCTCTTAGCTTTTGTTAGATAAATTTGCGACGGATCTTGTTTTGTCATCCACTTTCAGGTCGAACTACTGTGGAAAGCATTCATGACACTTTTTCTGAGGTAGTTAAAGATGCTGGGCTGGACTAGGAGCGGTGTATTGGTGTATGTACTGCCGGAGCTATAACGGGAAAGAACAGTGGTCTGGTGACTCGAATTCAGCATGTTGCACGCAATGCCACTTGGACTCATTCAATACATCATGAAGCTTTAGCTGCTAAGAATATGCCTGCTGATCTTCACAAGGTGCTTGATGACTGTAAAAGTGGTGAACTTCATCAAAGGTCGACCAACTAATGCATGTTTGTTTTGCGTCCTTTACGAAGAAATGGGTATTGAACATCAGCAATTGCTATTTCATACTGATGTACGATGGCTTTCGCGTGGGAAGGTTTTGTCACATTTGTTTGAGCAGAGACGAGAAGCAATGGTTTTTCTGAACAACAATTATTTCCTTATGCTGGACTTCTCCAAGATTCACAGAGGCTTGCAATGCTTGCTTATCTCACGGATGTGTTTGATCGGCTCAATGAGCTCAACAAAAGTCGACAAGGATGTGCTACGAACCTTCATTTTATGAATGACTAGATGGAAGCATTCATTCAATAGCTTAATATTTGGTCTTCACGTGTGCAGGATGGCAGTTTTGAAACTTTCTCTCTGATGGCAAATTTCATGAGAGAACATTTATTCTGAGTTGAAGATAAATGACATCATCCTGTGCAAGGCCTACAAAACTAGCTGCAGCATTATTTTCATCAAGTTACAGCAACAGGTAGCCTTTGGATAAGAAACCCATTGAAAGAAGACGCTGTTAAAAATGCAGCCTTGCTCCCAGCAGTACAGGACAAGCTCATGGATTTATAACACCGTGTAACAATTTTTTTTTTTTTTTTTGTTCCTGGGTAGTAAGTGTTATTTCCTAATTGCTTATGCCTCAAAAGTATAGAAAATGGCTATTATTCCCCACAAACTTTGCTTTTATGACCAGGACAGTGATATTTTGAAATTTACCTATTTTCCAGAACATTCCAGATAGATTCAGTGCTGAGTAAACTTGGAGTAACTTCTAGAACTTTCTAGAACTTTCCAGTAATATAAATAGTAGTATAAATACAGGGGACTTAAGCCCACCAGTTCAGTTTAGTTCCAGCTGCCTAAGTGGATACATATCTGCATTTTTCTGAGATGGCATCAAGAGGCTGCAAGCATCCGGCAGACGCATTTTGCTATGTCTGCGGCCAATTTATCAAGACAAGAGCAAAAAAGTACTCCGTGGAAGCATCTGCTAAGATGTGTGAGGCCTACAAGGCATATTTTGGCATGCCTGTCGGGGATCAAGACAAACCCTGGGCACCTCATTTCACCTGCGAGCACTGCAAAAAAACTCTGGAAGGTAAGATGGACAATTGTTGCTCGGAATTTTATGTTATAAAATTTGTTAAAATTTTTAAAATTGTAAAAGTTTTTAATTTTAAAATGTTTTACAATTTTCAATGTTATTGAATAAATATATCATATATGAAAAATGTTGCGAGAATCTCTTACACATTAGTCATGGGTGAAATAAATGTATTTTTGTAGGATGGTACAGAGGGGAAAAGAGAGCCATGAAGTTCGCTATCCCAAGAATTTGGCGGGAACCCACTGACCACTCAAGCAACTGCTACTTCTGCATGGTGGACCCTTCCAAACGTCGGACTGGCAAGAATGCATCTGCTATCACGTATTCGGACCTTCCTTCATCCATCGCCCTGGTGCCACACTGCCATGAGCTCCCCGTACCCACTCCTCCGGAGAGAGAGCAGCCGTCTTTAGAAGAGAGCAGCAAGTCAGAGAGCGAGGAAGACGTTGTAGATCCAGATGACAATTTCAGAGGTGGAGCCGAGGAGAGAAACCCATACTACCCCAACCAAAAAGACTTCAACGACTTGATTCGAGATCTTGGTCTCACCAAGTCCAATGTCGAGCTTTTGACGTCTAGGCTCAAGCAGTGGAACTTGTTAGATGAAAGTGTGCAAGTCGCAGATCAGAGGAAGCGTCACCAACCTTTTTCCAGCTTCTTCACCCGTCAAGATGGGCTCTACTTCTGCCACAATGTGACCAGTCTGTTCGAGGCAATCTGAATCGCCTGTAACCAGAATGAGTGGCGCCTCTTCATTGACAGCTCATCCAGGAGCCTCAAAGCCGTGCTGCTCCATAATGGTAACAAGTACCCGTCTCTTCCCCTGGCTCACTCGGTGCACCTCAAAGAGGATTACAACAGCATCAAGACCTTGCTGGACGCCTTGAAGTATGATGAGTCCGGCTGGGAGGTCATAGGAGACTTCAAAATGGTGGCATTCCTGATGGGTCTCCAAGGTGGTTTTACCAAGTTTCCCTGCTATCTTTGCCTTTGGGACAGCAAGGACACCAAGGCGGGACTGGCCACAGCGGACCGAGTTCTCTGTGGGGAGGAACAACGTCAAGTGTGAGCCACTGGTGGACCCCCGGAAGGTGCTGATGCCACCACTGCACATCAAATTGGGCCTTATGAAACAATTTGTCAGAGCTCTAGATAAAGAGTCGGCAGCCTTCAAGTACCTTCAAGACTTCTTCCCTAAGCTGTCTGAGGCAAAGGTCAAAGCCGGTGTCTTCGTCGGACCACAGATAAAGAAGAGCCTGGAGTGCAATGAATTCCCCAAGAAGCTCACTAGTAAGGATAAAGCGGCTTGGAACAGCTTTGTCGCAGTGGTTCGGGGCTTCCTGGGCAATCACAAGGCCGAAAACTATGTGGAGCTGGTTGAGACTCTGGTGAAGAACTATGGCACAATGGGCTGTAGGATGTCCCTCAAAGTCCATATCCTTGATGCTCATCTTGATAAATTCAAGGAGAACATGGGAGCGTACTTGGAGGAGCAAGGCGAGCGCTTCCACCAGGATATACTGGACTTTGAACGCCGCTACCAAGGACAGTATAACGAGAACATGATGGGAGACTACATTTGGGGGCTGATTCGTGAGTGATTTACAGTATAATCGTAAATCTCGAAAAACTACTCACTTCTAAATCTTTTGTAGTCATTTTTGTATTACCTTAGTATAAATACATGTTAATTTGGATTCATATGTTGTTTTTTTCTGACTTTATGTGAACGAAAAGACACAAATTCGCCCGTTTTCTCATTGGAAATAGGTAAATTTCAAAATGTCACTGTCCTGGTCACAAAAGCAAAGTTTGTGGGGAATAATAGCCATTTTCTAAACTTTTGAGGCATAAGCAATTAGGAAATAACACTTACTACCCAGGAACAAAAATTGTGTTACATAGTGTAATGTGTTAATACCCAGAAGCTCACTTTTCCAAAACAATTACTTTGTGATTTTTGGTTAGCTCTGTGCATGGAACACTTAGAACTAGTATGCAAAGCCATGAAAGTTCTTGTGCCTTTTGCATCGACATGCCTTTGCGAGTCAGCATTTTTTAATCTGATTGCAATCAAAATCAAATATCCTAGCCGTCTCAGTGTTGAAGATGATCTGCGAATGTGCATTACCAACATAGAGCCTTGTCTGAAAAGCAGGCGCGTCCATCACACTGAAAAGGTAGGATACATTGTGCATTTTAATGTTTTTTGCTTTTTTGAAGTTGAAAATGTGTAGATTACTAAATTAGTCTTTGACTGCCAATGCACCTTTAAAATGTGTGATTTAAATGTTTTGAAATCATACATTTGTATGTGCATGTTTACATTTTACTTTACATGGAAATTGGGGGTCGCGAGTTGTTCACCGATAGAAAAAAGGGGTCCCAGACTGAAAAAGTTTGAGAACCCCTGCTCTAGTCTGGAGCACAGTTCAGTTTTTGAAATCTGGGAGCAGGGCACCACACAATGGAGGTTATGATTGGTATGATTTCTGATCAAGTAGCTCAATTTCTTGCTTGCAGTCAGCCCACACCTGGGATGACAGTCCTAGTGCAGTACATCCTATAGTGATTATCTCAGTTAAGGATCTATTCTGTTCTATATCCCAATCGTTTCTAAACAAGCCATGAAACACCTGGTGTCACAACAGGCCTGTTGGGAGTAATATTCTAATTAGTTTCTGTGATTGGGTTTCTGAAGTTATAGAGTAATGATGGTCAGGGACTTACTTTTGAAATCGATGGTAATTGTCAGTGGACTGAGTGCGTTATAGGGGTTTTTGAAAGTGTGTGCTAATTAGTTGACACAAGGGCATTGCACAGATTGCTCCATGATTGTATTAGGTCTCTTGGGAGCTTCACTGACAGAGAAGACACACACAGATATAAAATTGTAGACAATACCCAAAGTAGCAGCTACAGCAAAAGTCAGTTACAGTAAGGTTTTATTTTAACTATGACATTTTTCATGCCATCAGGTCATTTAAACTGTTGGAGGATATAATTAACCTGCACAAATATTTAGGTTTAATATGGTTTACTTGACATCATGACCAGGTGCTGCGATGTTTGGCCTTAGCATTGGAAGACAAGCGCAGCATGACCAACAGGTTGCCACCAATTCCAGCAATATATGACACAGGAAGAACAACATTCCTCTGTCCAGGGGAGCAACCACCAAGAAAAGGTATTAAAACCAAAACTCGTCTAGGACAACTGGAAGCTGCTAGAGACTGGAAAATGCTGGCGGACAACGGCTTATTTTCCCACCAGCGATTGTCACCACTAACCTTCGACCTGACATTTGTCTTATGGCCTAGTTCACCAGGTAGCGTTAAGTACCATGGGAGGCTGCTGTGGATGAGGCATATGAAAGGAAGAAACTTCGGTACGCTCAACTAGCTGCTGAAGTGGAACAGCGAGGATGGAGAGTCCAGGTTTACCCAGTGGAGGTGGGTTGTCGAGGATTTGTGGCACACTCCACAACCAGGTTTCTCAGAGACATCGGATTCAGTGGTCAAGAGTTGCGACACATAGTGAAGAACTTATCTGAACAGGAGAGAGGAGCAGCAACTGGCTCTGGTTGAGACGAAAGGATTCTGGTTGGGGACCTCAAGTATAGTAGAAAGAAAGCAATGTCAATGGAAAGGAAGGGAAGCAAGCTGGGCTTAGCTGAGTGAGGGACCGAGGTGGGTGATGCTGGGACACCAGAATCACTGTCGAGCCCTCTTAAGGTGTCGTGGGCTAGTCGACGAAACGCCAAGGGTGGAAGGTGCCCACTTGAAGACCCCAGAGAAGTACCCTACTCAGCTCAGTCCAGACCATTGTCATGCTTGTGCATTTGGGAGGCCGCACTGTGGTTGATCCCTAGAGCCAGCAATGCAGACATTGTGTGTGCTGATGCGCCAGGGAGGCAAAATAGGCTGATCCGTGGAGCCAGCATTATACTTCAGCCATCAACACCAGGCAGAAGGATATCTACATCATCTAATGGAAGGAAACACAGATGGATCACATTCGTTTACAGTAAAAGAAGCTATGTCTTAGTTGGTGCTTATCTTGGCGAGAGCTGAGTCCAATATCAGCATGAAGTCTTAACACCTACTTTCATGTAATGGAAATCAAATCTAGAGAGAGATATTGCTAGTAATGCTTCATTCTTGTTTATATATCCTGGAAATCATCTTGGTAACATATCTTTATAAGTAACTTATAATCCCACCTGAGCCACAGACTCATTGTGTGACCCTGAGCAAGTCACTTAACCTTCTTGTGCTCCGTCTTTCAGGTGGGACGTAATTGTAAGTGACTCTGCAGCTGATGCATAGTTCACACACCCTAGTCTCTGTAAGTCGCCTTGGATAAAGGCGTCTGCTAAATAAACAAATAATAATAATAATAATAATTAGGCGACACTCTTGTCACTTATCGTGGTAATGTTAAATGTTTACTTTAAACCTTTGACTGTTGAATACATTGAGCTTTATAAGCATATTTTCTTTTTACATGTATACCCTGATATATGCCCTGTGTGTACAAATTCTAAACCTTTAAGGTTGCATGTGGCTAGGAAACATTTTCATAATTTTAGGGATACCAGTAATGGCTAATAATCTTCACATTCTATTCAGAGGCCTAATTATGTCTAAAAATCTTCCTGCATTGTGATCCCACAAGCCTTTCTTGCTAAACAATATGTTCTGTAATGAAATGATCTGCCTTTGTTTATCTATCTGTAATAAACACTCAGTGAAAACACTCATTAATATGCTGGAGTTGACTACCCTCTGGGTTTGCCTCACAATGTCATTAATATTCTGAAATGAAATGGCATCAAAGTAAAAACTGCTACATAAGCTATTTAATTATTACCGACATAGCCTGCTTTTAGGACTTCCTGATGTTTAATTCCTCAGTTATAGTATGGATACATTAATTAGTTAAATGTAAATGATATGCAGAAGCTTGGTCAGAATAGGGCTGAATCTTTTATGGTACTGTTTTTCTTTCTTTTTGTTTTGTATTAAGTAAGGAATGCGCTAAAAAAAGGAATATAACATTTTTAAAAACATTTTTGGTGCTTGTGAAAGTTACTCATTAAGATAAGTGACAACACCTCCGGTTAAGTGAGGATCTCATCAAAGATGGCTGGCAACGGGCCATATACGAATGGCTTCCAATATACTTCACATTAGATCAAAAAAGCCATGGGACAGTATTTGCATTCCTTTGTAAATCAGTTTGTGACCTAATGTTATATAGGGGCTGCTTGGCACAGTGGATTCACTAAACTGTGCCATTGGGATGCTTTGTTATTTTTCACCAAAATACCAACGTCTACTTTCACTTGTGAAGCTGGATTTAAACTATAGTCCAGAGTCCAGAGCTGAAAGGCATTTGCATTTTGATCATGAATGTTACTCATTGGCATGAGTGATAAAAGACAGCTACTTTCAGTTCAAAGAGAGTACAGTGTAGGCAGAGATACAACTGTAGCATTCCATTTTAAACTCAGCCTCCACAGAACACATTGTGCAGCATCAGCCTCTACTTCCTGCCCTTCTAGCCTTTCTAGAGCTGAGAGTGCTGCATTAGTATGAAGTCAGCGACTTGTCATTCCTTCCCAGGGATCAAGCAACATAAGTTGGCTGACTTTGTGCTCTCCCCCCTGCTGCAATAGCTCTGGCTGGAGTTATTTATTTTTCGTTTTGGCTTTGGCTAAAATTAGTAGACGTTTTATAATATTTATGTACAGTAGTCTCTGCGTATAGGAACACCTCCTAAGAGAGCACTTCGCCTAAGGGAACACCCTTGTGGTGAAACTGATTTTTCCCATTGTAAATGCTCTAGGCTAAAGGAACAGGAACTTCGCTTAAAAGAACACCTTCTTGGCACAGATAGCGACTCGTTCACAATGGATGCAGACTTGTCATCGTAAGAGTGTCTTAAGGGACACTGAACCGGCATCATATCATTGAATTGTTTTGTATTCTGATTTCCACGAGTGCACCTCATCGCTACAAAATGGCATGTAAACAAATGGCAAAATGCGCCGCTGTTTCTTTTGCTACAAAAAAAGTTGGAAATTGTTCGAGCTCTTGAAAAAAACCTGAATCAGACACAAGTTACCAAGCAATTTGGTGTTTCCCACTCTGGTGAGTTGCTTCACCATTCTGTTAAATAATGTGCATGTCTTGTATATTGCTGTTGCATTTTGTAACGTGTGTAGGGGTGCTGTGTTAATTTAATTTGACAGTTAGTTTATTAACATTAAGTTAACATTAAGTAACAGCCATTATTTTTGCCTCTGCCATTGTGATAGCCCAAAACTCACCTACCAGCTAATTTCTTACTAATACATAGCGATTTAAGCTTTTTTACTTAGTTGTTTTGCTTTAGTTTTGTTAATGTTAGTTTGTCTGTTACTTTATTATTATAGTTTATTAACATACACTTGCCTGTTGTTTTGCTTTTACTTATTCATTTCATATGTTGATGCACATGCGTCATGACAAGTAATACACAGTACAGTATTTATTGTGTCTGGTAGCTAACTCCGTCTTAGAGAACACTATGTTTTATTGAAGTGGTTTTTTTTTAGTCTCTGTTTTTACAGAGACTAAGCGCAGGCCTGTCTGTAGTGAGAGCAGCTGCTGGGCTAACCGCAGCAGGACCAAGGTACTTGCTTCGGTTGTGGTTTCTTGCAATCTCACCCAAAGTATCTTGATGCCGTTTTGGTGACAGCTTTAGCATCACCATTACGAAGGCTGTTTTTTTATTCTAACAAGCAGGCTTCCCTCAGTCTCGTGTGAGTACTGTCTGAGGGGTTTTGCTAGTAGCGGTAACTCGTAACCGGTAGACCCGTACCATACGGCACCAAGGTCACCGACTCGTTCAGTTCCCGACCCGGTGCCGACCCGGTACCGTGCCCATTATGTCCCAGTGCTAATGTCACCAAATCGGTCTCGACACAGTATTTTACCACCTGGTGCTAAAGTTAACAAACCGTGGAGTCTGACAGCGCATCCCCGGATTTTCTCTTTGAAATCCAGTCTTCCTGGGATCACCGAACAACAGCTTCTGCTGTTTCCCGGTCAATTGACACCCTATATAGGGTACATGATGCAGAGAAACTGGGCCTGGCCCAATTTCTGCTGGTGGATGTTTCTGTTGCCGCCTTGATCCAGGCGCCTAATTAAGCGCTCCTGTACAAGGACACTAACTGCCCCAACAAACAGTGCAGAGTCTCTGAGGTGATCCTCATGCGCACCTATTCACCCTTTCTGAGAACCACAACAGTTGGATGAGCTGCGCCTGGTTAACAAGAACCTGCTCCGTGTGTCTAAACTCAATGGGCCAGCTGTGGGTAGGGACCTGGCTGTGCTGGTAGCTACACGTAGGTAGCTTTGGCTTTCCCAGGCACGCGTGTCTGACGGGGACAAGGCACCGCTGTTAGACGTCCCGATTACACCAGGGCATACGTTTGGTCCCGTGGTGGACGAGATGCTGCGAGTGAAAAATTATATTAAAATAACGGTAATTGTATTGTTACTGTATTGTGTGAGAATTTTTTTTTTCACAGAAATACTAACGCAGCTGCTGAGCTCAGCTGTCCTGCGTTGGACCAAGACACGCACTTGGGTCAAGCTGCTTGCAGTTTCCCCACAGTGTCTCATTGCCACATTAAGCTCTACTTGCAGAATTAGTGTGAAAACTGTTAAGGCTTTAGCAGTAGTTTTCAAACTGTTGGTTAGCCAAGATCATTATAGGTGGGCATCCCTATAATCATTCCCGTGGTAACTGTAGGTCCCAGACCTGCTCCTGTTCCCTCCAGTACATTGCAGTCACTGGGCTCAGCTCTGCTTCGGGTCTGACTGCTTGAAGTCCTTTGCAATATTTCGTTGCTGCTCTGGTCTCTGCTTGCAGTGCCACTGCGAAGGCTATCAGAGCTTGGACAGCTGGCTTTCTCCAGTCTTGGGGCTATGTTGTGTTAAGCCAGAAACGATACAGGTGGGCATCCCTTTATATTGCTTCTTCGGTAACTGTACGTCACTGATCTACCGCCGTTCTTAGGGAATGAGGTTATCACAATGTTAGTGTACTGTGCCCTGCACCGTACCGTACCGTATCTTGTGTACCATACCGTGTGCACTGTACCTTACCATTTGCAACATACCATGGATACTGTGAATTGTATACCGTACCGTTTGCACTGTACCGTGCATTGTGCACAGTACTGTACCATCTGCACTGTACCGTTGTACCATGCATTGTGCACCGTACCATACCGTTTGCACCGTACCGTGAGTACTGTGCACTGTGCGGGCACTGGGCAGTGTGCACTGTACCGTGTGTACTGTACCGCTTGCACCGTACCGTGACCTGTGCACTATGCCGTACCGTTGGCACCATACTGTGTGTACCGTGCATGGTGCACCATACCGTGGGTACCATGCACCGTGCTAGCACCATACAGTGTACAGTACTGTGCTAGTGCATAGGCACCATACAGGTACTTAGAAGTAACCAAGGCGAGATAGTACCATCCCTGGTTTAGTATCAGCGGATCTGGGCGGAGTGATTTGCCACTGTTGACAGTCTTTTTGGTTACTAGTACCATACGCTATACTGTTATAGTAATTACAGCTAAGCGGTTGTTTAAATTATACACTACTGCTGTTACATTATGCTGGGATTTAATTATTGCGATATATGCAAGACGGCTCTCCTTATGGAGGACAGGCACGGCAGATGCACTGCTTGTGTGGGACCAGAGCATGCTAAGGAAGCACTCGCCAACCGCAACTCCTGTGAGTTTTGTGCATCTTTTTCTAAGCGCATGATGGAGAAGCGAGTATCTCGCAGCTCTGTAGAGCGATCTTTGTCCATTCCACCTGGGCAAGGCTCCCCCCCCATCCATGGCTCAAAAAGATAGGGTTGTATCCTCCCCTGAGGGCTCTGTGCCTAGGGAGAGCAAGAGAACTTCACGTAGGAGACCGCCTTCGCGGTCTTCCTCATCTTCCTCTTCTTCTCCCTCTCCTCCTCCGGCTTCTCCTATCAAGAAGAGAAAGAGAAAGAACCACCAGTCTCATAGACCAGAGAGCTCTGAGCAGCTGGATAATGTCTGGGAGGCGATCTCCCAACAAGGCAACATGTTGGCTGAGCTACTGCGTGAACACACTGCTCCACATGCTCCCGCTGTGCCTGTAGAATAGCAGCAAGAAGAACTGCTGTCTATCGCTGCCTCGGAGGAGATGGCCGATCAAGAGTTCCCTTGGCACAGAGCCAGTAGATGAGATGCAGCAGTGCTCTCACCGTGCACGAGAGTCTACAAAGGAGCTGGTGTGCCTGCTTCCAAATCAACCACCTCTTGTACGTAGACAGGCACAAACTGGAGACCAAGGTTCCAGCAGCCTCAGAGACTAGCTCCTGCTAAAGCCAGAGGGGTTTTTCACAACCGACCTGCGGCTGCGCAAAGGGGAAACTTCAATGAGTTCCGTCGCCAAGCGCAAAGGCAAAAGCCTCAGGCTAAGCCATAAGCAAAGCAGCAACCCTAGCAATTTGCTGCCACAGGCCCTGGGCCCCTAGTCAGGAGTACTGGTGTCAATGCACCACGGACACCTGGATGCTCAATACTGTATAGATCGGCTATTCTCTACAATTGAAACATGGTCCCCCTCCTTTTCGGGGTGTGACTACGTTAGTCACGGGCCCACAAGACACAATGGTGTTGTCTCAGGAGGTGACAGCCCTGCTACAGAAGCGGGCTATTTGCACAGTTCGCCCTTTCGGGAAGAAGGGTTTTACTCCAGATACTTCCTGGTGCCCAAGCGGGATGGTGGCCTCAGACCAATCCTCTACCTCAGACAGGTCAACCTGTATCTGAGTAGACGGAGGTTCAAAATGTTGATTATGCAGCAGCTGTTGCAGTCAATAAGGCCAGACATATATTTTCACATGCACATAAGACCAGGGCACAGGAGGTATCTTAGGTTCACTTTCCAAGGGACAGGGTACAAGTTTCGGGTACTGACATTCATCCTCTCTCTAGCTTGTCCTGTCTTTTCGAAGTGCATGGAGGCTATTCTGGCCCCCATTGAGGCATCAGAGTACTAATTACCTGGACGACTGGCTCATTTGTGCTCAGTCTCCAGTGCAGGCAGTGGCTCACACGGAACTCGTCACCGACCACCTTCATCGGTTGGGTCTGTCAGTGAACCATGCAAAAACAGCCTCCCATTTGGGAGTGCGTCTGGACTCCAGGTCCATGCTGTAAACTCTGTTGAAGGACAGAGTGCAGAGAATAACAAAAAGCTCACAGTAGTTATGTTTCAGAGGCTTGTGGGCTTGATGGGAGCAGCTTCCCAGACCCTTCTTTTGGGTCTCCTGCACATGTGCTCTCTCCAAGCTTGGTTCAACAGCAGGGTTTTTCAGCCCGCATTGAACCCAGGCCGCCCGCTGACATTGTCTCGGCACTGTCTGCAGGCGCTTTCCTGGTGGACACAGCCTGCGCACCAGGGCGGCCTCAGTTCCCCCAGTCTCCATCGGGTAGCCCGCAGGCTATTGCTTTGAGCGCACCATCACCCCCTCTCACAGCGAGCAGTACATCTGCCAGGGGTGACGAATTGAGCAGCGGACCTCCTTTCAAGGGGAGCCCCCAATGCCTCAGAATGGAGACTTCACCCAGATGTGGTGAGCCTCATTTGGCAACGCATGAGGGAGAGTACAGGTGGACCTTTTTGCCTCCCAAGAATCAACTCCAATGTCCCCTCTGGTTCTCCATAAAAGGAGCCGGGGACTTGCTGGCAATAGACCAGTGGCCCAGATACAGCCCCTGAGCGGCCAGCCATGGAGCTTGCCGAAACGCCGTGACCTGCTCAGTCAGGCATGGGGGACATTGTGGCATCCCGACCCATAGAGCCTGCAGCTCTGGGTCTGGCCCCTGAATGGCTGCATTTGAGCCGTCTGGGGCTTTCTAATAGGGTCATTGACACCATGCAGAATACCAGAGCACCGTTCACACATTCCCAGTACGGGTACATGTGGGGTGTTTTTCAGACGTGGTGTCTGCCTCATGGGTTTGACCCCACGACCTGTTCCATGACAGTTATACTTCCATGTTAATGGTCTATCTGGCAGGCATTTTAGCTTGCAATGTCAGAATTGACTCGGTTTCCCCAGGAGCTTACTTCCTGGTGGAGCAATTTGTGATAGGGGCTCAACGGCTTCAGACGCCTATGAAGGACATTGTTCCTCGCTGGAGGTTAAACATGGTGCTTAATGCACTCATGAAGCCTCTGTTTGAGCCCCTGCATTCAGGTGAGCTGAAATATTTATTGCTCAAAGCGTCTTTCTCCATTGCAAATTTTTACAGAGACCAGGACAAGGTTACGCTCTGTTTTTGCCGAAGACGATCTCAGCATTCTGTGGAATTGGAGGCTTCCATCTGCCTGCTTTCCCGTCTAACAGAGTGACAGCTCCATGCGCTGTGCCCAGTTCGATCACTGGCGTACTATGTTGACAGGACGAAACTATTTTTGTCCTGTCTAAGCAGAGGCTGTCCAAATGGATAGCAGACACGGTCAGGACTGCCTATGAGATGGCCAACTTGCCCCCTCCTGAAAAGCTCATGGCCCATTCCACCAGGGGCATGGCAACTTCATGGGCTATATTCCAGGGTGCATCTGTCAAGGACATTTGCAATGCAGCAGTGTAGCCTACTCCCCATACCTTTACTGGGTTCTACAGACTGAAGGTCATGGATCCTCAAAACCCAGGTTTTGGAACTAGAGTGTTAAGGGCGGCTTCTCAGTCGACCCTTACAACATTTTCTTTTGAAAATCTGATTTTTTTCTGGTTAGATGAAAAATCAATGGTTAGGGATGTGAAAGGGATACTTCATCAATTTCATTTTTAATGTATAACCTGTTTAATATTCAACATTTCCAACTGTGAGGTAGTTTATGGGTTACATTTAAAACCCTTTTGTTATCACACAGGGCTTTAAACAGCATCTGCCCTGCTAACCTCTCTGAGCTTCTGCAGAACTATATGCCTGCCGGGTGTCTCAGATCAAGTGCGCAACTATTGTGGCTCCCCGCTTCCAATGCGTGACTTTGGGTGGATGTTCCTTTAGTTGTCTGGCTCCAATGTTATGGAACAACCTCCCCATAAACATCAGAAAAGCTGACAGTTGAAATCAATTTAAATGTCTATTAAAAACCCATCTCTTCAGTGCAGTTGTAATCTAATTTGCAATATAAGGTGAACTGGGTATTTGTTTTTACTGTGTTATTTCTTGATTTTAGTGTTGGTCTTAATTTTTATAATCCACATTTGTATCACTTTTAAATTATATATCACCTAAGGGTACATTATTTTGTTGATATTTTTTATTTATTTATTTATTTTAATTTAGTGTGTCCAATTATGATTTTTTCCCCGATTTTCTCACAATTTGGAATGCCCAAACGCTTTTTTCACCGCAGCAATTCCTCACATGGCTCAGGAAACCACGACCAAACCAGCTTGCTTTTTCACCCAGGAACTCGAGAGCGGATGTCAGCAAGCTACCAACCTCTGTAGGACAAAGGCCAGCCCTGCAGGTGTCAGCTCTGAGCTCACTGGGTGCCTGGCCAGCAGGGTTTGCTATAGAGTGAGGAGGAGAAACAGTCCCTGCTGGTTTTACCTCCTAAACTCACGGGAGTCTCACAGCCAATGCAACGCTCCCTTCGGAGTCCCCAGCAAAGACCGGCCTACTTTGCACAGCCAGGACGTGAACCTGCACTGTATTATTTTTTTTTATTTGTTTATTTAGCAGACGCCTTTATCCAAGGCGACTTACAGAGACTAGGGTGTGTGAACTATGCATCAGCTGCAGAGTCACTTACAATTACGTCTCACCCGAAAGACGGAGCACAAGGAGGTTAAGTGACTAGCTTAGGATCACACAATGAGTCAGTGGCTGAGGTGGGATTTGAACCAGGGACCTCCTGGTTACAAGACCATTTCTTTAACCACTGGACCACACAGCCTCCTTTACTGTATGACTCGCCCTGCGCACCATGCGGCTGTGCTTCTACCAGATGAGCCACTCTGTGACCCTATTTTGTTGATACTTTAAATTAAATGTTTTGTATTTAATTTAATCATTAATGTATTGTCTTATCAATATATTCACTCACGTATGTTCATTTTATTTTATGTAAAGCCTGAAACGGCTTTATTGATGTGAAGAGCGCTATATAAATAAAGATTGATTGACTTCACAAGGACTTTTTTGCAGAAATAATTAGTGAGCTGAAACATTCGTAGAAAATTATAGGCAAACTTTAATTAAAACTGTTTAATATTCAGAAAATGTCAATAGATTATGTTATTCTTGCTTGGTGATTGCATTCCTTGGTGATGAGAATTGCTGGTTATGCATGTGTGAGGCTGTTCTACTAGCTTATTATAGCTACTTCTTTCAGCAGGTCTTATTAGCAGATATATTAGGGTTATGAGTGTGCAACCCCATGATTGCAGTGGAAATCACATCATTCATAATATGAAATTAAATTATTGAGTGAAAAATTGAAAACCAGATTTGTTATGAAAAAAAGCATTTGAAAAAAAAAGGATGGGAGCTTTTCTGAAACCTGCAAAGTTTCAGTTTGCTCTGAGACAGATGTGTTTTACGGTTGTGCTGCACACATAATTTACAACAATAACTAAATGTTTTATGGTAATTGGTTTCTAAATAGGTCAAATAATTCATGCTCTTCTATTACCCTACTGTGATTTATATGATAATTAACCAAACTCCAAACCTGAAAGTGACTTGCAAGCAAGCAGAACAAAAATGAAATACCAAACACCAGCTTTATAATGAAGGACTGCAGTAGCTAACTAATAATGTTTTGTAGTAGTATGACAAAATACACTTTTTACAAATGGTGTCCAAAACTGCATTATACAAGCTGTATTTTTTCATCAACAATTTTTATTGATTTTTCAACAAATCACACAAAACATTATGATATGTATTCAGCTATCACAATAATTATTTCAGTTTGTATTTGAGCTTATAATACATGTGTATATGACATACAGCAAGACCTTGTGAATACAGTATTATAGATTGCATCCAAACAGGTGACAATCAGGAATACAAGTGCTATATCCTCTTGATATGGCTGACAGAAAAGGATTCCAGGTTTTAGTGAAACCATTACTTTTGTTGGATAGTCTAGCTAGCATCTGTTCATAAGAGGCAGTTTCAATCATGGAATCTATCTTTATATTTTGGACAGGTGGGGCTCTTCCAATTAGGATCATCAACCTGGCTGCAGAGATAATGCCCACCATGATCAAATTGAATTGGTTATTTGTCACCCCTGGAATCTCGGATCTGTCTCATGGGAGGCACAGTCTGGGTGAAGCTGGTAGAGACTCCCCCAGCCATGTCCCCAAACTATTTAGAACTTTATGCCAGAATGGCAAGACCACTGGTCATTCCCATGTAGCATGCAAGAACGCGCCAACCTTCCCCCTGCATCTCCAGCACAAATAACTGCTCAGTATACCTACCTGCTCTGTGGAGCCTTGTAGGGGTCCAGTAATATCTATGTAGTATTTTGTATTGTATACATTTTCCTCTCACCTCCCTAATACTAGCCCTAGAAATTGACAGAATGTTTAACCACGTCTCGTCATCAGTTACGCAGTTTAAATCTCTCTGCCAGATAGTTTTGAGGTTTCAACAATCACCACCACACATGGTATTAAATGTATTATAGCATTCTTCTACAAGTTCTGTAAAATACTGCTCAATCACTGATTTCTTTGTGCTGGAGATGCAGACCAAGACACCAGTGGCACAGTCTCTGAGTTGCAAATATCTCAAAACTGTTCCTGACCAATTAAGTTATACTTAGTTATCAATTCCTGGTATGACATAAACACCCCATCGTTGTATAAGTCACCCAACACCCGTATTCCGTATTTAAAAAAATGACTCTTTCCTATGCGAATTACAGGATTGCACCATATGGGTGAAGTAGTCTGTTTAAATTGGGAGAGATTGAACATTTTATGTACTTTTGTCAATATCTCTTTTTGAGTGTTCTAAAATTGGGTTAGCACTGTCAATCCCATGCTTTTCTGGGGCCTGTTACAATAAAACATCAATGGGGCAAAAAGGGTGAGTGAGTGACTTTTCTATTTGAACCCAATTCAAGTGCACGCCAGTGCTGCACCAGTGTCTAGCTGACATGGCCATTTCAAATGCTGTATTATATAGTTCGATGTTAGGGAGAGCCAGGCCCCCTCTACACCTTGATGCAAATAATGTTGTGTACAAGTTATATTAATCACAGAAACACATAAACAATAATACATATAAATAGTTAAAAATAATTCTAAAACTGGTTAATTAAAGGTCTTTAACAATTGCTTAAGTCTTTAACATTCAAACATGTTTTATATAATTTGACCAGAACAGTAAATCAACAGTAAAAATGTCATTGGTCCACAAAGCCTGTGGCATCTGCTTCTGGACTCAATTTTGAACATTGATTATTCAAAAGGACTGGTGCTGTCAGCTGAGTTGATGTTGTAACTTACTGCTAAATTTCTTTTTTTTCTTTTCTTTTCTAGCTACCAAATGATGACCCTGAGGTATATGAAGGTGTGATTCAGTGCCTGTCTTTATTAGTGCAGCTGTATGGAGGAGGTGACAACCCTGAATGCATGTCCCCAGAAAACATTCACAGCTTTGCCGAGACATTGACATCACATCAAGACCCAAAGCAACAAAAGCTTCTCCTACAGATTATTAAGCGTTTGGTAAGTAATTGCAGGCAAATGGACCATTTGTCACCAGTACTGTAGGGTGGTTTGTTTTCCAAGTATTGCCTCCACACACAGTAATAATAACGCTGTCAGCTGGAATAACTAAGTTCCAGCACTGCAGTTTCATGCAGTAGACTGAAATTTCTCACCCATATGAAAACTTCAGTTGGAATAATAATGATAGCTGGAGGCCACAGATTGTTATCCCCTGAAATGTGTTACAGTACAGTCAGTGCAGAAAATAGTGGTTGTTGTAGTAATGTTACAGTTAGCTGTATGTTCAAAAAACTAAAGTTATTGTAGCACTTCAACCATTTCAAAACTATAACAAAACAGTAAATGACACCAAAATCAAGCCTACTTTTTAATTTTTGTCTCTAGTAAATCATTCAGTTTGTGACCTTTGATGAAAGTACCTATAACAACAGACTGTAGCGATCTCGGTTAACGCAGGCAGCCGCATCACACAGAGCGAGGCAATCCACACACAGGTGGTGCGCGGGCGCGAACCCGGGACCTCATGCGCTGAAGCATAGCGCTGATACCGCTGTACAAAAGAGCTGGTTCTTTTGCACGGAGCGTATATCCGGCGTATGTCTCTGTGTGTGATTACGTCACATACCAGCCCTGCTGCTGCTTTCCCCCCGTGCACGCTACAATACTTTCATAGTCACATAAACACCTGTTATATATTTCAGTTCTGCATCTATAGACGTGCTTTTAATGGTAATAGGTGGTGATATTTGTTTGCATCAGACATTTATAACAGTGTAATATGTGTTCCCTATCAAGTATGAAATGTAATCATTACCTACTGAGTATTTAACCTAAAGACCCTGTAACCTGAATAAGATATATCAAAGCTACACATAGTGCCTGTGATGCAGTGGTGCCCCCCCCCCCCCCCCAAATGACATAAAAGGACTGCTGACCAAACATCGTCATCATTTTTCCTTTAATCCGACCTGAAAGCAGGATAGATCTACGAACAGATGTGTCATTACTTATATCTGCTTATTCGTTTGTGTATTACAATATTAATGTGATTTATTGTTACATGCTTATAGTAATTACTACTTACACGTATTGTGCACTCAGCCGTGGTTTTCGTTAGTTCAACAGCGGCCTTGTGCCCCGTGCAAAGCAGGTGACTCCGTTGCCCCTTCCCCGGGATCAAACAACCTTAATTCGGCTACTTGTGTTCTCTCTCTCGGGCTGCTAGTTTCGTTTTGAAGTTTAAAAATAAAATGTTGTGGTTTATTACAGAAATTGTATTAAATTAACGGTAATCGAATTGTTACTGTTTTGTGTGAGAATTTGTGTATTTTTCAGTTTTTTTTTCACAGAAATACAAGCTCAGCTGCTGGTCTCAGCAGTCCTGCGTTTGACTGAGATGCGCGCTTCGGGCTAAGCTGCTTGCAGCTTCACCCACATTGTCTCGTTGCCACATTAGTTCTGCTTGCAGAATTATTGTGAAGACTGTTAGGGCTTTGACAGTAGGCTTCCATCAGTCTTAGGACTGTGTTGGTTTGCCTGAAGTGCTATAGGTGGGCACCTCTATAGTCTGCTTAAGTGGTAACTGTAGGTCCAGGCCTACCTCGTTCCTGTCGGTACAAGTACTGTACAACGAACAAGGTTACCATTCTGATTCACTACGCAGTTGCTAAACTTAGCTCTGCGTCGGGTCTGATTGCTTGCAGTCCTTCCCGCAGTGTTTCCTTGCCGCCTTGGTCCCTGCTTACAGTACCATTGTGAAGGCTGTCAGGGCTCTGACAGCAGGCTTTCCCCAGTCTAGCCTGAAGCTATATAGGTGGGCACCCCTATATATTGCTTCTGCAGTAACTGTGAGTCACAGACCTGCCCCGTTTCTGACCCGATATACATACCGAACAGTGAACGAGTTTACTGCTCCGGGGTACCGGAACCGTACCGTACTGAGTGTACCATCGAACAGGCAGCATTTAAGGTACCGTATGATCCCTCTATCTGCAGGGACAGCTCCTCGCTTGCTACGGCATAAATCATATCTGCAGCTGCTTCGTATTTCCTATGGAAACTCCCTATTTTACGGGACCAGATTTCTTGTGCCTTATCTACTATAACATCCATTGGGGACACAGAGTTCTCAACCAAACGGCTAACTCTCCTATCACTGGATGCAAGCCATTCTAATGCAAATGTCTAAACTGTACCATTTTATCACGAATCCTCACCTGGACCACAACCTGCTTGGTATGTGCGCTTAAGCTCACTGTAAAAATCACGAGGATCTTCCTTTTCCCTACATTCCATGTTGTAAGCCCAAGTTAGAGCTACACCTGGGTTGGAAAAGGGGGAGTATTTCTTTATTAACTCCTGACATAATTTCTCAAAGTTATTTTGCGTTTCCTCCAGTAAAATTATTTATCCAGGCAGAATGCAGTAACCTTTGCTTAAGAAAAAATGACTTGTGCTCCTCTCCTACAATTCCAGCCGATTTAATAAAACCTCTAGTTGTAGCGATGAAGTCTTCTATATGATTATCCTTTTTTGTCGGGTCGAACTGTGGAACTTTTACAGTCATGCTTAACAGTTCAATGAATGTCATTCTAGACTCTAACTGTGTTCTGTGTGTCTCTTGTGAAAGCCAGGTGTATTCGGGTGCTGGTCTCGTGGAGAAAGCACTGACAACTCCGGCTCCTCTGCGCGTGTATTGCAGGTATCTCTGGGATATTGAAAACCTGGAGTGCTAGCCTGTGGGTTTCAAGGAGGCAGTGCTGCAGACTCATCCTCCTTGGCATCAGCCTTAGTTCTATCCCAAGTTACCATTGCATTCTCATGTTCCAACTCTCCAATTCTATGTTTTAATGTAGCCTTCTCACTGACCAAAAGTCACAGAGTCACTTACAATTACGTCTCACCCGAAAGACGGGCACTGCGGCAATAAATTTGATAAATGTGGTTTGCAGAAAGATTACTTTACTGCTCTGTGATTTTCTGTTCCAACAACGCTGTTATACGCTGTTAGAAGGGAAAAGCAACTACTTTACAACACTCTGGTTTCATATTCCATATTCATATTCTGTTTGTTATACGCAACTGGAAGGGAAAAACCACTACTACAAATTAAATTCCAAGTTTAATTCTTTGTGTCTGTATGTTCATATTATTTGATTAGTTCTGTTATTAATAATATTTAATTAACATGTTACAAAGATCGAGGATTTACTATGAACACACATACACATGCTAGACACAAGGAATATTTAATCAATGGTAGTATTTTATTAAGTACGCAAATAATAACAGAAATCAGAAAAGTCAGAAAGTAAATCTTTTAGTCTCTGAACACCAAACACAAGTCCAAATCTCTCACTGCACTCATGCTGGCTAGCAGGCAATTGAAATATGACACCGCCTGTCTCCTCACACACAAAGCAGCCACTGCAGCAGCTCAAGCAAGCTGTGATGTAGCTAGTAAATTGCTCACACACACACACACCCGCCCACATACAAGCACAGCCTCAACTGAAACAATGCAGACAATCTTAGAATATATCACATTAAACTTATTGATGGTATATAGATTAAGGATATGGCAAGTTTACTTTTATAGAAATTCTTCATACAACAATATGAGGTAGATTACTGTGACAAGCAGGCTGTAGTGGATGACTTCAGACCAGAAAGGAATACACAGAGACAGTCGTGGGTGGAGTTGAAACTGAGTCACGGCAGCGCTCAGTGTTTTAATGAAACAAATAAGATTTAAACAAAAACAGCACACGGCACTTTACGCCAAAATAAACAGACGAACAAAACGATAAAACAGTAAACAGACACGAACAGACAAACAAACACGGTGAGTTTAAACTTATATTTACTTTTACTTAGTTTTACTTTCTCTCCTTTCCACACCTGTTCTCCACTCACCGAACACACACCCCCAAGTGAGTGAAACGTGCATCTATATATACTGTTGTGCCAGGATTCAATTACTAAATTATTCACTTGAATCCCAGCACGTGAATTAATTATGTGCAACCTCGTGCTCACATATTAAATACTTTAAATGCACGTGAAGTGAAGTGCAATCCCCGTGCTTAAATACAATTATACATTTTAAATACTTGTGCTCATTACCCACATTATAACCCGTGTACCAACTACAATACACCAACATTAACAAACACAACATACAACATAAAACACAAGAATACACACGGGCGGGGCACATTGCCACAATTACTTAGAATTACTTCATCAAGTTTCACTAAAAGTTATTTTGCACGCACAATGTGCAAACGAAATAATTAACAGTTCAATTCTATGTGAATGTGTTGCAATTAATTAATTTAGTTCCATGAAAGGAAAATGTAACTGGAATTGTACTGAACGGTTCCTTGAAGCTTAGACTTTTGGTCCGCTGGTTTGGAAACTCAATCTGTTGACGTGTCCAGTACAAAAGCTCTCCTCTCAGCAACAAAGTCTTCAATCCTACATTGGATCAAACTCTGCAACAAAGCTTTCAATTCTCGATAGAATTAACAAACAGCTGCAACAAAGTCTTCAGTGCTCGGTATAGGATCCACAACAGCGCCCGTCCGCTCTGTCCTCTTCGCTGAATCTTTTAGTTACGCAGGTAGCAGGGCACAGTTTCTTTTGGATACTGTGGTTTTAGGTGTACAGCAGACCCAGACTGGTTTGTCTGATAACAGTCTCTGTAAGTTGTACGGCAGTCCTCCAACCGGACCTCACTCTCGTTGTTGGTGGTCGTTGACTCGCTTGCAGCTTGCTTCCTCTCCTTGGGTGCATTTTCAGGCAGAGTCTCTGAGTTGCAGCTTTGCTTAGCAGAGTGACAGCACCTTGTTTAGCATTCGATGTGGAGCGCAAAATGTTTAGTTTTGCTTGGATATTTATAGTCTTTATCACTCTGCTTGGTAGCCACTTTCATGAGATCATTTGTGTATCTTGCCTTTTAACTCATGAATCTTTGAGATTTGTCTTTTGTCTGCTTCCTTTCGTCAAACAGCTTGTTGTTGCAGTTGGGACTTGTTGACATCTATATTTTGTGTCTTCCTTGCACCAAACCGCTTGTGGTTGCAGTTTACGGTCTTTTCACTGTCCTTTCAGCCTCACCCAGTCCGGATGCCCCCCTCTTAGCCCTGGTCATCTTCAGTTCAGTATTCCTGCCAGGAACCAAGGGGCCCTTTTCTTAAGACACAGCAGTTAGCGTTTTTCCTAAGACACAGCAGTTTCATTAATTAGTCCAGTTATATCATTAATACACGTTCATGTATTAATATCATATTGAGGGAATATGTCCCACAGTACCGTACCGAAGGTACCACCACCGAGCGGTGTATCACCACCGAGTGTACCACCACCGAACCGTACCGTGCAAGGGTACTGTAGCACTAGTGCTCAGGCACCATGCGGCTGTGAACCAATCGTTTCATCTCGGTTCATTTTACTGTCTGCTCGGTTCAACCTCGGTTCATCACCGTTCAGACTCGATTCAGAGTTGGTATTGTGGTACAAACAGTGATACCATCCCTGGTCCAGTACCAGCGGTCCCGGTTTGAGGCTCAACTCGTGCTGTTTTTATCTTTTCATAGTACTTTTGCCCGTAACGTACTGTACAATGGCATTGCTGCTTGTGTTGTCTGACACAGCTGGGTTTTGGTTAAAAGTACTGAAAAGTGCAAGCTGAGGCAGCAACTGTACATTCTTACGGTACATTGCTTTCTATTTGCATAATGGCTGGGTTTTATCCATGTGACACATGCACTGCCAGCCTGCCTGTGGACAAGCAGATGCTCTTGCTGCCTGAGGCAGCAGCACACAAAGGAGGCACTGGTATACCACATTTCAGCAAATTTTTTCTGAATTCTCCAAGTGTACGTTGGAAAAAATTTTCTCCTGCAGCTCTACAGAATACTCTGCCTCCCTCACCTGTACGGTGTTCAGGTGGGTGTGTCCTCACCGCATGGCTCTGTGCCAATGGTGAGCCACGCACCCGAGAATAGAGAAGCTCTGGGCAGCAGTTTCGCACAGGCACGCGTTTGCTCCGTTCCATCTGGTTCCAGCCCGCTACCGACCGGTGTTTACATCCCAGTGTGGTACCTAGCAGGCCTTGTTGACAGTCCTGTTGCTGTCTTCAGCAGCTGAGGCAGCACCTGTACATTCTTACTGTACATTGCCTGGGTTTTTATCCCTGTGCCAGCAGATTCAGGGATCAGCATAGCCAGCTGCGCTTGCGGCCAGACCACCGTCCAGCATGGAGTCAAGAGCCTCAGGCCAAGCCACAAGGTGAGCTGCGGCCCTAGGGGTTTGCTGCCACAGGTCCAGGGCCCCTTCTCAGGGAGCAATCTGGAGTATTGGTGTTATCTGAGTGCTTACTACCGTTCAGACCAGCTACACGCTGCAGTTTAAGCACAGCCCCCTTCACTGCAGCATCAGTCACAGACCCACAGGACGCCGCTGTGGTGTCTCAGGAGGTAGCAGCTGTGCTGCAAAAACAGGATATTCATATGGTGCACCTCCTTCAATTGGAGCATGGGTTCTACTCCATGCCCAAGCGGGATGGTGGTCTCAGACCAATCCTTGACCTCAGGCAGGTAAACCTGTTCTGAGCCGAAGGAGGTTCAAAATGTGACAATGCAACAGCGAAGTTGCAGTCATTCAGGCCAGGCGATTGGTTCACCACGGTGGACCTCAAAGATGCCTGTTTCCGTATCCCCATGAAAACCGACGCACTTAAGTACCTGCTGTTTGCCTTTCACGGAACAGCATACAAATTCAGGGTCTTGCTGTTTGGCCTTTTCGAAGTGCATGGAGGCTATCCTGGCCCTATTGAGACTCAGAGGCATCAGAGTATTCAATTACCTGGACGACTGGCTCATTTGTGTTCAGTCTCCAGTGGAGGCAGAGGCCCACACGAAACTCGTCACAGACCACCTTCATCGGTTAGGCCTGTCAATGAATCGTGCAAAGAGCCAGTTCACAACCTTGCAGACAGCCTCCTATTTGGGAGTGCACCTGGACTCCAGGTCCATGCTGTCCACTCTATCGGACAACAGGGTGCAGAGAATGGCCGCTTGTCTGAAGCTTTTTCAGCTTAACAGAAAGCTCGCAGTAGTGACATTCCAGAGGCTTCTGGGCTTAATGGCAGCAGCTTCCCAGACACTTACGTGGGTCTCCTGCGCATATGCCGTCTCCAAGCCTGGTTCAACAGCAGGGTTTTTCAGGCTGCATTGAAGCGTGGACGCCTGGTGACAGTGTCTTGTCACTATCTAAAGGCGTTTTCTTGGTGGACACAGCCTGCCCATCTGTGCTTAGGCGTAGCGCTGGGCATCGTCACCAGAAGGGAGGTCATCGCCAGGGACGCGTCCAGCCTCGGCTGAGGTGCTGTGTGGAATGGTAGGAGAGCGCAAGGAGTATGAAACCCCATGTGGCAGGGACTCCATATAAATATTTTGTAGCTGGAGGCAGTGTTTCTAGCCTTGCAGTATTGTTTTACAGGAGGTTCAAGGAAGACACATGTTTTTCCGGACATACAGCACTACCGTGGTGGCTTATATAAACCACCAGGGCAGCCTCAGGTCTCCCAGTCACCATCGAGTAGCCTGCAAGTTCTTGCTCTGGGCGCACGATCAACTCCACTCCCTGTGAGTAGTATACCTGCCCTGGGTGTTCCAAATGCCTCCGTTGCCAAATGAGGCTCACCACTGCCGAAGGTGGTGAGCCTCATTTGGCAACGGTTCGGGAGAGCAGAGATGGACCTCCCAGGAATCGACCCATTGTCCCCGCTGGTTCTCCATAACAGAAGCATTATGAAGTACTTATACCAGGATTTTTTTTTTCCCCCAATTATTTTGCAACATTTCATATGGCAATAAGTCGATATTTCATAACCAACAAACATTTCAGGTTTTCTAAATGAAAGTACAATATTTCAGAATTTTGTAAACGCTTTAGCTAAAATCTGCCAGTCTATGGTAACTTGTTGAACTTGTTGTTCTGTTTGTTCTATTTCACTCTTGCTGTGGCCGCACTGAAAAAACGAGTGGATTTTCTTCTGCGACATTTTACAGTATTGGCTAACAGTTTTGTTTTTTAATTCGCACGCACAAGCTTACCGCTTTCACTGCGGATGCAAAGGTTTGAGCAGAACTCTGTAGTTGTGAAAGCGTAGCAGCAGAAGCTGTCAGATTGCAAAGAATAATGTGAGGCTGAAAGCTACAGCAGCACCTAGTACAGCCTCATAAAGCGGTCTGGGTTACCATGGTAACTGACACGCAACATGAAACTGAGGCGTGGAATGGCTGAGTGCATTTATGTCGCCTACCACAGGATGAGGACATTGCCGAGTCAATGAATCGATGAGGCTGAGGTGCTGATCTGATCAGCAGCAGTGACTCTATGGTTTAGTGATCCCTTCTTTTAAAGAACGAGACGTTGTGTGTGACTTTAACAAAAGGGATTTTTTTATAGTACAAACAGAAACGATCATCACTAGTGACGATTCCACTTTTTTTTTGTCGTCACTTTCAAAAAGCATTCGCAAATTACGAGAGTGACGAGCGACAGCGAAACCCCTGGATGTGGTGCTTGCGTATGGGCTTTGACCCCACGACCTGTACCATGGCAATTATACTGCATTTTTTTGGAGGACCGGTATGATGAGGGAAAATCCTCCTCTAAATTTAAATGTCTATTTGGCAGCTATTTCAACTTGCCATATGAAAATATATTCAGTCTCGCTTCCTGGTGGGGCAAAACCTTTTGAAAGTGGTTAGGCGGCTTCGGTCGCCTATGCTGAACACTATCTCTGCATTCCATGTCAACCGGTCTGTATTTGGAGGCTTCTTTCCACCTTCCAGTCTGACAGGGAGCTGCATGCGCTCTGCCCAGTAAAGGCCTTGGCGTGCTGTGCTGACAGGATAAAAAGTTGGAGGCAGTCCGGACGATGTGTTGTCTGCTCTGGGACAAAGATCAAGCCCATGATCAAGCCCTGTCAAGTCAGAGGCTGTCCAAATGGATAGCAGACACATGCAGAACTGCCTATGAGCTGGCCAACTTGCCCCCTCCAGAAAAACTTGCTGCCCATTCCTTCAGGGGCATGACAATTCGTGGCTTTATTCCAGGGTGCATCTGTCAATGGAATTTGCAATGCAGCGGTGTGGGCAACTACCCATATTTTTACTAGGTTCTACAGATAGGTCGTGGATCAACAAAACCCTGATTTTTGGAAGTAGAGTATTAAGGGCGGCTTCTGAGTCAACCCTTACAAATTTACTGGGGTTCCTAATGTTAACGCGCATTGTGGCCTTTGGCTTAGCCTTGTAGCATTCCAGTTGGTCTGCAATATTGCCTTGCGACAGCTTTGGTATTTTTACCCATGAGGTAGAAATTAACCTTCAAGGTCGCTGCGTCCATGATTGCAGCAGTCTTGAAGAAAAAATGATGACGATGTTTTTGTCTTTGTTTTTGTTTTTGTTTTTGTCTTTTATGCCCTTGGGGGGCGGGCATTACTGCGTCACAGACACTACGTGCAGCTTTGATATATCTTATTCGGGTTCCAGGGGCTGTAGGTTAAATACCCATTAGGCAATGGTTACATTTCTATTTCAGGGAACCAGGGTTATGATAATAACCTAATGTTCTTGCTAAATGGGTTGCCTTCACCTTGGGTAATTGTGTAAAAGCTATTGGCTAGTTACACTAAAAATGTAAAGTCTCAAAGGACACTCCAATATAGAGGTATTTAACATTAGGAGGTTGCTTAGCAAACTTAAGCCATTACATGTCCGGGCTGTGTGACAACACAGCATACAAGTGATATTCTATTAGCCTGTAATTAAAATGCTGTGGAAATAATGTATTTTAAAAGGGAGGTATTTTGTGATGGAGCAAGTCCTGTATTGAAATAGATTAGTATGCTGTTATTCGTTTCTACTTTAGTTTTAGGCCAGACAGATGTCACCAAATTACTTTGAAAGTTGATGGTAAGGACAATAAGTGGATGCTGTAAATAACTGCATTACGTTTGTACCAAGTTAGGAAATGTGTTTTAACAGATTTCAATGCTTTACTTTCCAGTTTCAGGTTGATATCCCACAGCTGCTTCCCTATTGCATTGATTATTCTTCATTAGATATAGCATGTAATTGTGCAATGTATGCTCTTTCATAAAACTTATGAAGCAATTGTTGTTTTCGTAATGGAAAAAAAATATGTGCTTGCAAAATAGAGTACATAAAATATTCCACTAGTGTGCTGAAACAGTGTCGTAAAAAGACTAGCATGAATGGGTACATAGTTAATCCTTGTTTTTCCCAGAGTGTTGTCTCATTAAGACAATGCTTGCTTGCTGAACTGTTTTATAAGTCATGCTGGAAGTGACTCATCTAGTTCATTCTGTTCACAGGGTTTTTACCAATTTAAATACCAACACCCTAAACTATTAAATTACCCTTCCCCACACCTCAACAAGGCAAGATTTATTGAATTTTTTTCCTAAATTAATCCATAGCAATGGAATACTAGTTAATGGGCATTTAATGCAAGCAAGTCAACACAACAGTGTTTGAAAAAGCATCATATTTCCTCAGACTGCGCTCAATAACCAGTTCAATAATACTGTTTGAGGCTGAATGACATGTTAAATTATAGATGTGAAACAATTTAAATGTATAGCCCTCTCACAGAGGTTTTTTTTAAACGTGCTGTTTAAACCTAATCTATCATATGTGACCATTATTATAAATTGATACCAAATTGTATGCTGTCTGTTAAGATGTCTACCAAGTCATGAGGTGTGAATTACAGCCTTGGCACTTGTCAGTACCAAAGCATACAATTTGATGTCTATTTCATATCACAGCCATCGAAATGAAAGTGCTTACTTATTAAGAATGGTGTTTTAGCAGTTTATCAAATACTGCAAATGCAAAACATTCAAAACTCCCTTTAAAAAACCCTTAATAACTACACAGTGAGGTACCAACATATTACAGATAAAAAAGGTACAAAACATCAGTGAAATTAATTAACTTAACTACTTTTATTTGTAAAAAAAAAAAAAAAAAAAACATTAAATGTTGAGATCTTTTATGAATAAAATATGTTTCATAGTTTTCGTTTTTTTTGTTATTTATCTTTTTAAGGCAGTATAATCAGATGTCCTATTCTTACACTGAAGCTTAAATGATGAAGGTATTTTCCTTCAGGACTAAAGCAACAAAATAACTTGTAAAAAAAAAAAATTGTAACATCTAGTCTGGTTGTCATTACTGCTCTAAAGGGAGGTCTGTCATATTTTGTGGAAAATATCAAAAAATTAAACAGATGATGGTGTAACCCCAGCAGAGATGCATCTTCATTAAAAAAATCTCCATGGTGTCTGATGAGTGAATCATTTAACAAAAATGCTGCAGGCATAACAAGTTACTTATTGAGCACTACAGGCTGACAAAACATGAGGAATGGGTACCAAACTGGGTCAGGAAAGGTAACCTTGAGTTAAATTACAAATCTTTCATATACTAGATATACTGTGCAGAACACAGAAGGGGAAAATATTACCTTAACTTTTTAACTTTGTTTAATAAGGAAGCAGCTGAAGTAGATGTCAATTACATGTTTTATCACATCTCTGCTGCTAGGCTTATATTTAAGTGTCTGTCCAGTGTGTGGCACATTTGGTTATTTCACCTTGAATTATTAAATGTTCTTCAGTCACCTATTGACATTACTCTTACTGATGCTTCATCACTGGGGTCTCTCTAGCCTGTGGTTAAATACTAATTTGCTGTAGTATTTTTCAGATTGTTGGCTCCATTTGCATAAAAGATGGCGGTAATTTCGGTCCAATAAAAAAAATGACTGGCATAAATGTTTTTTTTTTATTATTATTGCTATTGGCTTAAATACATGTTCCTAAACACAGAAATGATTCTAGGAAATTATACCGTTAAGACATTTCTTATTCTCCACCTGGGGCACCTGTTAATTATGATGCTGGTAAAGATCAATTAACGACACAATACAGATTTATGAATCAGACAAATAATATGTTCATGAGAAAATTGGGCACGTTATTCTAACGTCGTGATGAGTGATGTTTTTTGACGGTAAGTGACGTTTATGCATCACCCGATGAAGTACTGTCATGTTAAACATGTGTCTTTTATATTCCCTGTTTTTAGAGGCATATTTTCATACTCCATAGATAACCATTGTGGGTTTTAGGATAATGCTTTTATATTTCAAATACTGTAATGCCCAAGGCTAAAATCCCATTAGATAAGTTGTGTTATCCACATTCCTTGACAAGGTTATATGATTTGATTTAAGGTTATTTACCATTGAGAGGTAGAATTCCCAGAATGACACCTTTACTGCACTAACTATACCATTTGAGGTCTTCAATGTTTTTTTTCTTTCCTCAAATTCTTTATTTATATATTTTAAAATGTGATCTGTAATATAAAAAAGAAAACTTACTTAAAAGACAACTTATAGACTGCAGTCATTAGCTAAGTTTTACTGCCATTCAGTGCGGAAAGACATGATGTTTTTCCAATTCCCTATAGCGGCTTCCTGCATGCCTTTTTGCCCTTTCCTGCAGAAGTGAGCAAGCCATTCACATAAATGTTAAACATGACTGTAGTTGATAATGATGGTGAATACCTTCATCATGGCTTTTCACTGTTTCAAATAGTGTATCAAACGACTGGTTGCTATAAAACCAAAGGCATCTTTATTCACATTAAACTCTTTACTGATATATTTCTTGTCTTGAAGAGAACGAAAGGGAAGGGTGGATACATTAACCAGTACCTTGGGCGGAGACTTCCTATGTTTAAGTCCAAGAGTGGCTCTGCAGTGCTCAAACCACTGGTTTAACCACAACGAGAAAGTAAATCTCCTGCTCACAATACATGTACAGTCTCTTGCTGCCAGGGGTGCGGGAACTAGGGGAGCAGGGGGTGCGCCAGCTGATGCAATGATAAATCCTGCTAGTTTCGTGAATCTTAAGAGCTGTGTGTGCAGTGCAGGGGCAGATATTTTATAAATTGCACGTTTTCAATCTCGCGAGAGTTCGTTAGTAGTTGGAACGCATTAGTATACAGTAGAACGGTTCCCTTTCAAGTACAAAATTTAACTATTACCTGGTGGGATATCATCTCTTATAGCCTGAATTACATGTGCCCTAATAGCAAAGTTGCTTCTTGAAGAGCCCCAAATGCGTGATAAACACGAGTGATGCATAAGGCTCAGCGCCATTTTCTCTTTCAGCCTTTTCTCTCTCTTATTTCATATTTTGAAATAATGTAGCTTTTTTAAGCGTATAATTCTTCTTAGCTTTCGGTTCTGATTAAGTCCCCTTTGCGGCTGTGTACCCTGTGTGAAGCTGGCGGCTCTCCGCCCCTTCCCTGGGATTCAGTACCTTGTTACGGCTAAGTTCACGTGAATCGGCTCTTCGTGAGTCAATATTAAAATTGTTGCTAGCGCCTTTTCATATATATATATATATATATATATATATATATATATATATATATATATATATATATATATATATATATATATATACAGTGCCTTGCGAAAGTATTCGGCCCCCTTGAACTTTGCGACCTTTTGCCACATTTCAGGCTTCAAACATAAAGATATGAAACTGTAATTTTTTGTGAAGAATCAACAACAAGTGGGACACAATCATGAAGTGGAATGAAATTTATTGGATATTTCAAACTTTTTTAACAAATAAAAAACTGAAAAATTGGGCGTGCAAAATTATTCAGCCCCTTTACTTTCAGTGCAGCAAACTCTCTCCAGAAGTTCAGTGAGGATCTCTGAATGATCCAATGTTGACCTAAATGACTAATGATGATAAATAGAATCCACCTGTGTGTAATCAAGTCTCCGTATAAATGCACCTGCACTGTGATAGTCTCAGAGGTCCGTTTAAAGCGCAGAGAGCATCATGAAGAACAAGGAACACACCAGGCAGGTCCGAGATACTGTTGTGGAGAAGTTTAAAGCCGGATTTGGATACAAAAAGATTTCCCAAGCTTTAAACATCCCAAGGAGCACTGTGCAAGCGATAATATTGAAATGGAAGGAGTATCAGACCACTGCAAATCCACCAAGACCTGGCCGTCCCTCTAAACTTTCAGCTCATACAAGGAGAAGACTGATCAGAGATGCAGCCAAGAGGCCCATGATCACTCTGGATGAACTGCAGAGATCTACAGCTGAGGTGGGAGACTCTGTCCATTGGACAACAATCAGTCGTATACTGCACAAATCTGGCCTTTATGGAAGAGTGGCAAGAAGAAAGCCATTTCTTAAAGATATCCATAAAAAGTGTCGTTTACAGTTTGCCACAAGCCACCTGGGAGACACACCAAACATGTGGAAGAAGGTGCTCTGGTCAGATGAAACCAAAATCGAACTTTCTGGCAACAATGCAAAACGTTATGTTTGGCGTAAAAGCAACACAGCTCATCACCCTGAACACACCATCCCCACTGTCAAACATGGTGGTGGCAGCATCATGGTTTGGGCCTGCTTTTCTTCAGCAGGGACAGGGAAGATGGTTAAAATTGATGGGAAGATGGATGGAGCCAAATACAGGACCATTCTGGAAGAAAACCTGATGGAGTCTGCAAAAGACCTGAGACTGGGACGGAGATTTGTCTTCCAACAAGACAATGATCCAAAACATAAAGCAAAATCTACAATGGAATGGTTCACAAATAAACATATCCAGGTGTTAGAATGGCCAAGTCAAAGTCCAGACCTGAATCCAATCGAGAATCTGTGGAAAGAACTGAAAACTGCTGTTCACAAATGCTCTCCATCCAACCTCACTGAGCTCGAGCTGTTTTGCAAGGAGGAATGGGCAAAAATTTCAGTCTCTCGATGTGCAAAACTGATAGAGACATACCCCAAGCGACTTACAGCTGTAATCGCAGCAAAAGGTGGCGCTACAAAGTATTAACTTAAGGGGGCTGAATAATTTTGCACGCCCAATTTTTCAGTTTTTTATTTGTTAAAAAAGTTTGAAATATCCAATAAATTTCGTTCCACTTCATGATTGTGTCCCACTTGTTGTTGATTCTTCACAAAAAATTACCCAATTTTTCAGTTTTTTATTTGTTAAAAAAGTTTGAAATATCCAATAAATTTCGTTCCACTTCATGATTGTGTCCCACTTGTTGTTGATTCTTCACAAAAAATTACAGTTTCATATCTTTGTTTGAAGCCTGAAATGTGGCAAAAGGTCGCAAAGTTCAAGGGGGCCGAATACTTTCGCAAGGCACTGTATATATATATATATATATATATATATATATATATATATATATATATATATATATATATATATATATATATTACATATGTATTTAGCAAATGTTTTATTTTTTCTGTGTTTCTTTCAGAAACCCAGCGTCACGTAGGCTGTCTCCCTGTACTAGAGTCCGCCTCTGTACAGAGACAGTATACTGCACTAGCCGTCTGGTTTTTTCCAGTCAGCTTTTTGCGCTACAGAGACACTGCCAGTGTTAATAGGTTTTTAGCTACACTGCGCTGTCAAATTGGCAGGAGCCTTTTCGACTGGAGAATATTCTGAGTGTGTTTATGCCGTTGCTGTGTTTGCTTTGCTGCACTGACAAACAAAGGCTACTAGATTTTTACTAGTTAGCAGGCAACTGCAGCCTCTGTCTGTTTTACAGTGCATGCTTTTCAGGTCTTTACCTGCACGGCATTTGTCCTGGTACCAGCCCTGTGCCAGTGACTCGCTCTGCTGGTATCAGTCAGTACCAGACCCTGCACCCTGGTCGGTAATAGAGCCTGTACCAGTGACCTGGTCGGTACCAGAGCCTGTACCAGTGACTTGGTCGGTACCAGAGACTGTATCAGTGACCTGGTCAGTACCAGAATTGGTACCCCGGTACTAGAACCGATACCAGTAACCTGGTCAGTACCAAAGTAGGGACTAGTCACTTTTATTGGTACCAAGGTCGGTATCAGTCATCTGGTTCATACCAGAATCTGTACTAGTGACCAGGTTCAGTCTGGTTTGACACCAAGACCGTTACCAGTGCTCCATTTTTGTGCACTCAGTGTACACAACTGTTTTGAGCACCAGTCAGTTTACTGTCTGTTCTTGTGCGCTTACTTTGCAATATATAAATATTACATATGTTTTTAGCAACTGTTTTATTATTTTCTGTTTTTCTTTCAGAAACCCAGCGTCGCGTAGGCTGTCTCCCTGTACTAGAGTCCGCCTCTGTACAGAGACATGTCATTAAAGACATCTTTCCTGCTTGCTATTACCTCTGCTAAGCGGATAGGTGAACTGTTTTTTCAACCTCGCACCAAGCCTGGGTTTCACCTTTGTGCTAGTTGCAAGAGAAACATTCCAGCAGAGGATAAGCACGACAGGTGCATCCACTGCCTGGAAAGGGAGCATGCAGAGGGGCCAGTTAAAGACCGCAGCTCTTGCGCGTTTTGTGCAAATTTTTCTAAGAGGACACTGAAAAGCAGGCTGGACCGCTGTTCCAGGGACCAATCTGCATCTCTGACACTTGCGCAGCATGACTCGCCCTGCAATGCGGTCAACAGAGCCCCCACTCCCTGTTCTAATAAACAATGCCGCGTCACTGAAATGATGCTGAAAAAGACTTATGTGGCTTCAGCATTTTGCACACGTCCTAGGAGCTTTTGCTATGGGCTCACGAGCAACTGCTTTCAGTAAAAGCAGTTCACCTGCCAGGGGTGAGGAACTGGGCAGTGGGCCTCCTCTCCAGAGGGGGCCCACCCATTGTCTCCACTGGAATTCCCTAGTGGAGAGCGGTCACCCTCTCGGCATAGACACGCTGGCCCACAGATGGCCCAGGACTCTGCTCAATGCTTTCCAACCATTACCACTGCTTCCACTGTGCGTGGAGAAGGTCAGACAAGATTGGGCCCGGGTGCTCTTAGTAGTCCCAAAGTGGCCCAGGAGGACCTGGTTCTCGACACTGGCACAGCTCCTGTTCGGTCAGCCGTGGGAGCTGCCAGCCCATTGTGACCTGCTGAGCCAGGCGCAGGGGACTCTGTGGCACCGGGACTCACTGGCACCAAGATCCAACAGCTCTGCAGCTTTGGGTCTGGCCCTTGAGTGGAGTCATTTGAGCTGTCTTGGGTTCAGACAGTCATTGAGACACTTCAGAATGCCACAGCAGCGTCTACACACTCCCAGTGTGGTTATAAATGGGATATATTCCTGATGTGGTGTCAGTTGCGTGAACTGGACCCCACGACTTTCCCCATGGCAGATATACCTCAATTTTTGCAGGACCTTTTTGAAGAAGGGAAAATCTCCCTCCATGCAAGATCTACCTAGCAGCTATCTCAGTTTGCCATATTAAAATTGACTCCATCTACCCAGGAGCACACTTCTTGGCGGGACCGTTTTTGAAGGGTGCTTGGAGGTTAATGTAGTGCTAATGCTCTTACAAAACCTCCATTTGAGCCTCTACATTCAACAGAGCTGAAGTTCCTGTCATTAAAGACAGCTTTCCTGCTTGCTATTACCTCTGCTAAGCAGATAGGTGAAATGCATGCATTCTCAACTAAGGTTACTCTCCGCACTAATCCTGCTTTTCTCCCTAAAAGCATTTTTGTTTTCCATATCAACCAGTCAGTGGAATTGGATGCCTTCCATCCACCTCCTTTCCAGTCTGACATGGAGAGAAAGTTTCTATATGCTCTGTCCGGTTAGGGCTCTGGCATGTTATGTTGACCTCTCCCAGAGTTGGTGGCAATCAGAGCAATTGTTTATTTGCTTCCGGGATAAGCCCTTTCTAAACAGCAGCTGTCAAGGTGGATAGCAGACGCAGTCAGGATTGCATACGATCTAGCCAGCATGTCCCCACCAGAAAAGGTCACTGGTCACTACACAAGAAGCCTTGCAACCTCTTGGGCGTCTTTCCAGGGCACATCTTTCACAGACATTTGTAACACTGCAGTAAGGGCCGCGCCTCATACTTTTACCAGGTTCTACCGACTGAATGTCGTAGATCAGCAGAACCCTGGTTTTGGGACCAGAGTGTTAAGAGCAACCACTCATTCTGCCCTTTACCATACCTTTCATTGTGTTCCACTTTAAGTCCTGGGGTAGTTAGCCACACACCTTAATTGGACTTTTGGTGTTTAAATGCTAATGTTACTCAGTGTAACCTTGCAGCATATACACTACATGATGGCCCTCCCTCACTGTACTGTGGACCATATGCCATGGACCCTCAATCTGTCTTTTGGCCAGAATGCTGAAAGCTGTTTATCTTCCTTATTAGTACATCTGCTGGTGCTGCTGGTGCAGTCCTGCGACGGCTTGGGTATTGTATCCCAATCGGTAATGATTACATTTCGTATTGAAAGGGAATGTTAGGTTATTGTCATAACACTGTTTCCATGAAATATAAATGTAACCATTACCCTTCAAGGTTGCTGCGTTCACTGCAATGTGTGTGTGTGCGTGCGTGCGTGTGTGCATGCGTGCAACACAAATATTGTAAATACATATAAAAGAGCAGGTGGCATAAATAAGCAAATAACAGCGATCAACAGATCAGATAATTAAATGCAAAAAATAACCTGCCTAAATCATCCGGGGGAGTTGTTGCTGCAGCGTCCTGAAAGCTGTTTGCACTGGTCACTGGCTGTTCATCAGGAATCCCGCTATTAACTTCCTTGCCGCGAGTCTCAGATACGAATTTTCGACTAGTATCAGACATGCTTTTATTTATCCATTTTCTAATGGTTGTAGCTTTTGCGATATACACAGTGGTTTGTAGAAGTATTCACCCCCCTGCAAAGTTTTCACATTTTGTTGAATTACAAATAATGTGTGCACAGTTTTTCAAACAAACTTTCTTTATTCAAAGCTGTAGTGGTTAAACTGAACACTGTTATATGAGGAGGAGGTTAAATGTCAGCAAAACATGTACAAAATGAAATGTACTGGTTGCATAATTATTCAGCCCCTTAAGTCAGTACTTGGTAGAAGCATCTTTTGCAGCAATTACTACTATGATTCTTTTTGGATAGGTCTCTACTAGCTTTGCACAGTAGGATGGTGAAATTTTTGCCCATTCTTCACGGGAAAATTGCTCCAGTTCTGATAAGTTTGTTGGGGATCATCGATGGACTGCAATCTTCAAGTCTCACCATAAATTTTCGATTGGATTCAAGTCAGGACTTTGACTGGGCCACTCAAGAACATTAATTCTCTTTTGTTCAACCACTCCAGTGTGGCTTTGGCTTTTTCCTTCGGGTCATTGTCCTGCTGAAATGTGAATTTCCTCCCCAGTTTCAGAGTCTTGGCTGACTCAGACAGGTTTTCCTCAAGGATTCGTCTGTACTTTGCCCCATCCATTCTCCCCTCTATCCTGACAAGCTTCCCAGTCCCTGCTGAAGAGAAGCATCCCCATAACATGATGCTGCCACCACCATGCTTGACAGTTGGGATGGTGTTGACTGGGTGATGTGCAGTGTTGAGCTTGCGCCAGACGTAACACTTGGAATGTAGACCGAAAAGTTCAATTTTTGTCTCCATACGTGCTTTAAGATAAGACTTTTTGAGTAATGGTTTCTTTCTTGCCACCCGTCCATACAGGCCAGCTTTGTGTAGGGACCGGCTTATTGTTGATGTGTGAACACTGACTCCCATCTCAGACACAGAACTTTGCAGATCTCTCAAGGTCATTGTTGGCTTCAGAGTGACGTCCCGAACCAGTTTCCTGCTTGCCCAGCTGCTCAGTTTGGGAGGGCGACCTGATCTGGGTAATGTCTGGGTGGTATGATGCATCTTCCACTTCTTAATGATGGACTTCACTGTGCTGAGAGGGATAATCAGCGCCTTTGAAATTCTCTTGTACCCTTGTCCTGCTCTGTGCCTCTCTACCACTTTATCCCTGACTTGTTTTGAAAGCTCCTTGGTCTTCATGGTTGCTTTGTTGGATCACTATGTGAGTTGCAGCTTGAAAGTCTTTATATACCTGAGGGAAATTATGTTATTATTATTATTATTAGTTTATTTTAGCAGACGCCTTTATCCAAGGTGACTTAAAGAGACTATGTACTTTGCTCCATTCATTTTCCCTTATATCCTGACAAGTTCCCCAGTCCCTGCCGATGAGAAACATCCCCATAACATGATGCTGCCACCACCATGCTTCACAGTAGGGATGGTGTTCTTTGGGTGATGTGCTGTGTTGGGTGTGTGCCTAACATAACGCTTTGAATTTAGGCCAAAAAGTTCCATTTTAGTTTCGTCAGACCACAAAACTTTTTGCCACATGGCTACAGAATCTCCTGAGTGTTTTTTTGAATACTTCAAACGGGATTCAAGGTGCTTGGGATATTGTTGTCACATGCACACTTTGACCAGTCTTGGCCATAAAAGTCTGTAGCTCTTGCAAAGTTGCCATTGACCTCTTGGTAGCCTCACTGATCAGTCTCCTTCTTGCTCGGTCATCCAGTTTGGAGGGCCGGCCTGATCTAGGCAGGGTCTTGGTGGTGCCATACACCTTCCACTTCTTAATAATCATCTTGACTGTGCTTCAAGGGATATTCAAGGCCTTTGATATTTTTTTATACCCATCCCCTGATCTGTGCCTTTCAACAACTTTGTGCCGGAGTTCTTTTGAAAGCTCCTTGGTGCTCATGGTTGAGTCTTTGCTTTGAAATGCACTACACAGCAGAGGGAACCTACAGGAACTGCTGAATGTATCCCGAAATCATGTGAATCACTACAATTTAACACAGGTGGAGGCCACTTAACTTGGTGTGTGATTTTGAAGGCGATTGGTTACACCTGAGCTAATTTAGGATTGCTATTACAAGGGGGGTGGACACTTATCCAACCAAGCTATTTCAGTTTTTATTTTTAATTAATTTTCTACAAATTTCTAGAATTTTTTTTTCACTTGGAAGTTCTGGGGTAGGATGTGTAGATCAATGAAAAAAAAACTATTTTAATGCATTTTAATTCCAGGCTATAAGGCAACAAAAAGTGAAAGGGGATGTAGACTTTCTATAGGCACTGTATGCAACTGAGATTAATCTGTTTTTCTCTGTAAATCTTACTTATTTATATTCTATATGCATTTTTTAACTTTATCAATGTGGAGTAGTTTGTGTAGATTCTACATGTAAAGTCTAATTTGAAAGCGTTGTGGAGTACGCTCAGGTGCCGACAAAATGTGAAAACTTTGCAGGGGTGTGAATGCTTCTGCCAACCACTGTATATATACAGTGTGTATATATATATATATATATATATATTAGAGGTCGGCGCAGGTAGAAAATCCAGAACCGAGTACCTGCTGTGAAAAATACCCAGATACCCAGGTCATTTTTGGGTAATGATTTAAAAAAAAGAAAAATCACATATATTCATGTTATAAGTGCATGACACATATTTAAATACTATATATTCCCTTCATATATGTAGAGATATGTAACCTTTTTCAGAACTGGAAACATTGAAATAATAATAACAAACATCTGAGTTTGAATACATTTATGTTAAATGCGCTTCATGCTGCGGGATTCTTTGTGACATATTGGCCATATTCCACTGCTGTTGTTGTTGTTGTTGTTGTTGTTGTTGTTGTTGTTGTTGTTAATGTAATGTACTTTTATTATTATTATTATTATTTATTTCTTAGCAGACGCCCTTATCCAGGGTGACTTACAATCGTAAGCAAATACATTTCAAGTATCACAGTACAAGTAATAATACAATTAAGAGCAAGATAAATACAATGACTTTGGTTCAAGCAAGTACAAGTGTGACAAAATACAATTCATTAATACAGCAGATAACAGTGTCAGTGATAGTTACATCAGGATATGATTAAATACAAAATACTACAGATTAAACACTTGGCAGATTACAGTACTCTGAAGTACAGGATTAAATGCAGTAAAATAGGTGGCAGATAAGAGCAAGTAAAGCGCATTTAAGGAAGGGTGATAAGTGTCCCAGGGGAAAAACAGAGGAGTTCTACATGTGCTGTCTGAAGAGGTGAGTCTTGAGGCGCCGGAATGTGGTCAGGGACTGGGCAGTCCTGACATCTGTAGGAAGGTCATTCCACCACTGCAGAGCGAGGGTGGAGAAGGAGCGGGCTCTGGAGGTAGGGGAGCGTAGAGGAGGTAGAGCCAGTCTTCTAGTGCAGGTGGAGCGGAGAGGTAGAGTGGGGGTGTAGGGAGAGATGAGGGTCTGGAGGTAGCTGGGTGCAGTCTGGTCAAGGCATCTGTAGGCTAGTACAAGAGTCATGAACTGGATGCGAGCGGTGATCGGGAGAAGCGAGGCAGAGAGAACACCAGGCGGGCAGCGGAGTTCTGGATGAGCTGGAGCGGACGGGTGGCGGACTCAGGGAGGCCAGCCAGGAGGGAGTTGCAGTAGTCTAGGCGGGAGAGTACCAAGGCCTGGACCAGGAGCTGGGTGGCGTAGTTGGTGAGGAAGGGTCAGATTCTTCGGATGTTGCTCAGGAAGAATCGGCAAGTGCGTGCCAGAATGGAGATGTGCTGGGAATAAGAGAGGCAGGGGTCCATGGTGACTCTGAGGTTCTTAGCGGAGGAAGAGGGAGAGAGTGTGGTAGATTCCAGAGGAACAGAGATAGAGAGATCAGAGGAGGGGGAGGAGGAGGAGGGAAAGAAAAGGAGGTCAGATTTACTTGTATTTACAAATTTACTTGTATTGATTCAGAGCGATGCAAGGTTTCAAATAATGGAGGTTTTATTTATTTTTTCAATTGGAACACAGTGTAGTTTACACAAATCAAAAGTATAGGCAAAGCGTATATCTTACTGCTCCTTCTCTTTCTCTTACTTTTCCTGTGTATACCGTTTTGTCACATCCAGTTTGTTCTAACTATATTGTTCACCAGTATCTTTATGGCAAACACAATAGTCCAAAACGAAACTTCTAAAGGTCCAGCCCTCCAAATCCGAACTGATAAATAAACGTAAATATTTCAGTCTTATTACATTAACATGGCATCCAAGCAATGCACTGTGTGGAATTTCTTTATCAAACAGGAGAAAACAGAATTTGCCAAGGAAATATTTCATTCAAAGGAGGAAGACATTACTAGCACACATAGGGCCTCATGCACTAAACAGCGGTAACATGTTTTGCATGCAAAAAAGCCCATTACTGCGTGCTTTGTGCACCTGCTGCAATCACTAAGCAGTGGCACACGACCTTGCGCATGAATGAATCGCGTGTAAAGAGGTACCGTGTGTGAGTCATTTAAATACAAATAATAATGTTAATTTATGGAAATGTATTTAAATTGTTTCCACTAATTCTGCGAGGGAGGTGCTTGATATAAAAACTATATTCACTTAAAGGTGCTAAGGTGTGAAGTGTACCGCTTATTGAAACCAGGTGGTGCCACAGAACCAGCAGAAGAGCTGCACAGATGAGCGAGAAGAGTCAGGAAGAGAATATTTCGGATCAGGCAGACGTTACCTGGGCTGTGTGAGGATTAATAATATAACTAGATACTAGTAATAACTAGATACAGACTGAGCACAGATCATACTAGCCTTACAGTGCCTTGCGAAAGTATTCGGCCCCCTTGAACTTTGCGACCTTTTGCCACATTTCAGGCTTCAAACATAAAGATATGAAACTGTAATTTTTTGTAAAGAATCAACAACAAGTGGGACACAATCATGAAGTGGAACGAAATTTATTGGATATTTCAAACTTTTTTAACAAATAAAAAACTGAAAAATTGGGCGTGCAAAATTATTCAGCACACATCAAAATCCACAAAGAAATGGTTAATTGACCACAAAATCAACATTTTGCAATGGTCATCTCAGTCTCCGGACTTGAATCCCATTGAAAACCTGTGGTTTCAATTGAAGAGGGCAGTCCATAAACGCAGACCGAAGGATATCTGGAAAGATTCTGTATGGAGGAATGGTCTAAGATCCCTCCCAATGTGTTCTCCTTGCAAGGGGAGGGTGCACAAAGTACTGAAAACAAGGGTGCCAATAATTGACACTTTTTTTGGAAATAAATTTATGATTTGAGAAATGTGTAATTTTGGTTGATTCCATTGAATCATTAATAAAGTCAAATATATTCCACATGTTGGAAAATTACAATATAGCTCAGTACTGGTATTATTTATTTTATACATTTTTGTTTTTTTACTCATCTTTATCAAGGCTGCCAATAATTTTGGAGGTGAGTGTGTGTATGTGTGTGTGTATGTATATGTATATGCATGTATATGTGTATATATATATATATATATATATATATATATATATATATATATATATATATATGTATATGTGTGTATATATATATATATATATATATATATATATATATATATATATATATATATATATATATATATATATATATGTGTATATATATATATATATATATATATATATATATATATATATATATATATATATAATACTTTCAACTGTTCAATTTGTGCCACACAAGCCCTGCCCCTATTTACTGAATGTACGCCGGTTATCTACTAGAAAGGGACCGTTGAAGGGGGGTTACTCAGGAATACACACTAAAAAGCTCTGCAGTTTGTACTGTAAATGAATGGTTTATTAAGGATGGCACAAGAACAAACTGGGGGTGCACAAGGTTGAAACTGGATGGGCAATGTCCCAGTGAAGGCGAGGGTGCTGATGAAAGGCATGGTCAACTACCACACAGTAGATAAAGCCTTAATGGAGAGAGCACTATCGGTATTAGAAAAACACTTAAAAAAAAAAAAACACTTTAAAGTCTAGATTTACCCTGAACTTGTAATGATATGCCATTCTTCTGAGAACATTTTAGAAAAAATAGTCCTGAAAATGTTCAGAAAGGATCACATAAATAATTAGAGAAAAAAAAAACGAATAACTTTATAAATAAAAAACATTTTATTTGTCGCTTTACATTTGCTTCTGAACAGTGCCAGATATCTGAATGGAGCAATATTATTAAATCTCGGTTTGTTGTTGTTGAAACATACTGACCTCCAGTCAAACTGACAGGCTGTAATTGACTGTTGCGGGTACGGGACCAGTTGCTTTCGTTGGTGCAAAGTATTGATTGGCTGTTTTTTGTGTAATTAAATACATTTGGACCAATTGTGTCTCTGTTTAATATTTGCTGTCCAATAGATGTGAACTGAGTATTCATTAAGGCAAGTCAAAATGAAAAAGCCGGCACTTGTGCGGATTGATTTTAAGTTTGATTCACAGTTGTTGCTGTGATGTTCCAGTAGGCATCTACTGCCTGATAGAAGCCTTCTAGAGCTGGAATGTAATTGGATGATGGTACTGAATCGTTTGTAATTTGAATTAGTTGCAAGCACCTGACCTTAAGCACACATACATTTAGTTTATGTACACTAATTTTAGGCTTATGTTGTAAAAATACTACCAGTGGTTAATTCTTTAAATAACAAAGGTTTATGTGAACAGTTCATAGACATGTATCTGCTAAATTGTTTTCTAAATAATGAAAGAAATGCCTCCCTTGCAAAATATTCTTTTACTCTAAAACAGATTTAATCGGACTCTATCTATCAGGTCTAGCTTAAGGCAAAGTATCTGATTGAGGAAGCCTGATAAGCTACATTTGAAAGCCATTATAAAATAATAGATGTGCTCTCCTAACTTTTTTTCTAAATTTCCTTTTCAACCTGCAGGTTTAGCAATTCGTTACAGGTGTTCTATTTAAAGTCTGGAATTTGTCCTGCCAGCCCATACATTATTATTATTATTATTATTATTATTATTATTATTATTATTATTATTATTATTTCTTCTATTTTTTTTATTTATTTAGCAGACGCCTGTAAATCTCCTGTTTAAGATAATCCATGACATTCCTGGCAGTATGACAACAGATTTTATCTTGCATCAGAAAAAACTCAGGACCAAATGCACCAACAAATGGTCTTATTACAGAGTGCAAGACTGTGTCTGTGTACTTTCAAGCTGTAAATCCACCCCTTGGAACCACAATACAATCCCTGCAACCTCCGATGTAGATGCCACTCCACACCATACGTGAGTTTTTATAGCATTCTAAAATGACTTCTGTCCCTAGTGAGAACATCCCATCTCCCATCATCAAGTTATGATTTTAAAGATGCAAACTTCCTGTTATCTCAGAGTGTGGCTCTGCATACCAATTCACCATGCCAGTAGGGATTCTTAAACTTACTTCTCAACTTTCTTGGCCTCCCTATAACTAGTGTACAAAAAAATAAACTCCCCAGGATAGAAAATGATGTTTCAGAGCTGCTGCTTATGTTGAACTCGTGAATAATTCAGACAAGCAACATTGCTGTAGTGTTAGGAAAAAAACTAATTGGGTGAGGTGTGCACATCGATCAGAGCAGGGTCTCTCTGCACTGAGTAATGATAATTAGCCTGCAAAAATGCCTTTGTTTTAATACAGGGTGGTGTTGCTGTTTTCTTCATAATTAGATTAATTAACATCTTTCTCCCCTGTAAAGTTTGTATGTAGAGCTGGGCAATGTTTTTCCAATCAGTTAAATGTACTCAGTTAAACTATATCAGTTGTACTGAATATATTTAAATATTTCTACATCTACCGGTTATTATTCTCTTTGTTATATCCACTTCTATATAGTGTTTTCTGCAGTATCTGCAGCATCAACTTTATACAGCTCTCCCTGTCACTATCTGCAGTATCTTAGTTACATACAAGCTTATCTTTGTATCCACCTATCAGCTCATCGATGTAGTATCCAAACTATGTTAGAAAACTGCATTGTTCCACAAGTTAAATTTTACACCAAAATATATTTTGTGTCTGTTTACTTCTTGCTCACTTCATGGCATAACTGATTTTGTCAATGACAAAAGAATAAAAATGTGTTTGCGCAGCTGTAAGTTTTGCACACATCATTAGTTTATTTTTCTTTTTTTTAGCTTTTCTTGGTATCATTGTCCCTTAATGGGGATGGGACCATTTAACCTTGCAGGCACTGTCTTTCAAGCTCATAAATTATGAATAGTTCCCAAGCTATGTATCACATCTCAAGTTATTTTATATATCGATGTGTATTTCCCTAGAAAGCTGCACTTCTATCAGGAGTAGCTGTATGTATTGTCATTAGAACAAGTTTGAAAATTAATTCCTTAACCATTTTTCACATAAAGACATTTAATGCTGTTTCTTGCATCCAACTCTGCCCCCTATGCCATAATAGCTACATATTTAATTCCCTCCGTCTCAAGTGGATATTCTGCTTAAAATTGTTCTCTTTATTGCATATTTTGTCCGAACCTTAACTAAAGCTGCATTTGTCAAACGGGAGGGTGCATATAGATATCATCACCAGAATAGGTTGTCCAACTAAGTTGTCCAATGCATCACCTTGGGCTTTGATTTATTAGAAAGTGGTTTATCTTTCTAATTTGAAAGCCATTATAAAATAATAGATGTGCTCTCCTAACTTTTTTTCTAAATTTCCTTTTCAACCTGCAGGTTTAGCAATTTGTTACAGGTGTTCTATGACATTAAAGTCTGGAATTCGTCCTGCCAGCCCATACATTATTATTATTATTATTATTATTATTATTATTATTATTATTATTATTTCTTCTATTTTTTTTATTTATTTAGCAGACGCCTGTAAATCTCCTGCTTAAGATAATCCATGACATTCCTGGCAGTATGACAACAGATTTTATCTTGCATCAGAAAAAACTCAGGACCAAATGCACCAACAAATGGTCTTATTACAGAGTGCAAGACTGTGTCTGTGTACTTTCAAGCTGTATCCATTTTGTGATAATCATGTTTTCAAAATGTTTAAGAGACTCCCCTAAAATGCATAAGATCATTATTTGTACCAAACGTATGCATGCGATTTATGACATTTTATTGTTGTTTGATCTAGAATAACTATTTATGGAGGGAGTAAGGATTTAGGCATAAAGTAGAAACTTTTTAAAACTGAAATTTACTGAATTAGGGTTAGGGTTAATCCATTCTTTATTTTTTGTCTTTTGGGGTTTGCAAGCTCTAAACCTTGCACATATAAATCATTGTTAGTTTTATAACACAGAAAAAACTAAGGGTCTCATGCACTAAACATCGGTAAATTACTTGAAATATTGCGTGGTAAGGGAACCCCATACTGCGCGCAAAAAGGAAGGCGTGGCCACTTTATTCACTAATATAATAACATGCACTAATAAGGCATGCTAAATTATTCATTTGCAAGTTGTCACAACGCACTGTATTATAGTGTGTGTGTGTGTATATATATGTATATATATATATATATATATATATATATATATATATATATATATATATATATATATATATCATATATATATATATACACACACAGTGCCTATAGAAAGTCTACACCCCCTTTCAAATTGTTCACCTTTTGTTGCCTTATAGCCTGGAATTAAAATGCATTAAAATATATATTTTTTTTTCATTTATCTACACATCCTACCCCACAACTTCAAAATGAAAAAAATATTCTAGAAATTTGTAGAAAATTAATTAAAATTAATAGCAATCCTAAATAAGCTCAGGTGTAACCAATCGCTTTCAAAATCACACACCAAGTTAAGTGGCCTCCACCTGTATTAAATTGTGGTGATTCACTTGATTTCAGGATAAATTCAGCAGTTCCTGTAGGTTCCCTCTGCTAGGTAGTGCATTTCAAATCAAAGACTCATCCATGAGCATCAAGGCGCTTTCAAAAAACACCAGGACAAAGTTGTTGAAAGGCACAGATTAGGGGATGGGTATAAAAAAATATCAAAGGCCTTGAATATCCCTTGGAGCATGGTCAAGATGATTATTAAGAAGTGGAAGGTGTATGGCACCACCAAGACTCTGCCTAGATCAGGTCGTCCCTCCAAACTGGATGACCGAGCAAGGAGGAGACTGATCAGAGAGGCTACTAAGAGGCCAATGGCAACTTTGCAAGAGCTACAGGCTTTTATGGCCAAGACTGGTCAAAGTGTGCATGTGACAACAATATCCCAAGCACTCCACAAATCTGGCCTGTATGGTAGGTTGGCAAGAAGGAAGCCATTACTCAAGAAAGCCCACCTTGACTCCCGTTTGAAGTATGCAAAAAAAACTTAGGAGATTCTGTAGCCATGTGGCAAAATTTTTTGTGGCCTGACGAAATTAAAATGGAACTTTTTGGCCTAAATGCAAAGCGTTATGTTTGGCGCAAACCCAACACAGCGCATCACCCAAAAAACACCATCCCTACTGTGAATCATGGTAGTGGCAGCATCATGTTATGGGGATGTTTCTCATCGGCAGGGACTGGGGCACTTGTCAGGATAGGGAAAATGAATGGAGCAAAGTACGGAGAAGTCCTTGAGGAAAACCTGCTGCCCTCTGCAAGAAAGCTGAAACTGGGACGGAAGTTCACCTTTCAGCATGACAACGACCCAAAGCACACAGTCAAAGCTACACTGGAGCGGCTAAGGAACAAAAAGATAAATGTCCTTGAGTGGCCCAGTCAGAGCTGCAACCTAAATCCAATCGAAGATTTGTGGCATGACTTGAAGATTGCTGTCCATCAACGCTCCCCAAGGAACTTGACAGAGCTTGAACAGTTTTGTAAAGAGGAATGGTCAAATATTGCCAAATGTAGGTGTGCAAAGTTGGTAGAGACCTATCCCAACAGACTCACAGCTGTAGTTTCTGCCAAAGGTGCTTCCACCAAGTATTAACTCAGGGGTATTAACTCATTGGGTATCCAATTATGATCTTTCAGTTTTGTATTTTTAATATTATTTTTTTCTCAATAAAAAAATGATATTAAAAATATCATTTTTTAATATCATTTTTTTATTGAGGAGGTAGCTGGGTGCAGTCTGGTCAAGGCATCTGTAGGCTAGTACAAGAGTCTTGAACTGGATGCGAGCGGTGATCGGGAGCCAGTGGAATGAGCGGAGTAGTGGAGTTGCATGGGAGAAGCGAGGCAGAAAGAACACCAGGCGGGCAGCGGAGTTCTGGATGAGCTGGAGCGGACGGGTGGCGGACGCAGGGAGGCCAGCCAGGAGAGAGTTGCAGTGGAAACCAATCAAATAGCAAATCAACTTCTAATCAATTTAACCACTCACCTGGTACTAATCACACACTAACTCAGCTAATTCAAACACCACCTTACAATGTTACCAAATGTAGTTAATTTAATATTACTTGAAGCAGGAACTTACCTATCTGCCTCGGTCCCTGGTTACCTGTACATACTTTAAATTGCTTTTGGGCAGCAGTGTGGAGTAGTGGTTAGGGCTCTGGACTCTTGACCAGAGGGTTGTGGGTTCAATCCCCAGTGGGGGACACTGCTGTTGTACCCTTGAGCAAGGTACTTTACCTAGATTGCTCCAGTAAAAACCCAACTGTATAAATGGGTAATTGTATGTAAAAATAATGTGATATCTGTATAATGAGAAATAATGTATAATGTGATATCTTGTAACAATTGTAAGTCGCCCTGGATAAGGGCGTCTGCTAAGAAATAAATAATAATAATAAATGTTCAAGCGCACCAGAATAATTGATATGCGCAAATGTAAATTGGCACCCTAACTAAAACCTTAAATGCACGTGAAGTGAAGTGCAATCCCTGTGCCTAAATACAATTATACATTTTAAATAACTCGTGCTCATTACCCGCATTATATCCCATGTACCAACTACAGTACACCAACATTAACACACGCAACATACAACATAAAACACAAAAATACACAGAGGGGCGGGGCACATTGCCGCACACCCAAATAGTGTACAACAATAAAAGCTACAAATAAACCTATCTGAAATACAGACTTAAAGGAAAAAGTAGCTCACAAATATTTTATGCTGGCTCCATTTCTAATCATTTTACTCGCACAATCACTACAACTGATCATCATTACTCAGTAAGGGGCTTTCTGTGTGCAAAACACGTTACCTCTGTTTAGTGCATGAGGCCCTAATTGTTTCATATTCAAGTTGCATTTGGTACTAGTACACAGTTGCTTGCAATGTACTCATTTAAATAATTCAGCACAACAATGATTTGCACCTGAACTAAGCAAGTGGAAAATGAATTAAGCATTTTGATAGTTTCTTTATTATTCATTAATTACATTGCTATGAAATTTATGTATGTGTGCATTTTTATTGGTCCCTCATGAAAGAAATTTCTAATTGCCTCAATATAAGAATGGAGGCATCACATGTTAAACTTCTTTCAAACCACAGTTCAAAGTAAAAAGCATTCCACTAAAAAACTTGAAACATATGTATAAGTTCTGTTTGGCAAATCTGTAAATACACTGTACAAAGTTTTAGCATTTCAATGGTGCTTACATGCATGTGAGTATAGTTTTGCTAGTGCTTTTGAAATAAATAGAAAAATGTACTGCCTTTGTTTTTTCTATTTGTAATCTTGTCATATTGTTGTGGATTCAAGAGCAATAGAGAGAGGGTTGTGGATTCAAGAGCAATAGAGAGAGAGAGATCAGCGGTGGGGCAGAAAAGGAGGTCTGACTTAGAGAGGTTGAGTTCGAGATGATGTGAGTGAATCCAGGAGATGGTCGAGAGGTGTGCGAGAGAATTTTAATCACATAGTCTGCATTGCTTCAGATTGGGCCCATTATAATGAGATGGCAGACATAAATTCAAAATTGAATTGATCAAGTAATAAAATTCATTTTAAAAATTCACTTCTTTCTGCTACATAATTGTCTGAAAAACTATATACTGTGGAATTATATTCCCTATGTTTTCTTTTTGCTGATTGCTCCAAACATTGATGTAGCAGCCAGCCTTTTATACGTACTGTACAGGCCCGGATTAACCAATGTGCACTAGGTGCACCTGCACAAAGGGGACCCCTGACCACCAATGATACAAAAAAAAATGTAAAACAGTTGTAAAATAATAATAATAATAATAATAATAATAATAACAACAACAACAACAACAACAACAACAATCAGAACTGGCCCAAATAAAAAGTACACATAAGCATCATGTTAGCTTGTATTTATATTAAAAACACAATAACGCATTCTGCTCAATTTGTTGTCACACAAAGCATTCAAGCACCTCGGAGGCTGCCGTGGTTTAGCCTTAACCTACATGTAAGTAGCGTGAAAAAATGGTGGCACTCATGATGACACTGGCCCTGTGTGTTTCAGGGGTTCACACGGAAGCCTTATATCTGCAAATATTGTATCGGTTTGCAAATTAGTTTTCTTATTTTTAGTCAAGATAATTAGGTAAAAAGCCTTTCTGATTGCAGCACATAGTTGCTTAGCAACAGCAGGGCTGCATTTAAATGACGATGAACATCCTGAAAACATGAATCTTCTATAAGTAGTTACTTTTACGGTATATTTACAAGCGCACGAGCACACAAAACTCGTCACCAACCACCTACATCGGTTAGGTCTGAAAGTGAAAGATGCAAAGAGCCAACTAGTGCCCACCCAGATAGTCACCTATGTGGGAGTGCGTTTGGACTCGGAACTCATGTTGGCCACCTTGTCGGAAGACAGAGTGGAGAGAGTAATCGCCTGCTTCAAGTTGTTTCAACTCGGCAGGGTACTTCCAGTAGTGGGAGTCAACACATTGTCCCCTATGGTTGTACACGTTTCTGATGCTTGCGCTGCTCCCCGTCTTTAGAGAAGATCAGACAAGACCAGGCCAGGGTGCTCCTAATAGCCCCTCTCTGGCCCAGGAGAGTCAAGGCGTAAAATCATCCAGGAAGTCACAAAGAACCCTAGAACAACATCCAGGGATCTGCAGGCCTGTCTCGCCTCGGCTAAGGTGAGTGTTCATGCCTCCACCATCAGAAAGACACTGGGCAAAAATGGGACTCATGGCAGAGTAGCAAGGCGGAAACCATTGCTCACGAAGAAGAACATGAATGCTCGTCTCAAGTTTGCCAAAAAGTACCTGGATGATCCTCAAGAGTTCTGTAACAATGTTCTATAGACAGATGAGTCAAAAGTGGAACTTTTTGGCCGACATGGGCCTCGTTATGTCTGGTGAAAACCAAACACTGCATTCCACAGTAAGAACCTCATACCAACGGTCAAGCATGGTGGTGGTAGTGTCGTGGTTTGGGGATGCTTTGCCATCATTGAAGGAACCATGAATTCTGCTCTGTATCAGAGAATTCTACAGGAGAATGTCAGGCCATCTGTCCGTGAGCTGAAGCTGAAGCGCAGCTGGGTCATGCAGCAAGACAATGATCCGAAACACACAAGCAAGTCTACATCAGAATGGTTTAAGAACAAGAAATTTAAAGTTTTGGAATGGCCTAGTCAAAGTCCAGACCTAAACCCCATTGAGATGTTGTGGCAGGACCTGAATCGAGCAGTTTATGCTCGAAAACCCACAAATGTCACAGAGTTGAAGCAGTTCTGCATGGAGGAGTGGGCCAAAATTCCTCCACGGTGCTGTGAGAGACTAATCAATAACTACAGGAAGCATTTGGTTGCAGTTATTGCTCCTAAAGGTAGTGTAACCAGTTATTGAGTCTAAGGGGGCGATTACTTTTTCACACGGGAGCATTGGGTGTTGCATAACTTTAATAAATAAATGAAATATGTATCACATTTTTGTGTTATTTGTTCATTCAGGGTCCCTTCTATCTAATATTAGGTTTTGGTTGAATATCTGATAACATTCAGTGTCAAAAATATGCAAAAATGCAGAAAATCAGACGGGGCAAATATTTTTCACGGCACTGTACATATTTCTTTGATGCTGTTCTGTAGCCATTTCCTTTGTTATTATTATTATTATTATTATTATTATTATTTATTTCTTAGCATACGCCCTTATCCAGGGCGACTTACAATTGTTACAAGATATCACATTATTTTTTACATACAATTACCCATTTATACACTTTGTTGTAGTTTGCTACAAGTGCTTTTCTCAAACGTGAATCAAACTCCTTTGTCTTGGCATCATCTGCTGTGTTGCCTAAACATTCTTTTTCAGCAGATGTTTTAAATAACTACCTCTTTTTCTGACTTGACTTTGTAATGCAGTTTAATTACTGTGTAATGGTTTTCAATCAGTGAAAATATTCTTTAATTAGTTCTATAACATTTTTACAGACAAGTACTACTTTTGTCATGAACAAATATTTGAAATTGATGAAGTGCTTTGTTAAACTACCTGATGGTCTTTGTCATATTAATTAGTGGCTAATGTTCACTAAATGCTTGTACAGTAGTCTCCAGGTTAGAGAACACCCCTCAGGAAGCAAGCAAGTGTTCTTATAGCCGAATTGTTCTCTAAGATGGAGTTAGCCACCATACTCAATAAATAAATAAGTAAATAGGTATTATTTGTCATAACACACACACATCAACATATGAAATAAACTGAGTAAGTAAAAGGAATAGTCAAGTGTATGTTAATAAACTATAATAATAAAGTAACAAACTAAAGTTAATAAACTGTCAGTTAACACAGCACCCCTACAGACGTTAAAAAATGCAGCAGCAATGTACAAGACAAGCACATTATTTATCAAAATGGTGAAGCAACTCACCAGAACGGAAAACATCCAACTTTTTTGTATTCTCCTGGAAGTCAGAATACAAAACGAGTCGATAATATGATGCCGGTTCTTGAAAGATTTAATAAACCAATCAGTGTGCCTCAAGACACTCTTGCGATGACAAGTCACTTTTGAAAAGACTGAATAAGCCATTTTAATTTAAGTTTGATGATGATGAGTTATCCGGTTACAAAACAGTACTGTATCTGTTGTGAACGAGTCGCTATCGGTGCCAAGAAGGTGTTATTTTAAGCAAAGTTCCTGTTCCTTTAGCCAGAGCATTTACAATGGGAAAAATCTGTTTCACTACAAGGGTGTTCCCTTAGGCGAAGTGCTCTCTTAGGAGGTGTTCCTATACGCAGAGACTACTGTATTTAACATGTTTTCTTGAATTATCTTATATTAAGTATAGGGTGCCAATACTTTTGTCTGGGACTGCAGATGCTCCATTGAGCTGGGAGGAATCTCCATATTTCACGACTCCTAGTCCTGAAGCCTTTTTCTAGAAGTCATAGATCAGAGAGAAATGCTAAATGTCCAGCACACTCATATTTCTTTACAGTTGAACTTTGGGGAAGATATTATACATGGTGTTTAGTACCTTGTTACAAATGGTCTTGTTGAGATATTAATCATAAACTTTCTATTTATCGTTTCTGTGATTTTAGATGTAGAACATTCATCTCAGTGTAACACTTTATCTGAATGTTTTAGCAAAGCTGGAATCTAAAACCGTGTATTTCATTTTTAACCCCTGTCCAGCTCTTTACTGGGTATTATGTGGAGTACATGGTTTTAACCATATTTCGCTCAGTGGCAGTGTTTTATTTTTTTATGTAACACAATATGGCATCACATAGAGTCAAAATACTCCAGCTATATAGTCCCAGAATAGTAGTTTTATAATGATATAGCTTTCAATGCCTCAGTAAAACCATTGTTAGTATGGTAAAAAAAAAAAAAAAAAAAAAAAAAAAAGTAGTTCACTGATAACATTCACAGTAAGTTGAATACTTTCTTGTAAAATGTATGGTAAGCTTAATTAGCCAAAACAATCAGACAACAGAACTAATTCAAAACCAGTTCGCCTTGACATGGATTTCAATAACCTTAAGAATTTGTTCTATATAGGAATGCCCACACCACGTTTCATCACAATTGGATAAGCAATTCTGAGGATAAAGTGCGACGTGTACGGGTGCCTCCATTATATCCCCATTGCCAGGGGTAGCAAAGGAATAAACTGTGATTAAAAGTGATAGTGATCTTCTCAGGGTTTCAGTATCCTCTTTGGATAATAAAAGTATCCCACTGTCTTTTGATTCACTTCAAACAAGGTGTTATGTAAACATCTAAATGTTAAATAAAAATACATTTTCTAGATATTCTGTGCACCCACAAAGCCAGGTGCATTGTAGAATTTGCACTGTGAATTATAATCTTAGGGTTTAACAACTTGTTTTTATCTATTATTCAAATAGATTAGAATTGAATAACACAATTCTTCACTACTTTGACACAGTGCATTGCAGACAAACCATTTGAATAGAACACTGAATACACACAATACTACAATGTATGTAAATTCAATGCCAGCCAGGTCTAATTTTTTTTTTGTTAGTTTAGTTAACCAATGATACAATTTAAAAGTTTTCATTTCTTGGTGTCTCAATACTGAAGACTTTTAGGGGTTTGTTACAAGCTCCTTGTTAATGAAATATTAAGTTTTCCATAGCGGAAAAATAATAAGATGCCACGTATCTTCAGAGCAATTAAACATATTAAGTATTTCATAGCCACTACAGTTCAGTAACATTTTTAGAAAAAAAAACTACATCTTCAAGGCTCTAAATAATATGCTAGAGGGTTAAATAAAGTGTTGTTCATTTGCAGTAATTTGGTAAACTTAGCTTTATGACCTTTGTTTGAATTGCAGATCACTTCAAATGAGAAACACTTGCAGTGCCTTATGGGTGGGGATGATCTTGTCCAAACTCTCCAGAGGATGGCTCATGCTGCCAGGTGAGTTCCCTAGGGCTTGGAAACCTAGCAACAATCCTCTGCTGTAATCACCTTCCATGTGCTACAGGCTTATCATGTTACCATTACCCCTTTTTGGTGAAGCAGAACTGTATTTGGAACTCCCCTTTCAAAGCCTCTCTGAACTTTTTTAGTTGTTATTAAGAATGACTTTGTTCCATTGATGTGGGAGGCCATACTAGGGTTGCGTGATGAAAGATTCTTAGAGCTATAATTTCTCTTATAGCCGGATACTGGCCTATTGTTGAATAGCTAGCTGCCCTTTGATGTCTAGTGGCGAGACCCATACAAGCAGAAATGACTGGCAGATCTTCACTGTATTGTGTTTTTGGCAAAGCAGCAGTGAAATTCCTTTCCAATAAATTAAGCCATATTTTAAAAGTATAGTCTCCTCCCAAGCAAATTATTTGGATTTCCATTAACTACAATGCCTGGCAAGATTTGACTAAATAGCAGCAGTGTGGAGTAGTGGTTAGGGCTCTGGACTCTTAACCAGAAGGTCGTGGGTTCAGTTCCAGGTGGGGACACTGCTGCTGTACCCTTGAGCAAGGTACTTTACCTAGATTGCTCCAGTAAAAACCCAACTCTATAAATGGGTAATTGTATGTAAAAAAAATAATGTGATATCTTGTAACAATTGTAAGTCGCCCTGGCTAAGGGCATCTGCTAAGAAATAAAAAATAATAATAATAATATAGGATGGCTGATATACTGTTTAAATGTATGTGGATTTAGCACTTTGTTTTAATCACAAGCACACAACTAGATTGTGTTTAAACCACAGTACTAATGTGCATAGGATGTAGCATTTTGAAAACTTCTGACCAGCAACATTTTATTTTTTGAAAAGTAGTCTGTTTGGTACGATGTGGGAAATAAAACAATTGAAAGGAAGACTGTTTAAATTTGAACCTGTAGACCTCCCATGGTTCTATTTGCTCTCAAGTAGTAAAATACCTTGAAAGATAAGTTTCCAAATTCAAACTTTTTTTTTTTTTTTTATAAAAAAAAAAACAAAAACACACAAATACTGACTAAATGCACTAAATTATATTAATTACTTTGTTTAGTTCAATAGCATGGGGTGATACTTGCTGTCTTAAGAAATAAAATCTGATCTGACTTTTTTTTTTTTTTTTTTTTTTTAAAGATCACATGCTGATGTTGCAGTTGCCTCGCTGGCCTCTGAAATTCTGAAAATTGTTGGATATTAAATAAACTGCAGTGATCAAGACAACAAACAGTGGTGCATCTTAAATGTTTAATTCCTATAATAGGGAATGGGCTTTTCTATCAATTGTTATCAAGTTACAATTTGTTTGAAAAGTGAGATTTGTAAGTACTGTGACATTGTATAAAACAGTAGTTTTATTTTATTTTTTTTCAAAAGGGTTTCTCTTCTTGGCTTTAGGCAAGTACTCTCCCTCTCAAAATATCACTAGCTTCCAACTGTTCGGAGGTGTTAATTCACATTGGAGGTTAATGTGAAAGAATATTTTTTTTTCTTTTTTTTTTTTTAAAAAAAAGGACCAAGTTAGGAAGCCAGTTGTGAATAAAATGGTTTGAATTTGTCAGTTTATATTTAAATGCAATACTTAAGACACTGGGGTCAGGACATATTTCTTACATAATCTTCAAAACAATAAAATGATAGCTATCATTTTTTTTATACAAAACAAAGAAATGTTGGGAACAAAAAGCTGTTAAAAGCACACCAAGGCTTGCCCAGTCAAAACACCCCTGGACAGTCAGTAAATATATAGCAATTTCTGGCACACAAGACAAAATTGTATTTAAATGAAACAGGTCAATGGAGGATCACCTATAAAGAGCCTGGGGACACTGCCACTGTAAACCAACTATGGACAAATAAAAGCAGCCAGCTTGATACACTCAAAACACAAGAATGGTGCCCCTGGTTGCCATCTGAGTGCTGTGGTTGACTTCACAATAAAAAGTTGCCAAGTAAAAACCAAACACTACAACTCAAAACAGGTCCCATGTGCCTCACTTTATTCTTTGTCAATTACAGTAGTATAACTTATTTTAGCAATGCTTGGCATTGTCCAAGGTCTCATTATAGGTACGAAATTGTTGTATCCTTTAATTTGTAGGGTAAAACTGAAACGCTTATTTACTTTATATTGTGTGTTAATACATTCAACAATTCTCTACACCAATAGGTAATACATATCAAATAAACTACATTTCCTGTATACAAGTAAACCGTATGTTTGCCTATTGGATTAGGGATTGGTGCGAGTACAAGTGCTGAAGTATTTTATAGCTTTGCCAATTGGAAGCTAGAACTAATTAAGTAGTTTTCCATTAAAACTTCTCCTCAAACTTCTGTTGGATATGGGAACTGGACTGGATATGGGACACTGAATCCATGTAGATGGCATTTTCTTTAAGCAGCTTAAAGTATACCAATCACATTAGTCTTATGAGCACAGCATTGTACACCATTGTTCTGTCTGGTTTGATGAAAGTTGTTTTGCATATGCATATATATGAATTTATGGAATCCCTTGTGTTCCACCCAATATCCAACAGCTTATTTATCCATTAAACATCCAAAACATGAAATCCATAGCAATGTTTCAAGAACAATGCAAAAGAGGATTTTTGAAGGTCAGTAGTTCATTTTTTCACCTAGGACTGAATTAGACCAGTCATGTCACCATGTTAACACTCATCAAGCTTAAACAAGTTAAGTACATACTGTAGTCCTGTAACCTGGTAAATTGTGAAATGCATATTAAAAGAATCAGGCAGCATTGAAATACATAGGTTTATTTTTTATTGTTAAGCCATTTTATAACTAAGTTTCCATTAAGCACAGCAGGCTACAACTTTGGGATTTAAAAAAAAAAAAAAAAAAAAAAAAAGCCAAATTACTTTAAGTTGTTTACAAAAAGGTCAATCCTGCCCCAACCCACCCCCACCCAAGGGCACCCTCCTTGGAATAAATCTGACACTGGAAAATAGTTAAACCTGATTATTTCAGCATTAAAAAGAATGTATTTGGACAAATTCTAATTTGTTTTATACAAAAGCTACACAATGTTACACTATTAAAGAATACAGTTTAATTGATTATGTATTAGTGTTCTACACCAGTACTTGATTGTTAGAAATGGCTGGAGCATTACCACTATAAACTTAATACTACAAGACTTAAATAAATTCCTGAAAAATAAAAATAGTGACTAGACTAGTTTAAAGCAAGCTAGGTCAGTACCATTAAAAGACAGGGTTTAAAAAAAAAAAAAAAGCTAGTTTTAAAATCCATCTTTAGATCTACTCTTGTACTTCCTTCAAAATAGGCAGCCACTCCCAAAATCCATTTCGCAGTTTACTCCAACCAAAAAGGACCAGAACAATTTACTTAGATTGTTCCCATAGGAAACTCCACTTTTGTTAGTGCATCAGGCACTTTCCAAGATACTTGCCCACCCCAACTCTACAGGCCAAATCACAATGCAAGTCCATTCAGACAACAGCTGTGGAAGAGAAAACCAAGGTTAGTACAAGGTGATAATTCCTGATGCAGCAAACTGTCAATTACAAGTCGCAAGACAGATGTGCCAAAAGCTTCAAGCTTAACTGCTCATTAATAAAATAGTAGTAGCATTAATTCACAATATAAAAAGCAAATCAATTTGGTTTGTACAGATCAAGCCACTAAAGCATGGATAAATAGTTTTTGATTTTTCTCTTACCTAAAAAAAAAGGTAGCAATTTACAGATCAGTGTCAAACCAGGCCAGCTGATTGCTATCACCTGGGGGTAACCCATCAATCAGGTCCTGGGCATGTCCAAGATCTGGCAGCCCATCAACTGGGTACTCTGCACCAGGGTGATGGCCACCCATGTCATGGTCCATCATTGGGTCCATACCCATAGCATCCTGCCCATATCCACCAGAGTGGAAGGGACGGTAGCTAGGATCTGCAATTACAGTGGTTAGAGGCAGACATGTTAGAGGCTCAACACAAGCAGCAAAGTATCAGTTTGTGAGATCTTAATCAAAATTACACTCTCCTCCTCCCTTTTTTTTTTTTTTTTTTTTTTTAAAAAGTCATTGGCAGCACACCAACATGCTATGCAGTACAGTTAGTCTTGTCTGCTGTGCAGGCTGAAGCTGGATGTCACACTTGCTTCCTTTGTAGCCACCAGTTGCAAAGGAACATATACTTCAGGTCTATGGTATGTGGGTGCAAAAAATGGTCCAGGAACCAAACCTTGTATTATTACAACACCATTTGTCTAACAGAACCCTCTAAAATCAGGGGTTTCCAATACTGGTCCTGGAGAGTCGGTGTCCCTCTAATAAGCACCGAAATTTGTCCAGTTACATAATTTGGGGTACAGTTTGAACAAACCACCAAGAGGGACACCAGCCCTCCAGGACCAGGATTGGAGACCCCTGCTCTAAATGCATTTCAGAAGTAGATTTGTCACATACCATCTTGACGGTATCCAAGAGGTTCTCCCTGGGCTCCAATATCAAGTCCAAGATCTCCAGTCTAGGAAATAATAATACTTTAAAACAATCATTGTTTTCAGTTATTTGGCAGTGTTTAACAATCACTTGACAACTGCATACCTCATTCCAAGTCATAGGTTCAGTTCTGAACAAGGAGCTTGTCAGTTCAACAGACAGACGTTTCTTGTAGTCTTGTGGTTTGTCCTCAGACATACGGAACAGAACAGCAGCAGCATAAGTGGCTGTAAAATGTAAAAAAAAAAAAATTTACCAGGGTTGTCCACTATATCGAATCACATCTATACTTCCTCAGACTATAAAACCACAAGGCTGTGCAGCTATACAACCACTGGGGGGGAAAAACCAACACCACTTACCAACACCTTCATTCCTGGAGTGAAGAAGTTCAGTAAGTGGAGCAGTGGCACCCTCAGCCTCAATTGCCTCTGCAGCTTCTTTATCCTGAGCCAGTTCACAGAGTACTCCTGCAGCTACCCTCTGGATGTTCTCAATTGGAGAATACAGCAACTGAAAGAAAACATTTAGTCAATTGTGTTGCGCAAAAATACCCCTACCCTAGAATGAAAGCAGACCAGTCATTGCCGAGAACTCAGGCTTATGTTTCTGCTCCCCCCCTCCATTGCTTGACTACCAAAGCAGATTAACTATGCTAGATACCTGAACAAAGAGTGGAATGGTGTTCAGTCCTCTGATGACAATTCGGTTATGAACATCTCTTGCCAGAATGTGCAGAGCTCCTGTGCAGCCTTCAACAATTTCCTCCATACGAACTCCCTCCTACAATACAATTTTTTTGTTTGTTTGTTTAGTGGATGATTGATACAAGAGCATTTTACTACATCAGACAAAGACAAGAAAAAAAAAAAAAGAAAAAGTATTGGCACCTACCACAAACTGCTGCTGTGTGCCACCCATAGAGGTACGGCGCTGGGTGTCCTGGTGTGCTCTCACCAACAGCTGCACTAGTCTGGGAATGGCACCCTGTTCACGCAGGGGAGCATGGTTTGCTGGGCATAAGGCCAAGTTGCGAATAAGTCCTACTGTTGCCTGTTTAAAAAAAAATAAATAATGTTGTATGGAGGGGAAAAGCAAGGATTTACTTGTGATTAACACCTTCACATGCTTAAATGATTCATGCAGGATAACTTGACACGGTCTCTAGCAGGTTACAAACATTTAAAATACATACATTTAGATCAGTTAAGTCAGAGAGTTCTCCGGTGCACCAACCTTACCTTAATCAGAGGCCAGTGAGATGGAGGATGCAGCAACTTCACTACCACAGGCAGGCCATAGTGGAGACGAACAGCATTCTGAGCCATCTCAGCATCCTGGTGTCTGCTGGTTAGGTGGCGAAGAGCACAGATTGCAGGCTCAGTGATGTCTTCCCGGTCACCAGCACGGAGAACAGTACGAACCAAGGCCTCGATACCTCCTACTTGGCACACCATCATTTTGTTCTTGTAGTTGTTGCAGGTAAGATTGGACAGGATACCAGCTGCACAAGTCACAACATTAATGTCATCAGAACCCAGGAGCTGGACAAGTGTCCCAAGGAGACCTTCCATACCCTCCTATAAAAATAGGAAAAAAAAATTGAATCCGAGCATTATTTGTATGATTTATTGCAAACAAATTACAAAAATCCCTCCACACTGAGGAATCAACTCTACGATTGCCATTTACTTGTCAGGTTTAAGATATGATCTCACATTTAAGTAGAGTGAATAGGGTATTCAAGCCATCTAAAAGCAATTTCTCTTCCTTGCAGTAACTTAATTGCCAAAGATTACATGAAGTACTACAGTAGAAGTACTTGTTTAGTGTATCCCATTTATTCCTTTTAAAAAAGTGACTAGTAGCTCAAATTCAGAATGTGTAAAACTTCCAGGCAAAAATGGTAATTTGCTAAGAAATCAATTACCTGCATCACATCTACTTCAACTATGGATCTATCCTCCTTTGAAACATTAAGGAGACAAAGACATATTTTAATTTTCAAGTTCGCACAGGGTAGAGTACAGCGTTCACTCCACAGGATGACAAGGTTACCTGCTTGGTAGCAGCATCTGAAAGATTTCTCAGGGTCCACAGACAGTTCTGCACCAGACGCTGACTCGGGTCTGTTAAGTGGAGTCCCAAGGCCTGCATGCCACCTGATAAAATAAAATAGCCATGACATTAGATTCTGATTCAGCTCTGCGGTAAACAAATATTGGAATAAACAATTAGAAAACATACCAGCTTCAACAATGGCAGGCTTGTTACTGGAACAGACTGAAAGGACCTTCAAGACTCGACTGGTGGTCCAAAGCAGCTTTTCATAGGTGTAGGTTCTCATGATGTTAACCAGTGCCTGTGGACCACCACTAGCCAAAATGATGAGCTGAATAAATAAAACATTTACATTACACACATATACATACACATGTAATATTTTATTTATTTTTTATTATATAATTACACAGTGCCGTGAAAAAGTATTTGCCCAGTCTGATTTTCTGCATTTTTCACATTGTATTTGGTCAGATTGTTTCTGTGGGTTGTAGTATAGAGGGAGTCGAAGAAAAAAACGGCACCAAAGTTTGGTGCTTCTTTCATTTGTTTGGTGTGCAAGGTAATCAAACATGCAATCTTCAGGTGTGAAAGTTATTGCCCTCCCTAGTTAACTCAACCCAATTAATGGGATAATTAGGGTCAGCTGTTTGAGCTCTTTGGTTAACCAGGCCTGATTTGGGCCAGCCCTGCCCAATATAAATCTGACTTAACTTTGGCCCTTGCCAATCAGAGTGAATGAAGTTGTTAGCACACAGGTTCTAGAGGCACATCATGCCAAACAAAAGAAATTCCTGAAGACCTCCGGAAAAAAGTTGTTGATGCCTATCAGTCTGGAAAGGGTTACAAAGCCATTTCTAAGGCTCTGGGGCTCCACCGAACCACAGTCAGCCATATTGTCCAAATGGAGAAAGTTTGGGACAATAGTGAATCTTCCCAGGAGTGGCCGTCCTGCCAAAATCTCTCCAAGAGCAAGGCGTAAAATCACCCAGGAAGTCACAAGAACCCTAGAACAACATCCAGGGATCTACAGGCCTCTCTCGCCTCAGCTAAGGTCAGTGTTCAGGCCTCCACCATCAGAAAGACACTGGGCAAAAATGGAATTCAGTAGCAAGGCGGAAACCATTGCTCATTGAGAACATGAATGCTCGTCTCAAGTTTGCCAAAAAGTACCTGGATGATCCTCAAGAGTTCTGAAACAATGTTCTAAGGACAGAGGAGTCAAAAGTGCCGACATGGGCCCCCGTTATGTCTGACGAAAACCAAACAATGCATTCCAAAAGTAAGAACCTCATACCAACTGTCAAGCATGGTGGTGGTAGTGTCATGGTTTGGGGATGCTTTGCTGCATCGGGACCAGGACGCCTTGCCATCACTGAAGGAACCATGAATTCTGCTCTGTATCAGAATTCTACAGGAGAATGTCAGGCCATCCGTCCGTGAGCTGAAGCTGAAGCGTAGCTGGGTCATGCAGCAAGACAACGATCCGAAACACACAAGCAAGTCTACATCAGAATGGTTTAAGAACAAGAAATTTAAAGTTTTGGAATGGCTTAGTCAAAGTCCAGACCTAAACCCAATTGAGATGTTGTGGTAGGACCTGAAACTAGCAGTTCATGCTCAAACCCACAAATGTCAGAGCTGAAGCAGTTCTGCATGGAAGAGTGGGCCTCCACAGCACTGTGAGAATAATCAATAACTACAGGAAGCGTTTGGTTGCAGTTATTGCTGCTAAAGGTGGCGTAACCAGTTATTGAGTCTAAGGGGACGATTACTTTCACACAGGGGCATTGGGTGTTGCATAACTAATATATAAATGAAATATGTATCAAATTCTTGTGTTATTTGTTCACTCAGGGTCCCTTTTATCTAGGTTTTGGCTGAAGATCTGATAACATTTAGTGTAAAATATGCAGAAAATCAGACGGGGCAAATACTTTCACAGCACTATATATATATATATATATATATATATATATATATATATATATATATATATATATATATATATATATAAAAAAAACAGTGCCAGAACTCTACTCTTTGTTCAGGTTGGTCAATCCCAGAACAGCAGGAATATTTGTGAAGCCACATTGCTACCTTGCTTTCTTGGTTCCCATATGCCAAGATCTGAAGGCAATCTGTTGTGATGGCCAAGAATTTGACATTGGTCTTATTCAGCAGGGCAACCATCTTTTGTAGACCACCAGCAAGACGGACAGCCATCTTCGCTCCCTCCTGGTGCAGGAGTAGGTTATGAAGAGTTGTAATGGCATAGAACAATACAGAGTCAACTGGCGACCTGAAAAATAATTCATGAGAACAGAACTTCAGCATCAAGACCAAAACTGGACACTACTCTGGCCCCTCCATCATTTGATTACATTAGTATTCATTCAACAAATTATAAAAAGTTAAGCGATCCAGTGCAAATCAAGACTGCATGAGGCAACAGAGGTCCTGTTACACGATGCAATAGCACCCCTGCATTTTAGAAATGTGCTACCTACAAATTAGATCATGGTTCTGTTCAGAGCAAAAAATAAATTAAAAATTACCCCAGCATCTTCACTAATGCAGGGATACCTCCCGACTTGAAGATGGCAAGCAGGCCCTCACGATGGTGTGAAAGGTTATGGAGAGTTCCAGCTGTGCAGCGTGCAGTCTCTACATCATTTGTGTTTTGCATGGTGCGAACAATGGCGGATACCATCTGGGGTGAGCGCATGATGGCATGGCGGGAGGCTTCTTTTTTAGACAGCTGATGGACCATAACTGCAGCCTTGTTCACAACAACCTTCAAAGTTAAACATTGTTCGGATTAATGCATCTTCACCATCTCTTTTTAATTGATTGTTTAAATATAAAAACTTTATTTGTACCTGGTCCTCATCGTTCAGAAGTTTGGTCAACTCTGGGATGGCACGTGTTGCCAGTTCAGCATCATCCTGATAATTGATAAGATTGACCACAGCATGCTTCAGCATCTGGGATGGTTCAGCCAAACGTTGTACATTAGTAGGGTGTGCACCATCAAATTGTGTGGAAGGTATCTGCATTCCTTCATCCTGAGTTTCAGGGAACATAGCAGCCCGTACCCTCTGGGCTCTGGTCATGGCATATTGGCTATCAATATCTGAAAGTAATACCAATTGTTTTAGTTTATTAAAATAAAGCAAGTACCATTCAGGAAATGTGTTCCAAGCAGTTTAGTTCACCATATCAGAGATGCATCAGGACAGTCATTTTATCACTTTTTGTTTTGTTAACACAAGATTCTTAGTATTTGCACTGTTACTGTTCAGGTGGCATTACAAAAATTAGCCAGAAGGCGTACCAGCAACTTGATCCTGCGTGAAAGACTGCGTGAAGCCCGGCTCCCATTCATACAGGACTTGATTGTCTACATCCTCCTCTTCCGGGTTGCCTTTCCCACTCAGAGAAGGTGCTGTGGTTGTAGCGCCAGAGTGGATACCAGAATCCAAGTAGGACTGCTGCTGCCAGTGGCTAACTGCTGCCTTACGGTCTGGCTCCATGGCCATGTCAAGCTCCATCAAATCAGCTGGAAAAAAAAAGCTAAAGTGAATTTACTGAAAGCAACAATCCTTAAATACAAAAGGCTCAAATACAAATTACATGTTCAGTTTCACTGCATCTTATTAAACCCACAAATTACAACGTTTCCACTTGGAAAAACCAGTCAACTCAAACATTTCATTCATGTGACACCTGTCCATTCCTAAAGCAATATACAGTTATTGAGAATAGGCCTAAAGTAATAAATAAGGCCTGTGCCATAACACTGTGTACATAAATTGTACACAGTGGGTAAATGCAAAAGTTTCCTTTGAAACTAGGGGTGCACCAATAAAGATTTTCGTGGGTTATCCCTGATGGTTATCTACCCATATCAGCCGGTAGCGATTGGATACTGATAAAACAGCGCACTATTGTAAACTGCTATAACAAGACATAGGGCCTATATTTAAACTATTTTATAATTACAAATGTTAAATGAACAGGTATTGTTCACTTGTTGCATTTCAGAAAATGAATACAAAAAGAACATAGTATTATATTGTGTGCTTGACAGCAATTTACACATGTTTTACAACAGTCACACAAAAATAACTTGGCATTTATACTAGTAAAGGCTTCTGTAGAAAAATATATAACGTGACATTAACTTCTATAGTCACTTACTGGCAAACATTACATATCATGTAACTTCGACCTATAAAATGTAGCCTACGCAATGTCAACTATAACATTTATTAAATTCTTATTTTAAGCATACACCAATTAAATGCAGCACAACTTAGTCAATTGAATTTAAAGATGGCACAGTAATCAATTCCTGCTTCAAAATGTCATCACACCCGCAACCAATGCAGATTAAGCAAGATAAACAAATTAGAAAAGGTGATTTTGAAGTACATAGTGTAGTAGTAGGGCTGTGTCCTAAGGTTCGTTCACTAGCCAGAGATTCAAAGATTGTTTTAAACCTTCGAAGGTTCGCGAGACAGGTTCACTCAGTGTAGTTTTTTTTTTTTTCTTTCTTCCTATTAAAAGAAACTGACTGTGTGAATACTATAAAATCACACATTGCATGTCACTCATGCAAAATTCAGTCTTTTGATTTGTATAATGCATATTACATAAACAAAAGTTATTAATAAAATATGCTACTACATTGTTAAAGTTGAATGCAAAACAATGCAAGCGACTTGTATCATGGAGGCATAACCAAATCTCTGGGGTCACTTGACAAGCTTAAGTTCATATTAGTACTGTATTAATATTTTTAGTAGTAGTAAAATGTGACATAACCTGCTTGGAATGGTTACTTAAATAAAGTTTTGTCCGTCGCAGTTGGTGCAATGCAAGCTTACTGTATAGATTGCAAGCAGGCTCAATTACATGTAAATAAACAACTTTGTATATATTTAAATTATAAAAACATAACTGTTCTATACAGCATTTTTAAAACTACATGTGAATGTTTTATTCCATGTATATGGATTACCTGTAAAATAGGATTTTCAATCAAATAAACAAGTGGCTATGGTGACATCACCAATAATTATGCAAATGAGTACCATCGAAGGGTCGAACCTTCCTTCGGCAAACTTGTTCCGAACCGTCGAAGGTCAAAATGTACCCTTCATTGCAGCCCGAAGAACAACTTTAACCATCAGTGTTATTTAGGATTCAACCTCTTTAATTCAGTTTATCGTTGGATTTAACATAGCATCAAGGCTGTTCTGCTGCGCACAACTTACTACGCTATTCTAGATATTTGAGACTTATTTACTGTAGGGTGATCGCACGTTACACAGCACTGGGAAAATGACTGCCTCTGTATTCTTGGGTCATTAGTAAGCGTGCCTGACCAAACATTAAATTCTGTGCTGGAAGAAATTAAAGCATGAATATCGATATACATTGGCTAAAAACAAAACTGCCAGTTAAGATTGTGCTTTTCTTTATAAAAATCTGTGCCATGCCAATAGGCTACCGATTATCAGTGCACCCCTATTTGAAACACATTCATTGTAATTGTAAAATAAGCATTTTACAATATGCACATGGGTTTCCAATTACGACAATTGATCCAACTTCAGTATTCCTTAAATAAAGCCAATTGAAATTAAACTTGCATACAAGTTTTGTAGGTTTAAAGTTAGTGTAACAAACGTAAAACAAAGAAAAGGTTTCTTACCCTGGTTAGCCATCTTCTCCCTTCAGATCAACACCTTCGACCTGCAGAGCTTCCTTTTCTGCAGGGAAATGGGAAGTTACTGTGGGGGCAAAAGCAGTCAAGAATTCACACAAAAGGTTGCTGCAACAAAATGGACTTCCCTCTATCACATGCAGAACCAAGCACAAACATGTCTCAATTTTATGTGGAAAAAAAAATAAAATAAAAGTTTTTCCTTCTCTGGCCAGGCTATACGGTACATCTACCCTTGAACAAAGGGAACCCAGAGCAAGGGCAAGGCCTGTTACAATGCTACAATTGGAGATTAGATAAAGGGGCATTCAGAACAGAAAATATGAAGCACTTTATTACACAGAGAATTGAGGGTCTGGAACCAACTCCCCAGTAATGTTGTTGAAGCCCGACACCCTGGGATCCTTCAAGAAGCTGCTTGATGAGATTCTGGGATCAATAAGCTACTAACAACCAAACGAGCAAGATGGGCTGAATGGCCTCCTCTTGTTTGTAAACTATGTTCTTAAATAACAATCCCACCTTCCACTTAACTATTGAAGCACTTAAACTGCAAGAACTAACTTAAACAAGAGAATCACAAAAATATATATTAAATACCAATTCTTCTGGATTAGACCAAGATCTGAAGGGGGGGGGGGGGGGGGGGGGGGGGAGGGGGGGGAGGGAGAAAAAAACTGCACTGTGGAAAAGAAATGCTTACCCTGACTTCACCTGTTCACCTGGTTCTTTTGTCCTTAAAGTAAAACTGCATCAGGATGTGGTATTACTTCCCATTTTAGCTTTAAATAGCTAGCAGCCATTGTTCTCAGGACACCCCCACCAAACCTATCAACCCACCCCCCACCCCAATAATTGAGTCCCAATAAAAAGGTAATCTAAAAACACAGCAAGCTGATACTTTAGAAGTTTGATTATTAACACACCATGGTCTGGTTTAATACAGAATACATAAAACTTATCTACAGCCTTTCCACAAGCCTTCTCATTTAACACCAAATCAAATTAGGAGACAAAGGTTGACTATAAATCTTCACTTCACACAAGCTTTGTTATGATACATTTGAAACATTCTAAATTCAAAATGTAATGCAATAAAAGTTTCATTCAACTATAATAAACATTTGTCTCCCATATAGTTAATATATTACACAAATTTAAATCCATGTAGAAATTAGTTTGACAATTCCTGTGTCAATTTTACCCAAATAAAAGCATTCATAAGACCAGTATAAAGGCTGCTATACACACACGATTTTTCAATCAGGCGACAATATACTTTCGCAGTGGCATGACCACACACCTGAAGCAACAGATTGAAAAACTGCCAGATATAGAAAGCCATAAAAGAAAATGCAAAAACTATGATCAAGACTGGTAAGTGGGAATTGAGCATCTTCTCAGACAGTATTTTAACACATGTCATACATAGCAGGCACATCAAGTTCCATTTTGGATACTGCTTCAACCTGGTGAATCACATGCATTGAAGCCGTCCTCCAATTGCTTTCCCTAATCGTGCCAAGAAACAGCAAAACATAGGACTCTATACTATTTCTAGGGCTCCAACAAAGGGTACATTTGAGGTTCGAAACACTACCGAATGAAGGTTTGAACCTTTGATAATACTATTTTGCATAGTTTACTGGTGAATGTCACCCTAGCTACTAGTTTATTTGATTGAAAAGCCTATTTTACAGAATTCTCTCTCTCTCTCTCATGTAGTTAGACCAGTAATCATGTTTATAATATAAAATTAACATGTTTATGTACACACAATTTGCTACTTGCAATACATATACAGTAGTGTTGAACAACACTTTTCCATTAGATTGTCTGCTGTAAAATTCACGACCAGCTAAATAATTTGTGTCTTAAAAAAAAATTAAAGCTTAAATGCTTTCCAGTTCATACAAGTTCTAAATTGCAATTAAATATCAGCTGTTCAACAGTTTCACATTCCAAACAGATCACATGTTACTGTAACCCCTAGTTGGGATCTTCATATACAGCTCTTGCTAGTTTTATTTAACCCAAGAAGTATGGTTAGAACCTTTAAAAGTGATTATTAATTAATACTTCCACTTTATTATTTGCAATGCAAGGTACCCCGATGTGTGTGTGTGTGTGTGTGTGTGTATATATTATATAACATTTATTCTTCTGGCCCTAGGTTGTGGAAAGTTCCAGTTTTCTCCAGAACAAAGCATAGCTCAAATACTTCAGACTGGGTGAACATCTTTTTGCAAACTGTAGTAAAACAAGAGGTTTCTCTGTCTTTTTCCATGTTCTATCTTTGACATCCATTCCTTGTACAATGCAGAGCTACTGTTCGTAGACAGATCATATTGGGCAATATGATTAGCGATAATTTATCCATCAATACAGTCGCTATAGGTACCCCCTAATGCTAACTGACTTGGTCAGGTAATTAGTATCGGGACTAGTAAAAGTAAATACCAGAGACCATGGAGTTTTACAACGCAACAAAATATGGAGTTGATGTTTGGATCAGATGGCACGGAAGTATTCCGTGAAAGCTGGCTCCTGCCTGTTCAGGTGTTTTACAATTTATTGGACCTAGCAGCCATCAACTCCTGGGTACTTTACAAAGAATGTGCAGAGAAATTTACCAATGAGAATATATTTTACAGTTCGCACAGGAATTTCACAAGCAGCATTTGGAACAGAGGGAGACTGCCAAGTGTGTACCCACAGCTGAAGCTGGCAACCCCACTGAGAGATGCCCCCAAGAAATGCCAATGCCAGGTTGGCAAGTGCAGTAAAAATAAAACTTGACAGCTGTGCCCTGTGTATAAAGGCGGTGTGGAAAAGCGCATTATCTGTGTTGACTGTGAACAGCCTTAGACTCAAGGTAAAGGAACACCCTTTTGCTGAAGAAAAAAAAAAAAAAAAAAGAAAAATGATTTTATAACTTCTTGTGCTGCTGCGCTTCTGTAAAGTTCTCTTCTAAGTATTTATCTACATTGTTCAGTTGCTTTTGCGCATCTGATAAATGTATGGCTATCGTTTCAGTTTTATAAATATGTATGTTGTAAACCGATGTCTGTTCAGATATTTACTTACATGTTCTTGTTTTGTAAAATAAATGCTTTATTTATTTATTTATATATATATATATATATATATATATATATATATATATATATATATATATATATATATATATATATATATATATATATATATATATATATATATATATATATATATATATATATATAAAAAACATTTAATATACTTTGGTTTTTCAGATGTTTGTGACAAAATAATTGCATCCGTCTGTGTCTCCTTTTGTTATACTATTTAGTGTTTTGAATACAGCCATCAGAAAGACTGCTCCAGGGCTTCTAAGTAGGAGTATGTATCCTGGTCCTAACTACCTTCGAATTCCTGGATAGCGAACAAACCTTTGAACACAGCACTATTTCACAACGCCTGGCACCCGGGGGAGGGGGGGGTTGCGTGCAGGCATTTTAGAAGTGGGGAAAAAAAAAAACACACAACACTGCACACACCACACACAGTAGGGCCATGCCTCCAGGACATGGCAGATAAATGACTGAGCTTCACACATTATAACCACTGTCTGACAACCACCAATTGTTGCCAACTACATTACACACCTCATTCATACAACAATGGAGGGCCATTGCTGCCATTAAAATACAAATAATGGTAACTAGCCACATGTTAACACATACTGTATCCAAACTGCAAGGATAAACCACTCTATCCAGGATTCAACGAGACTTAACTTGCAATGAAATTAACTAGAATGCTTTAAAATGAATATTACACCGAATCATAGCTAGATAGAGAAAAAAGAAACACAGCCCTTTAAATCTCCCTACTAACAGATCTTGGTAAGTTTAAAAAATAAATAAATAAACATTGAATAAGCAAGTTACCGTTAGGGAACCTTGGTAGAACATTGGCAGTCTTAAGTGAGACCAAAATATTTACTACGATTTATGAATTTAAAAACCTCAAGTTCTGGAGCATTTGGTCTCCTTTAACATAAAATGCAGTTGAGGACACCTGGTTGATTAGAATTTTTTTTATTATTAATAGATAGGTTATAATAGAATGGTTGGTTGTCTTTTGATCTATGGAATTTTGCTTTTATGTATTATATTGCTATGCCTTTATTTTAGACAGGATTTTTTTTTTTTTTTTTTTTTTAATTAAAAAGAAAATTGGTATACCAATATTGACTTATTTTATTGCTCCAACCAACATTTTCACCGAGACCCCCCAAAACTTCCCCTACACTGCAGCACTGTCCAAGTCTGTTTATTCTATAAATAGGCAACATTTACAAAAGCTTGCCAACTTCATTTACTTCAGAAAACCTTCTTTCAATGCCAACTAGAACAGGATACAAGACTGAAATTTCACTCTAAGCAACAGACCTGCAAGCAAGTTCCTGTCATTGCCAGAACATTTACTTTCAGCTGAAGCCACCAAAACTTTTGGTTACTTTGGGGTTGTCTTAGTGTAATTTCTTGTGTCAAGGCAGACCAAAAGGCCACCATATAGCATGGAATGTTTATGCTGTTCAAGTTGTTTTAAATATTCTGTATGGCTAAACTATGAAAATATATGTAATGCAGTAATGTGTGTGTAACATTAAATACATGTCATGTATTCTGCATTTCACTGTATTTAATGTATTATGCTTTTTTTTTTTTTTTTACTGCAAGTCATGTATTATGCATTGCTGTATTTAAAGTATTACGGATTTACTTGTTACTGCATCTTGTAAAGCACCTTGTGACGGTGGTCCACTATGAAAGGCACTATATAAAAAGAGATTATATATATATATAGATAGATATATAGATAGATATATATAGATTATATATATAGATATAGATAGATAGATAGATAGATAGATAGATAGATAGATAGATAGATATAGATATAGATATATATATATATATATGAGAGAGAGAGATAGATAGATAGATATAAAGATAGATATATAGATATACAGAGATATACACTCTATCTATCTATCTATCTATCCACACACATACACTACATAGAACAGGCAGCCTAAAGTTCAGAATAGATAGCGGTTTTCCACAAAAGGGTCACCATTATGCAGGGGGGGGGGGAGATTACTGTTTTTCTATAGGGAAAAAAATTCTCAGCTCTGCTCACTTCAGCAGTATTTGATCACTCATTGCGACTGAAAAGAATCCTGGTTGGAAAATAAAGATCTGCTGTCAAGCTTTCTTCAATAGTTTCCAAGACTATCTGTTGTACCTCCCTCGTACATATGGAATTCATCTGGTAAACAGAACTTCAAAGAGGAGGCTGCCTCCACACACATCTCCCCCTAACCGCTAATCAGCACAAGGGTTTCCCCAAATTTCATGTTAGCATTCCATCCAGAGCCAATTGGACGACTCCTAATTTAGGCATTCTGGCAGGCCAGTACAAACCATTTGGTAGTTTCCGGATGACAAACGAGGAATCAGTATAGAGGAGTAAGTAATGTATTGCATAAAAATCCAAAAGTACAATGAATTAAACAGTTGGACACAAGTTAATTATACCCAAATTGCTTCAAAATTTTTTGAAATATAAAATTGACGCATTTAAAATCAAGACAACCTAACTTACGGTGCTGGCGTCTTCTAAAGGCAGACGGCAGCACTTCCAACTTCTGCTCCAGCGCACAAGAAAGGGCTTTTACTGACAATGTTACGGTGATGCAGGTCATTGAACAAGTCCATCGATAATACTTTATTATAACTATTACAAATACAACACGATATATCTTAATGTCACAACGTTATAATTACATTTAACATCGATAGGAATAAAACTAGGATAATGGTCTGGCTATGGAACATATTTACAGCGTGCAAACAAAGTTGCTAGGTTAGAGTCAAATTGCACTCAGTTTTCACAGACGTAGTAAATTGTGTTGCTAGTTTGTAAAGACATATTCAAGGCTTGACCTGCTTCGTTTTGTCTTGATGTTCACAGATCAAAGGCAACTGCGACTTCAGCTCCCCACCCCCACAATCATTTCCCAACAGCGCTTCAATTTCCAGCATACAAACTACCATTCTCCAGACAGACTTATTTCCACGCAGGCTCCTCCTCGACTTCCTTTCAAATCACAACGGCTCAGGAATTTTAACTCAATCTCAGGCCTCTTTAAAAAGCCGACTTGGTTTAAGGCAACATTCATATTCACCTTCTCGCTAGTTTTGCACAACGCCGCAATTATTTAGCACCAAATTGTATGTGTAATTACTTGACTTAAACTTAGTTGCAATTTTTTAGTAATCACCATACTACGTCTGCAGTGAATGTGCCGATATATACTAGATAGAGATCGATAGATAGATCGATATAAAATCAATCACACTACAGTAGTTACGGTAGCTAGTGTACAACGTTATCACCGCAAAATCAGAGGTTATAAAAAAATGTTTACAAGAGTGCTACTAAAGAGTGCTAATACAAATAAGATAGCAATAAATGTAGATAATCTATACACAATAGATGAATCAACTTTGCTGATAACCGATTTAATTAACAGTCTTGTAACATGCCTTCTTAAACGCTGCAAAGCAACACGTTCCACGGTAATATACGTAACAATTCCCATGTAAAATAATCAGGGTTATACAGCACAGATTACTAGCTATATACCCATCACAGTCCCATATGGAAAAATATCAGTAGCCGCAAGATACTTTAAAGTGTAATTCTTCTACTTGGCATGGGTGCCGATAGCAATTAGTTTTGTTTTTAATTTGAAAGCTTAAAATTTACAGAAGCAAAATTTCTGTGGCATTTTACATAAAACAGTGAGAATATAAATAAATAAATTATCCGGTTCCGAAAGACACACACAAAAAAATCCGAGACTAGGTTTCACATCCATGTCAGATCCTTCTCGACACGTTGAGCTCTCAAACCTACCTGTAACAAAAACGGTATTTCTCCTCCTCTGTCAGGCAGTGGTATTCAACCACTAATTTGTATATCTTCAGAAAAATAAAAAACACTTTTTTTTATTAACCGTAACAGAAACTGCTCCCGATGCGCAGCTCTTCCACAACAAACAGTGAAACTCAAAAATGGCGTCTCGGAGAGAAAGCTCTTATAAGAACCCCAGGAAGGTGATGTATCCCGCCGCGGAATAGAAAAATAGAGCCATAAATTGCGTCGACAAAGTTAGATTAGATCGGGGTTTAGCTTATGCCTTTTTCATAAACATTAGTATTATGCTTTATACGGTTTATTTTAAAAGCAGTTGTATGGTTTCGCAAATTTATGCATTAACATGACACGGTAGCAGCAGAGCGAAAGGATACGGTGGATGTGGTGACGGCGAGGTAACTATTCATAAGGTTGGAATGTGTTTGTGAGAAGGATGTGGAGATGAGCGAGAATTTAGGTGCGACTGCATAGGCCCCCTCTAGCTCACGGAAAACGTTGCAAGCAAGCTCTAGTATAGGTACCAGAATAGGTACAGCACTTAACACATTTCTTTGTGCTTCATATAGAAAGAAAAACTCAAACCTAAAATATTTATTTGAGCTTTACTTACAGTAAAACGCGTCTTTGTAGTTGTTGTTATGAAGACACTATGGTTAATTGTAGAGGCATAAGTTTGGTCGATTCGTCTAAATACTTTTGGTTGTGTAGATCTGCACTTAGTGCTCGGTGCACTGGTCTCTTGACACAGGCCTATGCGACGTTACAATTTGCATAAGATAATGTGCCCCAACAATCGGGTTCCAGAATCTTGAATAGAGTATACTATACATACTTGGTGAAAGTAAAACACAGAGCAAATAAAATGATGTGATGTATATAATGGGCTAACGAGTGACGTGCTTTTTCTTTTTTACTATACGGTGCTTACTTTAGGCTGTATTATTTTTAAAGAATATAGTAGGCTACCTTTGGGTAGAAATAGCATTTTTATAATTAATAATAATTGTTTGTTTTTGAACAAAAGAATATTTAGATGACATCATCATCATTATCATCATCATCATCATCATACAACTATAGGCTACTTACTATATAGGTTTCCATATCGGAATAGCTACATTTCTCATATTTATACAGTATGAATTGTGTGAATGTCACATAATCAAATGCATAAGGCATACCCGTCAGCATTTTTCAAAATAAGGGAGCTTTTGTAAACTGAAATCTTAGTGGCCTAAATTGAAGTGAACACTTACATAGGCCAAAGGCACACAACTATCCCACTGTATTACTTCCTTCTAATTGCTTTTAAAAAGGGAAAATATCAAACAGAAAAAACAATCATGACATGCTTCACAATCCCATGCTCTCTTGGCCCCTGTGGTTCTTATTGCACTGTGGTTGTAGGTGGCTGATTTGGCAGCAGACAGTACAGTAAACAGGTACACTGTCATTGATTTTGCACGACAGTAAAGCATACACAGGTGGCGTGGTTACTTTCATCACACAACAAAACTAAAGGCTGAGTTTGGTGCTGCACTTTGACCCCGTCATCAAAAGACGAGCTATGGCACCTACTTTAAAATAAAAATAAAAATAAAAGCCCAAATACACAACAACGTGGTATTGCAACGTTATTCATTACACTGCACATATGTGGCGGATCACTAATACCACTGTCAGTAACATTTCATTGTTAGCTATATTCAATTTAATTAGCACACTATTGCCGTTTAAAAGGAATGTCGTATGCAGACAGGCCAAAATAATTGAATCTATTCAGTCTTGAACAAAGAAGACTACACGGTGATCTGATTCAAGCATTCAGAATCCTAAAAGGTATTGACAATGTCGACCCAGGGGACTTTTTTGACCTAAAAAAAAGAAACAAGGACCAGGGGTCACAAATGGAGATTAGATAATGGGGCATTCAGAACAGAAAATAGGAGGCACTTTTTTACAGAGAGAATTGTGAGGGTCCCAAACCAACTCCCCAGTAATGTTGTTGAAGCTGCTTTATGAGATTCTGGGATTCTTATGTTCTTACATAAACACATATTATCAATCAATCTCAATGTCTAAAGCAGTATTGATGCTGACATTGTACATTGTAATAGAAACGCTTATCTTTCACTATTTGTGTGACTTTTAGACTTCCCTGCAGAGTACTTTGCAATGTGTGAGTCTGGGAACATGTCTACTACAAGTTGGCTGAACTAGTCACAACATGTAAAGGTCTCTACTTATGTAACTTTCTTGATATCTGTTTTTCGTTTGGCAATGAAAGATGTTTTTGAAGCGCTGGTTTTGAGTGTCACTGGCATTTGGGTGTTTTTGTGATCTCCGTGTTTACCACACATATCATAATTTTTGCTCTCATTTCCCACCGTTTAAAATCAATCCTGCATAGTTTACAGAAAGTATGTCTTTTTCCAACGTTGCTTAGGATTATGTGAGAATATGTTGTTGTCCAAGAAGCCTAAAATTTGCATCAAAGTAGTGTGTGTGTGTGTATATATATATATATATATATATATATATATATATATATATATATATATATATATATAGTTAACCGGACGAGGAGGGCTGCCTTTGTAGATGGTTAACTATGTGAGCTTGCCTCGCGCACTGAATGCATACCTGCCACAGGTCTCCCCTGGGTCCTAAACCCTGCTTGGCGATTGCTGTAACCAAGACCGTATATGCCTTTTGCAGAATTTGTTGGCTGACATACTGGGTGCATTCGCAGAGATCATTTTGCCCAGATTTAGCCAATGATCTTCTAAGAATGATCTCCGTGAACGCATCAATTGGCTAAATTGGTCAGCTTCTGCACAGAATCTGCACAGAATGATCTCCGTGAACGCACCCAAACTCATAAAGGGTTTAACAGCAGAGGTGAAAGTAAGCCGGTATGACCCGGTAATGCATACTGGGAAAACATTTGTCATTTTATATTTCAACTTATCAAAACGATTGTTTAAGGTTGTGACAGAAAAATAATGAGTTCTGGTTGTATATCTCCCTCCCGACCTGTGAGGGCGCTAAGCAGCGAGGACAGAGTTTTTTTGACGGGGTGGACTGACAGTTCTTTCCCGGGTCGGGGAGTTGGCCAATCTGGAAGAAGGCGAGTCTCTGTTGCAAGAACGTATTGACCCAGAAGGTAAACAATGTAGCAGCCGCTGATTGTAAAGGCAGCTGCATTAGTTTACCAAGCGGTCATGCGTGACAGCATAAAAAGGGGACAGAGACTTGTACTCAGTTCCTTCACTTGGGTTCAGACACGCACAGAACTGGAAGGACCGGGAGAATTCCCAAAAAGTAAAAAAAGTATTTGTGAGTGTTTTGTTTGTTTGTAGCACTGTTAGTAATTGTCTTTTGTTTGTAGATTCACTAGACGGCTAACACGTCTCCGGAGCTGTCGCCTTGGGCCAGCACTACCCGGAACAACAACACCACAGTCACTGTTTATTGTTATCACCCACCTTGAGCACTACTGCACGCACCCGGACTGGTGATTTGTGTTAGTAGTATTGTGGGAGCAGATAATGTGTTATTATTTGTGTTGTTTACAAATCATTATTATTATTTTCCTGCAGAGCTTTACACCAGGGGTGTATTGCCGGAGGATTATTGTTTGGTCGCCAGACCAGGATTTGTATAATAATAAAAAGAACATTTCCAAATTGGATTACAGTTTTTCACTTGTGATTATTTCTGCACTGCATCACCTCTGCATCTGTTCTTAATCAGCAGCCACTTTGCCACAAGGGTACATACTTTTTTATTTGTATTTTAAATCCTTTCCCGCCTCCAGGCTTCTTGGTTGTCCGGTTACTATTTATGTTTAAGCAAAACAACTCGAAGTCACTCGGGTCCCATTCACGTGACTAGATGACAGAGGGGTGTTCACCATAGTAACCGTCACTCTTGCAGCGCTCAGCGCTGTTCCTGACTGCGAAAAGGATGCATACGCATACCTGTTTTAAAAATAAGGGAGCTTTTGTAAACTGAAATTTTAGTGGCATGAATTGAAGTGAATACATTCTAAGACAAAAGCATACTTTTCCACTTTATTATTTGGTAGATTATATATAAATATAAATATAAAATTGTGGGAAGACCTGATCAAGGTGCTGGAGCAGTCGACCGCTGCACAGTGAGAAACAACCCGCTTGCTGACGGAAAGCAACCAGCGATGGAGGCAAGAGATGGGGTTGCCCACACGGAAACAGGAGTTGCCCATGTCCGAGCTAGAGAGGGGGTTGCCAGAACCGGAGGTGTCAGAGTGTGGTGTGGCCTGCACCACAGGAAGAGTCACCGGAGGTGAAGCAAAAATTGCTGGCAGCAGAGCAAGAATCATCTGCGGTGGAGCAGCAGTTGTTGCCGTCGGCTACAGAGAAGGGGGAAGAGGTGAGGCACCCACCTCCACCACAGCTCCGACCACCACCCCTGCAAACCAGTCCGATGCCGCTGGGTGCGGTCCCTTGGCCCGTGCTCCTAGACGCCCTGCTAGAATGCCTGGTGCTGGACCTAGTGCCAGGGTCAATGCACCACCATGCACAGTCGATCACCAAGTCCCCTACTTAGGACCCCCTGAAAACCCAGACGTCACTCCGTGGTCAGCATACGTCACTGGCGTTCCACCTGCCTTCTGCTTTGTTCCCTGTGGAGGGTCTCACCTCTGCATGTTGCTGCATCCACCAGGTCACCGGCCTGCATGCTAGTTGCCCCTGTCATTCCGTTTAGGTCCCCCCATTACCGGTTCGTGGTTCCTTCCCAAGGTCGCTAGAATGGCCGGTGTGCTACGCATAAGGGGGAGGATATGTGGCAGACTAAGGGGAGGAGGAGGAGAGAAATGTAGTCCAGGAGGTGCTAAAGGATTACACCTCCCCCTCCCCCCACCGAATGCCATGGAGGGAACCAGGATGAGACTTGCCTGGCTCTAATAATAAGGCAGGTATAAAGGAAGTTCACAAATGTTTTTTTCAGGCTGTCGTTTGTGAAGAAACCTGTGTGGTTTTCTAAAAGGTAGTGGGTAAACCTTTTTGTTTGCGTGTGTGTAAAATTGTTTTGTTTAATCAGTAAACGGCTTAGCCGTCCGATGTGCTAGTTAGTACTGAAAGAAAAAAAAAGTATAGTTACTACTTCATATGTGAGTTAGATTTTCTTTTTTTGTTTTTTATTTTTTTTTCTGTAATAAAAAAACGGCACAACAGTGCTTTAAACTTCAGTTTCTGTGTCTGTGTCTGGTTCAAAAGGGCTTTGAATCTTGAAAATCAGTACAATCTTTCACAAAAGTATATAACAACAAAGCAAACAATAGCTGTGATAAAGGGTCCATGTTCCAATTTGGCCTTGCATGACTACTGGCATCGTGCAGCTTTCTTAAATTTGGTTTACAATAAGGTTTTTTTCCCATGCTTTTTTTATTACATTTGATGGTGGCCAAATGAGGCAGGCTGCATTTGCAGTTCTTCAACACAACCTGACTGCACGTAGTCCAGGCTAGACACCCCTGTCCAGTTGCTGTGATCGAAACTGTGTGAAATAGCTCTCTCTCTCTGAGAGAGAGAGAGAGAGAGAGAGAGAAAGTTTTCTGGAGTTCCATGCTTCTATGAATTTAGATATAAACGCTGCACAACTGTGCTGTGTTTACTCTTTTCTTTTCAACAGCCTACATCGCTTTGCGATTGCAGTCTGCTTTCTAACCATACAGCGCTCACTGTTTTGTGTTTTCCTCTGGTATTGCAGTTTAAAAAAAAAAAAGAAAAGAAAAAGAGACGCGTGATCCTCCACTGGACCCCGGCTCTGCCGCGACCCGCTGTGGAGTTGGCCCGCCCTGTAGGTGCGCTTAAAAATTCCAGTTCACCCGCATTGCCGTGGTGTCTGTTGTATTACCCTCACAGCTTTGCTGTTGTGTGCGTGTATGTGTGGTTTTATTTCACTGCCTTGCAGTTGAAAAAAAATAAAAATACAAGCGCGATTCCTCCACCGGGACACAGCTCTGCTGCGCCCCGCTGTTGAGTTGCTACTCGGTGGGCTGGTAAAAACAAAACAAAATCAGTTACCCTCACAGTTTGCTGTGGTGTGTGTGTATTCGTTTCATTGCAGTTAGAAATAAATAAATAATAAGAAGCGTGAGTCTTCCACTGGGACCCAGCTCTGCTGTGCCCTGCTGTTGAGTGTCATTCGCCGGCTTGTTTCAGCCCGCCTGCTCAGCGCGCTGGTAACTGCTATTTTACCCTCACAACTTTGCTGTTGTGTGTGTGTATGTGTTTTTTCTTTACTGCCTTGCAGTTTAAAAAGAAAGCATAACAGCGTGATTCCTCCACTGGGACTCTATGTTTTCCTATTACTGCCTTTGCAGTTTAAAAAAAAAAAAAAAACAGTACACCTTTCTTCCTGCCTAACACGCCGCAGCTCCTTGAGCCTGTGCTCCACTCTGGCATACATTAGGCGCTGCCACGTTCTGTGACTACACGCAGTTATCACCGCGCTCCCCTGTACTGCTGTCCTGATTGCCTACCACAGCCACTCGAGCTTGTATATCCAGCCGGTGTATGCTATGCACTACCCCGGGTTGTGTTGACTACACACAGTTAAGGCTAGGCACCTCTCAGTGCTTCGACGCCCTCGGTGCTTAGATGCCACAGCTTGTCAAGAACACCTGCACTCGGTGCCCCGATCCTTCGGTGCACTAGTACTGTATTCTACCACACTCAGTGTCCTTGGTGCTTCTGCACCCTTCAGAAGCAGCCCCTACTTCCCCTGACCATTCCTTTGGACCAGCGGTTGAGGAATTGCTGCAGCGCTCTTACCGAGAACGCAAGGCGTCTCGGCAGGTAGAGAATGAGACGCTGGCATCCGCTATACTCGCCAGTCTGTCCGGCCGGGCGAATGGTTTATCACACTGGACCGAAAGAATGCGGATTCCATGTTCCTATTCGTCCAGCGCAAAGGAAGTATCTCCGCTTTGCCTTTCAGGGGAGGGTTTTGAGTATTCTGTGCTGTGATTCGGCCTCTCCTTAGCCCCCTGCACGTTTTCAAAGTGCATGGATGCCATCCTAGATCCCTTGCACATGCAAGTGGTCTGGGTGATGAACTATCTGGACGACTGGTTGATCTATCCCAGTCGCAGGAAGGAGCAGTGGCCCATACAGCGATTGTGATGAAGCATCTGTTGATGCTGGGTCTCACCCTCAGCGATGCCAGAGCTAATTAATACCAGTGTAAAGTACGGTCTACTTGAGTCTCCGGCTGGATTCCCGTACAATGCAAGCCTACCTGTCGGACAACAGAGTAGCTGCCATTCGCAACTGTCTGGCCCTGCTCATCAAGGGTTCACAGTACAATTGGTGTTGTGTTAAAAACCATTAGGTCTGATGGCCGTGGCTGCATCACCCAGGAGAGGTCAGGAGAGACAAGGCGACAGTTCTCCTGGTGGCCCCTAGATTGCCGAGGAGATTCTGGTTTTTAAACCTCTGCTAGCTGCTGCAAGGCCAGCCCTGGGGGATCAGTCAGGTGCAAGGCACCCTCTGTCACCCAGGACCAGGCAGAATCCAACTGGCCCTGTCCGCCTTATGGCTCTCAAGACGCAGTTGTCAGTACACTTCAGAATGCTAGGACCTCCTCCACAGGGACGTTACACCCCATATGTGGAAGTATTTTCAATATATATATATATATACTGTATATATATATATATATATATATATATATAAATAATGTATTTGTTTAATGTTATGTCTGGGTTTTTGTTTTGTTTCCCTTGCTTTTTTTATTATATTTTTGGTGGCCAAATGAGACAGGCTGCACTTGCAGTTATTCAATACAAACTAATTGGAAAGCCAGTATAAGAAAGCTGTATATCAGTCGTCGCGCCAGACCGAACTGGAACAAAGAATTTAAATATACCCTCCCTTATTGTAATATTAATTAGGTAGTTTGAATTTGGAAGGATAATTTATCTTCCTAAAACAAAACTATATGGAAACCCAAATTACTCAAAAGGTACTACCAAAATAGTGTGAGAAAAAGGTGAGACTTATTTTTATGCTTCCATGGAAACCCTGCCTATATTTTTTTCCCTTTTTGGTCAAAGAAGCTTGCCAGGGCTACTTCAAGTACATCTAATTTGTTAATGAAAGACTTGCTTATTATGGCTTCTAGGTGTAGTAGTCTCAAGAACATAAGGTATGGTTGTAGGACATGTTTCTAAGCAAAAAAAAAAACCTTGGTCAATTTGCATGGCTTTTTAGCATGAGAAGGAGATTTACCCACATGTTGAAGTTGTACCATGTTTAGGCCCTGCACTTCCTGTAGCGTGAGTTTCTAAAGTGCATGTAAACCAAGCCAGAGATAAATGATTGTTTTGGATACTTTATGATAAGGTATAAATAATTGTACAGTCTTAGTTATTTTGTATTTTGGAAAAATATTATTATTATTATTATTATTATTTATTTCTTAGCAGACGCCCTTATCCAGGGCGACTTACAATTGTTACAAGATATCACATTATACATTATTTCACATTATACAGATATCACATTATTTTTACATACAATTACCCATTTATACAGTTGGGTTTTTATTGGAGCAATCTAGGTAAAGTACCTTGCTCAAGGGTACAACAGCAGTGTCTCCCACTGGGGATTGAACCCACAACCCTCTGGTCCAGAGTCCAGAGCCCTAACCACTACTCCACACTGCTGCAAAAATATGCTATAAGCATAACACCACTGTAGTGAAAATGTAATCATCGAGTTAAACGCAAGTATAGTTCTCTTCTATTATTAATTTCTTAGCAGTTGCTCTTATCAGGGCGACTTGTTACAAGATATCACATTATTTTACATACAATTACATTATTTTTTACATATTATTTTTACATACAATTAGCCATTTATACAGTTGGGTTTTTACTGGAGCAATCTAGGTAAAGTACCTTGCTCAAGGGTACAGCAGCAGGGTCCCCTCTCTTCTACAGCGTGGACTTCTAATTTATTATCTGTGAGTTAATGTTTTAATGAAAACAAACCCGGGAAATTTTTTTAAAAACAAAACATTACCAAAAAGAAACAGTCACAAGCCTTTTTTTTTCTCAGATTGAAAAAGTATCACAATTATGAAAAATAAAAAAAATAGTTTACAGTTTAAGGGCTACTATGTAGATATTATATCTACAATGTAAGTTGTGTCTTATTAATGTTTTTACTTTGTCCTTAGTAAAATAATAATATGGCAATCTGTATGCTGAAGCATAAGCACGCTGTAACAGAGTGATCATTTTAACGATTAACCACAATGTTCAGCCGACACATAATCCATACATTTGTCGTCATCTTCATTCTAATCTGATTCACAAAAGACAAGACATAAAAATGATATTCTGATAAAATAAAATAAAAAATCAACGCAGAAAAATCAGTATTCCAGAGTAATTACATTATTACAATTGCTTTGACACCGGCAAACTCTAAAAGCTTTTTTTTATTATTATTATTTTGTTATAAACAGTAAAACCAGACAGTACTATTTCTACAGAAAGGCATATCTGATAATGTTACATTTGTGTAACAAATATGTGGTCATGTTTTATTTTAAGGGGCACTTTTTTGTTTATTAACTGGTAATGATTAGTTTACTAACATTAACAAAGGTTGCTCATTTTTTGTTAATGGTTAAAAAAAAGTTTGAAAATTACTTGCTGATAAACTAAAAAAGTGCCCTCTAAAATAAAGCGTGACCAATTATGTTTTACATTTGCAATCGATATAGAGTATGTAGAAGATTATGTATTTTATAAATAAAACCCAGAGCACTCAACAAAATATTGGAAACATTAAAGATATTTTATTTATTTCAATATCTTAATATCTGATATTTATTATCAATATCAATTTTCACTTTTAAACACTATGATTGTTTCTTCATTGACTTTGTTACTAGCAGTTCACATTGATGCACTAACTCAGTTGTTGACTTCTGATTTAGACTTTAAAATCTTTACTGTATTAATAGAATACTGTCAGATAGTGACATTTGCTTTTAATTGGAACTCAATGCTTAGTACAACACAAAGCCAAAGAGGAAAGAAAAAAATAAACTATTATTAAAAATGAAAAAAAAAAAAAAAAACGCTGTCGGCACACACACACACACACACACACACACACACACACACACACACATATTACATTATGTAAAGACCTGCCTAAAAAACAGTTTTTCTTTGTATAACTATTAATTATACTGGACACAAAAAACATGCATACACCACATTTTAATTATACCATCTTACTGACTTTTTCTAATGAAATGATTCACTTTTTGATATTGTAAATTAAGAATAATTTTTAAGTTTGTCTTTATTTTCCTATGTATTTAAGTCACACTTCATGGACCCAGAGAACAGATGAGCCAGAGATCACTGGTTTATTGCAGTCAGACATTTAGTTATATAAAGGTCTAGTTTGAGGCTTGAGAATGGCGTCCCAAGGGATGGAAAGATTATTCTTCTTTCACTCAAATACAATGACCTCAGTTAAGTCAACCAAGTGGTTCAGCATACCAGCCAACTCTGTGTGTATGCTGACCCTACATACCAAAGGTCATGTACATACATCCTAGCTGAGCTGACAGTCCGGGAGCCTATATATAGAAATGCAGGTTCTCTAGAACTCACTGATGCTTTTTTTATGTACAGGGCAAGATAGTCTTTAACTGTCATGCAAGCCTCATAATTTTGGTGGAAACAATATTTCACATCTTGTGTTTCAGGTAATAGATTGCAAGTATAAGTCTCAAGTAGGGCTGTTTCTGGCAATTACATACGTGGCTCACATTATCAGTTTTGTTTTTGGTCTTTCAAATGTTGAATCTTCTTGTGGTGAATGTTTAACAGATACTGTATTTTACTACACAATGCTATTTGTAAAGAAAATAATGTTATTTAAATGATGTGTAACACAGATTACATACATTTGTATTAGTATATTGGCATAGTACTGTACTGATAGCTTTTTGCATAGTTTTATGATTAACCTGTCATTCCACACGGGTCTTTTAACCACCACTCTTCAGAGTAAAAATCACAGCCCCTAGGTTAGACCTTTCAGAGGGCATGAGATTAAATGAATAATAATAATAAATACATCATCATCTTCATCATCCTCATCATCATCATCATCCTCATCATCATCATCATCCTCATCATCATCATCATCATCATCATCATCATCATCATCATCCTCATCATCATCATCATCATCATCATCATCATCCTCATCATCATCATCATCATCATCATCATCATCATCCGTAGTAGTAGTAAAACTATACAGTAATTTAAAGTATGTTTCTATGTTTTATGTTCTTTTTCATCCAGAGGAGAATTACTATTCTGTGGTAAAGGTGATGTGTTTGTCTCTTGATTATTAAACCTGTGTGTGATCATTACAAAATTCATAGAGCATAAACCTATTGCAGGATATCAAAACAAATACAGGCAGGAAGATATGGATTCTTTTGAATATGCTTGCAATTATTTTACTATGATTGCTGTGCATAATAACATGTTAGATGTGACCACTGTTTACAGCAATCTGCCTGTGAATTTGAATTCCATCAGCTCATTTTGTTGTTTCTAAGTTAAAGAAATATATGTTTTTATACATCCTTGAATTGAAAATATCCTTGAAATACCAAGGAGACCCCCACCCTGTTTTTAATATGGACAGAAGAATATCCAAATAAAAAAGCCTGCATTTGAACAGATCTATCCTTTAATATATGCAAATAAATAAATACATACAAATCCATAAAGAATACATTTACAGCAATAAAGCAGCTAAATTGAGATGATTACAAATCTTATAGTGACACTTGTAAAGCAACACAGAATTGTAGTTTTAAATAGCATAGACACTGGAAAGGCACATAATTGCAAGCAACACCAGTTTTGTAAGACACTATTAATTAAATTGTACCCATTGTGCTGTGTATGTAGAAGTCACGTTTGGTGTGCCCAAATCATAGCTGTAATTCTAAAATGCTGTTTTATTTCACATGTATGAATTATACTTGTTGCATTATACAACTAAAATAAAAGACCAAAAAGCATATACAATAATAAGACATATGACAGTTTACACATATACAGTATGGGAAGTATATAGTATGTTTAATATATATTAAATATATAATGACCTGACATTTTAAATATAGAAGATTCATAGCAATGGTCTTCCTACTTTACTCCATTTAGAAATGATAGCCAATATTGAGACGCTTCTTTAATTAAAAATAAAAAGAAACGCAGTTGCACTTGATCAGTTAATGTTTTAAGCAAAGAACTCGAGCCATAGAAGGTGTTACTGATCATTTAGAACCCCAGTATATACCAAAAAAAAATAAAAACATCAATATAATGAAATCCACCCTAGTATTTTTCTGGTGAATTAAATCAGTGGGACGCTAATCAGACGCTGAATAATAGTTCTAGAGATTGCTGCAACTTGGTTTCTAATTCTTTTTATTCTTTTTTTCCAGATTACAAACATCATTTAAACTATTCATTTTGAAAAATGCTATCTTTACCTACTTCAAAATTATACATGCTCATTCTTAAATTTATATCACACCCTTGCATAGTGTTTTTGCAGTGAGGAAAACAACATGTTGGTGCTTCCTGGAATTCCAGATTTCCAGAAACACATGTTCATATAACAAAATAGATACTGAAGGGATTGTAAAAATATTTGGTTGTGTTTTGAAGTAATGCTTATTCTTTATTTCATTTGCAGTTTGGGTTTCATGACTTTAACTGCAGAACACAGGCTTTGAAGATATCTGCAAACTTTAAACCTGATAATTATGATGCCACTGTGATGCCTAATGACATGATTTTAAGCACTTGCAAATTAAAGTGGGAGGCAGTATTTGATCCTTAACTTACAGGTTTATTTTTTGGGGTTAAAAATAGTTTTTCATACATGAAACTCTGACTGTTGTTAAAGAAAGCATAACTAGAGCAGTTTCATAAATATCAAGATCAAACCACCAAAAAGCCTGAATATTTATACATCTTATGGGTTAAACCTTTTTGACTAGGGCTGCCTGTAAGCTGCCTTGCTACCTGTACTATGCAGACACTTAGTGGAGGTGTACTAACATTATTCTTTAAAATATTTTAAAATATATCTTGAGTGCATATTCCTCAGCTTGACCACCTACATCTTTCTCTCTGTGTGTCACACTTCAAGTCAAAGATTCTGTGACAGCTGATGTTTGATTTGCTTACAGCAACACCTTCTATGGTGAGCAGTCAGCTTTTCTGCATAAAATATTAATCTGAATGTAAAAATACCAATAAAAACATATATGTAAAAATATTTGTTTAAAATGTAACATTAATCTTACGGAACAGATTATAAACACATTTTAGCCAAATACTCAAAAAACACCTAAATAAATATTACAACAATACATTACTGTGTAAAGTATGTAAGATGTGTTCATGCTTAATTCTAATTGTTGTATTTTTATTTATTTATTTATTTATTTATTTATTTATTTATTTATTTATTTGCCCTGAAGATAATTTTTTAACTAACCAATTATCCCTGAACAATGAACAAAGAAGCGATGAGCTTTCTTGACATGGATGCTGCGCAGTGCACAGAAAAACAGTGTCAGTTATTCCTATTGATGTATCTATCTTTCAACAGATAAAACTGGTTTGTTAGACATTCTATGATAGATATTTTAAATCAACCAAATAAAATGATATATAACATCCTAAATGGTAGTCATTTATTCTTATTTAGGAATCAAGTACTATAGTTTGCATTTTACTATTACTGAAACAAATTAGGTAATTTTTACAAGTACTAAACTGGACTAAAAGTCTTTCTCAATGTCTTAAATTAGGAAATAAATTAATTGCTTTGAAAACATAGAAGGAAATATAATATAGTTCTCCCCAATGTTTCAGATAAATAATGCTGTAGGCCAATGTCAACCACATTGAGCAGAAAAAAAAAGCTTACCTAAAGGGTGTAAAGAAGCAACATTTAAATCAAAATTAAAACTGCTTCCTTTCCTGTTAACATGCTCTCTTATTTTACACTGCAACGTTAAGAGTTCATATGGTTTTTTTTCAAGTAACACGTCTTACTGCCTAATATGAAAAATGCAATAATATCAACTACTGGGACAGTGCTACCTCAATATGACTGTCTTACACATAAAACATAAAATATCTTAAATGGTGTAATAGTGAAGGGCCCTTATACAGTAAAGTAAATGTTCATTATGGTGAACATGGTCTAACAGTGAATTAACCAAATTCCTGAATTACTGAACTGTGAAATAAACAGGGAGCAACCTATTTTATTTACTGTTGTATTCAGACAAAGTAAAGATCAATATATGATACTTCTTTATTATTTTAATATCAAGCCATTGAATTGCCTTATTGTAAATTGTGTATGTTGTTTCTAAACAGTTTTGTATAAGATTATGTTTTTTTTTTTATTTTGAAAAGTGTAGTGTATAAAGCTTATGTGGAAAAAAACATTCACATTTCAAATGGCATTTTTTCCTTATTTACTGTTAACATCTAGATTACTAACCTTGCTCCAGTTATGTTTTGCTAATGACATCAATTTACAGAGCTGAGTATCAGGGATTCACAATAATGTACTTTTTTAGAAGTTGGGTTTTGCGGGCTGTGTCCTGCTTTCCAGTAACTTCCATTGCACTGGTATTTAAATAAAGTGTATACACATACTGAATGCCATATTTCATTGATATGGTATCTTTCATGAACAAGCTTCCCAGGGGTCTTTGTGAAATAAAAAATGAGCAGAGTTCAAGACTGCAAGCTAAGCAAGGCTGCATCAGAAAATGTATTAGGTATTGCTGTAAAAATAAAACAGATTCATATTTTTTTTGTATGCAATTTGGGTAAAATGCATTCTCCCTGCCAGCAAACATTGGAAGGCTATTTCTACACCCCAAATACCTCCTTTATCCAGTAGTGGTTAATTGTTGGATCATGAGGTTAAAATGTATGAAACAACAGCAGAAAACAATGGAAAGATTCTAAACCTTTAAATATAAATCTGACTGGTTTTCTGAATCCACTTAGGAGACAAAAACAATATGGTTCCTATTGAATGTATTGAATTTATTCCTTACCTAAAATAAATCTGTACAAGCAAATGCTTTCTTTGTGATTAAAATGGTTTTGCTGCATCTCCACATAATAGCATATGCCACATTCAAAGTTTATTTATTAATACTATACTGTACACTAAGTTTTTTGATGATTTTTGAAAGGGACAAAAACAGTGGTAGAAAATAATAATACATTTGTATTTTTCCACCCTTTTGAAAATTCTATTGTTTGTCTTAAAGATTGAATATTGAGAATGTCAAAAATCCATCATTTTACTACAGTCAGTATTGTTATAGAACATGAACACAATGCATAAACCCTTAGAATCCCAATAACTGGGTTATAGCTTGCTTTACTAGCCACCATTTTGAAAAAATTAACAGTATTTTCGCCTGGATTTCAGGCTTTTCATCCCCGAATAGGTTAAAAGCGTTTCTCTGTCGCAGAAGGGATTAGGTACTGAGGATTCTGGGACTGCAGATGTAGACTGCGGCAAAATCCTTAAAATTGTCGTAATAACAACAATGTTTTTAAGTCCACACCCATTTTTTTTTATTACTGTGTGAAATTATTACAAATGTATTCTATAGAATACACATTGCCATTGTTTGTTAATGAAATGATAAGTTGTACTTAAGTAATTTGCCTTTGTGAATTGCACATTTCTTTTTTAAAATCACTTATAGATCCAGAGCACGCAGTGCCATGAAATCGATAATTTTTGATCTCCTGGTTAGTAGGCAACATGGTGACTGCAGCTACTGGAGCCGGCGGACATCTTCTTGTCAACTAATAATGTGTATCTCGTCAGCCACAGAGACTGCTGGTGTCTGCAGTACAATATAAAATGACAGCACTTCTGCGTTATGAGAAAAAAAATAATAATAAAAAGCCCAAAACATAACTCACAACTGAAATAAGGATTTTTTTTTACAAAAAAAAAAAAAATTAAAAAATACAATGTATGAAAAGAGTTGCGAGTAAGAATATAATCACATCATGCAGGGTCCACGGTTCCTATTAATTGAAAATTCACAGAGGGCAAGTTCTTTAGAACAGCCCTGCTGTGCAGAGTGAAAAGCATGAACAAATCAAAGACAGAACACATCTGTGTTTATATTTTTCAGACAATGAAAAACCTACTCTTTGTATGCCTTTTTTTCTTTTTTATCGTACAAAAACTGCAGGATTTTCCCTCCCCCACCCATGCTCTCCACCTCCTCTCCATTCCCTTAGCGTTGCACATAATTAATGTCTTTCACCACCTTTTTTCAATTTTTGTATACATATATATTAAAAAAGGAGAGAGAAAGGATCTATCTTCTGAAAAATCTGCATGCCTAATTTTTTGTCTGGTCTCCCTTTCATGTCTGCGTCTGATAGCTGCTATTTGTATGCACAGGACCGATTAATACAATACACATTTAATTTACTGTTTGTGATACACAAGAGAACCTAAATGAAAGATGGGGAAACAAAATAAAGACCTTGACCCTTCCAATGCGAAAATAACCTGTTGTGAGCTATCATGACTAAACTAGTATGCCTGCTGCTTCAATGCACATGTAGGCAATTTGATAATGAATGTGCATCCGCCAATTAATTCACTGCAGGTGCTAGCTGTAACTCGGAATTTCAATACTCTGGACATTTTGTAGCTTGACACATATCTCTTTACCATGCAGTAGCCAAACGCAGAATGAAGCATCTTTTTTTATATAAATAAACTGTGACGTACTCAGTGCACTTCTTAACACATAATAAAAATAACACATTTATATATTTATGTTTTTGCTTTTCCCTGAGGATGTTGCTTTGTATATTTTATACAATTAAAACACTGCACTGCATTTTATTCCACATATATGCATTCATAAGCATTGCATTTTTTCAGACAATACGGAACATTCATCAAAGATTTGAATAGGTCCGTTTCTAATGCAGTTATACACCCCGTTTCAATGATTGTTATAGATCAGATCAGCTGCATTCATGTGGGCACGATGATTATGCAGCCAAATTTCTTATCAGATTTGTTGATTAACTTCCAGAGTAATACAATGTTGCTATTTAAGCACCTAAGCATCAAACTGGTTTTAGCTACAACCACCTTTGGGAATGCGGACCCATATCTTCATAATCTTGTTGTATGGCTCACTGCAGGTTTTTATTTTATAATTCATCAGGTCTATTTTTTACTGCGTTGAGTATTTTAGAGCAGTGCAGCATTTCCAGAGGCATAACCACAGCATCGTATGTCAGTGCAATACTAAAGAGAAGCGTATCCATAAGATATACATAACCAGGTGAATGAAATAATCACCCAACATCTTTTAGGGCCTGTCCATAGAAATCAATTGAGACTAAACTGAGAGTATCAATTATAGACTACACTATAGTACTGTATATAATCTATTCCTTCAGAGCTGTGCAACTTTTTTGGCTAAAAAATGCTGATGGCCAGTGGCCTTTAAAGAGCCAGAAAATCACAAATTGAATAAAATGTAAACTTCTGTAGACTTTAACCTTAAATAGGTTAAACATACTCAAACTAAAAAGCTACTTTACTAATAAAAGCAAAGAAATAACAAAACATAGAAAATGAACTAAGAAATTGTCAGTTACATTTTGAGCTGACCATCTACCACAAGAAAAATAAATCTAAAATATATGGGGTAGATATTGACTATAACTAGATTGTGTACTTGATGTTTGTCTGGCATATCTATGTTAAACTTAAATTTAACCTACTTCTTGCACTATATACCTGGTCTGCTTTTTAATAAAAGTTTACAATTTGATAATATATTTATTTAAAGATTTTCTTAACAAGATTCTGTTTCCGTGGTTGATATTTCATTTGGATTTTAAACAAAAATTCCAATATTGTTAATTAAGTAAATTACGATTATTCATTACTTGGCTATTGAACTCAAACATTGCTTTCTAACCTATTTGTATCCAAGATTATCAAAGTTAAAGAAAACCAGATGGTTCCTTTTACTTACCAGCTACAGCTCTACTTTCAATAAACAGTGCTGTGCATATGTTTGCCAGCCTATGACTTTTTAATAAACCTTAAATAAAAAAGCAGCACTGTTCCAACATTTTAAAGGTAACTGACAAACAATGTGACAGGGGCTGTGAGGCCCACAAAAACAGAACAAAAAAAGCAACTCACAAAAGTTTCCATTACATTAATGAAATATGAAAAAGCAGGACAATTGCCAGCATAGACTTACTTACCTATCTTCTTTTTCAGTGAGCAACATGTATACATTATTTGTACAGTAAATAAAACACTATGTATGGTACCAGTCAACAATTCTTCAAAGTACAACAGACGGAAAACAGAACTCTCAGCTCCTTAAAAATACTCTGTATGCTTTTTCGAGCCTTTCCCAGCTATTCTGTGACAATTGATCAAAAAGACACTTCCAGCATGACCTGGCAGATTGATAGCAAACTCCCATCACAGATCTAATGGAAATTAATTTGAATATTACAAAAATTCTAAGCACTAAACAACAAGTGTAAACTTTCCAATCTATGTGCGAGACACATGTAAATGTGGCAGCAGATGCCGTGGTGCTTTTTCTACATCTGACCAATATTTTAAGCTCACTTTCTATGCCTTTCTTAACAGACTATGTTCTTGATGTACAGGGCTTTGAGATGGGACGCTTGCCTCAGCAGGGGCCATTAGACACGGTTTGGTGGCCAACATTAAAAGAGTTCAAGGTTGAAAAGCAATATCTTTAAAAGAAGTCTAAAAGTAACCCCCTGAAACATATATATTTTTAATACCAAGAGTGTTATATATATATATATATATATATATATATATATATATATATATATATATATATATATATATATATAGCTATATATTAGAATTTATTGAAATGTCTACAGTATTTGTATTTACCCAATTGAATTGCTTAAAACTGTGCACTTGCATGTGAATAATTTAAATAGTGGTTTTACTTCACACTTTATGTAAAAATAATTACTGGCAACAGCAGTCTTACTAACAGGCAGTAAGAAGTAAGGAAATAATATACACACATCTGCAGGATGATTAATCAAAGATCATGCCATAGTTCTGAAATCAAACTATCATTACTAATAAGATTAACATGCTCCATCTGATACACTTCTAGGTACATAACTACACTGTAGATGCACTGTACTTGCTGTTTAATGCTCTTTAATGCAGGTACATAGAATACAATTATATGAACAGGAAAATAACTAGTTGTTAATATATGACATTCCACCCTAACAATCACGTAACTGTGTGTAGCCATGTGTAGTTAATGGATCTGCATTTTGAAGTGTATGCTTTTATCTTTACTTCAAATCCAGAGAAAGATTATTACTATAGCACTTCAAATGTGGTGGAAGCAAATATATTGATTGGGTTAGATTTTGCTTGTTTTTACAACATGAATTTTGACAATTTAAATGACACTGATTGACATACAATGCTATCCTGAACACGTAGAAAGGGGCTTTATTGTAGGTGCCTATCACCTGTATCATAATGGAATCATGGACCACTGTGTCTCATGTCTTCAAGTAATGGCAAGCATTGCTAAGTGCTGATCTGTTTACTTGTTGTCGAAAGTGACTGGTAATAGTGTGGAACTAAGACTGAGTATTGTGATATCTGAAAGTGTACTCTGTTATAATAAGAATAACGGAATAGTCAAAATGGCATGTACCCTGGTAAACATTTATATGGCTGCAATACTTGAAACACTAAATGCAGATAGTGAGGAAGCTCTACTGACCAGATTAGTATTTTGAGAAAGAATTTTCTGTAGATGGGGCCACTTATCTCAGGGATTTAAGTTTTAATTGACATTATGTTTACAAATGAGCTAAATACAAATAATAAAGAAGTAAGGATGATGGAAATCATGACGTGTGTTGTCACGTGGGATTAAAATAAGTGATCAAGTGATCTACCTTCAAATCTATTATTTTCTTTTTAACTAAGAAAACATGGGGGATTCTAGGTTCTCTCCAAAGGCAATTTTTATATAGTGTGGGATGGGGTATGGAAACTGTAGTAATAAAGTATAACCAGACATGAGAATCAAACCGCTATGATTTATGTAAGATGTCCGTTAAACAGAGCCACAGTTGATCGACACTATACTAAAATGTCTGCCTACACACTGACTGGCTGTGCACGCTGTCCAGCACAACCTTTAGCCTTCATATAGCAACAGCAAGAGTGCTCAAGGTATTTTTCTCTACAATTTAGAATGTCCAATTATGTATCGCTGATCCCGCCAGCAAGTCAGTCACCTCGTTACACCCAGAAACTGAAATATCTAGCCAGACAGTGACTGTTTACTCTTTTAAAACTGATGACATTTCTGAGGAGGACTGGTGAGGGTTCCTGCTGCTATCCTGCTAACCTCAAAGAGAGGCTGCACTGTTTGGCTTCCTGTAGCTTTGATGGTGCTCTTACTACCACCTCCCACCCAGCTCCTTCCCTCCCTCTGCCTTCGTCAGCAGAAGCAGTCATGCTGCAAAGTAAACAACACTCATGAGAAACAGCTAGTAAAACCAATACAACAAAACAAAATGGATTTCATCAGCTGCTTCTTGTTGTCAAACAATACATTACCATACACTGCAAAGAAGCAGTTGTTCTCATTGTCTGAAGCAGGTTTCCAGGGCTGCCACTGACTGTGTTATAATAACCCAGGAAGTTAACTTAGCTATTTATGCAGTCACATTTTAACAGGAAGGATGCAGAGCATCTATCCCTTTTGATTATTGCTTTTCTTAACATTTAGGAATTCACTGCTGGATATATTAGTCAGGAAATTATTCAGCCACCATTACGTTACGAAAACAAAAGCATGCAGACTCACTGGCAGAGCTGTTAACGTGTATCCTTGTTTTGCTTGGAATAGCTAATGATCTATTAATATTCTAAAAACTGTTGGTCATATACTGAGCCATATTGTCATATTGTTATATAAACCATTACAATGTTTAAATTTATCTGGCCAAAACTTATTTTGAAAAATAATAGTTTTATTTCCATGGAGTTAACAGAGAGGTCTCTTTGAAACAGCAGGGCCCCAATTACCTAAAACAAATTATTGTGATGATGTGGATATTTGATTTATTTATACATTTTCATTAGATCTGTAGATGCTCAAACAGTTATTGTCAACACCTCAGATGTATCTATCTATTTCTGTAGGTGGTAAACATAAACTATAATGTACTGATTGTTCTCCATCTATACTAAAAATAACCTCTCTAGTCTTTGTTTTATGATTTTAGTAACTAATATTTTACCAAAAATCAGTAATAACCCTTTGAACAAAAATATTCTGAGACAGCTGTACCTATTAGGGGGTGGTATGTGTGCATAACCTCCAGTAGTCTATTTAAGGACACATAATTCTATACAGAAAAAAAAAACAGGTAGTCTACTGCTTGGCAAATATATTACCACCTAAAGCTATAACTTATCTTTTGGAAATGTGAGACTTATATTTCTATAATATGTCCAAGTGAAAAATATAGAGTACTTTTTTCTGAAAAATAAATATGATTTATGTTTTGCAAAATTAATAAGACATGCCAATCTAACATTAAAAAAAAACATTTGATTACATTTAGTGCTGGAGGTGTGTGATTTTTGCGTTTTTCTAATAGCTAAATGAGATTCACTGAACACGACCAAAAACATGCTGAAGATGTCTTAAAGTAGACCAGTAAAAAGTTATTCCTTATGCATGCTTGTGACAGAGATCGAATGAGTCTTAGTGTTAGATCTCCCTCTCGACCTGTGAGAGCACGGTATACGAGGAACAGAGTACCCTTAATGAAATGGCACGACAATTTATTCCATAGGGTAGATGGAAGTCGGTCAGTTCGGAAGGGGGCGGAGCCATGGCACCCGAGCTCAGTGACCCAGACGGTAAGCGGCGTGGCATCCGAGGACTGGAGGAGCGGATGCGCTCGTTAACCTCGGGGTCATGGGCGAGGGTATAAATAGGGGGCATGGCTTGAGTGATCTGTTCTTTTGCATATGGTTAAATTATATGACCAAGAAGGAGCCCGTTTGTGAAATCGACCGTGAGTGTTTTGTGTCTGTGTCCTAACACTGTGTGTCTTGTGTGTTGTTTCACTAAAGATTACTGAGCACGATCCGGAGCTGCAGCCGCAGGCCAGTGACAAACCCGGACTTCACCACTCACCTTTTCACTACTGGAACTGTCTTTTGTTTTGCACCTTTTAGCACTTGAATCACGCACTGTCTTTGTGTTTGTGTTTAGTGTGGGTGTCGGAACGGAACTTTGGGGTTGCGGGTCAAACCCGTAGGATTATAACGAGAAGTGATATACGCCGCTGTATCACTTCCAGCACCATTATTATTTACAGGTTCTGCCTTGAGGCTCTGGACATTTATTAATTTAAATAAACACCCTTGCACCTGTATCAACGTTTGTCTGTGTGATTATTCTGCACTGCACTCACCTGCACGTCATTACCACTTTGCCACACGTGGTTGTCAGAAGTAAGGATGGACTACGCAACACTGTCGGCGCTGCTGGAGCAGCTGGACAGCAGATGGGAGGTGGAGGAAAGACGGAGAGAGGAGAGGTACACTGCGCTGATCGAGAGGGTCGGGCTGGCAATACCTCCCACAGCATCAGCGGAACGCGGCTTCATAGCGCCCAAAGCCAGGACGCATAAAATGACGGCGGATGATGATCCAGAAGCATACCTGGTGGCATTTGAGCGGCTGGCTACCACCGCGTCATGGCCCCGACAGTTCTGGGCAAGCCAGCTGGGACCCTGCCTGATTGTGGAAGCGCAGGCAGCCTACCAGGCGATGGGGGATGACGACGCCGCTCAATATGACCTGGTAAAGCTGGCTATTCTCCGCCGTCTTAACATTACGGAGGAAACGCACCGAGTGAGGTTCAGGGAGTACAGGAGGTCCCCGAACGTACGCCCCAGGGTGGTCGCGCAGAAGCTCTGTGACCACATGATACACTGGCTCACCCCGGCGCTAAAAACAACTGCCCAGATGGGGGAGGCCATCGTCATTGAGCAGTTTTGTCATGTGGTCGGCGCCGAGACCCAAGGATGGATACGGCGCCACAACCCCGACACCCTGGAACAGGCAGTCAAGCTCGCTGAGGACTTCGAGGACTCCCTGGTATCCGCCCAGACCGGGCTACTCACCCCGCTATCTCAACGGAGCAGCCGAGCCCCACCTCCTCTCTCTGCTCCACCAACCCCACCACCAGGACCGGTTCAACGACCTCCGAGAGCACCAACCCCAATGGGCGACCTTGCCTCCTCTTCATGGAGACCAAGGTCGGCCCCCAGAGGGGGTAGAGGTGCTGCCCCTGCCCCGTTGCCATACCAGCAGCGGGACAGACCATTTAACACTGTGCCCTCCTTTCCCCCTACCTGTTTTAGGTGCCGCCAGCCGGGACATCAGGCTAGGTCATGCCCATCTGCGATGGAGTGTGACGTGGCCGTCTGTAATCTGGCATCTAGCATCACATAAATTTATTAAAGCCCTGGCAGGCAAGAGAGGTGTTATTTATAGTCCCAGGCAATATAGAGGATGATTTAGGGCCCGAGCTAGAACCCTCTAGCACAAAGAACATTTCGATGGGGGAACAGTTACTTCCTGATCAGCAACGTGAACTACGTAGGTTAATTGAGGAATTTAGCGATGTTTTTTCTAACACGCCCGGTAGAACTAACCTCGCTGAATATGACATTATCTCTCCCCCAGGTGTCACAGTGCGAGAGAGACCTTACCGGATCCCGGAAAGTCGACGGAGTGGCGTTCGCAAAGAGGTATGGGACATGCTCGAACTTGGGGTGATTGAGCCTTCCAGGAGCGAGTGGTGCAGTCCAATTTTGATAGTGGCCAAAAAGGACGGCACCAACTGCTTCTGCGTTGATTTCCGCAAGGTAAACGCTATTGCCAAGTTTGATGCGTATCCCATGCCTCGGGTCGACGAACTCCTAGATAGACTGGGGACGGCGAGGTTCATCTCCACTCTGGATCTGACGAAAGGATATTGGCAGATCCCGTTAACTCGTAGGTCTAGAGAGAAAACCGCATTTTCAACACCAGAGGGGCTGTTTCATTTTACAACCATGCCGTTTGGGTTACATGGTGCGCCTGCTGCCTTCCAGAGACTGATGGACCAGGTTTTACACCCACATCGTGAATATGCAGCAGCGTATATTGATGATGTGGTCATTTACAGCTCCACCTGGTGAGAGCATTTGGCTAGGATCACAGCCGTCCTTCAGTCTCTAAGGGCAGCCCGGCTGACAGCTAACTTGCGAAAATGTGCGTTTGCCAAAAGAGAAACACAATATTTGGGATTTGTAATGGGGAATGGCAGGGTGAAACCCGTTGTCTCCAAGGTCCAGGCCTTGGTAGACGCGGCAATCCCCAAAACCAAGGCTCAAGTGCGGTCGCTACTGGGGTTAGCCGGTTATTACCGCCGCTTTATCCCCGAGTATGCCACAGTGGTTAATCCCTTAGTTGACCTCACCAAAAAGAGCGCACCAAATTTAATTAAATGGTCAGAAGAATGTCAGGGGGCGTTTAATACTGTTAAGCAGAGACTTTGCCAGGCCCCTGCTCTCATCACTCCAGACTTCACTAAGAGATTCATCCTCCACACCGATGCTTCGGATGTCGGTTTGGGTGCAGTCCTGTCTCAAATGGTAGGCGGAGTAGAACACCCTGTTTTGTACATAAGTAAAAAAATGCTCCCTCGGGAGCGCAACTACTCCGTCGTCGAAAAAGAGTGTTTGGCCATGAAATGGGCTACTCACTCTTTAAGATACTACCTGCTGGGACACTCATTTGATCTTGTCACTGACCACGCCCCACTCAAGTGGTTAAGCACAATGAAGGACAGCAATGCCCGGATAACTCGGTGGTATCTGGCATTGCAGCCCTTCATGTACCATATGGTACACCGTGCAGGGAAAGACCACCAAAATGCGGATTATTTTTCCCGGGAGGGGGGAGTAATGGGAAAGGTAGGTTTAGCCGAGTGTTCCTTCGGCTCCACTCTGAGCGGTGGGATATGTGACAGAGATCGAATGAGTCTTAGTGTTAGATCTCCCTCTCGACCTGTGAGAGCACGGTATACGAGGAACAGAGTACCCTTAATGAAATGGCACGACAATTTATTCCGTAGGGTAGATGGAAGTCGGTCAGTTCGGAAGGGGGCGGAGCCATGGCACCCGAGCTCAGTGACCCAGACGGTAAGCGGCGTGGCATCCGAGGACTGGAGGAGCGGATGCGCTCGTTAACCTCGGGGTCATGGGCGAGGGTATAAATAGGGGGCATGGCTTGAGTGATCTGTTCTTTTGCATATGGTTAAATTATATGACCAAGAAGGAGCCCGTTTGTGAAATCGACCGTGAGTGTTTTGTGTCTGTGTCCTAACACTGTGTGTCTTGTGTGTTGTTTCACTAAAGATTACTGAGCACGATCCGGAGCTGCAGCCGCAGGCCAGCGACAAACCCGGACTTCACCACTCACCTTTTCACTACTGGAACTGTCTTTTGTTTTGCACCTTTTAGCACTTGAATCACGCACTGTCTTTGTGTTTGTGTTTAGTGTGGGTGTCGGAACGGGACTTTGGGGTTGCGGGTCAAACCCGTAGGATTATAACGAGAAGTGATATACGCCGCTGTATCACTTCCAGCACCATTATTATTTACAGGTTCTGCCTTGAGGCTCTGGACATTTATTAATTTAAATAAACACCCTTGCACCTGTATCAACGTTTGTCTGTGTGATTATTCTGGACTGCACTCACCTGCACGTCATTACCACTTTGCCACAATGCTCCATACCCACAGTAAAAACATTACTAAACTTTAAAATACAATAGTAACATGTGTCAAATTAGTGCATAATGAGTTCATGTTCAATCTATTACATTTTTTGTTAACTACAAAATTTATTAAGTTACATTATATTAACATGGTATAGAGGATAAACAAGGAAGCCCCATTGAATACGGAAAATATACAAGAAAGTGGCTGGATCCATAACCCAAGAAAGCGAAAGTTCTGTGTTGCTGCTCTGGTTGCTGGCTATGAACACACAAACAAGGTATGTTTAAATTAAACCAGTTTTAATTTCTGAAAGAGCCAAGAGATGCAATTTACTTGCAGTCTGATCGAGTATAAACAATAAATCAGAGTCATTTTTAAAATAGCAGCATATAGACAGAACAACTCAAAATACAACAATAAGGTACACAGTAATGAATCTCAATTATCATAAATAATGATTTCCATTACACGAGAGTAGATGTTAAAACTTCATGCTGATTTGAACTCGGCTCTCGCCAAGATCACCAAGAAGCACCAACTAAGACGTAGCTTTACAGTAAACTAATGTGATCCATATGTGTCTCCATCCATTTACGTTTCCTTCCATATGATGATGTAGATATCCTTCTGTCTGGTGTTAATGGCTGAAATGTAATGCTGGCTCCAGGGATCAGCTTATTTTTGCCTCCCTGGCGCATCAGCACACACAACGGCTGCGATGCTGGCTCCGGGGATCAACCATAGTGCGGCCTCCCCAGCGCATGAGCATGACAACCGTCTGGATTGAGCTAAGTAGGGTACATCTCTGGGGTTTTCAAGTGGGCACCTTCCATCCTCAGTGTTTCGTCGACTAGCCCACGACACCTCAAGAGGGCTCGACGGTGATTCTGGCGTCCCAGCATCACCCCCCTCCGTCCCCCACTCAACTCAGCCCAGCTTACTTACCTGTACATCAGCGTTTCTTTCTTTCTATTGTGCTTGAGATCCCCAGCCAGAATCTTTCCGTCTCAACCACAGCCAGTTGCTGCTCCTCTCTGCTGCTTCAGATAAGTTCTTCACTGTGCGACGCAACTCTTGGCCACTGAATCCGACTGAACACACAAACAAGGTATGTTTAAATTAAACCAGTTTTAATTTCTGAAAGAGCCAAGAGATGCAATTTACTTGCAGTCTGATCGAGTATAAACAATAAATCAGAGTCATTTTTAAAATAGCAGCATATAGACAGAACAACTCAAAATACAACAATAAAGTACACAGTAATGAATCTCAATTATCATAAATAAAACATAATAAAATCAATAATTAACGAAAATATGCATACATTACATTATTATTATTTATTTCTTAGCAGACGCCCTTATCCAGGGCGACTTACAATTGTTACAAGATATCACATTATACATTATTTCACATTATACAGATATCACATTATTCTTACATACAATTCCCCATTTATACAGTTGGGTTTTTACTGGAGCAATCTAGGTAAAGTACCTTGCTCAAGGGTACAACAGCAGTGTCCCCCACTGGGGATTGAACCCACAACCCTCTGGTCAAGAGACCAGAGCCCTAACCACTACTCCACACTGGTGCCCTAATGATTGACTGCATATACACAGCTGAAGTAAGATTTTGAGTTGTGTTTTGTAACAGATTATAAATTAAATCGCTTCCCAAACTAGAAGGATATTTGAAAAAAAACAAACAAAAAAAAAAACATTTTGTATACACTACCGTTTCCTAACCTATTGTTCCCTTTCAAGTACAAAATGTAACCAATACCAAATGGGTATTAACCTCTTTAAGACCTAAAACATGAATAAGATAGAACAAAGCTGCTCAGCCAAGCCTCTGTGATGCAATCATTCCCACCCCCGAGGGTATAAAGGACTGCTCTCACAGAACTCAGCGTCATTTTTCCTTTCAAAAACTGACCTGACAGACGAGTCTATTCAGATAAATACTTGTTACTTTTTTTGTTATAAATTTTAACATTTATTGTGTTGTTGTGACAGGGTCTTGCTCGTGTCACGTGTGTGGGTAGCCGCTGTTCAAGCAATACAGAGAGACATTGGAAAAAAATGGAAAAACAGAAAAAAAATTAAAGATGGTCATGTGATGTTACCAGCCATGGTAAAACACAGAGGACACATACAGCAAGCTGTACAAAAAAATAAAAATAAAACACAGTACAAAAACTACAAATAAATGGTGCCCCAGAGGGCGAGCGCTAGCCTTATAAATGAGGCGTCCCGCTCCAGGAACCGGCTACACTACGTAACCCTCGCTGTACATCACATGGGATCACTATCCCCTAAACTAACCTACTGATGAGCCGGTATTCATACAACGACTCCTGCTGCTTCATACGGCCTTGGCTGGGCATTGCCTTCACAAGCACCGCCTGCAGTCTCCGGGTTGCGTAGCTGTCGTTCCTGCAGAGCGGACCCTCCCCTCTGGCATGGCGTTACATTCGCCCGAGCCCCGAGCCATCTCCCGGGGATGCTTTTGAACTGACGGACACTCGGTCAAGACCCGCCCACCTGCTGATTGAGGTCCAGCACAGCCAATCACTTGCTGCCCTTCCCCTCAACCAAGCCTAGCAGGCAGCAAGTCTCAATTTAGCGCCCGTCTGTAAACAATAATGTAATCAAACAAATCAACTCCCAAACGATACACAATAAACCCAATTTCCCCATACAAATTATACCAACACTAAATACACACGTGCAGGGCAATCGCCCTGCTACATACCTCCCTCCTTAGGATGAATGCATTGTGGAGCGTACGCTGGAGAAACATCTCTCCTGCAGCTCTACAGAGCTCTCTGCGTCCCTCACTCCTGCACAGCGCTTGTTATTAGTTTATTTAGCAGACGCCTTTATCCAAGGCGACTTACAGAGACAAGGGTGTGTGAACTATGCATCAGCTGCAGAGTCACTTACAATTACGTCTCACCCGAAAGACAGAGCACAAGGAGGTTAAGTGACTTGCTCAGGGTCACACAATGAGTCAGTAGCTGAAGTGGGATTTGAACCGGGGACCTCCTGGTTACAAGCCCTTTTCTTTAACCACTGGACCACACAGCCTCCTCTCCCCTATCACCCACTGTTAGAGAGGAGGCTGCGTCCTCCCCCCATGACTCTGTGCCAAGGGATAGCAGACGACGCACCCAGGAAAGTAGGCCACGCAGGTAGCTGTCCTCACAGTCTTCCTCATCCTCCTCTATCTCTCCTTCTCTTCCTCCAAGGAAGAAGAAGAGTCACCGGTCCAAGTAGTTTCCCACCAGGGAGCTTTCCTCGCAGAGTTGCTGCATGTACATTCGGCACCACCCCGTCTGTACCTTTGGTGTCCCAGGAGGCTACGAGTGCAGATTGGTAGCAGGATGACACATTCTCCATGGCCACTTCTAAGGAGGTGGGCGAACAGATCATTGATCAAGAGGGCCACTGAGTCTCCCCAGGAGCTCAGCTTCCTAGCGGGGCCATTTTTAAAAGGGGTTTGGGGGCTTCAGCACATTGTTCCTTGCTGGAGGTTAAATGTGGAGCTCAATGCACTCTTGAAGCCTCAATTTGAGCCCATGCATTCAGCTGAGCTGAAATATTTATTGCTGAAGCAACTGTTTGCTTGCTATCACCTTCGTAAAGCGGGTGAGCGAGATGCAGGTCTTCTCCTTAGTCAGAGCCTGCTTAATTTTTACATATGCCAGGATAAGGTTTACGCTATCTCGGCATTCCATGTCAGCCAGTCTGTGGAATTGGAGGCTTGCTTCCACCTCCTTCCAGTCTGACAGGGAGCTGCAGCTCCATATACTCTGCCCAGTGCGGGTCCTGGCATACTACGTTGACAGGACAAAATGTTGGAGACAGTCCAAACAATGTTTTGTCTGCTCTGGGACAAAGTCTCATGGTAAGCCTGAAGCAAGCCCTGTCTGGCCGATTTGCCCCCTCCAAAAAGCTCACTGCCCATTCTTTCAGGGGCATGGCAACTTTATTCCAGGGGTGCATGTGTCAAGAATATTTGCAATGCAGTGGTGTGGGCTACTCCCGAAACCTTTACTAGATTCTACAGACTTTGGTCGTGGATCCTCAAAATACTGGTTTTGGAACTAGTGTTAAGGACGGCTTCTCAATCAACCATTACAACACAGGCATAGAGGTGAGTTTCTCCATCAATTTTTTAGCTCTAGCTACTTGTTACTGGGGTCCTGAATGGTAACGCAGAAGGCAGCCTTGGCTTAGCCTTGCAGCATTCCGGTCATGCAGCAAGGGCTTGGGTATACTGACCCATTCGGTAATGGTTACATTTCATACTTGAAAGGGAATGTTAGGTTATTATCATAACCCTGGTTCCCTGAAATAGAAATTTAACCATTACCTTCAAGGTCGCATTACAGAATATCACATTACAGTTAAGAGCAGTTATAAAGTACAATAAAATCAGTAGAACATAAGATTAAATACAAATAAGAGCAAAGTAAAGAATACAGTAAACAATTACATTTATGAGCGAGTTCGACTAAGAGCAGTTAACTTATAGTAAAAATATTTGCTTATATGAGTAAAGTCCATTAATAGCACATAGTAAAGGGCTCCCTAGTGGCACATCCAGTAAAAGCACTCGCGCAGAGTGCAGGATGCGCCCTATAGTCTGGATGTCGTCGGTTCGTGTCCAGGCTATTCCTTTGCCGACCGAGGATGGGAGCTCCCAGGGGGTGGCGCACAATTGGCCAAGCGCTGCCCGAGGGAGGGAGGGTTAGGTCGGCCAGGGTGTTCTCGGCTCACCCCTGTAGTCTGGCCGGGCGCCTGCAGGCTTTCCTGTAAGCTGCCCTGAGCTGCGTTGTCCTCTGACACTGTAGCTCTGGGTGGCTGCATGGTGAGTCTGCAGTGTGAAAAAAAGCGGTTGGCTGATGGCACACACTTCGGAGGACAGTGTGTGCTCGTCTTCGCTGCTCCCGAGTCAGTGCGGAGGTGGTAGCGGTGAGCTGAGCTAAAACAAAAATAATTTACCTATTTTCCAGAACATTCCAGATAGATTCAGTGCTGAGTAAACTTGGAGTAACTTCTAGAACTTTCTAGAACTTTCCAGTAATATAAATAGTAGTATAAATACAGGGGCCTTAAGCCCACCAGTTCAGTTTAGTTCCAGCTGCCTAAGTGGATACATATCTGCATTTTTCTGAGATGGCATCAAGGTCATAGGAGACTTCAAAATGGTGGCATTCCTGATGGGTCTCCAAGGCGGTTTTACCAAGTTTCCCTGCTATCTTTGCCTTTGGGACAGCAGGGACACCAAGGCGCACTACCACAGACGGGACTGGCCACAGCGGACCGAGTTCTCAGTGGGGAGGAACAACGTCAAGTGGGAGCCACTGGTGGACCCCCGGAAGGTGCTGATGCCACCACTGCACATCAAATTGGGCCTTATGAAACAATTTGTCAGAGCTCTAGATAAGGAGTCGGCAGCCTTCAAGTACCTTCAAGACTTCTTCCCTAAGCTGTCTGAGGCAAAGGTCAAAGCCGGTGTCTTCGTCGGACCACAGATAAAGAAGATCCTGGAGTGCAATGAATTCCCCAAGAAGCTCACTAGTAAGGAGAAAGCGGCTTGGAACAACTTTGTCGCAGTGGTTCGGGCTTCCTGGGCAATCACAAGGCCGAAAACTATGTGGAGCTGGTTGAGACTCTTGTGAAGAACTACGGCACAATGGGCTGTAGGATGTCCCTCAAAGTCCATATCCTTGATGCTCATCTTGATAAATTCAAGGAGAACATGGGAGCGTACTCGGAGGAGCAAGGCGAGCGCTTCCACCAGGATATACTGGACTTTGAACGCCGCTACCAAGGAGAGTATAACGAGAACATGATGGGAGACTACATTTGGGGGCTGATTCGTGAAAGTGATTTACAGTATAATCGTAAATCTCGAAAAACTACTCACTTCTAAATCTTTTGTAGTCATTTTTGTATTACTTTAGTATAAATACATGTTAATTTGGATTCATATGTTGTTTTTTTCTGACTTTATGTGAACGTTTTCTCATTGGAAATAGGTAAATTTCAAAATATCACTGTCCTGGTCACAAAAGCAAAGTTTGTGGGGAATAATAGCCATTTTCTATACTTTTGAGGCATAAGCAATTAGGAAATAACACTTACTACCCAGGAAAAAAAATTGTGTTACATAGTGTACAGTAACCCCTCACTAAACCTGACATGTTTGTCTGACATAAGGAGGTGCCTGGTTTAAAAAAATACAATAGAATCATACACACATTTATAGCGTATTTTAAATGTATAAATAATTGTGCTGAAATAACACTAATGTGTTTTGGGTAGGCTACACATTACATTATGTAAATAATATAAATCTGTACAGTAGGCGTATATAGTATACAGTACAGTAGTAAAATCAAATGAATACCTAGCGCACTTTCTTTTTACTTTAGCCTGTAGGCTACCGGTATGGTAACACAAAATAAATCATGCTTCTGCATTGTAAAAGATTATTTTAAATTTAAACTAAATGATTTTAGCTTTTTTTTTTTATTAGTATGTTTAACTTCGCCTACTTAGTAGCCTAGACAATTAACACAAAATAGATCATGGTGCCGCATTGACAAGTTATGATACTTACAGAAGGACAGTTAATTCTTGTTAATACAAATTTCAAGGGACCAGCAACACATTTTGCATTATACCACTAATTCGTATTATCATGAGTAGCCTATAAGCCAAATGTATACTGTCAGTTTTTATTTAAGTTAGTCAGTGGTGCAATGCTAAATTATGCACAATTACAAACCACCTGCACATTAATAGAATATGTGTGTTTCCTATTCCTATTCAGATGCTCAGAATGAGCTGGAGGGGTTAGTGGCATATGTGTGCAGTCTATTGCGCCCAATACATTGGGGAAACCAGGAATGTCATAGAAATGTGTTTTCAAGGCTTGTAAGCACACCCTGCTTTTAGAGAAAAATAGGTATCTGGGTGTTTGCCTAAAAATGCTTTGAACACAACTGGCAACGCACGAGAAAAAACGGACTGGAAAATGCCAGCAACAACTGCCACAGCCCCCTGAAAAGGACCCAGAGGCAAGATAATGCAGGGTGGACAATAGTTCATAGTACTGCAGGGATAGCATGGCTTCTCTGGGTAACAGGCTCCAGGTCACTGAAGTACATCTACCCCTCAATGTAATAAGCTGCTGAGCTGCTCAGCAGGGTTCCCCACTGTTGCTATGGGGGCTAGAGTAAGAAGATTTTTTTGAGGATTGATAGGTATGGCAAAACAGAACCATTTAATTTGCATCATAATATTACATTCACAGTAAACTTTGGTTATTGGAAACCACTTTCACAATTAATGTTAGCCTCCTATTGAAACCCTAATCACACCCACCTTCCCTGTCTAGGGTTTTTCATTTTAGAAACATTCAGACTGCAATAGGAATCTACCTATTCAACCCGCTTCTGCCTTTTGTTTAACCAAATTTTCAAACTGCGTCCGAATAGCAACTTACCTATTGAATCCGCTCCAGCAATGTCAAAATATCGTCGCATCGCTTCCTCATCCAATTTGGAGGATTTCGAACAACACATTTTTGATCATTCCTGCGGCAAAGACGGCCCTCGCCCGTCAGTCTCCTTTTCGCCGGCTTCAGCAACACCAGCACCAGTGAATCCAGCAACTACACCGCGCTGTTCAAAGTGCCGGTCACATACTCTGTAGGACCAATTCAATAATTGATCATTTAGAGTTTACCTGGGTTGATTAGTTCTCTTATTAATAACATTTCATTGACGTGTTACAAAGATCGAGGATTTACAATGAACACACATACACACGCTAGACACAAGGAATGTTTAATCAATAGTAGTATTTTATTAAGTACACAAATATTAAAGCTTATTAATGGTATATAGATTAAGGATATGGCAAGTTTACTTTTAAAGAAATTCTTCATACAACAATAGAGGTTGATTACTTATAATTACTTCATCAAGTTTCACTAAAAGTTATTTCACATGCAAAGTGTGCAAACTAAATAATTAACAGTTCAATTCTATGTGAATGTGTTATAATTAATTAATTTAGTTCCATGAAAAGAAAATGCAACTGGAATTATACTCAAGGGTCCCTTGAAGCTTAGACTTTTGGTCTGTTGGTTTGGAAACTCAATCTGTTGAAGGGTCCAGTTCAAAAGGCTCTCCTCTTAGCAATAAAGTCTTCAATCCCACGTTGGATCAAACTCGGCAACAAAGCTTTCAATTCTTGATAGAATCAACAAAGAGCTGCAGTCCTCGGTATAGGATCCACAACAGCGCCTGTCCGCTCTGTCCTCTTCGCTGAATCTTTTAGCTACGCAGGTAGCAGGGCACAGTTTCTTTTGGATACTGTGGTTTTAGGTGTACAGCAGACCTAGACTGGTTTATCTGATAACAGTCCCTGTGAGTTTTACGGCAGTCCTCCAGCCGGGCCTCAGTCTCATTGCTTGTGGTCGTTGACTCGCTTGCAGCTTGCTTCCCCCGTCTTGGGTCCGTTTTTAGGCAGAGTACCGGAGTTGCAGCTTTGCTTAGCAGAGTGACAGCACCTTGTTTAGCATTCGATGTGGAGCGCAAAATGTTTAGTTTTGCTGGATATTTATAGTCTTTTCACTCTGTTGAGTAGCTACTTCCGTTGCAAAAAAGCACTGACCCGGAAGGTAAACGATGTGACAGCCGCAGATTGGAGAGCCGGTTGCACTCGTTTACCAAGGGATCATGTGTGACAGAATAAAAGGAGTCAGAGAATTGTAATCTGTTCTTGCCTTGGTTTAAATGTGAGTAGAACCGAGAAGGACAGTGAAAATAATACAGGAACTGAAATCGTGAGTGTTGTGTTTTGCTTGTTTGTAATATTCTTGTCTTGTACGTTACTAGACAGCTAATACAGTTCCGGAGCTGTCGCCAAGGGCCAGCACTAAACCGGACAACACTGCACCGTTGTCACAAATATAAACCTTTATCACCCACCACGAGCACTGCTGCACGTACCCAGGACTGGTGACCGTGTTTGTATTATTGTGGGGTGGATATCGTTTATTATTTGGAACTCTCTGTTCTTGTTATATACCCCGAGCTGTACACATTGGTGTGTATTGCCTGGGAATTATTGTTTAGTCACGAGACCTGAAATCTGCAAAATAAAACATTTACAATTTATCTTTGTCTGCTTCTTTCACACACTGCATCACTCCTGCACCTGCTCCCACTCAGCCACTTTGTCACACATGGTGTCAGAACACGGGATCATGGACCACAACACATTAGCAGAGCTGATGGAGGCGCTGGACAGCAGACGGGATGCAGAGGAGAGAAGGAAGGAGGAGCGTTACAATGCGCTCATTGAACCAGTAGGGCTGGCACTTTCCACAGCACAAGCCCTTACAGGAACACCAGCAATGTCGGCACCGAAGGCTCGGGCGATGAAGATGACGGCGGAGGATGACCCAGAGGCGTACCTGGTTGCATTTGAACGGCTGGCTACCATCACGTCATGGCAGTGGGAGCTCTGGGCAAGACAGCTGGGACTCTGCCTGTTCAGGGACGCTCAGGCAGCCTACCAGGCTATGAGCGACCTCAGCACCACCAGTTATGACCTGGTCAAGCTGGTCATTCTCCGCTGCCTCAACATTATGGCAGAGACCCACCGGGTACAGTTCAGGGAGTACTGAAGATCCCCGGAGACACGTTCCAGGGTGGCTGCGGAGCGGTTGTTTGACCACATGGTACACTGGCTGACCCCTGAGAAGAAAACCAACCTGCAAATGGGGGAAGCAGTGGTTGTTAAGCAATTCTGCCATGTGGTCGGCGCCAATACCAAAGCATGGATACAGCGCCACAACCCCGACAACCTGGAAGATGCCGTGAAACTGGCCGAGGATTTTGAGGACTCCCTGGTCTCTGCCCAGACCTGGATACTGTCGGTTCCTGCCCTTCGGAGCAGCCGAGCCCCTCCTCTCTCTCCTCCGCCACCGCCACCACCACCATCAGCCGCGGGACCCAGACATGTGAGACCGCCGACCCCAATGGGCCCCCTTGCCTCCCCTTCATGGAGACCAAGGTTTGCCCCCAGCTGGGGTAGAGGTGCTGCCCCTGCCCCGTTGCCATACCAGCAATGGGACAGATATTTATCCATTACTCCCTCTGTCCCCCCAACTTGTTTTAGGTGCAACCAACTGGGATATCTGGCCAGGTCATTCCACGCAGCCATGTAGTGTGACATGGCTGTGTGTAAGTGGGCACCTGAGATAGGTAAGCGCAGGAAAAATGGTCGGGAGGGGCCTTGTATGATTTATGTGGTTTTAGGAAATGTGAAAATCCATGCATTAGTGGACACAGGGTGTGAGCAAAACTTGATTAGAACAACTCTCTTGGGCGGTGTGTCTATGGAGACTTGGCGGCATGCCCCACACTGAAAGTATATTTATCGGTAGGACCAATAAAACGTCACCTGGTAGTAGGGGTGGCGGAAAGGTTGCCACACCCCGTTATTCTGGGCCGAGACTGGCCAAAATTCAAATAATTAATGCAAATAATGGCAGTCTTAGCCGCACACGTAAATGTGGCAGAAAAAAAGAAAAGGGGACGAATTTTGGTTATGGGTCAAACCCGGGGAATTACAAATACAGAGTGATACATACCGCTATATCACTCCAACATTATTATTTACAGGTGTTTGCCATAAGGCTCTGGACATTGTTAATTAAATCAATAAACACCCTTGCACCTGGAAATCATTGTCTGATTTTATATTCGCTCTGCACTGCACTCACCTGTATTCACTCACCACTTTGCCACACTCATTCATCAATATATCATCCGAAGCCAGAAAAGGCAAGGATGTGGGTTACATTAATCACACAATCTCGTCTCCGCTTCCCACAGTCTCTCCCTATTCACAGACGCTTCAAGCATAGGATTCGGTGGCTTTCTCGGATCACAATGGTTCTCCAGCAAATGGCCCCCAGAAATCCAAAACCTACCCCCTCAGCAGAAGGCTACAGCTCTCCTGGAACTGTACTCCATCTTTGCAGCAGTGCACCTATGGGGTCATCAATGGTCACGAAAATCCATTCTTTTTTACAGTGACAATAAGCCAACAGTCCACATTATCAATAAAGGATGCTCATCCTCCCCTTTCATCATGCAAATGCTACGATGCCTTATCTGGATCTCAGTGTCTCACAATTTTATAATACAAGCCTGTCACCTTCCCGGTATGTACAATAACACCGCTGATGCTCTTTCTTGTCTACAGGTGTCTCAGTTTCATCAGCTGGTCCCGGCAGCGTCCCCATCTCCTCTTCAAACTCTGCAACACCAACATCTGCTATTCAACTAAATACAATACTCTCCAACCTTCTGCAATCTGCTCATCACTACATGGCTACAGCCTTAGGCCCAGCGACCAAATCATCATACACTACCGGATGGAAAACATTTACAACTTTCTGCATTCAAAACCAAATACATCCCATCCTGTAATGAGCAATGGATTGTAGCTTTCATCACCCATGCAAGGGATTATCTTCACTTAGCCCCCACTATTATATTTCACATTTCAGGATGTGGCCCGCTTTAATCTCTCAGTGCTCGTCCCAACTAACCCATCTATTCTCGTTCTTTACAGGTTCCTTGTGGGACACCCCTCTGCTCCCGGCTTCGGAGACTGCAGCCTCACCTCATTCGAGGGCAGCACCACATCGGTCAAGGAGCCCTTTACTATTACTTCCTTTCAAGTCTCAGCGAGACCTACTCTTGACCCGCGAGGCAACTCTGCCGCATCAGAGTTTTTTCTTTATGTTTTTCAGATTCCTGGGGCCGCAGTCTTCAAGACCAAGCCCTTTCCTCCGCAGAGGATGGCTCTCTGGTGGGGGGCCTCTTTTCTATCCAGACCGCAGTCTGTACAGAAGTTCGGGCCACTTCTCTAAGTCGGGCCCCCTTCTCCTGTTACTGTTGCACTAACACCTCATTTCTGCCTCCTCTCTACTAACCTACAGTCCCAGCAGGCGACCTGTGAATTAAAAAAAAAAAAAAACAACAACAAAAAGAAAATCATAAAACAGCAACTTCATAGCTGTCTTTAAAAAATGACCTGCCATACCTAAAGTGGGTCATGTAATGCTTGAATGAATATACCATGTAAAATGACAAGATATCCCTACAAGCTGCAGCATTGGATAAGCTACAAAATACCCTTTGTGTGGCACCTTCTTTTTCTGCTTTAACCAAGGAATTGGAGATATTGCCATTTTGTTTTAATACCACATTTATCTTACGACAGGCTACATTTAGATTTAATTTGCCCCTCAGATTTTAAAAACCTCAATACAAGTATAATAAAACATTACATAATTTCAGGGTTTAAACATGAAGCATCGATACCTAAAGAGAGTTTAGTAGCTCATCAATTACTATGGAAAAATGTTTTGTAATTGTTAAATAACTAATTAGTAAATTATTATCTGTGAATGTGTTAAAAGGTTGATAAGATTCACTTCTAATTAATTAAACCATGGCATGCCTTGTACACCTTATGCACAATTTTGTAATTTTGCAAGAAACAAAAAATATTAAATACAAAAGACAATATTAATAACAACAACATTAATTAACAAATATAACTATAAGCATCTTCATTTTAAAAAGAGTAACTGTTACAAAAAATGTTTAATTACCATTGTGACAGGGTAGGATCATTATGATTAAGAACACTTACCTTAATCTTTGATTACCTTAACTCAAGATTACCAGCCAACAGCAAAAGTAATATTATGCAAATTGAGTGGGTATAACGCATTTCTATAACTTTCTATAGCAAACATTTTATTTCAGTTAATATAATAATGGCAGTGTATTTTGAATCATACAGTAATTGTTCCAATTTATGAATTGTGTGTATACAAGTACTATATTATCTAACAGATAAAACAGCAATTGCTAAAAAATGTAATTTAAAAACAAAGTTGCTCTGTCTTTCTGCAAATAAACAAGCCACTGTTTAGTAGTCATACTACTTTTTTTTTTTTTTTTACCTATTCAGAATTCCTTGGCAGTGTTCGTTTTTTTAAATATGGGTTTAGATGTATGTGATTGCAGTGTGTGTGTGTATGTGGGGGTAGGGACACTTTCTGGGCACAATAAACCTCATCTGCTAAGCGTGCAAATAGTAGCTTTCTGTTAGTGTTGTCCAGGATAAAAGGCAATATAGGCAACTATAGGTCAGGGGGTGTTACTTGATCCTCCAAATCCAGCAAGGAATCATGTGCAAAAGAAACAGAGCTTTAAATGTGCACCTAACTGGCTCAGCTGTTAATTTAAAGCATATAGATGGCTTAGACCACAGAATGTAAGCTTCTGCTTTGAAGGGTACAATGTTCTGAATGGCCCATTAGTTGGGTGTGGTCTGCGCAGAGCTCTGCCATTTCCCTTTCAGAGTTTCCTTTAATTTGTACTGCTGAACTAAAACAGCACAGAAACAGGCAGGGCTGAGAAAAGGAAACATTGTGTGTGTGTGGGGGTGGGGGTCTTAACATATTTATTTAGCTGAACTGTGATATCCTTTTTGTCCAAATGCAGGATTGTGGCTCGATATGGCAAATCCACTTCAAAAGATCTTGGCTGGGTGATCATACAAAGGTAGTGTATGATCAGAGATATTTTCAATAAAACAGAGCTTAATAATTTTGCTACCAAATATAGACACCAAATCCCAGTATTATTCCTCCTTATGTTATGCATCTCTTACCTTGTTATTTTCTGTTCAAGAAAAGACAGCAGGCTAGCTTTATTAAGTGTTGCTATAAATACTGACTTCTTATGTTTACATTATCCTTTGGTGCATTGAGTAGCTTGTATATTCACACTATCTATATTAGGTATGACCTTGAATGCACTTTTGAAAGGGGAGGACCAGGAATGATGGCAAGCAGGTTAGGGGTTAAAACATTTCTGGAAAGCTTTGTCACCGGATAGTAAACAGTATTCCCTTCCCTGACAATAATTATTTGATGTTTGTCTACAAATCTCTGGCTGGGCGATCACGCTTTAACATTGATACTGTGGGGGAAGCACATTAGTGTTGATCTGATATTTAAAGATGTTCTGTTCTAAGAGGGACTTCTACAAAAAATCAACTCTGTTATTCATGCCTCAAGACGTACTTTCTTTTAGCTTTGAATTTAATATGCGTAACGCTCTTTGATACAGTCTAGTGGTAAGGCGTTATATAAATATAATGTTGATGTTGTTGCTGTGGTACATAAATGGTATAATAAAAAGTACCACTGGTTATTATTGCCAAACAAACAGTAATAATGGGCTGGGGAGGTGTACTTGAAAGCTCATTAAATCTTTTCATTCACAAGCACTCCTAGCACACTAAACTCCATTCCCCATGATGTCATCTTAATTAGTGTTATTATGTTTTGACTTTATGTTGCCACAGCAGCCAGCTATCTTTTACACTAGAATGTAATGCTTTGGCACAGGGATGGAGAATGTATTGGCAGCCCTCTGACTGTAAACATGGTGGGCATAAAAGAAAGGGTCAGGGAACTTCAGGTGGGGGTAAATGAGTTTTGTTGGGGAATGTACTTGTGGCCCTTTAAAGGTTTACCATCATATATGTGCATTGTAAGACAAAGCAGCTCTATAACTGCTCATGCAAACATGCTTTGCTCTTTTGTACAGTGCTAGACTGAAAGCGCTAGATGCTGAGTTTGCACCCAGCCTCCATCTGTGAATCTAAGTAGAATCCAAATGCTCTGTGCTTTACCTAACCAATCACTGCTTTTCAATGTGTTTTCAATGAGAAGCTGGATGCGAACTAGCAACCACACACATCAGAAGAGAGCATTTAACCACCAGGCTATGATTAAAGCTCTTTAACCACGAATGCAGATGAGCGTTGCTCTTTTGCACTGTGGTTAAGACGCTTGCTTGTGGTGGGCATGGTCACCAGTTCCTGCCCAGCCTCCACCCTGTTACATCTGCATTCACTCTGTGACTTTTTTCACAGGACTGAGAGTGTATGAGAATACATGTATGTTCATTAATTGCTACGAAAAAAAGTAAAAAAATTTAAATCACTTTTCTACATGAAAAATGTGAAAAATATGAAGTTACAGTAATTCATATTAGGTTATATTAACAAGATTTATTTTGGCTCATTACGTTTATGCTATCTGCATGATTACAAGAGAAGCATCAAAATTATTTATTATTTACTACATGTCTAAGCAAGTACAGTACCATGAGGGTTAAAAGTGAACACTGGCCGGATTTCCATGCAGCGTTATGTGGCTGCAATAATATTACTTTTGCCAATAGCGAGGTACTATAACGAGTTAGATTTTTACTGGGAGTAATAATATTACAGTTACTTTCTGCAAAAAATAAACAAGCTTGTCTCGTTACCTTTTCTCTGTTGTTCACCTACATTAGTGGTCTTTTCTTTTTTTAAAGCCAAAGTACATTTCAGTTCAGTTGTAACTGCTAACGTGAACTGCTCTTTAATGTATTTCCAGTCAGCACAACATGTGATTTTCTTTATTGCTTTTATTCAAGCTTGGAATTCGACAGCTGAAATCATTCCATATCCAGTGTCCAATCAACTCACTAATTAGGTGATTAAGTGCATATATTTCAGTCATAGTCACTCAAGCGTGTCATGGTCAAGGATGAATGATCAAGTGATTAAAAAGAAACCAAAAACATTTCGTCACTGTCCAACATTTATATACCTTATTTTTAAATAAATGTGTGTGGCAAAGCGCCCCGCCCCTGTGTGCATTTGTGTTATGTGTTGTATGTTGCGTGTGTAAATGTTGGTGTATAGATTGGTACACGGGATATAAACGGGTCTGTGTTTCACGTGTATTTAAAGTGTAGATTTGTATTTAGGCACGAGGAGAGCACAAATCACTTCACGTGCTGGTTAAATGTAATATGTGAGCACGGGGTTGCACAGAATTAATTCACGTGCTGGGATTCAAGTGAATAATTAATTAGTAATTGAATCCCAGCACAACAGTATATATAGAGACACGTAGCACTCAGTCGGGGTTAGGTGTTCGGGAGTGGAGAACGGGTGAGAGAGAGAGAGAGAGAGGAGGAATTGAAAGTAAGATCGTAAATATAATAGTTGTTTGTACTCACCGTGTTTGTTTGTCTCCGTGCACCGTTTGTTAAGTGTTTAGTCCGTTTTGTTTATATGTTTCTTTTGGCTACCAGTGCCGTGTCCTGTTTTGTGCTGTTTACAACCCTTTTATTTCTTAATAAACGCTGAGTGCAGCCATTGCACTCAGCTCATCATCACCACCGTCTCTGTCTGTGTATTCCTGTCTGGTCTGACGCCACCCACTCTGGCCGTCTTTGTGACAATGTGTTATAATACTGATGTTTCTTCTCAGTTTCTCTGTGTGCTGGGTCTGTTTAAAAGGGGCAACGAACGTAAGTGAGTGGTCGCTCGATCACATATGGTGGCAGTGTGTGAGGCCGCCCCTACGACCCAGAGAAAAATGGGTTTAAAAGAGTTGATTGACAGGATCAACCAGAATACCGCTGCTCAGAAAGAGCAGAATGAGAGATGGGAGAGAGCTGGAGCTGTTGCTCCAAAAGTGGGAGCAGGCAAGAGAGGCACCGCTGTCTGCAGCCCTGGCGAGAGAAGCCCTGCGGTCTCCTGCACCAGAGGAGATGGTGCTGTGTCCTGAACGGGAGTCCTTCCCGGAACCAGAGGAAGGGCAGCCGAGGGAGCAAGAGGTACCGCCGCTGGCTACAGACAAGGGGAAGGAGGTGAGGAGCCCACCTACACCACAGCCCCGACCACCACCCCCCCAGCGATCCAGTCTGGTGCTCCTGGACACCCTGCTGGTCTGCCTAGACCTCCCTGGGCTAGACCTGGAGCCCAGGAGTCTGCACTATCGACCACAGTTCCACTCTGCTTCCCTACTCCGCTCTCCCCAAGTACCAAGACGTCACTGCGCTGCTCCCAGACGTTGCTTGTGCTCCTCCTGTTCACTGCTTTGCTCCCCCTGGGTGATCAGACATCGCTGCGCCGGTCCCCAGTGGCAGACCTCTGCCTGCTGCTGCAGCCGCCTGTTCCCCGGCCGTCGCTTTGGTTGCCCCAGTCAACCCGGTGGGGTCCATCGTCGCTGGTTCACGGTCCCTACCTGGCACCGCTGTAAGAGGAACCAACCCTCCCTCAAGTTCGCCCGAGGAAGAGGGCTAAGATGGGACTTGAAGGAGGGTGGTTGTGCTTTAATTATCAAGGGTACCTACCAAGGAGAAAAAAAACCAACTCATGTTTGTACCAAAATCTGTATTAAATTAGCATCAATGTATTATTGCTGCAGGCTACCGACAACACCAGGCTTGAGCAACTACCTATAATGTTGAAATAAAATCTCTTGAACCTAATTCATTGAGCAAGATTTGTTTTAAAAGTACAAAAACATGAAAAAGAAAAAACTGTTGGTTTCACAAATTTGCTCAAAAAGACAAATACGGCGTGCGACAGGGTCTGCAGTCTGCTGTGTGGGTGCGTGCATTCGCTGCTGAGTGACAGGCAGGAGATCGAGACGGAGGTTGGAGTTGATACGCCTCCTAGGCGAACAGGATTTATTTACATATAGACAACACAGACAGACTGCTCATGTTAGACTACCAGCAATGGTAGCACACAGTGTATACAACACAATGTACGAAAAGCAAAATAAAACACTACAAAAACTATCAAATAAAACAACGGTCTCTACCCCTAATAAATGGAGGTCCCACTTCTACATCTCGCTCGCGATACTGTTGTGGGACCTACAATCCCTGAACTAATCCCCGATTAGTAAACAACCCCCGACCATGGTTTACCACAGAGCCGTTGGCAGTTCCGATGTGCTTACTCTTCGGTATCCAACCCTGTTTCACACACAGCCGTCGGCGAATTTTAGCTTCTTTACGTTCTGATCTTGAGTCACTCTCATGGTGATCAGAGAATTACAGCAAGGTCTTTAGGTCTCTTTGTCCGGGTAGTGTGGGTGATGTTCAGCCTATTGGCTTTGCAGCAGCCTGCAGGTGAATAAATGGGATATTTTTATACCTGACGCCCCGTTGGAACACATCTGCCTGCTGATTAGGATTCCACAGCTGGTAATCACACACAGGAGGCAGGCTCTCCCAGGAGCGTCAGATACTTAATTATTTACAATAAACACATTTTTACACAATATTATTTACAATATTTAAACACAAAACCCACTGTTCATGTGCAGGGCCACACGGGACTTAACATCAGCTTGCTGCAATACTTACATAACAAAGTTCCAGAAAATCCAGGTGGATTACAGCAATTACTGAGAAATGTGTTAAATTCGTATGGACTACCGATATACTGGATCCTCAATAACAACAGTAACAATATATATATATATATATATATATATATATATATATGTAACCACATTCTACTGGTGAAAGCCTTGTACTGTCACTGCCGAATTCAGATTCAGGTATTTATTATTATCATTATACGAACATCCCCGTCACTGTGAGACCCCTCTCAATCACTGTGTTTGTGGCGGCCTCTGATTTTAGGATGAAAACTGCCTTCCCATACATCTTTGAGGCCGCCACGATGGCAGATGGTCCCACCACCTTTGCCACAATTGAGAAGGTGTCTCTCAGGAGGCACCTGACCCTGTGCCTCTTGGTCATGTTTTTAAAGGGGGATGCATGTTCAGCAGCCACCTGTGCCCACCTCTTTGTGGGCTGTAGAGCTTGTCCACTCTTCATGTTTTTATTAAGGCTGAGGCGATGCATTATATCATTGGAACACTATCGATAGTCAAGCCTGTGCATTGTTTCTGTGTAAAGGTTTTAAGCAAAGGGAAGTTTTTGTTTGGATGTAGTTATGCAAGATGTATTGTAAGGCCGGTAAATATTGTTGAGGGAGCTGCATTTCGAAAACTGGTTACAAATGTTGCACAAGGCTACCAAATGCCTTGCCGAAAGACGGTGTCCAAGTAAAATATAAACCATGGACAATTTACTGAACTGCTGTGGACATTGTTTACTTTTTGTAAATGAGTGTCACAGGATGGCTTGAGTGGTGACGTCAGACCCGGAAGAAACTCACAGTACTGCGAGGTGCAATGGTGAATGTGCTTGCTTGTTTATCGCAAGTAAAAGGTTTAAACAGAAAACAAAAACACTGAAAATAAAAGGCACAATGGCCAAACGAACAGACAGACACTAACAAACACGGTGAGACAGACAAACAAGTACCATGCTGGTGCTTCCAGCACGAAATAGCAATTGTTATTATTTAATTTAATTTAATTTACTCTCCTTCCTCTCCCATTCTCTACTCACCGAACACCCAACCCCGAGTAAGTGCTTCGTGCCTCTATATATACAGTTGTGCTGGGATTCAATTACTAATTAATTATTCACTTGAATCCCAGCACGTGAACTAATTTGTGCAATCACATACTATTACATACTTTATCTGCACGTGAAGTGATTGTGCAATCCTGTGCCTAAATACAACTATATATTTGTGCTAAATCACTTGTGCTACACAGACCCCTTTATATCCCATGCACCAATACCTACACACCACATGCAACATATAACACATAATACACACATGGGTGGGGCACACTGCCACAATGAGTTATTTAATTTTTTTATTTTCTTTTAATCAATGGGTTTTGCATTGACCCTCAACTGGCACAAATCAACACGGATAAGGTAAGAAAATTATTATTATTATATATATATATATCTCAGCATAATGGTTTTTACTAGTAACGTTGCACATTAATCCACAGCTTCACATGCATCACTGCTATATTTTATTTTTACCTTTTCACAACGTCGATGAATCGATGCATCAGCTTTTTTGGAAAACGATATATCTGTGAAAAATTAGGCATCGCCCCAGCCTTAGTTTTTCTTTTTGTTTTTTGTTTTGTTTTACTATGTTTATTGTTTTAAAAATAAATAAACAAAAAAACAGACAAACCCTTCCCCTTCACTGCAAAAATCACCAGTACAGGGGTACACACACACACACAAAACACAAGACAAAACCACCTCCACTGCAGTATTCAGCAGTGCAGGGGCACACACAAACACAAGACAAACAAAGGTGCTTTGTTTTTTTTTCTCTCTCCTTTCCCTGTTACTCCCTTTTAAATAAAGGACAAGACAAAAGACTGAGAGAAATCAATTAAATCTAAGTGACTAAAAGAAGAAAGAATAAGGGGCAGAACAAACAAAGAGATTGTGTGCCCTCCCCACACTAAAGCACAAGGCCTGCTTTGATTGCCAGCCCCCCCCCCACTCTGCACATGGCTGAAATGGGGATTTAAAACAAATGAGATTTTTAAACAAAAACTAAAAACTGTTTGGGTATTAAAATAAAATATATCAAAACAAAAAACACATACCTTTTAGGTAAAATTAAAATATAAAATAATAAACTTTGTTAAAAATAAAATTAAAATAAAATAAACAACAAAGAGAACAACAAAATCTATCCATCCAAACAAGCACAAGTGAAGGGAGATAAAGAAAAAGATAAAAACTGTTTTGCTTAATAAAAAAGTTTTTAACAAAACACAGTATGACTACTTAAGAATAAAATACAAAATAAAAAGATTTAAATAACTGTTTTTTTTAAGTTTTAAATTGTCAATGAGGAGCACCACAAAAGTGTGACCTCCTCCCAACACCGCGATGTCAGTTGCTGCGCAAGGCCAAATTGTAACTCAGACACAAACATTTAAATATATCCTCCCTTATTTTAATAATATTATTTGCATTTGGAGGGAGAATTTTTCTGGTTAAAAGAAAACTACAAACCCACACTACCCAAAAGCACTACGAAAATAGTGTGAGAAAAAGGTGAAACATATTTTTCTTTTTCTATGGAAACTGAGCCATTGGTAGGTATGAAAGTTTACTTTTATTATTCTTATTTTTGTTTTATACATGTTTCACCTTTTCACGGATGTAATGTATAGGCCCATATTCATAAAAGACGGCAGTAATTTCCGGCCAAAAAAACTGGCTGGTATTTAACACGTGATTTATAAAACTACTGTCTGGTTATTTTACCAGCCAATAATGGGTTTAGATGTGATTTACTGTCACAGATTGTTACCGAGAGATTGTATGTAACCAATTGTCAGAGGTATGCAAATGAGCTGTGTCCTCTGCTTAAGACATCAATGGCATACACCATCTGTTTACACCGTCACGTTGTGGCTACAGGACATGTCGGGAGACAGGTTGTCCGAAATTTTATGATGTTAGGTTAAAAAAGGGAGAAAATTAATTGCACACACACACACACATTTATAGTGCTCGGTTTATTTTAAATGTATAAATCATTGCGCTGAAATAACATTAACGTTATTCTCTGTACACATTACATTATATAAAAATATAAATTTGCATATTAGGCATTGTGAACAGGATGTGCAAACGGGTGTAATAAATGCAATGTCCAAACCAGGTTTTCGCTCCCAAAACTGTCCGTGTTTATTTAACAACAAAAATAAACATCTCAAAAATAAAGCAGGGTTGCAGTCCCAAACAAAACAAACAAAACAAATCAAGACACTCCAATAACCACAAAAACCATGAAACTATGCTCTTGGTGCGAGTGTCTGTGAATTGCTGGTGGTGTTTCTTTGTGCTGTGCTGTGCAGTGAGACGGTGATTCAGGGTTAGCGCTGGCTCCATGGCTGCAGCTCCGGTATCCGTATTACACCTCTGCAACAACAGAAAAGCAAAAAAAAAAGCAGCCTCCGGCTGCTTAGTCAAATACTCAGTGTAGCTCCGTCCCCTTTGTACTACCTAACTCATCCCTGCAATCAGCCCGACCCCCCGGTGTAACCAATCGCTGCCTGGCCTGCAGCCAACTCTACATTCCCCAGTGGTCCGCCCTCCCTTGAAAGAAAATCAGCCTTTTGATGCTCCTTACCTGTAAAATATTTCACTGTATAGTGTAAGGGTTGCAGTGCCAGTTATCACGAGTTATCCGGGCATTGTTGTCCTTCATTGTATGTAACCACCTTAAAGGATCAGTGACAAGAGAGAAAGAACGTCCCAATTGATGGCTAAATACTCCTTCTCAATGACGGAGTAATTAATCTCCCTAGGAGCCATTTTTTTTCTCAAGTAAATGATAGGGTGTTCTACTCCATCAACTTGTTGGAACAGGACCACCAACAGACCAATTTAGGAAGCATCAGTCTGAATGATTAAATATTTACTGAAATCTGGTGAAATCAGATACTTGACTATGTTTTTGGAATTCTTTATTTGCTTCTCCCACCCTTCTTTCACAAGATCAAGAATACCTCGGGGTTGCCTCCCATACAGCAAGTCAAAGGGAGAGAACCCGGTCGGGCTCTGAGGCACCTCTCTCACTGCAAACATCAGGTAGGGGAGGAGTTTAGCCCAATGTTTCTGTTCTTAGTTGACAAACCGCTTTAGCATCTGTTTCAAAGTCTGATTAAACCGTTCCACCAAACCGTCCGTCTGTGGATGATAAACGGAGGTCCGAATGGACTGAATTTGCAATAATTTTTACAACTCCTTCAAACATTGTGACATGAAGTTTGTTCCATGATCAATGAGGATTTCTTTTGGAATCCCTACCCTCGCTATAATCTGGATTAACTCTCGAGCAACTGCTGCGGCACAAGTGGATCTCAATGGTACTGCCTCTGGATATCTTGTTGCGTAGTCCACCACTACTAAAATGTGCATATATCCAGTCAGACTGGCTCAATGGACCCACTATATCCTCTCCGCTCCGCCTGCACTAGAAGACTGGCTCTACCACCGCTACGCTCCCCTGCCTCCAAAGCCCGCTCCTTCTCCACCCTTGCCCCGCAGTGGTGGAATGACCTTCCTACAGATGTCAGGACTGCCCAGTCCCTGACCACATTCCGGCGCCTCCTGAAGACCCACCTCTTCAAAGAGCACCTGTAGAACTCCTCTGTTTGTATCCTGGGACACTATCACCCTTCATGTAAATGTGCTTTATTTTGCTCTTATCAGCCCCCTATTTTACTGCATTTAATCCTGTACTTCAGAATACTGTAATCTGCCAAGTTTTTAACCTGTAGTACTTTGTATTTAATCACATCCTGATGTAACTATCACTATTTAATCATATCCTGATGTAACTATCACTATTACCTGCTGTATTATTGAATTATGGTTTGTCACACTTGTACTTTGCTTGAACAAAAGTTATTGTATTTCTTGCTCTTATTGTATTACTTGTATTGTAACGCTTGAAATGTATTTGCTTACGATTGTAAGTCGCCCTGGATAAGGGCGTCTGCTAAGAAATAAATAATAATAATAATAATAATAATAATAATAATAATAATAATAATAATAGCAATGCGTTCAAAGGGAACTGAGATCAGGGGCAGTGGGACCAGCGGGGCCGGGTGAACCCGTCCCTGCTACATATCTCGTCACCTCACTAAATACTTTCGAAATCTAACATGAAATCCTCTACTATTATTATGGATTCCGGTAGACTTTTGCAATATCATTTTGTAATTTCTTTGGTTACATGATATTAAATAAAAGATCTAAACAATTTTTGCACATTTTGTATTACCGTAGCCTACTGAGTGCACAAACAGATCATGGTGCCGCATTAACATGTTATGATGCTGTACAGTATCTTACATACACGGCACACACTTTACAGAAATACATCATTTTTAAATGTACATAGAAAACTGTGTAGCATATAGGTGGCTACAAGTAACACATAGCCTACCTACTACTTTTGTTTTCTTTGTAAAAAGCAATTAAATACTTCACATTCAGAATATTGTATTCCACATCTTGCATTTCAAACCAGTGGAGTCCAACAGTATTTCTGAAAGCTTCTTGCCCTTTTCCAACCGATTGATCGCAGCTTGTTTAAACTCTGTAGAGCTTGAATTTATGTCCTCTTTTAATTTAATTTTAGTGATTTAGTAGACTACTTGTATCTGTTGTTGGGTTTATTTTCATCCACTCAGTATAACAGTCATTTTTTTTCAATGAGTCTGTTAGGATAATGCAATTCCTAGCATCACACTAAGTTGATTATGATCAGGGACATATCAGGCATATCCAAATGTACGGCATAACAGTGTCTGTGTAGCAAGGGACTCCTATACTAAAAGTGCTGGATGTGAGTGAGAGGTTAAGAAAACCTACATTCACTCCTCCAGTAACTGGCAGTATTAAAAGAAGATGTACTTGCCAATCAGCTGTTCAGAAATACAAGGTTCTGTGGCTGAAAAAATATGCTAGGAGATAGCTGATTGGGTTAATGCAGTTGGTACTGCAAAAGGGGAGATCATACACTGCCAGAAGCGCTGGCAAGATGAATATCAGATTGCCTTCTCACTCTTCTGGATCATGTTCCAAGATATCTCCCTTTATGCTTATGGGTCTAAGTCTTTTAGAGCACTACCCCTGCACAGCACAGCACCACTACCTCTGCACAGCACAGCACCACTACACCTGCACAGCGCTATCACCTGGATCACCACTACCCCTGCACAACACTATCACCCGGAGCACCACTACACCTGCACAGCACTATCACCCGGAGCACCACTACACCTGCACAGCACAAAACCACTACCCCTGCACAGCACTATCACCCAGAGCACCACTACCACTGCACAGCACTATCACCCAGAGCACCACTCCCCCTGCACAGCACTATCACCCAGAGCACCAGTCCCCCTGCACAGCACTATCACCCAGAGCACCACTCCCCCTGCACAGCACTATCACCCAGACCACCACACCCCCTGTACAGCACTATTACCCAGAGCACCACTACGCCTGCACAGCACCGCACCACTACCTCTGCACAGCACTATCACCCAGAGCACCACTACCTCTGCACAGCACTATCACCCAGATCACTACTCCCCCTGCACAGCACTATCACCCAGAGCACCACTCCCCCTGCACAGCACTATCACCTAGAGCACCACTACCCCTGCACAGCACTATCACCCAGAGCACCACTTCCCCTGTACAGCACTATCACCCAGAGCACCACTACCCCTGCACAGCACTATCACCCAGACCACCACTCCCCCTGTACAGCACTATCACCTGGAGCACCACTACCCCTGCACAGCACTATCACCCAGAGCACCACTACCCCTGCACAGCACAGCACCACTCCCCCTGTACAGCACTATCACCCAGAGCACCACTCCCCCTGCACAGCACTATCACCCAGAGCACCACTCCCCCTGCACAGCACTATCACCCAGAGCACCACTCCCCCTGCACAGCACTATCACCCGGAGCACCACTCCCCCTGCACAGCACTATCACCCGGAGCACCACTACCCCTGCACAGCACTATCACCCGGAGCACCACTCCCCCTGCACAGCACTATCACCCGGAGCACCACTACCCCTGCACAGCACAGCAGTTACTTTTAATACAAAAACAGACTTAGTAGACTCACACACACTTTTTTTAGATACCACCAAAACAAGTAGAATGTGGGCAAACCCAGGTGGTGCTTTTGGATTGTGTTTGTGGGATGGACTGTTGTCAGTTCAGTCTAGACACAAACACAGTCCATTAAACTTATCTGGAGGGAGCAGGGAGTAGCGGGCGTAGCGGTTGTAGTCATGGTAGTTATTGTCAGCAGTTACCCATTTTCAGTACACTACAGCTGGCTCCATATCTACTTGTCCTTTGTTTTGGACGATGCTCCTGACAAAATTCTTCTGTGGTGAAATCTGTCTTTTATAATCAAATAAACTATGGTACACCATCACCTGTCTGCTGATGTCAAGACCCTTCCTTGCCTTTGATTCAAAATGTGTCAAATTCAAATTTTAACAGGACTGAGCACATCACCCTGTTCCAGGCCCAGATTCACAGACTACCTGTAAAGTTTCAAATCAGCTTTAAGGTGTTATGTCTGACTAAAAAGCCCTTCAGAATCATGCAAACATCTACGTCAGCTATACATGTCCTCAGACTCCTGTCCTTTCCGGCCTGACTGGTAGGTAAGTGTACTGCCCCGGATGACTGGTCTTTTGGCTGCATTGAACCTTGTCTGAAACCCTTATCCACTGAGACAAAATGTACTGTGTGGTTTTCAAATGTGTCCCTGCTATAAAACCTTGGTGGTGGCTTGAATCTTAATTAACATGTAAATCTTGATATTGACAAAATAATGAATAAATACATAAATAAATACAAATAAATACATTAAAAATAATTAATAATAATAATAATAATAATAATAATAATAATAATAATAATAATAATAATAATGTGCTGTGTATTTGAGACTTCAGTAATCAAAATTGAATAGTTTGGATAGACTCTTTAGAGAACAAGAAAAAAAAACTTATTGCCATCACAGTCAATATGACAGATTCTCTATTGCATTTGCTTGTTTCTACTGTCTAAAATTGGAGCCACTCAAGGAACACCCCAGTCAGACAAGCAAGCACCTCTACTATGGGAATATTCTTGTGGTCAGTCAGTGTGGTCACTGTTTCATATGTGCTGCCTGAACTGTAAACAAGACATGCCCAAGTTCTGACAGAATCACGGTCTAGCTGGGAATCTCAATGATCAAATTATAGCCCTCTACAGAGAGGAGACTACATTGAAACTGGCAGTTACACGTACAGTAGTTTGCTGCAAGGTGTTTTAAAACATATAAATTTAAAGCTATACTGCCTATAAGATCATACAAAAACAAACTCTTTTCCTGATTTCAGGTATCCATTTTTGGTTCGAGGGGCAGGAGCTAGGGTGCCTCCCTCGTTCTGTCCCGCCAGTAATATTATCTGCCAATCTCCCAATTTAAACCCTGTCACGCCTTTATTCTCTGTCTTGCATTTTTCATTTACTCCATCCTCCCTTCCTCCTCCACTATGTTGCTTCCCAACCTTGTCCTCTACCAAAGGTTCTCCACGGTCATAGGGGATCCCCGGCCAAATATATCCTAACTCTCTTACATTTCCCCCTCTAGGTTCCCCTTGGGGGAAGTAACGGTTGCTACCCAGCCTTGGAGGCCGATCGGTTTGGATCACAAAGCACTTCTATCCTATTCTCTGTTATCAATGTCTCCAGGGCCAGATCTGTAATTAACTTATTATTATTATTATTATTTGTTTATTTAGCAGACGCCTTTATCCAAGGTGACTTACAGAGACTAGGGTGTGTGAACTATGCATCAGCTGCAGAGTCACTTACAACTATGTTTCACCTGAAAGACGGAGCACAAGGAGGTTAAGTGACTTGCTCAGGGTCACACAATGAGTCAGTGGCTGAGATGGGATTTGAACTGGGGACCTCCTTGTTACAAGCCCTTTTCTTTAACCACTGGACCACACAGCCTCCTATGGTTGCTGCCTATAGAGCACCCATGCTGACTGAAGATGAGTATTGAACTAAAATATGATATGATATGTGATATGTCAAACTCCGAACATTTAGTTACAATACTTTTAATACCAAAACAGTGTAAAAATATAAATAATAATTTATTTTAATTGAGATACAATGACATTGTAAAAATAAATGTATATGCATTTCTGATTATTATATAATAAGCTTAAACAGATGAGTTTTTGGTTTAATTAAGGTATGAATTTAGACTTACATTATTAATATTACAGTGCTTTATTTTAAAATGATTATATAAACAGTCTTAATAGTTACATCAAGTGATTCGTCTAGACAAAATCATCACAAGGCTCACCCTTACAACATGTGCTACTGGAGAAAATTCCTCACGTGACGCAGATGAAATTTAATTTGCCTTGAGAGCAGCACAAACCCTACCCCCACCCCATGCATCTGTGAACTGAATTGTCCTCCCTTTATCATATTACAGTTCTGCCCCTGTAAGCTGAAAATGTTCTGTTTTTAAAAGACTCCTCTAGAACTGAAAGTAGAATATGAATATAATAAACTAACACTTACTTTTATCATATTAATTTAGTGAAATCCCAGACTGTAGTGTTCATTTAACAGAAAGCATCTGTTTATACAAAAAGCGCTAATTTTGAAAATGAAAATGAAAATGGAAAAAAGGGGTCAGATGTATACAAAAAGAGCCAAGTTCAACAATACACAATTGGGGTAATTGGGGTCAACTTGGCACCTTACTTCAGATGCAAACAGTAATGAAAGCCAAGTTTAAGTTTAGTTATCAAAGAAAAAGTAACAGAATTACAGTAATTAATATATAACTGTGGTCTCTGATTCACTGGCAGACACCTAATGCATTATGCTACACTGCCTATGGATCAAAGTATTCAATCACTGGAGGAAATCCATTTAAAATTCACATAGGAACATTTATTTAAAGTGTTATATAACAGTTAAAATGTGGGTTCCCATAGTCAAACGAATCAACATGCAAAATGGCTAATGAGTGAATAAAGACAATGATTGCAATAATATAAAACCCTAAATGTTTAGCCTGTTCAATATGTAAAGTGTTTATATTGGGAGACACAGATATAATGTCACAAACGCAGACTCAGCTGAAAGACAGGTGAACTAAGAGGCAATGGAAACACCTCACAGGGAAGTGATGAGAGGAAACTACTGGCATCTTAGAAATACCAGACCAGCTTTATAGACAGCAGCTGCCTGACTAAAGTGCTACCTTCTATGCCACACATCCCTCCCTCTCTCCTTCTTGTCTTTTCATTCTCACACTCCATGCCTCACTCCCTCTCCTTGTTTTCTCCCTCCCCTCCACCCCTCGAAGTCAATTTCTCCCCCTCCCTGTCTCTTTCCCTCCCTGCATCTCTCTCTCCCTCTCCCTTCACCCCCAATCTTCTGTCTTGCTTGTTCTCTTATTGGCTGTCATATCAAAGGACTCAGTAGAGTCAGCCCACTGACCTTGAAATTGGCAGAAACGTTCCAGGACAAATACCTCTGTGTGTACAGACCGGAAATAAGAGATGTACATTTGCTTCTTCTAGTCATGAACAACAAATTAAATGAACCTTTATGGAAAGTGTCAGCAAACCAAATGTAATTATAGTATGTATCAACCAACAGATGATTTCCTCATTTAATTCATATTGAATGTAAACAGCAATTCTGATATATGAAACTTATCAGGCTAATTCCATATCAAACCCCAAATCAACAATGATTAGTCATGAAAGGGCTTTTAGTGTAACCATCTGTTTTACTCTACCCTTGGCAACAGGTTAATTAGGACCTATTTAATAAAAGGGAATAAGTTAACAGACACCACACATACACACACACACACACACACACACACACACACACACACACACACATACAGTATACAGATGTAGTCAAAAGTTTACATAACCCAATGGAAAATTTATAATTTCTAGAAATTTCTCGAAAACAAAGAATTCTCTGTTTAAAAAAAGCCTCCTATTTTCTGTTCTGAATGCCCCTTTATCTAATCTCCATTTGTGACCCCTGGTCCTTTTTTCTGTTTTCAGGTCGAAACAGTCCCCTGGGTCGACATTTTCAATACCTTTTAGAATTTTGAATGCTTGAATCAGATCACCGCGTAATCTTCTTTGTTCAAGACTGAACAGATTCAATTCTTTGAGCCTGTCTGTATACAACATGCCTTTTAAACCCGGGATAATTCTGGTCGCTCTTCTTTGCACTCTTTCTACAGCAGCAATATCCTTTTTATAACAAGGTGACCAGAACTGAACACAATATTCTAGATGAAGTCTTACTAATGCATTGTAAAGTTTTAACATTACTTCCCTTGATTTAAATTCAACACTTTTCACAATATATCCGAGCATCTTGTTGGCCTTTTCTATAGCTTCCACACATTGTCTAGATGAAGACATTTCTGAGTCAACATAAACTCCTAGGTCTTTTTTACAGATTCCTTCTTCAATTTCAGTATCTCCCATATGATATTTATAATGCACATTTTTATTGCCTGCGTGCAGTACCTTACACTTTTCTCTATTAAATGTAATTTGCCATGTGTCTGCCCAGTTCTGAATGCTGTCTAGATCATTTTGATGACCTTTGTTGCTGCAACAGTGTTTGCCACTCCTTCTATTTTTGTGTTGTCTGCAAATTTAACAAGTTTGCTTACTATACCAGAATTTAAATCATTAATGTAGATTAGGAATAGCAGAGGACCTAATACTGATCCCTGTGGTACACCACTGTTTACCTCGCTCCATTTTGAGGTTTCTCCTCTAATCAGTACTTTCTGTTTTCTACATGTTAACCACTCTCTAATCCATGTGCATGCATTTCCTTGAATCCCTACTGCGTTCAGTTTGGGAATTAATCTTTTATGTGGGACTTTGTCAAAAGCTTTCTGGAAATCTAAATAAACCATGTCGTATGCTTTGCAGTTATCCATTGTCGATGTTGCATCCTCAAATAAATCAAGCAGGTTAGTTAGACACGATCTCCCTTTCCTAAAACCATGCTGACTGTCTCCTAGGATACTGTTACCATATAGGTAATTTTCCATTTTGGATCTTATTATAGTGTCCATAAGTTTACATATAATAGAAGTCAGGCTTATTGGTCTGTAGTTACCTGGTTTGGTTTTGTCTCTCTTTTTGTGGATCGGTATTACGTTTGCAATTCTCCAGTCTGTCGGTACAACCCCTGTGTCAAGAGACTGCTGCATGATCTTGGTTAGCGGTTTGTAAATAACTTCTTTCATTTCTGAGTACTATTGGGAGGATCTCATCTGGCCCAGGGGATTTGCTTATTTTAAGAGCTCCTAGTCCCTTTAACACTTCTGCCTCTGTTATGCTAAAGTTATTTAAAACTGGATAGGAACAGGTCGACATGTGGGGCATGTTGTCTGTATCCTCCTTTGTAAAAACTTGTGAAAAGTAATCATTTAATATATTTGCTATTTTTTTTTCTTTGTCTATGATTTTGGCATTTGTGTCTCTTAGACTTTTAACCTCCTCTTTGAATGTTCTCTTGCTGTTATAATATTGGAAACACATTTTGGAATTGGTTTTAGCCCCCTTAGCAATGTTCATTTATATCTCTCTCTTGGTCTTTCTAACTTCCTTTTTGACTTGTGTTTGCAGTTCCAAGTACTCTTTCTGTGTACTTTGTTTTTGGTCCCTTTTAAATGCTCTGTAAAGTGCCTTTTTTTGCTGAATTTTTTTTTTTTGGAATTGATCTATTAAACCATTTTGGCAATTTTGTTTTAGATTTAGATTTGTCTACTTTTGGGATGTAATTGTTTTGCTCCTCTAGTACTACTTTAAAAAAAACAGCCATCCTTTTTCTGTGGATGTTTTCTCTATTTTACTCCAATCCACTTCTGTTAGTCTCTGTTTCATACCTTCATAGTTTGCTTTTCTAAAAATGTAAACCTTAGCTTTAGTCATTACTTTTCGGGTTTTAAAAATCACTTCAAATGAGACCATGTTGTGGTCTGAGTTTGCCAATGGTGACCTGTTTTAGTTATTCTGTCTACATTATTATATGTGCCTTGACAAATTGCATTTGGAAGCAGTCATTTGTCATTTCCACCATTTCAATTCCATCCATCGTGCTCCCCACCGGGTTTTTCCATTTTATATGGGGAAGTTGAAATCCCCCATTAGTATGGCTTCTCCTTTGCTACAGGCATTTCTAATTTGTCATTGTATAACAGATTATTTTGCTCGGCGTCTGAATTTGGCAGTCTATAGCATGCTCCTATTATTATGCCCTTTGAATTTTTGTCCATTATTCTGACCCATATTGATTTGGTGTTGTTTTCTTTGTCCAGATTTAACACCTGGGCTTCAAGACTATTTCTTATGTATTGCGCTACCCCTCCGCCTTTTCTGTCCTGCCTGTCTTTCCTATACAGTGTGTACCCACGAATATTATATTCATCTCCATCACGCTCAGACAACCAAGTTTCTGTAACACCTATCACATTGTAGTTACTTGTTAGTGCAGTAGCTTCAAGTTCTAACATTTTGTTTCTAGATAAATACATTTAATGGCTGTCTTACCTGAGTTGTTGCCCTTGTTTTGATGTGATCTCCCTTCTGTTTTTTGTTTTCTCCCTCCTTCCTTTCTAGTTTAAATGCTTCCGAACCTCCTCAAGGATCCTTTCTCAGAGTAGATTGGTTCCCTTTTTGTGTAAGTGCAGTCCGTCCCGCCTATATAGATAGTCCTTGTTGTAGCTTGTTGTAGAATGTGCTCCAATGTTCAAGAAAGGTGAAGCCTTCCTATGTGCTCCACTATTTCAGCCATTCATTTTGATTACCTCCTCTACAAAACTTGGTTTAAAGCACAACTGGACGTTCCAACACAACAACGATCCAAAGCACACATCAAAATCTACTTCAGAATGGTTAAAGAAGAATAAAACCAAGGTTCTGGAATGGCCTAGTCAAAGTCCTGATCTAAATCCGATTGTGAATCTTTGTATGAGTTGAAGAAGGCTGTGCACATGAGAAGTCTTTGGAATTTGAATGAACTGGAACAATTTTGTGTTAAAGAATGGTCAAAAATCACTAAAGAATCATGCCAAAAGCTCACTTACAAATATCCTAATTGTTTAAAAAAGGCTATTATTGCTAAAGATGCCTCCACTAGCTATTAATTTCATTTTCCTTGTCAGGATATGAATACTTCTGAATTGGAATTTTTGGAGTATTGCTGAAATAAATAATTGTAGAAATCTATTTCTTGTAACTTTTTTTCCTCATCCACAAAAGCAAAACTTTTGCTACAAAAGATTTTTCCTATAAATTTCCATTGGGGTATGTAAACTTGGCATTTTCTTTTAATCCCATCTGGACGATTAATTAATCGATTAATCACACCCGTTTGCTTTAATATGCAATTGTTGTGAAAGACAACTAAAAGTAACACTTCGTATTAATGCTATTTATTGCAAGCATTTATTAATGACACCTAACAGTTAACAGGTAACTTTAATTTAACAATTTGACAATAAATAAAAAATGTTTACTTGCATGTAATCTGAAGTTAGCCAAAGCAAGTCTTTTAATATAATATATCAAATACTGTGCCATGCATTACTGTAAATTAGCAGCGGTACTACATACAACCAATACTGTGTTGAATATGTTGGCCTGTTTTTCGTATAAACTTGAAACTAACAGGTAATTTATTTTAGTTTAATTTAGTTAGCTGAGTATGTCATAATTAAGACTTAGATTTAGGCTATAGCTGTAAATGTACTGCCATAGTACAGATTTAAACTAATAGAATACATTGTTTAAAAGAAAAATCAATGTACTTGCGACACAGATGAGAAGATAAACTCATAGTACGACTGTGAAAGGAAAGCACCGGAGAACAAATCTTGCAACTTGTTACAATCACTATTCGTAATTGTATTAACTCTATTACAAATATCTAGTCAATTATTAAAATGCTGCACTCTCGTTTTCTCATTCTTCATTCCACTTTTAAATGAGAAAGTAAGGACATGGAGGATTTAAAAGCCCATTTAATTGTTTCACAGCAAAGCCCCGTAAATGAAACAGATTGTACTATTATTATTATTACGGTGTTATTACAGTATACCTGTGACTAGTCTTTAAATAATGTTAATGCAATTACGACTAGTAATTGTAATGTTTCTCCAGCTTATTTTTTTATTATAACTTTATTTAAGATTGTATTAAAGATTTGTTTAATAAAATGTTGCACCCGTTTGCTCGTTTTCTACATTCTGATGTGCCTCTAGAACCTGTGTGCTGACAACTTCACTCTGATGGTAAGGGCCAAAGTTAGTCATGATTTCCATTACACGAGAGTAGATGTCAAAACTTCATGCTGATTTGAACTCGGCTCTCGCTCTCTTAGCACCAACTAAGACGTAGCTTTACAGTAAACTAATGTGATCCATCTGTGTCCCCATCCATTTGCGCTTCCTTCCACATGATGATGTAGATATCCTTCTGTCTGGTGTTAATGGCTGAAGTGTAATGCTGACTCCAGGGATCAGCTTATTGCCTCCCTAGTGCATCAGCACACACAACGGCTGCGATGTTGGCTCCGGGGATCAACCACAGTGCGGTCTCCGCCAGCACATCAGCATGACAACTGTCTGGATTGAGCTAAGTAGGGTACATCTCTGGTGTCTTCAAGTGGGCACCTTCCATCCTCGGTGTTTTGTCGACTAGCCCACGACACCTCAAGAGGGCTCGATGGTGATTCTGGCATCCCAGCATCACCCCCTCCGTCCCCCACTCAACTCAGCCCAGCTTACTTACCCGTACATCAGCGTTTCTTTATATTGTGCTTGAGATCCCCAGCCAGAATCTTTCCGTCTCAACCACAGCCAGTTGCTGCTCCTCTCTGCTGCTTCAGATAAGTTCTTCACTGTGCGACGCAACTCTTGGCCACTGAATCCGACGTCTCTGAGAAACCGGGTTGTAGAGTGTGCCACAAATCCTCGACAACCCATCTCCACTGGGTAAACCCGGACTCTCCATCCTCGCTGTTCCGCTTCAGTGGCTAGTTGAGCATATCGCAGTTTCTTCCTCTCATACGCCTCATCTACAGCATCCTCCCATGGCACTGTTAACTCTACCAGGTGAACAAGGCGTGCTGATCCAGACCACAAGACAATATCTGGTCAAAGGTTAGTGGTGGCAATCTCAGGTGGAAAAATAAGCCGTTGACCAACATCTGCCAGCATTTTCCAGTCTCTAGCAGCTTCCAGTTGTCCTGGGCGAGGATTGGTTTTAACACCTTTTCTTGGCGGTTGCTCTCCTGGGAGAAGGAATGTTGTCTTTTGTGTGTAATGTTTTGATGGAACAGGTGGCAACATATTGGTCATGTTACGCTTGTCTTCCAATGCTAAGGCCAAACATCGCAGCACCTGGTCATGGCGCCAAGTAAACCGTCCTTGGCTAAGAGCCACCTTACATCCTGCCAAAATGTGCCTTAAATGTGTCAGATTTATATTGGGCAGGGCTGGCCCAAATAAGGCCTGTGGGTTAACCAAAGTACTCAAACAGCTGACCGTAATTATCCCTTTAATTGGGTTGAGTTAACTGGGGGGGGGTTATAGCTTTTTTACACCTGAAGATTGCATGTTTGATTACCTTGCACACCAAACATATGAAAGAAGCACCAAACTTTGGTGTCATCTTTTCTCTCAGACTCTCTCTATATACTACTACAACCCATAAAAAAATCTGACCAAATACAATGTGAAAAATGTGCAAAAATGCAGAAATTCAGACAGGGGGCAAATACTTTTTCACAGCACTGTATATGCCAAGTACACTTTGAGGGTTGTCAACCAGAGGGAACAGAGGTAATACAGAATGCTCGCCACTTGGCAGGATAGGGGGTCTAGCTCTGTGTCCAAATTAGTTCACATGCTGGGATTCAAGTGAATGATTAATTAGTAATTGAATCCTGGCACAGCTGTATATATAGATGCACGAAGCACTTACTCGGGGTTGGGTGTTCGGTGAGTAGAGAATGGGAGCAGAGAGAGGGGAGGTAAAAGAAAACAAATTAACAATTGCTATGCGCGCTGGTTCTATACCAGCCCACTGCTTGTTATAGTGTTTGTCAGTGTTTGTTTGTTTGTCTGTTTCCTTTGGCCACCGTGCCATTTGTTTCGTAAAGTGTTTGGTTTGTTTAAACCTTTTTTTAAATTAATTAAACCTGTGCAACAGCGCATTTCATTCATACCCCAGAGCTGTCTGTGTGTGTGCTACTTCTTCCGGGTCTGAAATCACCACAAGCCAACTTGTCACAGATGTGCTTCATATACCACTCCTAGAACTACGGTTACATGTGAGTAACCTTAATTTCTAGGGACGTGGGTAAGGTACACTATCCACACTTATGGCAGACTCCTAGCAGTTCTCTGGGAGGAAGGGTAAAGGTGCACACCCCCTATTTAGGAAAAACAGACTGCAAGACAAGCATCCCAGCGTAAGGTCGATATCATAATGGGATACAGGTGTGTGCTGATTTCCAGGTAGCAGCCCTGCAGATTTCTGGACAGGAATCTTCCTGGAAGCAATATATCTGGTGGAATGAGCCTTATGGTTGTTTGAATGCTTTGAAATGATAGAAAACAGTAATTGTGCATTGAGACATTATTATTATTATTATTATTATTTATTTCTTAGCAGACGCCCTTATCCAGGGCGACTTACAGTTGTTACAAGATATCACAATATTTTACATACAATTACATTATTTTTTACACATTATTTTTACATACAATTACCCATTTATACAGTTGGGTTTTTACTGGAGCAAGTACCTTGCTCAAGGGTACAGCAGCAGTGTCCCCCACCTGGGATTGAAGCCATGACCCACCGGTCAAGAGTCCAGAGCCCAGCCACTACTCCACACTGCTGCCCGATAAATCAGTGTGGCATGTGCGGATTGGAGGGGCAGATTTGCTTGTTAACCAAGGGGTCACGGTTGACAGTATTTAAGGGGACGTAGTGATCTGTTCCTTTGTAAATGGTTAATTAACATAACTGAAAAGAGAAACTGTGTTGGGAGACCGCGAGTGTTTGTTTTGTTTATTGTCGTTGCTAACTTATACCTGTTTGTTATTATTTAGATGGCTAAACACGATCCAGGAGCTGTCGCTAAAGGCCAGCATGAACCTGAACATCACTACACTTTAGTATTTTCACTACGAGTACTAGAGCAATGGTGCTGGGAGGGCGTGGAGTGTCACTAAGGGGGGCGCGACTAAAGAGGCAGTTCTGTTAAAAAAAAAAAAAAAAAAAAAAGATAGAACATTTTAAATAAATACATAAATGACTGCTAATTAGGCCAAGTTCTTACCTTTCAAATGCGCCATTGACGATTACTCTAGGTAGAACCGGAGAAATTATGTTTTAAGTGGTGAGTGTCGGTGAAACTGCAGTGAACAGTGCCAATAAGTGTAAAAAAATGTCCTGTATTAATGTAAATTGCGTATTTTTTCAGAGATTTTACAAAAAAAGTCCAGATTTAGCTAAATACATAAATGTTAACAAACACATTCTTAAAAGTTGGAGTGTAAGCACAGCTCTGCATCATACACTGCCAAATCAAACACGTCAAAGGACGCACATGTCAAGAAATAGCAGAACAATTGGAAATTGATGGTATGTCTATCTCTCTTATTTCACCTTCATTTTAGTCAAAGTGATGGGGAGTGCCACACACTGGTTTCGTATTTCTGTAAAATGCTGCTTCTTTGTTTTAATAATGTTGACCAATAATAATAATAATCACATTAGCTCTTTTACAAGCTGGTGGTATTCCCTAAACTGTTTCCTTTTTTTAGTGTGTGGTGTTCCCATGCTCTTCTGTGTTTTATTTATTTTATTTCGTCTTCACAAAAGGAGTAAAAAGTCTTTTCTTTTCATTTGTGTCGTTCCCTTCGCTCCCGATGTGCATACTGTATTTATGACCACTGAGGATTTGTTTATTTTAACCCTTTGCGGTCCATTTATTCAGCGCGTCTCAGGCGCGTTAGGTCCAACTTATTTTCACACGCGCAGTTTATTTTAGACGTGCTGTTTCAAAGTATTTTTGTTCACAGTAAAACAGGTTTAAAAGGCACTGCATATCAACATTGTTCTCTGTATTTTTCACATACCTCTTCATAGTCATGCATACCGATAAATCATCTCTTGATCACTAGTTTTATCATCGTTTTATCCTCAATAACGCGATCCAAGTCTGTAGCAGGGCGGTAGAGAGCCCTGCTGTGTAACTGTATTTTGCCCCTGTGTTATTTTGTATTTGTTGTTGATTATTATTATTATTATTATCGTTATGTATTTATGTGTAGATGACGGCGAAGTGCCGTGGGTATTGTTTTTGTATTTATTTATTGTTTTGTAAATATAGCGGCGTAGCCGCATTGGGTGTTTTTATTATTGTTTTGTTTAGTAGCGTGGGTGGGAAGCCCCATCCACAGCAGTTTAAAAACCTCGTGCAGAAGGTGGCCATCTCCCGAATTAAGTGATTAATTTGTTGCTAAATCGGGAGATGGTCACCTGCATAAAAGCCTGCAGCTCGCTGCACTTGTGGTGGGTGTATGAGGAGCGAGAGGTGAGAGAGCGAGGAGAGAGAGAAAACAAACTTTAAAATATACAGAAACAGTGTCAGTGACTGCCCAGCCTGACCTGTATTTATATTTTGTGTTCGTGATTTTGTTTCTGTTTGAATCTTTTATTTTGCTCTGTGAGCACAGTGTTTTTGTTTAAATATTTTATTTATTGTTGCTTAATAAAAACGGCGCCGCCACATCTCTTTATGTTAAACTGCAGTATTTGGTGTCAGTGTGTTTACCTTCCTGCATCTGACCTGACGTCACCGCCCAGCCATCCTGTCACATGTGGTGTCCAGCGTGGGATCACCAGCGCCTCCTGGACTCAGGCCAGCGCGGGTACTGCAGTTTTTTTCATTTTTTTTTCATTTTTTAATACGTGTGGAGTGAGGAAGGAGGATGGGAAGGAAGAGCTGTAGAAAGCAACAAAAGCGGCAGCAACAGCAACAGTTGCCACCAGGGAACGACGGCCCTGTCTACGTGATAGATGAGTGGTGCCCTGGTCGTGGGGAGTTTGGGCACACCGTGGCCATCTGCCCCACCCAATACCAGGGAGAGGAGTGGGCTGCCCAAGCGAGCCAGGACCAGGTACCCCGGGGGAGACCCCAGAAGCGGGAGATACCAGCCTTGGCCACAAAGTGGGAGAGCAGCTGGGATGCCATCCTTCGGGCGGTCATGCATGACTGCTGGTGCCCCATCTGTGGTGAGCAGGGGCATTCCCCACTCAACTGCCCTCTACTGTCAGAGGGGTGCCTGCTGCGCCTATTCCCACCAGCAGAGGGGGAGTGCCTGCTGGTCCCGCCTCCATCACCTCCAATGGTAGGAGCAGAGCAGCAGGAGCTGCCTCTGTCTCCACCACTGCCACCTGCAGAGGGAGAGTACCTGCTGGTCCCGTCTCCACCAGCAGATGGAGCATGCCTGCTGGTTTCCCTGCTGCAGCCAGAAGGGGAGGTGCCCCTGCCACCTTCGCAGCAAGAAGGGTAGGTGCCCCTGCCGCCTTTGCAGCCAGAAGGGGAGGAGCCCCTGCCGCCTTCACAACCAGAAGGGGAGGGGAGAAGCCCCTGCCGCCTTCGCAGCCAGAAGGGGAGGAGCCCCTGCCGCCTTCGCAGCCAGAAGCGGAGGAGCCCCTGTCGCCTTCGCAGCCAGATGGGGAGGAGCAGCAGGAGCTGCCTCTGCCTCCACCACCATCTGAGGGAGAGGAGCAGGAGCTGCCTCTCCCTTCAAGACAGGACGGACCGGGACAAGATGCTGGCGGTCCGCAGCTGCCCTTGCATAGGCTGCTAAGAAGAGCAAGGGGGAAAACCGCCGGGGCGCCGCGGGTCCTGGCTCCCCTCCTGCAGTCGCCTCCAGAGGGTCCGCTGCCGCCGTCGCCTCCTAAGGGACCATTGCCGCCCTGTCGTGCATCACCTGGGGATGCCAGTTCGCCATCGCCTGGGGATGCCAGTTCACCATCTCTCAGGGATGCCTGCCTTGCACCGCCCAAGGATGCCTGCCTTGCACCGCCCAGGGATGCCTGCCTTGCACCGCTCAGGGATGCCACGCCTGGATCGCCTAGGGCTGCCTGTTGCTCCGCATCACCTGGGGCTGCCTGTTGCTCCGCATCGCCTGGGGCTGTCTGTTGCTCCACATCGCCTGGGGCTGCCTGTTGCTCCGCACCGGTTACAGGGTAAGAGGGAGAAGTAGAGCTCCCGCTGCCGCCTCCATGGCCAGGGGCTCCCCTTCCGAGTTCACCTCCCGGGGGTCCGCCGCTGCTGCCGTCGCCTCCCGAGGAACCGCCGCTGCTGCTGCTGCCTCCCGAGGGTCCGCCGCTCCTGCCGTCGCCTCCTGAGGGTCCGCAGCTGCTGTCTTCTCCTCCTGGGGGTCCGGCGCTGCTGCCGTCGCCTCCCGAGGGTCCGCCGCTGCTGCCGTCTCTTCCCGAGGGTCCGCCTCTGCTGCCGTCTCCTCCCGGGGGTCCGCCGCTGCTGCCGTCGCCTCCCGAGGGTCTGCCGCTGCTGTTTCTCTTAGGGTTGCAGAGGGTCCTGCTTCGCCTGGGGGCATCGCCAGCTCTGCTTCCCCTGGGGTCACTACCAGTCCTGCCATGCAGGAGGAAACACTCTGGCCAGGGCCCCATGGAGGGTAGCTGCCGGCCACGAAGAAGGGGGGGGAGGTCAGGAGACCAGCTCCACCAGCCGCACTTTCGCGACCGGAGATTGTGTGGTCGGAGCCCCACGGAGGGGAGCTGCCGGCCATGAAGAAGGGGGGGAGGTCAGGAGACCAGGTCCCCCAGCCGCATTTTCGCGGCAGGATATAGTGTGGCTGAAGCCCCGGAAGAGGGAGCTGTTAGCCATGAAGAAGTGGGGGATGGAGGACATTCCACCATGGCCACCCCCAGAAACACCTTGCTTCCCCCTCTTCCGGGACTTTGAGACTGAGGGGGGAGGTGTCCGTTGGGGCCAAGTGTGCGTTGCACAAGGGGGGGGGGGGGGGGGGATATGTAGCAGGGTGGTAGAGAGCCCTGCTGTGTAACTGTATTTTGTTTATTTTTAGAACGGGGTTTCCCCCTCCACCCCTGTGTTATTTTGTATTTGTTGTTGATTATTATTATTATTATTATTATTATTATTATTATTATTATTATTATTATTATTATTTTCGTTATGTAGCCGCATTGGGTGTTTTTATTATTATTTTGTTTAGTAGCGTGGGTGGGAAGCCCCATCCACAGCAGTTTAAAAACCTTGTGCAGAAGGTGGCCATCTCCCGAATTAAGTGATTAATTTGTTGCTAAATCGGGAGATGGTCACCTGCATAAAAGCCTGCAGCTCGCTGCACTCGTGGTGGGTGTATGAGGAGCGAGAGTGGAGAGAGCGAGGAGAGAGAGAAAACAAACTTTAAAATATACAGGAACAGTGACAGCGACTGCCCAGCCTGACCTGTATTTATATTTTGTGTTCGTGATTTTGTTTCTGTTTGAATCTTTTATTTTGCTCTGTGAGCACAGTGTTTTTGTTTAAATATTTTATTTATTGTTACTTAATAAAAACGGCGCCGCCGCATCTCTTTATGTTAAACTGCAGTATTTGGTGTCAGTGTGTTTACCTTCCTGCATCTGACCTGACGTCACCACCCAGCCATCCTGTCACAAAGTCATTATTTTATCACTATAACATCTCAAAAAGCTCTGCAAATGGCCGTGATATTCTTTGAGCGCTGGATGCAGAAGAAGCTATCTTGTTTGTTTATGTCCGTGTTATCTCTGTGGTGCCGGGGCTATATGTATTGGTCAGATACGTGCCTTTTTTTTCAGCTTCTCTCAGCACCTATTGGTCTAACTCGGCCATTGAATGGTTTTCTCGGCTTTTTCCAGAGAAAAAACGACTAGAGACCTGTTTTTTACGTCTTTTTGATGATGTCGGACAGGGTCCGACATCGGACCGGAAAGGGAAAATTGTAATGTCGGACCTGGTCTGACATAGGACCGCAAAGTGCTAAGTGCTGCTAGCTCTCTTAGTACTTAATTCTCTTCTATAACAAACTCTGGTAATGATGTTTGTGTACATTCTGTAAACCTTGGTATATTGTATAAATCCTTCTTTGTAAATACTTGTACAAATTATTGATTAAGTACATCTGCGATTTGGTTGTCTTTAGTCACAAAATTACCACTGCTGTCACGTAAACTACTAACTTCCTCTTTCAGTTTCCTTTTAGCATTAACATATTTAAAAACCCTTTTGGATTAAGTTTACTATCTGACGCCACTTGTCTCTCTATTTCCCTTTTCACTCTCCTAGTCTGCTTTTTAAGGTATCTACAGGTCTCTCTGTATTCTATTTTTGAGGCTGCTCCCTTTGATTTAATAGAAATATATAATTGTATTACATTTTTAATACCCAGCTGTGGCAGGATGGCTTGCAGTGGTGAGGTGTGGTGACGTCACGGACCAGGAAGTATAGAAACCAAAACAGTGGATGGGCGGGTGAAGCTGAATGCTACTGCACTCAGCGTATTTATTAACTCATAAAACAAAACAAAAGATTTAAACAAACAACAAAACACAAAACAAAAAGGCGCGATGGCCAAACAAATAAACAGAAACAAGTATATTTTAAATATACCAATTGTTTTTTCGCTCGCTCTCCCGTGTTCTCCCGTATTCTCCTCTGTACACTCACCCCCGCAGCACGGACAGCTGCAGGTTCTTATACTCTGGCCGAGGGGTTAACTAGCTGTTAATTATCTTATTACCCCTCGGCCACAGTCTGCACGCGTTTGGTAAGGATGTGTGACTGTCAGCTAGTTAAATAATCAGTAGCTGATCAGCCACACATCCTCACAGGGTTTCAAATTATAAATAACAAATAACAAATACGCGGCGCTTTTATCTGCGCCACAAACAAAAATATAAATAATAATAAATACATAGGGGCGGGACACTCCGCCACACCAGCTTAATAGATTGATCTACCCATCGTGGTTTATTTTTCTTAGTTGACCTTTTCTCATTTTTTGGATAAATGTATCCTGCATTTCTAACATTGTATCCCTAAATGTAATCCAATTGTTTTCAGCTTCATTATCTATTAGTATTCTATCCCAGTCTCTGTTTAGAAGCTCCTGTTGCATTCCTTTGTAGTCTGCTCTCCTGAAATGGTATATCATTGTCTTTGATTTATATACTGCCTTTGATTTATTTGCCACAAACTGATTTTGTTTAATTTAATCCATATTGATTCACTGTTGTTGCCATTACTTCTCAGTATTTTCCATTCTAAGTCATTTTTTTATGTATATTGCAACCTCTCCTCTTCTTTTATCAGGTCTGTCTTTCCTAACTAACCTATATCCTTCCATATTAAACTCATCTCCATCATTTTGAGTAAACCAGGATTCTGTTATCCCTATAATATCATAGTTATCCACATTGACTACGGCTTCTAATTCTAGAAATGTATTTGAAATGTTTCTTGCATTTAAATATAGGCATTTCAGTTTATGAACAATTTGGTTGCACTTTGTTGTTTGCTGTGTAGCTCCCCCGGCTCTATTCTTCCTGCCCCACCTATGTAATATACTGATTCCATGCAAGTTTTTAGTCATTACGATCTTTCATGTAATTGAAGCTCATTCTTTAAGCTATTCTTCTTCTTCTTCTTCTTCTTCTTCTTCTTCTTCTTCTTCTTATTATTATTATTTGCTTAGCTGGCTGAATAGACATGGTACTAACATAATTAATCATAACATTTATTTGCACAAGTTTTTTTTTTCTGTTGTATGCAGACAGGTTTTAAAGTTTCACTTGAAAATATAACTGGTTTTATGTATAGATTTTGCAGTAACATTTGCATAACATTCGGTTGACCTCAGTGGCTTGAAAATATTATTATTATTATTATTATTATTATTATTATTATTATTATTATTATTATTATTATTATTTGTCCGACGCCTTTATTCAAGGCAACTTACAAGTGTTACAAGGCAATAGAAAAACAATACTTAAATGCAGTAAGTTTACGGGATGTGCAGTTTAAAATAAATGATAAGATGCAGCAAGTTGGATAAAACCTATTTATAAATACAAAGATATAATAGGAGGCTGTGTGGACCAGTGGTTAAAGAAACAGGCTTGTAATGAGCAGGGTACCGGTTCAAATCCCAGCTCAGCTGTGTGGCCATGTCACTTACCTCCTTGTGCTCTCTCTGTGAGACCTCTGCTAAAATAAACACATTATCAAACACAAACACATAATTCACCACAGCGCTCCTGTAGGTGGTGTCAAAATGTAGGTCACGCCAAGTACATCTCACATATAAAGTTTGGTGGTTCTAGCTGGTCAGGACGTAGATCAAAAACACCAGCTAGCTATTCAATATAGGTGCCACAGCAATGAATAGCAAGCTGGAAACACTAATAGCAAGATGGTCAGGAAGTAGGCAGTGTAAATACCCCGGGCGGAACTACGTTCCATGGTGATGTGGACAGGGGCAAACCTGAAAAGGCTACCCTAGATAATACCGGTATAATACCAGATAATACCGGTATATTATATATGTTTTTATATTATTATCCTAGATGTGTTTCTACATTTTTTCTGATTGAGCGCTGCAGATAGTGAGTAGTTCACTGGTGCCGTCAAATCCTGTGCATTCAGCCAATAGGAAAGCTTGTGATTCCTGCATGCAGACAGGTAGGCTTCCCATTGGCTGTCTGGTGTGGAAACAGCTGTACGAGCTGCCAGTGACAGGCAAGTTATCAGACGAGATTACCGTTTTCAGAAATTGGAAAACTGAAAATAGTTTTGTTCTTTTCATTTTTCATTTTTTCTTTAATCTACATTTCGAAAACTGAAAAAAAGAGCAAACATCAAACCACGGTAAAATTCCACACTCATGTATTTTATTTGCAAAAAAACAAACAAAAAAAATAGAAAGCTGTAAAAATCAATAGCAAGCTGTAGAAACGAATAGCAAGCTGGGAAAAAATGAATAGCAAACTGGAGTAGAGACTAGCAATCTGTAGAAATGCTGAATAATGAACTGCAGGCTGGAATAGCGAGCTGGATTAAAGTGAGGTGGAATAGAGAACTGCGAACTGCGAACCGCTTGCTAACTTCACTAACTTTTATTATTTCAGTCTAGTGTAAAACTGTAGTTACAATGTCATTTTATTACAGTCTAGTGTTAATCTGTAGTTACAATGTGATTATATTACAGGCTACTGTTAAACTTACAGTGCGATTAAAAAATGTTGTCTACTAAAAGAAGGCAACTTTTTTGTTATAAATGGAAAAACAAATTCTATTCCTTAACACTTTTCTAATATGAGACTATTTTTAAATGTAAAGGATTTAACTGATGAAAAGAATGAAAAAAAACACAGGCTTACAAGTAAAGGTAGACAGTCAGCCATTTTAACCTGGTATTTTAATTCATGGAACACGAAACCTGCTAACCTAAATAAATCTTTTTTTTTAAGCGATCTTCATTGAACAGAAATGAAAGCTTCACTCAGATAGTTTTAAATTCACTGGAAGTCACAGATCACTAGTATTCAAGCAGGCTATACATTCGGTTAATTACTGTGTCACATCACATCGAACACATTTTATCCGTGTAACATAATGAAACTGGAAATACCGACCCCATATTATCAGTAAGAGCTTCTCGGTGAGCAATCCCAAGCGAAATAACGGCAATCCAGCATTCATTTTATATATATATATATATATATATATTCAATGGCAAAAACTTTGTTAAAGTAACGTTAAGTTTTTATCCAAAAGTCCATAAGTTAGGAAATTGCAAGTTAAGGTAGCCACGCAACCTTAACCCTGCAACCTTATGTGTATGTTTCCCATCACACTAGACATCACATATGACATCATCAATGACATCACTAAGTACATGACAAATTCTCCCCGAAGACTGGCCATACGGACATAACATAATCATAGTCCTTCTGATTGGTAACGTGTTCAGTAACTGCATTTGCATTCCCACAATGTTTGCTGTCAATGTGTGCTTTAACGAACAACAGAATTCCTTGTACTCAGAAATGTGTAATTCATGTTGAGGTATGTAGTGATGAGTATCAGATTTTGGAAAGGAGTATCTGAAAATGAATGGGACATGCAATATGTCAAACCCTACATGTATGTTAACACTTTCCATTACATTTTACTCAAAAGGTTAATCACAGTGCAAACATACGCATACTGCAGAAAATGCAGGGACTCCTTTTACCATGTCAAACAGTGCAGTTAATAGAAGAAAGCCAATGTTGCAGATTCCAGATACAGAAAATATTGTTTGCATGAATATTGCTGATAGCATTTGGAGAAACATGGTTTAACATTAGTTCCAGTAATGCATGGAAGGGCCCTAATTAATTCTATAGCACTACTGTATTCTGAGTTTATTGATTTTAGAACACTGGTGAAATAATTAGCTTGACAGCAAACAGTGTTGGAATGCTAATGCAGTTACTGAACATGTTACCAATCACAATGACTTCCGTATGGCCAGTCTTCGGGGAGAATTTGTCATGTGCTTACTGATGTAATTGTCGACGTCATTAATGATGTCATATGTGATGTCAAGTGTGACAGGAAACATACACATAAGGGTGCAGAGTTAAGGTTGCGTGGCTACCTTAACTTGCAATTTCATAGCCTTTTGGACTTTTGCAACAAAACCTTATAGTTACTTTAACAAAGTTTTTGCCATTGAATTTCCATTGTTTTGCAGAAGGCATCCTGGAAAATCAAAAAGAGACACACACCAAGTATATAAAGTTTTTTCAAATGTGAAAATTTTTAATCCATGCCCGAGGGGACAGCAACGACTGTACCTGAGACTGGAGAGGAGGGGACAGCATCGACTGTACCTGAGGATGGAGAGGAGGGGACAGCAACGACTGTACCTGAGGATGGAGAGGAGGGGACAGCAACGACTGTACCTGAGGATGGAGAGGAGGGGACAGCAACGACTGTACCTGAGGATGGAGAGGAGAGGACAGCAACGACTGTACCTGAGGATGGAGAGGTGGGGACAGCAACGACTGTACCTGAGGATGGAGAGGAGGGGACAGCAACGACTGTACCTGAGGATGGAGAGGAGGGGACAGCAACGACTGTACCTGAGGCTGGAGAGGAGGGGACAGCATCGACTGTACCTGAGGATGGAGAGGTGGGGACAGCAACGACTGTACCTGAGGCTGGAGAGGTGGGGACAGCAACGACTGTACCTGAGGATGGAGAGGTGGGGACAGCAACGACTGTACCTGAGGATGGAGATGAGGGGACAGCAACGACTGTACCTGAGGATGGAGAGGAGGGGACAGCAACGACTGTACCTGAGGTTGGAGAGGAGGGGACAGCATCGACTGTACCTGAGGTTGGAGAGGAGGGGACAGCATCGACTGTACCTGAGGATGGAGAGGAGGGGACAGCAACGACTGTACCTGAGGCTGGAGAGGTGGGGACAGCAACGACTGCACCTGAGGATGGAGAGGTGGGGACAGCAACGACTGTACCTGAGGTTGGAGAGGTGGGGACAGCAACGACTGTACCTGAGACTGGAGAGGAGGGGACAGCAACGACTGTACCTGAGGCTGGAGAGGAGGGGACAGCAACGACTGTACCTGAGGCTGGAGAGGAGAGGACAGCAACGACTGTACCTGAGGATGGAGAGGTGGGGACAGCAACGACTGGAGCTGAGGATGGAGAGGTGGGGACAGCAACGACTGTACCTGAGACTGGAGAGGTGGGGACAGCAACGACTGTACCTGAGGCTGGAGAGGAGGGGACAGCAACGTCTGTACCTGAGGCTGGAGAGGAGAGGACAGCATCGACTATACCTGAGGCTGGAGAGGAGGGGACAGCAACGACTGGAGCTGAGGCTGGAGAGGAGGGGACAGCAACGTCTGTACCTGAGGCTGGAGAGGAGGGGACAGCAATGACTGTACCTGAGGCTGGAGAGGAGAGGACAGCAACGACTGTACCTGAGGCTGGAGAGGAGAGGACAGCAACGACTGTACCTGAGGCTGGAGAGGAGAGGACAGCAACGACTGTACCTGAGGCTGGAGAGGAGGGGACAGCAACGACTGTACCTGAGGCTGGAGAGGAGGGGACAGCAACGGCTGTACCTGAGGCTGGAGAGGAGGGGACAGCAACGGCTGTACCTGAGGCTGGAGAGGAGGGGACAGCAACGGCTGTACCTGAGGCTGGAGAGGAGAGGACAGCAACGACTATACCTGAGGCTGGAGAGGAGGGGACAGCAACGACTATACCTGAGGCTGGAGAGGAGAGGACAGCAACGACTATACCTGAGGCTGGAGAGGAGAGGACAGCAACGACTATACCTGAGGCTGGAGAGGTTGGGACAACTTTGAACAGTAGTGCTGAGGGCAGTTATACTTCATGTTGTGTGGCTTTGTCCACTCTCTCCAGAAAGATCATGTAAGAATCCTGCAGGTTTTTAGGCAGTCTGATGCACTGTGTGCATTCATTACATTGAAACCATTGCTCATCTTTTCGCACCCAGGCAACATAGTGACCATGGCTGATGGTTTTCCCTTTGTGGAACACAACTGCCCAAGTTGAAAATGTTTTTCTATCAATTACAACTCTGTCATGCTTGAAATTGACAAGTGTTGTATTAATTGCAATATCATATCATTGTAATAAACTAATAAACAATATGGGGGATAATTAATTCTGCGTTTGAATTTTAAAATGGCGGTATATAAATCTGGTGATACAGAGCAGTATGTTTATTTTCACAAGTGACATTTCAAATAAGTCATTTTTGGTAGGAATAAACATATAAAATGCATTCATGCCTTTACAAAATAATTTGCATTTCGGAATATTCTTTTATAAACTGCAAACAGGAGCATGTTATCATTTATGTCTTGTTGTCAACCAACATTTTATTATTGGTAAACTTCGTTAAATGTGGACCTCACTACGTACCTCTGAAAGAAATATGTATGTCTGTGCAGATGTTCCTTCTCATCCGGTCGGTACAGATTATAAACTGCACTGTATAGTATCTACTGCTTGAGATTGATGCTGGGGAACATCATTTGTTTGTGAAATGGAACAGTATCATTGAACTCCCGACCGTACCATAACAACAAAAGTGAGAGGGGGAAAATGAAAATCATATTACCTAAATTAACAAATTATTATTAGTTTCTCCAGTGTTAAAGGCACAAACACAAAAAACACTGATTACCAGTTTTAATCCAGACAGAAACACATGTGTGTGGTGAATGATATATATTCCATGTCTCCCTATACAGTGCAATGGAACGGTCGCAAGTCATTCTGCCTAGCAATGACGTCAGGCAGCAGTGACGTCAGACCGTTATCTTTGGGGTTCAATTTCTGTTAAACTAGGAACCCCCAAAATATATAAATACCCCATTGCACATCTACACCCCTAGGACTATGTGTATGCCAAGTGTGGTTCCTTGCTACACTTTTTTGAGATACAGGTGTATAAATAAAAAGAAAAACAGCAGGGTTTTTTTTGCCATTCTGTATCTCAAAAGGTATTCAACCAAATGCTACCCAATTCACAGGGTTTCTTGAGCCTGCCAATCTGACCACACATAAAAACGTTCATGCATATTGGAGGGGTTTTACCTCCCTTTTGAGCTGGTTGTAAAATCGACTTTAAAACAGTACCTTTGTTCAAACCTTAAGTATGTCTGCACGACCGTTTGTCAGAGCGCTGTGCTTTGCTGGACAGCCACTGTTTATTGCAGATAGGTATGTATAGGTGACTTTGTGCGACAGTATTGTCCATCAGCTGCCTAATGCTGACAATCTTAATTGGAAATATTTGATAGAAAATGGTGATGCTTTAGTTGGTAAACTAATGGAACGCATTGATGAAAATGTCCATTGTGATTTTTGACGCGTCTACTGATGGCTTGCACCACCCAGGTCTGTCAATTTTCTTTTCTTTTTATGATTTCAAGGTGAATAAACCTGGCTTGTTTTGTGCTGATGTCATGTTCATACTTTCTGTAGATACTATTTCCGTCAGCACAGTGATTGCCCAAACGTTGGGAAAATGTGGCCTTGACTTGCACAGAGTCTGCTTCATCATACATGGCAGGGACATTATACTTAATGAGAAACCAGAACTCCTAAAAATCAGAAATAAACTCCTAAAAATTTCCAGAACATTTTATAAAAGATAAAAATCAAAAATGCGGAACACTAAGTATAGGGGAAAAAAAGTGACCTTTACTAAAAAACGGGTATCCAGATATCAGAAACAGAACAAGGTGGCACCATGAAACTCCCCACACTTTCACAACATTGGAAATCAATGGAACATGCAAATCTGTGGGCAATTCCAACAAACCACGCCAAAGTTATTAAAGTGCATGTAACAGAAAATGAATTACAAAACATACTACAAAAGAAAGTTGCTCCAAACACTAAAATGGTGATTAAAACTAAAATTAAATGCCCCTTGGGAATTGTTACCTCCAGGGTGCAATTATGGCCCCCTGTCAGTAACAATAGTCTTACCTCGGGTCAATAATTTTATATATAGTAAATATGCACAGGAGGAGGCTTATAGTGGGAAACTATGGCCCCCGAGGGAAGAACTATAGTAACCTACAGGGGACTATAATGCCCAAAGCCGTAGGCTATTTTGTAATACATTTTCTGTTGTCCACCATTTTGCTTTGTTGTGTGAAGAGAGGAAGGACATTCAACGTGAGGACATAATTTGAGGGAGTTTGTAAAATAAACTATTGACCGTAAGCAGCGTCACAGGGGCAATAGTTGGATCTATTTTTGGTCATGTGATGAGGTTTTAACCAATCACATGTCAGAATTTCTAAGGACTGATTCATAAATATAGATATCAGGGGTGGCCAAACTTCCTGACCCTACGAGCTGCATACCAAAATTTCCATATGGTCGAGAGCCGCAAGACACGTACTGTAAAACATGAATGTTTGCGAGCAAGACATTTTAAATACTAGCATTGTTGTGCAGTACAGTAGTTGTTAGACTATCTCTTGATGGCAGCAAAATACACAAGAACAAGGGATAGAACATTGCCTACACAGTTTCTGTGTAATTTGTATTGTACTGTAGATCTACAGTGTATTAAACATTAAATGTAACACGGGTGTTTTTCCGTTATTTCTGTTTATACTGTACCGTATGTATTACGCACTTTAAATAAAATATATTCAGTTATTATGAAGCAAAATACAATAACTGACCTGATTTCACCAAAAACACCACATAAAAACACATTTTTGTAAGGATTCTTTTTGACAAGATCTGAATGCTGTTTTTTTTTATTTTGTATGACTGCTACGTGTATTAAATACTGTTGAGCTTTATGGATGACAAATGCACTGTATTTATTTTGAAAGGGATTACAGTACCTGCTCATGACGAGACGTAAGATATGTAATATCATATACATTTTTGACCTGCAATATAACATTTAAACATGCATTCTATAGTCTACCGCCAACACTCCTGAATAAGGACGTTTGCCACAAGTGATATTCCATGCTTGCCATACAAAACTTGTTAAATCAGCTTCTTTACTGAACACCGAAAGCAGCATCTGCCTTAAGCCTGATCCAGGAGGATATTAAGATGAAAATGTGTTTTGTATGATTTGTTGCAGATGAGACACAGGTTTACCACTGTTTTCAGTGAAAGTGAACTCTTTCTCCCAGTCTGGTTTAAAGCCTCATACTTTCGTTTATAACTCATGGAGGGTTTGCTCAATGCCATTGTCTCTGTGAAAACAAACTTATTCAAAATTATGAAATTTACTTTAAACTGAACATCTGGCTTAGAAATACGCATGCGCCAGCGAGCGGTGTCGAAAGTCAAAAAGTGACAAAATATACTTGCGTGAACATGCAGGCTCAAAGAAACAGGCAAGAGAATGAGAGAGAAGAAAGAATAATTAACACGAATGAATACAAAGAACACAAATGATAAACATTGTGTTTATTTTTACTTTCTCTCTTTTCGTTTTTCTCTTTCTTCGGCGTGCGTCACCCAGCATTTCACCAGGAGCCAATGCAAAAGAGCCGTGGGTTTGGCCACCTATATACCTGAAGTATATATATATATATATATATATATATATATATATATATATATATATATATATATATATATATACAGCTCTGGAAAAAATTAAGAGACCACTGCAAAATTATCAGTTTCTCTGGTTTTACTATTTATAGCTATTTCTATAAACTACTGACAACATTTCTCCTAAATTCCAAATAAAAATATTGTCATTTAGAGCATTTATTTGCAGAAAATGACAACTGGTCAAAATAACAAAAAAGATGCAGTGTTGTCAGACCTCGAATAATGCAAAGAAAATAAGTTCATATTCATTTTTAAACAACACAATACTAATGTTTTAACTTAGGAAGAGTTCAGAAGGAAGCAAGTTTTCTTCCAGGACAACCTTGTACTTGGCTTGATTCATGCCAAAGCTGCCCGATTCCAGCCTTGCTGAAGCACCCCCAGATCATCACCGATCCTCCACCACATTTCACAGTGGGTGCGAGACACTGTGGCTTGTAGGCCTCTCCAGGTCTCTGTCTAACCATTAGACGACCAGGTGTTGGGCAAAGCTGAAAATTGGACTCATCTGGGGGTGCTTCAGCAAAGCTAGAATCGGGCAGATTTGTCTTTGTGAAGGACGCATGAATCAAGCCAAGTACAAGGTTGTCCTGGAAGAAAACTTGCTTCCTTCTGCTCTGACAATGTTCCCCAACTCTGAGGATTGGTTTTTCCAGCAGGACAATGCTCCATGCCACACAGCCAGGTCAATCAAGGTGTGGATGGAGGACCACCAGATCAAGACCCTGTCATGGCCAGCCCAATCTCTAGACCTGAACCCCATTGAAAACCTCTGGAATGTGATCAAGAGGAAGATGGATGGCCATCAAACAAAGCCGAGCTGCTTGAATTTTTGTGCCAGGAGTGGCATAAAGTCACCCAATATCAATGTGAAAGACTGGTGGAGAGCATGCCAAGACGCATGAAAGCTGTGCTTGAAAATCAGGGTTATTCCACCAAATATTGATTTCTGAACTCTTCCTAAGTTAAAACATTAGTATTGTGTTGTTTAAAAATGAATATGAACTTATTTTCTTTGCATTATTCGAGGTCTGACAAAACTGCATCTTTTTTGTTATTTTGACCAGTTGTCATTTTCTGCAAATAAATGCTCTAAATGACAATATTTTTATTTGGAATTTGGGAGAAATGTTGTCAGTAGTTTATAGAATAAAACAAAAATGTTCATTTTACCCAAACACATACCTATAAATAGTAAAACCATAGAAACTGATAATTTTGCAGTGTTCTCTTAATTTTTTCCAGAGCTGTATATATATATATATATATATATATATATATATATATATATATATAAATCCGGAACCAGGTACCCGCCATTCCTGGTTTTTGGTTTCATTTCCCTGGTTTGACATCACTCTACAGCCATCCTTACCACACTGACATAAACCAACAGGATGTTGTTATGTTGTTTTCTTTCTGATGTTTTCTGTAAAACATTGATATCCTGTTGTGATGGGGTGCAGCCTATTTTGTGGTGGTTCTGTGTTTTTTGTATTGTTTAGAGTGGGTATGAGTGAGTTTGGGGTGTGATTCAGTGAGTGAGTTTGTGTGAGGAATGTGTGGAATGTGCCTGGGCTAATGAGGTGCGAATTGCCCAATTAGCCCAGAACCTTTATAAAAGGGAGTGGTTGGATATGTTAGTTGGTGAGTGTTTGTGAGAGTGAGAAGACCTGTGTGAGAGAGTGAGTGGTTCTTTTTGTATAGTTTGTGTTTAAAGCCTGTTTTTGTGTTTGTCTTTTTGGTTGGCCATCGTGCCTTTTGTTTAGTGTATTTTGTTTAATTAAAAGTCTTTTATTTTCCCTGCACATCCTGACTCTGAGTCTCCTTACCCCGGTCAGCCTGTCGCACCTGTCAATTAAGAAAAGGCTTAATGCAAAAGCTTGTTTTAACATTGTCTTTATTACGCCGGCCAGAGACCCGCGTCCCTTACAACTATACGGTCATATTTTCTACATTTTCTTTAAATTCTCAAATTAATAAATCGATACCCAGGTAGTTAAAAAAGACCAGGGTATCGTCGGGTAATTTAAAACCAGACGGGTACCCGTGCCGACCTCTTTATATATATATATATATATATATATATATATATATATATATATATATATATATACACAGCCGTGAAAAAGTATTTGCCCCTGGTCTGATTTTCTGCATTTTTGTATATTTTTGACACTGAATGTTATCAGATCTTCAACCAAAACCTAATATTAGATAAAAGGGACCCTGAGTGAACAAATAACACAAAAATTTGATACATATTTCATTTATTTATTAAAGAAAGTTATGCAACACCCAATGCCCCCGTTTGAAAAAGTAATCGCCCCCTTAGACTCAATAACTGGTTACGCCACCTTTAGCAGCAATAACTGCAACCAAACGCTTCCTGTAGTTATTGATTAGTCTCTCAGAGCGCCGTGGAGGAATTTTGGCCCACTCCTCCATGCAGAACTGCTTCAACTCAGTGACATTTGTGGGTTTTCGAGCATGGACTGCTCGTTTCAGGTCCTGCCACAACATCTCAATGGGGTTTAGGTCTGGACTTTGACTAGGCGATTCCAAAACTTTAAATTTCTTGTTCTTAAACCATTCTGATGTAGACTTGCTTGTGTGTTTCGGATCATTGTCTTGCTGCATGACCCAGCTGCGCTTCAGCTTCAGCTCACAGACGGATGGCCTGACGTTCTCCTGTAGAATTCTCTGATACAGAGCAGAATTCATGGTTCCTTCAATGATGGCAAGGCGTCCAGGTCCTGATGCAGCAAAGCATCCACAAACCATGACACTACCACCACCATGCTTGACCGTTGGTATGAGGTTCTTACTGTGGAATGCAGCGTTTGGTTTTCGCTAAACAAACGGGGCCCATGTCAGCCAAAAAGTTCCACTTTTGACTCATCTGTCCATAGAACATTGTTCCAAAACTCTTGAGGATCCTCCAGGTGCTTTTTGGCAAACTTGAGACGAGCATTAATGTTCTTTTTAGTGAGCAATGGTTTCCGCCTTGCTACTCTGCCATGAATCCCATTTTTGCCCAGTGTCTTTTTGATGGTGAAGTCATGAACACTGACTTTACCTGAGGCGAGAGAGTCCTGCAGATCCCTGGATGTTCTTCGAGGGTTCTTTGTGACTTCCTGGACGATTTTACGCCTTGCTCTTGGAGAGATTTTGGCAGGACGGCCACTCCTGGGAAGATTCACTACTGTCCCAAACTTTCTCCATTTGGACAATATGGCTCTGGCTGTGGTTCGGTGGAGCCCCAGAGCCTTAGAAATGGCTTTGTAACCCTGTCCAGACTGATAGGCATCAACAACTGTTTTCCGGATGTCTTCAGGAATTTCTTTTGTTCGTGGCATGATGTGCCTCTAGAACAGGGGTGCCCAATCCTGGTCCTGGAGGGCCGATGTCCCTCTTGGCTTTTGTTGCAACTGTGCCCTAAATACTTAATTGGACCAATCAAGCCCTTATTAGAAGCTTAATTGGTCCAATTAATCAATTTAGTGTACAGTTTGAACAAAAACCAGGAGGGCATCGGCCCTCCAGGACCAGGATTGGGCACCCCTGCTCTAGAACCTGTGTGCTGACAACTTCACTCTAATGCAGGGGTGGGCAATCCTGGTCCTGGAGGGCCGGTGTCCCTCCTGGCTTTTGTTCCAACTGTGCTCTAAATTACTTAATTAGACCAATAATTGGTAATAATCAGTACAATTAAGTAATTTAGAGCACAGTTGGAACAAAAGCCAGGAGGGACACCGGCCCTCCAGGACCAGGATTGCCCACCCCTGCTCTAATGGTAAGGGCCAAAGTTAGTCAGATTTATATTGGGCAGGGCTGGACCAAATCAGGCCTGGTTGTTAACCAAAGTACTCAAACAGCTGACCCTAATTATCCCTTTAATTGGGTTGAGTTAACTAGGGGGGGCAATATCTTTTTCACACCTGAAGATTGCATGTTTGATTACCTTGCACACCAAACAAATGAAAGAAGCACCAAACTTTGGTGTCATTTTTTCTCTCAGACTCCCTCTTATAGTACTACAACCCACAAAAAAATCTGACCAAACACAATGTGAAAAATGTGCAAAAATGCAGAAAATCAGACAGGGGCAAATACTTTTTCACTACACTGTTTATATATATATATATATATATATATATATATATATATATATATATATATACACACACAGTGGTTTGCAGAAGTATTACAAATAATGTATGCACAGTTTTTCAAATTAACATTTTTTCATCAAAGCTGCAGTGGTTAAACTGAACACTTATATCAGGAGGTTTAATTTCAACAAAACTTGCAAAGAAAATGTACAAAATGACATTGACCCCTTAAGTCAGTACTTGGTAGAAGCAACTTTTGCAGCAATTACTGCTATGAGTCTTTTTGGATAGGTCTTTACTAGCTTTGCACAGTAGGATGGTGAAAATTTTGGCCATTCTTCACAGGAGATTTGCTCCAGTTCGGATAAGTTTGTTGGGGATCGTCGATTGACTGCAATCTTCAAGTCTCGCCATAAATTTTCGATTGGATTGGTCAGGACTTTGACTGGACCGCTCAAGAACATTCATTCTCTTGTTCAACCACTCCAGTGTGGCTTTGGCTTTGTGCTTCGGGTCATTGTCTTGATGAAATGTGAATTTCCTCCCCACTTGAGTTGGCTGACTCAAACAGGATTTCCTCAAGGATTCGACTGTACTTTGCACCATCCATTCTCTCCTCTATCCTGACAAGCTTCCCAGTCCCTGCTGAAGAGAAGCATCCACATAACATGATGCTGCCCCCACCGTGTTTGACAGCTGGGATGGTGTTGACTGGGTGATGTGCAGTGTTGGGCTTGCGCCAGACGTAACGCTTGGAATTTAGATTGAAAAGTTCAATTTTTGTCTCGTCTGACCACAAAACCTTTTTCCACATGTCTGCAGTATCATCTACATGCTTTTTTGCAAACTCCATATGTGCTTTAACCACTTGCGGTCCATTTATTCAGCGTGTCAGGTCCAATTTATTTTCACACGTGCAGTTTATTTTAGACGCGCTGTTTAAAAGTATTTTTTTCACAGTAAAACAGGTTTAAAAGGCACTGCATATCAACAGGACACTCAGTACTGCATCTTCAGCCCCGCTCCACCCTTTGTTCGCTGTATTTTTCACATACCTCTTCATAGTCGTGCATACCGATAAATCATCTCCTGATCACTCGTTTTATCACCAAACTCCTCAATAATGCGATCCAAGTCATTATTTTATTACTATAACATCTCAAAAAGCTCTGCAAATGTCTGTGATATTCTTTGAGCACTGGATACAGAAACAGCTATCTTGTTTGTTTATGTCCGTGTTATCTCAGTGGTGGCGGGGTTATGTGTATTGCTCAGATACGCCCCTTTTTTTTCGGCTTCTCTCGGCTCCTATTGGTCTCACTCGGCCATTGAATGGTTTTTTTTACGTCTTTTTGATGATGTCGGATTGTCTATACCTTTTAGAATTTTGAATGCTTGAATCAGATAGACTCGTAATCTTCTTTGTTCAAGACTGAACAGATTCAATTCTTTTAGCCTGTCTGCATACGACATTCAAACCCGGGATAATTCTGGTCACTCTACTTTGCACTCTTTCTAAAGCAGCAATATCGTTTTTGTAGCAAGATGACCAGAACTGAAGATGAGAAACATCCCCATAACATGATGCTGCCACCACCATGCTTCACAGTAGGGATGGTGTTCTTTGGGTGACGCGCTTTATTGGGTTTGCGCCAATCATAACGCTTTGCATTAAGGCCAAAAAGTTCTATTTTAGTTTCATCAGACCAGCAAACTTTTTGCCACATGGCTACAGAATCTGTTTTTTTGCATACTTCAAACAGGATTCAAGGTGGGCTTTCTTGAGTAATGGCTTCCTTCTCGCCACCCTACCATACAGGCCAGATTTGTGGAGTGCTTGGGATATTGTTGTCACATGCACACTTTGACCAGTCTTGGCCATAAAAGCCTGTAGCTCTTGCAAAGTTGCTATTGGCCTCTTGGTAGCCTCTCTGATCAGTCTCCTTCTTGCTCGGTCATCCAGTTTGGAGGGATGGCCTGATCTAGGCAGGGTCTTGGTGGTGCCATACACCTTCCACTTCTTAATAATCATCTTGACCGTGCTCCAAGGGATATTCAAGGCCTTTGATATTTTTTTATACCCATCCCCTGATCTGTGCCTTTCAACAACTTTGTCCCGGAGTTCTTTTGAAAGCGCCTTGGTGCTCATGGTTGAGTCTTTGCTTTGAAATGCACTACCCAGCAGAGGGAACATACAGGAACTGCTGAATTTATCCTGAAATCATGTGAATCACTACAATTTAACACAGGTGGAGGCCACTTAACTTGGTGTGTGATTTTGAAGGTGATTGGTTACACCTGAGCTTATTTAGGATTGCTATTACAAGGGGGATGGACACTTATCCAACCAAGCTATTTCAGTTTTTATTTTTAATTAATTTTCTACAAATATCTAGATTTTTTTTTTCACTTGGAAGTTGTGGGGTAGGATGTGTAGATAAATGAAAAAATATATATTTTAATGCATTTTATTTCCAGGCTATAAGGCAACGAAAGGGGGTGTAGACTTTCTATAGGCACTGTATGTACTGTATATATATATATATATATATATATATATATATATATATATATATATATATATATATATATATATATATATATATATAGGGTGATTAGCTGTTTATATTTAACATGACTGTTGAACATGGAAAACGAAAACGAAGAATTAACGCAATATAAGATGCAAGTATTTACAGTTTTGTACACTGTAGTTTTGCAGAAAAATGGCAGAGAAGGTATAAGAAACTGATAACTGCAAGATTGCATGAAATAAGTGCTGATGGCAGAAATCAGCCGAACCCACAAGTCTGTGAATGAATTGGTATGTGCAAGAGATATTTTAAATGTAACATATATATGTCTATGGTTTGAATACTCTTTATCCCTCTCTCTATATATTTATAAACCAGTAACTATATGTCATAATGTATGTCCCACAGATTCCTACCTCAGCTGAATAGGTGAGTGATATGTTCACTGTGGTTAAGCTTTAAGGTGCAGGGATTTTCATTTTGTGGCAGAAAAACATTTTCTATTGTAAGTTAATATGGTGTGTGTAGGGTTTCTGTCATTATTGTAAGATATGTCACCTTGTACAGTATGGATAAGCAAACCAAATCTGAACAGCTCAGTCTGCTAAAACTGCAAAACTATTTGTGCAAAACTAAGATTGTTCTTGTAAACTACTATTACAATTGAAAAAAGGGTTGCTATTTTTTTATAACTGTGCCATATGTTTTATGTATTGGTTTACATGAAAGAGAGCTTTACTGTCTGGTAAGGCCCATCTTGTGTAGTTAAATGTCCAGAGGCCTTTACAGTATTATAATTAAGTTCCTCTGTATTTTGTCTTATTCTCAGGGTCGTGTGGTTTATTAACCTAGGAATTGTGAATTTTGGTTGTTAAAAAAAAAAGTCTAAATATGGAGTCTGTCAATCAAGATCGTTTTGGTACTCTTAATCTTATTCTTTTGGAGTATGAAGGTGGAAATGAGCTAACAATGAGTCTGCCACAGTCGGTAATGCTCCCTGAAAGCCATGAGGGACAGTCCTTATTGGATTTTGAAGAATTTTAACCCTATCCATGCCGTAAAACAACAATGACAAAACATTATGTATTTAAACACTAAACAATACATTTAAATAATAACACTATGTAACACAATTTTTGTTCCTGGGTAGTAAGTGTTATTTCCTAATTGCTTATGCCTCAAAAGTATAGAAAATGGCTATTATTACCCACAAACTTTGCTTTTGTGACCAGGACAGTGATATTTTGAAATTTACCTATTTCCAACGAGAAAACGGGTGAATTTGTGTCTTTTCGTTCACATAAAGTCAGAAAAAAACAACATATGAATCTAAATTAACATGTATTTATACTAAAGTAATACAAAAATGACTACAAAAGATTTAGAAGTGAGGAAATAACACAATTAGGAAATAACACTTACTACCCAGGAACCAAAAAAAAAAAAAAATTAACACAATAGACACAGGGGTGTACCCCATCACAAAACATAAAATAAAATGAATGTAATCATTCAAGAAAGCACAGATCTCGTGCTGTTATTATAAAGTGCTCTGCTGAGCGTTTCAGGGGTATATTCATTTCTTAACCCAGCAGGAACTGTTACTATGGCTGCACTCTGTGCTCATATTAATTCTCTGTAACTAGGTAGGTTGCACAACCACACAGATTGACATGCTTTATTGCTGTTCAGTTTTTAACTGTGCCGTGGGTCATCAGGGACCAATTTCAAGAGCACCTAAAAGGAAATTTACCACTACATTTTCTTTAGTTATTTAAATATTGGAAAAGCTGGCAGGTATTATTTTTGACTAGGGAACCACAGCATACAGTGCCCGTTGGTAACTTTACTGGGTGAAAAACAGGTTTGAGAATCCTCAATCAAGTCCACATCACAGATGGACTTGAATCCAATCCCAGGCTTTTCAGGGCTAGAAAGTACTTTATATGAGTGCCAATCCACAATATTACTTGTTCACTTATTTCACTTTATGTTAATTTAGAATATGCAACACTATAGATAAACTGCTGCATCTAAGTGCGGCTTTAATCTAAGTGCTGCTTTGCTCTGTCACATTGGAGTGAGTTTGAACTACAACACACATGATTAGCTAAAAGGAAGCAGTAGCAACTTTTCCTTTGAAATATCTGCAACTGAAAATTTAGGTAGGAAACAAAGGAAAGAACCAAAAGATCTTCAATCAATAAAGGGGGGATAGCTTTCCTTTATATAGTAAGTCAAAGTAATCAAACAAATTTAATATTGCATAAGTTAAAATATAATATTGTACATCTGAAAATAAGTATTTAAGCATTAATTGTGGTTATTATAAACTTTCTTCCACTACAGGACTTAAAAATAGAAAAAGAAAAGATATCAGATTTTCTGAATTAGAATGATAATATAACTCTTATAAATGTTTCCCATAGTAAAATCATGGTGGAAGCATTGCAAAGCATAGGTAAGCATATAAAACATGGTAAACTATGGCAAATGCATAGTACGACCATGGGGAAAGCATTGGAGAAAACCGCTAAATTACTGTGCAAATATACTGTGGTAAATCTTTGTTGGTGGGAAATACAGCATATACAATTTATTTTCAGTTAAAAGAACATTTTTATAGTTGAGACCATAGTTAATAGTACATGGCAGTTTTCCACTGAAAGCCTGAAACACAGGCATGGAAGGGTTGCTATGGGAACTCAGTAAGGATTTGGAGGATGTGTCATTGTTTGTGTTATCCAGGATATATGATGGGGAAGGCATCACTCAGTAGCTGTTGAAACATGTCAGTCATTACGGTAGTAGAAAAGTCAGTATTCAGAGTTTAAATAATTAAAAATGGAGATAGACAGATTGTATGGTATCACCCATGGATAGTTTTAGTAGTTGATTTGTTGATGTGAATTTGTAATAGAAATCATAGCAAACTGGATAAATAGAAACCATGACCTTTTTGAATACATTTCAGATACATCTTAACAGTTTTAAGAAGCACTTACAAATCATTCATCTGTGTTGAATTAGAAAATGATTCAGTACCATCAGCTTCCAGCTTTAGCAGGCTTCTATTGTACACCAGATGCTCTGTCACATCAACGCATCTGCTGGGATTCAAATCAACCCGCCGGACACTATTGTTTAAGTAATACACAGTTCTTGTGCTTAATGGCTGTTTTTATTGGTTATCCTCTACATGTTGGTAAGTAATATTAAATCAGAATATGCCAGGATAATTGTAAAAAGAAATGGTGGTAAAGTGGTATATTTTATCATCTTGAATGTATTCTGCATTCTGTATGAGTCTACTCATTGGGCACTGGCACTATTTAAAAATAATAATGCTGTGACAATTATCATTTCCAATTAGTACTGAATAGATGATGCCTACTTGTGTGTCCTATAATGTATTTGTAAGTTAAAATGAGGTTCATGAGCGATGCTTTGTTGAAAATGAAACAAACCAGTGTCCTAAGCCAAGGAAACTCCAACATAAATCTCTTAATACTGCCTTATTGGATCATTTCAACAAACTGTAAAATATATTGAGACTAATTTATCACATTTTTAACTTTCATGGGAGAAACATTTAACACATGCACTTCACATTTGAGAGCACTGCTGGCCCTTTCAAAAAAAGAAAAAAAAAAACAGCATTCTGCAGAGACTGCCAAGAGAAACACATGGCCTGAGCTCTGTGCAGAAATGGCTGGCTAAGCAAAACGCAGGGCTCATTGTGGTATGAGAAGGAAAATGTACTTTAGCTGCAGCAAAGGCAATTCATAACACACTGTAGTTGGGGGAGTTCTTTTTTACAGCCATTAACCACAGCGAACAGCTAGACAATGTATCTTTTGTTAAGAGCTTGATGTGAATCCAAGAAATGAAAATGTTCATAGTGCTTTTGCAAGTTTTTATTACTAGTATGCATACGGTAAAGAATTTGGGTTGGGATGAAAGCCAGATTTACAAGAGCTTGTTAACATCCACACCATTCCGGGATAATCTTCACTTTTTTCATTGCTGTATATATTTTACACTCTTGGACAGTAATGGCACTTAATTGAGGACTTAGGTTTACATTGTTTACTGAGGGTTCTGTAAAATATGACTACTGCTGCTATATAATTACATTTATATAGCTCCTTTCATGACAAACACAAAGCTCTTTACAAAGGGCAGGCTTAAAATGTTTAACTAAACTAAAACACATTTTAAAGATCCAAATTGTCTCACAATCCTGTTCGCTTTAGCAATACAATATCATTCATTTCTCTATTTACTACATTCTTACATAGTTTAGTGTTCCAAGAAAAAGAACTTCCAAAATTCAAGATCTAAAGCACTGTTATCTCCTGATATCACTATATGAGGACTGGTCCAGACAGGTTCTGGCTATGGAGCTGCCTGTGTTTAGCATGACGATGGGCATGCCACTGAACACAAGACACCCTGACAGTCTTCTCCATATCTCTCACAACACTTCAACGAAGGGCTACAGCAATGGGAAATGCTGACAGTTACAGTATAAAAGAAACAATCCTTACAATTCTCATAGCAATTAAACACCCCGTGCAATCAGCTTAGGAGGTGCCAAGGTCATTCAGTGAAAATGAGTTTCTTGAGGATTAAAAAAGCGAGACAGCTCATTTTCACTGTTAAATATCTCTGGTTTTAAAATGAGATCTGTATGTTTTTTGAGTTGTTTTTACCAACTCTGAAAGTGTAGATGGACTGTGCATATTTAAAACCAATTAGTTTTATCTAAAAGAATGCAGTGGAAAAGCATAGTTTTTTTCTGAAAGGAAAAATATGACCATTAATGCTCTGAATCACTGAGGTTGTCAGAGATTTTCCATTGCAATACCTATGCTGGCTTTATTAAACAAGTAATGATAGATGATTAAGAAAACATATTATAGCATAAAAACAGATAAAAAGTAAACATTATGGACATTTACAGCAGTAGGATATATATTACTCCTTTAACATACAGTATATTACACTGCTCTTGTTTTATAATTCCATCATTTATATTGTACAGTTATATTTTACTTCAGTTGCAATTTCTTTCCTGAAAAGTAAATTGTAATCTCATTTATACACATTTGGAATCCCTATTTAATTGAGGAGTTAGTTGCATGTTGTACCATATGCACAGCAGCATACATTTAAACATATCATCTCAGTCTAGGCGCGGCACACCTTGAATGACATGGTAAGCCAGCTCTCAAAAGGATTCAGTGCAATTTGCGTGCAAAGCAGGGAGGTAAATAGTGTAGTGTAGAAAGAAGCAGGCTGGTTGTTAACCAAGCCAAGCTGAAATAAAACCTTATGTATTCAGAGCTCTTGAAATGCCCTGACAGGAGTGAGTCAGACAGCATTGAAAAGAAATCACAGAGCACATGGCCACAGAGGGAGTATGGCGGGTGAGGGCCTATTATGTTTGCTACTTTCAAATGGCATGAATACATTTCTAACTGCATGTTCATTAATTTGTGTTTAAGTGGGTGACCTTTTTGGGGATGGGGATGGGGGGATTTGGGTGTAGCCATATCATCACACTATAAAAAAGTGTATTTAAGGAATCTCCGTGGCTCCATTTTTAACAAACGTAATATTTTTTCAATCGCAGCAGTTAAGATATATCCCAATAAAGGCATTTAACTGTATGCAGTTTTAAATGGATACATTATTTACAAATATAGTATGTACATTAAAAAAAAATTTAACACATAAGAGAATATTTACACATACATTTCAATTATTTTATAGAATTATAAACATTAGTCAGGGGTATTTAAAGTAAGAACCCTAAAGTAAGGGCAGCAGTGTGGAGTAGTGGTTAGGGCTCTGGACTCTTGACAGGAGGGTTGTAGGTTCAATCCCAGGTGGGGGACACTGCTGCTGTACCCTTAGGCAAGGTACTTTACCTAGATTGCTCTAGTAAAAACCCAACTATATAAATGGGTAATTGTATGTAAAAATAATGTGATATCTTGTAACAATTGTAAGTCGCCCTGGATAAGGGTGTCTGCTAAGAAATACATAATACTAATACACTCCTTTTTAGGACCTAAAGTGTAACTGAAAAATATCTGCAACCTGTATTGAACTTTTCATTTTTAATAATAACAAACTGTAGGGGACCTGTGTAAGCAGCAAATCTACAAAAGCAATATAGTATAATGTATTAAAAAAAATCAACAATTAAGCAAAGTGGTGGTTCAGGCAGGGAACTCACTTTTAATCAGTCAATCAAATCAAGCTTATTAAGTGTCGATAACCAGACAATTGTCAATCAAAATAGCAGTACCTCATCACTAACAACATAATTACATGTCCAGTGATTGACAGGGAAGGGATTAAATCATACCTGATCCATTACCTCCCTGCTGTGAGTGAGAGTTTGCTGTTCTACAGCTGATACAGTGTGTATTCCACTGCATCAAACCTAAAAATGAATCTGGATATCATCTCAGGTGACAAAACATATTTTCGATTCAGACAACGCCATAGAATATCCATGCACACTTGGTCAATCCCAGGATCAAATGACGAAATCCTCCTCCGCAGGTCAAAGGCAGAGCTCGAGACTATCATCGCAGGCTCCCCGTAAATCAAACTACTAAAAACCCTGTTCGACCACGGCATTCCGGTTAAACCAGCATCTTCTGTTCCAGCTGTTCCAGCTCTACCAGGATAAAGTTTTCAATCCAATTCAATGTAATGCCAATCCAAGAAAAAGCAGGTAAAGAAATCAATCTTGTTTCTATATTGCTTACTGCATCTGATGTAATCAACAAGCGTTTGGTTGACTGTGGTGAATTGTCAGTTATTCTAAAAAAACAGCAACCCATGTCTCAAAAAGCTTTTGGAGTATATCGAGACATTATATGTGAATCTTTCTCGGACAGAAGGCAAGATTTAGATATCTACTTAGCCATCGTATCTGATTTAGATTTACGGTTCACGAATACCATAAACCTTCCATTGCAAAAGCAGCCCTATAGCTACAGCAATTTAACTAAGACTAAACTGTTCTATCCTGGACTTAGATCTTTTCAATAGGCACTTTACCGGCCATTGCCCAGTAGCTTGTTCCATCTGCGGGTCATTCTGCCACACCCCGCGCTTCTGCCCCAAAACAGTGTTCCAATACTTCTCATCTAACTCAAATCAGCTACGTTCTACCCCCCGTACAAATTTTGTGACATCTACAATGCAAAATGATTCAGATCGCTACAGGTGTCAGGTATATAAGATCGGGGATTCCCAACTCTGTAATAATTTCAATGAACTGTTGGAAACAGCTACTGGGCAATGGCCGAACTGTTTGAACAAAGGGATCAAATATTTTTACAAAGCTAAGCCCAAGGGTCCCCAAACCTCTCCAAAAATAAACATTGTGTAAATCTTTATGTCAATTGATATACTAAGTTCTAAAAGGGATGTTATCTTCTGGCACCTCACAGGCTAGCCATTGCCACATGCATTTGCCTTTGAAAGGCTTTTTTTTTTCCCCTTATCTCATTCAAGAGGTGGGCGTGTTTGTTTGCACATCGATTACTCTGTGATGGATTGGGTTATAAACAAAGTAAAGGTATGAATGGAAAGCTTGTGACCTCCCCTACAACGTGAGGTACACCAAGTCATCGCTCCAGAGGGGAAGCGATGTGGCAACCGCGGATTGGAGGAGAAACAGTTGCACTCGCTAACCAAGGGGGCGCGAATGACAGTACAAAAGGGGACGTGGCTAGGTGATCTGTTACTTTTGTTACGGTTAAGATCGAACTGAGAAAGGAGAACAGTAAAATAACCATGAGTGTTTTGTTTGTTTGTCGTGTCTAATTCTACTTGTTTGGTCTTGTTAGACAGCTAACACTATCCGGAGCTGTCGCTTAATGCCAGCACAAACCCGGACAATACTGCACCATTGTTCACTGAGAAATTGTATATTCACCACTTACACGGTAGCGCTCACTGTGGACTTGTGATCGTGTGTGTGTGTGTGTTTTGTGTGTGTTTAATACTGTGCATATTATTTTGGGACTGTAACCCATAGTTTAAACAGTGCAATGTTGCCTGGGATTATTATTTGCGGTCACAAACGACCTGGATTACAAACCCTCCCCAAATAAAACATTGTTTGGACATTTAAATCACTTGTTTGTCATTACTTGTGCACCGCATCACTTCTACACCTGCGCACTGCAACCCACTTGGTCATAAGGCGATTTTCAAAAAACAGTGTTATTGTATCAATCTCGCTGTATAGTAACGACAGCTTTAGTAGCAAATGATTTTCAAGCGTAATTTGTTAATAAAATCAATCCGTTAATGCTTTGGAATTGAGTCGATGAGGTCCTTAATGAATGCATTTCTCGTTAAAAAGCTTAATTGTTGCAGGTGACATACATCACTTCCTGTCTTAACGAGTAGATAAGAGGAACTCGTTAATCAAAATGCATGTTTATGAGAAAAATGAATGGAAGCATAATTTGCTGTTATGGAAACTACTAGCGTACAGCGAGACGACTCTCTCACCTGCAGCAGCCAAATGGAAATAAAAAATAATGTTTATTTTGGTATAATTTGTGAACTTCATTTAAAATTGTGCATTTTGTCATGCAGAATGTACATTTATATAGAACACTTCACATATAAAATGCTGATTTATGATTATCTAGCATGTGGGTAAAAATCGGGACTATTGACGGGACAGACGAAAAACGAATGAATGACAGGCCAGGAATACCGAAAAAACTGTAAAATCAGAGATAAATAAGGAATGACAGCTTGTATAAAAATAATAATTGGGCATTCCAAATTGGGGAGAAAACTGGGGTAAAAAAAAAAAAATCCCTAACAGAAATCTTAAAAAACCTAATACCATTTATTACAAATAAACTAATGTACAAAATAAAAGTGGAATGACAGCTGAAAAATCTGGAAAAAAACCTTAATATACATAATTACATAATTTTAATACCCTAACACATCTTAAAAACCTTCATGCCACTGCTTACAGGTGAACTAAATATGCAAAATAAAAGTGGAATGACAACTGTTTTCCTTGGAATGACAGACTTGGAATAGCGAAAAAAAACTCTAGAAAACTATAGATAACTAAGGAATAACAGCTCATATTTTATAATCTTGAACACAAATATTTTGATTTACAAGCATGTCTCACAAATGAAGTACTTGGCATGCTCCTGTCGCTTCTTCCTCAGAAACATACACAGAATTCACCCCTTCCTCACTGACTACTCCACAAAGCTCCTAGTTCAGGCCCTGGTACTGTCCCGCCTTGATTACTGCAACTCCTTCCTGGTTGGCCTCCCTGCCTCTGCTATCTGTCCGCTCCAGCTCATCCAAAACTCTGCTGCCCACCTTGTCTTTTCCCTTCCTTGTTTCTCCCACGCTACACCGCTGCTCCGCACCCTCCACTGACTCCCAATCACTGCTCGCATTTAATTCAAAACTCTTGTACTCGCTTATCTCTGTCTCAACCTTTCTGCACCCTCCTAGCTCCAGACTATTATTTCTTCCTACACCCTGTGTGATGAGTCAAAGGGGTTTCGGTCTGTAATTCAGCCTTCCGACAGTAGAAGGAATCAAATCAACTTGGGACTTCCCTTACCAAGATCTCGTGACCATGACGAAAGTCATCTTTGTGAGGGGCGGCACCTTGGTGAGGGGCGGAAGTACGAGTATGTAAATTCCAGCCACTGGAGTCAAGTGATTTATAAGGACACTTGTCAGTTGGGGATTGGTGTTCCACTGACTACAGGGGCGGGGCGTTGCATACTAAAGGGAACGTACTACTGTGTTCGGGGTTGGTCCTAGAAAACATAGGCGGGATGAATAGGCGGAGGGAGAGACGAAGAGTTTGGCTTGTTTTGTTTTCATTTTGTCAGCACAGGGGCGGAATATTAACTAACATTTTCTTTTCTGTTTTATCCCCTTTTTATATCTGGTGTTACCGTGAAGAAGACTAAGGAAGTTTCCGATCCCTTCTTTTTACCATTATTCCAGCACCCCCTCCCTCACGCCATTTTTTTTTTTTTTTTTTTTGCTTTCATCATGTAACGAATAATATTAATAAAAACTTTTATTTTGTTACACGCAAATTACTGTCTGGACATTCCATTGTTACTCACACGCCTCACACCCCGTCTCACCCCCTCCGCTCCCCCACCACCAGCAGATTAGCTGTACCCCTCCCTCCGCTCCCCTGCTTCCAGATCCCACTCCTTCTCCTCCCTTGCCCCTCAGTTGTGGAACGACCTACCCACGGATATCAGGACTGCTCGGACCCTGACCACCTTCTGGTGCCTCCACGAGACATTCCTTTTCAGAGAGCATCTGTAAACCTCACATCTCTCAACTGTACTGGACTATATGGCACCCAATTGTACCAGTACTTTCATCAGCTTGTACTTGCACTGAACTGCTCCATATTTTGCCGTATTCTACAAAAACAAAGTACACAGAAAGAGTACTTAGAACTGCAAACACAATCAAAAAGGAAGTTAGAAAGACCAATCGAGAGATAGAAATCAATATTGCTAAGGGGGCTAAAACCAATTCCAAAATGTTTTTCTAATATTATAACAGCAAGAGAACATTCAAAGAGGAGGTTAAATGTCTAAGAGACACAAATGGCAAAATCATAGATGAAGGAAAAAAAATAGCAAATATATTAAATGATTACTTTTCACAGGTTTTTACAAAGGAGGACACGGACAACATGCCCCACATGTCGACCTTTTCCTATCCAGTTTTAAATAACTTTAGCAAAACAGAGGCAGAAGTGTTAAAAGGACTAGGAGCTCTTAAAATAAACAAATCCCCTGGACCGGATGTGATCCTCCTAATAGTACTCAAAGAAATGAAAGAAGTTATTTACAAACCGCTAACCAAGATCATGCAACAGTCTCTTGACACAGGGGTTGTACTGACAGACTGGAAAATCCACAAAAAGGGAGACAAAACCGAACCAGGTAACTATAGACCAATAAGCCTGACTTCTAGTATATGTAAACTTATGTAAACTATAATAAGATCCAAAACGGAAAATTACCTATATGGTAACAATATGCTGGGAGACAGTTAGCATGGTTTTAGGAAAGGGAGATTGTGTCTAACTAACCTGCTTGACTTTTTTGAGGATGCAACATTGACATTGCATACAACATGGTTTATTTAGATTTCCAGAAAGCTTTTGACAAAGTCCCGCATAAAAGATTAATTCTCAAACTGAACGCAGTAGGGATTCAAGGAAATGCATGCACATGGATTAGGGAGTGGTTAACATGTAGAAAACAGAAAGTACTGATTAGAGGAGAAACCTCAAAATGGAGCGAGGTAACCAGTGGTGTACCACAGGGATCAGTATTAGGTCCTCTGCTATTCCTAATCTACATTAATGATTTAGATTCTGGTATAGTAAGCAAACTCGTTAAATTTGCAGACGACTCAAAAATTGGAGAGGTGACAAACACTGTTGCAGCAGCAAAGGTCATTCAAAGTGATCTAGACAGCATTCAGAACTGGGCAGACACATGGCAAATGAAATTTAATAGAGAAAAGTGTAAAGTATATGCATGCAGGCAATAAAAATGTGCATTATAAATATCATATGGGAGATACTGAAATTGAAGAAGGGAACTATGAAAAAGACCTAGGAGTTTATGTTGACTCAGAAATGTCTTCATCTAGACAATGTGGGGAAGCTATAAAAAAGGCCAACAAGATGCTTGGATATATTGTGAGAAGTGTTGAATTTAAATTAAGGGAAGTAATGTTAAAACTTTACAATGCATTAGTAAGACCTCATCTGGAATATTGTGTTCAGTTCTGGTCACCTCTCTACAAAAAGGATATTGCTGCTCTAGAAAGAGTGCAAAGAAGAGCGACCAGAATTATTCCGGGTTTAAAAGGCATGTCGTATGCAGACAGGCTAAAATAATTGAATCTATTCAGTCTTGAACAAAGAAGACTACACGGCGATCTGATTCAAGCATTCAAAATTCTAAAAGGTATAGACAATGTCGACCCAGGGGACTTCTTTGACCTGAAAAAAGAAACAAGGACCAGGGGTCACAAATGGAGATTAGATAAAGGGGCATTCAGAACAGAAAATAGGAGGCACTTTTTTACACAGAGAATTGTGAGTGTCTGGAACCAACTCCCCTGTAATGTTGTTGAAGCTGAAACCCTGGGATCCTGGGATAACTATTTCCTGTAACTTGTACTTGATTTTGCTCTTAAAGGTATCCATATTTACATTTTTGGAATTGCTCTTATTTTAAATCATTGTTATTCATTTATCTTACTTCGTGCTCTTAATGGAATTTATTCTTATAAACAAATATTTTACTATAAGTTTAACTGCTCTTAGTTGAATTTGCTCTTTGATTTCCATTACACGAGAGTAGAGGAAATCAAAGAGCAAATTCGACTCTGCTCTTTAAATGCAATTATTTACTGTATTCTTTATTTTGCTCTTATTTGAATTTGATCTTATTTTCTACTGATTTTACTGTACTTTATAACTGCTCCTATCTGTAATGTGATATTTTGTAATGTGATACTTTGTATTGTGATATTTTGTAACAACTGTAAGTCACCCTGGATAAGGGCGTCTGCTAAGAAATTAATAAATTATATATATATATATATATATATATATATATATATATATATATATATATATATATATATATATATATATATATATTATAGGGCATGCTAAAATGTTGCTGTTTTGCTTCGCATTGCAAACAAGAGCACAAATTGCATCTTCAATCACTGCTGAATTGAGCCATTTTTCTGGGTCTAATGATTGCACATAATCATTTCGAGAAAGACCCTGATACTTCATTTCAATTTCAGGCATGTCCCATGGAAAGCTATTCTTTATATTGCTTGACTTTGGTGTGGAATTGTGACAGGGTACTTGTGTCACGTGTGTGGGTAACCGCTGATATGCAAGACAGAGAGACATGGGAGTTGGAGTTGAAACACCGCTCAGGCGCGTAGGATTTATTAAACACAAAACAGAAAGTAAACAAACGGGTCATGTGACGCTACCAGGTTGGTAACGCACAGAGGACACAAACAGGAGACTGTACAAAAGGCAAAATAAAACACAGTATAAAATCTACAAATAAAAGGTGCCACACAGGGTGAGCGCTAGTCTTACTAAATGAGGCATCCCGCTACAGGAACCGGCTACACTACGTAACCTTCGCTATACATTACGTGGGATCAATATCTGCTAAACTAACCTACTTATGAGCCAGTATTCTTACGCTGACTCCTGCTGCTTCATACGGCCTTGGCTGGGCATTGCCTTCACAAGTACCGTGTTGCAGCTTCAGGGTTGCGTAGCTGTAGTTCCTGCAGAGTGGACACTCTCCTCCTGAGTGTACGCAGCACCCCTCTGTGTCGCATGGTGGTGCAGTCACCCAGAACGGTCCCCACCAGATGTTTTTATACTGATGGACACTCAGGCCCAAATTTACAAAGGGGAAAAAACGACCGCAAAAAGACACGTAATGTGCGTGTTCAGTACGGCGGCACTTAGCATCAAAATACCGACCTATTTTATAAGACTAATTAGGTGAAGCAGGCGATTCCGCAATCAAACAATTTAAATACCCCTCACCGCAATTAGCGGTGGAGAATTACACACCTCTCACAATAAATAGCGGGTTTGGGTAAACCCTGCGTGTGTAGGTTACGCATTCCAAAAGAAAATTAATGGCACACTGTGGCAGGGTGGAAGCCCTGCACATGGGAAATATGTTGTTTTATTGTATTTTTGGGTTAATGTTGTAAATAAATTAAATGAATTAATTGTTTAACTGCTGTGGCGCTCCGCCGGGGACGATTACCTGTCTGCGTGGAGCAGCAGCTGAAAGCAATCAGCTGTTCCAGCAGGCAGGTGGGCGCGTCTCAGCGGAGCGTCAGTATAAAAACATAGCGATCACTATGATCGGGGCTGCTGCAAGGCCTGCTGTTTTCACGGCACTTTTGATTTATAGTTCGTCATATTGTCTTTTATTTTGAGTGTTTGTACAGTCATGTATCGTCCTCTGTGCGCTACCATTGCTGGTAGCATCACATAACATTATTGTTTACTTTTTGTTTGTGTTTAAATCCCGTGCACCTGTGTCGGCGTATCAACGTCAATCTCTCTACCTCAGTCTCTTGTGTGTTCTCCTCGGCCGCCTGAGGCAAGTATACCAGGACACTACCACACACACAAAGACCTCAGCCTGGTACTAGCCATGGTGATGAGGATGCTCGGAAGCGAAAACTGAAATTTACCAATATGGAAGTGGAGATTTTGGTAGAAGCAGTACTTGTAACACATGAAGATGTGTTACCAGCTCGAAATACATCACCAGGACAAAGGAATAAAATATGGAATGTGTGGTGGATTCTTAATAAACAAATGTACCACTTCAGAGTTTGTAGTCTAGGTTGCTTATACATTACGACGCATCATCCAGTTACTGTGCTTCGCATATTAGTTCAACTTCTTATTTCGTATAGTATAATTCCAGGCGTACAGACTTTTCAAACTTCAGAAACAATACGTTTTATTTACTTACATCCATGGCAGTCAAACCGGTGGAAAATCCTTCCATTGTACAGCAATATGTTCAACAACAATAACTCCATACAGCTTCATATGAACAGTCTTCAGTTTAACTAATCTTCTTAAATTCTTATGCAGTTACAACTCTCCTATTTGTATGTCTCCTATTTTTTACTCTATGTATGATTTTGAAGCATATCTGTATGGTTTATAATATAGCTACATTATTCAGATGTGCCTACAACCAGCTGTACTGTATTTGCTCTAGCTACAAACTAACTGCGATATTTTCCCCTCAAATTTAACAATACTGCCTGAACCAGTATTGTTATATACCAGAATGCCATATTACAAAACATAAATTCTGTAGGCATTACTAAAATAACGGTGGAGAATGAGCCCTCATTGTATTACATGTATATAAGACTTTTTCTTTATCGTTCCATCTTTTCTTAATCTCCTCCACCATTCTTATAATAATGCCTACACTCTAGAAGTAAAGGCTCTCATTAGAACCACTGTGGGGAGACCTTTTCAGGTGCTTCTCAGAACCTCCCACATCACTTTGCCTTTTATATAGCCTACTGTCGGACTGTGGCAAATTAACGCCTGCTTTTCAGAGTTCTTAAAATAATCAAGCAAATACGAGGCCCGCAATTACCAGCAGCTTTAATAAATTAGACTGAATATTTCATAGGACTCATTTACAAAATCCCCTCCCAATTTTAGCGGTTTTGTTCAGAAACGCCCCAGAATTACATATGCATATACAGAATTACATATACATATACAGAATTACATAAGCATCAAGGGCTAAAGCGCACAGAGACATTTCCCCTGCAAATCACGTATTAATTGCGTGTTTATGCCATTGCATGTGTTTTATAAATCCCATCCAAGAATTCAGAACCCTCAGTGCCCATTTTACAGTCGTAAAACATGCTCATTTCTTTTATAAATCTGGGTCTTAGTCGAGACCCACCCACCTGCTGATTGATGACTGGCACAGCCAATCACTCACTACCCTTCCTCTCAACCAAACCTAACAGGCAGCAAGTCTCAATTGAGCGCCCGTTTGTAAAAAAAATAATTTAATTAAACACAAAAACTCAAAAAAACACACAAAACAAACCTGTTTCCACATATAAATTACACCAACATTAACTTCCCCTGCTACAGGAATGTTTGGCAATTGGATTTCCATCTTCATCACTGAAGCCAAAGTGCCCAGTTCCTTTCCCCAAAGAAGCTGGTATCATAGAAATGTGATGCACATTCAGCTGTTTCACTGTAATTCATCACATTGCACTTGCTTACTTTCCTGTGGAGGAGACAGGCAAATAGAATGTAGTGCGTTTTCTATGCTGTGCTTAGACTAATTTTTATTCTGCTTAGGCTTCCTACGATTATCTACAAGGTCATCTAGAATGAACCTTTTGAGTGCTGGTTCTACATCATAATCATAGTCGTCTTTCCTGGGTTTTTTCCCAGACTTGCTCTTCTTCTTCTTCTTCTTTTTCTTCTTCTTCTTCTTCTTCTTCCATGACTATTATTTATTTGTTAAATGATTTATCATTACGGTTTCAAATAAACAAGTATACGCTGCATGTTCTTATGTATTCCAAGGAAAACAGTTGTCATTCCATGTCATTCCACTTTTATTTTGTACATTAGTTTATTTGTAAGAAACAGTATTAGGGGTTTGTGACAGGGTACACCCCGCCCTGTGCATATTTTAAGTTGTGTGTTTTGTGTTATTATTGTTTAAGGTGAATTTTTGTGGGGTACAGATGTTTTAGCTCAGCAGGGAAGGATTGATTGAAGGATTGAATTCCCTGCCAAAGCAGTTCACGTGCAGGCTGTGCCTGGGACTGATTGAATGATTTAGCAAGCAATCAAGCCCAGGCACAGTTGCATAAAAGAAGCACGGATCGCTCACTCAGGGTTGGGTGTTCAGAGGTGGAACGAGAGAGCGAGACAGTAAGCATTATAAAAAGATAAACAATTGCTACCTGTGCTGGTTTTACACCATCACACTACTTGTTTAAATTATAATACCTGTTTGTTTTGGCTACCGTGCTGTTTTGTTTTGGTTCAGTGTATTGTTTCTGTTTGTTCAAATGTTTTATTTTTAATAAATACTTCACTTATAGTACTGAGTCTGTCTATTTCCTGGTCTGACGTCACCCACAAGCCATCCGGGTGACAGGGTTTTAAGATTTCTGTTAGGGATTTTAAGATACATGCTGTCATTTCTTATTTATCTATGATTTTACAGTTTTTTCGCTATTCCCGGCCTGTCATTCCATGGAAAACAGCTGTCATTCCGTATCATTCCACTTTTATTTTGTACATTAGTTGATTTGTAAAAAACAGTATCAGGGTTTTAAGATCTCTGTTAGGGATTTTAAGATACATGCTGTCATTGCTTATTTATCTATGATTTTACAGTTTTTTCGGTATTCCTGGCCTGTCATTCCATGGAATTATATTCAATGGGCATTCCTTTCTCCATTGTAGTCAATGGGCATTCCGTTTTGTCATTCGTTTTAGTCTGTCCCTGTGGCAAAGTGGTTAACAGTGTACAGGTGCAGGAGTGATGTGGTGATCAATAACAGACAGACAATGATAATCCAGGTACAATAAACACAGTCTTTAATACACCCACAATATACAAATACGGTCACCAGTCCAATGTGAGTGCTGTAGTGCTCATGGTGCAAGCACAATTCATTGTAAAACAAGTGCAGTGTTGTCCGGGTTTTGTGCTGGCCTGTAGACAATATGGTTCTCCTTCCGGTTCAGCGTTAACCATAACAAAGGAACCAATCACTTTGCTACGTCCTCTTATATACCGTCAATCATGACCTCTTGGTAACGATTGCAACCGCTCCTCCAATCCACGGCTGCCACATCGTTTCCCTTCCGGGTCAATGATGTAGTGTACCGTAGCTCCACCTCCTTTCTAGATGGCCGCCTAACCCTGGGAATGAATTGTTTGGCCATCCAGTCCAGGGCACTCTGTTCCATTTACACCGCTTACACAGGGAGATTTATCACCAAGAATCATTCTGTCTCGGTCACAGTCCCGTAAAGGGGATTGCCAAAGTACTGTAATGGTAGAGTTAGAGGTTGTGAAGTCTGCAATCTGTATCAATTGCAACCTTAATGCAGAAAGTTCTTGGTAAGTTCAACAAATCGTGGTCTGATGTGGTGTGCATATGCAGTGATTCAGGACTGCCCAGTCCCTGACCACATTCCGGCGCCTCCTTAAGACTCACCTCTTCAAACAGCACCTGTAGAACTCCTCTGTTGTATCCTGGGACACCATCACCCTTCATTTAAATATGCTTTATTTTGCTCTTATCTGCCCCCTATTTTACTGCATTTAATCCTGTACCTCAGAATATTGTAATCTGCCAAGTGTTTAATCTGTAGTATTTTGTACTTAATCATATCCTGATGTAACTATCACTATTTAATCATATCCTGATGTAACTTTCACTATTATCTGCTGTATTATTGAATTGTGGTTTGTCACACTTGAGAATTATTGTATTTCTTGTTCTTATTGTATGATTTATATTGTAACTCTTGAATGTATTTGTATTTGCTTGCGATTGTAAGTCGCCCTGGATAAGGGCGTCTGCTAAGAAATAAATAATAATAATAATAATAATAATTCTGCAAGTTATATGAAAAAGCTGTGCCAGGACCTCAGAAAGCTATTCCAGAATTCAATGCATTTTGTCTTCGTGATCCATGCCACCTTCTTGATGGGGCGATTAGAGCTGCACTTAATTCTTCGGATACATTTAAAGAATTGGTTGATTCTGTAATGCACTCTGGAGCTATTTTCAAATATGCATGAGAGTTTAAGAGAAATTACTTTTCTGTTTGCAGCGCCAGGGGAATGGAGCCTAAAGCGATTCCCAGTGTAACACACAGTAGTTGGTATTCTGTTATTGAAGCAGTTTCTGCTTTAATTAAGATATGACGTCCATTTGTTGATTTTTTTATGAGTGAGGAGGCAAAGGGAAAGAAATGTGACAAACTTAGGAGCCATGTGAACACCTAAGAAAGTAAAAATAAGCTGTTTTGCCTGTTGCAATTTGTGCTTGAAAATATGATGCCAGTTGTTGAAATTATGAAGTGCTTAGAAGCAGAAAACACATTCGTCCACCAAGTGTTTAACATTGTTGGTGTACAAGTTAAGGCTTTGTTTGAAAGAAAGGCAGAAAAGGGATTCACAGATTTTGGTTTGGCAACATGTGCACTCTTGGACTGTTTGCCGATAACTGTGAAGGAATCTTTGGAACATGACTTTAAATTGTTTTATGAGACCTTACATGAGAAATGGATGGCAACACTGGCATGAAATATCACAGATCCTGAGGTGAGCTTTGATGTCAGTAGTGCTTCATTGTGGTATGCAGCTCAAGTGGTGGATCCTTTTCGCAAGGCAGAGTTTTTCCATTTTTTCGAAAAGCGACAACAGTGGCCAGAAATTTCCCATGCTGTGCTACAAATATTGGCATTGCCAGTTTCCAGTGCCAACGTGGAGAGGGCTTTTTTGACGATGAAAGTAATCATAGGTCACAAAGAGCGAGCAAAGATGTCGAAAGTAGCAATGAAGATGTACGGGATGATCGGCTACTACAAGTTCGAACTCTGAATGCTAAGTTTTAAACCTTTATTTTTGTTTACATGAATTTTAATGCTTCGATTGTGGGTGTTGTTGCTAAATACTTTTAGGGCAAACTGTAGCAGGGAAAGTACTGGTATATTTGTCATATAATAGGAGTGTGCTTTGTCTACCAAAAGATGTAATTATGATTTTTTCCCCGAAACATATCCAAGCTGTAAAAATAGATGCAGTACAGGATGTAACTATTCAAATTAACACAGAAAACAGATTTTAAACAGATATTTTTTTGTTGTTGTAAAAACTACTACTCGTTTTGCTAAAAAATAAAAATGCCATATATAACTGATAAAGCCCAAATTTTGCTAAGACTGAAATGCTAAAAAATATAAACACTGAAAACCAGAAACCCTATATATAATGTATGTATCCAGAGTTCAGATATGCTACAGTTGCATTGATAGTTTCTTGGTAGTAACATTACACTGGGTGCAAATAACGGCATATTGTTTTAGCAATGCAACAAACATTCCGTAAGGTTACAAATAGTTAAAACAAGTGAATAAATGTCATTTATAACCACAATTATAGAAAAGGCTAAAATATTTTCATAACTACAAATATTGAATTATCTAGGCAGTCTGTAATAAATTAACTCTGGTCCTGTACACTCTTTCTATGTATTGTCTGCGTCACAGTCATTCTCTGTTCTCTTTCTTAATTAAAACTCTCCTTTTCCAAGTGCAAATTAACTCTTGATAAATTATGACATTTAACATGGATTTCCTTTTTAATTCCCACTTAAACAAAAAGAATAGTCACAAGAAGCACTGCTTGTTAAGATATTAACATTATTTTGTAAATCAACATCATTTCGGAAATCACATTAGCACAATTATTTAATGAGGAAATAGGCATAACGGCTGCTTGAAAATGCCAACATCAAAGCTATGTACCTATTTGTTGATTAACACTGGAGTTATCATTTACGACCTTTTGAAAATTCTGCCCTATGGTTCCAGTTCAACAATTTGAATTATTTTTTTTTAAACTTTTAAATGAGCTTTTTAAAAGTAGTTTTGGAGTACTGGACAAATGCATCATCCATTAGCACCAGCAACCATTGGGAAAGTCCAAATAACCTTTAATATATTGGCTCATTTTGATAGCCAAATATGGTCATATAGTATGTGGTTAATTCAGCCCTTTCTTGTAAAGCCATTAGATTAATTGTACCTTGGGATATTAAACACAGAGGGCCACAGTTCTCAGAACACTAATATAATTAAAGGTCCTCTGCTATTCCTAATCTACATTAATGATTTAGATTCTGGTATAGTAAGCAAACTTGTTAAAAAAAAGGCCAGATGCTCGGATATATAGTGAAAAGTGTTGAATTTAAATCAAGGGAAGTAATGTTAAAACTTTACAATGCATTAGTAAGACCTCATCTGGAATATTGTGTTCAGTTCTGGTCACCTCTCTACAAAAAGGATATTGCTGCTCTAGAAAGAGTGCAAAGATGAGCAACCAGAATTATTCCAGGTTTAAAAGGCATGTCGTATGCAGACAGGCTAAAATAATTGAATCTATTCAGTCTTGAACAAAGAAGATTACACGGTGATCTGATTCAAGCATTCAAAATTCTAAAAGGTATTGACAATGTTGACCCAGGGGACTTTTTTCGACCTGAAAAAAGAAACAAGGACTAGGGGTCACAAATGGAGATTAGATAAAGAGGCATTCAGACCAGAAAATAGGAAGCACTTTTTTACACAGAAAATTGTGAGGGTCTGGAACCAACTCCCATGTAATGTTGTTGAAGCTGAAACCGTGGGATCCTTCAAGAAGCTGCTTGATGAGATTCTGGGATCAATAAGCTACTAACAACCAAACGAGCAAGATGGGCCGAATGGCCTCCTCTCGTTTGCAAACTTTCTTATTTTCTTATGTTCTTAAGGTTGGGATTTGGTGGGAGAATCCTCACTGTCTAACAAACGCAAGGGAAAGGTGGTTGGGATTCAGTGTGACCTGCGTGGGCAGGTTACTGAGACCCCCAGTGTTGAAGCTACAATAGGCCCGCTCGATATACCGAAATTCTGGGACCAAGATGTTGACCTAGTGTGGGAACAAAAAAATGACCATATGCTGGCTAACCTCTGGGGGCAGGTTCGGTTGAAGGCAACCAGCAGTTCCCATATCCTCACCACATTATTGTTGGGCATTTACTATATAGAGTATCCCAAGCCACAGGTCAGACTGTAAAGCAATTGCTCGTTCTCCAGTCTTTATAGACGTGAGATTAGGTGGTTGGCTCATGATGTCCCTTGTTTGGGACATCTAGGTAGCAAAAAGATTCAGGAACTATTGGCTCGATTTTATTGGATGGGAGTGTATATTGAGGTGATGAAATATGTCACGGAGTGCCCGGAATGTCAACAAGTAGCGCCGGCTGGTCCCATTGCCCCTGGTTATTGTCCACTTTGAGAGAATTGCAATGGACATAGTGGGCCCACTGAGTTCATCTGACTCTGGATATATGCATATTTTAGTAGTGGTGTACTACACAACTAGATATCCCGAGGCAGTACCATTGACATCCACTAGTGCATTAGTAATTGTTAGTCCAGATAACAGCGAGAGTAGGGATCTCCAAAGAAGTCCTGATTGATCAAGGAACTAACTTCATGTCCAAATGTTTAAATGAACTGTATAAATTGTTGTAGATTCGGTCCATTAGGACCTCTGTTTATCACTGTGACAGGATGAATGATGTGGTGCAAAAGACTGTAAATGTCCAAACGTATTCTCCCAAAATAAGTAATTTAATAATCCACACAAGAACAGAAATATCCACAAAAATAATCCAAACAGGAAAATAATACACCCTGATACCAGCGATGGTAATCAGGGCAAAACAAAACAAGGACCACGTTTCAAAAATAACAAACAAAAAGACACTCCTTAACCACAATCCTCCGTGCACGAAACTGTGCGCTCTCCAAAGGGGACTGTGGTGCGTGCGCTGTGCTGTGTTGTGCTGTGCAATGAGGGGAGTGCTCTGGGGTTAGTGCTGGCTTGGTAGCGACAGCCTCCCGTCCTCCTGCTCCTCTACGAAAACACACAAACACGTAACAAAACAAACAAACATACACCAGCTCCGGCTGGTCAGTTATTGTCTCAGCGCAAGGGGAGATACTGACGTAGCTGCTTCCCCTTTGTACCCAGAAAACTCCTCCCTGCAATCAACGCGTCGTCTGGTTTCTCCAATAGAGGGCTGCCCCGCAGCTGACTGCAATGGAATCGTCCTGAGTATTTGCAGCTACGCGCCCCTCCTAATATGGTTACCTTCCGGTTTCCACCTACCACCGAGGCAGATCTAGGAGGCAGCTTACCTTCCCCCTTGCACAGCGCCCTTTCTAATCGGGAGGGAGATTTACAGCATCGATCCTTTCTCTCTCTATCACAATCACCCACACATGGACGGACTGGTGGAACGCTTTAATCAGACGTTTAAACAGATGCTGATGCAGTTTGTCAACCAAGAGCAGAAACATTGGGCTAAACTCCTTCTCTACCTAATGTTTGCAGTGAGAGAGGAGCCTCAGAGTTCGACCTGAGCTGCTGTACGGGAGGCAACTTCGAGGTATCCTTGATCTTGTTAAAGGGTGGGAAGACCAAACTAAGAGTTCTAAAAATGTAGTCAAATATGTAATAATGTTGAGAGACCGTCTGGAATTGGTCGGTCGTTTGGTGCACGAGAACTTAAAACTGGCTCAGCATCGTCAAGAGCAAGAGTACAATAAAAAAGCATGGATTCAGACTTTTCGACCAGGAGACAAGATACTGTTGCTACTTCCCACTTCAGAATCTAAAATATATGCTAAGGGGCAGGGACCATATGAGGTGATAGTAGTAAATTATGAAATAAAGTAAATTATGAAATTAGACAACCCGATCACTGAAATGAAGTGCAAATATTTCACATTAATGTACTAAAACCCTGGAAAGAAAGGGAAACCCTGTTTATAGCTAATGACAGTATAGAAGAGGATTCTGGTCCCATTGTCAATCCACCAGCTACAGTTAACATTCAGATGGGGGAACAGTTACTTCCTGATCAGAAGTGTGAGCTCCAAGAGTTGGTGAAAAGGTTTTGTGATGTTTTTCCTAACATACCCGGTAGAACAAATGTTATTAAACATGCTATTATTACTCCAGCAGGTGTCAAGGTCAGAGAGAGACTGTACCAGATCCCTGAAAGCCGCAGGGGTCCCATCAGCAAGGTGATAAGGGAGCTGGAGTGAGCCTTCCCAGAACGAGTGGTGCAGACCTATAGCGATGGTGCCTAAAAAGGACAGCTCCACTCGGTTCTTTGTGGACTTTCGTAAGGTGAATGCCATCTCCAAGTTTGATGCGTATCCTATGCCCCGAGTAGACAAACTCCTAGACTGACTGGGAAAGGCGTGGTTGATCTCGACTTTGGATCTGACAAAAGGATACTGGCAAATTCCACTAACTCAGAGCTCACAAGAGAAAACTGCTTTCTCTATCCCAGATGGCCTGTTCCATTTCCAGACCATGCCGTTTGGATTGCATTGAGCCCCAGCCACCTTTCAGTGACTGATGGACCAGGTTCTTGGATCCCATTAAAAGTATGCCACTGTGTATATTGCTGATGTGGTGATTTTGAGCTCAACCTGGAGAGAGCATATTATTAGACTTTCGGCCGTCCTACAGTCTCTAAAGGACGCAGGGCTGACGGCTAATCTGGGCAAGTGTGCATTTGGCAAACAAGAGACACAATATCTCGGGTACATCATGGGTAATGGTCAGGTAAAGCCAGTCGCCTCTAAAGTCCAGGCTTTGGTGGAGAAAGCGATCCTGAAGATCAAGTCTCAGGTGAGATCACTACTGGGGTTGACGGGCTATTAGCGCTGCTTTATCCCTGAGTACTCCACTATAGTTAACCCTCTGGTGGATCTCACCAAGAAGGCTGCTCCAAAATTAGTTAAATGGACAGGGGAATGTCAGTGGGACTTTGATATGATTAAGAGGAAACTATGCCAGGCCCCAGCTCTCATTTCACCGGATTTCAGTAAAGAGTTCATTCTCCAGACTGATGCCGCCCAGATTGGTCTGGGGGTGGTCCTGTCCCAATAGCTCTTCGCTATTACTTATTGGGTCATTCCTTTTCTCTTGTCATGGACCATGTCCCCTTAAGGTGGTTACATATGATGAGGGACACAATCGCCCAGATAACTCGGTGGTATCTGGCGCTGCAACCCCTCCAATACCAAGTGAAGCATTGTGCGGGTAAGGAGCAACAAAATGCTAGGGGACAGGGTTAGCCGAGTGTTCCTTTGGCATCACTCTGAGGGGTGAGATATGTGACAGAGAGAGAAGGAATATTAGCTTTAAGTCTCCCTCCCGACCAGAAAGGGCACTGTGTAATGTTGGTGATATGCTTTCCCATACACTGGCCAAATCGATGGTAGGTGGCAACCGGAAATTGGCCATTTTGGAGAGAGAGCATAGCTGTGAGTTTACTAAACAACTCCATTCTGGTCAGTTGTGGGGCATGCAACGATTGGATAGACCATGGCGCCGGGCTGATCACAGGGAGGAGTTTGGTAGTACAAAGGGGACGCAACTACGTGAATACAGCCCCTTACGCTGGAAGTGACACATAGCTGGAGTACTGTGGGATTGTGTTATTGTTTTGTTTTATTGTTGCAGAGGAGGATTAGGAGCGAGGAGCTGCCGCCAAGGAGCAGCACAAACCCCAGAGCACTACCCTCACTGCACAGCACAGCACGGACATGCACCACTTTCCCAGGTTGTGAAGAGCACAATTTCATGCATGGAGGATTGTGGTTTCGGAGTGTTTGTTTTGTTTGGGACTGTAACCCACCATATATTCCCTGATACCATCACTGTAAAGGGGCAGCTTTATTATTTGGAAAGTACAGTCTGGACGGTCAATTAGTATACCACATCACTCACATCATGTCACAAACGTAAAGAATGATTTGATCAATTAGTCACTCTGAACTGTACAGCAGATGTACAAATGGGAGGGTAAAGTGCTGTGGGACAACAGTCAGAATAAATAACAAAACTCAGAGAACCTGCTGCTAATGACATCTATGGAAGCAGTAGTTTGGTTACTGTTAGGCAGGGGGTCCCTTTGATCAAATTTTAATGTGCAAAGAAATCAAATTCCCTCCAAGAACTAATGTTATGTATTTTACCAATAGAATTGTATGCTCATATACCATTAGTACGCTACATTATGTTTTAAGACTTATAGTGGTAGTTTTCTGCTCCAGTAAATATTAAATATATGGTTACATTTCTCTATTGCATATCTATTGACTGTTTATTAATATTACACTTCAATGAATATGTAATTGTATATCAGTTAAATACTTACTTATGCCATGCAAAATACAGTGTTACAGAATATTCTGCTTATAAACCAATCACATACAGTACTGTGCAAAAGTTTTAGGCAGGTGTGAAAAAATGCTGTAAAGTAAGAATGCTTTCAAAAATAGACATGTTAATAGTTTATATTTATCAATTAACAAAATGCAAAGTGAGTGAACAGAAGAAAAATCTAGATCAAATCAATATTTGGTGTGACCACCCTTTGCCCTCAAAACAGCATCAATTCTTCTAAGTACACTTGCACACAGTTTTTGAAGGAACTCAGTAGGTAGGTTGGCCCAAACATCTTGGAGAACTAACCACAGTTCTTCTGTGGATTTAGGCAGCCTCAGTTGCTTCTCTCTCTTCATGTAATCCCAGACAGACTCGATGATGTTGAGATCAGGGCTCTGTGGGGGCCATACCATCACTTCCAGGACTCCTTGTTCTTCTTTACGCTGAAGATAGTTCTTAATGACTTTCGCTGTATGTTTGGGGTCGTTGTCATGCTGCAGAATAAATTTGGGGCCAATCAGATGCCTCCCTGATGGTATTGCATGATGGATAAGTATCTGCCTGTACTTCTCAGCATTGAGGAGACCATTAATTCTGACCAAATCCCCAACTCCATTTGCAGAAATGCAGCCCCAAACTTGCAAGGAACCTCCACCATGCTTCACTGTTGCCTGCAGACACTCATTCGTGTACCGCTCTCCAGCCCTTCGGCGAACAAACTGCCTTCTGCTACAGCCAAATATTTCAAATTTTGACTCATCAGTCCAGAGCACCTGCTGCCATTTTTCTGCACCCCAGTTCCTGTGTTTTCGTGCATAGTTGAGTCGCTTGGCCTTGTTTCCACGTCGGAGGTATGGCTTTTTGGCCGCAAGTCTTCCATGGAGGCCACTTCTGACCAGACTTCTCCGGACAGTAGATGGGTGTACCAGGGTCCCACTGTTTTCTGCCAATTCTGAGCTGATGGCACTGCTGGACATCTTCCGATTGCGAAGGGAAATAAGCATGATGTGTCTTTCATCTGCTGCAGTAAGTTTCCTTGGCCAACCACTGCGTCTACGGTCCTCAACGTTGCCCGTTTCTTTGTGCTTCTTCAAAAGAGCTTGGACAGCACATCTGGAAACCCCTGTCTGCCTTGAAATTTCTGCCTGGGAGAGACCTTGCTGATGCAGTATAACTACCTTGTGTCTTGTTGCTGTGCTCATCTTGCCATGGTGTATGACTTTTGACAGTAAACTGTCTTCAGCAACATCACCTTGTTAGCTGAGTTTGGCTGTTCCTCACCCAGTTGTCTTCCTCCTACACAGCTGTTTCTGTTTCAGTTAATGATTGTGTTTCAACCTACATATTGAATTGATGATCATTAGCACCTGTTTGGTATAATTGTTTAATCATACACCTGACTATATGCCTACAAAATCCCTGACTTTGTGCAAGTGTACCTAGAAGAATTGATGCTGTTTTGAAGGCAAAGGGTGGTCACACCAAATATGGATTTGATTTAGATTTTTCTTCTGTTCACTCACTTTGCATTTAGTTACTTGATAAATATAATCTATTAACATGTCTATTTTTGAAAGCATTCTTACTTTACAGCATTTTTTCACACCTGCCTAAAACTTTTGCACAGTACTGTACATTTCAATCTCGGCCAACTTAATTCTCATAGGCTACATTTACAACCAGTGCTGGCACCCAGAATGGAACAGTCTTTTTCTCCAGTTTTCTATGTTATCATATTGTCATCGTACTATACTTTTCTAGATTCTGGAAATGGATGTTCCAAGCGTGGAACGCCTGGAAGGGGTAGGCCAGTGACAATTTGGAACATCGTTCTATGGGTTAAAATGCGTCATTCAAGTTCCGAACTGAAGAATCATCATTTTACTGAGACACAAATACACTTCCTTATCTCCTGTAATCCCATTGCAAGTCTTGTGTTAAGAAATGCTGATCGTACAACTTCAGAACAAATAACACAAGGGCTAATGAAATAAATATCAACCAGTGACAGGGCACAGAGCTACATCAGTGCTTCCCCACAATTGCCAAAAGTACATTGTTAGGAATTTCACATAGGCTTCTCTGAATAATCTCAAAACTGTATACTTTAGTTTATACATATCAATTATAAATGCAATCTACAAGTTGATATACATACCTCCAGACTGTGGCTGATAAATCACTGAAAGCGGAGCTCTTCATTTAGATCAATCAATAAACCCATAGCTACAGTCCTTAAGATCCTAGCATTGAATCCCTCTATTGCAAAATATTTTAATACAGAATACTTCTGTTATACAATAGTAGTTATAGCCTTTCTTTGAAAATAAATTGATTTGAATTTAACAATTGTACACCGAAGTTCATAATATGAGTCTGATGGTCACAATGCTGAGTAACCAATAAATAAAGTCCATATTAACTTACGTAGTTACAAAAATTAACTTCAGTTGAATTAATAGTAGTGGTAGCATGTTGGCACAACATAGCACATCAAGGAATCTCTTTTGTTCTATGAGGGCATCTTAATAGAAACATTTAAGAATAATTACACTTAACCATGCTTTAAGACATATAATAATAGAGATGACCATCAGAACGTTCCCGTTACATCTGTAGTAAACCTGAATGGCCACCATTGGGTAAATAAACTTGGAACGTTTCTAAAATCTTACAAAGTCGTTGTAAACACTTTGTAAGATTTTAGAAACGTGCCTTTGATTAATGATACATTCTCATGATGCATGATATCTGAAATATTAGCATAGCCTTAATACCATAAAATAAAATGATACCCACTTACAAGTTTGTTGTAAACCTTTGTCAAAAAAAAATAATATAGGAATAATAGCTCTACAATCAAGTGTGTTACCTCTATTTTCATTGTAAATATAGCTATAGTTATTGGTCCAAAACCTTATTTGTTAATAGCTCTTAGCCTCTATTTCACAGTTAGCCCAAAATCATAATATTGTTTTTGTAAATTATAGGTCAGCAACAAAAAGCTGGTCTGCTGCCTGGAACTCTTTGGAAAAATAGCATTGAGATGATACCTGTCAGAGTTTTTAATGACTTAATAATCAAGTGTGATTCTAGCTCATTGTCCCCTCTTAGTCACAGTGTCCTTCCTCAGTCATTTGCTGGCTTATGTTACTAGGTATTGGACTGGTTTATATCTTACCTCTCCCAGTTTGTCTCCCTTGCTGGGTCTGTACCTCTCAATAAGCTGTTTTGTTTACAAAAAACTTTTTTGTATTTTGTAAAACACATTATTATAAATAAATTGGGGGAACTCAATTCACAGAAATTGTGAGGTCATTTGGCTTAATAAATATCTTCTTTGAAGTGCTTTTTATATCTCAGCACAACCTGTGATTGAGGAACAAAGTTCCATGCTATAAACATATAAAGTTGACCACTGTATCAGAGTTATGGAAATATTGAAATAAAACACCCTGCTAAATTGAGGATATAAACCTAAAAGCTGTGTGCTATGGTTCTGTGTTTACAGGGGGGTTCTGTTAAGATTTTACAAAGCTAGCTGGTTAAACACAACACTGCCAATTAATCGCAATGCTCGAGTGTGTGCTTTGTTTCTCCATCCTGTACTTGTATGCTTCCCTAGGCATTTTTCTATATATAAGAGCTGAATTTCCCTGTTGCAAGACTGTTTCCCCAAAGGCGCAGGCACAGAAAATGATGGCGGAGGATGACTCGGAAGACTACCTGGTCGCATCTGAGCGGTTGGCTACCACCGCGTCATGGCCAAAGGAGTTCTAGGCTAGCTAGCTAGGGCCCTGAAAGTGGGATGGAGCATCAATGAAACGTGTCTGGGGTTTGGTGGGAGAATGCTCTGATGGTAACAAATGCCAGTCAAAGGGGGTTGGTACGCAGTGTGACCGAGCGGACAAGGTTACTGGGTCATCCAGGGCAGAGGCTACTCCAGCCCCTCTCAATATACCGGACATGTAGGACTCAAGCGCAGACCTAGTGTGGGACCAGTAAAACTGATTCCACACTGGTGCACACTTGGGGGCAGGTCCGGTCTATTGAAGGTAAGGATGTTGAAGGCGCTGGGCGGCTTGTATATCCACATTTCATTATAAAAGGGCAATTGTTATATAGGGTGAACATAACACAATGATTCCACAGTCTTTATAATGATGTATCGAAATATGTAGCCACATGCCCAGACTACCAGCGAATAGCGCCGGGTCGAGTTCGCCCCACCCCTTTAGTCCCACTGCCAATTATTTCCACCCCCTTTGAACGCATTGTGATGGACGTTATAGGCCCTTTGCTACCTTCTGATTCCAGGTATACGCAGATATTAGTGGTGGTAGATTATGCAACTTGATACCCGGAAGCAGTTCCATCGAGGTCTACAAGGGCATCTGCGATCGCCAAAGAACTAGTGCAGATTATCGCTAGAGTAGGGATCCCCAAAGAGATATTGACTGATCATGGAACGAACTTCTTGTCTCAAAGATTACAGCAAGTATACAAAATACTCAAAATACGTCCCATCCAAACCTCTGTTTATCATCCACAGACGGACGGTTTGATGGAACGGTTTGATTTGAAGCAGATGTTTTGTAATTTAGGAGCAAAAACATTGGCATCGCTTCTTCTCTATCTCCTTCTTGCAATGAGAGAGGTGCCGCAGAGTTCGACAGGGTTCTCCCCCTTCGAGCTCTTGTATGGCTGACAGCCTTGCGACATCCTCGATCTGGTGAGAGAGGGGTGGGAGGAGCACAAAGGCTCATCCACAAATATAGTGAAGCATGTGCTCCTACTCTGAGATCACCTAGATTTGGTAGGTCGATTGGCACAGGACAATTTAAAATCATCTCAGCACCGGCAAGAGCAGCAGTACAATTAAAATGCTGCTGCTCCTTCCCATGTCAGAATCAAAACTGTGTGCTAAATGGCAGGGGCCATATGAGGTGATTCGGTCTGTAGTAAAGGTAGGTTCATCTCCACTTTGGACCTGATAAAGGGATACTGGCAGATCCCCTTAACCCGCAGCTCTGCATTTTTCAACTCCTGATGGTCTGTTTCATTTTATAACCATGCCGTTTGGGCTACATGGTGTGCCCACTGCCTTTCAGAGACCGATGGACCAGGTCTTACACCCACATCATGAGTATGCAGCAGCGTATATTGACAATGTGGTTATTTACAGCTCCACCTGGAGAGAGCATCTGGCTAGGATTACGGCCATCCTTCAGTCTCTAAGGGTAGCCAGGCTGACAGCCAACTAGAGGAAATGTGTGTTTGCCAAATCAGAAACTCAATATTTGGGATTTATGATGAGAAATGGACGGCTGAAACCCGTTGTCACCAAAGTCCAGGTTTTGATGGATAAGGCAATCCCCAAAACCAAATCCCAGGTGAGGTTTCTATTGGGGTTGGCGGTTAGTACCGAATATAATAGAAGAATGTCAGGGGGTGTTTGATACTATCAAACAGAGACTTTTCCAGGCCCCCACCCTCATCACAAGAGATTTTAACAAGAGATTCATCCTCCATACCGACGCTTCGGATGTTGGTCTGGGGGCGGTTTTGTCCCAAAAGGTAGACAGAGTAGAACATCCCATCATGTACCTCAGTAAAAAGATTCTCCCCCAGGAACGTAAACTAACCAAGAGGGCATGACTGACGGTACGAAAGGGGACGTGGCTAAGGGATCTGTTCCTTTTTTGTTATGGTTAAGCTGGAACCGAGAAATGAGAACAGTGTTTGTCGAGTCTAATTGTACTGTTTTTATTATGAGAAGGCTAACACGATCCGGAGCTGTCACTACAGGCCAGCACTAAACCTGGACAACACAACTGTGCATGAATAAATTGCATTTCACCATGAGCACTTTAGCATTCACTCTGGAGTGATCGAGAGGGTGTCTTTGTGTGTGTTCTACTGTGTTTATTCTTTCGAACTGTGTTTATTATTTGGGACTGTAAACCCTTTGTTTGCAACTGTGCAATACACATTGCTGTGTATTGCCTGGGACCGTGAATTTTGTTGTCTGTCTTCTGCTTTGTAATCACATCACCTCTACACCTGCGCACTGCAAACTACTTTGCCACAATTCCTCATTACCTCTACAAAATATACTGGATAATCCATTTTATAAAGGTCACCTTCTCCAAATTGTTCCGGACTTATATCTTGACTTCTATCTTGACTTCTGAACAATGTTCGCACCTCATTTATGGACGGCTCCATCATTCCATATTACCTGAATGTCCCTTTTTTCAGGAATAGCACCAAATACTGTATGAAGAAAACATAACATTATGACTTCGGTCTTCACTGTTTGCATGAGGTAAACCAGCACTGTACTCCACTAATACCTCAGGAGACTGAAATTTATACCACCTGTTGCACTGATCCCAGAGAGTTTGTTTCCAGCTGATATTAATATATGTTCTGCAAAACACCTGTCATAGAACATTACTGTTCTGGGCATGTGATCAGCTATTCAATTAGAAAACAATACTCCATCCCAATTGATTTATTAGGTTATTTGAAAGATGTACTAGCAGACATTAGAGTCATACATTTAAAACTGTGACTAAACTAATTAAAATGTATCTCACTGCTTAAGGTTTTTTGGAGTTGCATTGATGCAATAATAATAATATCAATGAGATGAAACTATGAAATTGTAAGGAGAATTAAAACTGGCAGTTATTTTCATCAAAAAAAAAAAAAAAATGCAAAGCAATTTTCTAATCAGCCTCATCCAAGCACAGCTAATGTTGTTAGTATGTCTCTTTTCAGTAATGCTTTATGCAACTGCTGATTTACAAAGGATGTGGTCGCACTTTGAAATAAGTGTATATGCACTGTGAATTAATGTTGATTAGAAGTTTAGAATGACACTGCATAAAAGATTGTGGCTGGACAACCCAAAATTAAATTAATAATCAACATTGACAATATTGAAATCAATTTCAAGATGAGATGAGATGGCGTGTACTAGGAATCAGGAGTTAATAGAAGAAGGAGGCAAAGACATCTGGCAAATATGTGATGAATTAAAAATACCATGGAGTCACGAGATGGGCTTAGAACTGAGAAATACATTACACTTTGAATACTAAAAAATATATTTTAATGACCAAGCCACCTCCCAAATTGTGTACTATCCCAAATATTATTAAGTTACAACAACCAACTTGAAACTGAATACATTTGTTCTTTTAACCTTTAGGCACTAGGGACTGAGAAAATGATTTTGTGAGAAAGAGGCCTGTCTCTCTACATTTATTAATCTGTCCAAATACTGATTTGAGGGTAATGTTCATACAAAAAAAGACTAAACTTTGTTAAAGCAACACATTCTAGGGAAGCAGACGGGATCAGCTTGCAATGATGACAGCTTCAAAGAATTAGGCTCTTTCACAGCACTGAGCAAAACTGTATTGTTCGTGGGCAGACCCAGAATTCTCTTTCAGCTTAATCACCTTGAATCATAATAACACTTAACCAATTATGCAAATATTATGCTTGGTACACCCTCACTTAGGAACATCAGGTTCTACTGTAATGCAAATAATGTCAAATGGAGAAAGCATGCTATGACTAATGTCACTCCAGTCATCATGAATATACTGTCGTGACAGTTTTCAGAATGGTATTAGAAAGAGATCTTGCTGTACATTGGTTATTTATTGTAGCAGAGCGGGGCACTTATAAGCACCTTTGTAGGTTCTATGCCTGAAGGGAGAGACGCAGACACCAGTAGGTTCCTTAAAACATTCTGCTTTTATTATGCAGCACTCCCACGCACCATACATACTGACAGCCCGCTACCCCACAGATGCAGACATTCTCATAACTGAAGGTAATATACCAGATAACAACAATTAAACAATACCACCTTCTCAATCAATAGTAGAACATGATAATACTAAAATGGCAAACAATTAGTAAAGATAAAATATTTACAGAAATTAACAATTTTCCCCAAAACGGTGCTCATTACATTGCACCTCAGAGCAGAACGTCCCTTCGGCCTATTGTCCATTGTCCCAAACAAAGTCCAAGAGTCTTTTAGGTGGCAGACGTGAGCGCTGTCTGTTCTGATGTCCACACTGACCCGTTCCAGCAATGCCCCCACTGGGTATTGCTGTAAGGGGACCCTTCCGGGCGGTCCTCTAATCACAGCACCGGATGTAAGTCTCTACATCCCAGCAGCATCCCCAGTAAAACCTCTCCTGGAGCCTGCCATGGGTCTTGCTGAAATGTCCTGTGGCCAGCCCACCATACACAGTTCGCAGGGTGGTCTCCGTGAGAGCTTGGGGGACCACCTGCTGCAGGAGCCATTGCAGGGTCTGTCCATGCGGGGAACAGCACACCCTTCCGGAGGCTCAAGCCCTCCCACTGGACTTCCAGCACCTTCACTTCCAGGGAGAGGGCTGACACCACGTCCCTTGCTGGGTGCCGCCCCACCGATAACCAGCAGAGCAGCGGCGCCTGCTCAGCATCCAGACCTTGTTGGCGTTGGAACACCCTTCGGCAGCTCTAACGGGCAGAACTTACCCATTGCTGTGCAGGTGGCCGGCCCGCTGCTGGACAGAGTAGTCATAACCCTACAGTGCTTCTATCCAGTGGGCCACCTGTCCTTCTGGCTCGTGAAAGTTTATCAGCCACTGCAGGGAGGTGTGGTCTGTGCGCAGATGGAATTTCCGACCGTATAGGTAAGGTCGTAAATGGCGCACAGCTTGTACTACAGCCAGTAGTTCTCTTCTGGTGACGCAATAGTTTTGCTATGGTCGTTGTTGAAAAACAAACTTGAAATGCAGTTGGTCTTCTCCGTAACACTTAGAATTACAGGATGTAGCGGCGAGGAGTCTTCTTCAGGACAAAGATACGTATGATGCTTGAATGGAGCTAATCCCTGACCAAAATCAATCCGTTCATTGGCTTACCGAGTTTGAATGACACTTCTTTTTACACAAACAATGCGTATCATTAACACAAGCAACGTCCCTCCTCCAAGGATAGATAACACTAAAATGTATAGAACAAAACTTCATTTTGATATAACTTTAGTTATATTGATCATAGAAGAATAATTTCAGTTTAAAATAATTAGAATAATTTCTAATTAAATTAATATTACAAGCATGTTAAACACATTATACAATAATTAAAGGAAAATAATTTAAGAATTATTTTCTCTTTAACGTCATTAAAACACAATAAACATTTCAATTTTATTGGGAAAACATACTTCGAAGATGATTCTAAAACTATATTTGAATTATAATTTGAATAATTTCATGTTAGAGAGTCATCGCACCTCGTATCCACCAGGTGTCGCACTTCTTAACCCTTTATAGAAGAAAGTTGTATATTGGCTTTCAGACAGACATTCTTAATTAAAGGATAAGAATCAGATTTGATTGTTTAGATAAGACAGGCAGGTCAGCACAGCAGGTATTCTAAAATTTAAAAATCTGTAGATCAATCAAAAATGTTTTGGGGGAAGAAAGGTTGGGGAAAGATAAACTTAATTAACATCACAGCATCTCAAGTCTCATAGGTTTAAGAATTGAAATGTAATTTTACCAAATACATTCAATTACAACTACGAATTTGTCCCACATGGTAATGCGGTATGGTATGGATGCAGTATCAGTATATTGTTCGGAAAGTTCTTCCCAACACTGTTGCAGAAGTTCCCACAAATGTGTTGCACTTGTAGGTTGCTTTGCTTTCACCCTTCTGTCCAGTTCATCCCAAACCAGCTCGATGGGGTTTAAGTCTGGAGACTGTGCTGGCCATTTCATGATTTGAAGCTTACCGTCTTGTTCTTTTCTTCTAAGGTAGTTCTGACATAGCCTGGAGGTATGTTTTGGGTCATTATCTTGCTGTAGGATGAACCCCTGACCAACTAGGCATATACCAGAGGGTATTGCATGGCGCTGCAAAATGCTGTGGTAGCAGTTTTGGTTCAGGGTGCCACTCACTCTGTGCAAGTCGCCAACTCTGGATCCAGCAAAAGAGCCCCAGACCATCACGCTTCCTCCTCCATGTTTGACAGTTGGTGTCACACACCGAGGAACCATCCTTTCGCCTATTCGACGGCGTACAAAAACCCTGCGTGATGAACCGAAGATTTCTAATTTTGATTCATCAGTCCATAAGACCTTCTTCCAGTCTTCAGTAGTCCACTGGCGGTGCTTCATGGCCCAGGCAAGCCTCTTTTTCTTATTTTGCCATCTTAGCAATGGCTTTCTTACTGCCACTCGACCTGTCAAACCTGCAGCTCGAAGTCTTCTCTTCACAGTTGAAACTGAGACTTGCTTACTTCGACCAGTGTTAAGCTGTGCTTGAAGCTGTTGTCCTGTGAGCCGCCTATCACGCAAGCTGTTGACTCTCAGAAACTTGTCTTCTGATTCTGTTGTGGCTTTGGGTCTGCCAGACCTCTTCCTGTCAGAGTTTCCTCCAGTTTCCAAGTGCCTTTTGATGGTGTAGGAAACTGTACTCACTGACACCTTGGCTTTCTTTGCAATTTCTCTAAAGGAAAGACCTACACTTTTAAGGGTTATAATGGTCTGTCTGTCTTCCTTTGTTAATTGCCTTTTTCTCGCCATTATGAGAGCAATATACTACTTCCTGCAGTACAATACTGTCCAAATAATGCTTAAGAGGGTGTAGTAACACCGTCTGTTCCAACACTGCTTTTATACAGACAGAGGGTTTGTAAGTAATCAACAAAAGTTGGGACACCTGTAGGAATTGTTAGCACCAACTTTCAAGGCTTAATTTACTTCCATTGCTGCAGAACAGCTGTAAGTTGTTAACCCATTACTTGTTCCCTGAAAAAGGCCTTTTTGTATAACTCTGAAATGTACATTATTTTTCAGTTTTTGGTAACCTAAACTTTTTTTTTTAACCTCTGGCAGTTTACCGCTTACCTTTGTACCATTTCAGGTTATTCACTGGACTTGAACTGGTTAAATTTCAATAAAAACTGGAAAAATGGGGGTGTTCTAAAACTTTTGACCGGTAGTGTGTGTGTGTGTGTGTGTATATATATATATATATATATATATACACACAGTATATGTATGTGTGTATATATATATATATATATATATATATATATATATATATATATATATATATATACAGTGCCGTGAAAAAGTATTTGCCCCCTGTATTTTTGCACATTTTTCACATTGTATTTGGTCAGATTTTTTTGTGGGTTGTAGTAGTATATAGAGGGAGTCTGAGAGAAAAAATGACACCAAAGTTTGGTGCTTCTTTCATTTGTTTGGTGGGCAAGGTAATCAAACATGCAATCTTCAGGTGTGAAAAAGTTATTGCCCCCCCCCCCCCAAAGTACTCAAACAGCTGACTAAAGGGATAACTATCCGAGTCAGCTGTTTGAGTACTTTGGTTAACAACCAGGCCTGATTTGGGTCAGCCCTGCCCAATATAAATCTGACTAACTTTGGCCCTTACAATCAGAGTGAAGTTGTCAGCACACAGGTTCTAGAGGCACATCATGCCACGAACAAAAGAAATTCCTGAAGACCTCTGGAAAAAAGTTGTTGATGCCTATCAGTCTGGACAGGGTTACAAAGCCATTTCTAAGGCTCTGGTGCTCCACCGAACCACAGTCAGAGCCATATTGTCCAAATGGAGAAACTTTGGGACAGTAGTGAATCTTCCCAGGAGTGGCCGTCCTGCCAAAATCTCTTCAAGAGCAAGGTGTAAAATCGTCCAGGAAGTCACAAAGAACCCTAGAACAACATCCAGGGATCTGCAGGCCTCTCTTGCCTCGGCTAAGGTCAATGTTCATGACTCCACCATCAGAAAGACACTGGGCAAAAATGGAATTTATGGCAGAGTAGCAAGGCGGAAACCATTGCTCACTAAGAACATGAATGCTCGGCTCAAGTTTGTCAAAAAGCACTTGGATGATCCTCAAGAGTTCTGGAACAATGTTCTATGGACAGATGAGTCAAAAGTGGAACTTTCTGGCCGACATGGGCCCCATTATGTCTGACGAAAACCAAACACCGCATTTCACAATAAGAACCTCATACCATCGGTCAAGCATGGTGGTGGTAGTGTCATGGTTTGGGGATGCTTTGCTGCATCAGGACCTGGACGCTTTGCCATCATTGAAGGAACCATGAATTCTGCTCTGTATCAGAGAATTCTACAGGAGAATGTCAGGCCATCCATCCGTGAGCTGAAGCTGAAGCGCAGCTGGGTCATGCAGCAAGACAATGATTCGAAACACACAAGCAAGTCTACATCAGAATGGTTGAAGAACAAGAAATTTAAACCCCATTGAGATGTTGTGGCAGGACCTGAAACGAGCAGTTCATGATTGAAAACCCACAAATGTCACTGAGTTGAAGCAGTTCTGCATGGAGGTGTGGGCCAAAATTCCTCCATGACGCTGTGAGAGACTAATCAATAACTACAGGAAGCGTTTGGTTGCAGTTATTGCTGCTAAAGGTGGCGTAACCAGTTATTGAGTCTAGGGGGGTGATTACTTTTTCACACAGGGCATTGGGTGCATAACTTTCTTTAATAAATAAATTAAATATGTAATATAAAATTTTTGTGTTATTTGTTCACTCAGGGTCCCTTTTATCTAATATTAGGTTTTATTTGAAGATTTGATAACAGCCATCATCAGTTAAGACGAACAACATACAACTCTCTGCAGATAACACAAGAGACATCCATCATTATGATCCACTAGGTGTATGAGGTCTACTGCCATGCCAGTGTGCTGGGGGTCATGTATATCTGGGCACTGCTTATGCAGGTCTAGTAAGAGACAGATGCATAATAGTGGCACCAACATCACACTCTACCTCTATGAATTCCACTTCCATGACCAATGTCTAGTGTGGCATCTGCATGTTTGATGTGCATCTGTTTGTTGGATGGGAGGTGGGAAACTACATGCAGGGTAACATGAGGGGAAGTCTATATGTACCAAAAGTTTTGCTTTTGTGGCTGAGGGAAAAAAAGTTACAAGAAATAGATGTCTACAATTATTTATTCAGCATTTTTTTTGCAAAACTCCAAAAATGCTAATTCAAAAGTATTAATACCCTTTAATGGTATCATAGTATTGTCTACAAAGTGCTAGAAACTTCAATATGATAATGCAGAACCTAATTCTAGAAAAGTCTAGATAATGCTGGATTTTAGGTGAACATTCTTAGAGAGTATAAAAGGGTTTCAGTAGTTCGGGACAAACACCAATCACAAAATGTTTTAGTACAAATATTTATTGAGGAGAATGTGGAGTATGCAATTTTACAGACAAGTATGTTATATATACACATTCATTTGGCATCAAACCTAACCTGGTTTGAGGGCTCACTGCCTGGCTGACTGGACGAGGCTGAGACCCCCATAGACGAAAACGTAAAATAGTTTTTTTTTTTTTTTTAATTGGAGATGGGGAGGTGGTAGGTTACGATGAAATTGAAACACAAATGAGAGGTAAGCGAAGAGGGTATTTATAGTGCTAACAATCTTAATTAGCTAATGTGTAAATTGAATGATTCAATATGGTGACGTAAATTATGATTTCCATTACACGAGAGAAGATGTTAAAACTTCATGCTGATTTGAACTCGGCTCTCGCCAAGATAAGCACCAACTAAGACGTAGCTTTACAGTAAACTAATGTGATCCATATGTGTCTCCATCCATTTACGTTTCCTTCCATATGATGATGTAGATATCCTTCTGTCTGGTGTTAATGGCTGAAGTGTAATGCTGGCTCCAGGGATCAGCTTATTTTGCCTCCCTGGCGCATCAGCACACACAACGGCTGCGATGCTGGCTCCGGGGATCAACCAAAGTGCGGCCTCCCCAGCGCATCAGCATGACAACCGTCTGGATTGAGCTAAGTAGGGTACTTGAGCTAAGTGGGGTTTTCAAGTGGGCACCTTCCATCCTCAGTGTTTCGTCGACTAGCCCACGACACCTCAAGAGGGCTCGACGGTAATTCTGGCGTCCCAGCATCACCCCCCTCCGTCCCCCACTCAACTCAGCCCAGCTTACTTACCTGTACATCAGCGTTTCTTTCTTTCTATTGTGCTTGAGATCCCCAGACAGAATCTTTCCGTCTCAACCACAGCCAGTTGCTGCTCCTCTCTGCTGCTTCAGATAAGTTCTTCACTGTGCGACGCAACTCTTGGCCACTGAATCCGACGTCTCGGAGAAACCGGGTTGTAGAGTGTGCCACAAATCCTCGACAACCCACTTCCACTGGGTAAACCCGAACTCTCCATCCTCGCTGTTCCGCTTCAGTGGCTAGTTGAGCATACCGCAGTTTCTTCCTCTCATACGCCTCATCTACAGCATCCTCCCATGGCACTGTTAACTCTACCAGGTGAACAAGGCGTGCTGATCCAGACCACAAGACAATATCTGGTCGAAGGTTAGTGGCGGCAATCTCAGATGGAAAAATAAGCCGTTGACCAACATCTGCCAGCATTTTCCAGTCTCTAGCAGCTTCCAGTTGTCCTGGGCGAGGATTGGTTTTAACACCTTTTCTTGGTGGTTGCTCTCCTGGGCGGAGGAATGTTGTCTTTTGTGTGTAATGTTTTGATGGAACAGGTGACAACTTATTGGTCATGTTACGCTTGTCTTCCAATGCTAAGGCCAAACATCGCAGCACCTGGTCATGGCGCCAAGTAAACCGTCCTTGGCTAAGAGCCACCTTACATCCTGTCAAAATGTGCCTTAATGTTGCAGGTGATGAACACAAAGGACATGAGGGATCCTCTCCTACCCAGAGGTTTAGGTTCTGTGGTGATGGGAGAACATCATATGTTGACCTGATGAGGAAGCTGATCCTGCTCTGTTCCATTGACCATAGGTCTTGCCAGCCAATCTTGCGTTGTTCCACACTCTCCCATCTCATCCATTCTCCCTGCTTGGCCTGGGAAATGGCCTTTATACACCTCAGCTTCTCCTCCTGCTTTTGCACCTCGTTGACTACCAGCTTCCTCCTTTGAGCTGGGGCTGCCTTGTGCCATGTAGGAGGAGCTGAACTGAAACCAAGACCCCTTCTTCCATGCTGAACTTGCCCCATGATATCACCAATTCGAAGGGCAGCCTTTGCATCTTCCACAGCTTTCTTTGCCGCCCACTTTCTTCCAGTTTTCAACACAGGTGCTGCCTCCCTTACGCATTTATCGTGTGACTCTACTAATGTCATTTCCAGTCTGACCTTGGCGCACTTAAACTCCTCGGTTAGAGCAGAGACTGGTAGCTGCAGTATTCCTTTACCATAAAGTCCCACTCTGCTGAGGCATCGTGGAACTCCCAACCATTTCCTGATGTATGAACTGATTAAAGCTTCCAGCTTCTCTACTGTTGTCAAAGAAACCTCGTACACAGTCAGTGGCCACAGCAACCTCGGCAGTAGACCAAACTGAAAGCACCAGAATTTTAGTTTACCTGGTAGAGTGCAGCTGTCTATGCTCTTCAACCCTTCCACTGCTTGTTGTCTAACTTCTCCCACACGAACGGTGTCCTTTAGATCCCCGTCGTACCATCTCCCAAGACTCTTCACTGGCTTCTCAGATACTGTAGATACTGGTGTCTGGCCCTCCTCCCGAACTTTAGTTAGAAACTTCATTAGGCATAGGATGATTGCTGTCATTACCAATAAGTCAATATGGGAAAAAGTAAAGAGCTATCCGAAGACCTTAGGCAGAAAATGATTTATTCTCATAAAGCTGGAGAAGGATAAAAGAAGATTTCCAAGCATTTGCGTATCCCAATTTCAACTATTGTTTCTATTATCAAGAAGTACAAGACTCTTGGTACTGTCACAACGCTCCCTCAGTATGGAAGAAAGAAGGTTCTTTCACCAAGAACAAGCAGAAGAATTGTGAGGAAGGTTAATAACAATCCGAGATTGACTGCCAAAGATATTCAAAGTAAATTGGCTGCAAGTGGGACTAGGGTTTACATCATTTCAACCATAGGTCAAGTATTGCATGGTGAAGATCTCAATGGTCGCAGGCCAAGGAAAAAGCCACTCTTAGGAAAATGTCACAAGGACAATCGTTTTAAGTTTGCAAAACAGCATTTGAATGATGGATATGAGTTCTGGTCAAAGGTTTTGTGGAGTGATTAAACAAAAATCGAGCTATTTGATCATGCTTATATTCGTTAAGTTTGGAGAAATTCTGGGGCTGTTTTTCTTCTAATCGCACAGGAAATTTAGTTCCAATACATGGTAAAATGGATTCCATAGCATACCAAAAGATATTGGCCAGTCATCTGAAACCCTCCACTACAAAACTTGGTTTAAAGCGCAAATGGACATTCTAACACAACAACGATACAAAGCATGCATCAAAGTCTACTTCAGAATGGTTAAAGAAGATTAAAATCAAGGTTCTAGAATGGCCTAGTCAAAGTCCCGATCTAAATCTGATTGAGAATCTTTGGTATGAGTTGAAGAAGGCTGCACAAGAGAAGTCCTCGGAATTTAAATGAACTGGAACAATTTCACATTGAAGAATGGTCAACAATCACTAAAAGAATCATGCCAAAAGCTAATTGACAAATATTCTAATCATTTAAATGAGGTTATTATTGCTAAAGGTACCTGAACTAGCGATTAATTTTATTTTCACTGTCAGGGTATGAATACTTTTGAATTAACATTTTTGCTGAAATGAATAATTGTAGACATCTATTTCTTTTAACTTTGTTTCTGTCATCCACAAAAGCAAAACTTTTGGTACAAAAGATTTTTCCTATAATTATTTGTTTTCAAGAAATTCTAAAATTCCCATTGGGTATGAAAACTTTTGACTATATATATATATAATATTTGCAAAAAAGTTGCATCAGTTAGGGTTGATATTAAAACGACACAAGTAGGGAAATGCAATGTTAGGGTTTCTAACCCTAACTCTGTATTCCCTCCCACTCCCTTACAAGGCAACACAAACAGCCACAGACAGCCATCATCAGTTAAGACAAACAACATACAGCTCTCTGCAGATAACACAAGAGACATCCATCATCATGGTCCACTAGGTGTCTGAGACCTACTGCCATGCCAGTGTGTTGGGGGTCACGTAGATCTGGGCACTGCGGCAAATTGTGAGACACAGGTGCATGACAGAAATACAACCAATAGTGCTGTAATATGAATCTATGTCCTAGCATAACTTTCTGTTGTATGGAATTGCAGGTGTTCAATGGCATAATACAGTCTTTTGCAAGGGAGGAAGGGGTGATGGGCCGGCATTAGCATTCATAGTAACATGGATAGGGGGAATGGGAGCACTTTAAGAACAGGACACCCATGTGACAGATGTATGACACAATGATATTGTCACCTGCAAGAATGTGAGTGTATGAAGTACACTGTTATGAAACTGTGTTTACATGGGCGAGCGGAATGTACTGTGTCATGTCAGTTTGAGAGTTTTTCAGTGTCATTCTGGATGAGCAACAGAATACAGTTTAATTATTATTATTTATTTATTCGCAGACGCCCTTATCCAGGGCGACTTACAATTGTTACAAGATATCACATTATTTTTACATACAATTACCCATTTATACAGTTGGGTTTTTACTGGAGCAATCTAGGTAAAGTACCTTGCAGTGTCCCCCACCTGGGATTGAACCCACGACCCTCCGGTCAAGAGTCCAGAGCCCTAACTACTAATCCACACTGCTGCCTTAATGGGAGGGATGGCCTCACCGCCATGGGTTGTATACGTTGTGCTGTAATACAAGTATGTTCTGTATTCTCCAGTGTTTTAGGACTATGTTGGCAGATAACATGCGTTCTGTAAATATCCATCCTTATTATTATTATTATTATTATTATTATTATTATTATTATTATTATTATTAATAATAATTTATGTATTTATTAGCAGACACCCTTATCCAGTGCGACTTACAAATTGTTACAAAGTATCACATTACAAAATATCACGTTACAGAATATCACATTACAGATAACAGCAGTTATAAGGTACAGTAAAATCAGTAGAACATAAGATCAAATTCAAATAAGAGTGAAATAAATAATACAGTAAGTAATTACATTTAACCCTTTGAGTAGTGAGTTCTAAAATAATAAACAATGGGGTGGAACAACCACAACAACACATCCAGAGAGAGAGAGAGAGATGAATAAATCATATCCGGGTAAACGGGTGGTGGGGGCAGAGGGAGTGAGAGTGTCAATAATGCTTCAGCATATGATACTTCCTGAAGCATGGAGCAATGCACAGAGCTGTGTTGCGCACTATGCACATAAATCATGTGTCTTTCCTGTGCCCGGGCCTACGAGTGGTGTGGTTACAGACGTGACACCTGCGCCGTGTACGACTGTCCTTTGCCCTTTGGGGTACGGGATTTGGAAAATGTCAGTCGGTGAGCCTTGTGGGGTTGTCTGAGCTTGGGCGTCCTCCACTGGATGACTTCCGCAGTGTGTGGTATTTTTCTACCAGATGCGAGATAAGGTTGTGCCTGAACTTGATGAAAGCACAGCTCAACACAGCCATGTCAAGCAAGTGGAAGAATAACTTTTTGTACCACTTGAGAGACTTCCTTGCACAATAGACAAAACTAATTTGCATGTCCGATTTGTCCACCGAGCCTATTTCCTGGTTGTACTCCAACACACACTCTGGTTTCACCTTGTTATCCCCAGTGGCATGATCGACTTTGTCGGTCACTTTCATCACAGGCCTATGCACAGAGGTGAGGATATGCACGTCTCTTTTGTCACGCCACTTCGCAGCCAGCAACTTGTCTGTGTGTAAAAACTGGACTTTTCCTAATTTTGTTTTGAACTGCAGCATTATTTTTCTGTTGGATCGCACAGTGCCACACGCACCTGTGTCTTGGCTGTGCAGACACTCAAATAGGGCTGGGCTGTTATACCAATTATTTGTGTAGATGATGTAGCCTTTGCCCAGGTAAGGCTTCATGAAACTAAAGACAACAGAGCCAGACACACCAAGATATGTGTCATGAAGAATATCAGTAGTGTCACCAGTATAAACAATAAAATTCAAAATGTACCCGGTCTTCACATCGCAGATGATGAACAATTTGATGCTGAAACGAAGGGAATGTAGTGCTTGAATGAGAGTCTTCCCTTCCACAGCATAAGCGACTCATCAATGCACACATCTTGGAAAGGGTAGAAAACTCGAGTAAACTTTTCTTGCAGGGCAGTTACAATTTTTCTGATTTTGTTCAGGGGGTCTACAATCCACGCTGTGTTGTTATCAGAGAAATGAAGAGCCCTTAGAAGCAGAAGGAAGTGATCGAGAGAGAAAAGGGTAGAGAAGAAAGGAGTTGCCACAACAGCATCAGTGGACCAGTACTCTTTCAGGGATTTTTTTTCGGGTCAAGCCCATGAGCAGAACGGTAGCCAGAAAGATGTACATTTCAGACACTGGTGTGTCCACCCACTTACGGAGCTTTGACTTGACACTCAGTTGAGTCTTTTTTATCAGTTTCCTGGCAAACTTATTCGTCTCGTCTGTAATATACGACACTGTCTCTTCATCAAAGAACAATTTGAAGCAATCCGCCTTGCTTGGGTCAGCAGGCAGAGAATAATCTTTGTTCAGGCCAGACTGTGACTAATCAAACCTGAACTTCTTCGGAGTGAAGTCCCCAGGATTCCAGGTTCCCTGAGCTTCACGCCGTCTCTTCGCTGGACGCCTGTCACTTGATGTTGATGGTAAATCATTTTCACTTTATCTTTTCACTGACACACTCACTGACATCCGATTCAGTGGAATAATTGTATGTGTTTGAATTTATATCAGAATCTGAATTCAGTATTATTTCTAATATTTCTTTCTCACTGAGCAATTTTTGACAGTTTATAGACATTTTTGACAATTTTTGTGACTAGGTTTATTATATGTAATTCAGTCAACATCTGGCAGAGGGCACAAGAGACCAATAAAAGGTATTACAGAAACCTACTGTTAGAATATTATGTGATCAGGGGTTTTGTAGGCTCAGTAATTCAAGTTTAAAGTTGTAGAACGTACCGGTACGTTCATACTCCCTGGGGAGCAGAGGGCAGTGAATGTACCGGTACGTTCGTACTGCTCAAAGGGTTAAGAGCAGTTAACTCATAGTAAATATATTTGCTTATACAAGTAAAGTCCATTAAGAGCACATAGTAAGTACAATAAGTGGATGAGAACAATTTCAAATAAGAGCAATTACAAAAAATGTTAATACAGTTACTTATAAAAGTAAAATCAAGTACCAGATACAGTAAATAGTTAAAATTAAGAGCAGTATTAGAATACGGCAAGGTATGTAGCAGTTCAGTACAAGTACAAGCTGATGCAAGTATTGGTACAACTGGGTGCCATATAGTCCAGTATAGTCCTGAGTTTTGATGTTTACAGATGCTGTCTGAACAGGTGTGTCTTGAGGAGGTGCCCAAAGGTGGTCAGGGACTCAGAAGTCCTGATATCCGTGGTTAGGTCATTCCACTACTGAGGGGCAAGGGTGGAGAAAGAGCGGGCTCTGGAAGCGGAGGTGGGGTACAGCTAATCTGCTGGTGGTGGAGAAGTAGAGGGGGTAAGAGGGAGAAATGATAGTCTGGAGATAGGAGGGAGCAGAAAGGTCAAGACAGCAATAGGCGAATACAAGAGTTTTTAATTGGATGCGAGCAGCGATAGGGAGCCAGTGCAGAGAGCGGAGCAGCGGTGTATTGTGGGAGAAATGAGCAAGGGAAAAGACAAGCTGAGCAGCAGAGTTTTGGATGAACTGGAGCGGACGGATAGCAGAGGCAGAGAGGCCGTCCAGGAGGGTTGCAGTAGTTAAGATGGGACAGTACCAGGGCCCGAACTAGGAGATTAGTGGAGTAGTCGGTGAGGAAGGGACAAATTCTGCATATGTTGCTGAGGAAGAAGCGACAGGAGCATGCCAGAGTAGAGATGTGCTGAGAGTAGGACAGGGAGGTGTCGAGGGTGACACCGAGGTTCTTGGTGGATGAGGAGAGAGAGGGGTGGCGGATTCAAGAGGAATAGATATAGAGAGGTCAGCAGTGGAAGAGGTAGAGGGGGGAAGAAAAGGAGGTCTGATTTGGAGAGGTTGAGTTTGAGATGATGCACGTGCATCCAGAAGGAGATGGACGAGAGGCAGGTAGAGATACGGGAGGAAATGTCGGAGTCAGAGGGGGGGGAAGGAGAGGAAGATCTGGGCATTGTCAGCATAGAGATGATATGAGAAACCATGGGAGGAGACAAGGGGATCCAGGGAGCGGGTGTAGAGCGAAAACAGAAGGGGTCCCAGGACTGAGCCTTGGGGGACACCTGTTGAAAGAGAGCAAGAGACAGAGGGTTAGCCACACGAGGACACTTGGTACATGCGATTGGAGAGGTAGGAGGAGAACTAGGCAAGAGCAGTGCTGGAGAGTCCCAGGTCAACGAGGGAGGACAAGAGAATAGTGGTTGACTGTGTCAAAGGCAGCAGAGAGGTCAAGTATAATTAGGACAGAGGAAAGAGAGGTGGCAGGGCACAGAGTAGAGAGTTAGTGATGGGGAGAAGAGCAGTTTCAGTGGAGTGTTCCAGGCGAAAACCAGATTAGAGGGGGTCGAGCAGAGAGTGTATTGACAGGAAAGCAGAAAGCTGGCGATGTACCGCTCGTTCGAGGGTTTTAGAGAGGAACGGGAGAAGGGAGACAGGACAGTAGTTCTGTCCTGTAGAGCAGAGGCAGCAGCCTGGAAGAGGTGAGTGGGGAGGGGTCCAGAGCACATGTGGTGGGTTTATGTCTCTGAAGCAGTGAGCAAAGATCGGAGTCCGAGAGGGGCGAGAAGGAGGAGAAGGAGGGTAGATTAGTAGGGGTTGCAGAGAGTGATGGGGAGTGAGTGAGTAGAGGACAGGGGTTGGGTGGTTAAGCAGGTGAAGTATTGAAGGCAAAGTCATCAGCCGAGATAGAGGAAGGTGGAAGAGGGGGGAGGGCTAAGGAGGGAGAAGAAGGTAGAGAAAAGTTCACAGGGATTTTCAGTAGAAGACTGAATGATAGAATGGAAGTAGGAGCCTTTGGCAGAGGTGAGAGAAGAGAAAGAAGAGAGGAGCAAGCGATAGAGATCCAAGGCAGCAGGGAGATTGGTTTTCTTCCATTTCTTTTCAGCAGAGCGCTGTTCGGTATGAGCCGAGCGGAGCACGGAGGAGAGCCAGGGCTGGGGCGGGGAGAAATTGGCAGGTCAAGGGGTAAGGGGGCATAGGGAGTGAGGGAGAAGCAGGTGGAGGTAGCCAAGTCTACAGAGAGTTGGGAGAAGGAGTCAGTAGAGGGGAGGTGCAAGAGGGCAGCAGAGGAAAAGACAGAGTGGGAGAGAGAATGGAGGTTTCGACAAAAGGTGACAGAGAGGGTTGACAGATCAAAAAGGGATGGGAGCGACAGAAAGAAGGAGATAATGTAGTGATCAGAGATATCGAGAGGAGTGACAGAGGATGGGGGGAAAGCAGTCCCTGGTGAAGATGAGGCCCAGTTGACGGCCCGTTCTGTGAGTTGGGGGACAAGGAGAGACAGAAGACAAAGGAGTGAAGAAGGGGAAGAAATCCAGGTTGTTGGAGAGGTGGATGTTGAAGTCACCTAATAGAACAGGGGTGGAAGAGGAGGAAGTCAAGCTCACCAAGAAAGTGAGTAAGGGGTCCAGGAGGGCAGTAGAGAACAGTGCGGAGGAGGTGACAAGGGGAGGAGATTTCAACAGCTCATAGGTGCTACAAGAGAGAGAGGAGAGAGGAGGGGGGACAGAAAAGAGCAGGGTGGGAGAGAGCAGAAGTCCTGTTCCCCACCACGTCCACATGGGCAAGGAGAATGGGACAGGACATAGCCTTCCCCGACAACCTCGGCAGCCTCCCACTAGGTCTCTATGGAGCATTTAGAGGTCATACACCTGGTGGACCATGATGATGGATGTCTTGTGTTATCTGTAGAGAGTTGTAACTCTAACTGATACATTAATGACGTTTTTTGCAAAGTATATATTGTGACCAAGATGGCCTTTTTTCAGGTTCGTGCCCCTATAAAAACTTGACCCAGAAACTGAAACTTGATTTTTCAGCACTTTATTTGTGCACTTTTATTTTAAACAACAAAATAATCAAAAACAAACAAAACAAAATAGACACCTAGCTCTTCCGAGTAGTTACTATACATTTATGCAGGTTCCCTGGCTAACATGCAGGTCAGCTAAGCGGTTTAATGGCATAAACTACAAAAACACACAGTACCTTATTTTTCTTTATTCGGCTGTTTCTCCTTCAGCCGTGCTGCACAGGACTGTTCCTCCATTAGTCTGTATTCAGCAGCCCAGAATGAACTCTCTGGGGTTTATATGCCCCAGAGAAACAGGTATAGGCAGCTGGCTCTAATTTAATACTAATGAGACCAACTGCCAAAACAATAAAATAATTAGCAATTATTAATCAAACAATTAATTAACACAAATTAAACACTTTAGGCTGGCAGGGAGGCTTTTAACCCTGTCCCTGCCACAAAATACGCATATTTGCACTTGCAGGGCCCCTGCCCTGCCACAGTATATACAGTGCTACCCCATTATAATGCAGATCTCGGGGTCCATAATTGGAGACCACATTATTTGTGTTTCGCCTTATAACGAATATTGGCATTTTTTGTTCCTGAAATGATTTTAAATGGCCAAATTAATATTGTAGTGTACCATTGAAAATGAAGGAAGGAGACACACACAATTTGCAGGTACTCGAATCCACAATTTATTGAGACTATTATTCCTGACCCCTGTCAGCCTGGGCCACACCAAAAACAACAAACAGTCTTGCACATTCACACAGCAGCTTGTCTGACTCAGCTGTGAGCTCTGTCTGCGTTGATGTGGGCTTTCCTGTCCCTGCCTACCCGGACGTCAATCAATCCCGGCTGAGGCAAGCTTACCGTTTCCCTACTTACACACACACACACACACACACACACACACACACACACACACCAGTCGTGTAACAGTATAGAAATAAATATTTAATAAATAATAAATATTTAAACAGAAAACACTGCTCACAGAGCAAAAATAAATATTTTTAATAAAACAAATCACAAACAAAAAACAACTGAACAGTACTGGTCGGGCTGGGCAAACACTTTCACTGATCCTGTATTACTATTTCTCTCTCCTCGCTCTCGTTCCTCCTCTGAACACCCACCACCCTAAGTGCAGAGAGCTGCAGGCTTTTATTTACTGTGGCCAAGGGGTTAACTGTCAATTATCTCATTACCCCTCGGCCACAATCTGCACAAGGTTTTTAATTATTCCTGGCAGAGGACGAGTACCCAACCTCGCCTCTGCCAGAACACATTTTTAACAAAAACAAAACAATAACAAACGGCGCTTCGTCCTCATATCTACAAAATCATAACACGAACAAATACAACAATAATAATAAATACCACAAAACAAATACAAAACCCTGAAGGATGGCACTTCGCTCGTCTTATATATTAAATACATAAATCATAAAACAAATACAAAATAACACAAATGAGACACAGGGGCGGAGGGGAAGACCCGTTCTAAAAATAAATAACAAATAACTGTACAGGGCTCCTCGCCCTGTTACAATACAGTATAATATAAACTGATATTCCACCAGTTTAAAGTTTACACCACTCTTATTTAAATTGTATATTTTTTATAATAAATGTTGTAAACTGTAAATAAATAACACAGAATCCAAGGACGTTTATACACACTTGTATTGTTTCGTACTTGTTTTGTAACATTAACGGACAGTTTGTTTTTACTTTTACAAAAAAAATACAGTGCAAGCACGGGAGCTTTATAAGTACTATACAGTATGTCCCAGTTTCAACTTAAATGGGTTTAAATACGGTAATGTAAAACAACAACAAAACCCAATGTTTGTGAGTCAAATTGCATTTTGGGGGAAATGGGAGCCACTTTTAAATTGAGGAGACATCGCCTCCCTTGCCTCCTCTAAGGAGCCTCCACTGGTTTTACAAAAAACAGCAGTGTGGAGTAGTGGTTAGGGCTCTGGACTCTTGACCGGAGGGTTGTGGGTTCAATCCCCAGTGGGGGACACTGCTGTTATACCCTTGAGCAAGGTACTTTACCTAGATTGCTCCAGTAAAAACCCAACTGTATAAATGGGTAATTGTATGTAAAAATAATGTGATATCTGTATAATGTGAAATCTTGTAACAACTGTAAGTCGCCCTGGATAAGGGCGTCTGCTAAGAAATAAATAATAATAATAATAAGTTCTAAGGGAGTTGCATCTGGAATGTGTAAGTCTAGCCCCTGTTGTTGTGGCATCCATATCAGAATAACTACAGGTATTTAAGGTGAAGTCACTCTCTGCTGTGTAATATGAATGGAAGCTTGTAATGGTAGGCTGTTAGCTGTAATAACTGTGAGCAGGACACACTTTTCTAGAGAGCAAGAGTGCATTTTTATCATACTGGTTTGCTTTGATGTGAAATGCATAAGCAGTGGGAACAGTGATAGGGAACAGATCAATTCCTAATCTGCTGTGCCTAATGTACTGCATGTACATTTTAGCAAACACATTTTGCCCATTTGCCACAAAAAAATGTGCACTTAGGTACTTGTTACTTCAAGGTTCCTCAGATAGGTTGCTGTTTTACTGTCAGTTGGTTAGAAAGGCATATATATTGTCTTACCCTAATGACACTAATTCTGTCCTGGTTATATTTAGGAATGAGACTACAGACATCAGCAAACATAATATATTGGGCTTGATTCTAAAAGCTCTGTACTACAAATCAACATTAACACAGTTGAGTTAGGAGGAACTAGAGAGAGAGATCAGTCACACAGTAAGGTGAAACAATTGCTTTCCGGCTGGCTGAATTCCAGCCCATATTTGTTTTTATTTGTCTGTGTTTTTTATTTGTTTTGGCCAGCGTGCCTTTTGTTTTGTGTTTAGTGTTTTGTTTGATTTAATAAAGAAAGAGCGCATTCACGACTTACCCCGCAGTACTTTGTGTGCCGGTGTATTTCCTGGTCTGATGTCACCCACCAAGCCATCCTGTCACAGGCACGTTACTGGAAAAAAATTGACTTATTACTTTTTACTTGTTTCTTCAGAAAAAAAAAATAGAATGTCCTTATTACTTAATAAAAAAAGTAGCACATTATACTCATTACATGTTACTTGTTACATTTCTTTCTCTTGTCGTCCTAGGAAATTGTTTTAACTAGTTAACTATACTTCTGCTAATTAATTTATTAAATATGTCAATCAGGTTTTAACATTTGTTGTTGTATATCAAACAGCTCTTAATAATTTATTGGATATTGCAGATAGTAAATTGTAATCATTACAATACATGCGACTTTGCGGAAGTATAACTATGCATATCTTTTTTGGGGTGCATATCAGGATTGGGTCAACCCCATCGCCTTGAGGAACGTTCATTGACATTTTTAGAAAGCCTAAATCTTATTGTGCAGACAATTTACTTTACCTAAAGCCAACCTGAATAAGAACAAATACCAGAACAAGATCTGACCACCCCTTCGTGTCAAAGTGAGACTTTTCCAGGGTAGCCCCAAATGTGTCAAACTATACTTTGGAAATAAAAATTTAAAAAGTAATAAATAAATAAATAGACGCATTGAAGACATACCAGGTATGCTTTTAAACAAATCCTCAAACCATCAGATTTATTTATTTATATATCTCAGAAGTACTAAAGTGGGCTAAGTTAAATACTCAATATTACAACAAACATAATATCAAAACATTCCAAAATCATAAACATGCACTAAAAAAGGAATAGGTACAGCAAGTAGCGCATATGCATCGAAATACTGAATACTGTATTGTTAAACTGAAGACGGTCCCTGAAGAGAAATGAAAGCTAACTTACTTTAAGGAATGTATTGTATTTATTATATGTTCATCCACAACCTTAAACACTCAATTAAAAATCATACTTAAAACTAAAAACAACTGTGTGCAATTCTACTCAAATATCATGTTTATATTAGGTGGATGGTTTGGCCATTTTATTGAACAGCATATGTCTGCAACGTATTTATTACCACATTAACACAATGCTGAAGTTGGCTTCTTATTTGTCCGGCTTCTTATTCGGCCAGCTTCTTATTTGCATCCCAGCTTCTTATTCACATTCCAGTTTCTTTTTCGCCAATATGCAGAAATGTAACTAAAATTGGAAAAGTAAATGGGCCCTGGGGTATTTTAGGGGATACATCGCCTTGGGCTGCTCATTTCAAAGTTAATAAAAAACGCAGGGGGAACCCCTCTATGTCACCCATAAGTATTTATCAGGGCTCAAAAACGGAATTTGGTACAAGAACAGCGGGTAAACGAGGCACACATAGCAATATTGACATTGCATTTAGTGCAACATTTCAAAGTAGGTATCCGGAAGTGGAGACCCTGTGCGTGATCCATACAGATGGATCACGCACAGGGTCTCCACTTCCGGATAACTTTGAAATGAGCAGCCCCGACAGGTAAGTAAACAGCTTCTTCTTCAGTAACCTAAGCTCCTTTTGATGTGATACAACAAGGACTATTTAGATTTATATACAAAACATTTAAAACAGTTTGACTGAATGTATGCTTTGAAGAACTAAAATTTCATGCATATGAAAAATACTAGTTCAATTGATGCATAGATATATAATATCTATCTACAAAATACACATGTGTATCTATTACACTAAGTAATGTATGTAACATAATGTTTTATATACATTGGGGGTTATTTTCAAAGAATACACAAAAGATCTGATTTCGACCGGTGTAGTTATTTTCAGGTATGCGATAAAAAGTGGTATGCAGCGCACTGCACTTGCTCGTGCATGCCTAAACAATTTCCTCTAAGAAAGCTGGGGAGCGCCCATTTAAATATGGCATGTTATGCACGAAAGCACGAAACTTAAAAATTGGTTATTAGATAACAAAGGAAAGCCAATTCCATGTTAGACAGAGAAGAGAAGGTTTACTTACCTGTCGGGATCTCTGTTTTGCCTTTATTAAGCGCTGTAAGCAAGCCAGTTAACCTTGTTGTAATATCTTTTCTTGAATGCTTGTAGCCAGAACACGGTACCCAAGAAAGGAGACCAGGACACCAGGCAATTTGTTTAATTTAGAGTCCGTCCAATGTTAAATTTCCCACCAGTGACATGGCTCTTTAACTCTTTTTACTCATGCACTGTGAGAGACAGCCCTGCTGAGGAGGAGATTCTGAGCTTTAAAACAAGGTCCTATTTGCGTATTTCTGGTAGATGACCACATTAGGAGATAACCTTGAATGTGAGTGTTTTGGAATGTTGCTGCTGCACTGAAAGACAGACCTACTCAGTGCAGTAAACAAACATTTTCACATAACATCTTTACAAAATAAGAGAAATGGCGATATCGAAGGCACAAGGACCTATTTTCCGATAAATATATATTCGTTTTTCATGTTTGTTGATCTGTGACAGAAATACAATGATTCCCTCCCAACCTGTGAGGGCGCTAAGCAGCGAGAACAGAGTTCTTTGGACGGGCTGGTCTGGCAGATCTTTCCCAGGGTCGGGAAGTCGGCCAGTCTGGATGAAGGCGAGACTCAGTTGCAAGAACACATTGACCTGGAAGGGAAACGACGTGGCAGCCGCAGATTGGAGAGGCGGTTGAACTCGTTTACCAAGGGGTCATGTGTGACGGCATAAAAGGGGGCACAGAATCGCAATCTGTTCCTTCGCTTTGGTTTAAATGTGAGTAGAAACAAGAAGGACAGTGAAAATAAATATGGAAATTGAAATTGTGAGTGTTGTGTTTTGTTTGTTTGTAATTGTATTGTCTTGTCTTGTACATTGCTAGATGGCTAAACACGTTTCCAGAGCTGTCGCCGAGGGCTTCACTTCACCACTGTCACTAAATAAACTTGTATGACCGTGTTAGTATATTGTGGGACATATATTTCTGTTTATAATTGAGGACTGCAACCCTGTTGTTATATACCCTGGAGCCAGCATTACACTTCAGCCATTAACACCAGACAGAAGGATATTGACATCATCATATGGAAGGAAGCGTAAATGGATGGAGACACAGATGGATCACATTAGTTTACTGTAAAGCTACATCTTAGTTGGTGCTTATCTTGGCAAGAGCCGAGTTCAAAATCAACATGAAGTTTTAAGATCTACTCTCGTGTAATGGAAATCATGTGCAATACAAGTTGTGTATTGCCAGGGATTTATTACTTGGTCACCAGACCTGGATATAAATAAAAACTGTTTCCAAACTGGATTATAAATCTTTGTGTTTTTCATTACTGCACTGCATCACCCCTTCACCTGCATCTACTCAGCCACTTTGCCACAGGATCACATGCAGAAGACCAAAGCTGTTTAGGGTTATGTTGCCATGGTTGCCACTATACTGGCTTGAATACCAGCGATGGTAGACAGGACCACGAAAATACCCACAGGTAAACAGTCCTGCTGACGTACTCACAGGTGCTCTCAAATAATAATAATAACAAAAGACGAAATCAAAAAGAGAAGATAAAACACAGTAATCAAAACTACAAAGAAAAGGTGCTGTACGCGGCAGCGTTAACCCGACTGTCTCTACCCGCATGGCCAGGGTCCCCGTCCTACACTTCTCGGCTCCCTCAGCCTGCTTTTTATGTACTTTATGGGGTCTGCCCAAAGTTTCCCTGCTACAAATATTTTTTTTCTAGTTTCTGCTCTTTGGGGGTTCTTTTCGTTTTTTTTTCTTTTACCAGCCATGCTCGGTCCTGGAGCAGAGCTCCCGCAGGCTCGTTGTGTCATCTTATAGGGGCAGACCTGAGGGAACAACAGAAACGTTATTTATAGGGCCGGCAAGCCCACCAATAACCGCCTCTCAGCCACTCAGAGAGAGGGAAAGCCCACACACCCCCTCTCCCACCTCTCTGTGTCACTGCCATGACTGACTGGCGGATACTGCAAGGCTGCTGCCCTCTTCCTGCAGCACTATAAACACACCAGAAGTCAGCACAGATCTCCCCCTGTTACAATGGCAATAATTCCTTTATTTATTATCACATTTTTCCATGTTCCCGACATGCTGAAGTTTCATTGTACACTATCAGATTTGAGTTGGCCATGCTAAAATATATTTTACAAACAATAAATAATGTGGTTTTTGTTATCTGTATTGAACAGGGTGAGTTGCAGACTATTTCACTTTTTTACAAAAGCCTAGTGTGTGCACATTCATTTCATGTATGACATGTACCTGTAACCTTTATAGTTAAAGAGTTATAGCCACAAATCTAACAGTAAAAAACAGGCGAAAATAGCTTGGACCCTAAAAAGTAAACTGACTCAAGCAGGACTAACAACATCACATCTCGTCTCATTACCTGTGTCATCACTAATGGCTTGCACTTCCTCTTAAATCGGATATAACAAACCTGATTGATTAGCAATCATGTCTCGGTACAGCTGCATAGAAGAGTTTCACACACACAGGATTGGGTGTTCGCAGTGGAGAACGAGAGACAGAGAGAGAGATATAAAATATAACAATTGCTACTCGTGCAGGAGGACCCGCACAATACTTGTTTGGGTTCGTCCACTGTTTGTATGTCTATTTAGTATGGCCAGTGTGCCATTTTGTTTGCTCAGTGTTTTGTTTTCTGTTTAAACCTTTTTATTTTGCAATAAACCGGCGCACCAGCGCATTCACTCTCCATTCTATGTCCTATCCTTCCTGGTCTGATGTCACCACAAAGCCAGCCTGTTCACAACCCAACTCTGATAATTCCTTTTTAATCATGAAGTAATATTGTAATGTTTATGGGTCAGGCACTACCCACAGACATACTTCGAAGCAAAAAGGAGGCAGAAGCCGTATTCGCGCCCCCTCAAAGCACCTCACCCCAGGTACTTTTACAGGACATGGCAATACAACAATTGGAGCAAAGGCTTGGATCTCTCGAACAGAGCTAATACAGGCCTGTAACACTTGCCAGCTTCATTCCAACTGAAGCCGGTTCTAACCCGTACTCCAGTTTAAATCCTGACCTCATTCCATCCCCTTTGACTGACACCACAGGTACAGCAGCCTCTAACATGTTAGTCCTAATCCAACCCACGTGTGCTGTAACCCTGATGGAATCCCAAAGAAACACAAAAAAACAAAGCAAACCATTGGAATTTAATTTAACTAATGAGCACCCATAGCCGATCTTATATAGTTCAGCGACCAGTACAGAAAACTACTTCTAATTCTATAGGGCCCAGCGCCCCCACAGACACACTACAGTATAGTTACTGTATATTTAGTGTTTAATATGTGGTCTTGAGCAAAAGCATCTATCTCTTTATTTTAGGGCATTTTTTGGTTATTAACTGTGTTTTCATTTTGTTATTGTCACCCTAGTAAACTCTTGCTTACTACAACTCAGAGGGAAGGAGCCATGGGATGAATAGGAGTGAAATGTTTGGTCAGAATAAGTTACAGGCTTTGCACTCTTCAACAACATCTGAGCTGTTGATTTGTAGTCCTCCGAATAAGCTGGCTGCTTTTTGTTATAGAAAAGGGCCTATTTTAAAGTAGGCATGTTAACTAGCCCGTTCATTATATCATACAATCTGTGTTATAGTTTTTTTTTTCCTGATGTGGCAGCAGGATAGAGCTGTAAATGTTTTTAATGAAAAGAACAAGCACACTGACCTTTAAACAGAAACATTACATGCTGTTGGGATGAAAAACATTTTATTACTGAGTCAGTTCAGTCTCAAATTGACAATGCTAGTTTGGACAGCTCTATCAGTCTCTACATGCAATCCATCCAGAGCGTAAGAAGAAAACCAAAACTGACAACTTTAAAAGACTAATTTACAAACGATTGCAGAAATGCACAGGATGTGTTCTCTCTCATTGTAGTAGGATGAAACTATTGAAATAACAGTGTCAACAGCATCAGCATCAGATTCCCCAGTATGGTAAAATGCTCTAATACAATCCAGCTCTGTCTAATCCAGTTGGTGTATAGGTGTATCAAAATTATACATGAAAGTGTTATCACAAAAACTTGTTTTTGTCACTTCACCAAATGGAGGCATCTGAAAAAAATGCGGGAAAAAGCTGGATACAAATCTACACTAACATCAATATAGTTTAATCTGTTCTAACATAGTTGAGGAATTCTTTAATTATTTTTCTTTTGTATATAATAGGTATGTGTTTTAATAACTCTCCTCTGTTGCCCCTGTAAATGAGATTTCTTGAATTTTCGAATAGGTTCAAAACATGAGACACATTGACAGCTGATCTCAAATAAACTGACGCTAATAGTTTTATTAATATGTGGTTTACATATTTCAATAGAATAATGTTGACATTTATGGTATAACTCAATCAGCTGTGTCCAACCCACATAAAATCTGCAGGAACACCAAGACTGTTCCCTATCAGTAAGCAGAAAGTAAATCAAACAGAACAGCCCTTTGAAGATTGGGGTCTCTGTACAATATCCTCAGAGACACTGATTTAAGCAACATGTCAAGACATGCGAAAACCTGAAAGTGCAAATATTTTCTTACACGAATCATCACACTGTTTGGCCTAATACAGTGATTACGCAAAATCCTTAACCATAGTACCTCTCTCTCTCTCTCTCTCTCTCTCTCTCTCTCTCTCTCTCTCTCTCTCTCTCTCTCTCTCTCTCTCTCTCTCTCCAGTGCCTTGCATAAGTATTCACTTTTCTACATTTTGTAGTGTTACAACCTGGAATTTTTACCATTTGATTTACACAACATACTTAACACTTTGAATGTGCGAAATACTTTTTATTGTGACACAAGTTAATTAAACAAAAAAAAAGACATTTGTTGGTTGCATAAGTATTCACCCCCCTGAGTCAATACTTGGTAGAAGCACCTTTGGCAGCAATTACAGCTGTGAGTCTTTTTGGGTCAGTATCTACCAGCTTTGCACATCTGGATCCTGCAATTTTTGCCCATTCTTCTTGGCAAAATTGCTCAAGCTCTGTCAAGTTGGATGGGGACCGTTGGTGAACAGCAATTTTCAAGTCTTGCCACATATTCTCAATTGGATTGAGGTCTGGGCTTTGACTGGGCCATTCTAAGACATTCAGGTTCTTGTTTTTAAACCACCCCAGTGTAGCTTTGGCTGTGTGTTTAGGGTCATTGTCCTGCTGGAAGGTGAACCTCCGCCCCAGTCCCAGGTCTCTTGCAGACTGAAACAGGTTTTCCTCTAGAATTTTCCTGTATTTGGCTCCATCCATCTTGCCCTCAATCCTGACCAGTTTCCCAGTCCCTGCCGATGAAAAGCATCCCCATAACATGATGCTGCCACCACCATGCTTCACACATAGCGTTTTGCGCTAAGGCCAAAAAGTTCAATTTTGGTCTCATCAGACCAGAGAACCTTTTTCCACATGTTTGCTGTGTCTCCCACATGCCTTTTGGCATAATCCAAACTGGATTTTTCTCGCCTCTCTTCCATAAAGCCCAGCTTTGTGGAGCGTCCGGGTTATAGTTGTCCCATGGATGGTTTCTCCCATCTCAGCTGTGGATCTCTCCAGCTCCTTCAGAGTTACCATTGGCCTCTTGGTTGCTTCTCTGACTAATGCCCTCCTTACCTGGTCACTGAGTTTTGGTGGACGGCCTTCTCTAGGCAGAGTCGCGGTTGTGCCATATTCTTTCCATTTTTAATAATGGATTTAACGGTGCTCCGGGGGATGTTCAAAGTTTGGGATATTTTTTTATAACCCAACCCTGATTGGTGCTTCTCCAGAACTTTATCCCAGACTTGTTTTGATAGCTCCTTGGTCTTCATGATGCTGTTTGTTTAGATATGCTCTCTAACAAACTCTGGGGCCTTCCAGAAACAGGTGTATTTAATCTGAGATCATGTGACACTTTAATTGCACACACGTGGACTCCATTCAACTAATTATGTGACTTCTGAAGGCAATTGGTTGCACCAGAGCTTATTTAGGGGTGTCACAGCAAAGGGGATGAATACTTATGCAATCAAGACTTTTCAGTTTTTTATTTGTAAATAATTCTGAAAAATCTGTAGATTTTTTTCCCCACTTCGACATTATGGACTATTTTGTGTAGATGAGTGACAAAAAATCCTAATTAAATCCATTTTAATTCCAGGTTGTAACACCACAAAATGTGGAAAAGTCCAAGGGGTGTGAATACTTATGCAAGGCACTATATATATATATACGGTATAGTAATTTTTGTTCCTGATGCTGCTGCAGACATACTGTAATTCATTTTATAAAAAATACTAAATAACATAAGAAAAAAGGTAAACATCAGTGATACACTACAAGATTTTACAGCACAATTTTATAGCACATCTGTAGGTTGTCTTATGGTATATAATATGACTAGAGTTGTAGTGTTTCTAAGGATTATTCCAACCACAACCATTTAATAAACTCCCTAAAAAAAACCTTACTATCCAGTACTGTTATGTTACTTACCTTACGTGACCTGAAGGGTTATCTTTGCAGACATTCTCCTGACTGGATCAAGAGCCATCCTGCTGACCTAGGTCAAAGCTTATCTTTCCTTCCTGGTGGTTTTAAGATGTTTTTAACATCTTAAATATGCTTAAATAGTTATTTTGTATTTTGAACCCGTGGGTGTCTCAACTCTGAATGACAGTAATAACTGAGTAGGACTATGTAAAGGTTTGCATCAGCAGTAGTGGAATTGAAATAGAGCCTTGTTAACTTAGTTTACCTGAAGGGTTCAGTCCATATTAGTTGTTGTAAAAGTTTTTCTTAAAAATAAGTTGTTTTTCAATGTAATGGATCAGATGCCTGTTTCCAGATAAGACTGCAATACATTTTTGATCCCAGATTCTTGTACCAACTGTCTTGTATAATTTCCTTGCCATTCAAGTGTCAATAACTCTCTCCCTCTCCTCCCAACTCAACAGGGATTTGTAAATATTTTCTGTTGAACAAGACAGCCTTTGGGGTATCAAATGCATTTAAACGTAGTCCTGTACATAATGACAAGGTATTTATCACCTTACTGACAGTCATTTTTGAACCCCTCACTGTTTACAGAGTGTGGGTGGGAGGTTACTTTGATGCTGCAATTATTGCTCCTATAATACAAGGATAGTGAAATTTCAATGGGATTACGGTATAATATTCTTCATTCTACAAGGTTACAAAAATTCTGTAAAATTAAGGAAAGTTGCAGCAGTGCAAGCAGTACATAAGGGTGTTTTTTTAAATGTAATTTTCTTAAAAGTTACAGAAAAAAAAATTGTAAACTGGCAAATTTACATAAATGTACCTGCTGGAATTACAGTGCTGTATTTCACAACTGTACAGAATCTTTTTTTTTTTTTTTTTAAATAATGTACAACATATAAATGGATATATATATATTCAAATTCAGCCTTGCAAAATGCTTTCTACTGTACAAATGAACCAGTGTATACAGGGACGGACTGGGACTAAAAAACGGCCCTGGACTTTGACCCAAACCGGCCCACCACAACCGGCCCGTGGATACTCCACCGCCCCCGCCCCGCCGACGCACGCACATTCACACACCAGCCCCTAATACCACCACCTAGCTGCATCACAGCTATTGTTGTACACTAATGCAGTACTATTTTCAGAGTGCTACAGAACACACACACACTCTGTACTGTTATAAGAGTTCTACAGAACACATACTGAACTGTCATGATTGCCTCCTCTTGCGAACCTGATCTCTATGAGCAGACATCTGACTGCCACTGAGCAGATTTTCAATATCTGCTTTGGAGGCCCTTAAAACATACGCCTCAGCACTACTTCTGTGCATGTTGCTCTTCTCATGCTCTTCTACTCTTTGGTGAATATGTTTCCAATCTGTCATTCCACTCATGAAAATACTGCTGTTGGTGGGCTTGGCAAATGCCATACAAATGGAACAGTATAAAGCATGGATTTCTTCACTGTATGACAGCCACTTTCGATTGGTGCCATCTTTAAAACAGAAAACCTTCTGTACCACAGGGTTTTTTTATTTCTGTTGAGGGTGGAAACTAAAAAACACGTTTAGGTCATCTGACTTGGGTCTCTTGAAATAATCAAAAGTTGGGCTGGCATCCTGCCTCTCCCTGACTCTCTCTTCCACTGCAGCTGAAGTGGGCCTATCATCAACCTCAACCTGGATATGAATTAATGAATAAACTAATTAATTATAAAGGCCCAATAGTTTGACAAAATACAAAAACACAGCAGCAGCCCACCACTTGAATGAATGAAAGAATAATAATAATAATAATAATAAACTAATGAATAATAATAATAATAATAAACCTTTATTTGTATAGCATGAATGGGGCTGGAGAAAAGTAGCTTAGCACTAAAATTCAGTTGTATTTCATAGTTGTTTTAGCTACAGATTATAAATATAGCAACATAGTGGAAATAATAGCTTATAGTCAGGCTGAATCATCATGAATTTAATTAATAAAAGGCGGCTGTGCTGTGTCAAGGACTGACTAATGTAAATAGTTTAGTTCAAACGAACATTAACCTGTTGAATGTAATGTAAAAATGCAGATTTCCGCCTAAATAGACATACCCAAAAGTAATTATTTATCATGAGAGGGCCATACACAATAACTAGTAATGCTGCATACTCCAAGAAAGATTAAAATCTCACCTTTCTGGTAAAAATACTTATAAATTGCTGAGGTGTACTCACTTTTGAGGACACAAGCTCAAGTACATAGTAAAAATATGATGAAAATATGAAATCATATATGGTGTAGATCCTATTCAACAAAAGTTGAGGAATAGGGCTTGAAATGACTGATATGGCTGGCTGGAATCATGTTACTGGTACAGTTAGTTAGCCTAGTTAGCTAGCACAATATTGATGTTGTGTTATTTGTCTCCCTCCCTGCCCTGGCTCTCCATTGCCTACCGCTTCGGATGAAGCCGCTGCACTGACTTTGCTTGTGCTAGACTCACAATCTTCCTCGGCTATGCTGTCGTTGTCTCCTTCTTCTGCTACTACTCTAGTTTGAACCGGGGCTGCGGCATCCTCCTCGGCATGAACTACTACATGCACGTTGTTGGCATTGGCATTGGCACTACTAGCAGCACTACTACCAAATAAGTCGGTTAACTTCCTACATTTGGCTGCATCTGACTCAAGGGACTTTACTTTTTTCTCCCTTAACTTTTCAGCCCCACCTTTGCGTTTTTTACTGTGTTGTTTTTCCATGGGCTGGCCTGCGTCGCTCAGCTTTCTACCCCCCCCCCCCCCCCCCCGCGTCACTCAACTTTCTAGCCCCCCCATTAATTGGACCATTGGGTCATTCTCCCGGTGCTCCAGATGGCCAGTCCGCTACTGAGTGTATACCAAATTAAAAGGTGAAACGGAGGCCCCAGGGTGCAATAGGCCAAAAGGTGGATTTGGTAAACACTGGGTTAAGCTGTTGAAATGGGCAATGCATTACGTAAGGGATAACACACGACAGGGCATGGGTTGTGTTGCATTAATATACATATGGTTGGGTTTGAGGCACGAAGAGAAGCTGAGTGCCTTCCTACCAACAAAGCCGTATGTTAATGCAACACAACCCACAAGCCCTGGAGTGTGTTATCACACTTATAAAACGGACACAATAATACATAGAAAAACTAACTTTTTAAATATTTTTTTTTTTAAATGAACAATTTTATTGTATATTTTCCTGCTTTGGGAAAAAATAGTCCATCAGACACGGTTAAACTGGAGGTTTTCAACATTTCCAACAATAAATACAATAATAGAATACTATTTTATCCCAGCCGGGATACAAATAATTAATTGTAGCCCTGTCCAGCTACTTACCTCAGATGCCTGAAGCTATGAGAGTGCATGCAGCCGAGAACGTGCTAGACCCGGGGGAAGGGCGAAATTTAGTTGCAGGCTTTGCAATGCGCTAGGCCACGACGGGGGATAACTAGCCAAAATGTCTAAAATAACATTAAAACACGGCTAAAAACTTAGTGACTGTAAATATATATATATATATATATATATATATATATATATATATATATATATATATATATATATATACTGTATATCTATCCATCTATCTATCTATATATATATATACTGCTTTTAGCGAAAATGATCGAGAAAAACAAGTAATAATGCAAAAAAGAGTAGTACTAAAAAACTATACTCAGGCTTTCCGTTGCGATTTAATACGTTGTGTATTGATAATTTATTAATTGAACTTTAATTAGACAAAAATAAGTTCTGCTGTACATTAAACTATATTTATGCATGGTTTAAAATGCCTCAGCAGCCAATCAGAACATTCAGTTTTATAAAGTACAGATAACATTTTTAACAAATCCAGTTTCATTGTCATTAAGAGGCCATTTCTGTCCTGCGGCACTCCATGGGAGAGAAAAAAAATGAAAAGATCTTTCGATGGCCTCTTCATTAACAGCACTATAAATGTTGCAAATTAGAGGTTGCCTTTTGCTTGTGGTGAAGCATTGCAGAACTAATATAGGCCATTTAGTGATCACTGCTGTAGGCCTTACAACATAAAAAAACCTCACTCAGCCACCGTGCCTGATGTTAATGTTTTATGGAACAGTGCTGTGCTTGTGTACTAATTACATAAATCGATCTACTGAATCAGTGGCGTAACTTTGGTTTCAAAAGTGTGTTTGTGTGTGTGTGTGTGTGGGTGGGGTGGGGGGTGGGGGGCAGTTTCTGTAGCTGGTGCATGCATGAAGATTATTCTGACAAGTGTAACAAAACATACTGTATATATATACAGACGTGCTCAAATTTGTTGGTACCCTTACAGCTCATTGAAATAATGCTTCATTCCTCCTGAAAAGTGATGAAATTAAAAGCTATTTTATCATGTATATTTGCATGCCTTTGGTATGTCATAGAATAAAGCAAAGAAGCTGTGAAAAGAGATGAATTATTGCTTATTCTACAAATATATTCTAAAATGGCCTGGACACATTTGTTGGTACCCCTTAGAAAAGATAATAAATAATTGGATTATAGTGATATTTCAAACTAATTAGTTTCTTTAATTAGTATCACACATGTCTCCAATCTTGTAATCAGTCATTCAGCCTATTTAAATGGAGAAAAGTAGTCACTGTGCTGTTTGGTATCATTGTGTGCACCACTCTGAACATGGACCAGAGAAAGCAAAGGAGAGAGTTGTCTGAGGAGATCAGAAAGAAAATAATAGACAAGCATGGTAAAGGTAAAGGCTACAAGACCATCTCCAAGCAGCTTGATGTTCCTGTGACAACAGTTGCAAATATTATTAAGAAGTTTAAGGTCCATGGAACTGTAGCCAACCTCCCTGGGCACGGGTGTGGCCGCAAGAGGAAAATCGACCCCAGATTGAACAGAAGGATAGTGCGAATGGTAGAAAAAGAACCAAGGATAACTGCCAAAGAGATACAAGCTGAACTCCAAGGTGAAGGTACGTCAGTTTCTGATCGCACCATCCGTCGCTTTTTGAGCAAAAGTGGGCTCCATGGAAGAAGACCCAGGAGGACTCCACTTTTGACAGAAAAACATAAAAAAGCCAGACTGGAATTTGCTAAAATGCATATTGACAAGCCACAATCCTTCTGGGAGAATGTCCTTTGGACAGATGAGTCAAAACTGGAGCTTTTTGGCAAGTCACATCAGCTCTATGTTCACAGACGAAAAAATGAAGCTTTCAAAGAAAAGAACACCATACCTACAGTGAAACATGGAGGAGGCTCGGTTATGTTTTGGGGCTGCTTTGCTGCGCCTGGCACAGGGTGCCTTGAATCTGTGCAGGGCACAATGAAATCTCAAAACTATCAAGGCATTCTGGAGCGAAACGTACTGCCCAGTGTCAGAAAGCTCTGTCTCAGTCGCAGGTCATGGGTCCTCCAACAGGATAATTATCCAAAATACACAGCTAAAAGCACCCAAGAATGGATAAGAACAAAACATTGGACTATTCTGAAGTGGCCTTCTATGAGTCCTGATCTGAATCCTATCGAACATCTATGGAAAGAGCTGAAACTTGCAGTCTGGAGAAGGCACCCATCAAACCTGAGACAGCTGGAGCAGTTTGCTCAGGAAGAGTGGGCCAAACTAACTGTTAACAGGTGCAGTAGTCTCATTGAGAGCTACAGAAAACGTCTGATTGCAGTGATTGCCTCTAAAGGTTGTGCAACAAAATATTAGGTTAGCGGTCCCATCATTTTTGTCCATGCCATTTTCATTTGTTTTATTATTTACAATATTATGTTGAATAAAAAATCAAAAGCAAAGTCTGATTTCTATTAAATATGGAATAAACAATGGTGGATGCCAATTACTTTTGTCAGTTTCAAGTTATTTCAGAGAAAATTGTGCATTCTTTGTTTTTTGTGGAGGGGTACCAACAAATTTGAGCACGTCTTTATATATATATATATATATATATATATATATATATACAGTACTGTGCAAAAGTTTTAGGCAGGTGTGAAAAAATGCTGTAAAGTTAGAATGCTTTCAAAAATAGACATGTTAATAGATTATATTGATCAATTAACTAAATGCAAAGTGAGTGAACAGAAGAAAAATCTAAATCAAATCCATATTTGGTGTGACCACCCTTTGCCTTCAAAACAGCATGAATTCTTCTAGGTACACTTGCACAAAGTCAGGGATTTTATAGGCATATAGTCAGGTGTATGATTAAACAATTATACCAAACAGGTGCTAATGATCATCAATTCAATATGTAGGTTGAAACACAATTATTAACTGAAACAGAAACAGCTGTGTAGGAGGAATAAAACTGGGTGAGGAAAAGCCAAACTCAGCTAACAAGGTGAGGTTGCTGAAGACAGTTTACTGTCAAAAGTCATACACCATGGCAAGACTGAGCACAGCAACAAGACACAAGATAGTTATACTGCATCAGCAAGGTCTCTCCCAGGCAGAAATTTCAAGGCAGACAGGGGTTTCCAGATGTGCTGTCCAAGCTCTTTTGAAGAAGCACAAAGAAACGGGCAACGTTGAGGACCGTAGACGCAGTGGTCGGACAAGGAAACTTACTGCAGCAGATGAAAGAAACATCATGCTTACTTCCCTTCGTAATCGGAAGATGTCCAGCAGTGCCATCAGCTCAGAATTGGCAGAAAACAGTGGGACCCTGTCTGGAGAAGTCTGGTCAGAAGTGGCCTTCATGGAAGACTTGAGGCCAAAAAGCCATACCTCCGACATGGAAACAAGGCCAAGTGACTCAACTATGCATGAAAACACAGGAACTGGGGTGCAGAAAAATGGCAGCAGGTGCTCTGGACTGATGAGTCAAAATTTGAAATATTTGGCTGTAGCAGAAGGCAGTTTGTTCGCCGAAGGGCTGGAGAGCGGTACACGAATGAGTGTCTGCAGGCAACAGTGAAGCATGGTGGAGGTTCCTTGCAAGTTTGGGGCTGCATTTCTGCAAATGGAGTTGGGGATTTGGTCAAAATTAATGGTCTCCTCAATGCTGAGAAGTACAGGCAGATACTTATCCATCATGCAATACCATCAGGGAGGCATCTGATTGGCCCCAAATTTATTCTGCAGCATTATTATTATTATTATTATTTATTTCTTAGCAGACGCCCTTATCCAGGGCGACTTACAATTGTTACAAGATATCACATTATGTTTACATGCAATTACATTATTTTTACATACAATTACATTATTTTTTACACATTATTTTTACATACAATTACCCATTTATACAGTTGGGTTTTTACTGGAGCAATCTAGGTAAAGTACCTTGCTCAAGGGCACAGCAGCAGTATCCCCACTTGGGATTGAACCCACGACCCTCCGGTCCAGAGTCCAGAGCCCTAACCACTACTCCACACTGCTGCCCCCAGCATGACAATGACCCCAAACATACAGCGAAAGTCATTAAGAACTATCTTCAGCGTAAAGAAGAACAAGGAGTCCTGGAAGTGATGGTATGGCCCCAACAGAGCCCTGATCTCTACATCAGTGAGTCTGTCTGGGATTACATAAAGAGAGAGAAGCAACTGAGGCTGCCTAAATCCACAGAAGAACTGTGGTTAGTTCTCCAAGATGTTTGGGCCAACCTACCTGCCGAGTTCCTTTAAAAACTGTGTGCAAGTGTACCTAGAAGAATTGATGCTGTTTTGAAGGCAAAGGGTGGTCACACCAAATATTGATTTGATGTAGATTTTTCTTCTGTTCACTCACTTTGCATTTTGTTAATTGATAAATATTAACATGTCTATTTTTGAAAGCATTCTTACTTTACAGCATTTTTTCACACCTGCCTAAAACTTTTGCACAGTACTGTATATATATATATATATATATATATATATATATATATATATATATATATATATAAATATACAGTACTGTGAGGAGGCTGTGTGGTCTAGTGGTTAAAAAAATGGGCTTGTAACCAGGAGGTCCCCGGTTCAAATCCCACGTCAGCCACTGACTCATTGTGTGACCCTGAGCAAGTTACTTAACCTCCTTGTGCTCCGTCTTTTGGGTGAGACGTAATTGTAAGTGACTCTGCAGCTGATGCATAGTTCACACACCCGAGTCTCTGTAAGTCGCCTTGGATAAAGGCGTCTGCTAAATAAACAAATAATATATATATATATATATATATATATATATATATATATATATATATATATATATATATATTTCAGTTGCTTCTGAGTCATGGCTTTAGTCTTCGAAGAGCACTGAAGCTGTGCTCAACACGCACTGTGGACGGGTGTTTGTGTTTGTGTATGTGAACGTGTGGGTGAAATAAAACGGGACTGTTATTATTTTGGGGCTGTCACAAAGACGGCCAGAGTGGGTGGCGTCAGACCAGAGAGGAATACACAGACAGAGACGGTGGTGATGATGAGCTGAGTGCAATGGCTGCACTCAGCGTTTATTAACAAATAAAAAGGTTTAACAGTACAAAACAGGACACGGCACTGGTAGCCAAAAGAAACATATAAACAAAACGGACTAAACACTTAACAAACGGTGCACGGAGACAAACAAACACGGTGAGTACAAACAACTATTATATTTACGATCTTACTTTCAATTACTCCTCGCTCTCTCACCCGTTCTCCACTCCCGAACACCTAACCCCGACTGCATGCTACGTGTCTCTATATATACTGTTGTGCTGGGATTCAATTACTAATTAATTATTCACTTGAATCCCAGCACGTGAATTAATTCTGTGCAACCCCGTGCTCGCATATTATATTTTAAATGCATGTGCGTGATGTGCAATCCCGTGCCTAAATACAAATATACAATTTAAGACCTTTTACATTACAGACCTGTTTATATCCCGTGTACCAATCTATACACCAACATTAACATACGCACGCATACATACATACACAGAACACACAAATGCACACAGGGGCGGGGCACTTTGCCACATATACCCCCCCTTGTGCGCAGCACACATGGCCTCAACGGCCACCTCCCCCCTTAAAAACCCAGCAGTCCAGGACAAAGTCTCGGGCTGGGAAGGGAGGCTTCAGTGGGCCCATGGCTGGCCATGCTGTCAGCACCCCTGCCGGTAGTGGCACGGCTGACAGCCTGTTGGTCCCGTCCTGCAGCGAAAAAGCTGCGGGGGCAGGTGGTCCCCCGACCTCCCCCTTCTTCGTAGCCGGCAGCTCCCTCCTGTGGGGCTCCGGCCACAAGAACTCCTGCAGCGAAACTGCTGCTGGGGAAAGTGGTCTCCAGACCTCGTCCCCCTTCTTTGTAGCCGGTAGCTCCCTTTGGTGGGGCTCCGACCACAGTACTGCCGGCAGCGAAGAAGCTGCAGTGGGAGCAGGTCTCCGGACCTCCCCCACGATCTCCGGCAGCAAAACTGCTGCTGGGGTTGGTGGTCTCCAGACCTCCTCCCCCTTCGTGGCCGGCAGCTCCCCTTTCTGGGGCTCCGGCCACCGTACTCCCTGCGGAGGTACGGGCAGCAGAGGCAGCTCCTGCTCCTCTGCTCCGGGCGGTGGCGGAGGCAGAGGCAGCTCCAGCTCCTCTGCTCCTGGCGGTGGTGGAGGCAGAGGCAGCTCCAGCTCCTCTGCTCCTGGCGGTGGTGGAACCAGCAGGCATTCACCCTCTGCTGGTGGAGGTGGAACCAGCAGGTATTCACCCTCTGCTGGTGGAGGTGGGAGGGGCAAGCAGTCCTCCCACTGCGGTGGAGGTGGCGGAGGTAGAGGCGATGGGGCTGATGCTGGCCACTCAGAGGGAGGCTGTGGCGGTGCTGGCTCCCTCTGCTGTGGCGGCTGGGCATGTGCGCGCCGTGCTGCCTTCAGCAGCATAGCTAGAGGCTGCTGGGGGACACCAGCATCCTGCCCTTCTCCCCCCCAAAAATTTTCAGGGGGTTGAGCCTGTAACTCCTCCCCTTCTGGCTCTTGGGACGGCACCAGCAGGTATTCACCCTCTGCTGGTGGAGGTGGGACCAGCAGGCATTCTCCCTCTGCTGGCAGCTTGGGTCCTACGGCTGTGGAAGCCCCGACTTCCCTCTTTTTGGGCTGTGGACGCACCGACTCCTCCCTGAGCGTCCACAGCCCAAATGGGAGGAGCCTGAGCGTCCACAGCCCAAATGGGAGGAGCCCGAGCGTCCACAGCCCAAGCGGGAGGAGCCCGAACGTCCTACGCCTGAGTGGGAGGAGCCCGAACGTCCTACGCCTGAGTGGGAGGAGGCGTAGGACGTAGGACGTTCGGGCTCCTCCCACTCAGGCGTAGGACGTTCGGGCTCCTCCCGCTCCTCCCGCTCCTCCCGCTTGGGCTGTGGACGCTCGGGCTCCTCCCATTTGGGCTGTGGACGCTCAGGCTCCTCCCATTTGGGCTGTGGACGCTCAGGCTCCTCCCGCTTGGGCTGTGGACGCTCAGGCTCCTCCCGCTTGGGCTGTGGACGCTCAGGCTCCTCCCGCTTGGGCTGTGGACGCTCAGGCTCCTCCCCATAACTGCGGAAGGGACAGTGGGCGAACAGGTGATCCTGGTCGCAGAGGAGGCACCCCGACGATGGCTTGTTACATCGCCGTGGATGCCTGGCCCTTAGGCGGCACTCCTCCTCCCTGTCCTTCACCTCTTTATCTGTCTCCCGCTTGGGCTGTGGAGGCAAAACCAGCAGGCATTCACCCTCTGCTGGTGGAGATGGGGACAGCAGGTACTCCTCTGCTGGTGGTCCTGCTACCTGGGCTGCTGTTCCGTTTATCGTTGCCTCCAGGTAGCTGAGGAGAAACTCCACACCTTCCTCCAAGGTGTTTGGGGTGTGTTCCTGCTGATAGGCCTCCCATCTCTCACTGTCCATCATCCACAGGGCCCGAACGACTATGGGCAGAGCCTGGGCCTCCAGCCCAGCATTCTCCAGGAACCAGTCCCGCCATTTTGTGGCGTCTTCTGCCATTATATATATATATATATATATATATATATATTTTTTTTTTTAAACAAAACCCCTCCTGGTCTGACGCTTGGAGGCGCTATTATCCCACGATGACACCACGTGTCACAAAGACGGCCAGAGTGGGTGGCGTCAGACCAGAGAGGAATACACAGACAGAGACGGTGGTGATGATGAGCTGAGTGCAATGGCTGCACTCAGCGTTTATTAACAAATAAAAAGGTTTAACAGTACAAAACAGGACACGGCACTGGTAGCCAAAAGAAACATATAAACAAAATGGACTAAACACTTAACAAACGGTGCACGGAGACAAACAAACACGGTGAGTACAAACAACTATTATATTTACGATCTTACTTTCAATTACTCCTCGCTCTCTCACCCGTTCTCCACTCCCGAACACCTAACCCCGACTGCATGCTACGTGTCTCTATATATACTGTTGTGCTGGGATTCAATTACTAATTAATTATTCACTTGAATCCCAGCACGTGAATTAATTCTGTGCAACCCCGTGCTCGCATATTATATTTTAAATGCATGTGCGTGATGTGCAATCCCGTGCCTAAATACAAATATACAATTTAAGACCTTTTACATTACAGACCTGTTTATATCCCGTGTACCAATCTATACACCAACATTAACATACGCACGCATACATACATACACAGAACACACAAATGCACACAGGGGCGGGGCACTTTGCCACATATACCCCCCCTTGTGCGCAGCACACATGGCCTCAACGGCCACCTCCCCCCTTAAAAACCCAGCAGTCCAGGACAAAGTCTCGGGCTGGGAAGGGAGGCTTCAGTGGGCCCATGGCTGGCCATGCTGTCAGCACCCCTGCCGGTAGTGGCACGGCTGACAGCCTGTTGGTCCCGTCCTGCAGCGAAAAAGCTGCGGGGGCAGGTGGTCCCCCGACCTCCCCCTTCTTCGTAGCCGGCAGCTCCCTCCTGTGGGGCTCCGGCCACAAGAACTCCTGCAGCGAAACTGCTGCTGGGGAAAGTGGTCTCCAGACCTCGTCCCCCTTCTTTGTAGCCGGTAGCTCCCTTTGGTGGGGCTCCGACCACAGTACTGCCGGCAGCGAAGAAGCTGCAGTGGGAGCAGGTCTCCGGACCTCCCCCACGATCTCCGGCAGCAAAACTGCTGCTGGGGTTGGTGGTCTCCAGACCTCCTCCCCCTTCGTGGCCGGCAGCTCCCCTTTCTGGGGCTCCGGCCACCGTACTCCCTGCGGAGGTACGGGCAGCAGAGGCAGCTCCTGCTCCTCTGCTCCGGGCGGTGGCGGAGGCAGAGGCAGCTCCAGCTCCTCTGCTCCTGGCGGTGGTGGAGGCAGAGGCAGCTCCAGCTCCTCTGCTCCTGGCGGTGGTGGAACCAGCAGGCATTCACCCTCTGCTGGTGGAGGTGGAACCAGCAGGTATTCACCCTCTGCTGGTGGAGGTGGGAGGGGCAAGCAGTCCTCCCACTGCGGTGGAGGTGGCGGAGGTAGAGGCGATGGGGCTGATGCTGGCCACTCAGAGGGAGGCTGTGGCGGTGCTGGCTCCCTCTGCTGTGGCGGCTGGGCATGTGCGCGCCGTGCTGCCTTCAGCAGCATAGCTAGAGGCTGCTGGGGGACACCAGCATCCTGCCCTTCTCCCCCCCAAAAATTTTCAGGGGGTTGAGCCTGTAACTCCTCCCCTTCTGGCTCTTGGGACGGCACCAGCAGGTATTCACCCTCTGCTGGTGGAGGTGGGACCAGCAGGCATTCTCCCTCTGCTGGCAGCTTGGGTCCTACGGCTGTGGAAGCCCCGACTTCCCTCTTTTTGGGCTGTGGACGCACCGACTCCTCCCTTTTGGGCTGTGGACGCACCGACTCCTCCCTTTTGGGCTGTGGACGCACCGACTCCTCCCTTTTGGGCTGTGGACGCACCGACTCCTCCCTTTTGGGCTGTGGACGCACCGACTCCTCCCTTTTGGGCTGTGGACGTTCGGGCTCCCCCCACTCAGGCGTAGGACGTTCGGGCTCCTCCCACTCAGGCGTAGGACGTTCGGGCTCCTCCCACTCAGGCGTAGGACGTTCGGGCTCCTCCCACTCAGGCGTAGGACGTTCGGGCTCCTCCCACTCAGGCGTAGGACGTTCGGGCTCCTCCCACTCAGGCGTAGGACGTTCGGGCTCCTCCCGCTTGGGCTGTGGACGCTCGGGCTCCTCCCATTTGGGCTGTGGACGCTCAGGCTCCTCCCATTTGGGCTGTGGACGCTCAGGCTCCTCCCGCTTGGGCTGTGGACGCTCAGGCTCCTCCCGCTTGGGCTGTGGACGCTCAGGCTCCTCCCGCTTGGGCTGTGGACGCTCAGGCTCCTCCCCATAACTGCGGAAGGGACAGTGGGCGAACAGGTGATCCTGGTCGCAGAGGAGGCACCCCGACGATGGCTTGTTACATCGCCGTGGATGCCTGGCCCTTAGGCGGCACTCCTCCTCCCTGTCCTTCACCTCTTTATCTGTCTCCCGCTTGGGCTGTGGAGGCAAAACCAGCAGGCATTCACCCTCTGCTGGTGGAGATGGGGACAGCAGGTACTCCTCTGCTGGTGGTCCTGCTACCTGGGCTGCTGTTCCGTTTATCGTTGCCTCCAGGTAGCTGAGGAGAAACTCCACACCTTCCTCCAAGGTGTTTGGGGTGTGTTCCTGCTGATAGGCCTCCCATCTCTCACTGTCCATCATCCACAGGGCCCGAACGACTATGGGCAGAGCCTGGGCCTCCAGCCCAGCATTCTCCAGGAACCAGTCCCGCCATTTTGTGGCGTCTTCTGCCATTATATATATATATATATATATATATTATTATTTTTTTTTAAACAAAACCCCTCCTGGTCTGACGCTTGGAGGCGCTATTATCCCACGATGACACCACGTGTCACAAAGACGGCCAGAGTGGGTGGCGTCAGACCAGAGAGGAATACACAGACAGAGACGGTGGTGATGATGAGCTGAGTGCAATGGCTGCACTCAGCGTTTATTAACAAATAAAAAGGTTTAACAGTACAAAACAGGACACGGCACTGGTAGCCAAAAGAAACATATAAACAAAATGGACTAAACACTTAACAAACGGTGCACGGAGACAAACAAACACGGTGAGTACAAACAACTATTATATTTACGATCTTACTTTCAATTACTCCTCGCTCTCTCACCCGTTCTCCACTCCCGAACACCTAACCCCGACTGCATGCTACGTGTCTCTATATATACTGTTGTGCTGGGATTCAATTACTAATTAATTATTCACTTGAATCCCAGCACGTGAATTAATTCTGTGCAACCCCGTGCTCGCATATTATATTTTAAATGCACGTGCGTGATGTGCAATCCCGTGCCTAAATACAAATATACAATTTAAACACACGTGAAACACAAACCTGTTTATATCCCGTGTACCAATCTATACACCAACATTAACATACGCACGCATACATACATACACAGAACACACAAATGCACACAGGGGCGGGGCACTTTGCCACAGGGGCCAACCCGCGGATTACAAACAAGCAATACACATTACTGTGATCTCAGGCTGTATACAAATTTGTCAGCTGGGGTCTTTAAACTACATGTTACGTGCGTTCACTTCTCATTGGTCAGTTAAGGTGTGTGCAGCTCCAGGATCGGATCAACATTACGGATCAGTGGAGCCTGATCCAGATCCTTGTAGTAAAACACCATCTCATGATCGGGATACAGTAATCCCAGATCCGATACCATTTTTCTTCCTATTGACTTCTATACTGACTAGTGATTATGCCAATAAATTATCGTGAAATAAAAGTTTTAGGACTCCGGCAATGTGAGGGGAACATTTCCTCATCATTGAAAAAGTAAGGGAGGCATTTCCCCCGTGTAAATTGCACCTATCCACTAAATGATTACTATTGTCATTCTGCCAATAAACAATGACGAGTGAATTTACTGACAAGACAGCAGGAGTTCAGTTGATCTAAATGGCTGAAATAGCTACTGTTTAAATCATTAAAGTATTAAAGGGCCCATTTGTGTCACTAAAAGTGCATGCAAGTCACTTTGATGTATTTTTTAAAGCCTATTTTCTCCATATATATTTTTTTCATAATACTCAGATTTCCTCAGTGATTTAATGTAACACTGTGTTTAGTAAATCATCATTATAATAATATTCACATTGTTGTCATTTTTGTGTGTGTTGCATAAGGCTTGGCAAAAGCTTGGTTTTCTTTTGTCGCTTCACTCTTACACCATTCAGATTACTTATGGAAAGGGCATAGGCAAAATATGGAAGAAAGAAGACAGCAGTAAGAATATTTGCATGATTTAGGTTCCCAGGATGAACAATTACCTGTTGCAGTAGACACAAACCACAGCTCCGAAAGCTTTTATAGCTTCGGTTTGCCATGCTTAAAAAAAATCTAAACATGCATTTCTTTCATCCCAAAGTTTCCCTCAAGCATAAATGAAATTGGGAAAAGAAATGCGAGTTTGAGTGACCAGCTACATTATTATTTTCAAAAGTATGGGGAAGAAGAAAACAGCAAACAAAACTTTCTTCTGCCAGGCAAGATATTGCCTGTCAACTAAAGACAAGAATTGAAATAATGACCTTATGATGCTTCAGTGTTAAGTGTTTGTATTCCACAAGCTCATAGTATTTAACTCCTAGTATTCAAAATACCCCTAGCCTAAGGCCTGTGAAGAAGGGATTAAACCAGAACGTTTGAAACATGTGACTCAGATGTTGGTCATCCTTGCCTAGGCTTGTTTCACTACACATAAAGAGTAAGGGACAAATAAAGGAAGTTAGTATATTAGTAGCCTGTCATGACATGTTTTAAAAAGCATTAGCTGTAATTTAAAAAGTCTAAAAAAGATGCAGGTAGAACTGTAGGAAGGCAGTGATATGAGGTCAGTTTAATCACTGCAGTAGCTAGAAATGCATCCTTTATTATTATTATTATTATTATTATTATTATTATTATTATTATTATTATTATTATTATTATTATTATTATTGTGTTTTAGATAACAGTGTTTCATTAGTCATTAGAGACAGCTGGTTACATTCCAATTCATCTTTCTGTTCCTATAATGTTTTGCATGTTTTTTTTTTAAAACAAACATTTCCAGTTTGCAGCAGTACTGAATTGAAGGTGATTTTAAGAACTGTCAGATTTTTTTTTTTCACCAGCAGCAGAATGAAACCTGTATTAATTAAACTGCCACCCAGTGTTAGGATTATGGGTTGGCTGAAACCAATATGACCAAGTTGATCCTGTATTGACAAAATGAGCTTTCATCCACAAAATACAGGACTCAACCCACACACACACATGCACACACACTCACTGGGATTTCATTTTATCTTTCAGTTCTTTTGTCAATGTTTTAAAAGCCAATTTTAGATTGATTTCTAGACTGCATATAGGACCAGTGGCAACTACCCTATACAAGAGGTGCATTAGCAGTTATATGGGAATGCACTTATATGTGGACAAAAGCAAGTGCTTGATTGTGATTTTAGAAAATAATTAAATTAAAATCTATTTATACAGCTTTAATATGGTATTTTATCAACTACTAACTTACTATGTTGCTGCACAGTAGTGTATATTTATAATAATCTCAGCACCTGCTGGTCTTGTATTTGCACTTATCTTTAGCCATAGAGGAGCTTATATTCGGACATAGGCACATGTTTTAATATAGGAAACCAAATAAGTAACTGCATTTTAATGCAATAACATTTCCTCTGCAAATGTAATGTAAAGTAATTGTGAGGATTCTTTGAAGTCACATGTTCTCAGACAGCATCGATTGAATTCTGCAGCAACAGTGGTGAACTTTGTGATGGATTGTAGAATAACCTGAAAGAATAATACTCCTGTAGGATACACTCTATTGAAAAAAGCACAGCTTCCCTCTTTATTGTTTTGCTGCTTTGTGATCCTTTGAAACCCTGCAGGCACCGGTTCCAGTAGAAGTCAGGCTCAGTTTGGTGGTGCAGTTCTCTAGTATCAGCAATATTTGTGGGGTAAGGGGAAAATATATTTCCATAAGAGCAGCAGAAGGTCATTTTTAATGGCATAAACACATACATGGGAATCGGGCGGCACGGTGGCACGGTGGTTAGCGATCTCAGGGGTCTGTATGTGTGGAGTTTGCATGTTCTCCCCGTGTTCGCGTGGGTTTTCTCTGGGTACTCCGGTTTTCTCCCACAGTCCAAAGACATGCTGGCAGGTGGATTGGCCTCTCCAAATTGTCCCTTAGTTGCCCTGTGATGGACTGGCGTCCCATCCAGGGTGTAGTCCCACCTTGTGCACCTATGTCTGCTGGGTTAGGCACCGGCTCACTGCGACCCTCTATAGTATTAAGCGGTTATAGATAATGGATGGACATACATGGGAAAATTTGGGGGATGAACTAGAATGATACATCATCGCAATCCTCTGCCTACATCTCTGAACCAGTTACATTAAATATTAATGTCGGAATAGATTAACATCTCTCTGGACACCTTCCTGCACTTTATAAGGTCAATGTCACATGTGTCAAGGCTGTGATCAGGGCAGACAGCGACCCAACCTGATATTAGGGATAGGTCCTAATAAAATGGCCAAAAAGTGTGCATCTGCAACTTATATTTGCACATGCAAGACCTAGAGAACCCTTTGTCTTTGCTGACAATAAAAAACAACAGGTCTCTTAAAACATTTTAATTATCAGTGTACAAAATAATGTTTTAATATAGAACCTATGCAAGATGGCAGTTCCCAAAGTGATCATGTTTTGGAAAGTCTAACAAAAGTCTCTTGAACTGTGTGTAGTTTACAAAGCCCTAGGCCTTTTTTTGTCAGGCATGTGTGGGCGGAGGAGACAAACAGTTTCTATTGCTAGTTTCACCTTAGGGTTCAGTTACTGAGAGATATACTGGTGACTAATACTAAGTCATTTATTACGCCTGCCTCAAAAAAGGGATTTAGTTTTGCCATTCCATACATATCTTTGTCTTTTCTTTATCTCACATGGTTCCCCTCCCCCAACAAGTCACCCAGACTTTTAAATAATTCTACAGGGAACCCTAAGGAGCTGCAAACAAGCTATTGTGTGACACATGCAGGACTGCAATAAAGGATTATAATGCTAGACAAATTGTATTAGGTTTTGTGAGTGTTTAAACATTATATTTTATAGTAGAACTATAATATTCCATGTACTGTTTTTATTTAAGGTTACCTCTGAATATTTAACGGATATAGGTTTCACAGACCTGTATTATTTAAAGTCCAAGATTAGTCCTAAGGTAAAACTTTGTCTAGCATTATGACATGTAAAGTAGATGCTGTGTAAGGATGGCACTCATATTTTAAAAAATGATGCAAAGTAGCAAAAATGCTACTAAGAATTCTAACAATAATAATACAGACAGTAATGACTATCTTAGCAGCACTATTCCCATAGTAACTTAGAGCACAATGAAACTTCTATCAGAATAATCTCTGTAAACACCCTTTGTATGAGTTTCTTAAAATGGTTGTTTCTTTAATGCTGATGGAGATCACTTCCAGGAAAAGACTTTCAGAGCAATGAATAGCCTGTGCTGAATATAGTACAATTGTTTTCTTAATCAAATATTGTTTGGATGATTGGTAATAGTCGAATGCCAAATTCTGTATAAAAACTATAAAGGAAACAAATTAAGTGCTGTGTGAGTCACGCTAAAACAGTACAGAGTCCTACATAACTAGTTTCACAACCATAGACAGTCAAAACTCCACAGGCCCCCACAGTACATTAAAATACAGTATATAACATGAAGACGACATATAAACATACCATGGCAATTTTCCCACACAATAAACTAGCAAGATACATATATATATTGTTATAGGTTCATGAACCACAGGAATATACCTGATTATATGCGGTTATTTAGGTTTGTATGGTATCAGCAGAGCCCAGCTCCCTTGCACTACCTTGAAACGGCAACAAGTTTTGCTGTTTCATTGAATTATGGTGAACAGTATCTGCGGCCGTCACATTGTCTGTTCAATTTGTTGTACCAAATGACTTTATTAAAATTTACAGGATACAGGCTAGTCTTATAAATATTATTAAACAATAAATAATGTATACAGATTTTCTTGCTGTGCACGCAGGCACTAATGAAAGTGTCTCTCTTGTTTTTACATGCTGCTGTCGTGGGTCCACCATTGAAACAGGTACGTTTTTTATTGCCCTTTTTAACTAACAGTCTTCTTCACAGGGAATCAGTATGATCAGTTACAGGACTAGGGTACGCAAAGCGAGTAAGTTACACTAGCAACCCCAATCTTGTTTAGTGTTCATCTCCATTCACACAGAGCCACCAGTGTATATAAACTCACTAACTGCTAGTAATGAAACAATTATCTGCTTAATTATTTTACTATATAGTTTTGAGTGTAGTATAACATGTCAGGAAATCTCTGTGGTCTGCCATGCCGTTTCAAACACTGTGACCTTGTTACAATTTAACACAATTCCATAACATTGTTCCACATTGTGTCTATTGGCTACATCATTTTAAAATGTTGGTCAGTAATATCATGCTTGTGCATGGCATGAAAAAATGACTGAGTAACTTTGAACTAAGCATCAGTTCCATGCACAGTAACTGCTGGTAATGTGATTGCTGTAAAGTGGTAATGCGATTCTATGCTCTGTGCACACAAATAATTGAGAAGACAATTCTGTACTGAAATGAGTGACATTGATTCTGGCTGGACTACAGGTCTCACTACTGAAATACATGCACAGTAATCAATACAATGCAATATGGAACGCATCCCCAGAATGTGATGTAAATATTGTGCTGTGAACAGATCAATACGTCCTTACAAGATTTTCTTTTCTGGCGTGTCCTCAGTCAGACCTGGGACCCCCTGCTGATCTATCATCTCCCAGGCAATCTCCAACTGCTACACTTGACATTTCGTCCTGAGAAAAAGTAATAAAATCCCCCTGCGGATTCATTCAGTCTAGTACTGTGACATTTTGTTTGGAAACCTCAGGTAAAATTACTATGCGTTCCGGGAATTAGCTAGCAAACGACTCTATAAATTCTGCTTCATTGCGTATTTGAATAGGTTTCGTTGTTTACCTCCCTTCTGTTTTTGTGCCGTTTTCATCTGGAAGTCTGGATGGCCGTGTCAGTGACTGCGCCCATCTGTCCTGATTTGGTGCTGTCATCCCTTCTTCTGTTATCATTATACTTCAGCACTGTCACACGGTAATCACCTATGTATGCTCTAAGAGATCACTGCCCTGCAACAGGGCCCAGGGTATTTTCTTTAGTTCAGAAGAGCCAGTCATGTCACTGTATAGAGAGCACACTAGGGACAAGGCGACTGCCTGTAAGAGTAAGCTGCACACTGCTGCATATAAATATATATTTCAAATGAAATACATCTAATAAGGTCAGAGTTTTAAAACAGTTAGTAACATAAAAAACTTGAATATTGGATTTCTGCATAGAACAATGACAGAGGTTTTGTGAGGTTTAAATTCAGAGAGAAAAATGTATTAAAAATAGAAGTCATTCACAAGCTTAATAATCTTTTCTATAAAATGCTATGGTATTCTGTATATTTTAGGTATGATAACCTGACAAAAAAACAATACTGTGGTAACCGTAATATCACGGTATACAGTACATCAAAAAATGCTTTAAGCTTTGGCTATTTTATATTTTACTACGACAAAGATGAAAAAAGGCATAGCAATTTTAACATGTTTTTTTAAGACAATCTCACACACTAAAGTTGTAAATTGTGGGGGTGATGTAAGTATAAGCGCAGTGCAAATAATTGCAGATGCAAAATTCATATTCCATTGCGGCCAGGCAATTATTTTGCACTGCGCCCTATGTAAGTTTAAGAGCAATGCAAATTGCTCAACATGCACAAATAATGGTCCACAATTATGATAATGAGGATCTCAGTAAGCGCATCTGTCCAGTTAGGAGTACAGAGAGCAGTAGGCGCTGTATGACATTTGTAGAGCAGGAAAATACAAATAAAAAATGTCAGAGGAATGGTGGCAAAGTCCTCTTGGCACACGGAAAAGTTTTCTGAAAAGGAGTTGAGAGTCCTTACGACTGAGGTCACTCAGCATGAAACAGAGCTGTTTGGAAAAGCCTCAGCCAACATCAGTTGTGCTAGTATCCTTAGGAAATGATATGTATTGGCCTGCCCTTTTTAGCATGACATCCAGAAATATGCCAGCACTCTGGAAAAGGTGGATTGGGCTATCCCTCCTGATATTCCAACTGTGGTCTGAAAGGAACCAGAGGCTAAGTAGTGCAGAGAATACAGCACTTTGTATGCAGGATCATCTTCGTTTTGCCCTTCTCCTCCGAACGTGTTCCTGCCTCTCCTCAACAAATGTCACCGCATCAGGAAGTGTACCACAGCCACCCAGAAGTCAATGACAGGTCTCTGCAGGTGTGTGCTTTTGTACAACTCTTAGTTACTCACTTCTACAATGGTTTGCACCTTGTAAGAAGAGGTGTAAAGTTTTTGGAGGGTCAGCAATTGCCTCAGTGAAAGGCAAAATTCTTACATCACGTTATAATGTTTGCGCCTGCTTAATATCCAGACTTTTTTTTCATTTGAATGCATTTCAATATAATTTTTATGGATTAATGATGGTAAACTGCAAATATAATAGCAGGTGCAGAATGCCAAGTGAACACAATTCTTTACATACACAGCATTTTTAGCGACCAGTAAAATCAGACTTTTATGGCTGCTAAACACAATTTATGGCAGCATTATGGGGGTTTTGCACCCGCAATTCACTTAGCTCGTATCCTTACATTACCCCCTATACATTTAGGAGGCTGTGTGGTCCAGTGGTTAAAGAAAAGGGCTTGTAACCAGGAGGTCTTCGGTTCAAATCCCACTTCAGCCACTGACTCATTGTGTGACCCTGAGCAAGTCACTTAACCTCCTTGTGCTCCGTCTTTCGGGTGAGACGTAATTGTAAGTGACTTTGCAGCTGATGCATAGTTCACACACCCTAGTCTCTGTAAGTCGCCTTGGATAAAGGCGTCTGCTAAATAAACAAATAATAATAATAATTATACTACCACATATTATTAAGATCTATCCTTTGCGCAAAACTATGTGGTGCTGCAGTTTGTTAGAAAAATTCTAATGTACCAATAAATAAATAAATAAATAAAGTGCTTGTTATCATTAAGAGGAGTGAAGAGTTGTTTATTTTTGGCATGGGGTAAATAAAATATGTATGGCAACACAATTAATAAATGTATTTTAATACTAAAACATATGTTATTGTATTTATATATACAGTTCACGCGAAATTGCGCAAGTACGCTTCCAATGTTGTTAGTAATGACTATTACACATTCGGAATTTGTACAAAAAAAATACTGACTTACCTAAAAAAGTTTGTATACTGTAAATAACCTGTTTAAACAAAACTATTTTGAAAATAAGTAGGCTATCCTGCTGCAGTGACTTATCAATGCTAAGACATTGTATTATCAAAATACAAAAATATTCTTCAGAGACTTTGCTAAGGCTGCAAGTATCACTGCCTGGTTTAGAAATGTGTTTGCAGTAGGAAAAATGTGATGTTTACAGTAGGAAAAGGCAAAATGGCAGTCATGATAGTGATTGACAGTGGACCCCCTTTCACACTGGTATGCTCCACCAGGAATGCACCACCGTGTCATGCAGGTCGACTATGCAATTTTACACTGCTTTTTGAAGAAGCATGGTCAACCTGGGTGACAGAAGCAAGTACACAATGTGCGTAGCAATGCCCGGAAGCAGCAATGTTCACACGATCACCGTTACATCTGTTCAGGATTTCAAGATGCCCTGCTTGTTCGGACGCTTCCATCCAAGCTTCTCTGGATTGAATCGTCGGCCCAAATGTTGATTAGAGCAAATGTTTCTTTATCCCTGTGGCAGTCTGGCTCAATCAACAGAAATATGGGTAAACAGAATAAAATGAAATGGCTCTGAAGTTCTTTGTGGAAGTGAAACCTTCATGCAGGCGTGGCTGTTTGTTACTTCTTCCGATTACGAACGGTCATCATGCATTTTGTCTCGCTCGACCCAGGTCAAAGCGTGTCAACCCACATCAGTTGAGCTAGGGTTGACCCAGGTATGTGGTTTCATGTGGTATCCAGAACCCGGGTCAGAACCCGGGTAGGAGCGCCAGTGTGAAAGGGGCTTAAGGTAGAAGTGGATGGAATGTTCAAGTGTGAGACTAGGTGAGAAAGCTGAGTAGTGCTGAGACTTGCTTCGTACAGGACGTTTAATAAAAAGGTGTTTATATGAAAATGTCCTTTTCCTTCACTTTGTTTATAGGAACACAAACATTTGCATTAACCCTTGACCTGCCCAAAGACTTAGACCTACAAATCGAAAGGGCATACCGAGCCTTGGGCCCCAAACCTGTGGATCCCCGGTTCAGACTGAGATCTATAGTGATTAGATTTCTCAGATACACAACTAGAGAAGAAATCCTGATGAAAGCATAGAAAAAGAAAGAAATCTTCTGCAAAAATAAAAGGATATATTTTGACCGTGATTATGTAATTGAAGTGTTACAGAAATGCATGGTGTGCAACTCTACATGTCAGCAGTTGAGGCAGCAAAGGATTTGCTATCAGCGCTCCTAGAAGGCAAGCGGTCAGAGAGGGAAACAGAAGGGAAAGAAACCACCACGTGGACAATACAAAACATTACTCCAGACTTTTCACCACCAATCTATGCCTAAAATCTGAGACACAGGTTGGACTGTACAGGTCATAACAGTGAGTTTACAAGATACAGGTGAGATTGTTTCTTATACTATGTTTCTTTCACTTACCCGAAGGATATGTAAAGTGTATCGATGAACTACAGTTCTATTTCAGTTAGGTTTACTATTTGTATGTTGTACATGCAGGCTTTATACATGTTTGTCTATACGTCTTTCAAAAATTAAGGATTGTCTTTTCCTGATTACTTTGGCTTGTACGTAAAATAATTTGTATTTCTATAACAATATATGCAGCAATATAAGTGTCTCTGCAATTCAAGATTAAGTGAATCACTTACTGGGAGTAGTGACCACAAATTGTTACAGTACTGCAGTAATGCTTTTTTTTCTTATGTTTTGTCTTTTGGATGTAGAGGCGTGCCCTAGGGCCCTGCTCCAGTGCGTATTTTTGTGTTTTATGTTATATGTGGTGTGTTATTGTTGGTGTGGCTGTAGTGGTGCACGGGGTATAAATTGGGCTATGTAGCACGAGTGATTTAATATGTGGGCACGGGGATTGCACAAATTAGTTCACGTGCTGGGATTCAAGTAAATGATTAACTAGTAATTGAATCCCAGCACAGCTTTATATATAGATGCACAGATCACTCACTCGGGGTTGAGTGGGTGTTTGGTGAGTGGAGAACGGGAGGCGAGAGAGAAGATAAAAGAAAGATAACAATTGCTACTTGTGCTGGAAGCACCAGCACCATACTTGTTGTTTCGTGTCTCTTTTGTTTGTCTATTTATTTTGGCCACCATGCCATTTTGTTTTGTGTTTTGTGAAAGTCTTTTGTTTATTTAAAATCTTTTGTTTAATAAAAAGCTGAGCGCTGTAGCGTCTCAGTTTCACCCACAGTTGCTTTGTGTGTTGTGGATTCATTTCCTGGCCTGACGATACCACCAGTCATCCTTTTCACAGGCCCTCTTCTCTTTCAGAGAGTGAGAAGATGTTCCCTTGGTACCCAGGATATGTGTTAGGATACAAGGGGTCAACATGTTTTCTGACCCCCACTTTAACCCTTTGCAGTCAATTTATTAAGTGCGCGTCAGGTCCAATTTATTTTCACACGCGCAGTTAATTTTAGACGCACTGTTTAAAAGTATTTTTTTTTCCACAATCAAATGGGTTTAAAAGGCCCTGCATATCAACAAAGCACTCACTAGGCATCTCCAGCCCCGCCCCACCCTTTCGTTCGCTATAGCTTTCACATATGCTAAGAAATAAATAATAATAATAATAGTCGTACATACCGATCAATCATCTCCTGATCACTCGTTTTATCACCAAACATCCTAAGAGTGCATGAATAGTTTGTGTTATTTTGGAGTTTGTTCTAAATGTCAGCATTTTCACATTGTGGGAAAGAGAGAAAGAATAGCTAGGATTATTAAAGAGTTCAGAAAGATGTTAATTGAGACAAATACATCAATAAACCAGGGTTTTGTAGCTTAAATGAGAATGACCTATCGAGACTTCAAAGTAATATCCTTTAATGTGAATGGGTTACACAATCCTATAAAAAGAACTAAAATCTTGACAAAAATTAAAAGAGATAAAGCACATGTAGTATTCCTCCAGCAGACACATCTTTCTGAATGAACATGCTAAACTGACACATAAGGGATTTCAGAAAATATTCTGCTGCTCTCATGTGTCAGGGCATAGCCGTGGTTTTGCCATTTTATTACCTAAGACTACTGTTCTTGAATATCTATCAGAGAAATTGACTAGATGGCCCTGGAAACAGTTGAGGTGATTTGAATCTGCTGATTTGATTATAGTGAATTGTTCGTGAGTTACAGGAGCTGACCCCCCAATAATTTGGTAATGTATTTTGTTATTTGTAACACATACATTAAATTCCATTGTTAACTCGTCTGAACAGGATAGGCTACTTACTTGTTGGTTGGAAAACATAGAAATCTGGTTTGTAGCCTATTCATTGGTCTGTGGAGAAAATGGCAGGCTTCGGTGTGCTTGTGTGGGCTGTACATCAAGATATATTGGAAGGACGATCCTCCCAGAAAGATCTCGCAGATTTGAGCTGCAACTTGACCCTCTGGATTACTCTGATGATGTGAGCAGGTGTCAATTCAGCAGGAGCACTATTACTCACCTTTGGAGAGAACGAGAACATCAACTGAAGAGTTAAACTGTTAGAAACAAGACTGTTCTCGTATAATGAAAGTTACAAACTCACTGCATGATTTGGATTTGATGTTAGCGAATTTTTGCAGGTAAAAAAACCCCAAAAAACCACACACTATTTTTTGTTCCTATATTGATCACTGTCCATGCGCAGAAAGCTAGAACTGCACTTTACATATTTCTCATAGGATTCCATCTACCGATAGAGGAGCTGAAGTCATTTTAAAGTAAATTATATTTTATAAGTCATCCAACACGTGTTTGCTACAGCTATGACCAAAAGTGTTGCATCACCCGATAGAATTAACTAAATATGGTTCATAAAGTCAGATGAAACCTGATGAATAATGTTACGTTAACATTGAATTACATACCGCTTTGTAGTTTTCCAATGATATTTAATGAAAAACTGACAAAAGTTGAAAAAGACGCATGCATGATCCTGCAGGAGGAGCTCGGGAGCCCTGTAGGGTCCACCTGTCAAGTAGTGACAATGAAAGGTTAGGTGAGGGTGTATGGTCGCTCCCTCTCTCTCAGTGGTCAGGAGGCGGGCCTTAGGGGGTCACTTGACCAATAAAAGTAATGTTTTGTTTTTCATCTGCCCTGCCCTTATAGGAGAACCCAAATAAACCAACTGGAGAAAGAACATAAGGGGCTGGAGAAAAGAGACTGAAAAGGCAAGTGCGGCTGAGAAAAGAAGCCACTAAAATGATTGTATTTATTTTTACGTTTCCAACTGAGATGTGTACAGATAGCTGGGGAAGGTTGTGCAACCCCGAAAGTATAGAGAGGAACAACAATAGCTGAAACCAGAGCCACTCTAGGTAGCGATAGTTGTGGTAAGCTGCAGGATGCAGCACTTTTATTTTGTAGTTTTATTACAGTTTTATTTTCCCTTTTTATTTGTGCATTCTGTTTTCATTACTTCAAGCACCTGCAAGTGCGCTGGGACTGTCTGTGACGAGGTAAAGCTATCTTATGCTAAAATTTGACCTCCCAACCACCAGGGAGCTGTGAGCCAACCTCGAGGCTTTCAACAGAGAGGGCGTGACGCGGAAGTTCCGGCTTTTGGGCGGAAGTCCCAAAAGAGCGGTCACCATCTTTGTTGGGGGCAGCAATAGGAGAATGTGCTGGAAAACTCCAGAATCAGCAGGCAATTTAAATATCAATCGCTGATTGGTGTTCCGCTGATTGGGGGGTGTTCCAAGTCACATAAAAGGGCTCTGGTTGCAACACTCAGGGTTGGTTCATGGGAATGCGTAGGACTCGCAAAAAAGGGAATTAATCATAATACCAGCAGAGGTGAAATCTTTTCTTTACAGAGCCGGAAAACCTGGCATGAGGAAAAGGATCCGGAAGCTAGGCGAGGGTCTAAGAAGGAGATAGTCAGAAGACCTTTGGCTGTTTAATTTAGTTAACATTTCCCTTATCTCATGTTTGTGTAATTTTGAGTTTTGTTTTGTTATCATTTTTTTGAAATAATAAACCTGGAACTATCTCCACGGAGGAGTAAAATTATGACTCAGCAAGTTTTTCTTGACGGCCGTCCTGTGACACGGTCATTAAAGAGAAAAGAGAAGGAATGTTATACCAGTGCTGGTTGCGTTCCTACTCAGTGCCACAGTGTCATCTGCCGGAAGTAAAATAAAACTGAGCACCTGAGTGGTGTGTCAAATACCAACTTCTGTCTCCCGTGTCAGTGAATTCCCACACCCTTCCACACAGACACTGACATTTCGAAATAGGTGATGCAAAAATGTTTGGCCATAGCTGCTGAAAAATACATATTCCTGTCAAACAAGATAGTTCAAGAAGTTTTAAAAAATATGTTGCATTTTCTAATACAGTTTTGTTATGAAACCAAGTAGTACTGTGTGACACGCAGGATTTTTCAATCTAGCTATATTTATTTATCTTAGTTTAAAAGAAGCTTTTTGTATGGTAAGGTATCACTGTAAACCAAATGTTTAAGAATTAGGGCTGTCACTCGATTAAAAATTTGGATCTGTTAATTTATGGGCATTAGTTGATTAAATCGGTAGACATTTTTAATAACCGTAACAATCATATAGCGGCTGTCGTGCATAGTAATACATAAAACATCAATAATCCAAATGCCCAATGGGATTTTGGTCTTTTTAAAACCATTTTTATTGTTATTTGTATTTTAGTAAATGTAACGGATGTTACCTTTCTGTCCTATTACCCTAATAAAACAGATTTAGGGACCTGATAACTCAGTCACATAAGTCCCAAGGGCCAGTGCAACACAGTTGTATGTGTACTGTTTAACCACTCTGGGGTTTATTATGTTGGTCAGGTGTGCAAAGTGGTTTGCAGTGCGCAGGTGTAGAGGTGATGTGATTACGAAACAGAACACAGACAACAAAACGATACAAACAGAAACGTTTATTTATAATACTGGTCTGGTGACCTGTGGCAATGCGCCCCGCCCCTGTGTGCATTTGTGTGTTATATGTTGTATGTTGCGTGCGTGTGTAAATGTTGGTGTATGGTCATTGGTACACGGGATATAAACAGGTCTGTGTTGTAGCGCTGTGCCCTATAATTCCGTGTTGTGTAAATCCTACTGTCACTTTAAATATTAATTGGAAAACAAGGAGGGGTGTGGTTGGAGGATTTCTTTTCGGTGCAGAGGTTAAAAAGGGGGAATGGGGTTTAGAGGAAAAAAAGAGAAACATGGAGACGTGCTGATTTGGGAACTGCAAGTGGATGATCAACCAGTGGTTTTAAGTTCTGTTTTTTTTCGTTTAACCCAAGAGGAAAGGTGCACTGATGGTTCGAGTTACGAGACTGCTATTGTTGCTGTGTTGGTATCGTGGTTGATGGCGTCCAGGCGAATCGGAGCTGCAAGCTTCAAGCGGGTTTGACTCTGAAAAGCTATTATCAGTAGTGCTGGATTTTGTTGTGTTTGGGCAACTAACCGTGTGCAATTAATTCTGTACTGTGTGATGTTATCTTGGGACTGTTGCTATTTTGGACGGCGTGGGGACTTATCTGGTTGGTTACTGCGGTTTCCCGGGATGTAGGAGTTTGTTATTGTTTTGGCTGAAATAAGGACAGATTCTGGTATATAGTTCGGGACGGTTTCTTTTTCCTTTTTTATTCGGCAGAAGAAATATTATACATACTCCTTCCCGTTTGGCAAAGATATTACTTTGTTTGTTCTTTTTCCTGTTGTCAGGTTTTGCGTTGATTATCAAAAACTTAATGCGCAAACTGTGACAGATGCTTATCCGTTGCCTACCATAGTTGAGATATTAGAATCATTGTCTGGTGCATGTGTATTTTCTACTCTGGATCTTAATAGTGGATATTGGCAAGTGGAAATGGAAGCTGATAGTAAGGCTAAAACAGCTTTTGTTGTGTCTGATGGACTGTATCATTTTAATGTGATGCCGTTTGGTCTCAAAAATGCTCCGTCTACTTTCACAAACATTAATGGAGTTAGTTTTACAAGGGAAGATTTGTTTTGTGTATTTGGATGATATCATTATTTATTCTCCAAATGCAAAGCAACATCTTGAGGATGTCCAGGCTATCTTGGAAAGATTGAGAATTGGCGGACTTACAGTGAATCTAAAGAAATGTCAATTGGGATGTGCAAAGCTGGCCTTCTTGGGGCATATTGTTTCTGGGGCTGGTATTCAAGTGGATCCCTTAAAGACTGAGGCTATACAACATTTCCCACCACCCACTTGTTTGAAAGGGTTGCAAAGGTTTTTAGGCATGGCAGGATGGTATCATCGGTTTGTTCCGAATTTTTCTGTCATAGCTGCTCCTTTGAATGCCCTTAAGGAAAAGGGGGTGCGATGGAATTGGTCTGAGGAATGTCAATTGGCTTTTGAGCAGATGAAGCAGCATTTGGTAACTCCTTCTGTTTTGGGTCATCCCAATTTTGAGTATCCTTTTGTAGTATATACTGATGCGAGTGGTATTGGTCTTGGGGCTGTTTTAGTGCAGCGACGTACTCAAACTGAGGAAGAGGTACTGGCTTTTGCTAGTAGAGCTCTTACTGCACCGGAAAGAAATTACTCTACTACTGAGCTTGAGTGTTTGGCTGTGGTGTGGGCTATAGAGCGCTGGCGGTACTACTTGGAGAGTAGAATTTTTACAATAGTAACTGATCATTCCTCTCTCCTGTGGGTTTTTAACACTGTAAAACCAAATACTCGATTGATTCGATGGGTCTTAAGATTACAGGAATTTAATTTCACTGTGGAATATAGGAGAGGCAAGTTGAATGAAGTACCTGATGCTTTGTCTCGTGCACCGGTGTCTCCTTTAGTAAACGTATTATTGAGTGTGCAAGCCAGCAGGAAGGGGGAATCTGAGAGTTTTCATCCTTTCCCTATTTCTGATGTTGAACTTTGGGAAGCCCAGAAGAGAGATCCAGAATGTCAGAAGATTTATCAAAGACTCCTTACTGAGGTGGAAGAGACTAAAAATCTGCTTGAACCCATGGGTTCCTATACCATTCTGGAAGATAAGGTGTATCGTAAAGTAATTACTCCTCATTCAGGTACTCGTTATCAGATTTATGTTCCCCAAGATTTTAGAAAAGAAATTCTTCAGGCTTACCATTATAACCCTCTGGGTGGACATTTTGGGCGATACAAAACTCTAAATAAAATCTTGACCTGTGCTTATTGGCCAGGGGTCTGGAAGGATGTTAATGTCCATGTCCGTCAGTGTCCAGTGTGTCAGGTTTTTAAGCCTGAAAATAGGAAACCAGTAGGAAAGCTTCAACATGTGGACTCTAAGAAGCCTTGGGAGCTTATTGGAGTTGATTTGGTGGGTCCACTGCCGACTAGTTCTATAAACAATACACAGCTCCTGGTAGTTGTAGACCATTATACGAAATGGGTTGAACTATTTCCCCTAAGACGTGCTACGGCAGATACCATCGCAAGAATACTTATTAAAGAAGTTTTTACTCGCTGGGGTACTCCTGATTTTATCTTGTCGGATCGGGGACCAAGGTTTGTGTCTGAGTTGTTAACCTGTGTTTGTGAAAAATGGAATGTCGTAAAAAAACTGACAACTTCTTAACATCCTCAGACTAATTTCACTGAAAGAGTGAATCGAACTTTAAAAGCTATGATTTCCTCTTATGTGGAAGATAAACATAAACAATGGGATCGTTACTTGGCCGAGTTTAGGTTTGCCATTAATATGGCCAGACAAGAGACTACTGGATATACGCCTGCTGAGCTGAACCTTGGAAGATTGCTTCGAGGACCCATAGAGGTGGCTTTGCAGGGCTCTCCAGTAACTCCCGAGAAGTCTGCTTATACCATCTTGAAGGAGATGTCCCAGCTGAAACAACATGTGACAGAGAATGTTAGCAAATCCAGACATCGCCAGGCAAGAAATTATAATAAACGTCATAGAGATACTCAGTACCTCCCTCAGGATCGAGTCTGGATAAGAAATCATGCATTATCAAAAGCTTCACAAGGATTTACAGCTAAATTTGCCCCTCGATGGAAAGGACCCTATAGGGTCGTACAGCAGAGAGGGCCTGTAAATTACCTGGTAGTTTGTGAAGAAACTGGACAAAATGTGCATATTGTACATGTCAATAATCTTAAAGCGTATTACCCTTCCGCTCAGGAACAGGAAGACTCAAAGACGACATGTGCTTGAACTGTTCCAGGATGAGAGTGAAGAGGAGGATTTCCACGGGTTTTAGGGTGTAATAGTTGCCTCAGCCATGGTTGAGTTTTTATGGGGGGGAGACTGTAGCGCTGTGCCCTATAATTCTGTGTTGTGTAAATCCTTACTGTCACTTTAAATATTAATTGGAAAACAAGGAGGGGTGTGGTTGGAGGATTTCTTTTCGGTGCAGAGGTTAAAAAGGGGGAATGGGGTTTAGAGGAAAAAAAAGAGAAACATGGAGACGTGCTGATTTGGGAACTGCAAGTGGATGATCAACCAGTGGTTTTAAGTTCTGTTTTTTTCGTTTAACCCAAGAGGAAAGGTGCACTGATGGTTCGAGTTACGAGACTGCTATTGTTGCTGTGTTGGTATCGTGGTTGATGGCGTCCAGGCGAATCGGAGCTGCAAGCTTCAAGCGGGTTTGACTCTGAAAAGCTATTATCAGTAGTGCTGGATTTTGTTGTGTTTGGGCAACTAACCGTGTGCAATTAATTCTGTACTGTGTGCTGTTATCTTGGGACTGTTGCTATTTTGGACGGCATGGGGACTTATCTGGTTGGTTACTGCGGTTTCCCGGGATGTAGGAGTTTGTTATTGTTTTGGCTGAAATAAGGACAGATTCTGGTATATAGTTCGGGACGGTTTCTTTTTCCTTTTTTATTCGGCAGAAGAAATATTATACGTACTCCTTCCCGTTTGGCAAAGATATTACTTTGTTTGTTCTTTTTCCTGTTGTGAGGTTGGGGGAGATAGTTTAAGGAACATTTATACGTTTTGAAACATATATGCATTTGTCTTGTTGTTAGTACTTTTATTTTGCAGTGCACTGCAACGTCCTAGGTGCTTTATGGTTTTGTTTATATATATATATATATATGTACATACTTAGTTACCGGGCTCTTGACCCATTAATTGTGCTAATGTAGAATCATTTGGGTAGCTGTGGTTAGGTACATTTTAAATGAATTGTAAACCATAGAGCATAATGGATGTGTTTTTCTTTTTTGGGTTTGTTAATATGTATTTAAATGTGTGCCAATTGATTAACAACTCTGCTTATTAATTGAAGGTGTTGCTAATGGTCATGTGCAATATGTATTTAAATGTGTGCAAATTGATTAACAACTCTGCTTATTAATTGAAGGTGTTGCTACTGGTCATGTGCAATATGTATTTAAATGTGTGCAAATTGATTAACAACTCTGCTTATTAATTGAAGGTGTTGCTACTGGTCATGTGCAATATGTATTTATAACTACTACCTCTGAATAAGTGCTACTGTTATTTGGATGTGCAATATTTACTTAAGGGTGTGCAATAGTTGGCGCTCTTACTAATTGTATGAAATGACTATTTAAATACTAGTATTCTGTAACTATCGAATTGACTCTTGTTAATTTGTGGAATGTTATTCATTGTTTTTTAAACCCTTGTTTCTGGTATTTTCCTTTCTTTAGTTAACATAATAAATTCAATCTATTTTCCCCTGGATATATAGGGTGTAGTGGAATTTTCTAGTATGTCCTAGTAGCGGGTTGGTGAGAATAAATAAATGGTAAAATTGTAGGTTTACCTGGCACCCCAGATCGCCAAGCGTTACAGTGTTTCACGTGTATTTAAAAAGTGTAGATTTATATTTAGGCACGAGGAGGGCACAAATCACTTCACGTGCTGGTTAAATGTAATATGTGAGCACGGGGTTGCACAGAATTAATTCACGTGCTGGGATTCAAGTGAATAATTAATTAGTAATTGAATCCCAGCACAACAGTATATATAGATGCACATTTTCATTCAGTCGGAGTTGGGTGTTCGAGAGTGGAGAACGGGTGAGAGAGAGAAGGAGAAATAATTTTAAAAAATCAATTGCTATTACGTGCTGGTAGGACCAGAACGATACTTGTTTATTTAAAACTCACCGTGTTTGTTTGTGTGTCTGTCCGTGCACCGTTTGTTTACTGTATAGTCCATTTTGTTTGTCTCTTTATTTTGGCGTGAAGTGCCGTGTCCTGTTTTGTGTTTTGTTACAACTGTTTATTTTCTGTCTGTTTATTCATTAAATGCTGAGCGAAAGCATTCGCTCAGCTCCACCAAACTCCACATCACTCTGTCGTTTGTGTTCCTGTTTCTGGTCTGACGCCACCCACTCCGGCCATCTTTGTGACACGTGGTGTCCTGCGTGGGATCTACAGCGCCTCCAGGACTCAGGCCAGAGCAGGAACCGCATTTTTTTGAGGGGAAAAAAAAATATATATATATATATAAATAAATAAAATGGGATGGAAGGAGGATAAAGAGGTGAAGGACAGGGAGGAGGAGTGCCGCCTAAGGGCCAGACATCCACGGCGATTTAACAAGCCATCGCCGGGGTGCCTCCTCTGCGACCAGGATCATCTGTTCGACAACTGTCCCTTCCGCAGTTATGAGGAGGAGCCTGAGCGTCCACAGCCCAAGTGGGAGAAGCCTGAGCTTCCACAGCCCAAGTGGGAGGAGCCTGAGCGTCCACAGCCCAAGCGGGAGGAGCCTGAGCGTCCACAGCCCAAGCGGGAGGAGCCTGAGCGTCCACAGCCCAAGCGGGAGGAGCCTGAGCGTCCACAGCCCAAGCGGGAGGAGCCTGAGCGTCCACAGCCCAAGCGGGAGGAGCCTGAGCGTCCACAGCCCGAGCGGGAGGAGCCTGAGCGTCCACAGCCCGAGCGGGAGGAGCCCGAGCGTCCACAGCCCGAGCGGGAGGAGCCCGAGCGTCCTACGCCTGAGTGGGAGGAGCCCGAGCGTCCTACGCCTGAGTGGGAGGAGCCCGAACGTCCTACGTCTGAGTGGGAGGAGCCCGAACGTCCTACGCCTGAGTGGGGGGAGCCCGAACGTCCACAGCCCAAAAGGGAGGAGTCGGTGCGTCCACAGCCCAAAGAGAGGAAAGTCGGGGCTTCCATAACCCTAGGAACCAAGCTGCCAGCAGAGGGAGAATGCCTGCTGGTCCCACCTCCACCAGCAGAGGGAAAATGCCTGCTGTCCCCAACTCCACCAGCAGAGGAAGAATGCCTGCTGGTTTCCCCTTTCGAGGCAGAGCCGCACCAGTCCCCTGCAAGAGAGGCAGAGCAGCACCAGTCCCCTGAAAAAGGGGGAGACTACACGCTGCTCCCACCTCCGTCGCCAGGAGACTACACGCTGCTCCCACCTTCACCGGCAGGAGCAGAGCAGCCGGAGCTGTCTCTGCCTCCGCCACCTTCACCGGCAGGAGCAGAGCAGCAGGAGCTGCCTCTGCCTCCACCACCTCCACCGCTTCCTCCATTAGGAGCAGAGCAGCAGGAGCTGCCTCTGCCTCCACCACCGGCAGGAGCAGAGCAGCAGGAGCTGCCTCTGCCTCCGCCATGTCCACCAGCAGAGGGTGAATGCCTGCTGGGTCCCTGTCCACCAGCAGAGGGTGAATGCCTGCTGGTATCACTTCCCCCACCAGCAGAGGATGAATGCCTGCTGGTATCACTTCCCCCACCAGCAGAGGATGAATACCTGCTGGTATCACTTCCCCCACCAGCAGAGGATGAATGCCTGCTGGTATCACTTTCCCCACCATCACGAGGAGAGGAGCGGGAGCTGCCTCTGCCTCCATCACCATCAGGGGGAGAGAAGCAGGAGCTGCCTCTCCCTTCACCAGAAAGAGCAGGACGTGAAGCTGGCGGCCCTCAGCAGCCCTTGCATAGGCTGCTGAGGGAAGCATGGGGAAGAACCGCCTGGCTGCAGAGGCCGAGAAGAGGGCCAACACCCGCACCCCGGCTGGTCCTGACTCCCTGCCACGCTTCACCCAAGGATGCCTGTCTGGCATTGCCTGGGGTTACCAGCCGCTGCGCATCGCCTGGGGTTGCCAGCCGCTCCGCATCGCAGCAGGAAGTACTGTGGCCGGAACCCCACCAAGGGGAGCTGCCGGCCACGAAGAAGGTGGGGGGGGGGTCAGGAGACCTGCTCCCACTGCAGCAGTTTCGCTGCCGGAGAAGGGGGAGGAGGTCTGGAGACCACCAACCCCAGCAGCAGTTTCGCTGCCGGAGATCGTGGGGGAGGTCAGAAGACCTGCTCTCACTGCAGCAGTTTCGCTGCCGGAGATCGTGGGGGAGGTCTGGAGACCTGCTCCCACTACAGCACTTGTGCTGCAGAAGATACTGTGGCCAGAGCCCCGGAAGAGGGAGCTGCCGGCTACGAAGAAGAGGGGAGGTCAGGAGACCATTCCCCAAGCAGCTTTTCCGCTGCCAGGACTGCCCCGGCTGAAGGAGTCAGTCTGGGAGCTGTCAGCACGTCTGCTGACAGCATGACCAGTAGCAGCCTGGCTACTGGCAACATTGCCACCTGTGGGCCCCTGGAAGCCTCCCTTCCCAGCCCGAGACTTTGGCCTGGACTGCTGGATTTTTAAGGGGGGAGGTGGCCGTTGAGGCCATGTGTGCTGCGCACAAGGGGGGGGGGGGGTATATGTGGCAATGCGTCCCGCCCCTGTGTGCATTTGTGTGTTATATGTTGTATGTTGCATGCGTGTGTAAATGTTGGTGTATAGTCATTGGTACACGGGATATAAACGGGTCTGTGTTTCACGTGTATTTAAAAAGTGTAGATTTATATTTAGGCACGAGGAGGGCACAAATCACTTCACGTGCCGGTTAAATGTAATATGTGAGCACGGGGTTGCACAGAATTAATTCACGTGCTGGGATTCAAGTGAATAATTAATTAGTAATTGAATCCCAGCACAACAGTATATATAGATGCACATTTTCATTCAGTCGGGGTTGGGTGTTCGAGAGTGGAGAACGGGTGAGAGAGAGAAGGAGAAATAACTTTAAAATATCAATTGCTATTACGTGCTGGTAGGACCAGCATGATACTTGTTTATTTAAAACTCACCGTGTTTGTTTGTGTGTCTGTCCGTGCACCGTTTGTTTACTGTATAGTCCGTTTTGTTTGTCTCTTTATTTTGGCGTGAAGTGCCGTGTCCTATTTTGTGTTTTGTTACAACCGTTTATTTTCTGTCTGTTTATTCATTAAATGCTGAGCGAAAGCATTCGCTCAGCTCCACCAAACTCCACATCACTCTGTCGTTTGTGTTCCTGTTTCTGGTCTGACGCCACCCACTCCGGCCATCTTTGTGACATGACCGCAAAGAATAATCCCAGGCAATACACAGCAATGTTTATTGCACTGTTTCAAAACAACGGGCTACAGTCCCGAAAGAATAACCACAGGGATCAGTATTAGGTCCTCTGCTATTCCTAATCTACATTAATGATTTAGATTCTTGTATAGTAAGTAAACTTGTTAAATTTGCAGACGACACAAAAATAGGAGGAGTGGCAAACACTGTTGCAGCAGCAAAGGTCATTCAAAATGATCTAGACAGCATTCAGAACTGGGCAGACACATGGCAAATGACATTTAATAGAGAAAAGTGTAAGGTACTGCACGCAGGCAATAAAAATGTGCATTATAAATATCATATGGGAGATACTGAAATTGAAGAAGGAATCTGTAAAAAAGACCTAGGAGTTTATATTGACTCAGAAATGTCTTCATCTAGACAATGTGGGGAAGCTATAAAAAAAAAGGCTAACAAGATGCTTGGATATATTATGAAAAGTGTTGAATTTAAATCAAGGGAAGTAATGTTAAAATTTTACAATGCATTAGTAAGACCTCATCTAGAATATTATAGGCAGGTAATTATGAATACAAAAAGGATATTGCTGCTCTAGAAAGAGTGCAAAGAAGAGCAATCAGAATTATCCTGGGTTTAAAAGGCATGTCATATGCAGACAGGCTAAAATAATTGAATCTATTCAGTCTTGAATAAAGAAGACTACTTGGTGATCTGATTCAAGCATTCAAAATTCTAAAAGATATTGACAATGTCGATCAATGGGACTTTTTCGACCTGAAAAAAGAAACAAGGACCAGGGGTCACAAATGGAGATTAGATAAAGGGGCATTCAGAACAGAAAATAGGAGGCACTTTTTTACACAGAGAATTGTGAGGGTCTGGAACCAACTCCCCAGTAATGTTGTTGAAGCTGACACCCTGGGATCCTTCAAGAAGCTGCTTGATGAGATTCTGGGATCAATAAGCTACTAACAACCAAACGGGCAAGATGGGCTGAATGGCCTCCTCTCATTTGTAAACTTTCTTATGTTATTATGTTCTAATAAACACAGTAGAAGACACACAAAGACACACACACAATCACAAGTCCAGAGTGAGTGCTAAAGTGCAAGTGGTGAAATACAATTTATTCGTGTACAGTTCTGAAGTGTTGTCCGGATTTGGTGCTGGCCTTAAGAGACAGCTCCGTATTGTGTTAGCAGTCTAACAAGAACAAACAAGTAGAATTAGACACGACAACAAACAAAGCACTCACGGTTATTTTTACAGTTCTCCTTTTGTGGTTCGAACTTAACCATAACAAAGGAAAAGATCACCTAGCCATGTCCCCTTTTGTACCTTCAGTCATGCCCCCTTGGTTAGCCAGTGCGCAGTTGCCACAAATCTTCCCTTCTGGGACGATGACTTGGTGTACCATAGCTCCGCCCCCTTTGTAGATGGCCAACTTCCACCTTTCCCTTGGAATGAATTGTCAGACCATCCTTTACACAGTGCCCTCATAGGTCAGGAGGAAGATTTATAACCAAGAGTCATTCTTTCTCTGTCACATCAGGATAAATGCGCCACACTGGATTTTACCACAGTGTTCACCACAACTGGTTACAACGCACACGAGTAACTTTGCAGACACATGTTTGGCAGTCATTTAAATCAAAGTAGATAAACATTCCACTTCCAAATACGTATATACGTCTGTAGCACACTATCAGCAATCCTTGTACAAAACAAGATAACAATTATGATTTTTACACAACACAATTTCTCTCTACCCAGAATGCACTTTTAATGCACGATTAAATTTTTTTTTATCAACTCTTTAGTTGATTCATCTGTTAATTGGAATAGCCATATTAAGAATTAAACATTAAATTAAACACTTACAAGAAGCAGATAGTAAACATGTCTAGGTGCTACGAAATGCTTCCACCTTGATCAAAAATGCATTAAAATAATTTTGAACTGGGATAGACCTTGCTGTGTTATAGGCAGGTAATTATGAACACACAACCCCCCCCCCCCAAAAAAATAGCAGTCACCAAAGAAAGAAAGAAAGAAAGAAAGAAAGAAAGAAAGAAAGACACACAGACAGACAGAAGCATTTGCATTGTATCGCATTATATTTAATTGTTTTTGGTCAGCTATATAGGCTTTAGCCACATAACAGGAAAGCTGCTTTAAACACAAAAAATGCATTAGTGTTATTAAAATGAACATGCAATGCGTCTCTCAGATTTAGTGATGAGAAACAGAGTGTAGATTTATTATTATTGTACGTGAATTAATTGTGCAAGTATTAGCAAACTGAGGGAATACAGTAACAAATAAAAACATACTTTTTTTGCCATTTAACAGTGAATTGTAAGCTATTTTAATGTAACTGTGTGGTGCTGTCTCGCTGTGCCATTTGTCATTCAAACGAAAGTTTTAAACAAATAATGCTCCAGTGCCTTCTACTTTCTTTTGCGTTTGAAAGGAAATTTGTGCTAACATTAGGATCCTTTTTTCTCAACCAAAAGTCAAATATCATGAACTGTGAAATTACATTTTTGATGGTTCCAGTTATTTTTCAGGACGGCATGTGCATATATAAGCTATATAAAAATAGTGTAATGTTCTGAGGGAGCTCGCAGACTTCATGAGGAAAAGACAAGACCAAAACTGTGGTATTTTCTGGGATACTGCCGGTGCCTTGCAAAGGACCATATGGACAGCTGGAAATACAAAATCAAAATGCATGGCTAAAATCGTGGTGCACACAGGAAGGCTTCACCTTTCTTGAACATTGGAGCACTTTCTACAACAAGGACTATCTATACAGGTGGGACGGACTGCACTTAAACAGAAAGGGAACCAATCTACTCAGAGAAAGGATCCTTCAGGCGGTACAGAAGCATTTAAACTAGAAAGGAAGGGGGGAGAAAACAAAAAAACAGAAGGGAGACTACATCAAAACAAGGGCAACAACTCAGGTAAGACCACTATTAAATGTATTTATCTTAATTCTAGAAGTCTCAGAAACAAAATGTTAGAACTTGAAGCTACTGCACTAACAAGTAACTACGATGTGATAGGTGTTACAGAAACTTGGTTGTCTGAGAGTGATGGAGACAAATATAATATTAGTGGGTACACACTGTATAGGAAAGACAGGCAGGACAGAAGAGGCGGAGGGGTAGCGCTATACATAAGAAATAGCCTTGAAGCCCAGGTGTTAAATCAGGACAAAGAAAACAATGCAGAATCAATATGGGTCAGAATAATGGACACAAATTCAAAGGGCATAATAATAGGAGCATGCTATAGACCGCCAAATTCAGACGCTGAGCAAAATAATCTGTTGTACAATGACATTCGAAATGCGTGTAGAAAAGGAGAAGCCATACTAATGGGGGATTTCAACTTCCCCCATATAAAATGGGAAAACCCAATGGGGGGCACGACGGACGAAATTGAAATGGTGGAAATGACAAATGACTGCTTCCTAACGCAATTTGTCAAGGCACCGACTAGAGGGGAGGCATGCCTTGATTTAGTCTTTTCAAATAATGAAGACAGAATAACTAAAACAGAGGTCAGAGAGCCATTGGCAAACTCAGACCACAACATGGTCTCATTTGAAATATTTTTTAAAACCCCAAAAGTAATGACTAAAGCTAAGGTTTACAATTTTAGAAAAGCAAACTATGAAGGTATGAAACAGAGACTAACAGAAGTAGATTGGAGTAAAATAGAGAAAACATTCACAGAAAAAGGGTGGCTGTTTTTTAAAAAAGTAGTACTAGAGGCACAAAACAATTACATCCCAAAAGTAGACAAATCTAAATCTAAAACAAAATGGCCAAAATGGTTTAATAGATCAATTAAAAAAAATATTCAGCGAAAAAAGGCACTTTACAGAGCGTTTAAAAGGGACCAAAAACAAAGCACACAGAAAGAGTGCTTGGAACTGCAAACACAAGTCAAAAAGGAAGTTAGAAAGGCCAAGAGAGAGATAGAAATCAGTATTGCTAAGGGGGCTAAAACCAATTCCAAAATATTTTTCCAATATTATAACAGCAAGAGAACATTCAAAGAGGAGGTTAAATGTCTAAGAGACACAAATGGCAAAATCACAGATCAAGAAAAAAAAATAGCAAATATATTAAATGATTACTTTTCACAGGTTTTTACAAAGGAGGACACGGACAACATGCCCCACATGTCGACCTGTTCCTATCCAGTTTTAAATAACTTTAGCATAACAGAGGCAGAAGTGTTAAAGGGACTAGGAGCTCTTAAAATAAACAAATCCCCTGGGCCGGATGAGATCCTCCCAATAGTACTCAAATAAATGAAAGAAGTTATTTACAAGCCGCTAACCAAGATCATGCAACAGTCTCTTGACACAGGGGTTGTACCGACAGACTGGAAAATAGCAAACGTAATACCGATCCACAAAAAGGGAGACAAAACTGAACCAGGTAACTACAGACCAATAAGCCTGACTTCTATTATATGTAAACTTATGGAAACTATAATAAGATCCAAAATGGAAAATTACCTATATGGTAACAATATCCTGGGAGACAGCCAGCATGGTTTTAGGAAAGGGAGATCATGTCTAACTAACCTGCTTGACTTTTTTGAGGATGCAACATTGAAAATGCACAACTGCAAAGCATACGACATGGTCTACTTAGATTTCCAGAAAGCTTTTGACAAAGTCCTGCATAAAAGATTAATTCTCAAACTGAACGCAGTAGGGATTCAAGGAAATGCATGCACATGGATTAGGGAGTGGTTAACATGTAGAAAACAGAAAGTACTGATTAGAGGAGAAATCTCGAAATGGAGTGAGGTAACCAGTGGTGTACCACAGGGATCAGTATTAGGTCCTCTGCTATTCCTAATCTACATTAATGATTTAGACTCTGATATAGTAAGCAAACTCGTTAAATTTGCAGACGACACAAAAATAGGAGGAGTGGCAGACACTGTTGAAGCAGCAAAGGTCATTCAAAATGATCTAGACCGCATTCAAAATTGGGCAGACACATGGCAAATGAAATTTAATAGAGAAAAGTGTAAAGTATTGCATGCGGGCAATAAAAATGTGCATTATAAATATCATATGGGAGATAGTGAAATTGAAGAAGGGAACTATGAAAAAGACCTAGGAGTTTATGTTGACTCAGAAATGTCTTCATCTAGACAATGTGGGGAAGCTATAAAAAAGGCCAACAAGATGCTTGGATATATTGTGAGAAGTGTTGAATTTAAATCAAGGGAAGTAATGTTAAAACTCTACAATGCATTTGTAAGACCTCACCTAGAATATTGTGTTCAGTTCTGGTCACCTTGTTACAAAAAGGATATTGCTGCTCTAGAAAGAGTGCAAAGAAGAGCAACCAGAATTATCCCGGGTTTAAAAGGCATGTCGTATGCAGACAGGCTAAAAGAATTGAATCTATTCAGTCTTGAACAAAGACGACTACGCGGCGATCTGATTCAAACATTCAAAATCCTAAAAGGTATAGACAATGTCAACCCGGGGGACTTCTTTGACTTGAAAAAAGAAAAAAGGACCAGGGGTCATAAATGGAGATTAGATAAAGGGGCATTCAGAACAGAAAATAGGAGGCACTTTTTTACACAGAGAATTGTGAGGGTCTGGAACCAAATCCCCAGTAATGTTGTTGAAGCTGACACCCTGGGATCCTTCAAGAAGCTGCTTGATGAGATTCTGGGATCAATAAGCTACTAACAACCAAACGAGCAAGATGGGCTGAATGGCCTCCTCTCGTTTGTAAACTTTCTTATGTTCTTATGTTCTTATCCCAGCAGTGGCGTGACACCCAGGGAGTACCGTTATTGGTGAAGGGTTAATCGGACGATGGGGAACCAGCCAACCCGGGTCGACTGGGGGCGGGGCCTCCGAGGTGATAAAAGGGGCTCTGCATCATCATGAGGGGGTAGGGGGGTTGTTGGACGACAGATAACGGAGACAGCACATCTAGAATTAGTTTGACAGAAAATAAATGTGAGGTTAGAGGGTGTAAAATACATTACTAAGGGGCATTGCCAGCTCCGAGCTTGCCTGAAGAAGCCACGGACAGCAAGGGGGTTTCCATGGAGTCGAAGGATGTGAGGGAAGGATAGGGACGGAACCTGACTGTTGGAGAACAGTGGAATGTAACGAGGCAGCGACTGCGACAAGGTTGTCCTGGAAAAAAACTTGCTTCCTTCTGCTCTGACAATGTTCCCCAACTCTGAGGATTGGTTTTTCCAGCAGGACAATGCTCCATGCCACACAGCCAGGTCAATCAAGGTGTGGATGGAGGACCACCAGATCAAGACCCTGTCATGGCCAGCCCAATCTCCAGACCTGAACCCCATTGAAAACCTCTGGAATGTGATCAAGAGGAAGATGGATGGTCACAAGTCATCAAACAAAGCCGAGCTGCTTGAATTGTTGTGCCAGGAGTGGCATAAAGTCACCCAACATCAATGTGAAAGACTGGTGGAGAGCATGCCAAGACGCATGAAAGCTGTGCTTGAAAATCAGGGTTATTCCACCAAATATTGATTTCTGAACTCTTCCTAAGTTAAAACATTAGTATTGTGTTGTTTAAAAATGAATATGAACTTATTTTCTTTGCATTATTCGAGGTCTGACAACACTGCATCTTTTTTGTTATTTTGACCAGTTGTCATTTTCTGCAAATAAATGCTCTAAATGACAATATTTTTATTTGGAATTTGGGAGAAATGTTGTCAGTAGTTTATAGAATAAAACAAAAATGTTCATTTTACCCAAACACATACCTATAAATAGTAAAACCAGAGAAACTGATAATTTTACAGTGGTCTCTTAATTTTTTCCAGAGCTGTATATATATATATATATATATATATATATATATATATATATATATATATATGTATAAGCAACATCTATTTTAATACACATATAAACTTGTATTGTATTGTACTGAATTATAGTAAGGATCCTGTGAACTTTGGTTCACCTGACTTTTTAGAGAAAGGGGTTGAAAAAGAGAACTATGAGATCATATTCCAATATTTTGGGAAAGAAGTTATACCCAATTCATTTTGAAGGTTGTTATGTAACTCCAATTAGTTTTAAAAAGAGCTGACTGGATCTTTCTAGAATATATCATTAACTCAAAGATAAGAACTGTCAAGGCAGATTGATGATCAGATTTAATTGGGACTCCTGATGTATTCAATGGAGGGAAAATCCTATATAAGCCTAGAGCAAGACCCATTCTGTACCATTGATCTTGATCTTGCAAGCTGACGTGGTCCATGTTCTGAGGGTCTCTGAAAAACTGATTGCTGTTTGATTGAATGCAGCAGTCTCTGCCTTTTGAAGACAGTTCTTATTTTCATATATCCTACATACTGGAAAGTAAGCATATATTTGAATGTATATCTCTTTTATATTGGATGCATTACTATAACGTATAGAAATGATGTGTTAGTTTTAAGAGAGTGATGTATTGAACGTTATAGGACGTAGCTGTGGGTGCTTCAGCTTCTTGCATTTTATAACTTGAAGGCTAAATATATGATAACCATATTTGTATTACTGTATTGAAGTACTAATGCTGTTAAACCTGTAAAAGCACTGGATTGTCCAGATTGCTTATTACTTGGGATTTACGGTGGTCTACGCAACCAACCAATCCAATTTTTAAAGCATTTAATAAACCAAAAGGGCACTACTACTGCTCTGATTCGTTAAAACTTCAAATTAAATGAGGCTGTGTGATTCTCTTGATTATTAAAAAGTTGTCTAGACATATAGCACGCCTAGTGCATGAACCAAACCACTTACAGGAGTTTAAAACATCTCTGTCCTCCTTAAATGTCTCCCCTGAGTTTAAGAGCGTGCGCAGAGCATATATATAAATAAAAAGAGTACGTGCAATTCTGACAACGGGAAGCCATCTGGAGGCAGGGAATGCAATTTAAAAGTTTAAAAAAGTGGTCAAAATGTAAAGAAAAAAATTTAAACAATACACACACCTTATGTAAACAGCAACACATGGGAACATGTAATAAAATAAAAAGGTACCCTTTATGTACCCTTTAAATAGATTAAGAACAATTTAAAAAGAGAATGATAAAATTACAACAATAATCATAGTTTTACTATAGGGTCTTTTAGTAGGGTTACAGGTCATTTTTTAGGGCTGTTACCAACAAATATATACTCTTATATTCAATTATCATGGTATTTAGCAAACCGATGCATAAAGGAAAAGCAGTACTGGAAAGAAGCAGTCTCCTCCTGCAACATGCAAACACAGCATTACAATGTGTACAAAGCATAAATGTTTCAACATATTCAGAAATACAAAATAAATAAATTAAATAATTGAACATACAAATCACAAAGTGTATTAAATAAACATGAAACTCTCCCATTCTCAAGAATAACCAAATCTCAAAAAACGTGCAAAATAGAACATCAAAACACAAAAACAAATCATATAGATTAACACAAATGTAATCATGCCGTCTGCAACACACTCAGCATGCAATTGTAGTGCTTACAAAATACAGGAAGTTTATACTATTTAACACGTTCCTCCTGCATATATTCTCTTATAAATTAACAATGGTTCATTCAATACAAGGTGTCTTCTAAATGATCGATATATCCGACGACCATAATATAAAACAAAAAGAAACTAGACAGGCACTTACCACCAGGGCGAAGTTCAGAACAACCGTGTTTCCCCAGCAGAGCAACCTGACCTAAAAGCAGCCAGTCTGAAAAGGTAAGTATTTTTGCTACTCCAAACCTGCTTTTATTTGCGGCTAACTTCAACTGCTACTTATTATTATTATTATTATTATTATTATTATTATTATTATTATTATTATTATTATTATTATTATTATTATTTATTTCTTAGCAGACGCCCTTACCCAGGGCAACTTACAGTTGTATACAAAAAGTACATATCAAGAATTACAGTATAATTAAGAGCAAGATACAAAATACAATGACTTCAGTCCTATTAAGAGCAAATACAAAACACAGTACGATTTGATATCGGGGCAGTTCAAGAGCAGATAACAGTGTTGATAGTTACATCAGGGTTAGATACGAGTGCAAGTGAAATACAAGATACTAGAGATTGGGTTAAGTGCAGGATTAAATACAGTAAAATAGGGAGCAGATACAGTAAGTGTAAGTTAAAGTGCATTAAAGGCAGAGTGCTATATTGTCCAGATGGGAAGAGTTGAGTTTTACAAGTATTATCTGAAGAGGTGTGTCCTGAGGAGGCACCAGAAGGTGGTCAGGGACTGGGCAGTCCTGACATCCATAGGAAGGTCGTTCCACCACTGCAGGGTGAGAGTGGAGAAGGAGCGGGCTCTGGAGGCAGGTACAGCTAGTCTTCTAGTGCAGGCTGAGCGGAGAGGTTGGATGGGGGTGTAGGGAGAGATGAGGGTCTGGAGGTAGCTGGGTGCAGTCTGGTCAAGACATCGGTAGGCGAGTACAAGAGTCTTGAACTGGATGCGAGCAGTGATCGAGAGCTAGTGGAGTGAGCGGAGCAGGTGAGCAGCGGAGTTCTGGATGAGCTGGAGTGGACAGGTGGCAGACGCAGGGAGGCCGGCCAGGAGGGAGTTGCAATAGTCTAGGCGAGAGAGTTGCCTGGATGAGGAGTTGCGTGGAGTAGTTAGTGAGAAAGGGTCGGATTCTTTGTATGTTGCTCAGGAAGAAACTGCAGGTGTGTGCCAGAGGGGAGATGTGCTGGGAGTAGGAGAGGGGTGACAGAGAGGGTGGAGGGGCAGCAGACCCTGGAGAAGGTGAGGTCCAGTTGACGGCCAGCTTTGTGGGCAGGAGGGAATGGAGAGAGAGCGAAGTTGAAGGAGTGAAGGAGAGGAAGGAATCTGACAGAGTAGGGAGGGTTGGAGAGATGGATATTAAAATCACCTAACAATGCACTTCAATGGGATTACACAACTACAAAGCGCTGTGTGGAAACCAATCAAATTGCAAATCAACCTGTATTCAATTTAACCACACTCACCTGGTACTAATCACAAACAGTAGACAAACAATTAAAACACCACCTTTATAATGTTACTTAAATACAGCTAATGTTAAGTTGGAATGAGGCCTCAAGTAGCCACTGGGAGAGATTTGGAAAAGGTCCTCGCTCTACCTGTCCTCTAGACTGCCCTTCTGTGTGTGGCCCTTAGACTGCCACAGACTGCCCTTGGACGAGTGGCCCTTAGACGGACGCGCTTAGAACAGCTGGCGTTCAAAGTCACTGTTTGCCAATTTATACTGTTCTGCGGGTCTAGAGCTGGTCGAGTTTACATGCTATCTAAATTCACTTCAATCAACCACAGCTCTGAACACTTTAGAAAATTAATTCCTTCAACCAGCTAATGAAGTTAAATCAGCAACAAGCATTCAATTGTACTTACCAAAATCGCTAGTTTCTTCCTTCTGACTGCAAAACAGTAAAACACAATCCAAGCAGGTCGGTCGCTAGAACAACTGATTAGCCAACTGGTTATTATTCAAATGCAGCACAAGCAGTACGCCCCTTACACTTTTATAAATCACATGCTAAATACTGCCAAGTAGTTTTTTTTAATGTTTGGAAGCTCCCTGAGGGACATGAACAGCACAGCATGTAATTCTTTGTTTCACTTACCATCAGTACAGGAGTGTTATTTTTTATTTCATTTTTTCAGGGACAAGCTTGTACCATAGCTCAATAACCACCCATCCACCATCAATAAATAGAATGCAATTTCATTATTGAGCAGCAGATTGATGGTCAGTCATGCTAGAAAGCTGCAGTAATAACTGTGTCACAAGTGACTAAAAGTGGAAAATGGTGATTGCATGTATTATGTTTGGTTTGCACATATTAGTTAAGTTTCACTAATTATGTAATTATTTGCACTTGTTTTGTTATGTATGAAATTGTCTCTTTGTATTTTCTTTTCTTGTTGTTTGGTTTATTTACAAAGGAACAGATCACTTACACTATGTCCCCTATTTATACCCTCGCTCATGACCCCTAGGTTAACGAGCGCATCCGTGCCTCCAATCCTCAGATGCCTCGCCATTTACCGTCTGGGTCATTGAGTTTGGGTACCGTAGTTTCGCCCCTTTCCTAAATGACTGACTTCCACCTACCCTAAGGAATAAACTGTCATGCCATTTAGTTAAGGGTACTCTGTTCCTTTTATACAGTGACCTCACAGGTCGAGAGGGAGATCTAACACCAAGAATCATTTGATCTCTGTCACAGTACGTAATAAGCGTAATGAGGAGGCTGTGTGGTCCAGTGGTTAAAGAAAAGGGCTTGTAACCAGGAGGTCCCCGGTTCAAATCCCACTTCCGTTATTGACTCATTGTGTGACCCTGAGCAAGTCACTTAACTTCCTTGTGCTCCGTCTTTCGGGTGAGATGTAGTTGTAAGTGACTCTGCAGCTGATGCATAGTTCACACACCCTAGTCTCTGTAAGTCGCCTTGGATAAAGGCGTCTGCTAAATAAACAAATAATAATAATAATAATAGTCACAAATGCATTTCGGCTGCTTTCTATCTAGACTCATTGTGGTTAATTACCTGCTCTATAAAAACAGACATTCTACACTCTAGAAAAAGGAACACTGGCACAAGAGGGAAAGACGCTGTAACGAGAAACAAGGTTGTAACGAGAAACAAGGCTGTAGCGAGACAGAAGCTGCAGCGTGACAAGAAGCCAGAGACCGGAGCAAGGAACTGGGAAGCCAAGTGCAGCAGACTCTGAGTGAAAGGAGAAACAAGCTAATCAAGTAGTGGGAGCTATTGCTACGAAGAGGGAAGTAAAGGCTTTATTAAATTTGCGTAAACAGTGATTTAAAACAAAGTTACTGTTAGAAGCATTTAACTTTCATTCCTGTTGGATGAGCTAAGAAAGGTGCGCTTATAAAGCAGGAGATGGTACAGCATTTGTTTATGCTCAAAGTATACATGGATTGTCTGAAAACCCTTTAAATGGAGATTTAAAAAATGGCTTAATGCTATGCTTTAACGTTGCTGTTATATGTGGTAATTCAGGGCTTTGTTATTCGATTCTCTACAGGCACCGAGGACCACGGAGGAGTTAGAGAAATGATTCTACATTAGGAGATTTCATGGATTACAGTACTCTCTACGAGTGATGGCTCCCTGCTGGACTGGGACCTCCAAGTGGTCCTTGAATTTGCCTGGGTGTGAAGATCTCTGGTCCTGGAGGACAAAAAGGATTTGTAGCCACTTTCTAGGCAAAGGATTAATGTCTCCCGTTCCTCTTGTGTGCTCAGGACTGGACTTGGCAGATATTGATCAGAACTGCGAGCTTCTGTGAGACAGTTCCCGTCCATTGTGCTCTGAGTGGCAGGTTTGTCCTGTCGTCAATGTATTTTGTATATTGCTCTTTATTTTTTAAGATATATTTCAGATCGCGTTTTATAGTATTTTAGAATAATAGTTTATAAAGAGCTTGAAGTTATTATTGCAGCTGAGGGTATTGTGTTTTTCTTGTGTCAGAATGTTTTACTATTGTTTACATTTAACAGTTAAATACTGACTTTGAACTGGTGCGTTTGCCTGATAGACTTTTATATAGCAATTTAGATAGCAATGTGTTAGTATTACATATACTTACCTGTGGGAAATGTTTATTCATAGTCTATATTTAGCTGTGAATATTGATTCTGATTCAATATGTTTGCTTGACAGACTTATAGAATGTATTAGTATTATATATACTTACCTGAAGGAGAATTCGGCATAGTTTACATTAAATTGTTAAATCTTCATTTTGACTTGCTATGCCTGCCAAATGATTTAAAATGCTGTGTGTGCGTCTAATAAAATATTTGAACTTGCTCACTTGGTTTGTGGCTCCTGTTCATTCATCCTGGGGGTCCGAGGTGCAAAATTGTTCCAGTTCATTCAAATTCCAAGGACTTCTCTTGTGCACAGCCTGCTTCAACTCATGCCAAAGATTCTCAATCAGATTGAGATCGGAACTTTGACTAGGTCATTCCAGAACCTTGATTTTATTCTTCTTTAACCATTCTGAAGTAGATTTTGATGTGTGCTTTAGATCGTTGTCGTGTTCAACCAAGTTTTGTAGCGGAGGGTTTCAGATGCTTGGCCAATATCTTTTGGTTTGCTATGGAATCCATTTTACCATGAATTGGAACTACATTCCCTGTGCCATTAGAGGAAAAACAACCCCATCGAAGAATATTACCACCTCCATGCTTGACAGTGGGTATGGTGTTTTTTTTCTTTGTACGCCTTGCCAGACTTTCTCCAAATATAACGACTATCAGCGTGACCAAATAGCTTGATTTTTGTTTCATCACTCCACACAACCTTTGACCAGAACTCATATCCATCACTCAAATGCTGTTTTGCAAACTTTATGCGATTGTTCTTGTGATGTTTTCCTAAGAGTGGCTTTTTCCTTGGCCTGCGACCATTGAGACCTTCACCGTGCAATACTCAACCTATGGTTGAAATGGAAACCCCAGTCCCACTTGCAGTCAATTCACTTTGAATATCTTTGGCAATCAATCTCGGATTGTTATTAACCTTCCTCACAATTCTTCTACTTGTTCTTGGTGAAAGAACCTTCTTTCTTCCAGACCTAGGAAGTATTGTGACAGTCTTGTACTACTTGATAATAGAAACAATAGCTGAAATTGGGATACTCAAATGCATGGAAATCTTCTTGTATCCTTCTCCAGCTTTATGGCAATAAATCATTTTCTGCCTAAAGTCTTCAGATAGGTCTTTACTTTTTCCCATATTGAATTATTGGTAATGACAGCAATCATCATATGCCTAAACCTTTTCCACTCTCTAAGAATGTTCACCTACAATCCAGTATTTCTAGACTTTTCTAGAATTAGTTTCTGCATTATCATATTGACATTTCTAGCACCTTGTAGACAATGCTATCATAGCATCAAAGGGTATGAACACTTTTGAATTAGAATGTTTGGAGTTTTGCAAAAAAAATTGCTGAAATAAATAATTGTAGACATCTATTTCTTGTAACGTTTTTTCCTCATCCACAAAAGCAAAACTTTTGCTACTAAAGATTTTTCCTAAAATACTTTGTTTTCGAGAAATTTCTAGAAATTATAAATTTCCATTCGGGTATGTAAACTTTTGACTACAAGTGTGTGTGTGTGTGTGTGTGTGTATATATATATATATATATATTGGAGGCTGTGTGGTCCAGTTGTTAAAGAAAAGGGCTTGTAACCAGGAGATCCCCGGTTCAAATCCCACCTCAGCCATTGACTCATTGTGTGACCCTGAGCAAGTCACTTAATCTCCTTGTGCTCCGTCTTTCGGGTGATACTTGGTTGTAAGGGACTCTGCAGCTGATGCATAGTTCACACACCCTAGTCTCTGTAAGTCACCTTGGATAAAGGCATCTGCTAAATATATATATAATGTGGAACAGAGGAAATAGGAGGAACAGAGTTAAGATCAGCCAATAACCCTACAATACAGCAGTCACACTTGCATCTGTGATAGCCGTAGATTAATAAAAAAAAAGACAAACTATGCACTGCTTACTATTGGATTGGCCCTTCATCATTGCTTGAGTGCCTGAAGACGGCCAGGCATGAAACCTGCTAGGCTCAGGTCCAGGTCCAGGTTGTAGCAGAAGTCCGGGAGAAAATCTTTCAACTCCTGCTGCAGACTGCCAGGACTTGCAAATGCTTTGCCTGCCAGGATGATCTCATACATTTTCTATGGGGTTCATGTCTGGGCTCTGTGGATTATGGTTCTGTTGGTTTAGGTTCTGTTGGTTCCGAAACTAACGGCGCTCTGGAAGAAGCCATCTACTAGACAGGTCTGTACCCTCCACCCCACTGCTCCTACTGTGCCTTTTGTCTTGCCTGTCCTGCTATGCCTGTCTCTCACATCCCTGTTCTGTCCTCCTGTCCTCGTCCTCTGCCCTCCCTCCGCTGCTGCTCCTCCAACCCCTCTGACCTCATTTCTCTGCCTCTCCCCCCCACCCGCACACTCTCTGGTGCACTCTGGAACTGTCACTCTTCTGCTAACAAAGCTGATTTCATCTCTGCCTTTGCCTCCCACCTCTCTCTCGATTTCCTTGCTCTTACTGAAACCTGGCTGTCCCTTGATAACACTGTTACTCCTGCTGCCCTGTCTTCTCTCTACGTTCTGTCCCATACCCCGCGTCTCACTGGACGGGGAGGTGGGACTGGTCTTCTCCTCTCTCCCTCCTTACTCTTTTCTGTCCCCTCCGATCTCTCCTCACTCTCTGTTAATACCTTTCAATTTCAGTCCAACTATCCTCTCCCTGTCAACTCCTGCTCATTGTTCTGTACCGCCCCCCTGGGCCACTCGCTCACTTTCTGGATGAACTCGACTATCTACTCTCCTCCCTCCCTTCTCTGTCTACCCCAACTATCCTGTTGGGTGACTTCAACATCCATCTCTCCAACCCCAGCCACTCTGCTGGATTCCTCCCTCTCCTTCACTCCTTTGACTTCTGTCTCTTTCCATCCCCTCCTACCCACAAAGCTGGCCGTCAACTGGACCTCACCTTCTCCAGGGCCTGCTGCCCCTCCACCCTCTCTGTCACCCCCCTGGACCTCTCTGATCACTATTTCATCTCTTTTTCTCTGTCTCTCCCCCCTCTCCCTGCTCCTCCTACCCCCACTGTCACCTCTCGCCGTAACCTCCGCTCTCTCTCCCCCTCTCTCCTTGCCTCCACTGCTCTCTCTCACCTCCCTCCTATCGACTCCTTTTCACAACTCTCTGTAGACTCTGCTACCTCCACCCTCTTCTCCTTCCTCACCTCCTCCCTCGACTCCCTCTGTCCCCTCACCTCCCGACCTGCTCGCCCCTCCCCTCCCCATCCCTGGCTCTCCTCTGTGCTCCGCTCGGCAAGAATCACACTGCGATCTGCTGAAAAGAAATGGAAGAGAACCAAACTCCCTGCTGCCCTAGACCTTTACCGCACTCTCCTCTCCTCCTTCTCCTCTACTCTCTCCTCTGCTAAATGTTCTTATTTCCAATCTATAATCCAAGCCTCCACTAACAACCCACGTAAACTATTCTCTACCTTCTCCTCCCTCCTAAACCCTCCCCCCCTCCTCCTCCCTCCTCTATCTCCCCTGATGACTTTGCCTCCTTCTTCTCTTCTAAAATCTCAGATATCCGCAAACTCTTTAACACCTCTCCCTCCCCCGCACCCCCTCCTGCTCCAACCCCTACACCCACTGCATCCCCTACTAACTCGCCCTCCTTCTCCACCTTCTCGCCCCTCTCAGACTCTGACCTGTCCTCCCTGCTCCAGGGTCACAAACCCACCACGTGTGCCTTGGACCCCCTCCCCACTCACCTCTTTCAAGCTGCTGCTCCTGCCCTACTTCCCTTCATCTCCTCCCTTCTCAACAACTCTCTACTTTCTGGTGTCTTTCCCTCTGCCTTCAAAAAAGCGTCTATCACTCCCCTCCTCAAAAAACCTACCCTCGACCCCACCTCCCTCCTACCCTTCTTCTCCAAAACCCTCGAGCGGACTGTACACCGCCAGCTCTCTGCTTTCCTGTCCAACCACTCTCTGCTTGACCCTCTCCAATCTAGCTTCCGCTCTGCTCACTCCATTGAAACCGCCCTCCTGTCTGTCACCAACTCACTTAAGTGTGCCCGAGCTGCCTCTCTCTCCTCTGTCCTAATTCTCCTCGACCTCTCTGCTGCCTTTGACACTATTGATCACTCTATTTTACTCTCATCTCTCGCTGACCTGGGGATCTCTGGCACTGCTCTGGCCTGGTTCTCCTCCTACCTCTCCAACCGCACTTACCAGGTAACCTGGCGTGGAGCAACCTCCACACCTCACCCTCTCTTAACTGGAGTCCTCCAAGGGTCAGTCTTGGGTCCTCTCCTGTTCTCTCTCTACACCCGCTCCCTGGGCCCCCTCATCGCATCCTATGGTTTCTCATACCATTTCTATGCTGATGATGCTCAGATTTTCCTCTCCTTCCCCACCTCTGACTCCACCATCTCCTCCCATATCTCTACCTGTCTGTCTGCTATTTCCTCCTGGATGCACTCGCATCACCTCAAACTCAACCTCTCTGAATCTGACCTCCTTTTCTTTCCCTCCTCCTCCCCCTCCTCTGATCTCTCTATCTCTGTTCCTCTGGAATCTACCACACTCTCTTCATCTTCCTCTGCTAAGAACCTCTGAGTCACCCTGGACCCCTGCCTCTCTTATTCCCAGCACATCTCCACTCTGGCATGCACTTGCCGATTCTTCCTGAGCAACATCCGAAGAATCTGACCCTTCCTCACCAACTACGCTACCCAGCTCCTGGTCCAGGCCTTGGTACTCTCCCGCCAAGACTACTGCAACTCCCTCCTGGCTGGCCTCCCTGCGACCGCCACCCGTCCGCTCCAGCTCATCCAGAACTCCGCTGCCCGCCTGGTGTTCTCTCTGCCTCGCTTCGCCCACGCAACTCCACTACTCCGCTCACTCCACTGGCTCCCGATCACCGCTCGCATCCAGTTCAAGACTCTTGTACTAGCCTACAGATGCCTTGACCAGACTGCACCCAGCTACCTCCAGACCCTCATCTCTCCCTACACCCCCACTCGACCTCTCCGCTCCGCCTGCACTAGAAGATTGGCTCTACCTCTGCTACGCTCCCCTGCCTCCAGAGCCCGCTCCTTCTCCACCCTTGCTCTGCACTGGTGGAATGACCTTCCTACAGAAGTCAGGACTGCCCAGTCCCTGACCACATTCCGACGCCTCCTTAAGACTCACCTCTTCAAACAGCACCTGTAGAACTCCTCTGTTTTTATCCTGTGACACTATCACCCTTCCATAAATGCGCTTTATTTACTCTTATCTGCCCCCTTTTCTACTGCATTTAATCCTGTACTTCAGAATACTGTAAACTGCCAAGTGTTTAATCTGTAGTATTTTGTATTTAATCATATCCTGATGTAAATATCACTGTTATCTGCTGTATTATTGAATTGTATTTTGTCACACTTGTACTTTGCTTGAACAAAAGTCATTGTATTTATCTTGCTCTTATTGTATTACTTGTATTGTAACACTTGAAATGTATTTGCTTACGATTGTAAGTCGCCCTGGATAAGGGCGTCTGCTAAGAAATAAATAATAATAATAATAATAATAATAATAATAATAATAATAATAATAATAATAATATTCTATTTTGCAGCTTCCTAGCATTGGCCATTTAAAATGGTATCTCAGAGACAGCAGTAGCTCCAGGCTCCATGCAGTTGGAAATATTCCAGGTTACCCCCACGCTGCATAATGTGCACCTGTAAAATTCTGGCCCAGAGTAAAGTATTACAAACTAAGAGTCATCAACAAAACATCCTTTAGATTTGCTATGGTTATACAATTCAGACTGAGAGAAGGCAGGTAAGTTTAAACACCAGAATATGACTTCTTTGTACATTTTGAAGTAAAACCAACTGAAATGCATTGGTCAAAATACATGCCAACTTCACCTTACTGTTTCTACCTCAAGGTTGTAATGATAATGGCACAAGAGAAGCACATGTTCTCTAACTGGAATGTGCGTTTTTCCTCCTGATACACACCCAACACAGTCAACACTAAAAACAGATTAAGACCCATTAAAACTTACTTGAGACCTCTCTGGTCATGTCATGTTATATGGTGTATTAGTTGGAGTGAATTTCAAAGCTAATAGAAATAATGTGCTGGTAATTACTCTCTGTCTGCTTTTGTGCTTCTACAGTGAACCTTGTAGTGGTATGCATAAAATTGAGCACATTGTTCCTTTCATTCTTGTGCAATATATTGTTTTTATCATAGGCCTTCAGTCTTGGCAGTCTTGCTGACTTGTACTCTTGGGAATAATGGCTAGAGTCCATATCAACCCTGCACTCTCTGTATAACATGGAGCATGTACAGAAATAATGTATCCAGGATAACACAAACAGTATACAACATTTAATTTCCCATGAGACCCTGCAAGTGCAATCTTTTTCTTTGCTTGTGTAACAGGTGTGGTAATTAGACCCAGCAGGGGCTAATTTTCTTTAACTATCTTGTTATCTTTGTGTGTATAAAACCTTTACAACACGGGCAGTAAGAAGACATTTGCTCCATTTCCTTCTGTGCTGTCCTGCTGCATGTTGCTCTTCTGGGTTGTGTTGTGTATATTCCTCCCCACCTGTTATAAGAATGAGGACATCAGTCAGCCACTGTTATTTTGCTATTTTCTTATTGTTTTCTTATTGTTTTCTTACACTGTTTTTAGTAGTGTCGTATCTTCTGCATAGTGTTTTTATATTTTGTATAATAGGTTTAGTATTTAGTTTTTTTAACAGAGAACTACGTTGTCATGGCGTGCGGGGTTGTTTTAATATATGGGTTATTATTGTTGTATTGGAGTCCTTCATTTGTTTCAGCTGGCCTTTTTAATACAGTAACAATGTGTTATATGAGTGACATAATCTCTGTGTTCTCTACCATTATATCCATCTTCTGCATTAAGCAAGCTGGGCTGGGGGAAGGTTTGTCCCCATGGACTGTTCTGTTCCCCTGGGATCATCCTGGCCCAGCACCTGAGTTTGTTTTAAAGTGGTTTATGCATGTTTTGAGTTTGGTTATGTTTTTTTACTGAGCACTTTTATAAATGGACTTATTGGTATACTTTGTTTGCTGGTTTTATTTTTAAGTACTAATTATCTCAATGTGTATTATTTGCTTGATCTGGGTTGACCTGGTGGACTGGAGGGGTGGGTTCAAAGTGTCTATGTGTCCTGGGTCTTCCCTTCCTCAGTGCTCCAGCCCTGACTTGTTTGTGTTTTCTTTTTTAGGTGCTGCTGTGTTAAAAAGGACTCCAAACAACTGTGTTATTAGTTCTTTGTTCACTGCCTGCAGCCATCACTGTGTTGGTCATTTTAGCTTATCTACGTGTTATTCCTTGTGTGCTCTAATAAAAGATCCTGCTCGAAGTGAGCACTAAATAACCTTTTTGTCTCTGATTTTTCATTCAATTGAAAAAACTTGCACAGGGGATGGGATTGAGTTCTATCATAGAGGTCCCAGTGCTGTTAACATTATTTGAGTGGCATAGTCATAACTAGGCTTGCTACTCTTCAATATTAATCATTAAAGCTTGTTAAACTTTGAATTCCCCAAAAATATGAGTTTGACTGAAATAAATTTATATAGGATAAACGTCGGTAAAACCACTCGCTATTTTTTATTTTCTTACCAAAAATAATAATTTGCAAATCATCTCTAGTTTGTGTAGTTTTTATACTTGCTGTCGGTCCCATCTCCGTTCCGCTCTGAATGCCTGGTGGTCGCTGTCAGTCATCTCAGTGGTCTGTTAGTACTGTAGTTTCACCCTGTTCTGACAGAAGCAGTGCTAGAATGCTCTAATTTGCCAGCTACAGCACCTGTCATTCAAAGTACCTACTTTGAAATTAGCAGGTTAAGTTGTATGTAAACTTTTGCTTTCGGTATACAGTGACAGTTACTAGTTTTATTTGAAAATGGGGCGCAAGAGAAAAACACTTCATGAATATTGTGCAGAATACCCTGCCCGACTGCTGAAGTCTCCACGGCAGGACGAAGCGGGCCCGTCTGCCTTGCCTGTGACTCTGTCCGGCTGTGCTAAAGCAGGAGAGGGGGAGCTCAGACTCTGAATAATAACTTAGTTCTGTTCAACTATCTAATGTTTTGTTCTGTGCATATTATTTTTACTTGTAAATTTATGCTATAAAGTTCTGTGTAATACACTTTTATATGCTGTGTTTACTACGGTTTATTTGAGACAATCTTTAAATGTATAGCTCAGCTGTGACCAAATGTTATTTCAATTAGAACGTTGGTAACCATGGTTTTGTTGCATGTTGAATATGATAAAGGGGTTTCGCTAAATGAATAAACCGGTAAATTCTTCTAAAATAAACGTCGATATTAATCGTTGATTTGGCAAAAAAATAAAAATGGAATAGTAGCAAGCCTAGTCATAAGCTATTGCCGCACACACCCTGCACCCGCCACACTTGTTTGTTTAGATTGTTGGATTCCTGATAACAGCTGAATGTGACGGAAACTGAAGAAACTGAATGCATAAATTTCCGCCAAAACTCCGACTCCCCTTGACAGAAATTGGGCTGTTGGGACCGAGATGTGATCTTTTCCACTGAACTCTGAAGGGAGTAGGCCACTGCCATTTTGGTACAATTAACATTGTTACGTGGTCAAAATGCATCAAATTCAAGGGACAAATTGAAGAATCATCATCTAGGACAGAAATACATAATTATCTCCTGTAATCACATTGCAGGTCTCGTGTTAAGAAATGTTTATTATACAACTTCAGAACAAACAACTCAAGGGCATTGTTAGTAATTTCACAACAGACTTCTCTGAATAATCTCAAAACAGGTCTGTGATGAGTCAAAGGGGTTTCGGTCTGTAATTCAGCCTCCTGACAGTAGAAGGCATTAAGCTAACTCGGGACTTCCCTTACCAAGGTCTCGTGACCATGACGAAAGTCATCTTTATGAGGGGGCGTCACCTTGGTGAGGGGCGGAAGTGCAAGTATGTAAATTCCAGTCATTTGAGTCAAGTGAGTTGTAAGGACAATTGTCAGTTTGGGATTGGTGTTCCACTGACTACAAGGGCGGGGCTTTGCATACGAAAGGAAACGTGCTACTGTGTTTGGGGTTGGTCCTTGAAAGCATAGGCGGGGTTACTGGGCTTGAGGGAGACACTGTATAGTTTGTTTTGGTTTGTTTGTTTTATCACTGTGTTTGGAATAAGTAATAACGTCTCTTTTGTTTTTATCCCTTCCATGTCCGGGATATTGTGAAGAGGACTGAGGAAAATACAAACCCTCCATTCTTTTGTTATTTATTCCAGCACCCCCTCCCTCATGCCATTCTTTTTTTTTTTTTTTATTGTGTAACTAAAAATAATAATAATAAAAATATTTGGTTGCACGTAAATTGCTGTCTGGACATTCCATTACTACTCACACGCCTCACAAGGTCAATATGTTTATACTGTACATTTGTATACATATAAATTATAAATGCAATATACAAGTTAATATACATTCCTCCAGACTGTGGCTGATAAATCACTGAGATCTCAAGAATGAGCTGAGCTCACAGTTTAGATCAAATCCAGCTGTTAAGAATTTATGAATACAAAATACAGTATAGTACTTACGTATAGACTTTCTTTGAAAAATAATTGATTTGGAGTTAAGAATCGTATATCTTTTATCAGACACATTTTTTATTAAGTTCATATTATAGAGTAGAGAATCTTAATAGAAACATTTAACAAATAATGCCATTTAACCATCCTTGGAGAGGATATTGTATTGATACATATAAAACAAAACGAAAAAGTGAAAAAACCCAGAGATGACCAGTAAAATGCTCCAGTTACATCTAAACCTGGATGGCCATGATTAGGGAAGTAAAATTGGAACATTTTTGTAATATCATTCTAAAATCATACAAAGTCATTGTAAACACTGTTTTTTTAATGCAATGCACACTTGATTATTGGTACCTTCTTATTATGTGTTATATCCAAAATATTTGCATAGCCATTGTCAATTATCATATAATGACACCCACTAGTGCGGCACTTGGAAGTTTGTTTTTTCATGAATAATAGCGCTAGCCACCTCTATTTTTGTTGTAAATGTTTCCATATCAACTGTGAGGGCATTACTAGGACACTCTTGCCAGTCTGCATCCCACACAGGGTTTTTTTTTTAATTTAGAGCAGTAGTTCTCAAACTTTTTTGTTCGCGGACCACCTGACATTTTTTTTTTATCTCAGTGGACCACACAATAAACAGTATAGCTTACTGAAAAATAAGCACATAAAAAAAAAAAAATCACTATAATATTTAAAATAACCATAGACTTACCTTTCTTTGTTTTAATGGGTGGGCGTGTTTCTGTGAGTGATTTTAAAATTGCAGTTTTAAAGAACGGTTCTAGTTTACTTTTCATAACGACTTTACCGAGAGGAAAAAACGATTCTGTGCTTCAGTGCGTAATTCGGCTGGTCAAGAGTAGGCTACTCAATTTGGTTATTTTAGCCTCCGTGGTGTTCTCAATAGCTCTGTAAACAGTGCTGACATAAACCGCAATGATAGCCTGTTAGTACAAGCATTTAAAATGCCAGTAATGTTTTTCCGTAATGTGTGGATAGTGAACTTTGTCTTTGCCTCCTTTTCTGTAACTTTTTATTAGCAACATAAATACATGATAGGCATTTTTAAACGCTTGGTCACTAACAAGGCAAACAAGCTGCTGTGTTGATTGCATGTGAGCGCAATACATGAAAACTCTGTAGTAAAGAATACAATTTAGACACTCCAAAACTATATATGGACTTGGAGATATTCTCTATGTATGAATTTTCTTCTAAAATTGAAGGTCTAAAATTTGGGGTTTGCAATGGGATCTATAACCTATGCTGCCGCTCAGTAATTATGTAACCTTTCCATGGTCCACCTGAAGGGAGCCAGCGGACCACCGAGAACCAGTGATTTAGAGTGACCAATTATTATTTTTTATTTATTTTCCCCCAATTTGAAATGTTCAATTATGTTTTTTCTCCTCACACAGCATAGACGTCCTGAGGGCGTATGAGCGTCCTTCGATCTCAAAAGCCTAAAGCTAGAATCGCTTTTACGCCGAGCAATCGAGAGCAGAAGTGGGCGGGCTACCGATCTTGGAAGACAGAGATCAGCCCTGCTTCTTATCTACTCTGAATAAGCTTGGTGTCTGGCCAGTAGGGTTCGCTGTTGTACGATGAGGAGACTAAGTCCCTGCTGGTTTCCCATCCCCCACCCCAGGAGCTTCAAAGCCAATGTGACCCCCGCCCCTGGGAACTAGCGCTGTCCTGCGCTCCCTGCAGCAGCACTTTTAACTGGATGAGCCATTCAAGGACCCTTCCACAGGGTTTGTTAACTATTCATTTTAAGAATGCTGTTTATCTTATGTCGCATGGAATCAGGCACGCTGTCTTTCAAATACAACATTTTTTTAGATCAGTCTGATGTACTTTGTAAATCATTTACCACGACATCTGAATGCAACGTGGGCTGAAGACATTAGCTGAAACATCTGTCTACTTGACTTTATGTCTTATATTCTTACCTTAGAATGCATTAGGACAGGGTTTGTAAAGGTCTGAAGAGGAAATTGTGAGACAAACAACACTTATTATTAGATCCTTATAGAAGTTTGCCACAGTAAATTTGCAGTTTGCACATGCTTTTCCCATGGTCATACTATGGCAAAACCATAGTTTAACATGGTTTGCCCTGTTTTTCAACATGCTTTACCATACCTCTCTGGGCTTTACAATGCTTACCTATGCTCTACTAGGCTTTCATTATGCTTTATGACACTTTGCCATGCATTTACTATGGTAAAATACAATGCTTGAACAAAAATGATTTCCTTTCATTAATATTTTGCAAATTCAGTTGCACTGGTGTGAAGACCTTGTTAAATCATTTTTATTGGTAATTACCAGAATTACAAAACTAAATCTTGGAAAATACTACATTAAGATAATTTCACGTACACAATGTGTTTCCTAGATTAATTAGTCCATGGTTTATGTAAAATTTGTAATAAAAAAGAACAGGATTTTCATTTTAAAATAACTGCTAATCTAAATATTGTTTAAAAAATAAAATAGGTCATTCAATTTAGCAAATTGTATCTGAGCATTATTATTATTATTATTATTATTATTATTATTATTATTATTATTATTATTATTATTATTATTATTATTCAAATAAATTATTTGTATTTGCTTGTGAATTTTCAGTGCTCATTAGCAGTGGAGGACAATGTGCATAAAAGTGTTAAAAGCTCCAACAATAGTATGCTCCTCAATTGTTTTACTTGTGACCTGACACCTTAATCTTTATTCAATCGATCTAAACAGTGAATCTTAATACCACCACCATTTAAGCATTAAAAAAGTACCAAGATTGGCATTTTACTTACTTTTTAAGACAAAAATACACCAAAGAGACACTCTTTTTAAAGTCCTTTCTTATAATCATTTAAACAATATTGTTTTTAGATTATTATTATTATTATTTTAACCTCTTTTGTGTATCTGTTGGAGAATATAGAATGATGGTTGTTGTTGTGCTTTGGCTCTGAAAGGTAAGATATAGCTATCTATTTTCATTCTGAACCACAGCTGTTTGAGCTGCTCATCATCTGAAATGACAAAAAGAAAGATGCTAAAAAAGCATGCCACTGGCAACTCACACGATTCACTGCACAGCAGGAGGGCTGGCTTTGATATTTCACACTCTCAGAACAAAATGCAAATGATTTTCTAAGCAAAAGGAGAAAATATCCTTGGCAAGTGAAAAAATCTGATAAAGAAAGATGCCATAGCCAGCTTTTCAGTTCCAGACTAAAAAGAGTGTTGTTTTTTATTGGTATACTCTAATCTGCGCCCATTTTATATTGAAAATGAGAAAAAAGATATATACAGTTATGTAATTATTGTTTTACAATATGAAATTCAAGTGATCACATTATGTAATTAGATGGTCAGCTGTTTTTTGGGAGGCTATTGAAAAATAAGAATATTTTTAATTAAAAAATCTTGTTGATGGCAGACATACATTGCTTCTTGAAAATATGTCTTCTGTGGCCTATCCTAAAATGCTCCAGTAAAATAAAATCTATTCTTTACACACACACACACACACACACACACACACACAATTTAAGGAGTGACAATGGATTTAAAAGATCAGAAGAAAAGCCCAAAGCATAGAAAAGTCTATGTCAAATAGGAAATTAAATGTACTTTCCTTATGTTTTGTTTTTAAAACCGTGCATGTGACATAAAGTACCTGTGCATTTAAATTACAGTAGGATAGTAGGAAAAATAGGTTAGTAGGAAAAATAGCAACCATAACGCTAATGTTGTATCTTGCTGTAACTAACAACTAACAGCTAATATCGGTCAATCGATAATCGATTGACCGCCCTAATATATATATATATATATATATACACCAATTGCCCCCACCTGAAACTTCTCGGCCCCCCTCCATTGCCAGCCCTCATTCTTAGCGGCCCGGCGCTCCCGTTTAGTTTTACAGGGTTTAAATTTGTAACAATACCACTCTCCAATGACTTCGTCTTTCTCAGCCAATAGGGAGGACGGGGCTGTCAGGGCAGCTAACCTTGAACTGCCCACAGTCCCATCCCAGAACTACTGGTACTGGCAATCGAGGACACAAGCCTACCTGTACTTGCGTCACCTGCTGGCCAATTTTTACATTTATACTAATCTTGGGATAAGAGCATACATCCCCATGAATACATTTAATATGCACCCGTCCCAATATTTGTTTATGCCCCGGTGAGAGTAGGCTCTCCTGTATTAGAGACTGACCACACCCTGAATCCAAGAGAGCCTGGGTTTTTGTACCAACCACTGACATAGGAACAAAACCCGTCTGCTGAAGTGACTGAGGTAATTGAACATGTTTACCTGGTCGACTGAGGTCACAATACATCATGGGGCAATCCCGAGCGATGTGGCCCACCTCCCTGCACGTCCAACACCTCGGTGGACTAGATCCTTGCCCTGGAGCTTCAGCAAGAGGTGGAAATACTGGAGGCATCAAGGAGGCTGGACAATAAGGTGACCGTGCGAGACCCCGGTCCGACACCGCAGCAGCTTGTGGGTAACCCCACCCTGTCCCGGTTCCTGGGCCGGGAGTTCCCACTGCCACTCCCCCATCCAAAAACCTGTCTACCCCTTCCCCCCAGTCCCTTTGCCCTCTCACTCTTTCCAGGTAGTCTAGCTGGCGTTGCCTTTGCTGCCTGGTACTGATCTGCCAATTTGACTGCCCGATCCAGAGTGGCAGGTGCCTGCCGCTGTACCCATAGCCGCGGTCCCGGGGTCAAGCACTCCAGAAACCTCTCGACCACGATCACCTCCACTAGCATGGCTTTGGAGTTCGCATCCGGGTTCAGCCAGCCCATGGCTTAATCCTTCAACCGATGTGTAATGGTTCTGGGATGCTCCTCCGCCGAGAAGCCGGCTAAAACTTTCGGTGGTATGCCTACAGCGTGTGATTAAGGATGGCTGCTTTCAGCGTGGGATAATCCATCATACGTTCGGGAGACAGCGCCCTTGCCGCTGCTTGCGCCTCACCCGTCAGCTGTGGCAAGAGATACCTAGCCCACTGTGCCTGGGCCCAACCAGCAGAGGTCGCCATTGCCTCAAACACCTCCAGATAGGCTTCAGGGCGATCCTCTGCTGTCATCTTGGTTGGCCTCTGCAACCTGGGATCTGGTCCCGCTGGCCTAGCAGCCCCCTGCACTGCAGCAGTAAAGGTCGGGCGTAGGAGATCCATCATAGCTGCAAACTGGGTGGCATCCATTTCTGCTCCTTCGTTTCTATGCACTGCTTTTTGTGGGTAGTGCCAGCGAATCCCACTGCTGATACCACGTGTGGAAAGGTGAGGAATTCACTGACACAGGAGACAGAAAGTTGTAGTGCTAAACACCACTTGGGTGCACGATTTATTGTTCACCGGCAGGTGGCACTAGAGGTACGCCGTTCCCAGATACCAGCAATGGTAAATGAGAAACGAGCAGACACTTGCAGGTGCCTAAAAAATCATAATAAAAAACAGAAGGTACAAAGAAAAAGAGAAAATAAAACACTTAATTAAAACTACAAAATAAAGTTGCTGCACTGTGCAGCGTTTCCCCGACTGTCGCTAGCCGTACGACCCTTGGTCTCTATCCTACACTCTACCGTTCCCTCCACCTGTTCTTATACACTGTTGGGGGTCTGCCCAAGGATTCCCCACTCTCTATATTTTTATTTTCTTTTCTTTGGTTTTTCTCTTGTTTTCTTTCTCCGTCCATTCACGGTCTCTTAGAGCAGCGCTTCAGCTAGCTCATTGTCGGTTTAGAGGGGCAGATCTGAGAGAACAACAAAGCGTTATTTTATAGGTCCAGCAATTCCCCAAGGCCTGCCTCTCAGCCACTCAGACAGAGGGAAAGCCAACACACCCTCTTTCCCACCTCTCCGTGTCATTGCCTGCAGCACCATGCATATATATATATATTTTGATATATACTGTATATAATAATAATAATAATAATAATAATAGGTGGGCTTCAGTGAGTTACAGGAAAATAATTTCATCTAGGGTTCCTGTGACGTCATAAATTACAAGACCATAGTGCTGGATGAAAGATGGGAGACAGAGGAGAGAAGAGAGAGGAGAGGTATCCAGCGCTGATTGAAAGAGTGGGGATCGCGTTACAACCAGGAGACACGGAGACATACCCCGTACTAAAAGTATATTTGTCGGTAGGACTGACTACACGTCACCTGGTAGTAGGGGTGATGGAAAGACTACCACACCCAGTAATTCTGAGCCGGGACTGGCCAAAATATAAGGAATTAGTGAAATTAATGGCAGCCCCGGTCACACACGTAGACATGGCAGAAAAAGAGAAAGGGGAACCTATTGGCGAGATTTTCCACTTTATAACTGATTTGTTTTCCCCCACTTTTCATCCTAGAAAAACAAAAAGAGACGGATCGAAAAATGGGAAGGAGCATCAATGAGACGATGCTGAGGTCTGGTGGGAGAATGCTCTGATGGTAACAAATGCCAGTCAAAAGGAATTGGTACGCAGTGTCACCAAGCGGGCAAGTTTGCTGGGCCATCTAGGACAGAGGCTACTCTAGTCCCTCTCAATATACCAGACATGTGGGACTCAAGCGCGGACCTAATGTGAGACCAGAAAAACGATTCCACACTGGTGCACACTTGGGGGCAGGTCCGGTCTATTGAAGGTAAGGATGTTGAAGGCGCTGGGCGGCTAGTATATCCACATTGTTATAGAGGGTGAACCCTGCCACGGGCGCAGGACAACCTGTAACACAATTAATGATTCCCCAGTCTTATCAGACGAGGTCATGAGGCTTGCACATTACATCCCTTTTTCGGGACACCTCAAAGTCGATAAAACTAGGGAATGCATAGTGACTCGATTTTATTGGGTAGGACTTTATAATAATGTGTCGAAATACAGTAGATGCCGGTTATTAGCAACCCTAATAAAGACAACTTTTGGTTACACCGTGTAACAATTTTTTTTTTTTTTTTGTTCCTGGGTAGTAAGTGTTATTTCCTAATTGCTTATGACTCAAAAGTATAGAAAATGGCTATTCCCCACAAACTTTGCTTTTGTGACCAGGACAGTGATATTTTGAAATTTACCTATTTTCCAGAACATTCCAGATAGATTCAGTGCTGAGTAAACTTGGAGTAACTTCTAGAACTTTCTAGAACTTTTCAGTAATATAAATAGTAGTATAAATACAGGGGCCTTAAGCCCACCAGTTCAGTTTAGTTCCAGCTGCCTAAGTGGATACATATCTGCATTTTTCTGAGATGGCATCAAGAGGCTGCAAGCATCCGGCAGGCGCATTTTGCTATGTCTGCGGCCAATTTATCAAGACAAGAGCGAAAAAGTACTCCGTGGAAGCATCTGTTAAGATGTGTGAGGCCTACAAGGCATATTTCGGCATGCCTGTCGGGGATCAAGACAAACCCTGGGCACCTCATTTCACCTGCGAGCACTGCAAAAAAACTCTGGAAGGTAAGATGGACAATTGTTGCTTGGAATTTTATGTTATAAAATTTGTTAAAATTTTTAAAATTGTAAAAGTTTTTAATTTTAAAATGTTTTACAATTTTCAATGTTATTGAAAAAATATATCATATATGAAAAATGTTGCGAGAATCTCTTACACATTAGTCATGGGTGAAATAAATGTATTTTTGTAGGATGGTACAGAGGGGAAAAGAGAGCCATGAAGTTCGCTATCCCAAGAATTTGGCGGGAACCCACTGACCACTCAAGCAACTGCTACTTCTGCATGGTGGACCCTTCCAAACGTCGGACTGGCAAGAATGCACCTGCTATCACGTATCCGGACCTTCCTTCATCCATCGCCCCGGTGCCACACTGCCATGAGCTCCCCGTACCCACTCCTCCGGAGAGAGAGCAGCCGTCTTTAGAAGAGAGCAGCAAGTCAGAGAGCGAGGAAGAAGTTGTAGATCCAGATGACAATTTCAGAGGTGGAGCTGAGGAGAGAAACCCATACTACCCCAACCAAAAAGACCTCAACGACTTGATTAGAGATCTTGGTCTCACCAAGTCCAATGCCGAGCTTTTGACATCTAGGCTCAAGCAGTGGAACTTGTTGGATGAAAGTGTGCAAGTCGCAGATCAGAGGAAGCGTCACCAACCTTTTTCCAGCTTCTTCACCCGTCAAGATGGGCTCTGCTTCTGCCACAATGTGACCAGTCTGTTCGAGGCAATCGGAATCGCCTGTAACCAGAATGAGTGGCGCCTCTTCATTGACAGCTCATCCAGGAGCCTCAAAGCCGTGCTGCTCCATAATGGTAACAAGTACCCGTCTCTTCCCCTGGCTCACTCGGTGCACCTCAAAGAGGATTACAACAGCATCAAGACCTTGCTGGACGCCTTGAAGTATGATGAGTATGGCTGGGAGGTCATAGGAGACTTCAAAATGGTGGCATTTCTGATGTATCTCCAAGGCGGTTTTACCAAGTTTCCCTGCTATCTTTGCCTTTGGGACAGCAGGGACACCAAGGCGCACTACCACAGGCGGGACTGGCCACAGCGGACCGAGTTCTCTGTGGGGAGGAACAACGTCAAGTGGGAGCCACTGGTGGACCCCCAGAAGGTGCTGATGCCACCACTGCACATCAAATTGGGCCTTATGAAACAATTTGTCAGAGCTCTAGATAAGGAGTCGGCAGCCTTCAAGTACCTTCAAGACTTCTTCCCTAAGCTGTCTGAGGCAAAGGTCAAAGCCGGTGTCTTCGTCGGACCACAGATAAAGAAGATCCTGGAGTGCAATGAATTCCCCAAGAAGCTCACCAGTAAGGAGAAAGCGGCTTGGAACAGCTTTGTCGCAGTGGTTCGAGGCTTCCTGGGCAATCACAAGGCCGAAAACTATGTGGAGCTGGTTGAGACTCTGGTGAAGAACTACGGCACAATGGGCTGTAGGATGTCCCTCAAAGTCCATATCCTTGATGCTTATCTTGATAAATTCAAGGAGAACATGGGAGCGTACTCGGAGGAGCAAGGCGAGTGCTTCCACCAGGATATACTGGACTTTGAACGCCGCTACCAAGGACAGTATAATGAGAACATGATGGGAGACTACATTTGGGGGCTGATTCGTGAAAGTGATTTACAGTATAATCGTAAATCTCGAAAAACTACTCACTTCTAAATCTTTTGTAGTCATTTTTGTATTACTTTAGTATAAATACATGTTAATTTGGATTCATATGTTGTTTTTTTCTGACTTTATGTGAACGAAAAGACACAAATTCGCCCGTTTTCTCATTGGAAATAGGTAAATTTCAAAATATCACTGTCCTGGTCACAAAAGCAAAGTTTGTGGGGAATAATAGCCATTTTCTTCCTGAGCAACATCCGAAGAATCCGACCCTTCCTCACCAACTATGCTACCCAGCTCCTGGTCCAGGCCCTGGTACTCTCCCGTCTAGACTACTGCAACTCCCTCCTGGCTGGCCTCCCTACATCCGCCACCCGTCCGCTCCAGCTCATCCAGAACTCTGCTGCTCGCCTGGTGTTCTCTCTACCTCGCTTCGCCCACGCTACTCCACTACTCCGCTCGCTCCACTGGCTCCCGATCACCGCTCGCATCCAGTTCAAGACTCTTGTACTAGCCTACAGATGCCTTGACCAGACTGCACCCAGCTACCTCCAGACCCTCATCTCTCCCTACACCCCCACTCGACCTCTCCGCTCCGCCTGCACTAGAAGACTGGCTCTACCTCCGCTACGCTCCCCTGCCTCCCGAGCCCGCTCCTTCTCCACCCTTGCTCCGCAGTGGTGGAACGACCTTCCTACAGATGTCAGGACTGCCCAGTCCCTGACCACATTTCGGCGCCTCCTTAAGACTCACCTCTTCAAACAGCACCTGTAGAACTCCTCTGTTGTATCCTGGGACACTATCACCCTTCATTTAAATATGCTTTATTTTGCTCTTATCTGCCCCCTATTTTACTGCATTTAATCCTGTACTTCAGAATATTGTAATCTGCCAAGTGTTTAACCTGTAGTATTTTGTACTTAATCATATCTTGATGTAACTTTCACTATTATCTGCTGTATTATTGAATTGTGGTTTGTCACACTTGAAAAAATTATTGTATTTCTTGCTCTTATTGTATGAATAGTATTGTAACACTTAAATGTATTTGTATTTGCTTGCGATTGTAAGTCGCCCTGGATAAGGGCGTCTGCTAAGAAATAAATAATAATAATAATAATTTTCTATACTTTTGAGGCATAAGCAATTAGGAAGCTGTACATTTATTGAGTCTGATTGTTGTTTGTCATCATGGCTTCAAAACATGTACACCTTTCTATAGCCGATAAAGTTTGGTTTCTGGAGGCCCGGTGCTAAACAAGTACGGGTAGCAGAAAAGTTTGGCATCTCAAAATCTGTATCCCGCTGTGACAGGGTAGCGTCGTGGGCCCAGATGGTATTCGGCAGGCAAAGAGACTCAGAGACAAGGAAACTGCAGTTAAAGCGCTTCTGCGCAGTTTAATAACAAAAGGAAATCAAAAAAGACAAACAAAACACTGCTCACAGAGCAAAAATAAAACAGTTAAACAAAACAGAACTTTCCCAGTAAAACAAATCACAAAACAACGGGCGCAAGGGCCAAAACAAAAGGTTTAAACAAAATACAAAAAGGTAGGCTGGGCATTCGTCTTCACTACACTTCTTTTTCAAAAATATAGACACAGCACAAACCAACAACCACTCACCCAAAACACCTCTACCAAACAAAGGATTTTTCCCCTTTTTTATAGCATGTGGCTGGAGCCTAATTATCAATAATTCAATTAGCTCCAGCCACATTCTCACATGTATTTTGGCAGGGACAGGAAATTAACCCCATCCCTGCCAACCACCACCAAATCACCACACAACACTATTTACAGGCAGGGCTCTGCCCTGCTACACCCGCATTTTGAAATTGGCTACAAAGCTGCAAGCACAATTGAGAGTGATTTACAGCTGAAGGTGTCGAATCTTAAAAAAAAAAAACAACATTGGACAACTACTTATTTTAAAATGATGCTTCTGTATTAAATGTTGTAAGTCCTGTATACCAAGAGTGTTTACTGTTTTTAAGGATATTGATAGTATGTTGTAGTACTATTTGTACAATACTGGACATACTTTTTTGTTTCACACATCTGTGTAGTATTAGTAAACAGTTGTTTATTCTGATATTTGGTGTTTTTCGTGTTTATTTTTTAACACTGTAATGAACCAAGATGTGTATTTCAGTGCCCTGTTTCTACAACTACAGTATACATTGTTTTTCCACATACATACACTTGAAAATGTGGCTTTTTGCTTTATAACAACTTTCGGTTAATAACAACTTTTTGCTGGGAACCGAGAGGTTGCTAATAAGTGGCATCTACTGTATGTAGCCACATGCCCAGACTGCCAGCGAGTAGCGCCGGGTCCAGTTCGCCCCGCCCCTTTAGTCCCACTGCCCATTATTTCCACTCCCTTTGAACGCATTGCGATGGACATTATAGGCCCTTTGCTATCTTCTGATTCCAGGTATATGCATATATAAGCGATGGTAGATTATGTAACGTGATACCCGGAAGCAGTTCAATTGAGGTCTAACAAGTGCATCTGTGACAGCCAAAGAACTAGTGCAGATTATAGCCAGAGTAGGGATCCCCAAAGAGATATTAACTGATCATGGAACAAACTTCAAGCAAGTTTACAAAATACTAAAAATATGTCCCATCCGCACCTCTGTTTATCATCCACAGACAGACGGTTTGGTGGAATGTTTCACTCAGACTTTGAAGCAGATGCTGAGACATTTTGTAATTCAGGAACAAAAACATTGGGTAACACTTCTCCCCTACCTCCTTTTTGCTGTGAGAGAGAAGCCGCAGAGTTCGACAGGGTTCTACCCCTTCGAGCTCTTGTATGGCCGACAGCCTTGCGGCATCCTCGATCTGGTGAGAGAGGGGTGGGAGGAGCACAAAGGCTTGTCCACAAATGTAGTGAAGCATGTGCTGCAACTTAGAGATCGCCTAGATTTGGTTGTTCGATTGGCACAGGACTATTTAAAATCGGCTCAGCACCGGCAAGAGCAGCAGTACAATAAAAATGCACATATTCAAACCTTTTGGCCAGGTGACAAAGTACTGTTGCTCCTTCCCACATTGGGAATGAAACTGTGTGCTAAATGGCAGGGGCCATATGAGGTGATTCGGGCTATAGAAAAGGTAAATTACGAAATTAAACAGCTTGATCGCCGAAATGAACGTGAAGTTTACCATGCTAATTTGTTGAAGTCCTGGCAGGCAAGGGAGGCCTTATTCATAGCCCGAGGCGAAGTAGAGGATGATTTAAGCCCCTGTCTAGAGGTCCCTAGCACCAAAGACATTCCGTTGGGGGATGTGACAGAAATACAATGATTTTTGGTTGTAAATCTCCCTCCTGACCTGTGAGGGCACTAAGCAGTGAGAACAGAGTTCCCTGGATGGGCTGGCCTGACAGTTCTTTACTAGGGTTCAAGGGAAGTCGTCCAGCTAGGAAGGGGACAAGACTTCGTTTCAATAACGCATTGACCCGGAAGGGAAACAACGTGGCAGCCGCAGATTGGAGAGGCGATTGCACTCGTTTACCAAGGGGTCATCACTCCTGCACCTGTTTCCACTCAGCCACTTTGCCACAGGGGAACAGTTACTTCCAGATCAGCAAAGAGAGCTGTGTAAGTTAATTGATATAATTGTTCAATGATGTTTTTTTCTGACTTGCCCAGTAGGAGTAACCTTGTTGAATATGCTATTATCACTCCTCCAGGTGTCACAGTGTGAAAGAGACCTTACCGGATCCCAGAAAGTCATCGGGGTGGCGTTAGCAAAGACGATGCTCGAACTTGGGGTGGTTGAACTTTCCAGGAGCGAGTGGTGCAGTCTGATTGTAATAGTCAAAATGGGAAAAGTAGATTTAGCCGAGTGTTCCTTCTGCTACACTATGAGCGGTGGGATATGTGACAGAGAAAGAATTAATCTGGGTTATAAATCTCCTTCCCGACTTGTGAGGTTGCTGCATAAAGGGAGCAGAGTGTCCCGGACTGGATGGTCAGACAATTAATTCCCAGTGTTAGGTGGAAGTCGGCCATCTAGAAAGGGGGCAGAGCTACAGTACACCAAGTCATCACTCCAGAGGGAAAGTGATGTGGCAACCGCAGATTGGAGGAGAAACAGTTGCACTCGCAAACCAAGGGGGCGTGACTGAAGGTACAAAAGGGGACGTGGCTAGGTGATCTGTTCCTTTGTTTATGGTTAAGAGAAACGCTGAAGGACCAAATATAAAATAACCGTGAGTGTTTAGTGTTTGTTTGTTTTGTCAAGTCTAATTGTACTGTTTGTTATTTATTAGACGGCTAACACGATCCGGAGCTGTCGCTACAGGCCAGCACAAACCCGGACAACACTGCACCATTGTCCACAGATAAAGTGTATGTTCACCACTTGCACGTTAGCACTCACTGTAGACTTGTGATCATGTGTGTGTCTTGTGTGTGTTTAATACTGTGTCTATTATTTTGGGACTGCAACCTGTAGTTTAAACAGTGCAATTGTTGCACAAGGCAGAAACCAAAAATAAATATCCCTGTAAGCTATTTCCATTATACTATAGCATAAAAAAAGTTTCTAAAATATCCTTGCAGCTTTATACCTTTTTTTTAGAAGATAATTAAACTACTATACAACCAAGAAATTGGTAACTAAAAATAAATATCTGCAGTCTACTTCCCCATGCACTCAGCAAACAGCTGCGCCAGCTACATCGAAAAGTAAATGTGCACGTTTGCTTATATTTTTCACTTTATTATTTATTGAGTTTCGTAGTTGTACACAGTCACTTTTGTAAGATTCTTTGATTAATTTGTTTGATTTATGGTTATATAAATTATTGCTGATTACACTTTGTTTGAGAATTAAATATTTGTTTGCTTTGTTTACCTCTTCACATTGCTCTGGTAGCTTGGATGCTGTAGGTGTGGTGACATCATCGACTCAAGACTAATATAACTTCAACGCATTGACTCATGGGTAATGTAGTTTTCTATGGAAGGATGTGGCAAAGTGGATAACAGTGTGCAGGTGCAGGTGATCAATAAACAGACAGACAATTATAATCCAGGTGCAATGTTGTTTAATGGTTGTATTTTGTAATCCAAATGCCTGATGGCGAACAAACAGTAAATAATAACAATGTCAATGAGAAGCAATACAGCGGCGTGTATTGCTTATCTGTAATCCGCGGGTTGGCCCCGAAATAATAACAGTCTCATTTTAATTCACCCACACGTAACACATACACAAACACAAACACCCATCCACAGTGCTTGCTCTAGTGCTCATGGTGAAAATACAGTGCTTTAGTGCAAACAAAGTGCAGTGTTGTGCAGGTTTGTACTAGTCTTTAGCGACAGCTCCTGGATCGTGTTTAGCCGTCTAAATAATCACAAACAGTATTATTTTGACACAACAATAAACAAAACAAAACACTCACGATTTTCTCCACACAAAACACAGGTCCTTCCAGGTTGTTCTCTAACCAAAACAAAGGAACAGATTGCGTCGCTCCATCCCCTACTTATACCATCACTCGGTAAACGATTGCAGCCGGTCCTCCAATCCGCGACTGCCACATCATTTCCGTTCTGGGTCGATGAGTTAATATACCGAAGCTCCACCCCTTTTCTAAATGACCGACTTCCTTTTATCCCTAGGAACAGAGTGTCAGGGCAAGCAGTCCAGGGTACTCAGTTCCCGTTACTTAGCGCCCTCACAGGTCGGGAGCGAGATTTACCACCAAGAATCATTGTCTTTCTGTCACAAAGGATTATTAATCTTTGTGGCAGTCTATTGGTTCTGAAGCAGAAAAGAAAGGATCTTGCGCTATAAAAGGAACGCATATCCGGAGATCAAGAGGAGGGGCAGCACAGCACAGCTTAGGTCAGCTGGAGCACGGACATTTGTAGGCGCTGGGTTGGACGTTTACATGGAGATGGATATGTTGCTGTAAAGTTGATTATTGACACTGTGATTTGTTTCGCTCTCGCCCGCTGACTTTCTTTTTCTTTAATCGGATTCAGGTATAGTTGCAAGGTGTGACGGATTTTGTTTTGCTTGAAAATTGTGCAGAAGATACATTGCAATACTATAGAGAATTGTTTGAAACTTTTGAGAAGCTAACTGTTTGAGAAAGGGAAGTATTGTACCGTAGTAATATAGCTACTGTTTGTTTTAAACCTATTGTTTATCGGGTTGCAGTTTTAGAATCTACCCGCGGGTGTGGTGCAATTAAATGTTGAGCGAGCAACACAGTTATTTAGAGTGATTTTTAGAGGTTTAAATCTATTATTCTGAGTAGGATAAGGCTCAGTCATTTTTTGTTGCTGTTTTCTTTGTTTTGTTCTGTTCTTTAGAATTCCTGCCATGTACCTGCAATGTGACCAGGCTTTATCATTGACCATCGTTCCTTCCTCCTCCAGAAGAGGTCGTTGGTGCTGGCAGTACTGCGGTGGAATTTGTTTTTTATTATTATTATTATTATTTTCTACTTTACACCCTAGTCATTCAATGGGTGTTTTTTCTATTTCATTTGATACTTTTCACACCCTAGCCATTCAGTGGATGTTTGGGTTAATAATTTCCTACCAAACTTTTTAAAAATAAATATTTTATAAATAAAACTTTTAATTGTACCCAATTTTGTCTGTCTCTCCTTGGTGTTGCCCCTGGTCCAAATCCCAACTATTACTAACTAACCTGTGTTTTTATTGTGAGGTACTGTGTTCCTTTTAGCTGCATTTAGGAATTTAACTAAAATTAATTCTAGTCCTGGCGCTTATCACCATGTGGTGTAGACGACGATTATATTTACTTAAGGGGACCCTGAGTGTCATAGGCACGCAGTGTGACACAATATACATTGCTGTGAATTGCCTGGGATTATTATTTGCAGTCACAAACGACCTGAATTAGAAACCCAAATCCCCCAAATAAAATACTGTTTGGATATTGAAATCACTTGTTTGTCTTTACTTGTGCACCGCATCACTTCAACACCTGCGCACTGCAACCCACCTGGTCACACTGACAAATAACAAAAACACAAGGCTTCACACAGTACCTTTAAATACAACTGAGTACACTATCAATCAGGCTTCTTCACACAGCAGAGCCCTGAATGAACTAACTCTGGGGTTTATATGCTCCAGAGAAACAGGTATAGGCAGCTGGCTCTAATTTACAATAATGAGACCTGCTGCCAGAACAATAAAACAATTAACAAATTAAATCATACACACATTTACACATGTGTTTGGCAGGGAGGATTCTAACCCCCTCCCTGCTCTTTTACTATATATATATATATATATATATATATATATATATATATATATATATATATATATATATATATAATAAACTCTTGGAACCATCATTCCAAAATCCAATTATCTTTTCAAAGTTAATGCCAGCAGGTGGGAGTTGTATATATGTAATAATGTCTTTCTGTTCTGCTTATGATGTGCCCTGACTAGCAAATTATGGAGCAGTATCTGCACTGACTGGCAAATCAGGGGCTTAGCAGGCTTGGGATGATTTGTCCTTTGTGGCACAGCAGCAGGACATCATTTAGGAGAACAGATTTGGTTGCTGAATGCACTGCAGGAAGGGCTAGGAAAATCACCAGGCTAGAGGGGGGAAACTGTAGCATTGACTAAATTGACAGAGGGCAAATCCTGGTTTACTCTGACTGTAAATTTGACCTGTCCTGGTATAGTAAAGCCACATTTCCATCTGCCACTGGGCTTGACTCATACATACATATGATAGTTTACTTTTGTGCCTTGTCTGAAGATTGGATTTCAGACTGCAGATGGAACTGGTGGCAGCCCCAGTTTGATATTGGAACGAGGTGAGGTGAGTTTTACAGACATGGTGCAGATAGAAACATGGTGTTAAACTTGCCATTTCATGAAGTGAGCTTATAGTGATGGCCTTGCAAGCCGATGGCCTTGCAAGCTGATTTAAAAATTGTGTGAAAAATGTTGAAAAAACATCCAAAATTATGGCTTGGTTTAGATGCATAAATTAAAATAAGTCTCACCTTCTTCTCCCGCTAGTTTTATGCAATTTGGGTTTACTTGAAGTTTTCTTTTAGGGAGAGAAACCTCTCGTACACCCCCTCTCGTACCACCCCCCCCCCCCCCCCCCCCCCTTCCCCCCCTCCTCCCCGGCTTACCAGGGTTACATTCAGTAGATCTCAGTTGGTACGGTCTTATAGTTATAGTCAGTGTTGCCAGTCCCACCCCCCCCCCCCCCTAAAAAAAAACTCTAGATGAATGCACCTAATACACCTGGAAAAATGTGCTAAATGAAGTGTGAGAGCTGTTCCTGTTTTTCTAATTGTAAACACACATAATTAGCTTCTGAAATGTCCGATAGATGTGTCTTATTTATGTTGTTCTTTTTTGTAGGCTGCTAAGTTTGAACCACACATGTATTTGTTGTGTTGCTTGTATTTGTCATTGTTTTATTGTCTAACAACGTCTCAGTGGGTAAATCTTCTGTATAAATAAAGCAAGTAGCTCTCAAATTCAACTTAAAAGAATACCAGAAGCACACCCTGTTATGTCATATTACGATAGATTCTTGTTAAATGCATAACCCATGTGCCTGACAATTTTATGCAATTAACCAGCATATACAATAATAATAACATATACAGTGTATTGTATTTAAATGTATACCTGATAATTGAATACAATTGTGAAGCAAGTTTCTTATGAAAATGTATATGTTCCTTATAATTGCATATTGTATTTAAATTCATACAACTGTTGGGCACATACAGTATATGTAATTAACAGGAATCTACTGCATGTGCATTTTTATATGTGCTTCATATATATATATATATATATATATATATATATATATATATATATATATATATATATATCAGGAATATGCAATTTTCAGGTATGCAAATAATTGGAATACACTGTAATTGTATAATATGAACCTAATATTATATTGACACACCATGGCTAAATTGTAAAGACGAGATTATTTTAATGTCATTGCTGTTATTCCTTTTAAGTAGAAGCTTGCGCACAACAACCACACATTCTTGGAATGCGAGGGTGTAATTAACTGTCACAGCTTTGCGAGTGGTAGGAATGCCGGTGTCACAGGTAATTGGTAGACCGTGAAAAAAGTAGATATCACCTTTTCTGTGCATGTGCAAATGTCTGACATGAAAGGGTGGGTTCCCAGTAGCATTTTCTACCTGTGAACTTTAATCATTGAACACCCAGTATATCACCGTTATTGTTTTAAATGTGTTACCATGTGTGACGGAAATATAATGAGTTCTGGTCGTAAATCTCCCTCTCGACCTGTGAGGATACAAAGTAGCGAAAGGGAAAGGCTTTGGACAGGTTGTCCTGACAGTTCATTCCCTGGGTCGGGAAGTCAATCAGCCTGGAAAAAGACGAGACTCCAGTGCGAGAATGTATTGACCTGGAAGGTAAACGAGGTAGCAGCTGCAGGCAAATAGAGTCAGCTGTAATCGTTTACCAAGGGGTCATGCATAATCGCATAAAACGTGCTGGAGAATTGTAAATCTTTTCCTTCGCTTGGGTTTTGACGTGGAAACTGGAAGGACCGGGAGATTGCCCAAAATAATTAAAAGAAAAGAATTTGTGAGTGTTTTGTTTGTTTGTCTGTTTAGTAATTGTCTGTGTTTGTTATCACCAGACGGCTAAACACAAATCCGGAGCTGTCGCCAAGGTTCAGCACGAAACCGGATCACCACTGCACTGCCGTCACGAATAAACATTGTTATCAGCACCTGTTTCACTAAAAGCACGTATTATACTTCACCACAAGCACTGAGAGCACTCACTTTGGAACAGTGATCGTGTGTGTCTAATTGTGTGTGTTTTGTACCGTGTTTTTCATTTGCGGGACTGCAACCCTTTGTTTCATCACTGCGCAATACACATTGTTGTGTATTGCCAGCTCTTTATTATTTACTGGCAGGTCATCAAACCATTGGATTATAAACCATTAAAACATTTTCACCCGTACTTTGTTGTCTGTGTGATTCTTGGAATTACGGTATCTGCACTGCACCTGCTATACACCTGCTACCACTTACCACTTTGCCACACGATGACATTGTAAAATATAGCATTAAACGTATTTTTTTTGGCAGAATAAATTACCAGGTATTTAACAGGTATTTGTTTGACCTCTTCTCAATACAGTTGAGTGGAAATTATCTCTATTACTTTTTTTAAAGTTGTAAAATAGTCTATATATCAAAATTGAAACCATATTATTTTTGTTTATATTTATTACACGTATTGTATGACACTCAAATTAGCTTATTGTTATTGTAGATTTAAAACAAACATGCAAAAGAAATGCAATTAATCTGCAGTGCTGCTCACCCCTGCTGAATTATATTTACTGAACCTTAATCACAATAAGTTAGTACAGCTTTTATAAACTATATTTTTTAAGCAAAAAGTAAGCGTTTGTCAAGGAATGATTTCAATATTATAACTAAAAATTATTATTTTTTATTATATATATTGTAGCAATCCGTGCTTTTGTGCTGTTTGTACTGTAATTCCCGCTGTCTATATGGGTTTACATGCTCTATTTCCCGTCGCTGTTTTCTTCCCTCTGTGTCTGTAATTCTAGCCTGCGTGTGGTGCATTTTGTGTCTTCCCCTGTGATTGGTCCTGTCTGTAAGCCATTGTTTGCATGTGTTGCGTGTGTGTTCCCATTGGCCTGAAGTGTACGTCTGAGGACCAGTGGGATGTGTGTGTCACTCTCCCCTCATCTACATACGGGGAGCTAAGCTATAAAAAGTCGATTTGTCGTCATTATGTTGTTGTTCTGGTATCCATGGGTGCTGTGTTCCTGTGTGTGAATCTTGTGAAGCTGACAGAGCTGTGGATTCAGGTTTGGGTGCTGAGAGAGCGTCCAGAGATTAAATAAAGAGAAAGGATTTGAAAAAGAACAAGTGTCTCTCCTGTTTCCTGCCTCCTTGCTGAAACGCTACAATATTTTTTTTTCTGCTGAAAACACATTTCATTGACTATTCTTAAAGAATGAAAAAAAAATAACATTGATGTGTTCAGTCTCCCGAAGATAAAAATAAATTAAACATGAATTTACTTTACACAGATAAGATGACAAATGTTACATTTTTAAACAAAAAAACCCTTTGTTTTTGTATCTGAAAAATATATGATGGTGTTTCGGTCCAGTAATCTTCATTGAATTTCCAACAAACCCTCCCTTTAAATTCAGAAATTCACAAATGCGTAGTATAGGCTATATCTACTTTTTTTCACGCTCCAATTTCCTATGACACCGGCATTAAAACAAAAATTCTGGCCCACTGGAATGTCCCAGCCCAGGACAAAAATGTTTATACCTTCATACCTTTATACCTTCATAGGAGGCTGTGTGGTCCAGTGGTTAAAGAAATGGGCTTGTAACCAGGAGGTCCCCGGTTCAAATCCCACCTCAGCCACTGACTCATTGTGTGAGCCTGAGCAAGTCACTTAACCTCCTTGTGCTCTGTCTTTCGGGTGAGACGTAATTGTAAGTGACTCTGCAGCTGATGCATAGTTCACACACCCTAGTTTCTGTAAGTCGCCTTGGATAAAGGCGTCTGCTAAATAAACAAATAATAATAATAATAATAGACGTCATCGCAAATGTCATGGATATTGCATATTTTAACAGAAATCTAAATTGAATGAACTTTAATGTAATTTGTCTAGCTTTGCCTAGTGATAACGATCAACCTAACAAATTGAATGCATCAGGCACTCAGGAAACAAAAGGCTAATCAAACCTGTCTCTGCGATTGAATTACCCAGTCTAGTGAGACAAAGGTGGCTTAACATAGGAGTCTGAAAGAGAGAAAAATGACCACTTTAAAGAGCTTAAAGATTTGGAGATTTAAGACAAATATCACATCATATTGAATTAATACCACTACAAGTACAAGATGCACATGTTTTTATTCTTAAACTGCCTAACAAGCACAGAATAACCCAGGTAATAAATCCCTAAGAGAATTAAACTGTTTGCAATGTCTAACCAAAGTCGCAACCCGACATATTTGGTGTCTAAAGAAATGTAATTTCTTATGGTTAAAATAACAGGAATTCAGAATAAAATCAGAATTATTTAGCAAAAGTTATGCACGTTTTAAAAGTTTCCCCTTTCCAGATTATGATAATGAACTAATCAAACAGAGGAAGGGTGGGAGCGATCAATCAAGGTTTCGAGCCCATTCAGCCACAAAATAGCCAATTGGAGCATGCAGCGGGAAATTCAAATAATCTCTTTGTTTGAAAAGTATAAAAGCTGACTGTAAACATTATCTCTTTGTCCTGACTGCTGAGCCCTACCTGCTCCTCTGATCCCTGACTTCTCTGCAATACCCTGACTGTTCCGCTGAGCCCTGACCGCTGAGCCCTGACTGCTATGCCGTGACTGCTCCGCTGAGCCCTTACTGGATACCCGCTCCTCTGATCCCTGCTCGCTCAGATTCAAAGAAACTACAAGACTGCACCTGGAGCCCTCAGCTCTCAGTATTTATCAAGGTCAGGGGCCCTGACATTCGAAGAAACACAAGGTAACAGAATGCTGAAAGTGACTGCTTTCCAGACTAGGTAACAATACTCTTAAATATCTATTCAGGTATTGTGCGATCCCTTGTTGTAGTGTCCGCATGTACTAATATTTCTTTGGTAAATTGTTGTTTTGAAACCTTAGTTCTCATTGTAATGCTGTTAATGTGACATTAATTGTGTAACTGTTTTGAGTGATTTTCAAACTTATTTTGTTGCATGCTTAATAAATACCATCTTTCTAAGAGGAGATTCCCAGTACTGAGTCATTCGCTCATGTTGAACAAACACGATTTATGAACTTTGAACAGTGGAATGTGGTCTATTTTTGGCTTGTTGTACTGTGTAAATCCGCCATCGTTTTCACAGAGCGATATTAAAAACGGGTTTGTACATTATAATAGGACATCGTTTATTGTAGAGGTCCCACCGAGATCTTGAGAGCGTTACCCCAACAATCGAAGGTATCTCTTTATCCCCTGCAGTTTTTGGAGGTCCCTTAATTTATTGCTTTTAAGAATATATTAACTGCCTACAATAGTACTGTCACAAAGACGGCCGGAGTGGGTGGCGTCAGACCAGAAGCAGGAAATAAATAAACAAAGACTTGGAGTTTTGGTGAAGCTGAGCGCGTGATCGCGCTCAGCATTTAATAATTAACACAGAACAGAAAATAAAAGGGTTGAACAAACAGAAAACACAGGGCACGGCACTTTCGCCAAAATAAACAGACAAACAAAACGTACTACACAGACAAACACGGTGAGCAGATTTTAACTATTTACTTTTACAATTCCCTCCGTCTCCAATCCCGTTCTCCACTCACCGAACACACAAACCCCGAGTGAAAGAAACGTGCATCTATATATACTGTTGTGCTGGGATTTAATTACTAATTAATTATTCACTTGAATCCCAGCACGTGAATTAATTCTGTGCAACCCCGTGCTCACATATTACATTTAACCAGCACGTGAAGTGATTTGTGCCCTCCTTGTGCCTAAATACAAATCTACACTTTTTAAATACACGTGAAACACAGACCCGTTTATATCCCGTGTACCAATGACTATACACCAACATTTACACACGCAACACACAAATGCACACAGGGGCGGGGCACATTGCCACATATACCCCCCCTTGTGCGCAGCACACATGGCCTCAACGGCCACCTCTCCCCTTAAAAATCCAGCAGTTCAGGACAAAGTCTCGGGCTGGGAAGGGAGGCTTCAGTGGGCCCATGGCTGGCAATGCTGTCAGCACCTCTGCCGGTAGTGGCACGGCTGACAGCATGCTGGTCCACTCCTGCAGCGAAACTGCTGCTGGGGAAAGTGGTCTCCTGACCTCTCCCCCTGTCTTTGTAGCCGGTAGCTCCCTTTGGTGGGGCTCCGACCACAGTACTTCCGGCAGTGAAGAAGCTGCAGTGGGAGCAGGTCTCCGGACCTCCCCCACAATCTCGGGCAGCGAAACTGCTGCAGTGGGAGCAGGTCTCCGGACCTCCCCCACGATCTCCGGCAGCGAAACTGTTGCAGTGGGAGCAGGTCTCCGGACCTCCCCCACGATCTCCGGCAGCGAAACTGCTGCAGTGGGAGCAGGTCTCCTGACCTCCCCCACGATCTCCGGCAGCGAAACTGCTGCAGTGGGAGCAGGTCTCTGGACCTCCCCCACGATCTCCGGCAGCGAAACTGCTGCAGTGGGAGCAGGTCTCCTAACCTCCCCCATGATCTCCGGCAGCGAAACTGCTGCAGTGGGAGCAGGTCTCCTGACCTCCCCCACCTTCTTCGTGGCTGGCAGCTCCCCTTGGTGGGGTTCCGGCCACAGTACTTCCTGCTGCGATACGGAGCAACTGGCAGCCCCAGGCGATACGGAGTGGCTGGCAACCCCAGGCGATACGGAGCGGCTGGCAACCCCAGGTGATGCGGAGCGGCTCGCAACCCCAGGCGATGCGGAGCGGCTGGCAACCCCAGGCGATGCGGCGTGGCTGGCAACCCCAGGCGATGCGGCGCGGCTGGCAACCCCAGGTGATGCGGCGCGGCCGGCAGCCCCAGGCGATGCGGAGCGACAGGCAGCCCCAGGCGATGCGGAGCGACAGGCAGCCCCAGGCGATGCCAGACAGGCATTCTTGGGCGAAGCGTGGCCGGCATCCTTGGGCGAAGCGAGGCAGGCATCCTTGGGCGAAGCGAGGCAGGCATCCTTGGGCGAAGCGAGGCAGGGAGTCAGGACAAACTGGGGTGCGGGTGTTGGCCCTCTTCTCGATCTCTGCGGCCGGGCGGTTCTTCCCCGTGCTTTCCTCAGCAGCCTATGCAAGGGCTACTGAGGACCGCCAGCATCTAGTCCTGATCCTTCTGGTGAAGGGAGAGGCAGCTCCTGCTCCTCTCCTCGTGATGGTGGGGAAAGTGATACCAGCAGGAATTCATCCTCTGCTGGTAGGGGAAGTGATACCAGCAGGCATTCATCCTCTGCTGGTGGAAAGGGACCCAGCAGGCATTCACCCTCTGCTGGTGGACGGGAACCCAGCAGGCATTCACCCTCTGCTGGTGGACAGGGACCCAGCAGGCATTCACCCTCTGCTGGTGGATATGGCGGAGGCAGAGGCAGCTCCTGCTGCTCTGCTCCTGCCGGTGGAGGTGGCGGAGGCAGAGACAGCTCCTGCTGCTCTGCTCCTGCCGGTGAAGGTGGGAGCAGCGTGTAGTCTCCTGGTGACGAAGGTGGGAGCAGCGTGTAGTCTCCTGGCGATGGAGGTGGGAGCAGCGTGTAGTCTCCCCCTTTTGTAGGGGACTGGTGCTGCTCTGCCTCTCTTGCAGGGGACTGGTGCAGCTCTGCCTCGGAAGGGGAAACCAGCAGGCATTCTTCCTCTGCTGGTGGAGATGGGGACAGCAGGCATTTTCCCTCTGCTGGTGGAGATGGGGACAGCAGGCATTCTCCCTCTGCTGGTGGAGATGGGGACAGCAGGCATTCTCCCTCTGCTGGTGGAGGTGAAACCAGCAGGCATTCCCCCTCTGCTGGCAGCTTGGGTCCCAGGGCTGTGGAAGCCCCAACTTCCCTCTCTTTGGGCTGTGGACGCACCGACTCCTCCCTTTTGGGCTGTGGACGCACCGACTCCTCCCTTTTGGGCTGTGGACGCACCGACTCCTCCCTTTTGGGCTGTGGACGCACCGACTCCTCCCTTTTGGGCTGTGGACGCACCGACTCCTCCCTTTTGGGCTGTGGACGCACCGACTCCTCCCTCTTGGGCTGTGGACGCACCGACTCCCCCCTCTTGGGCTGTGGACGCTCGGGCTCCTCCCACTCAGGCGTAGGATGCTCGGGCTCCTCCCACTCAGGCGTAGGACGCTCAGGCTCCTCCCACTCAGGCGTAAGACGCTCAGGCTCCTCCCACTCAGGTGTAGGACGCTCAGGCTCCTCCCACTCAGGCGTAGGACGCTCAGGCTCCTCCCGCTTGGGCTGTGGACGCTCAGGCTCCTCCCGCTTGGGCTGTGGACGCTCAGGCTCCTCCCCTTCAGGCATAGGACGTGGCAGCAAGGGCTCCTCTTCTTCATCCTGCATGGGGCATAGGGCCAACGTGTGCCCATATGCCCCACAGCCAGGGCACCACTCCCCCCATCCCAGTCTTTGGGCCATTGCCTGAAGGGTCCTGTGGACGGAGCAGGGTATGGTGGTGTGGCTAGTTTGGCCACAGTCGAAACACCACAGCCCTGCTTCCGCCTTTCTCCCTTTGCCCTCCTGTGCTCCTCTCCAGCCTCTTCTCCCCATTTCTTCTCCTTTTGTTTTTTTTGTTTTTTTTTTCCCCCCAAAAAAACTGCGGTTCCCGCTCTGGCCTGAGTCCTGGAGGCGCTGTAGATCCCACGCAGGACACCACGTGTCACAAAGACGGCCGGAGTGGGTGGCGTCAGACCAGAAGCAGGAAATAAATAAACAAAGACTTGGAGTTTTGGTGAAGCTGAGCGCGTGATCGCGCTCAGCATTTAATAATTAACACAGAACAGAAAATAAAAGGGTTGAACAAACAGAAAACACAGGGCACGGCACTTTCGCCAAAAGAAATAGACAAACAAAACGTACTACACAGACAAACACGGTGAGCAGATTTTAACTATTTACTTTTACAATTCCCTCAGTCTCTAATCCTGTTCTCCACTCACCGAACACACAAACCCAGAGTGAAAGAAACGTGCATCTATATATACTGTTGTGCTGGGATTCAATTACTAATTAATTATTCACTTGAATCCCAGCACGTGAATTAATTCTGTGCAACCCCGTGAAACACAGACCCGTTTATATCCCGTGTACCAATGACTATACACCAACATTTACACACGCACGAAACACACAAATGCACACAGGGGCGGGGCACATTGCCACAAGTACCCACACTCTTAAAGTTAAACAGACACATTGTTGATCTAGCCTATGTTTCAAATATCTAGGTGAACAAGAATCTAGCAATTCAGGTCAAAGCACCACAGAGTATATCATAATTTAAATGAAACACATTATTGCGCAATTGCAATAATAGCCACTCAAAGACTGCTTACTCTCTGAAGTAAACTTTATTAACATCCGATGGATATTACATAAGGACGGAATGTGCACCTTTAATATAGACATGCTCTGTTGTAATGACATTTGTTAAATGCTGTTAAAGCTGAAGGGTTTTTGTTCAGCTGACTCAAAGGTCAAGCGTTCTAATTAAATCAATTAGATTTGTTCAAAATTTAACCTTTAAGTCAACACCTGCTGGAGAAACAAAACACCTTCATTTTCAAAATAAGCAACTGTATTAGGGATTTGTTGACCTGACAGATTGGATCAGGAACCAAATCTGCACCTAAAGACTGTTGGCAGACATGTTGCCTGGCACTGCTTGTTGTAAGCTTTTAACTCTTTCTACGATATACCTAATATTTGTTGATTAGGGTTTACAGTTTTTGTTATACATTATGCAACAAAAACTGTAAAGATACACAATGTTATACTTCATGAACTGGGAAGGCTGTAGCCAGTGTTGTGTAGGTTAAAAAAAGCTCTCTAACCTGTCCTGCAGGCAACCTTACCCTGCATAGTGGTTAAGATGTTTGCTTGCATTGTGTTTGGTCAGCAGTTCACTCCCAGTATCCATCCTGTTAAATTGCTGCCCTGACTCAGATATCATACATTGCTGAGGTCAAAGGGGAAGCAGTGGAATGGGCAGTGCTGTGTGATATACATCCATTACAGATTTTGACCTTCCAGATTTTGCTGTATTTAAGAAGTATATTGCCTTATACACTATCATCTATCACATATACCTTAAACCCTTTACACTATCACCTAGTTAATAGTGTAAAGGGTTTAAGTCTACAAAGAGCAGTTCAGAAAAGGCTTTCTAATAATTGCACAGAAGGAAGAATGTAGTAAGCAGACACAAAGAAATTATATTATAATGTAAGCTTGAACATGATTGTGGGATGATGCAGCTTGAAATACTTTAGTTGTACTCATGTATTGATATGACACTGTACAGGTTGAAAAGTTCCTTAAGTCTATTTCCTCTCACTATGACCTGTGTACCAGTAGCCTTAATATGTCTTCCAAAAATTGAACTGAAAACTATCTGACTCAGGCAATCCCTTTTGACTCATCATTGATAGGAGCTAGCTAACAGTGAGTTTACTGCTTCACAAGCCCACCCTTCTTTCAGCTTGAGTTTTAGAAGGGGGTTTATGTTGAGCGTCTACTAATTACAGGGTAAAAAAGGGCAAAATATGTAAGAGCCAGACACACTCAAAATGACTCATACATATTGTGGCAATGTGCCCCGTCCATGTGTGTGTTATGTGTTATGTGTTGCGTGTGGTATGTTAATGTTGGTGTATAGGTATTGGTGCACGGGATATAAATGGGTCTGTGTAGCACAAGTGATTTAAAATATATAGTTGTATTTAGGCATGGGGATTGCACAATCACTTCACGTGCAGATAAAGTATGTAATAATATGTGAGCATGGGGAATGCACAAATTAGTTCAAGTGCTGGGGTTCAAGTGAATAATTAATTAGTAATTGAATCCCAGCACAGCTGTATAAATAGTTGCACAATTCACTCATTCGAGGTTGTGTGTTCGGTGAAAACGGATGTGGAGAGGAGAAATAAAAAGTAAAAGAAATAGTTGCTATGATGTGCTGATGCACGGTCTATTTGTTAGTGTGTGTTCGTTTTGTTTGTCTATTTATTTTGGCCCAAAATAAATAGACAAACAAAACAAACCTTCAACCTTTTATTTTTTGTGATCATTTAATAAATGCTGAGCACAACCAAGCGCTCAGCGTCACCTGTAAATCTGTCTGTGTCCATTACTTCCTGGTTCTGACATCACCTACAAGCCATCTGCGACAATATACATCATGTATCTGGGTTTTTTGAGTCACAGCAAAGTGCATGGAATTTAACTGATACATAACTTTTTACTACTGTCTATTTTAAGTATATTGTATCAAACCCGCCTAACTCAGTGTGAATGCCACATTGGGGTCCGAGTAGCGTGACCACTGCCACCACCTTTGTTATCTGGTAAGGTCCGGAATAGAGTTAGGTACGCTTGTGCAACCATTAACAATAGGTAGATAGATTGTCCTATGGCTAAAATGAACAGTCGTCTGGGAGCAGAAGTAACAGTTCAAAGCTTTTATTAAATTACAATAAATAGTTAAAAACCCAGTAAATAAGCAAAATACCACAGGCTAAATTCCATTAAGAAAAATGTTATCACAATTACAGTCAGTAGGGGGAGCACTCGAGTACGGGGTCAGATACTTTTTCATAGCTAGTTTAAGGAGATTATAATCACCCTGAGCACTCTTGGGTAGCCCTTCATAAACATTTTGGCCTAATTTATCAGTCTTTGCATGCAAAAGCAATTTACAGATTTTAATAATGTTATAAAACTAGTAGTAAACAGCCCAAAAAAAATATTTTAGGAGCCAAAGGGCTTGTAAAATGTAATTTTCCTGTAAACACCTTGATAAATCTGGCCCTTTATTTCTTAGGCCCTGTCCACACTATGCCTTTAAACCTGCTTAAAAGTGCTAAGTATGGTTAGCGTCTACACTATGCAGCGTTTAATACCGTACTCGAGAACCAGACTCAGGGTCACCTCAGGGGGTAGTCTTGAGTCCGGTTCTAAATTAGATCGCATCAGGTAGTGCGGTTTATCAGAAGTGTGGACGCTGTAATACTGAACTACATTTTTGGTGTATCCTCCAATATCCCAAAATGCTTTCTGATATGTTTTGCCGCGGAGAACTTCAGAGTTCAAAACGAAACGCACACATTATGATAAAATGTACTTTGTGTTTTTAAGAACCAAAGCCATTACGTTCATGCTAAGAAGTGCTATGTCTTCCGTGGGCACGTGCTAAATATTTGCCGGGTTGTAAACATAAATACAGTGCATGGTGGGATAATGTCATATTAAGTCCCACAGTCCAATGCGCTGCTAGGAACTGTAACCAAACTATTTAAATAGTGTTTGTACGGATTAAGACCGATGAAACATGAAACGGTACTTTAGTGTGGACGCTTTGAGTTGGATTAATTCAAATGTTTTTGAGTACGGTTCTTGAGATCGGTTATGTTGTGTGGACAGAGTTTTAGTCTACTTGTGACGACCTTTACAGAAATATACTGAGGTATACCATTATAACTCCAGTGTATCACCCTGAAGAAACCCAGAACCATAAGCATATTACGGGAATGGCAACACAATGAACTAGGAAAAAATATTGTACAGTGCTCCTGATACAAGAACATACAGGTACTAAAATGTTACTGTGGTACTGTAATGGATCATTAGTATTTATTTGATCATATCATTATGATACCTTTGGTATGTGTGGCAGTGTGAAAGCCTTGCTGGTACATGTGTGTGTGTTGGTGTGGGGAATATTGGGTTAAATTTCTCCCTGTCAAAACACGTGGGAATGTGGCCTCAACCAACAAACCATCAATAAATGATTAAGTGATTAATTAGGCTTCAGCCACGGGTGTATAAAATAGGTATTCACGGGTGGTAATTAGTAAGGGTTAGAATTAATGCTGGTGATAGAGATGGAGGTTCATGTTATGTGTGCTGTGCTGTGCTGTAAATGTGAAAATAGAGAGAAGTATCTTTGGTGTTCAGGTAAGTTTGGTGAAGCCATGATTCATTGCAAGCAGAGGCTCGGCCTGAAACCACGGTATTTGTGTAAGTATATGTACTGTTTTGTTTAAATGTTTTGTTTGGCCACACTGCCGCTGGTTGTTTTGTTTCTGTCTTTTTGTTTTTATTTTATTACTTGAATTAAATGTGCACATTACCAGTTAACCTGCAGCTTCTGTGTCTGTCTCCCTTCCTGGTCGTAGCAGCCTGTACACATACCCAAGGGGAGCTATCCCGCTTCTGGCAGGTTAATCTGTTTATACTGTACATTTTCTTTGTAAATATGAATTAAAATACAGTAAAGTTGATATACACACCTCTAGACTGTCGTTGATAAAACCTGGAACTCAATCAATAAAGCCATAGCTTGCGGTCCTTAAGATTACAGCTGCTGGAAATTAGTTTAATACAAAAGTACTTCTCATAAAATAATTATAATAGCCTTTATTTTAAAATGAAGTGATTTGGAGTTAAGAATTGTACATCTTTCACCATACATATTTTGTTTTACCTTGAATGAAGAAGTTCATATTACAGTGAAGCTATTGTGATATATGCATTGCTGAGTAAAGAGGGGTAACCATAAAACAAAGCACATGTCAACCAGTACCTTCTCTTAAAAATAAACTTCAATTGAATGACTAGTCACAGAGGCCTATTGGCATTTCTTTATCATGGCATGTTAACAAATCACTTTTGTGCTAGGGGGAGTCTTAATGGAAACATTTAACAAATAATGACATTTAACCATCCTCAGAGATTAAGAAAGCAGAGATGACCAGTAGAATGCTCCAATTACATCTGCTGTAAACCTACATGGCCACAATTAGGTAAGTAAAATTTGAATATCTGGATACTGTAATATTATTCTAAAATCTTAAAAAATCATTGTAAATACCATGTTTAATTAATGGTATGGTTTCTAATGAACTGGCGTTTCAGCCCACTGAATTGAATGGAAAGGCAAGGGCTAGACATGAACTGCAAGCCACACGGCTCAGAGATGAACACCTTACCATTCAACTAAAGACCAAGCTCTGTAGTCGAGAGGTAAGCACAGGTCTTATGTTGTGTCCGTATTATTAACTCATCAGCCGCTAGAAGATTCATTAAATTATCCCCTCCACTTAATCAAAACTCTTTTGCCAAGAAATAACTCTTCCTCAAGCGTAAACACAAGTGAATGTCCACCTTGGCTCAGGGAGTTTTAATATGAGTCTCATAAATGCAACCACTCGGCGTATCCCAGAATCCAGACTTACTTTAGAGAATCATGTGCCTTGCAAGCTAGCTTGCATTCTATAGCTTATAATAATGCAAAGAGCAAAGATATTTAATTAACTTCCTTTCTCCAAGTTTACTCATCTGTAATACATGGATTAAGAAATAAAAAATGAAGAGTCACAGAACCGTCAGGGATCACCATCAAATATGAAACCTGTATATCCATGTTCAATTTTGCTACTCTACAGACTGTGGAAGACATTCCTTGAATAAAAAAATAAATAATTCAGCAAGCTTAATTTGCTTTCTCAATTACATTTCAAGGACTTTGTAATCCTCATTTTATAAAAGTTGTCAAAGAAGAGCCCCATAAACCTGTAAGAGTTTAGATATATGTTTTCTTCCTGTGCATTAACTGTATTGTAGGTACTGATTCAGATGTCTTTAATAAGCCAGCTGTACAGACATATCGATTTCAAATGGTAATTACCTTTTAAAGCTCTCCAGTTGGTTCTTCATCAGTGTACTAGAGACCAGGATGAACCTTGTATTTGTTGCATGGTTTTTAAAGATGTTTAGTATGTATTATAGGTTATATATTACAATATGTTGTATATATTATATTTAATGAACAGCAGTTGTTTTTTGTAAATTCCAACACAAACCTGCTGCTAGTAAATCTATGCAAGTATGGCTCTTCTTCAATGATTAGATCAGTACTGCAAGACACTCAGCTATAAAATATGTAAAATGTAAAAATACCGCAAGAAACTATTACACTTCAGGGAGGGCCACTGTTATTTATTTATTTATTTATTTTGCACTGATTCAGTGTTTGGGCTGCCAATTTGAATCTGATTAAGGTTTTGTTTTTTTTGCTTGCATACAATCAACAAAGAAGTGCAGAGTCAATGTAATCTGAGCAGCAAATTAAATATTGGATTCTCCAGCCCTCTACTGTTGATTTAGTGCAACTGGAAATAGGGGGCTCCTAAATTAGGTACAGGGGTTCTGTATGACTTCTCAGGTTTTGACTACTTTCCCACCATCAGTGATGATTCATCGTTCCATCTCAGTAGTAGATTCTTAGTGACCTCAGGCTTCTATCCTTGGGCCCCCTTGACCTTGAGTATTATAAAAACAGCTTTTGATGTGCCAACTAAACAATTGTGTGGAATTCAACAACTACTCAAGGACACTTCACCTGCAAAGCTTCCATAAGCTACATTGTTAATGTTCTCTCCTGTCTTGTTGACATCAAGTCTTACAGCTGCTTGTAACTGAACACCGAAAAATAAAACAAATATTATGGTACTGCCATCACTTTTACTGTGGTAATTAACAACATCAGATTTCCTTTTCCTCAGTTTCTTTTAACAACTCAGAAACTCACGATATGATATATACAGCTAAAAAGTAAATAGCTTTGGGTTTCCTTTAATCAGTTTTACAATTGATGTATAGATAACTAGGTTTCCGCCTATTGTCTTTCATTTCCTCATCCTCACACCTCCCTGGAGCCAACAGATCTGACAACAGTGAGCAGGTAACACCTCCCTTGACTTTGTGGACTGTGGAAACAATCTGCAAGAAATACATTTTCTTCTTTTTAGGTAGCCATATCTATCTTTTTTTTCCTTTGAATTCAGATTGCTTAAAGAGTAAGTAGTGGGGTTCCGAAAAATATAACATTACACGTCCCCACATGTTGCTACAACTGTTTAAATAACGTACCTTTTCATTGTTAACATCCTGACAACTTTTTACACTTGTAACTTTAAAGTATGTGTAACAGGGGGATGTGTGGGTCATCACTGAATAATAATGAGTCAGACAGAGACCATTAGGTGTTGACACGCCGCGCAGGCACGCAGATTTAATATAACATAAGTGCTGCCACTAGGGTACCAGCAATGGTAGCCCCAGTGTCAGATTTAATAAAGAAAACAAAAGAAAACAAAACAAAGCTAAAAATAAAAGTTTGCCACACAAGGCTTACCTCACTGAAAGAGACATCCTGCTCCAAGAACCTACTGCGCTACGAAACCCTCTCTATACTGGTTGGGATCAACATCCCCTAAACTAACCTACTGCTGTTACTCCCGAAGTCTCGGCCTTCCAGCGACTCCGGGTCGTTGCGACGGTCCTGGCTGGGCAGTGCTTTCACAGGCACCGTCTTGCAGTTGAAAGGTTCCATAGTAGTTATCCTGTGGAGTGGATGCTTTCCTTCTCGATGTCTTTTAGTTTTGAAAGCATAATCTGCAAACATGTGTGGTATCTGCTTCTTCCCCTGGCTGGAATTCGCATTGCTGTTTGAATCGGCGTTGAAATAGGTAAGTGGATTGTAGTTTATTTGTTATAATCGATGTTTGCTTAGGTAACCAGCCTTCACTTAAATAAAACAAATTAAAAAGTAATTAAGTTATCCAAACTGTGTTGGGGTGTGATGCAAATTTAGTGTTAAGTATACAGCTCCAGGCCTACAGGATAGTATACATTGTCAATCAGTGTCTTAGAACGCCAGCTCTTCTAAGCGCCAGCCAGTCTAAGGTCAGGTAGAGCGAGGACCTTTTCCAAATCCCTCCCAATGGCTACTAGAGGCCTCATTCCTACCTTGACACCTAACGTCTGGATCCCCTGGACAAAGCCAGCTCACTCGTTCTCCGTTCACTCCCAGAATGAACACTGGTAAGTACCTGCTGCACATACCCTTACTAACTCCTTCTCCCCTACGCTGCCTGCTACAATCTTGAAAATCTTCTTTTTCAATTGTCGCTCTCTGACTAACAAATCTCTGCTTCTCAGCAAATTTATAACTGATACCAATCTTGATCTTCTCTGTCTGGCTGAAACCGGGCACTCTGTAAACAACATGCACTCACTGCATCTAGCCACCCCAAAGGGCTATTCCCTCTTTGACAAACCTCGCCTCACTGGCCGAGGTGGGGGCACTGCTGTTATTGCAAATTCTGTGCTCACTTCCTCAGTTCTTTCTTTGCCTGCCTTTTCTTCATTTGAGCATTTCGCCATCAAGCTCCCCTCTCCCATGTCCCTCACCCTTGTTATTATCTACCGTCCACCTAAGAGCAACTCTGCTTTTATTGCTGAGTTTTCAGAATTCCTCTCCCTTGTCTGCACTTCTACTGACAAAATCCTACTCCTAGGTGACTTCAACATTCATGTTGACTTGCCTTCCTCCCCCCTAGTGACCGACTTCAACATGCTTCTGGGCTGTCTTGGACTCTCTCAATCTGTCACCATCCCCACTCACACCCGAGGACACACCCTGGATCTGCTCAACAATAGTGGCCTTGATATCTCCAATCTCTCTGTCTCAGATATCTCTCTCTCTGATCATTTTTTTAATCACTACTGATACTGTTATCTCCTTCCGTCCCAACAATCTGCTGAATCCTCTGAAACTCTAGGAATGTGTCTCTGCATCGCCTCTAACTAGTACTCTCCCGTCCTCAGTTGATGATGCGGTGACCCTCTACAACGCCACCCTTACTCATATCATTGACACTGTTGCCCGGCTTACAACCAGAACCGTCAAGAAAGATCAAAACTGCCCATGGTACACCCTCAAACTTCGAGCGCAAGTGGAGGTAATCTGGATTAACAGTTCACAGAGAGATCTGGACCAATCATCTCAAGAGCTACAGGCGTGTGCTTGCCGCAGCCAGGGTGAAGTACTTCTCTGAAATCATAACTATAGGACACGGTAAACCCAGTGTTCTCTTTAAGACCATTGACCAAATCCTACATCCAGCCACCAACAGATCCAAGTCCCGTTCATTCTCCTCTCTTACCTGTCATGATATATCCTCTTTCTTTCGAATCACAATCAACAACATCTATTCTACACTCTCCCACCACAAACTAGAGAGTGACATGAAGACGGGACTCCCACGGGACCCACGGGATTCCCGCGGTACGGGAAAAAAATTGTGTTAAATTTTGCGGGACGGGATGGTACAGGAGTGAAGCTCACAGGAATGGGCGGGACCAGGAAATAAAAATAAATAAACCTCTCAAGACAGGCAAGAACGGGATTTAAGCTTGCGGGAATGGGAAGGAACGGGATTACTCTGCCAACAACAGAGATGAAGAGTGTTTTTTTTCTCTTTAAAGTCGTAAGAGCCTATGACATGGAACTTGACTGTTACCATAAACATACAAAATAATATTAACATGTCTCACTTGAACATACAGTATAATCACATTCATATGACCAAATTATGTTTAATCACGCTACGGAGAATCAGCGTCTTGGCAACACGGATTGGTTAATAAAAACCCTTACGTTTAACATAGATTGATACTTAAAATATTTCACATTACCCATAATTGTATAGTTATGTTAGTCCTTTAGTTAACAATATTGATACATGAATTATTGATACTAGTAGAATAACCGAACGCTGTGGATTGCTTCTGGCATGTATTTAACATATCTCTCTCTATATACATATGTGCAGTATTATTAAGGATGTGCACATTTTCGGTTTTTATGATTATTACCCCTAATCATAATGCAGAGATGTCAAAGGCTATGATTTGGCCGTAGCAGCTACTATTTTTTGGAGGTACTGCTTTGGCGCTATGTTGAAGGGGTATGTATAATACTACGATTTTTAATAAATAAATATATGATGGATACTCCCTGAACGTTTGTTTATTTATTTTTAGAATGGGGTCTCCCCCTCCACCCCTGTGTCGTATTTGTTTTATGATTTATGTGTTTATTATATAGGACGAGTGAGGTGCCGTCCTTCAGGGTTTTGTATTTGTTTTGTGGTATTATTATTATTATTATGATTATTGTTATGGTTTATTTTATAAATATGACAGCGAAGCGCAGTGTGTTTTGTTGTTGTTTTTGTTTAATTTAAAACGTGTTCTGGCAGAGGCGAGATTGGTGCTCGTCCTCTGCCAGGAATAATTAATAAACTCGTGCAGCCACGATATAAAAGCCTGCAGCTCTCTGCACTCAGGGTAGGTGTTCAGAGGAGGAACGAGAGTGAGCGAGCGAGCGGAGCGAGAAAAAAATAAAAAAAAAAAAACTAAAAAGAAAGGAACCGTGAAGGCTACTGCCCAGCCGGACCTTAGAGGACCTGAGTTTTGTTATTATTTTTGTGTTCGTGATGGTTTTGTTTAAATATTTATTTTCGCTCTGTGAGCAAGTCTTTTTGTTTCAACCTTTTATTTATTTTTGTTATTAAATAAACGGCGCATGCGTTTGTTTTGAATTGCAGTACTACCTGGTGTCAGTTTGTCCTCCCTGCTTCTGGCCTGACGTCACCACACGACCACCCTTCCACACATGTTTTTTTTTTTATTTATTTTTTTAATGAATTAATGGTTCGTAATACTGTATTTCACTGACAGTTTATTGTGGCATTGACATACTAAAATCTCTGAGCCGGGTTGCTTAGTAACTGATTTAGAAACTGAAACTGCCGCACAAAACGCTAAACAGTTGTCTTTATATTACCAAATGTATATATTACATCATCATATTGCACATTGTGCTAATAAAGACCCTGTGCTTGCACTGTATTTTTTTCTGAAAAAAAAACAAAACTAAAAACAAATTACTAGTAGTATACCGGTAGTGTTTAATGCAAAACCCTATAAACCCAAATTTTATACATGAATACGAAAATATCTGTACCTCCAAATAATAGCTGATCTCTGTTTATCACAGGATGGGATGGGACAGGATTTTTTTTGACAGGACAGGATGGGATGGGAATTAAAAAAAAAAAAAAGTTATGGGACGGGACGGGAAAAATTTGGACTGGACAGGATGGGACAGAATTGGAAATGATTACTCTTTCATGGGATGGAATGGGACAGGAACATTTTTGATAGGACAGGATGGGACAGGACTTAAGTTTCATTCCCGTGTCACCCTCTACCACAAACCCAGTTTACTACTTGACCACCTTGACGCTCCTCCGGTTGCCCCTCCTGCCCTCTCCTCCTTATCTCCTCTCTCCATTGCTGATGTTTACGGCTTACTGTTGAAATCAACTACTGCCACATGCCCCCTGGACCCCTGGCCGACTAACCTTGTCCATCTCTGTGCTTCTGATCTTGCTCCCTCCATGATGCACACTCTCAACCTGTCCCTGGACTCTGGCTCGGTTCCTGCTGCCCTTAAGCTTGCCTGAGTTACGCCGGTACTTGACCCGGCTGATTTATCTAATTTCCATCCCATCTCCAATCTCTCTTTTCTCTTAAAAACTGTAGCCAGTCAGCTGATGAAACATCTCACGGAATTCAATCTGCTTCAATCTTGGTTTCCGGCCACCTCACAGTACTGAAACTGCACTGCTCCGGATTGTGAATGATCGCCTGCTCAATGCTGATGCTGCTGCTCCCTCTGTGCTTGTCCTCCTTGACCTAACAGCCGCTTTTGACACCATAGATCATGGCATTCTTCTTGACCGCCTTCAGAAGTATGCTGGGATCTCTGGAACCTGTCTCTCCTGGATGTCCTCTTACCTATCTGGACGCATGCAGTCTGTTTTCTATGCTGGATGCAGTGGTGTTGCAAACCCAGTCACTTGTGGTGTCCACCAAGGATCTGTTCTTGGGCCCCACATGTCTATCTGTTCCTATCCATTTTTAAATAACTTTTGCATAACAGAGGCAGAAGAGTTAAAGGGACTAGGAGCTCTTAAAATAAACAAAATCACTGGGCCAGATGAGATCCACCTAATAGTACTCAAAGAAATGAAAGAAGTTATTTACAAACCACTAACCAAGATCATGCAACAGTCTCTTGACACAGGGGTTGTACCGACAGACTGGAGAATTTCAAACGTATTACCGATCCACAAAAAGGGAGACAAAACCGAACCAGGTAACTACAGACCAATAAGCCTGACTTCTATTATATGGAAACTTATGGAAACTATAATAAAATTACCTATATGGTAACAGTATCCTGGGAGACAGTCAGCATGGTTTTAGGAAAGGGAGATCGTGTCTAACTAACCTGCTTGATTTATTTGAGGTTGCAACATCAACAATGGATAATTGCAAAGCATATGACATGGTTTATTTAGGTTTCCAGAAAGCTTTTGGCAAAGTCCCGCATAAAAGATTAATTCTCAAACTGAACGCAGTAGGCATTCAAGGAAATGCATGCACCATAGAGAGTGGTTAACATGTAAAAAACAGAAAGTACTGATTAGAGGAGAAACCTCAAAATGGAGTGAGGTAACCAGTGGTGTACCACAGGGATCAGTATTAGGTCCTCTGCTATTCCTAATCTACATTAATGATTTAGATTCTGGTATATTAAGCAAACTTGTTAAATTTGCAGACAACACAAAAATAGGAGGAGAGGCAAACACTGTTGCAGCAGCAAAGGTCATTCAAAATGATCTAGACAGCATTCAGAATTGGGCAGACACATGGCAAATGACATTTAATAGAGAAAAGTGTAAGGTACTGCACGCAGGCAATAGAAATGTGCATTATAAATATCATATGGGAGATACTGAAATTGAAGAAGGAATCTATGAAAAAGACCTAGGAGTTCATGTTGACTCAGAAATGTCTTCATCTAGACAATGTGGGGAAGCTATAAAAAAGGCCAACAAGATGCTCATTTATATTGTAAAAAGTGTTGAATTTAAATCAAGGGAAGTAATGTAAAAACATTACTGTGTTCAGTTCTGGTCATCTTGTTACAAAAAGGATATTGCTGCTCTAGAAAGAGTGCAAAGAAGAGCGACCAGTATTATCTCAGGTTTAAAAGGCATATCGTATGCAGACAGGCTCAAAGAATTGAATCTGTTCAGTCTTGAACAAAGAAGACTATGTGTGATCTGATTCAAGCAATCAAAATTCTAAAAGGTATTGACGATGTTGACCCAGGGGACTTTTTCGACCTGAAAAAAGAAACAAGGTCCAGGGGTCACAAATGGAGATTAGATAAAGGGGCATTCAAAACAGAAAATAGGAGGCACTTTTTAACACAAAGAATTGTGAGGGTCTGGAACCAACTCCCCAGTAATGTTGTTGAAGCTGACACCCTGGGATCCTTCAAGAAGCTGCTTGACGAGATTCTGGGATCAATAAGCTACTTACAACCAAATGAGCAAGATGGGCCAAAAGGCCTCCTCTCACTTGTAAACTTTCTTATGTTCTTATGTTCTTAATAATTAAAAGAAAAGCAACCAAATTTTAATAATTTTACACAGCTGGAACAGTGTGAACCTATACTGACATCTACTGGTAGCAAGTAGCACTGCATTTCTGTATGTGAAGTTGAGTTTAAAAGGCAAATTAAGGCTATGGATAATCTTTTGGCTTTCTTGTTTTAGTTTTTTTTATTTGTTTTATAATTGTAACAAAACACATAACCTTGATTAGGTAAATACTTAAGATAAATAGAATGAAAGATCTGTGGAATAGATTCTAAACACATTTTAGTGCTTATTTTAACAGTGTAATGTATATAAACACAAACACTAACATCTACTATTTATGTTTACTTCTTAAACCCTTGATGTACAGTGTGTTGCTGTTTATGTAGTAAAATACCTTCTTAAAACAAGCAATAATTATAAGCTTAATGAATAGATTATTTGAAAAGCTTGTAACACTAAACAAATCACGGAGGCCATTCTATAAAAGTAATTCTGTTAAATTTGATCAATATTCTTGGATACTGGCAAGCCCAACACTTTTAGATGCTCACTGTGTATTGTGATAGATCTTGAATATTGTAAAACAAATACCAACTGTGATAAAGTTATCTAAAATATATGCCATAATTTGTACTTAAAAATAAGTTATTGTACATATTATTGAACAGTTTTACCATTCTAGGTGTCATTTATTTTAGTTTTCTTTCATGCACACTGTTCTAATTTAAGTTGCATCCAAGTGTTTTTTTTTTTTTGGTTGATCGTTTTACAGCATATTGCTCTTATTAGAGAGGAAATTTAACATTTGGGACTGAATCTGGTGGTCTTAAAACTGACTACAAGTCTGGTTACTTTATTTTACATCATCATCATCAATATTAAAGAAACCAGGCAACGGTATGGTTAACAGTCAGCATATTTATTGATAGGACAGCCCAGGATTTCGCCTTTTGATCTTGCACGCACTCACATCCTCCTATGAGCTGAGACAACTGACAGCAGTCAGAGGTCAACACATTTTTCAAGAGCTGTGAGTATGTTCCAGTTGTCATGTTACACAAAAAAAACTGTGTAATGTTTTGTGTCAGGGATCACAGTGGAATTTTGAATTTAAAAAAAAGTAAGTAATTACTTACCGATCTGACAGGAAATATGCAGTCATTTAGTTAAGCTTTAAATGTAATATTTCTAAAAAACAATAATCCAGAATGAGAGGAGAGCTGTGGAAATGGTACTGTAGTAGGCCAGCAGGTGGCGTTGCCGTGCACACCATTCCTGACAATGAGAATGAGTTGGAACATGCAAATGAAACTGCAGTGGAGGAGTTGTGAGTTTAAGGTATTTTTTGGAACAAGGGGTGGGCGCTGTGTTTTGGGGATCAGCAAGATCTGATAGTGTGACTTGCTTGTTGTATGCATGTATGCCATTTGTTTAAATTAGATACATGCAGACAACCAATACTATTATGTAGGTAAGCAACCTGATGCCTTAAAACATATTCTCCAAGATATGTTTTGTTTAGTATAAAAAAGAGGGGAAAAAACATACTGATTGCAAACATAACATTTAAACTTACAAAGCATGTGTACATTTTGAGAATGGAAAATACTTTAATTTTGTGCCCAAGCAGTGCTGCAGTTTTCATTCCAAACATTTTTTTTTTTGTTTTACTATTAATTTGTTTTCCATTTGCTATATTGTTGCAGTCCAGAGGTAATTTGTCCAATACTCAAGGCTATTTTACACTGTGTTTTCACTGCATGCAGAGGGCAGGGTGTTTGTAATTAAAAGTGTAATGGGCTTCAAATTGAGCCCTGAGGAACTGTGTGTTTATTGTTTCTACAGCAGCACCGGAACTTGATCTACCTTTTGCATCAATTCAAACATGCAGGCCCAAATGCTGGCAACTTAGTTTTTCAATTAATAAATCATAGTTTTCCAAAGAAACAAATCACTTGCTTTTTTCATAGTATACTGCTGTATGGAATATAAAAGTCAGTTACATTCCATGTCATATGCTACGGATAAAAATGTAGTGCAACTAAACCCAATTGTCATCAGATGTATGTAGCCTCTATCAATAGTTTTTTTATGTAGAGGTTTTCTTTTAATGTTTTTATATAATACATCTCTTTGTTTATCATCGCCCTTTTCTGTATGTCCAATACAAGTTACCTGTTTAGTCATAACAAAAAAGCTATTGCTCTGTCAAACACCTGCCACTACTAGTTGCCTACAAAACTGTTCCATCAGCTAAGTTGATCCACAAAATGCACTTTGTTGGATGTTTTTGCTTATCATTAAAACATTTTCAGTTTCCCATTTACCAACGTAAACTGTGAATTCAGGTAGCCTTTGGCTGAATTAATGAAAGAAAATAAATTATCTAACCCCCCCAACCTTTCTAAAACGACAATAAGATTACATTTTTAGTAAATGATGTAGCAGAAAAGTGTAGCAGTGTTATTCTAACATTTTTTTTTTAAATAGACATATTTACATAATAAAATATATTTAAACTGGCAATTGTACAGAAAGTTACCAGTAACTGTATGTTATACTGCTGCATTTTTATGGAATTTTACGGAAAATAGAATTCCCTGATGCCTGCTGTTTACCACATTGTATCATAGTTATCAGAAAGCAAACTAATTTGTTTACATTCCCAAAGGTAATTCTGTTTTACTAGTACACTCTGTGAGACAAATAAACATTTAAAAGAGCCCCGTCCCACAAAATGCTGTTTTTGTCGTGCAGTATTTTCTTAAGAAACACATCTTTTATTATTTATTTCTTGTGAAATGGCTGCTTCGATTGTGCTCAGCTATCGTGTTCCTGACCATCAATTCTTATTGAACCGAATAAAGCGTTTAGAGGTGTTCCAACCAGAGAAACCATAAAGGTACATTGTACACTGACTGTGTACGAGGTGTCTGTGTACGAAATGGTTGGGAGTTCCACACTGTCTCAGCAGAGTGGGACTTTATGGTAAAGGAATACTGCAGCTACCAGTCTCCACTCTAACCAAGGAGTTTAAGTGTGCCAAGGTCCGACTGGAAATGACATTAGTAGAGTTACGCGACAAATGCGTAAGGGAGGCAGCACCTGTGTTCAAAACTGGAAGAAAGTGGGCGGCAAAGAAAACTGTGGAGGATGCAAAGGCTGGTGATATCGTAGAGCAAGTTCAGCATGGAAGAGGGGGTCTTGGTCTCAGTTCAGCTCCTCCTACATGGCACAAGCCAGCCCCAGCTCAACGGAGGAAGCTGGTAGTCAACGAGGTGCAAAAGCAGGAGGAGAGGATGAGGTGCGTAAAGGCAGTTTCCCAGGCCAAGCAGGGAGAATGGATGGGATGGGAGAGTGTGGAACAATGCAAGATTGGCTGGCAAGACCTATGGTCAATGGAACAGAGCAGGATCAGTTTCCTCATCAGGTCAACATATGATGTTCTCCCATCACCACAGAACCTAAACCTCTGGGTAGGAGAGGATCCCTCATGTCCTTTGTGTTCATCACCTGCAACATTAAGGCACATTTTGACAGGATGTAAGGTGGCTCTTAGCCAAGGAGGGTTTACTTGGCGCCATGACCAGGTGCTGCGATGTTTGGCCTTAGCATTGGAAGACAAGCATAACATGACCAATAAGTTGCCATCAGGTCCATCAAAACATTAAACACAAAAGACATCATTCCTCCACCCAGGACAGCAGCCACCAAGAAAAAGTGTTAAAACCAATCCTCGCCCAGGACAACTGGAAGCTGCTAGAGACTGGAAAATTCTGGCAGATGTTGGGCAACGGCTTATTTTTCCACCTGAGATTGCCACCACTAACTTTTGACCAGATATTGTCTTGTGGTCTGGATCGGCACGCCGTGTCCACCTGGTAGAGTAAACTAGCCTCTGAAGCGGAACAGCGAGGATGGAGAGTCCGGGTTTACCCAGTGGAGGTGGGTTGTCGAGGATTTGTGGCACACTCTACAACCCGGTTTCTCAGAGACGTCGGATTCTGTGGCCAAGTGTTGCGTCGCACAGTGAAGAACTTATCTGAAGCAGAAGAGAGCAGCAGCAGCTGGCTGTGGTTGAGACGGAAAGATTCTGGCTGGGGATCTCAAGCACAATAGAAAGAAAGAAACGCTGATGTACGGGTAAGTAAGCTGGGCTGAGTTGAGTGGGGGACGGAGGAGGGTGATGCTGGGACGCCAGAATCAATGTCAAGCCCTCTTGAGGTGTTGTGGGCTAGTCGACGAAACACCAAGGAAGGAAGGTGCCCACTTGAAGACCCCAGAGATGTACCCTACTTCGCTCAATCCAGACGGTTGTCATGCTGATGCGATGGGGAGACCGCACTGTGGTTGATCCCTGGAGCCAGCATCGCAGCCGTTGTGTGTGCTGATGCGCCAGGGAGGCAAATAAGCTGATCCCTGGAGCCAACATTACACTTCAGTCATCAATACCAGACAGAAGGAGATCTACATCATCATATGGAAGGAAACGCAAATGGACAGAGACACAGATGGATCACATTAGTTTACTGTAAAGCTATGTCTTAGTTGGTGCTTATCTTGGCGAGAGCTGAGTTCAGATCAGCAAGTTTTAACATCTACTCTCGTGTAATGGAAATCATAAGGAGATCTAATGTATGAAGCTCAGAGTACATTTTCTAAACAGAATGCTGCTATTTTCATACTGTGCTCTCCCTGCTTAAAGCCTTGCAGAGCAGAAACATGTGTTGTAATGCTGGTAGATCCTACATCTGGCAGCTGATATGCAATAATATTCTTGGGACTAACCATATAAAGATGTTATGTCTACAAAAGTGACCATGTTATATACATAAAAGTGTAATGTAAAAACAAGACAACTAAGGTAAACTTGCCATTTCTATAACAGTAGGAATTAGTAACACAATTAAGTAGGGCCCAGCTCAATTATTTTTTTTTTAATACAAAAAATAAAAGAATAACAAAAAAAACACCACCCAGCAATAAAATAATATAATAATACAAAAAACACCACCCAGCAATCTAGATGTCTTGTTCATCTCAACCCCTACAAGTATGAAGATCTGTTTTCATTTACTATACGTTTTGCATCTTCAACAACATGAATAAGAAGATTGCTTATCTCTCCACAGATAGTATTTTGTAGTTCATGTTAGAGTGTTTTTAAAGCTAACAAGAAACATGATTTGAATGGAGCTGAACAGGTACCTGTGACAATACCCTATATTTTATAAAGATCCTGTAAATGTAGTCTCGGTTGTTCACTTTCAATTCGAAGACGACCACCAAAGAACATTATGTATGGGATATGCCTGCTCATTGAGTAGGTATCGCTGAGCTCTCTATACCAGAGCTACTGATAGGCCCCTTCCTGGGATGATGCACTTGGTCCCGCCCACCGAGGGATTAACCCTTAGTGGTCCATTTATGCAGCGCGTCTCAGGCGTGTCAGATCCAATTTATTTTACACGCGCTTTTTAAAAATAATTTTTTCACAGTAAAACAGGTTTAAAATGCACTGCATAGCAACAGGACACTCAGTACTGCATCTCCAGCCCCGCCCCACCCCTTGTTCGCTGTATTTTTCACATACCTCTTCATAGTCGTGCATACTGATAAATCATCTCCTGATCACTCGTTTTATCACCAAACTCCTCAATAATGCGATCCAAATCATTATTTTATTACTATAACATCTAAAAAAAACTCTGCAAATGTCCTTGATATTCTTTGAGAGGTGAATGCGGAAGCAGCTATCTTGTTTGTTTATGGCCGTGTTATCTCTGTGGTGCCGAGGCTATGTGTATTGCTCAGATCCGTCCCTTTTTTTCCCGACTTCTCTAGGCTACTATTGGGTCTCACTCGGCCATTGAATGGTTTTCTCTGCTTTTTCCAGAGAAAGAACGATTAGAGACCTGTGCTTTATGTCTTTTTGTTGATGTCGGACTGGTCCGACATAGGACCACAAAGGGTTAAAACTGTCATCCTGAAGAAGCCATTTCTCTTTTTCCTTCTCAAGATGGTACGGTAAGACCTCTGTGTTGAGCTGAGCGGTGTTGGTAGAAAAGAGCTTCTCGAGTCAAATCGAGTCAATTGTATTTCCCTTGCATTCATGCTGAAAGTTGGCTCACCGCTTTCCCGGAATCAACGACTTTGAAAAGACTGAGCCTTTCACCTTTCTGTGGCCTCCTCGCTTGCGTGGTAGGCCGCTCTTTGTTATCTGTCTGTTGTGTGTGAGCGACTGCCTGTGCAGTCACCTGTGAGTGGTTGTCTATTTCTTACTTGAGAGTACACAGTTCCTCCACGGGGCTAGGCCTTGGTGCACCCCTGGTGCACGCTACGCGCTGACCATGTGTGTGTGACCATGCGGTTAGGGTATGCACAATTGCGTAGCTGCCCCCCCAGTGGCACATGCGTAGCCCTTGGAACTTTGGTATCTCAGTGCACAAGGTGCTCATTGCATACGGCACACGGTGCCCAGCGCTACAGCGTCAGTGCACAGACATTGCACGGTACACGGTGCACACAGTGCTTGGCCACTGCTACGGAGCTAGCACAAGAGCGCACAGTGCTGCATGGTACTCGGTGCACGTAGTGCTACGTTACTCGGTGTACGCTGTGCACACGGTGCTTGGTACCACTGCTGCACACTAGTGTAAGGGCATACGGTGCTGCACGGTAAGTGGTGCATGCAGTGCCCACGGTACTTGGTGCGCACGGTGCTCGGTACACATGGTGTTTGGTACCCTCCGATACAGCGCTAGTTGGTGAGCGCACGGCATCACACTATTAATCAGTGCTTGAGCGCAGTGCAAGCGGTGTTTGGTGCACAGCCCATGCAGAACACCAGACCCATGTCAGGCAAGTCGGGGTTCCGGGCCTGCAATGCAAATATCTCGCAGGAGGATAAACATACACTCTGTGCGCGGGCGTCCAACAAGCGTACTTGGGCGTCCAACATGCCACCTTGGCCCTTGAAAGGTACGTGGCCTGCAGCATCTGTGCGGCTTTTCAGCCCCAGGTGAAGGAAAATAGGTTGGAGAGTTCTGCGTCCTCGGTGGCTGGACCGTTTGCGGCTCTTGGAGCCCCAGCGCCCCTGCTCCATGACCTTCCCAGGACCCCCTGCTGGACATCCCCGATGCACAGGCCACCCGTAGTCGCTAGCCATCTCCGCAGGTGAGAAGGGTGAAGCGTTCCTGGCAGACAAGGGACATTATGGACCTCAAAGCCCAGACAGCCCAGGTCCTGGAGCTCTTGGCCAAACAGGCACCTGCGGCCCCGGCCACAGTCCCAGCTCCATTGCAGCCCCAATTGCCATCCCCCCATCTCCCAGGGGAGATCAGGGTGAATGAGATGAGGCGTTTCAGCTGGTGCAAGAGGACACACGTTCTATAGCGGCCTCTGGGGTGGGGGCCTCCTTCTACTCTGACATGCAGGTCGAACCTCCTGCTGAGGAAGAACCTGGCTTTGAGGTAGCCTCGGAAGTCAGTGCTCCCCCATTGTCTAGCTCAGTTTCGGCACTTATGGGATGCGCTGCATCCTTCCTGCATCGCTCCTCCTGGGATCGTCCGACCTTAGGTCCTAGTGTGCTAAAACAGGCCGCACCGCTTGCCTCTCTAGGAGGCGCGGAAAAGCTTGGCCTAGCGGGGTTCCCCCCAGTAGACTCCACCATCGCGGCCCTGGTTAGGCCCCGCCGGTGGGTGGGTTGGCTAGAGACCCGGCGTAGACTCGGCGTTGACGCCCTAGGGCACGAATGGCCCAAAGCGTTTTTGTACGCTTTCCCGCCTATACCTCTGCTTCCGGCCTTTCTCAAAAAGCTCCGGTTAGAGGAAGTGTCAGTTCTCCTAGTGGCCCCCATGTGGCCCGGGAGAATCTGGTTTTCAACCCTGTGCCAGCTGTTACACGGCCAGCCCTGGGAGATCCCACTGCGCATGGATCTCCTCAGTCAGCGAGAGGCACTCTTTGGCAATTTTCCCTTTCCGGTCCAATGTCGGACCCTGTCCGACATCATCAAAAAGATGTAAAAAACAGGTCTATAGTCGTTTTTTTCTCCGGAAAAAGCCAAGAAAACCATTCAATGGCCGAGTAAATGGCCGATAGGAGCCGAGAGAAGCCGGAAAAAAAGGGGCATATCTCATGAATACAGATAGACCCGACACCACATAGATAACACGGACATAAACAAACAAGATAGCTGCTTCTGCATCCAGTGTTCAAAGAATATCACAGACATTTGCAGAGCTTTTTTTAGATGTTATAGTAATAAAATAATGACTTGGATCGCATTATTGAGGAGTTTGGTGATGAAACGAGTGATCAGGAGATGATTTATCGGTATGTACTACTATTAAGAGTTTTTTTTTAGATGTTATAGTAACAAAATAATGACTTGGATCGCATTATTGAGGAGTTTGGTGATAAAACGAGTGATCAGGAGATGATTTATCGGTATGTACTACTATTAAGAGGTATGTGAAAAATATAGCGAACAAGGGGTGGGGGGGGGCTGGAGATGCAGTACTGAGTGTCCTGTTGATATGCAGTGCCTTTTAAACCTGTTTTACTGTGAAAAAAATACTTTTAAGCAGTGCGTCTAAAATAAACTGCGCGTGTGAAAATAAATTGGACCTGACGTGCTGAATAAATGGACCGCAAAGGGTTAAAGGCGCTTGGCGATTACGCCCTCCCAGGATGACTGCTCTCCCCAAGGTGGTCACAGCCTTCCACATTAATCAGTGTGTGGAACTGGAGTCCTTCCATCCACCACCGTTTGCTTCAACGGAGGATGAGAGATTGAATGTCCTCTGTTCAGTGCGGGCATTGAAATGCTATGTGGATAGGACAAGAGCTCTGCGTCAGTCTGACCAGCTCTTTGTCTGTCACGGGACACTGACCCTAGGACAACCCCTCTCAAAGCAGCGTCTGTCACATTGGATTGTGGACACCGTCTCGACTGCGTATGATTGCTGGCTTGCCCCCACCTGGCAGGATAGCTGCACATTCCACTAGAGGGTTGGCTACATCTTGGGCCCTCTTCAGAGGGGCCTCGCTGTCCGATATTTGTACTGTGGCTAGCTGGGCTACGCCGCATACTTTCTCCAGATTCTACCGCCTTAATGTGGTAGATCCTGCTCTGTCTTCGTTAGGCACAAGGGTCCTTGAGGGTGTAAGCTCACACTGCTAACCATTGGGTTATGCAATTCTGATGCATCCCTCATATGCTACCGTTCCTTCTCCCTCGCGACGGGTCTGGTATAGATAATCCCATACATAATGTTCGTTGGTAGTCGTCTTAGAATTGAAAGGGAACGTTAGGTTACTTACCGTAACCCTGGTTCCCTGAAAGAGAAGACGACCACCAACTGTGAGGTCGCATCGGTCGCCCTCACGGGTTCGATGGATAAAGAGAAATGGCTTCCTCAGGATGAAAATTTTAATCCCTCAGTGGGCGGTACTGAGTGCATCATGCCAGGAAGGGGCCTATCGGTAGCTCTGGTATAGAGAGCTCAGCGATACCTACCCAATGGGCAGGCATATCCCATACATAATTGAGTTCATGTACCAGGCTAGACTGCTTTTGTGTTTACAGAACTTATTTCATAGAAGTTCTGGAAGAAACAAGGTGATAGTCACATGGGGACTCGTGGCAAAGGTAAATTCTATTTAATAATATAACTAATGTTTCTCTTTTTCCCCTTATATAGGTTCTTTGGAGTTCGAGTTACCCACCCAGACCACTGGACAATGAGAGAGGAGGGACCACCACAAAAAAGTCTCAATGATTTTATTTTTCAACACAAATGCTGAACAATGACACAGCACAAATCAATTTCAACTAAAATGCCACAAGGGGGCCAGGACATGAACTTATTAAATAGCAAAAACAATATAAATAAACTAATGATTTAATACATTAAAAAGCCACTGTAATTCCTAAAACTATAAATACACATCTAAATGTTACATTATAAATTGCTAAAACCTTAATTTATAATTATCTTTAGTCCTAGCTTTATTACTTAGTATACAAATTACTATATTTTTACCTGCTAACTAAATACTTCTTTCTACCTAACTACATGCACCACAAGTAGTATATGTGGTTAAAGATTTTCTTTTTAAATTTTAAGCTTTGTGAAACTTGTAATTAACAAGGTTCATATAAAAGCACACAATGGCTTTCACTGTTGTAAATAAAACTGTTACTGTGCAAATTGGTGATTATTGACTATTTTGTTAACTTAGGACGATTGCATAGATTGCACAATACTGTTGGTGCATCGCAAAAGCTGCATCTTTTATGTATCATATCTTATGTACAGTCTCTGTCAAATATTTTCCCTAAACATAACATCTTTTATGTATCCTCTAGTTTTCACAGTCTATTATTTACACCCCCCTCCCGCTCACACATTGACATACAGACATGTTTTGCTAAACAGTTTTGAAACCAGGATCAGAATCGGAATCAAAATACCCAGTTCCAATGACAGACACCTGGTTCAGAACCAATTCCAAAAATCTCAAATGCACATCATTACTTGCAATCCCCTTGGTGGAATCCAAACACCATAGCCAACTTCCTGTGCACCATCATTTTTATTCCTGCCCAACTGCTCTCTGGATTTTTGGTTCCGGTTTTATAGCACTCTTGTCAATTGATGCAGAATGGCACCTGTGGCAATTAGAGTCTGGATCCTGGGAAAGGTACGTGACTAATTGTGCAAGATTATTATTTAGTGAACAAAGCAAAGAATAAACAATAGCCCACATATTCTAAACAATACACTAATCAAAATAAATCACACAGCAAATTCAAACAATAGCTTAAATACTGATAACAATTTACACAAAAAAAATAAACACACACCTGCACACAGGGCCGCCGAGAGCCATCATGGGCCCCAGGGAAGGACTGGTATGTCCCGCTGCTGACCATGCCCCTCCCCCCCCCTTTGTAGTATACTGTAGTCTAAACCAAGCTTCTAAACCAAGCAATGATACTTGCAATCTTAGCAGTGTCTGAGGCAGATCATTTCAACTGATACAGTATTTTGATAATGAGTTTGAAGGAAACTGTCAGTGACGCCTAGAAGTTTCAATATCTCAATTAAAATTCTCAAAAGTAGTTAACATCAAATAACATACGTTTTTAGCATAAACTACATTTTAATGGTGTTGCTATACACTATTTTATTTATCCTGTGCCAAAAATAAACCACTCATCGCTGCTCTTAACTAATGGCCAGTATTGGTAAATATGTTTGTATTTTAAGCAATATAACCGATCATTCTCTAATTGTGTTTACCACCAGCTGAAGAAAGTACTTTATTTATTTTACACGATACCATTTTTCTAACAAACTGCTGCACCACGTTGTTTTGAGCAAATTATAGATCTTAATAATAGAATAATTCATACTGTGGTATATATTGTGCAACTTTAGGGTTCTTTTAAAGTTTTTAAAAGTCTTTAAAAAATACATGCTATGCCTTTTTTTCAGCTTTTTGGTGTAGTAAAATATGAAATGTGAAAGTTCAAATCATTGTGTGAAAGGAAGTGTTTGACAGCGCCTGGATACACAATCATTACACAACAGAAGCACATCGACTCGGTGTGCAGTACTGGGGTTTTTCTTTTTAATGTGGTGGTGGGAACGCAAAGGGTCTTGTGCAGGGCTAGTTGTTCATATTTTATATATATTAAAAAAAAAAAAAAAAGTTCACCTTTCATCAGGGCCCCCCTTTGGGGCGTTGGGCCCCAGGGAAATTTCCCCGTCCTCCCCGCCCTCTCGGTGCTATAAATTATATACCGGTACACTCTAAATTAGTCACTTGTGACATTATGGGTCTATGAAAGCAATGGTTACATGAATGAAGTGGGAGAGGGATGCTGAATGTTTTTAAATTAAACATCAGAAACAGTATGGACTTGCCATGAAGTATCAGTGTTGTGACATTTTATCTCTCTTTTTTTTGTCTCTGACCAGTCAGTCATGGCATTTCAACTTTTTCAAACAGCCATTCCAATGCAAATTTGAATTATGTCTAGTTTAAAGCTAGAATAAATAAAAAAAAAAAATACAATACAATACAATATTTTACAATAGCCATACTACTATCATACAAATAGATTTGAATTAAAAAATATACGTGGTTCCTTAGCTGTTTCATTTCTATTCAGAAAAAAACAGCGGTGTAATCTGTGCACTTGAACAGGTTTATAGCGGAAAAGAACCCCAGCACAGACCCCTCCATTGTTTGCGTAAGTGGTAAAGGAGAACGTGAGACTTGAAAACGTTAAACGAGGTGTGGATTGGGAGAGTTGGGGGATGGAATGTCCTTTGTGTCTCTAATTGAGGATAGGTATTGGTTTCTGTAAATCCCTGCCCATCTAAAAAGGGACTATTCTTTACCTTGTTCATGTATTAACATACTTACTGGGGTTTCTATGGTAACTGGACACTTTAAAGCTGAACTTTACTTGCGCCATTAGAAAATGAATCAGGCTCCCACAAGACGTCACCTGCTGCAGATTCTCCTCATTACCTAGGGGGGCGTCACGACTCATGCTACAGCAGAGTCGAAAGCAAGGCTTTTCATTAACTTCTGCGCTGCACCACCTATTGGAATTTTTTTTATTATTTTTACAGAACATAAGACTGAAAAAGTATATATATATATATTACTTTGATCTGGACAGTGCAATTGTGTTTTGTATTATTTCGCTTTAATATAAGTCAAATTAACGCTTTCGAGGGTACATTTGTGTAAACTCCGACTTTCAATTTACAGAACGATTGACTTAGTCTTTCACTGAAAATTCTTAAGTGATTTTTAAAGGGTTCGATTTAGATTTTAACAACAATAACACTATCAAGAGCAAGTGTTTGAGTGATGATGGATGATTGCCCGAGGTCTCACACAGTTACCACCACAACCAGCAGCTCATACTCAGAAGAGTTTGTTTCATCGGCCTTGGAATATGACAAAGACTTCATCAAAACAATTCCTGGAATCCTTATCTTTTTAGAGATTGTAAGTATATATTATTTCACTACACTTTCCATTTCTTAATGTATGTTGATAACGGTATTGTTAGAAGAACATGTGGCATGTGTAGTGTTTCCAAGTCTTGTGTTGTTCAGGGGTCCAGGCAGCAATATAATTTTGTTGAATATATTATTATTATTATTATTATTATTATTATTATTATTATTATTATTATTATTATTATTTATACATACATAAAATCTGTTTTATATAATCCATAAGTACATCAGGATATATATGGGAACACTTCCCATATCCAGGGAAATCGCATATTAATTTAAATTAACTTGGTTCTCGTTTTTGTACCAAGGTGAGCGTCAGTGATGTTGATTAGGCTAATTCCCTGTTGTAGTTGAGTAGCTGCTTCAAGACAGTGGTCTGCTCTGTGTCAGCTTCCTATACCAAATGGTATTTGCATAAATAAACTTGTCTATTGCCACATTTTTATCTTTTCTATTTGTATTGAATCCTACGTAGGGCTACTTGTGCAATATTGCTTTTTTAAAATGTATTTATTTGTGTCAATTTTGGGGAATATTTACTACTTGGGAAACTACTCCTTTAAAAAATTAATTGAAATGCCAGCAACAGCAACCACAACGCTTACACTTGTTTAGTGTGGTACATTTTAGATTACCATACTATGAATATGCTATGCTTTCTCTGCAATGCTTTCTCTACTTGCCTATGCAATACAATGCTTTTGCTGTACACTTTGTTTGGCTTTTACAATGGGATAGCACAATGCACTTTTTATAAAAGCAACAGATCCAATCACTCATACATATTGGATTCCAGAACAGTTAATATTTTGTGGTTCCAATTTCCTGGAAGAACTATAAACATATACAGTGCCTTGCAAAAGTATTCAGACACCTGACCAATTCTCTCATATTACTGAATTACAAATGGTACATTGAAATTTCGTTCTGTTTGATATTTTATTTTAAAACACTGAAACTCAAAATCAATTATTGTAAGGTGACATTGGTTTTATGTTGGGAAATACTTTTAAGAAAAATAAAAAACTGAAATCTTGCTTGCATAAGTATTTAACCCCCACACATTAATATTTGGTAGAGCCACCTTTCGCTGCAATAACAGCTTTAAGTCTTTTGGGGTAAGTATGTACCAGCTTTGCAAATAGTGCCACAGATTCTCAATGGGATTGAGATCAGGACTTTGACTGGGCACTGTAGGACATTCACCTTTTTGTTCTTGAGCCACTCCAATGCTGCTTTGTCCTGCTGAAAGGTGAATTTCCTCCCAAGCTTCAGTTTTTTAGCAGACTGAAGCAGGTTCTCTTGCGGTATTTCCCTGTATTTTGCTCCATCCATTCTTCCTTCAGTTTTAACAAGATGCCCAGTCCCTGCTGATGAGAAGCATCCCCACAGCATGATGCTGCCACCACCATACCTCTGTAGGGATGGTGTGTCTTGAGGCATGGGCAGTGTTAGGTTTGCACCACACATGAACGAGCCAGTAATCAGTAAAATAGCCGTATATCCAAACGTTTTAATAACTCACTTACCGGTATATAACAAGATTTATTAGTTTGATTAATAACTTGATTTAGTTGATATTGAAACCTACATCAAAGTACTATTTTTTTAATGTTAGTAGCTAATTGGTCACAAAAATATTCATCATAGGCATAAATTGAATTTTTAAATGAATGTTATCAATTATAAAAGTTAGTATGAAAATGTTTCTACAAAATAAAAAAATACATTCCAGCACCTCAAAGCTGAGCCCACAGTACAAATGCATTCAAACTCCTGTAGCTGCCGTTTTTTGTTGTTTAAACTTTGCCAGCAGAGCGATCACATGACCTTAACATTGCCCTATTGTCAGAGCTCTCGCTCTACATCCTGCCTACAGGTAGGCAGTCTGTTAGCTTTGATTTGTGACTGTCTGCTTTGATTGACAATCCGCCAATCCTGCCTTGCTACACTTATTTTTCTACAGTTACAGCTGCTGCTGGCACCTGCGTTTCGCTATTAATATAAAAAAATACATAGAATGTCATTGCTCCCGCGGCCCACCAGGGGGACCACATTTTGGGAACCCCTGATATAGGGCATTGAAGGTTCTGTCCCCGGGGAGGAGATAGGAAAATTCTGGAGACTGGCTCTGAATCTCAGCGGGACTGTACTGTAACCTCCACCTCTGGAGAGGGGAGCAGAATGAGGCTGCTAATGCCACTGGTGTGGTGCTAAGCTGGAGCTGCTCGCACTGTTGGTGTGGTGCTAAGTGCTGGAGCTGCTCGCACTGTTGGTGTGGTGCTAAGTGCTGGAGCTGCTCGCACTGTTGGTGTGGTGCTAAGTGCTGGAGCTGCTCGCACTGTTGGTGTGGTGCTAAGTGCTGGAGCTGCTCGCACTGTTGGTGTGGTGCTAAGTGCTGGAGCTGCTCGCACTGTTGGTGTGGAGGTAAGTGCTGGGGCTGCCAGTACCTCTGGTGCGGGTGATGCGGGGGTTATTGAAACAGCGATCTCGGTAGAGATTAGGAGGCGATTTGACTGTTCCTGCTCTGACGCTGGAGGAATGCTCTGATTTGTCGGGTGCAAGGCAGGGTTTAGCCGGTTCTGAATTAATGGAGAATAATTGTAAGGAAGAGGAGGATGTTTTTAATCTTCTTTGGTTCATTAAAATAGGGCCAACTATTACAAAAGGTTTCAGTGAGTTTGATTTTTTTCGTGATCGATACAGACTTAAGAAGTTTATGAGTACTGCACGTAGTAAAGTAAAAATAAATATGAGTGTTGAGGTGTGAGAGAGAATTATTTAAATGTATGTGTGCTTTGATTAGTTTATTCACGTCCATTAACTCGCTTTCTTTTCCAATGCATAAAATCACGCTGGGATGTGGTTAAAAGGGCGAGCATTTTTGAGTTGGAGGAGGTATGGGGTGAGTTTCTTACAGGAGACTCGTACTGACTCAGGGTCTGAAACTGAGTGGATGAACGAGTGGAAAGGGGATTTATTATAAGTCATGAAACGAATATTACAGAAGGGGTGGCAATTTTATTTTCTGACTTGACTGTAAAGGAAGTGATAGCAGGAAGGTTATTAATGGTGCATGCAAAAGTGGGGCAGATTTGTTTCTGCTTTGAAAGGTTTACTGGAACTGCATCTGTGTTTACAACACAGCTCCTGGATGCAGGCACAGAGCCAGCAGGCAAACACGTACACTCCATAAAGTACAATGCAGCTGTCATACCGGAAGTAGTGTTATATTTTCTTTTTATGTAGTTTTGGAAACAATGATTTCGGTTTTACAGTTTTGGATGTACGTATACTCGTTTACACCTGTACACAGGTATATGTACATAACCGTTTCATTTGAAATGTATATTTTTTTCACTGTTTGTAGTCGTGCTGTATATGCGCTCATTTTTAAAATAAAGCCTTTTATTGTTATTATTGTTATTTGTTTATTTAGCAGACGCCTTTATCCAAGGCGACTTACAGAGACGGGTGTGTGAACTATGCATCAGCTGCAGAGTCACTTACAATTACGGCTCACCCGAAAGACGGAGCACAAGGAGGCCGAAAGACGGAGCACAAGGAGGTTAAGTGATTTGCTCAGGGTCACACAATGAGTCAGTGGCTGAGGTGGGATTTGAACCGGGGACCTCCTGGTTAGAAGCCCATTTCTTTAACCACTGGACCACACAGCCTCCTATATGTTTAATTTTTCATTTAATTATGGTATTTCTGTGATGCAAATGTTAGATATGATGTTCATGAATAAAAATGTTTAGTTGTATCCAATAGTATGTCTTTCATTTTCATAACGAAGCAGTTTAAAAATGTATTGTTCAAAATGACCCACGTGGTGGTTCTAGGTAGTTTGAAAATCCGGCGGTTCTAGTGTTTGAAAGGGGTTTTAAAAAAAATGATTTGGACGAACTGTTAGTTTTGGGGGACGGGGATTGGAATTGTTCTGTACAGTGTGAAATTGACAGGAATCATGTAGAGCCCTGCCTAGAGTCAGCGAGGGAACTGTATGCAGCGCTCAGTGAATTTGGTCTGGTCGATGTCCGGAGGATTTGCAGTCCTAAAGAAAAGCAGTATGCATGAACAAGGGTTACTGCTGAAATCCCATCGTTGGCCAGATTAGACTGGTTTTATTGTTTTAAACACCATTTGAATCTGTTGTCTAGAGGTCCGATTATTCCAGTAGGATTTTCTGATCATAGTATGGTAACTGTTTTATTTGTCCTTCAGGTAAAGGTCAAAGGTCACATTGGCATTAATAAAAATCTGTTATGCAATTCTGATTTTTATTTTTTGGGGGGGAGAGGGGGGAAGTGGAGGTGGGAAAAATTATATTTTAAATGTATTAATCATTGGTGTGATGTTGGTAAGTTCCAAATTTAAGTATTTTGCCAGCAATATACTTTTAATGTTCGCAAGATTACGGGAACAGATTAATTGTTTAGAAGGTGAAAGTACAGAGCTGTATAGGGCTCTGGAGAAAAACCCTGATCAAAATTTAATTAAAAGTGTAAAACAAAAAAAGAAGGCTCTATATGATTTATTGGATACAAAGGTGAAGGGGGTGGTGAGGGCTTGGTTTCGGGGGATCAGTGAGGATGATGTGTCAACTCGCTTATTTTTTATTTTATTTTGGTCTTGAGAAGAAGGGAGTACAGCAAAAGACTATTTAGAATTTGCGTACACCGAATGGTGTGGAACTGACGGAACTGGGGTCGCTCAGGGGGTACGCTGTATCTTTATACAAATCTGTTTGCAGCAGCCCCTGGGAAGGACTTCAGAGACACAGCAGCCCCAGCAGTTCTGCCTTCCCGTGGGGGGGGGGGGTTACGGCGCTGGATAAAGCACTGACTTTAGATGAACTGTTTAATGCTTTGCAGGAATTAAATAAAGGGGAAACCCCTGGAATCGGTGGGTTCTGTGGAGTTTTACACTCAATTCTGGAGTGTGTTGGGTCAAGATTTGCACGGTGCAGATTTGCAGGAGTGTCTTCCGGAGGGCATGTTGCCACAAGTAATCATCATGCTGTGCTAACGCTGTTGCCAAAGACTGGGGACTTAACCGATATAAAGAACTGGCAGCCTGTCAGCTTGCTGTTCACGGAGTATGCTGCAAAATTGATTAAATTGATGCTTTTTCTAGATAAGTGGAGGTTTTAAAGGCTTTTGGCGTGGGCCAGGTTTTTATTTATTATTTTCACTTAATTTATGGTAATATTTTTAGTGTGATAAAAATCAATGGGATTTTAAGTTCTCTGTTCTCTGTAGAGAGGGGTATCTGTCAGGGCTGCCCCCTCTCTGGATTGTTGTATTCTTTATCTATTGAACCCTTGTTATACAGGTTGAGAGTTTTACTTACTGGGATTGTAATACCTGCCTGTCCGTCTCTGTCAAGGTCTCTGCTTATGCAGATGATATATCGGTTTTCGTTATGGATACTCAAGATGTGGATATAATTGTCAATTTGCCAACAAGTTTAACGAGTGTCTTCTGCAAAGATAAATTGGGCTAGGAGTCCGGCCTTATTATTAGGCGACTAGGGGAATGTTAAGCCCCCTGTATTACCAGCTGGAGTAGGGGAGGGGTTAAGGTTTTAGGAGAGTTTTTAGGGGAAATAAAAATTGGGGAGGTCTGTTAAAAAAGTAAAGTGTATGGTAAAGAAGTTGTTTGGCTGCGATATCAGCTTTTCTATAGAGGCAGAGTACTAGTTATTAATAACTTGGTGGCACAGGATGGTGTGTGTATGGTATGGTAAATGTGGTGTGTGTAGAGTATTTTAATTGGTATTGGTTTTTAGAGGAACCCTTGATTTTTAATAAGCCCAATGTATTACTATGATTTAAATATTAAATAAATCATTAATACCAATACTGTATCTATGGGTAACAGAAGTAGTTGGAATGCACCATTGGGTGTATTAACAAGAGACTACAAAGTAGAGGTATTTTACAAAATAACGAGATTATACAATGCAGTATTGTCATCGTTTATTTATGTAAACCATGTTGTGGTTGATATTAATAAGCAAGCCAATACCAAACGGAACAAGAATGCAGCCAATACACTTTTCAAAAATTTCAGGCTGATTTGAAAAAATACAATGTAAAGTTTTGTTTGGGGACATTTTACCAAAGTAGACTCAAACAATTAAATTAACACTTTGCAGTAAGACTGAGCTACATGAACTGCATAAGGACACTAATTACCACCTAGGACAGGGTTTCCCAATCCTGGTCCTGGGGACCCACTGTGTCTGCTGGTTTTCATTCCAACTGAGCTTTGAATTACTTAACTAGACCCTTAATTGAACTGGTAATCTGCTTAATTAGACCTTTTTAATTGTTCTCAGCTCTTAAAGAGTTGCAGAGTTCAAGTTACTTATAAAATGTTATGACAAACTTGAAATCTGCAAGTGTTTAAGCGCTGGAAACAAGTAAAAATGTCTAATTAAGCAAATTATGAGTTCAATTAAGGGTTTAATTAAGTAATTGAGAACTCAGTTGGAATGAATACCAGCAGACACAGTGGGTCCCCAGGACTAGGATTGGGAAACCCTGACCTAGGATACAAGCAAGATGTATCCACCTACCTGCAGAGAGAGGCCCAGCCACAAGCCTCCGTCTCTGTTGACTGATAGTATACCTTACACAAGCAGCAGAAGTACCAGTAAATCAAAACAAACCATTACAGCTCGCTCCACCAAGTAGTTGTAATAGCAAAACACCTATCCAATCTCAATTGATTGCACCTGTACCAAAATCTGACAGCGTACCACTTTCTGACAGCACACAGGTCAAGTTTAGGTACATGTACCACTTTCTAACACTACACTGTATTTAATGATATGTCACTTCATGTAAATGCTGATTTATAGTTGTCCAATGAAGAGAGAATTTATTGATTCATTATAATCCATACGTTATCTTGCCTTTAATTGCTGTTTGGAAATTATGCATACTGTACTTGTACTCCACTTCCTGTTTAATAAAGAGCTTCCTATTGAAGCATTGTCAAATAGTGCTGTAATTATTTATTTTCTTTTCGTATTGCTTTTAGTTTTTGTATTATGTAAGCATTATTTTTAGCCAGTGGCACATTGATGTAAAGTGTAATCGTGTCATTGTTTAATAGTTCAGTAAAAAAAGGTGTATTAGATTATTATAAATATATGGAAATGTTCATCCCTACTGTAGGTACCTTACCAGGATCATCTTTTCTGGCTTAACAAGAAGAGGTACTCTTAAGTAGATCAAATTAAAGTTAGAAATATCAACCTAAAGTCTAGCTGAGTTTATGGTAACATCCCCCTATTCCCTTGTGAATATATTTTAAGTTCTGGGTTCCCACTTTACGCTGTAATAGTGGGGGAAAAAGCCTGCTTAGTATGATTAGTATACATAAGGAATTGTTTAGTAACCTACTTAAGGTTGTGTGTGATTTGGTTTTCTACATGTGAATAGCAGTGTGTTTTGAATAAGCCTTTGTAGACAAGCCCCCAGCTCTTGCCAGGTATTGCATTAGCAGAGATTTCTTGAACACATTGGTACAGAACAAGCAGAGATGATTGCAGGATAACTACATGTAATGGCAGAGAATCTCCTGTAGGTCCGGTCAAATAAATTACAGATTTAGTTTGCTCTCCCAATGGCATGTTTCTGTGCTATGTATCCTGTAATCATAGTAGAACTATAGCACCATGATAAATAGGCATGTTTTTTAATTAGATGGCCAATAGTAACCTTAAACTGTAAAATACTTTAATAACGTGTGTCCTATTTAGTTTGTAATGTATAGGACACCGTACTTTATACTGGATACATACGGTGTACTGAGAGACTCGTTGGTTGTTATGCTTTAGACTGGAGTAATGACGTTTATGTTAATAAAATATAAACTTGTCTAAACTAAACTGCCTTGCCACACATCATTCAACATGGTGTGAGAAGCGGAGCTTCATTCCAAGGAATAAGCAGAAACCAAAGGTAAAATAAACATAAATAAATAAATAAATACCGCGAATGACTGCATACAGTATAATTGGAACCTGCTATAGAGAACGAAAATAAATCTGAAACAAACAATAATGGCAGACGGATTTCGCAGACCAGATCTTCTTGTTTTAGATGGTAACATTACTGCAAATTAGCGAGTTTTTGAACGGGAATATAACATTTTCATAGCGGCGGCTCACAGTGACAAACCCGCCAGAACGCAAGCGTGCATACTTCTCAACCTTGCTTGGCCTGAGGCTATTGAACGAGAACATTCATTTGTTTATGCTCCAGCCGTACTAGCTGAAAATGGCACAGACATCATCACACCCGCTGAATCCAGGGAAGATCCGATATGTCTCAAAAACAAGTTTCGTGAGCTCTGCAATTCAAAAACAAACAACAATGGAGAGACATAAATTCAACACACGCAGTCAAAAACAAGGAGAAACAATTGAAGCATATGTGAGTGACCTGCGAAATAAAGCAAAAAGCTGCAATTTCAGCCATCTCCAAGAGGAATTAATCAGAAATAGACTAGTTTATGGTATCATCAGCGATGGTGTCAGAAAAATACTCCTACGTGAAAACGACCTCACTTTAGCAAAAGCAATAAGAGTATGTCAAGTAAATGAGCTTACTGAACAGCACTCCAAAACACTGGCAACTCCAAAGCACACCTCAACCAATGGTGATATTTTACGGCACAAAGATACAAGATATAAACGAAATGAAACAAGGCCAAAGCCAGAGCAAGAGCGGTATACACCAAAATCCATGGTAAACTGCAACAATTGTGGAGGCAGCCACCCTGCAAAACGAGACAAATGCCTGGCATATGGACAGCAGTGCCACAAATGAGAGAAATGGAATCATTTAAAAAAATACTGCAGATCTTTGCAGTATACACAGAAACACACAAAAGGCCAAAGATTTGTCAACCAGCTGGAACCAGTGTATAGCTCAAGTGACAGTAAGGGGTCATTTTATGTTGATGGACTGGAATCAAATAATAACAAAGATAAAATTGAAATCTACTGCACAATTAAAATTAATGGCAATCCAATCGAACTGAAAGTGGACAGAGGTGCAAAATGCAATGTGATGTCAATAGACACATACCAACGTGTAAAAAGCACAGAAAATCTGAACACACAAAACTCATTGCATATAGAGGCAATGTGATCCACACTGCAGGCACAGCTTTCCTTGAGTGCCACACCGCAGAACGATCGTTCACATTGCTGTTTCATGTAGTTAAGAGAAATGTGCAGCCACTACTTGGTCTACCAGATTGTCTTTGCATGGACTTGATAACTTTAAACAAAGAAATCCACCAGATAGACTTACGCTGATCTCTTTGATGACAAACTAGGCAAACTTCCAGTCACATACTCAATGAAGGTAGATTCAAATGAAATGCCTGTCGTGAGACCACCACATTAATTTTCTTTTTGCTGGAATAGTTCACCAAATAATGACCTAAGCAAAAATAGGAAACTTTCCAGTGTACATTTGATGTGTGTGTAATAGATCAGCCACCTTTTTAGAGGAAGTTTTTTGGTTTTAACCAATTCATTAAGGTTCTTCATTGAAACCTCATAATTGAATGCTGAATATATGAGAGCACTAGTTTTGATATCAGTTCTACCTTACAACCTGCCTTACTGGCGCAGTAGGGTTTCCTAAAATGACTATATTGGATTGTTAAGAGCTCCTCAAAGAGAAGGAAGGAAGGAAGGAGATATTGTGTGTGCAAAGGAAGTGTTGTCTCTGCACTAAAATAGAATTAACCTGTTGTGTGAGTCTGTGGTCCAAGAGTGTACAATATACAGGAAATCAGTCTGTGTCCAGCAGTCCTTGGTACAAAAATGCTAATTAATTAGTTTCTTTAAACCTATATACAAAAATTAAAGTCAACAGATGTTTTTTCCAAAAAAGGTATTTTCAGTGTCCTGTTTGTTTTAGAATGCAAAGAAAAAAAAAAAAAAAAAAAACGTGTGTGTGTTATATAAACCATGAGACCAGATTCCCATGAAATAAGCATGTCTGGGTGGTGATTAGACCTGAGGCGAAGCCAAGGGCCTTTAACCACCCAGGCTTGCATATATTTCATGGGAATCAAATGGTCCAACGTGCTTTAAATCACTTATAAAATGGCTATTTCAAAGTTAATTATTTGGGGGAAGAAAAATAATTAAAACACTTTGTAAATTAAAAAATAAACTCTTATTGTGTATACATCTGCAGTGTTATATAGTCCCAAAGGACATAACCTTTCATTTTGTATTAAGAATTTGTTTTAAGTTTCATTTATTTAAAAATAAACTGCACATTTCATTTATTGTGAAGTTCTGCATTAAAAAAATAAGTGGATATCGCATGATTTGATGTGGATATGGCCTAGGCAGAGTTTCAAATGAAACCGAGGAATGGAACAGCCATTTTTTAAAACATTTTTTGTCCGTTTTCATCCTTTTCGGATCTCAAAAGATATTTTTGTCAGTTGGCGGACACACTCGCACCAGGTTAAGCTGAACATCAAACCAGACCTTGCGTACCAATCCGACCACGGTGTCTGGGGAAAGTGCTTCAGATTCCTGCAGGCACGCTAATGATGCGGGGCTGGTGTTTGGCATTACCTGGCTTTTCTGAAAGTTTTGTGACTCGCAGTAAGACATTATTGCTGGTCTTAACTCGCTGTCAACAGAGATGTTAACTTGTGTCTGTTTTAGACAAAAAGGAAAAGAAAAAATGGTTTCTGCTACCATGCTCCCAGATCGTGTAATAAACTACCATATTATATTGATGCCGAGTTACTTAGTAGTTTTAAATCAAGATTAAAAACTCACTTTTTTAGACTAGCATTTTGTACCAATTTTTATTTTTCTACTAATATATTAATGTTCTTTTATTTTGATTCATTTTAATTAATTTTATTGTAACTTTTTTTTTGGTTTTATTTTTATTGACTTGTAAAGCGCTTTGAGATACTGCAGTATGAAAGGTGCTATATAAATAAACTTATCTATTTAGTCCAGCTCTCGGCATTAAACTGGAGACTGAATTCTACTGGTCACCAGTTGAACTTCTTGCACTGGCATACCATTCTCCCAGAATGCTGTTGAGGATTTCTGGACTTATTTCCTTAAAATGAATGTCCATATGTTTTCTTTAAGCCAGTCTTTTTAAATACATTAATAAACCATGTTGTAATTTATTTATTTATTTATTTTTTTAAATTTTAGCTGTGCCTCATTTTACTCGTGTCTACTGTTGACAGCTGCTGTAGAACTAAAATGCTTGATTCATTACCTAAACTTACATTTTTTTTTCCTTTACTTACAGATTCTTGGACTCCTGGTTTGGACACTTATAGCTGGGACTGAGTATTTCCGAGTGTCTGCCTTTGGCTGGGTGATGTTCGTAGCTGTGTTTTACTGGGTTCTCACTGTGTTCTTTTTAATTCTCTACCTGACCATGGCTTACACCAGGATTCCTCAGGTCCCATGGACCACAGTGGTAAGTTGCTATACACTTTTTAACTTAAAGCTGGAGTGTCCCACCTTCCTCTTTGGTGTTACCACATAAACCGATCATTTAATTTCCCAAACATATCTTTTACTTCCATCTCCTTTGAAACTACTTTCCGAATCTGAGATTTAATGAACCTCTTCTATAGGCTGTGTATACAATTGTAAATCTATGAGCTTCTTGGCCAGTGGTCCTCAATGGTGTGTTTTGAAATTATTAGTTTGTTAAATGTTGAGATAAAATGTGTTAACCTTTATGATAAATACACACATTTAGTCATGGATAAAAACTTTGAGGACCACTGTTAGAGGGGGCATACAATAGACACCAATTATAGTTTGAGTTGTGTGTTTTTTATCCTTGTTTGACAGACACTTGGACCCAGAATTCCTGATAGGCTGTACTGTGACACTATTGTGTCTGCCTGGCTCATTTCAATAACCTACATTTCATGTATAGACTCGGTTATGAGAGTGTCTTAGAATCTGCTGTTCACTACATCAGTGACCCATATTTCTCCTGCTTGCTGTGCTAGAAAATGCATTGCATAATTCAGCTGTGTTCTAGGAAGAAAAACTAAAGTAAAAACAAAGTTTGAAAACAAACATTGGAGGTATTTTTTAGGCTTTTGATGCCATGGTAACCACACATTTATTTCTCTTTTAAATCCTAATATTTTTGTGATGTCATTCACTGTATAGCTAATGATGTAACAATCTATTGTTCCTTTCTAGTTAACCCTTCAGGCATCGTGGTCTATTTATCCATTTCTTTTATTTTTCTATACTGTGGAGATTAGATAAAGGGGCATTCAGAACAGAAAATAGGAGGCACTTTTTTACACAGAGAATTGTGAGGGTAAGGAAACCAACTCCCCAGTAATGTTGTTGAAGCTGACACCCTGGGATCCTTCAAGAAGCTGCTTGATGAGATTCTGGGATCAATAAGCTATTAACAACCAAACGAGCAAGATGGGCTGACTGGCCTTCTCTCTAAAAGCTACAATCGGTGATTTCGGAAATATACAGTACTGTGCAAAAGTTTTAGGCAGGTGTGAAAAAATGCTGTAAAGTAAGAATGCTTTCAAAAATTGACATGTTAATAGATTATATTTATCAATTAACAAAATGCAAAGTGAGTGAACAGAAGAAAAATCTAAATCAAATCCATATTTGGTGTGACCACCCTTTGCCTTCAAAACAGCATCAATTCTTCTAGGTACACTTGCACAAAGTCAGGGATTTTGTAGGCATATAGTCAGGTGTATGATTAAACAATTATACCAAACAGGTGCTAATGATCATCAATTCAATATGTAGGTTGAAACACAATCATTAACTGAAACAGAAACAGCTGTGTAGGAGGAATAAAACTGGGTGAGGAACAGCCAAACTCAGCTAACAAGGTGAGGTTGCTGAAGACAGTTTACTGTCAAAAGTCATACACCATGGCAAGACTGAGCACAGCAACAGGACACAAGGTAGTTATACTGCATCAGCAAGGTCTCTCCCAGGCAGAAATTTCAAGGCAGACAGGGGTTTTCAGATGTGCTGTCCACAGTGGTTGGCCAAGGAAACTTACTGCAGCAGATGAAAGACACATCATGCTTACTTCCCTTCGCAATCGGAAGATGTCCGGCAGTGCCATCAGCTCAGAATTGGCAGAAAACAGTGGGACCCTGGTACACCCATCTACTGTCCGGAGAAGTCTGGTCAGAAGTGGTCTTCATGGAAGACTTGCGGCCAAAAAGCCATACCTCCGACGTGGAAACAAGGCCAAGCGACTCAACTATGCACGAAAACACAGGAACTGGGGTGCAGAAAAATGGCACCAGGTGCTCTGGACTGATGAGCCAAATTTGAAATATTTGGCTGTGGCAGAAGGCAGTTTATTCGCCGAAGGGCTGGAGAGCGGTACACAAATGAGTGTCTGCAGGCAACAGTGAAGCATGGTGGAGGTTCCTTGCAAGTTTGGGGCTGCATTTCTGCAAATGGAGTTGGGGATTTGGTCAGAATTAATGGTCTCCTCAATGCTGAGAAGTACAGGCAGATACTTATCCATCATGCAATACCATCAGGGAGGCATCTGATTGGCCCCAAATTTATTCTGCAGCATGACAACGACCCCAAACATAAAGCGAAAGCCATTAAGAACTATCTTCAGCGTAAAGAAGAACAAGGAGTCCTGGAAGTGATGGTATGGCCCCCACAGAGCCCTGATCTCAACATCATCGAGTCTGTCTGGGATTACATGAAGAGAGAGAAGCAACTGAGGCTGCCTAAATCCACAGAAGAACTGTGGTTAGTTCTCCAAGATGTTTGGGCCAACCTACCTGCCGAGTTCCTTCAAAAACTGTGTGCAAGTGTACCAAGAAGAATTGATGCTGTTTTGAAGGCAAAGGGTGGTCACACCAAATATTGATTTGATGTAGATTTTTCTTCTGTTCACTCACTTTGCATTTTGTTAATTGATAAATATAAACTATTAACATGTCTATTTTTGAAAGCATTCTTACTTTACAGCATTTTTTCACACCTGCCTAAAACTTTTGCACAGTACTGTATATATATATATATATATATATATATATATATATATATATATATATATATATATATATATATATTATGAAGTATACCTGAATGCTTCCAAACCATTTTTGAAATGTTCGGTAATAGTTTAGAATATGTAATTAATGGTTCTCTCGTAACCCTCTCTTCCCTTTGCTTATAATCAAGTAGTTAATTCCTATTGAGTTCTCATGTCACTAGATAGATAGGCACACTTTATGGAAACTGCTCAATATTCCTTAAATGGTGCATGTTGCATTTTGACTCTGCATTAGGTTCCAGCTCCTGTGCTCTAGGAACTTGAACTTGGAATTCTTGTAACATACAGTATGTGCTGTTCATTTAGCCAACTCTTCACATGCATGGTAATAATAGACTAGGTGTAGGACTTGATATTAATTCAGAAGTGGCGAACCAGGAAATGCTGTAGTATGTTTTTATGGCACCTGGGTTTTATTAAGGCTCTACAGCACAGTGATTATGGGACAGTGTTTTAAATAGTGCTTCTTGTGAATAAAACCGCAATGAATGTGCCTCCAACCCTGCCTTTGCAATGAGTAAAACAGTATTTTGTCCCTCCTGTTGTTGAAAACTGTGACTACATTTGTACTAATTACAAAGCCCCTCTAATTGCTTAGTCATATGAGCCGAAAGCACTTCACTTCGGATATCACTATACTGAGGTCTCCTGGTAGTATTGAAACAAATAGACAGTGCCTTAGTATAGTTCCTCTTGCAATTATGTAATCTTGCTCAAGTTAATTTGCAGGCAACATATTCAGAGATGGGCACAAGAGTAAAGGAAATTATTTCACTGGTTGCCTACGAGGGCTTGAGAGGAGGCGAAATTGGGAGTGAGATATTGAGAGTGAGACAAGATGAGAGGATTTCTCCGGTTGCTTAGGAGGCTTGAGAGGGGGGTGAGATTTGAGAGTTTAAGAGTGAGACGAGTTTGAGAGGGATGGCGAGATTAAGGGATGGAGTTGGGAATGGTGCTTAGTAACATTGAGGTTAGATACTGATAGCAGGACGAGATAGGGTAGATGAAGAGTTTTCCCTTCTCGTAGGGTCAGGCAGCATCCTTTGGCTGCTAGGTGACGTAGCGAGGGAGACACGAGAAGAGCAAAGGATTAGGTATAAACACTTTCCGAGACAGGAAGGGGACGAACAGGACAAAAGGACAGATCCTTCGCAACTCGGTGCAGCATCCTCAGGCAGCTAAGCTGGCAGCTGGGTGGCGTGGAGAGCTTAGGAAAAGTGTCTCAGGTCCGTTTAGGAGAGACAAAAACAGAGAACCCCCCCCCCCCCCTCGGTCGGGGCCCGCTCGGCCTACTGCATGAGGGGACTGAAATGGTCCTGGACCTGAAATGGAAGAGAGAAGATGGGACAGCAAGGCTGAGGCCTGGAAGGCTTAGCGCATAAGCAGCAGAAGAATAGGATGTGGCCGGGGGTCCCCTCAGGCCGGCGAGGAACAGCCGGGCGGCAGTGGTTGAGACGAGAGACCGACCTGGACAGCCGGGGGAGTGAGACTCACTCAACCCCCCCAAGGGAGCCCTGTGCGGACAGTGCGATATAGAAAGGAGCAGAGGTGGGGAGGAGGAGGAACAAAAAACAAACACAGACAAGGAAGCGGAAATAGTGCTGGGTTAAAGTAGAAAAAGAGAGAGATAGACAGGAGGGGCAGCCAATAACATACATGAAGCAGCGCTAGCCATGCCCTAATAATTGACGAGGCGAAAGCTGCGTGGTTGGCTGGAAATACTAAATGAGGCTGAACTGGGATCATCTTCCACCCGGAAGAGATCGGCGGACGCTTACCGGGCAGGACGCCACGGAGGGAAGGTAAGAAAAGGATTTAAGATAAGAAAAAAAAGAGCAAAGAAGGAGAGAGCCCTCTACGTCATCCCCCGAATTACGCCTAAAGGCTAACATTTAAATAGAAATCAAGAAACAGATTTCCTTTAACCTTATTGATCAATATGAGGACCATACTCTCTGGTAAAGGACCTCAAAAGCTATATTTTTCAAACTGTTTAATCACTGTTCCAAATCAATCTACTGGAAAATACATAAATACAGTATTTGTATTTTATGTTAACCTTTATGTGGAATTAGCGGGTGGGAGCTAGGGCTTTTCTAATTTTAAGCCTATGCACACCTATCTCCCTTGTCAAGTGTTTTGTTTTTCATACACTGCAACCCTGTTCTCCGTTGAGCTAAACCTAGCCAGCATGAACAACCTCTCTGACTCGGACCAGGAAATCTCTATGCGGGATTCTCCTCTAAACACCATGGACGGCGCCACCATTTGCTCAGATGAAATAGCTAGACCTCTTGCACCAGGAACACAGAAATCAAAGCTACCCTGCCAGCAGACCCAGCCCCCGGACCAGCTGTTTCATAAAGATTGGCCTCTTGCCAAACTCCTGAAAATCTTGCATAAAAACAACATAAACATTCTGGCAGGAAGCGATCGCCTGGCTATTTTCAATATGTACTGTACTGCCATTTCTGCGACACCAGTGCTCCCTCCTCCTCGCCGTAGCCACCCCTCCTCCTCCAACTCAGCTCATGCCTCCCTCTCACAGCAGCAGCGCAGCAACCAAGAAATACAGCCAATGCAGATCCCATCCAGCAGATCCATTTTAACATTTTCGAGGATATTAAATCACTCATTCAACCCATCGCTGTCGCGATTTCAGCCATCAACACTCGGCTTGACGACATGGATAAGTGGGTCGCTTCTAATTCTGCTGCAATCGCCATTCCTACTGGCCTCGCATCAGCGACTTTCGTCTCTGCAGCCACCTCTTCCATTCCAGCACTTCCGGTCCCACAGCTGACGTTCCCACCTACAACCGGGCATCCTGTTCTCAATAGTTCCTATGAAGCCCCAGCCATCAGAAATCATACTCTGACTCTTCATCTCCCACGCCAAATCATTGAAGGTAAAGACATTAATCTCGTTTCAATTTTAATTGCCAACTCTGAATATCTTGTTCATAGAACGGTAGACTGTGGGGATCTCACCGTTACACTAAAATCTAGCGACACCACCCCCCCACCCCCCCGTTTGCTAAAAAATCTCACCCTGGGAGAATTTGTGCTGGCATTTTCTGTTTATCGAGATATTATGCATGGTTTATCCACATTGCCGCTTGGAATTGGATCATTTTTATGTCACAGAATCAGTCATATACAGAGGCACAATGTTCTATGAGTATCACAAAGCCTCTGCAGCCAAAGCAGCTTCAATTCTAGCATCAGACAACATAGTAATCAACTGGGCTGCCTCTGTTTTCGGAGGCCTAAGAGATTACACCTGTGCAGTGTGCGCTTCTACAGCTCACTCTGCATCCTTGTGTCCAAAAACTGACATAGCATCCACCTCTCACACAGCGGCCACTCCACATCGCTTCAGGAACAGTATCAGCTCCATTTTCGGCTTCTTATTCATTCCACACAGCAGCACCACCTTCTTCCTCTAGGAATACGGATAAATACAGCTGCAACATCACGTTTGCCGGATCCAAGCAAATATGCAATAATTTCAATGCATCTGTCTGCTCTTCTAAATACTGTAGGAATTTACATATATGCAGTTACTGTGGTGATGCCCACTCTTAATCCGTCTGCCCAGCCGCTCCTAAGAAATGATGCTCTAACCTAGTTGCAGTTTCTACCCCAGTAAACATCCCAGCCCTGATTTTGAAGCCCTCCAACATCACCCCGATCAGCTCTTCACAAGTTACCTCAGCAAATGGTTTGCAGCACGGCTTTTCTACCAGCCGGACAAAAATCCCAACATCATCGTATAACTGCAATAACCTCCACTAGGCAACCGCGGACCCCCAATCAGTCTGCACTCTTATTCATTCGGAGACGGACAAAGGGTTCTTGGCAGGACTTTCGGAATTAACCCCAACGGCATCGCCACCCAGAGTATATCGGAGGGGAAAAAAGAGGCTAATCATTGCTTTCTCCACACCACGAGGATGCCCTACCAGCAGCATAAATTCGCTCATACCCCACGACCAATTTTTTCTCTGCAATACATAAAAATTTCAGACATCATCAGGTTAATCAAATCAGCAGGTCACGGGTCCTAGCTAGCCAAAGCAGATATATCCGACGCCTTCAAAGTTATGCCCATACATCCTTCCCTACATCACCTGTTCGAAATCTGCTGGAAAGGAAAGTTTTATGCCCATCAGTCCCGTCGCCCCCCCCCCCCCCCCCCGTTCTACACCCCTCATTCCTTCAGGACCGGGGCAGCAACATCAGCGGCCAAGGCCGGAGTCAACCAACACCTCATAAAGAGCCTGGGACGCTGGTCTTCATCAGCAGTCAACCTTATATATTCGCTTATCCATTTCCAACAGTTGCACAGCTCAACAAAGCATAGTTAGCTTGCCTGGAGTGGTGGCTATCTCTTTGCATCCTCCCATGTGGAGGTTGTTCCTCTCCACTGAGCGAGAGATATAGGTATAGTTATACATACACATAATCCATACATCTATCTAACCCTCTTTTTATTGTTGTCTTGTGTGTTTTTTTTCTATGCATTGGCATGTGGTCTCTCTTCTTTGTTGCACAGTTTTGGGGAGCTTCTACTATGTGCTTAGAGCTCAATGTCCTTTTCTATTTGTTACCTCCTTTCAGATCCCTCAGGAGGATCTCTGTTTTTCTAACTTATTCAACCCTTTATTATTATTATTATTATTATTATTATTATTATTATTATTATTATTATTATTATTATTATTATTATTATTTATTTCTTAGCAGACACCCTTATCCAGGGATGACTTATAATTGTTACAAGGTATTGCATTATTTTTACATACAATTACATTATTTTTACATACAATTACCCATTTATACAGTTAGGTTTTTACTGGAGCAATCTAGGTAAAGTACCTTGCTCAAGGGTACAGCAGTAGTGTCCCCCACCTGGGATTGAACCCACGACCCTCCGGTCAAGAGTCCAGAGCCCTAACCAGAACTCCCACACTGCTGCCCATTTCAGGTTAGCATCCGCTACCTATTCCACCCTTGAAGGATTCAGGTTTGCATCCGCTATCTACGCCTTCCTTGAGGGACGTTGTGCACAGTCTTGAAGGCAAAGCTCCTTTTCATCGAACAAAACAACCCCTTTTACGTGTTTTCTCTACTAACAACTATTCTCATAGACCAGGCTCCTGCCCCGTGAAACCTTTTTTTCTGCTTCATGAAAGAAAATCTCCATTCTTGTGCATGCCCTCTAAACATTGTCTGTCAATGTAGACTGTTCTTCTGCCCTGTACATTCAATATATTATATACATTTAGGATAGCAAATAGAGCAAAAAAATTTGCTTTATTGGCACTTTTTATTATTTATTTTTTTATTTTGCCAATACATTTTTGGACCCAATGGTAACTTAAATACTGAGCAAAATGCATTACTCGTTTCATAATGAGGAAAACACTGCAATTACTAGGAACAAAAACTAGTGCTGCATAAAATCACGAAAAAACAAACGTTACTTTTAAAAACATAAGAGACATTTAACAGCACAAGGTGAGCCTTACCAGCTGGTAAAGCCCTCTTCTTCAGGGTTATATTGCTTAAATAATGGTCCATAAATCGATTTAAAATATATATAGAAAATAGGTTGCTAGGAATGTTTTTTTAAAATAGGAAATTAATAATCGCTATTTAGCAAATTATAATTTTTTTAAATAGTTTACACCATCTAATAGTTGTGGTGTACACACATTTATTTATTTTTATTCTGTTTATCATAATAATGAAGTGAAAATGCAAGTATTGCCTCAATCAATGCAATTACTGCCTCAATCAACAAGTCTGTCGGTGACATCCATCCCAGCTAAGGCTGTAAACTCAAAAATAGCTCTCAGTTGATGACCATGACGCATATCAACATGGTTAATCACAGATGGATAAGCAGGTCTCCAAATATATTCAAACATGTTGGTGACATGCATGCATACAGACAGACAGATGGATGTACAGACACCATAATCTGATACTATTAATAACTTTTGCTAAATGTTAATACCGTGTGGCATACAGATGGACGGATGTCTGCAGGGATTTCATAACCAAGGTACAGCAGAACACAGTATGGATTATTGGCCCAGAAGGTATACATAATGGTGAAATATTGTACATCTTTATATAAGTGATTGTTTCATCTTCAAGTCCGTGATCATGTAATATTTGTTGCTTAACCCTTCCTATACTGCAAAGTTTACTCAGTTTAACTTGTTAAACCCTTTCAAAGAATTTGCAGAAAGAAGTTAAATTGTATGTTTTCACAAATTAAAATGGATTGGTTTACATAAAATAAGTCTCCCCTTTCTGCCTCTCTATTTTGGGAGTAGCTTTTCAGGAATGTGGGTTTACATGTTTTCTATGAGGCAGAACTTCAAAATTGAAATCAATCTAATTCATATTAAAATCTGGGAGGATATATTCTAATTTCTGTCGGTGTTACTACTCCTTTGTCTTGACTTTCATCTGCTGTGTTGCCAAAATGTTCTTCAACAGATGTTGGGGAAACAATTACCTATTTTTCTGGATTTTAACTATATCATGGAGCTTTGTTACTGTGTAGTGGTTTTTCAATCCTTTGACTATGTTTGGTTTTATTTATAATAGTTCTAATACATTTTTTACAGACTTTTGTCATGAACAAATATTTGAAATTGCTTAAGTACTTTTGTTAAACTGCCAGAAATTGTATAGTTTGGTCTTTATCATTTTCTTAGTGGCTATTCATTTGTATTTAACATGTTTTCTTCAATGGCCTTACATTAAGTGTAGGGTGCCAAAACTTTCATCTGATCATGACGTGAACCAAATATACTGACCATCAAATTCTGACTATCACACACGAGAAATACAACTAATTTACCTACACTATACAACAAATGCAATAACCTCACAACATTCCATTTTTTTGGTATTCACAAACAAAAATGTTAACTTCAATTGAACACAAATATACCCATAGCCAACTGCTTTACTTTAGCTTGTATGTAATGTGATCTAGTAACATAACAGACAAAATGGTAACTCAAGAAAAAAAAAAAAAAGCATGTAGATTTCTCAACATCAGAAGTGGTGGCATGAGGTTGCAGGAAGTTGTGGTGTGATCAAAACCCCACAGTGCACCACAGAATCTTCAATGTGCTTCTCTTATGACATCACAGGTAAGGAGATCTCTCCTGACTCTCAATAGGCATTTCACTTATGTACAAATGAAGTCATACCGGACACTTTCCTGTTCTTGACGTTGGATTTGCCGGCACAGCTGGTCAGATACAACTCTTAAACTAAAAGGGGCAAAAACTGTTGTATTACCAGGTTTCATGGTGCTCCAAAGAAGAACCAGAGTCAAATAATGGTTTACTGCATTATTTCGTGAAACCCTGAAAAATAAACATCGAAAAGGAGCAGGACGACTTATAATAACCAATGTCTAGTAAACTACATCTGCAGGTGAGGTGATGAATGATGACCCACAATGGATTTCCACTAAAATAAAAATGGTAATAACGAATAACAGCCACTAGATGGCATGTGGTTCATGAGATAATACTGAAAAGCAAAAGCTAGCTGAAACTATTGAAAAGGTGGATTTATTATATTAACTACTGCTATCCTCGACTCAAATTTGTATTTTAATATTTTAAACTATTTGCAAGTTTCTTTTAAAATATTTACTTGTTACCTATTTTAGTGGCATTGTTAATGCTTCAAGTAGAAGGTTCTGATTGTTGCAGTTTGTAATTTAAAGCTACATAGCAAAGTTTCAGACAGGAAACTGAGTGCACATGCTAAAGATATCATTTGATATACAGGAAAATCCTTTCACCCGTTAATAAAGAACAGGTAAAGCTACAATTCCCAGATTCCCCTCCTGCTCACATTGAAACAAAGACAGGAAGGGTGGACCTCAAACAAGGCTGAAGTTGGCTTATTCGCCTGTTTCTTATTCGCCGTTTTATTCAGACTTTGATCTGCTCCAAACAGAATGCTTGTCTTTGTATTTAAGGGGTTAAAATCACATTAAGCTGAAGATTTCTCTGTAGCTATTTAGAGAGGGGCAGCTCCTAAACAATATTCATTTCTTTTTTGCTCAGCCCAATACTGATTTCAGGGTCAAAGCAGTTGACAAACCTGGCACAGATAGCGAGTTGGCATGTTATCCAATTGATGCAAATTGAATAAGTAACTGGGGTATTTCAGGGGTTAAATCATTTTGAACCCCTCTATGTTCCCCATGTGTATTTATCCCAGCCCAAAACAGATTTTGATAGAAAAACAGCGGGCAAACATGGCACAGATGGCGCATTCCAGCTTCTTATTGGCATAGAAATATAACACAAGTTGAGTCAGTAAATGGGCAGCAGTGGTAGTAGTGGTTAGGGCTCTGGACTCCTGACTGGAGGGTCATGGGTTCAATCCCAGGTGGGGGACACTGCTGTTGTACCCTTGAGCAAGGTACTTTACCTAGATTGCTCCAGTAAAAACCCAACTGTATAAATGGGTAATTGTATGTAAAAATAATGTGATATCTGTATAATGTGAAATAATGTATAATGTGATATCCTGTAACAATTTTAAGTCGCCCTGGATAAGGGCGTCTGCTAAGAAATAAATAATAATAATAATAATAATAACTGCGGTATTTCAAGGGTGAAATCGCTTTGGGCCACTTATTTCAAAGTTGATTCTCACAGGGGGAACCCCTCTATGTCACCCATGGGTAGTTATCCCATCCCCAAAAAAATGCACTACTACTTGGTTACTAACTTTCTGAAGCCTAAATCCGGGAGTCATAATTTGCAAAGACTGTAACTCAGTGAGAGTTTTCGCACTCATCCATTCTGCAGTAACGAGGTGTGAACTCAAAACATGTCATATAGTATGAAAACAACCTCAAGTGTACTTTAATATATAAGGCATTCTAAAAACAGACACCTTTCTTTCAATGAAACCGTTTCCTCACCTCAGTTTAATATTTTATAAGTGTCAATGTGTGCTGAAGTCAACTAATATAGTCTCTCTAGTTGTTCTGCATTTCATTCTATATATCTGAGCTCCCATATAAAGTAATAATGTAAATAAAAAGATTCAATGTGCATTTTACTATTATATCGTCATGCTGCCTTGTGGTAATTAAGCAACACTATCAATGTAGCAAAGGTTTAACACTTCATTTACATATTCATTTATTTCACTTAAGGGTCAATTTTACAACCTTGTCCTGTCTTTGTGTCAGGGATTATGGGGCCAGTTGGCTTTAGATCTACCTATGTCCGTCCGGGTGCTGCTTTAATTACAGTTGATCCTATGGCGTTCATGAAAAATGGGACAACTAGCCAAAAGCATGACAAAAATAAGATTGGACTAAAATTGTGGGGACACCGGGACATACTACCTAAAAAGAGGGCTGTCCTGGGAAAATCGGGACTGTTGGTACTGTCAGATTTGCATGTACTCTTTATATTTATATTTATATATATATATATATATATATATATATATATATATATATATATATATATATATATATATATATATATACACTCTAAGCACACTCTTAAACTCAGGAGAGACGTTCAGGAGGATATAAAGATGTTTCAGACTCCTGTAATTGGATCGTTCGTGCACTGGGCTTGCAACATATCCAGATGACTTTTAATAATCAAGAAGCTCACACAGACTCATTTGATTTGAAGTTTTAACGAATCAGAGTAGTATCAGTACTCCTTCAGTTTATTAAATGCTTCAAAATGGATTTGAGTAGTTGCAGACTACGTCAAATCCCAACTGACAGGCAATCTGGGCGGTCCAGTGCCTTAACAGGTATAATATTTATGGTTACAACATGTTTTGCCCTTAAGCTATGCATGCATAAAGCTAAAAACGCCCAGTACTAAATACTAGAACATCCAATATATATAACTCTCTTAGACTAAAACATGTCATACACCTTTTAGCAATGCATCAATATAAAAGAGATAGAGATTCAAAATAGTTCTTACCTTCCAAAATATATATGGAAGTGTAGAATATAATGAAAGGACAGAAACTGCCTTTAAAGGCAAAGACTTCTAAATACGACGCCAACAGCAATCAGCTTGATCAGAGATCTTCAGAGCATGGATCACATCAGCTTGTAGTTAACAAGTTGAGTGACACTTGACTAGGGTTTTACCTTGGTTTTTATATAGTTTTTGCGTCGCTTCTTACGTCAGAAGTCTTAAGTCTTAAACATTAATCGGCCTTAACAGCTCCTGTCCCTCAAGTCAACAACATTCCCAAAACACCCGGCAACTCCCCTTCATAAAATTAATTAACCATCATTAATAGAAGAGTCTTCTGTAAGCATTTTCTCAGACGTATGGCATAACATGGTCCTCTGCTATGGCTCCCCCGCACTTGTTTTTACCAGGTCTCCATTAATTTTCTATGATTTAATGAAGCCATATATAGTTCACCCTGTACCAAGAGGTATTTCTTATATGTAAAAGATCATTCATTATAGAAACCTTGGATTCCAAACCCCCCCAAACATTAAAACTTGTATTAGTTGCCAAAAAGTTATTTCCTTCAATTACCAACATGCCTGGTACCATTTTGTTTCAAGCAAAGACAAGGTTAACAAATTAATTACATTCTCTTTGGCAGATCCTACTATATGCCTGACACAGACTGGTACTATTGTGCTTTGACTGAAGTTTTTACTTTAAGCTAATTTCTGCACTATATTCTCTTAGTTTCAAACTCTTTACAGTTCTTCTGTTAAAATAAAACATTTACACGTATATTCTGTTTGAATTATTGTAGAATACCTGTGTTTAGCTTAAAGACTACTTTTAGATCAAGCTAATTAAACTTGACTGTGAACATGTGAGTTAATTAAATGAGATTCTTGTTTGTGCTTTTCTCCTCAAGGTTATAAACCTTGGCACCAGTAGCTCAGACAAGCTTAGCTCATTTCACAGGTGTTTTTTGGTCAGTGTGACCCCAACCTAGCTCCCTTTTTACTCAGATTTACAAAGATACAATAATATTTGTCACTGTTATAACAGAATAAACAGTAATATAGAATGCTTGCACATAACTATAGGTTAATACAGAGCATATTAGAACTTCATAATAATAATAATAATAATAATAATAATAATAATAATAATAATAATAATAATAATAATAATAATAATATTCTTTATAACACAGTTATTACAACATTTTAACACACATGCAGTTTCACAAATGTGTAATTTGTATCCCAAAGATCAGCCTGCTTCCAGTAGCTGTCACCGTCTTGGGTCAGTTTCTGCTGTCAGTGAATCTGGCAAAGCTACCACAGGTGTGTCTTTAAAAGCCTGATACCTGCAAAAACTTAAATCTTATTAGCAGAGCTTCCATCTCTACATTCTCATTCCCATCATCAGTGGGAAGACTTCAAATAAAGTAAACCGTTTCTATCAAAGATATACCTATATCTGCCACATACACATACTCAAAAAAGGTGATTGCAGCTTGTACAAGGGAAGACAGGTTTTAGATTTATTAATGACTGTACCGTAGCATTACTACTACCAGTACTACTATACTGCTACTACTAATAATAATAGTAATACTATTCTAATAACTTTTGAATATTTTTTAATATTGTATTTTCTATTGTAATACTTGTAAGTCACCTTGGATAAAGGTGTCAGCTAAATTAATAATAATAATAATCAACATTGCAATCAGTGCCCCAGAGCGATTTAACCCCCAAAATACCCCAGTTACTTACTCAATTTGTGTTACATTTGCTATATGCGAATAAGAAGCTAGAATGTGCTGTCTGTGCCATGTTTGCCTGCTATTTTTCTATCAAAATCTGTTATGGGCCGGGATAAATACACATGGGGGACGTAGAGGGGTTCCACCTCTGAGAGTCAACCTTGAAATAAATGGTCCAAAGCTATTTAACCCCTGAAATACCCCAGTTACTTATTCAATTTGCATCAACTGGATAACATGCCAACTCGCTATCTGTGCCAGGTTTGTCAGCTGCTTTGACCCTGAAATCAGTATTGGGCTGAGCAAAAAATAAATGAATATTGTTTAGGAGCTGCTCCTCTATAAATATCGACCGAGAAATTTTCAGCCCAACGTGATTTATTATAGCATATGCGTTCACTCATTTTGGCGGTGCTGCTGTGTAACATGTAGAGAACTGAAGAAGCAGAGAGGGACTAAAGCTAAGTGAAGCTGTAGGTGAGTTAGTCGGAATAAAAAACGTATTGTGCAGAGGCGATTTGCTTTGCAATGCAAATGTCAGCAAGAACAGGACCTATAAAAAACAGTCTGCCAATGTTTTATTTCACTGGATAAAATATATATATAGCCCTTAGAAATTCTGGCATGTGATTGGTTAAAACCTCATCACATGATCAAAAATAGATCCAACTATTGCCTCCACGACGCTGCTTAGTCAATATTTTTATTTTTATTTTTTTTACAAAGTCAAATTACATCATCACGTCATAAAAACTTTGCTTTCAGTGTTTTCTGACATCCTAAAATTCAAAACTAATCCTACTTGATGATGTAAATAAATACAAGAAGGTCAGACAGACAGTTCTAGCCAAAAAAAAAACTTTAATACCTATGCGCTATGGACAAAAACATTACTTTCTTGACTGATAAAAACAAATATGGACTGCAGACCTCGGCTCATAGTTGGAAACTAAAGGCCCCTCAGGAAGAACTATAATTGCCTTCTGTGGCTTCGGGCATTTTAAGTCCCTTGTGGGTAACTAGTTCTCACGCTACTCCCCCCCACTCCAGTCCATATTTACTATATTCCCATGCCTTAAGTAACAGGAATGCATTTATGTAAACTAGGGTGTTTGACAAGTACTAATTTGAATATTTCCTCAATCTGACCTCATATTTAATTGTATTTAAATAATTATGAAGAAAACAAACATTTTTAAACAATTATGAAGATTGACATATAACCGACAGAAAGTGTGCTTTCTCTTCTGACTTGCTGGCATACCTAAAGTTGCTGGTAGAAAAATGTGAAATACCTTATTGAAAATGTTTTTGATTTGCTGCTTGCAAAGTGAGATTAAAGCATACTGTACCATTGATGGTGTCCCTGCAGGTGTCTCGCACATTGCTTTGGTCTAATAGTAAGTATGCATGAGCATTGATGACCAGAAACGTAGATAATAGGCCATTTCTGTTATTTCAAAATATACTTTTTACCCAAAAAGAGGTCTTTTCAAATACTCTGTATATATTGTACTATGCTGAATAACCTGCTCAAATTTTATGTTTACAATTACAAAAGCAGTAACGAGCCACAGATTGAACATCAAAAAGTAGGTTGACTTAGTCTTGCAGAGCTTCACAAAGACCTTTCCAGACCCCAGCCCTAAAAGAATAAATAAATAAATAAATTGCTACGCTGGGCAGAGGTTCCAACTCCCCCCCCCCCCCCCCCCCCCCCACGTAGAATTCCTGCTTCTTGGCTTCTTGAAATCTTAACTACTTCCCTGGTATTGGCTGGAAAACCTGTACAGTTCATGAGGACATAATTCATGAACTCTGATTGGTATCCCAAACTTTAAATGTTTGTTTTCTTCTCAGGGTTTATGCTTCAATAGCAGTGCCTTCATCCTGTACTTCATTGCTGCCATTGTAGATGCAGCTTCAGTAAGATATGCATTCCAGGGCAAACATGACTACAACAGTTGGGCCGCTTCATCAGTAAGTAGACTTTCCTCCCTCATTTAAAGAAAAACATTGTGGTTATAGATTTATATTACACTGTGACCTCATGGAAAATGACTAAGTTGTTCCAGTTAATATCCTGGTGTACCATATATTTGATCACAACTTCTATAAATAAGAATATACATATTCACAAAAATCATCTCTTATTTTGAAATGCAACTGCACTGATAAACTGAACCAGGAGGTCCCAGTAGGTAAGACTTCTTAAAGGCAGTGTTGTGTCTGTAACCTTTTGAGCTGTGAGACAGTATTTGTTTAGCACTGTGTTTTTAATATGAGCCAAATACCTGAGGCAGTTTTTCTTAGTTCCTCAACTCTAAAAGTGCTTTTAAATGTTAGATTTACACCGTTGATCTACCACCGTTTAATAATTCAGAAAGACTCCATGGACATTTTGATGTTTAACTATTTATTTGTTGTATTGTTTCTTAGATAATGTAGCTGATGTGTGTGTGTTTTTTTTTTTTTTTTTTTTTTGTTAACACAAGCTGGCATGTTGTTGTATTTTTTCTGTTGTACACCTATGAATTTTAATGAGATTAATCTCAACAGCCAGTAATACAGTTAAACCACATGATGTCTCAAGCCAAACTAACAGCAATGCAAGTGGGTGTGGACACCCAGACAACAGTGACAACTGTTAATGTCACCCCCACCCACAATATAGCATGGCTATGATGGGGAGAACTGTAAGCACATGCAATTATTCTTAAAACACATTGCTGTATTCTGACTTCTGTTTATTTCTTTTCTTTTTAGTTTTTAGCCTTTGTGGTTACGCTGTGCTATGCGGGAAATGCTTACTTCAGTTTCCAGTCTTGGAGATCACGAGATCAAGGACCTTGAATATTGTACTTGAAGATACAATTTCTCATTAATAACAAGTCAAATATTTAGTGTCTGGACAGTCAGATTTGCTGCCTAGGAAGGAAGGTGTGACAAAAAAAGCATTAACTTGTCCATGGAAGGCAGCTGGCTAATGTGATTCTTGTGGGGTGTTTTTGTTTATTTGTTTTTAGTTTTTCTTTATTCTATATTGTATTTTCTTTATATATTTAATGAAATCAATAATTTTCTTCACTGATTCCTTCATTCTAAGGTGATTTTGTATATGTGAAAAAAATATATATATTCATTGTAGTGTAAAGTTTTTTCAGGTCTTCTCCTTTCTTTTTATATAAGTTGGAGATGTGAATATTTAAATAGAAAATATCTGTCTAAAGGAGAAATGTTAAAGCCCAGGGAACACTGTAGGGAGAATTTGTGTTTTAAAATTAAAGATAATTCATGTGTGGTTTACTTTATTAGCACTCTTGATTTATACATTTCTCCCAAACTAGCTCAAGACCACAGAGACAAAATAACTGAATAATAAAACATGCAATACTGTTATATCTGTTACAAATTTGATCAAAGTTAGTAAAAATAATATGGTACAAAAATAGAGAAAAAGATTAGTATCAATATAGCATAAGTCAGTACATTAATCTCAGCAAGCAATAGTATTCAGATAATATCTCGGCTTCAGTGTAAATTCTGTATGTGTTGTTCTGATCAAGGTAACACAGACTGCATGCCACAGATTTACTCTATTTTATTTCTAGGTTTCTATGCCTTATGATTATAGTAACTACGCGGATTCATTTTTAGTTGTGTTACTACATTGAATAGTAGTTTTTATGCCTATATATTTATAAATTGCTTGTGTATTTTATGTTTGTTAAAGCTTCAAACCACAATTAAAATTGCTTCATGACACAAAAGTAATTTCTATTGTTTTTCTCTCTGCATCTTGTATTAAAATGGGTTACAGCCTAATTACATTTATTTTACAGGCTTTAACATTTATTTTGTAAACATATGTTTACAAAGATCGGTTATAGAAAATGAGCTGTCGGTATTTGTTTTATTTTATGACTTTTTCCTTAAATCACGTTACTGTTGCAGTTTGGCATAGTGCAATTGCATCACTTCCATGTATTTCCTTGTTCTAGTAATATGGTATTACTATTATATTTGTCACCTTAAGATGTATTGCTGTTTAATACATAAGACATTTTCATATTTCAACAACAAAAGCACTTTGAGGTATTTTGTGAGGAAATGTAAATGTATGTAATATAAATCAACTGTAACTGTGCTATATCATATGGACCAGTACAACATTGGCAGATATCTTTTCATTGTGTGAAAAATTAAGCAATTGAACCCAAAAAACTGAGTTGGCTCAAAAGGAGTGAAGACACTTACACTGTTGGAAATACACGCATATACCAATAGTATTTTATTTTGTACTCTGGCCAAATAAGTACAGGATGCCAAGTATCTCCTGGCATATTGTTTGAAACAGTGAATGTTTGAGGGTTGAGCTAGTAGCACATACACCCGCTATCATGATCCTTTTGCTTTTCTGTGGTTGTTGCTGAATAGTTGCACACACCTCTCTCTCTCTCTCTCTCTCCTTATAAAGGTTTAGCGGCTCGCATGACCCTGCCACATGGTAACATATGTTGCAGACTAAGAGATTTTCTATGTTTACATACATTATCACATTTTTTAAATGTGCTTCATTTTGCAAAGCTCACTGTATAAATAAATAAAAAGGAAAAAACTACAATGTGTATTTTCAGTATCAGACTGTTGTGCTTGTTTTATTTTATCTGAAACAAAAACACATTGGAAATGTGAAAAAACACAGAGTTATAAAAAGTGCCCAGTCATTTAAAGTGGAGATCTCAAAAAAGACAAGCCAAGTTTCAAGAAACCATTGGGGCAACCTTGCCCAGCATCGTTTTTACAGTTGTGCCTATTTGCTTTGTGCTGGGCAAGGTTGCCCCAATGGTTTCTTGAAACTTGGCTTGTCTTTTTGATATATCCACTAAATGGCTGGGCACTTTCTATAACTTGGTATTTTTTCACATTTACAATGTGTTTTTGTTTCAGGTATCACTTCTTTTTTTTTACTTAATGGATAATGGATTACACACACATTATGGCAATGTATTGCTGTTTGGATAGGGTAAATGTAAATAGTAGCCTAGTCTGTTGAAAGGGTTAAGATGTGAATAAGTGTAGAGTAGCGGTTATGTAGTTGGAGTGAAAGTATGACTAGTTCGGTTTCAAATCCTGCCTTTTAGATAGTGTGTGTGTGTGTGTGTGTGTGTATATATATATATATATATATACACACACACATATATACATACACATACACGTTATGTGTGCAAAAGTATGTATGTTCAATGAAAGTGTCATTCATGTCAGCTGATTTTTTATTTATTTTTTATATATATTGTAACAAAGCAGGGAGGGGGTTAAAGCCTCCCTGAGTGGAAAACATGTGTGGAATGCACATTTGTTTAGTTTAATTGTTTTGGTTTATTGTTTCATTGATTTGTTAATTGTTTTATTATTAATTATCCCCTGCACCTGGTAGCTATTGTTAAATTAAAACCAGGTGCAGGGTATTTAAGAGAGGCAGCTAGTCTGCTCAAGGCTGCTGCTGAGGAGAAGGAGGCAGAAAGGTGTGCTCTGCTTCCTGGCAGTCATGAGCTAAAAAGTAAGTGCTGTATAAAACCAGTGTGTTTTGTAAGGACGGGGAAACAGCGTAGCTGTCCCGTGTTAGCCAGGGTGTTCCTGTGTGTTAGTTAGTGCTCGTACAGAGCTAGGTGTTTATTTTGTGTGTTTTGTTTGATTTTTGTGTTTATTAAAAATAGCGCACCAGCGCTTAAAATCCATTTCTGTGTGCTGGGTCTATTTTTAAAGGGGCAACGAACCTGAGTGGGTGGAGATCTTTTACAATATATACACACATACATACATACACATACACGTTATGTGTGCAAAAGTATGTATGTTCAATGAAAGTGTCATTCATGTCAGCTGATTTTTTTTTATTTTTTTTTCTAGGCTCAGCTCACCGCTACCACCCCTGCGCTGACTCGGGAGGGGCGAAGACGAGCACACACTGTCCTCTGAAGCATGTGCCATCAGCCGACCGCTTTTTTACACACTGAAGACTCACCATGCAGCCACCCAGAGCTACAGCGTCGGTGGACAACGCAGCCCTGGGCAGCTTACAGGCAAGCCCGGCCAGACTACAGGGGTCGCTGGTGCGCATTGAGCCGAGGACACCTTAGCCGACCTAACCCTCCCTTCCCCCGGGCGGCACTCTGCCAATTGAGTGCCACCACCTGGGAGCTTCCGTCCTCGGTCGGCAAAGGAATAGCCTGGACTTGAACTTGCGACGTCCAGTCTATAGGGCACATCCTGCACTCCACGTGGAGCGCCTTTACTGGATGCGCCACTCGGGAGCCCACTCGGCTCATTTTTTATGTTAACTTTAGGGAGTTCAGGGGGCGTGAGCCAGGGCTTCACCCCTTCCCTTTCACCTGCCTATCATTATTGACTAATTTCACCTGTCTATCATCATTGACTCCCTATTTAAACCCAGTCACAGCTCAGCTCTTTCTCTTGCGTTTTGCTTTTTCCCCTCCTCCTCCTCCTCCTCCTCCTCACTTCTTTCATATGCCGCGTGCCTCTGTCAGTCTCACTTCCCCAAGCTGGAGTTCCAGTAACTCTGCAGGTTCTTCGTGTTGTCGGAGGGGACCACCGGCCACACTATTCTTTTGCAGCTCATGTGCTATATCTTGCCTCAAGAAAGAAGGCTCTGTCTTCCTTCCTCCTTTACCCTCCTGGGACGTGGCCCTCATACTCTTAGTGCTCGAGTCCCAGAATTAACAATTATTTGTGTTCTTTCAGATTCTCTTTTTTTCCTTATGTCAAGGCTTCGTATGAGCTGTTCCGTCCTCCGAGGGTCAACCCCGGTCGCTAACTGGGACCCAGTCGCGAAGCCGAGCCTATAACGACTCTTTGAGAAGTCAGAGGACCCAGTCTTTTCATGGGCCTGGAGGCCATTAGGACTAGCCTTGACTCCAAAGGGAAGGCTTTCTCAGTTGGAGTCCGACCCGTCCTTTTCTCTCTCCCTTGTCTAGAGGCCGAACCTCCAATCCTAAGTTGCAAAAAACACTCTCTTCCTCTTGCAGCCCTAGCTCCGGCCCCGTGAAACATTAAAAATGTGTTTGTTACACATAAATACAATACACATTTTTTCTTTTTTTTTTTTTTTTTAAGTTTGCAATATAAACTGTGTGGGAATCGAACCCAAAACATGCTTCCAATGCAGACAAGACTTCATCTTTCAAAATACTGCTTGTTTTCTCAAGTAATTGTGTATAGCACTGATAGTATAACACCACACACTTGCAAACAGAAGGTTATAGTTTCAAATCCCACACGTGCTAGACCTTTTTTTATATTTATATTATATAATTTTTTTTTATCTTGCGGGCAAATGTTCCATTTTAAAACAGAAATAAATATTTCAATATAAATGATATAGACGTCACACTAAGTGCATTCCCTAGTATATTTCCACATTGACGAAACAAGTTAATTGTCATTAAACTCGGATGTCCTGTAATATACATATGCATGGGTAAAACTCCCTGTGGTCTTCAAAAAGGTTTTTTCTTTTATTTTTTTTGCATGCGATGCATGTGACTAGTCCATTTTAAAATATCAATAAATTGTTTAATCCCTAGTATATTTACATGTTGACAGAACAAGTTATGTGTCATTAAACTCAGATGTCCTGTAATATACATATGCATGGATAAAAGTGCCTGGGGTCTGCAAAAATATGCCAAAAAAAAAAAAACGGGAGAAAAAGGAGAAGGACATGTATTACCTGTAACTTTTTTTTTTCCTACATTTCACCTAAGAGAGTTGGGAACTACAAATTAAAAGTGAATGGTGTTTTTGGCTGATTTACTGTTGCTGCGCCAATACCCTGAAAACACATCAACTATCCTTGCTGTGTAGAGAGTCTGGCAGTTTTCGCTGATAACCTGGCGTGAGGAACTACCGTTCCTCTCAACAATTGAAGTGCAGTATGGTTTTGGTTTTATAGCTGATAAGAGAAGCATATATAAAGATCTGGCAATTCAGTTAATTGTGTTTTTTGTTTTGTAAAACATTTTTTAAAAATAATGAAGTATTGTATACTTATAGAAAACTACAGTGTTACTTGAATTTAAAGGAAGTATCAAAAAGTACAAAAATAAACTATTATGACATCATATTTTCAATCAGCTAAAATAGTATTGTACCATATGAGGACGTGAGACTCCCTTGCAGATTAGCCTTACCATTTGAAAACACATGTAACATATTTTTCAACCCTTTGAGTTGTTTATGCCTCTCAAACATTCAAATTCAGCTGAAATTAAGTAAAATTGTTGTACTAAACGTTTTAACTGACTCAGTGAAACCAGCAACAACAAATTTACAGCTATGGCCAAAAGTTTTGCATCACCGAGAATTTTATAGATGAGAAATGATAAAAAAAATTTAAAAAATATGAACATAATTTAGATCTTCAGAGACCTGTTATTGGCCTGATGGCTGCTGGGGTTTACTTCCTGATGTGGCGACGCTTGGCGCTTGAGGACAGGCAGGAAAACCTTAGGAGGAGAAGGGCAAGACGGAGGAATAAGGCGTTATAGTTTGAGATGCCGGAGGAATAAGGCGTTATAGTCTCACTCTGCAGGCGAGGCTCTCCCAGACCTAACCGCTGAATTTGATCTTTTCATCACCTGGTTGACTGTCCTCCTGGTGACACTGACAGCATTGACTTTCTCCATTATAGAGGACCATATGACCTATTTGGCAGCATAGCTGATGTTGGCTGAGGCTTTTCCAAATAACACTGTTTCATGCCAAGTGACCTCAGCCGTAAGGAATCTCAGCTCCTCCTCAGAAAACTTTTATTTTCTGTGCACCAAGAGGACTTTGCTGCCCTTCCTCTGACATATTTTTTTTGTTTGGTTTGATTTTCGTGCTTCACAAATCTCACACAGCGCCTACTGCTCTCTGTACTCCTAACTCACCTCACCGCTAGGCTGTAAGTGCGGCCGCTAAATAGCCCAATGCACTGGCGGCTCTCATTGTGACCCTCATTATCACAATTGCAGATCGTTTGTGCATGTTGATTTGCATTGCTCTTAAGCTTACATAGGCCGCAGTGCAAAATAATTGCCTGGGTGCTAGGCAATTTGGATTTTGCAGGTGCAATCTTTTGCACTACGCCTATCCTTACATCAGCCCCAAAATGTTTTGTACATCTTTCGATAATAATAAACTGCATTTTATCAAATGTGTATAATTTGTGCTCTTGTATAATTTGTGCTCTTGTCATTTCACTGTCAATCTAGCAGGGTCCATTGCTAACCTTTGTTAAAACAGTAGCCTTGCTGACTAAAGAAGGAATAATTTGTTCAAGTGGCTGTTAAACATAATCCAAATAAAAACATTTTTTGGCAGCCAATTGACTTCCCTTTTTTGGTATGGGGCCTGAAGTGGGTTCTATGTGTAGAATGTTTGACTGTGCTGCTAAATACAAGCATCTGCCCCTCCTCAGAGAAATACTGGCGCACAACTGCAACCCCTCCCACTTCTTCCTGTGTAATTCAAGTTCCCTCTAGAGGTGTGCAGCAGTAACTTATGTCCCCTTCTTAAACACTGATCTTGTATATATTTTCTAATTAATGTCTGACAGCTGCAACTGTTGCAGAGAGGGCAGATATTCCAGTTGCACAACCTTAGTGGTCATTTCTAAAACCACTATACTTTCGAAATGTAGGTTTTAGGAGTATTTTCAGAAGCAGTCCCTGGGGTTAGTAAGATGGGAAATAAAGAGCTAAGCACAAAACAGCAACAGACAAAGCATACTTAATAGAATACAAAGGCAGGAAATAAAATATTTAGGTGTTATAACAATAACCCGCCTCTCTTACAAATAATGTAAAGCTTTGCAAAGTTTCAGGAGGGAAACTATATACCTGCAAAAACAATAATTTGTTTGACTGAAAAGTCCATGTACCCATCAACAAAAGTGCAAGCAGATATTGGACCCACATGTATGTCATCCTTCCGTAAGTTGCCGATACCAATAGAATTTAAGGCAAGTAAATATAAATCTTCCTCTCTTTGCAGTGTGTGCCTTGTTACTGAGATTACTTTCTCCTCCCCAACCTTCACTGCAGGGGGATTGGTAGTCAAACTGTGTCGTCGGCGAGATCCATTTTTTGAGGCAGTGCCAAAACCAAGCAATTCAAAAATGTTGTGATATATGCTTTTATGAACTGTTGCTTGTATCCTGACTAAAAACATAGGGGAACTAACAATAGGAACATTGACAATTATACTGAAGCTTATAAATGGGAGGTAAATGGATGTTGACCATAGGAATTTGAATTTCAAATTAACATTGTAGTTAAATGGTTTGCACAGGAGAAACTGATTATTACCTTGCAGGAACACTGCATGAGATATGAAACTTAAAATATGTCACTGGTTGTGAGAGCTTACCTCACATTATAACTCACTTTTTCAGCTGAATAGCCTAATGCTTTTCTGATTGGGTTCACAAGATGTAGGTAGGTCAGCAGTGTTGAACTGAGTGTCTTTGGTCATTTGTTCTGAAGTGTAGTGAGGCACACAGAAAGATGATTGTTCTCCAGCGCATGTTGTAATTAAAACCTATGACAACCTCAAAAAAGACGTTACGTCAATTTTGCCACGTTTTAATATTTGTAGAGGACTTTTACAAATCCATTTAATATATATATATATATATATATATATATATATATATATATATATATATATATATATATATATATATATATACTTTTTTCTTCACAAAAAGTTAAAAAAATTAAAAAAATATTTTATTTCAAGACTCCCCCTTGATGTCACATAGAAGAGACAAGAATATAAGAGAATATGTGGTACACAGTGCTATTCGTCCTTCTGGGGAACCTTTGAAAGGCACATATCCATGTAATAGACTACGATGTAATTCCTGTAAAATACATTCATTCTGAAACAGAGATTAGAGGCATTAAATCTTCATTCAACATTCATGAACATTTTACATGTACCACTAAAGGAATAGTCTACTGCATTATCTGCAAGAAATGCAACAAGTTGTATATTGGGGAAACTAAAAGGCGTTTAGCAGACCGGTTTGTAGAACACTTAAGAAGCATTCACATTAACACCACTACATTTCCAGTAGCCCATTACTTCAACAGTGATGATCACACTGCTGAAGACATCACAGTCTGTGTGATCAATCAGTGCTATGGAACAAATGTTGCTCGGAAACAAAAGGAACGAGAGTTTATCTTCGAATGAACATTCTATTCTAATAATCATGACACCATCCACAGACTTGTTGTATAATTACAATCCTTGAATAACAACAAGTTTACTGCACTGTGTTTACTTTTCTTTTTAAACAGCTGAAGAAGGACTTTTACCCAAAACGTCCTGAAAATAAAATATTTTTTAATCTTTTAAACTTTCTGCCTTCAATATTGTACACTGCAGTTTTATATATATATATATATATATATATATATATATATATATATATATATATATATATATATATATATATGTATATAAAATGTGTAGACGGCCTTGTGTGTGGTTTGAAAAAAAATAAATAAATAAAACTTAAATCCCTCCTCTAAAAGTGATGTGACTGTCCCGTCACCTCCACTCCCCTCCCTCCCCCTCCCTCTCCCAGCCACTCCCACGTACCCTTCCGCTAGGTTTTTAAAATACAGTAACAAGCAATTGTTTCATGCGAAAATCGGAAACATTTTATTTAAAAATACATTGAAAAAAGTAAAACGGACAATTACTTTATTGCAAAGAAGATGTCTCACACTATCGTAACGACGACGACCACCACCACATCAACCATCGCAGACAGCGGTATTATAGATATGGGCTATGTGAGATCATTCCAGGCCATGTTAAAGATAGCCCAAATTGTAAGTATCGTTTTATTTGTTTATTTATTTATTCTTTTTTTATAGTACACTTTTGAAACTATAATTAACCGTGAAATGCACTGCTTGACTGTTGGTTTAGTCTTATTGTATATTCTGTATATAGTACTTTGCTATTTGTTTTCTTCATTTGGACAGTGTAGACACACACACCGAACCAGTTAAGCTGCTTCGCTGTAACGTTTTTAAATTATATATATATATATATATATATATATATATATATATATATATATATATATATATATATATATATATATATATATATGTAATTATTTATTTCTTAGCAGACGAATATATATTCAGACTACACAGCTAACTAGTGAAGATTGGTTGGTTTTAGAGTAATTCGATTTGCATCCTTTTAGATCATTGAAATAGACCACTCTTCTCAAGTAGGTACAATCACTGTTAGTAATGAGGTCTTTCAAAATTTCAAGAGGTTGAGAAGTAACCTATTTAAAAATTTAAGGGAGTGTAAGACGACTACATTGATTTATTGTATTATATCAGTGAAGGGGAAAAGGTGAACTGCACCAACGCATATTGTAAATCCTTTCTGTTGTGGTAATATCCACTGTCCTGATGCTGTGCTTCACTATAAAGATGGACATTCTTCTTGTGTGCTGGAGATGCGTGGCTCAGGTCAGCAGTGTATGGTGTTTGAAAATCTGAAATGTAAAGCAAAGCTGTGGAAAAACAGGACAGACTTGAAACAGGTCTCAGTTTCTCAATGCTAAGACTAGCCAATCTTAATTCTAAAGGGAGTGAACACCTAAGTAGTCCATGTTTACCTTATACATGTGTTTTTTAGACCCCCCCTTACCAGTATAATAGTCCAAGTAAAGAACAAGTGCAGGGGTAGTATCTATATATCTATATAATATATAGTTAATTATATATATATAATATATATATTAGTTAATTATACCTATTTCTTCTTGAGCCTTGATCCCAACTTTTAAAGCATAGTGAAATAAGTATTCTTTTTTTGTCGTTCAACATTAGATCTGTACATCAAGAAAAAAGGTCTGTAAAACAAAAGATGAAACATGCAGGATGTTTCGACCCCATCAAAAGATATCCAGCACAGTGCAGAAATGACAGTAATAATATTCAGGATGTTTATACCCCATCAAAAGATATCCAGCACAGTGCAGAAATGATAGTAATAATAGCACAGTTCTTGATAGTATACACATCGAATAGGTTTGTTCAGATGTATATATGAGACCTTTTAACCTAAAAGGTTTCTAATTCTTTTAATGGCATTCAGATTTATATTTTGATCAATTGTGGTTTATAATTTGTTGTTAATTGTATCATTGTCAAAGGAAATCAGCTGTTATACTCCAGAGAAAGTTTGAACTCTTATAAAGTGTGAGTTTTCAACACTTAAGCAGGATTGAAGGATCTCAAATTCAAATCGAGTCATAAGAATTAGAGGAGTCACCTCATGTCTATTACTGTGACCTGAGTTCCATGGCTCCCTATCTGCCTGTGTACTGCTTGGCATAAAGTATGCATCGTCAAACATATTGTGATCGGATTGGTCATCCACCATGAATGCCAACCCCTTGATTGGCTGAAAGGAAATCCAAAATTCAGGTTCTATTTGACTTCCCTGTACTTGTTGAGTAAAAACAACAAACCCTATTTTTGGAGATCAAGACAAATACCTCAAATGTTAAGTTTAAAATATTAATACTGTATTTGGCTGTTTCCCACTGGTCTTAGTGAGTCAATTTCCTGTTAGATATTTTGGGGGTTTGGGGCCCCACATATAAGACCAGGGGCAGCTGTAAAGGCAGAGAAGGGGGAGGTGTAGGGATATTGATGCGAGCAGAAGTACTGTTGGCTGATTGGAATACTAGGAACACGTATACCCTAAGGGAACTGACGTAGCGTCAGGCCTGTCTCTCCCCATGTAATGTAAACCTATTTCTTTCTCTACAAAATAAGAAAGTCATGTCATAGAATGTTACAGCATGATTTGTGAAAATTGACTTTCATCAGTTTGAAAATTCAGTAGCCTACTGGACTTGAGAGAGGACATATTCTGGCATCAAACAACAACTGTAGAAACGGACTGCAGCTGTCTCACATATGTGACATCTGTTAACACATAGGCTTCAAAGACTCAAAGTGCGAGAAGCACAATCCACCTTTGTTGTCTTGGTCTGCTGTAATTGTGTTTGAGAATGATACCCATGAAACAATGGACTACTTGTTGTATATTTATAAACCGATTGAAGGGAGAACCAGATGTGTTTCTTTAAGAACAAGGAAATGGACACAGGTCATCGTAAAAGATTGGGTCATAAAATGTATTATGTTCATAAAGTTTCAAATACACTGCATACTGTTGAAAATCTTGAGATCTGGTGATCTACATGATACTGTAAGATAAGTAGGACTGTCAAGCGAATAAAAAAATTAATCATGATTAATCTTGCGATTAAAAATTTTTTTTTTAGTTATTCTCGGTTTTAATCGCATATTAAATTGATACATTTACTGCATCCATCTATTCAATTTGTTTTATTACTGATGCTATTATTATTATCCTTAACTGTAAATCAAATCATTTAATATTGGTTATGTATTTGAGGCTGAACGCGGTACCCCGGTGTACCCCGTGCAAATTTGCCATCTTTGTCAAATTATTTATTTTTGGCATTGGCCCAAATACGTAAATAAAAAAATGTATTAACAGGATGTAAGTTTTTTGATTGTCACATTGCCTGCAATGTTGTGTGGTGCACGTAAAAGTACACATACAAAAAAAGATGTATCCACGTAAACGTTTTGAAAACTGTAAATAACGCAATGAAACAAACTGCAGGCAATCCTAACTAGACAAATAAATACAATTTAAACACCAGTGTTAGCCTTTTCAATTTTTAATCGCTGGAAAAGATTTACAAACTACCTCAGTTATCGTGTGTTTTTGCGTTACCAAGGAAGAACTGCAGAATACTGGCTTGTTTGGGCTCACTTGAACTTGCGGCAGTTGTTTTTTTTAGGTCATTTTTGTTGACGTGTCTGACAAGTAGTATTTAGTTTATGTTTTAGCTGCGAGTGTCCACCTGCACACGTAGCCATTTTGGTTTAGTGGGAACCAGGAATATTCTTATAACGTAATATGAACGAGAGAGCCCAGCAGGGTGCAACGATACCCCGGGGTTCTGCGTGGTGTCTCATTAACCACGAAATGTACTTATGAACGAGAGAGCCCAGCAGGGTACAACGATACCCCGGGGTTCTGCGTGGTGTCTCATTAACCACGAAATGTACTTATGAACGAGAGAGCCCAGCAGGGTACAACGATACCCCGGGGTTCTGCGTGGTGTCTCATTAACCACGAAATGTACTTATGAACGAGAGAGCCCAGCAGGGTACAACGATACCCCGGGGTTCTGCGTGGTGTCTCATTAACCACGAAATGTACTTATGAACGAGAGAGCCCAGCAGGGTACAACGATACCCCGGGGTTCTGCGTGGTGTCTCATTAACCACGAAATGTACTTATGAACGAGAGAGCCCAGCAGGGCACAACGATACCCCGGGGTTCTGCGTGGTGTCTCATTAACCACGAAATGTACTTATGAACGAGAGAGCCCAGCAGGGCACAACGATACCCCGGGGTTCTGCGTGGTGTCTCATTAACCACGAAATGTACTTATGAACGAGAGAGCCCAGCAGGGTACAACGATACCCCGGGGTTCTGCGTGGTGTCTCATTAACCACGAAATGTACTTATGAACGAGAGAGCCCAGCAGGGTACAACGATACCCCGGGGTTCTGCGTGGTGTCTCATTAACCACGAAATGTACTTATGAACGAGAGAGCCCAGCAGGGTACAACGATACCCCGGGGTTCTGCGTGGTGTCTCATTAACCACGAAATGTACTTATGAACGAGAGAGCCCAGCAGGGTACAACGATACCCTGGGGTTCTGCGTGGTGTCTCATTAACCACGAAATGTACTTATGAACGAGAGAGCCCAGCAGGGTACAACGATACCCCGGGGTTCTGCGTGGTGTCTCATTAACCACGAAATGTACTTATGAACGAGAGAGCCCAGCAGGGTGCAACGATACCCCGGGGTTCTGCGTGGTGTCTCATTAACCACGAAATGTACTTATGAACGAGAGAGCCCAGCAGGGTGCAACGATACCCCGGGGTTCTGCGTGGTGTCTCATTAACCACGAAATGTACTTATGAACGAGAGAGCCCAGCAGGGTGCAACGATACCCCGGGGTTCTGCGTGGTGTCTCATTAACCACGAAATGTACTTATGAACGAGAGAGCCCAGCAGGGTGCAACGATACCCCGGGGTTCTGCGTGGTGTCTCATTAACCACGAAATGTACTTATGAACGAGAGAGCCCAGCAGGGTACAACGATACCCCGGGGTTCTGCGTGGTGTCTCATTAACCACGAAATGTACTTATGAACGAGAGAGCCCAGCAGGGTGCAACGATACCCCGGGGTTCTGCGTGGTGTCTCATTAACCACGAAATGTACTTATGAACGAGAGAGCCCAGCAGGGTGCAACGATACCCCGGGGTTCTGCGTGGTGTCTCATTAACCACGAAATGTACTTATGAACGAGAGAGCCCAGCAGGGTGCAACGATACCCCGGGGTTCTGCGTGGTGTCTCATTAACCACGAAATGTACTTATTGAGACCATCACCAAAATTTACTAGGGGCAATAATTTAGATATTACAAATACTACAATAAAATGTGTGGTTCAAGCTTGATCAGCAGCATACAGAGATCAGTAAACACAATAAACAGGATATCTATTTTTAAATGTGATTGTGGACTGAAATAATTTAGTTTTTAAAAAAAATAAAATTATAAATATGTAGCTATAGTAAGCACTTCTAGGAAATGTGAAGTGAACACAAAAAAACTTTGTTATCAGGTCCGAAAACTGCAAACTAACAAGAAAAATTGGTAGGCTTTACATACTACACACAAAAAAAAAAAGCAGCAACGCTGCCTACTGCTACTCTTTAAAAAAATAAAATAAACAGTCTGATAGTATCATATTTAGCTTGATTCATGGGCTTGCAGCGATCCTGAATTTCTGTCGAAACTGGTGGGTTTAATTTGTTGTTGTATTGTTGTTGGCTGTAGCAGAACTGCTAGTGTATTTTGAGAAGTGAAGGCGTGTTCACGCAGCAGAGATGTACTAATGTGTGATACTGTGTGTGATACTGAAACTCACTTTAACAGTAGACAAGTAAGCGTCTTTCTGTCTAATGAGCTGTCAGAACATTTTAAAAAAATATATATATATATCCCATATGTTTTTAGTGCTTTACTCCATAGTTCAGTGACTAACTTTCTATTTAAACAATACCTGCAGTCAGACACTCAATACAATGTTGCCGCGGCTGGGATTGAAGTACGGTGTGCTGAAAGGCTCAAGACACAGAAGTGTGATTAATGCTCGTTAAAATAATTCACCTCCAAATAATGAATGCGTTAATCGCAGAAGTTAACTGCGATTAATTGACAGCCCTAATAAGACATTTTTCTTTCCAGTCATGTCAGAGGATTTTTGTTGCATGGATACTGTATATAGTAAGTGTTGAGGTCACATCGTTTTCTCCTTAGGTGGTGTTGCTGATTGCTTTCCTCTGTGTGCACTGCGCCGCGTGGACGGACTATTCTGCTTACCGGTACTTTGAGGTGGTCACAGTCTGGTTTCTTATTACCTTCTTAATTTTCTACATCATGTATGTGTTCCGGCTTCAGAAGAAAATACCATGCATCAACTGGCCTCTTACAGTAAGTGATTTTAAACATTTTTATCTTGTGTTTTATTTATTTATTTATTTTGCTTCATTACAGTTATCTTAAATGATGAGTCTCATTTAGTCTTTTTAAGATTCAAAAAATGCTTTAAAATTAGCAGTGTGGTATGTGGCACATTTAGCAACATCCATTCAGTTGTAAATGTTTTGTGATCAACTACAATTGACAATAAAAAATTGTATGTTCGGCCTTGCAATATTTTTGTTTTCGGTCTGAAAACTTGCATTTTGTTTTTGCGTTTGCTTCAAAAAGGACGCATAATCTTTTTTATTTATTTATTTTTTTAAATGATTTTACCTTTCTTTAACCAGGAAAGTCCTGTTGAGATTAACATCTCTTTTCCAAGGGAGGCCTGGTCAAGGAGGTTGCATATTATACAAAAAACACGCAAATTCAAATGGGCACAAAATACAAACAAATTACAAGAAACAATTTAGGAGCACCGGCCAAAACAAAAACAATGTCTCGACTACATAGATGTCCATTTTTTATTTAAATCCCTTTAAAGTTATCAAGACAGTAAGTTTCAGTTATTCCTGAAGTTTATTCCAAGACTATGGAGCTAGAAAACTGAATTCCCTTTTTCCAAATTCTAGGATCTGAAAAACATAGAACAATTTGAGTTCTAAGACTATAAGTACTACTAGAGATAATTAACAATTCATTAAGATAATTACACAGAAATTATCAATGCAACTGTAGCCATCTGAACTCTGGATACGTGCATTATATGACAACTGACCTCTACTGTAGATTTTATTGGAATGATACAAATAAAAACCTAAGAGTAAATAATGAAATCTTGGTATAGAAAACGACATACTAGATATTGCAATAATTGTTTTCTTACAGGCAATAGATCATTGACATGGATTTTGCCTACATGTATTTGTAATGTTGTCAGGCTCCCCCCACACTTAGTGTAGAATGTACACTTCATCACACGTCTGTATGCATATCAAATGCTCATGTAACACTGTAAGTATTCATTGGCTACTTCTAATCATGTTGAGTTTATTTATCGCAGTGGCGAGCAAAGAGTAACAGAGAAAACGCATTGAACATGATTAGAGGAATTCAGTGAACAATTGTGAACAAATTGTGTACTGGGTTAGGGAGTTCTATCATAATTTTAAAAGCTTAATAAATATATAATGAAGTGTTACATACATGGTATACATGTATAATAACTAACAACTAGAAACACCAATGGCACTTCAAACTTATTTATTTATAGCCAACATTCGTATATACTAAAATATATACAAAAGTAGATGTCAACATAAGAAAATAAATTCCAACCAAGCCCCATCCAAAAAAATGTATTTTTTTTCTATTTAACCAAAAAAAAAAAAGGTTCCAAAATGCATATTAAGAGTTTTATATAGTAAGCTGTGTCAAAATATTCCCCCGAATGAGGATAAATGACAAGTGGGGTTGAATTAATTTTTTAATTTTTTTTTTTTTAATCCGTGCCATCTGTTTACCCACATGCCAGATAAATCAGTAAATCAGCACTTTATATGTGAAGTGTTCTAAATAAATGTACATTTTGGATGACAAAATGCACAATTTTAAATTAAGTTCACAAATTGTACACAAAATAGATACAGTGCCTATAGTAAGTATTCACCCCCCTTGGACGTTTTCACAGTTTGTTGTGTTACAACCTGAAATCTTGATGCATTTAAATGGGATTTGTTTTCCTTTGATTTACACAACCTACTCAACACTTTCAATGTGTGAAAAAATGGGGGGGTGAAAAAACAAATCAATTAAAAACAAAAACCTGAAAAGTCTTCATTAGATAAGTATTCACCCCCTTTGCTATGACACTCCTAAATAAGCTCAGGTGCAACCAATTGCCTTCAGAATTCACACAATAAGTTAAATGGAGTCCATCAGTGTGCAATAAAAGTGGTTCACATGATTTCAGATTAAATATACCTGTCTCTGTGAGGTCCCGCAGTTGGGTAGTGCATTCAAAGCAAAGATTATTACCATGAAGACCAAGGAGCTTTCAAAACAACTCTGGGCTAAAGTTGTGGAAAGGCACAGATCAGGGGAGGGGTATAAAAAGATTTCAAAGGCATTGAATATCCCCAGGAGCACAGTCAAGTTGATCATTAACCCTTTGCGGTCCTATGTCGGACCTGGTCCAACATTGCAATTTTCCCTTTCCGGTCCAATGTTGGACCCTGTCCGACATCATCAAAAAAGACGTAAAAAACATGTCTCTATTCATTTTTTCTCTGGAAAAAGCCGAGAAAACCATTCAATGGCCGAGTGAGACCGATAGGAGCCGAGAGAAGCCGAAAAAAAGGGGGGTATCTCATGAATACAGATAGCCCCGACACCACATAGATAACACAGACATAAACAAACAAGATAGTTTGGTGATAAAACGAGTGATCAGGAGATGATTTATCGGTATGTACTACTATGAAGAGGTATGTGAAAAATATAGCGAACAAGGGGTGGGGCCGGGCTGGAGATATAGTACTGAGTGTCCTGTTGATATGCAGTGCCTTTTAAACCTGTTTTAGTGTGAAAAAAATACTTTTAATCAGTGTGTCTAAAATAATCTGCGCGTGTGAAAATAAATTGGACAGGACGCACCTGAGACGCGCTGAATAAATGGACCGCAAAGGGTTAAGAAGTGGAAGGTATACGGCACCACCCAGAATCTGCTTAGAGCAGGCCATCCTCCCAAACTGGGCAGCCAAGTAAGAAGGGCATTGGTTAGAGAAGCCAGCAAGAGGCCAATGACAACTCTGAAAGACCTACAGCGTTCCATGGCTGAAATGGAAGAAACTGTCCTTGTGTCAACAATAGCTCAGATACTCCACAAATCTGGCCTGTATGGTAGAGTGGCAAGAAGGAAGCCATTTTTGAAAAAGCCCATGTAAAATCCAGCTTGGATTGCAAAAAGGCATGCGGGAGACTCTGAAAAGATGTGGCAAAAGATTCTGTGGTCCGATGAAACAAAAATTGAACTATTTGGCCTAAATGCAAAGCGTTATGTCTGGCGCAAACCCCACACAGCACATAACCCAGGTAACACCATCCCTACTATGAAGCATGGTGGTGGCAGCATCATGCTATGGGGATGCTTTTTATCGGCAGGGTAGAGGGCAAAATGGATGGAGCTAAATACAGGCAAATCCTTAAGGAAAACCTGATTCAGTCTGCAAAAGACCTATGACTGGGACGGAGATTCACCTTTCAGCAGGACAATGACCCCAAGCACACAGCCAAAGTGACACTGGAGTGGCTTAAAAACAAGAAAGTGAATGTCCTAGAGTGGCTCAGTCAAAGCCCGTACTTGAATCTGATTGAGAATCTGTGGCAAGACTTGAAGATTGCTGTCCATCAACGATCCCCATCCAACTTGATAGAGCTTGAACAATTTTGCCAAGAAGAATGGGCGAATATTGCACGATCCAAATGTGCAAACCTGGTAGAGACTTACCCCAAAAGACTCACAGCTGTAATTGCTGCCAAAGGTGGATCTACCAAGTATTGACTCAGGGGGGTGAGTACTTATCTAACCAAGACATTTCAGTTTTTTTATTTTTCATTAACTGTTGTTTCACAATAAAATATTTCTTGCCTCTTCAAAGTTGAGTAGGTTATGTAAATCAAAGGAAAAAAAATCCCATTTAAATGCATCAAGATTTCAGGTTGTAACACAACAAACTATGAAAACGTCCAAGGGGCGTGAATACTTACTATAGGCACTGTATTCCCATTATTTTTTATTTCCATTTGGCTGCTGCTCGCAGGTGGGAGAGCTGTCTCCCTGTATGCTAGTAGTTTTCATAACAGCGAATTATGCTTCCATTCATTTTTCTTGATCTCGTTAACATGCATTTTGATTAACGACATCCCCTTATCTAGTCGTTGAGACACGAAGTGACAATTAAGCTTTTTAACAAGAAATGCATTAACAATCTCATTTGCCATTTCCGTTTAGCATTTTGATGGTTTTCTGAAAATTTGTAGGATTCTTCCAATTTTCATTGGTTAATTTAATAAAATAGTCCAATTTAAATTTTGTAGTGAAAGAAATGCATGTATTTCTTAATTCTGAACGCAAGCCACTTTTGTGGACATTTGGTAGCACAGGCCTGAGCCCATAGTTTATTTTTGTAAAATCAAGTCAGTCAATTCATGCGTAAACCATGGGTTCCCTTTCAAGTATGAAATGTAACCATTACCGCATGGGCATTTACCGTCTAAAGACTTGGAAACCTGAATAATTTATATCAAAGCTGCTCAACGAGTCTGTGACGCAGTCATGGCCTGCCCACGAGGACATAAATTTACTGCGTTCCCAGGCCTCGGTGTCATTTTTCCTTTCAAGACTGACCTGAAACAGGAGAACCTTGTTCAGATAAATACGTGTTACTTTTTCTGCCTTTATATTCGCATTTATTGTGTTTTACACAAAATATACAGTATGTGCTATTGAGAATAATCACTGTATTGGTTTTACCAGTCACGCGTATTTATGCACTACAGACTGTTGTTTGTTACGTCCCTCTGCGGCCTTGTGAGTAGTTATACGCTATACCTGATATCACCATGTTCATTTTTAACCAGTGAGAATACAGCATTTGGTTTTGACAGATACCCTTAGCCAATCAGGATCGACCGGAAGTCCCATCTCCCAGTTCCTGTCGTGTTTGTAGTGTTTAAGCAATTCCGGAAGTCCCACCTCCCATCCTGTCACATGTATGTAGTCTTTAAGGCACTTATGGAAACCATGTTCCATGATTGTAGTCCATCACATTAAAATGGGGAAATAAATAAAGGTTTTGGGTATTATTTTTTAGTTTGTGTTATATGTATTATTTCAGAAAAAGAAATGGATCAGTGAAATGGGGAAAAACAAGGGGAATACATGGGCTTTTTAGAAAAATAAAATAAGCTTTTTAGAAAAATAAAATAAGTTTGAAAACAGGGGTATACAGTTTGTTATATTCTTTATTTCTGAAAAATAAAATGAGCAGTAAAAATGGGAAAAACAAAAAGGTACAGTGTTAAAAAAATAAATAAATAAAATAAGCTTGACAGTGTTAAAGCATTAACATGTTAAAGCAAGGATATTTAAAAAATGACTTTAAGAAAAGACTTAAGATCCAATGGACGTATGTCCACGTGGTAAATGCAGCTTTTATTGATACAAATAGATATTGCTAAAAAATAAAATAAGCTTGGAAATGTTAAAACAATTTGTTAAAATGTATAGAGTTGAAAACTAAAATAAGTTTTGAAAATAAAATGAGCAGTAAAATGTTAAAAACAAGGTTACAATGTGTGTACTTAAAAATGAAAAACAATTTAAAAGCAGAGAAATGTGCATTGTTAAAACCTGCAGAGAACAGAGAAGCGTGTTTGTTGAAAAAAGACTAAAAACATGTTAAACACTTTAAAATACTTCTTAAACAACACATAAATAAGTAAATAAACACATAAACAAAATAAAATGTGAGACCCTATATACATTGTTAAGTTAACATTTTAAAAAGCTTTATTGCATTATTTATTTTTCACGGCTTGAGACCCAAGCATGTGTAAAGGCAGCACACAGCGCTTCTGAAATGTCCGTACCAAGTGTCTAGAGATTAAAACATTAAAATGTCCAATATAAAAAATAATACAAACCTTGACTATCGGCTGCCGCTATGTTAGACTTGTTACAATGTATTTACTTAAACTGAAGAAAAAAAAACAGTTTTAAAATAAAACGCTACAAACCTTTTCAGTGTCAGTGCTTGTCTGTATCTGACTGAACAAACTGAGAGAGAATTGCGAGTGTGGCTGGCAGTTCCCCCAGTGTGCTGAGGGCGTTGTGGAAGTGCCACTACCCCTTCCTGTCACGTGTTTGTAGTTTTTACAGAAGTTTGACCTTGGTTAAGGGCCATTGGTGTAGTTTCAAAGCAACAGTTTTAAAGACTGTAGTTTCAAGTCAATTTTAAACATTTTGTCTTTTTTCAACAAACACGCTTCTCTGTTTAAGACCAGCCTGTGTCGCTTTACTTCTGTATAGGTCTATTTAGCTCTGTACATACAGCATCTGATCCTTGTTAATTTTAAAACACATTTGTAGTCTTTTTTCAACTGACACGCTTCCCTGTTTAAAGCCATCCTGTGTCGCTTCCTTCTGTATCGGGGCAATGTAACTCTGGATATGCAGCCTCTACACGTGTTAACAATTCACATTTCTCCCCTTTTAAATTGTTTTTCATTTAAGTACACGCGTTGCAACCTTGTTGTTAACATTTTACTGCTCATTTTATTTTCAAAACTTATTTTATTTTTCAACTCTTTACACAATTAAACAAACTGTTTTAACATTTCCAAGCTTATTTTATTTTTTAGCAATATCTATTTGTATAAATAAAAGCTGCATCTACCACGTGGACATACGTCCATTGGATCTCAAGTCTTTTCTTAGTCATTTTTTAAATATCCTTGATTTAACATGTTAATGTTTTAACACTTTTAAGCTTATTTTATTTATTTATTTATAACAGCGTACCTTTTTGTTTTTCCCATTTTTACTGCTCATCTTGTTTTTTGGAAATAAAGAATATAACAAACTGTATACCCCTGTTTTCAAACTTATTTTATTTTTCTTTTATTTTTTAAAAAAAGCCCATATATTCCCCTTGTTTTTCCCCATTTCACTGATCCATTTCTTTTTCTGATATAAAATATATAACACAAATTAAAAAATATTACCCAAAACCTTTGTGTAATTCCACATTTTAATGTGATAAACTACAATCATGGAACACGGTTTCCATAAGTGCCTCAAAGACGTAAAACTACAAACACGTGACAGGACGGGAGGGTGGGACTTCCGGAATTACTTAACTCTTTGCGGTCCATTTATTCAGCACGTCTCAGGTGCGTCAGGTCCAATTTATTTTCACAAGCACAGTTTATTTTAGACGCCCGGTTTAAAAGTATTTTTTTCACAGTAAAACAGGTTTAAAAGGCACGCAGATCAACAGGACACTCAGTACTGCATCTCCAGCCCCACCCCTCGTTCGCTGTTTTTTTAACATACCTCTTGATAGTAGTGCATACCAATAAATCATCTCCTGATCACTCGTTTTATCACCAAACTCCTCAATAATGCGATCCAAGTCATTATTTTATTACTATAACATCTAAAAAAGCTCTGCAATTGTCTGTGATATTCTTTGAGCGCTGGATGCAGAAGCAGCTATCTTGTTTGTGTATGTCCGTGTTATCTATGTGATGCCGGGGCTATCTGATACACCCCTTTTTTTTCGGCTTCTCTTGGCTCCTATCGATCTCACTCGGCCATTGAATGGTTTTCTCGTCTTTTTCTGGAAAAAAAAACGACTAGAGACCTGTTTTTTGCGTCTTTTTGATGATGTCGGACAGGGTCCGACATTGGACCGGAAAGGGTTAAAGACTACAAACACATGATAGGAACTGGGAGGGACTTCCGGTCGATCCTGATTGGCTAAGGGAACCTGTCAAAACAAAATGCTGCATTCTCATTGGTTAAAAATTAACATGGTGATATCAGGTTTAGCGTATAACTACTCTTCTGCCCTGTGTGAAGCCAGCTGCTTGAGTTGCTTCTTTCCAGGGACGAAGCAACATAGGTCGGCTGACTTTGTACTCTCCCCCCAGGCTGCAATAGCTCCGGCTGGAGTTATTCTATTCTCATTTTTGCTTTGGCTAAAACTACAAGACGGTTTGTATATTTTAAGTAATTGGTATTACTGTATTTTGTTAAGAATTTTTTTTTCTTTGTTCTCATTCTGTTCTGTTTTCACAGAGTAAGCGCAGGCCTGTCAACAATGTGGTGCTATGGCACATGTGTAGCGACAGCTGCAGGGTTCAGCAGTGCTGCCTATTACACCAGGGCATACATTTGGTCCTGCGGTGGACGAGATACTGCAGCGCTCTCGCTGTGAGTGGGAATCCACGAAAGAGCTGGTTCGCCTGCTTCCCCAAGCAACCACTTCCAGTGTGCAAAGTGGCGTCCAAGGCCCCAGCAGCCTCAAAGACTGGCACAGTCGGCTGCACCTGCCAGAGGTATTGTCCAGAACCGGCCCGCGACTGTTCGTCGCTGAGGCTTTAATAGGTTCCCCTGCCGCCCGGCACAGAGACAAAAGCCCAAGCCACAAGCCGAGCAGCAGCCTAAGGAGTTTGCTGCCACAGGCCCAGGGAGCCATCTGGAGTATTGGCGTCCGTGCATCACGGACATCTGGGTGCTTACTACCGTTGAAACCGGCTACTCTCTGCAGTTCAAGCACGGTCCCCCTCCCTTTTGGGGTGTGACTCCAACATGAGTCACGGACCCGCAAAATGCCCCGATTGTGTCTCAGGAGGTAGCAGCTCTACAGCAAACATGGGCTATTCACATTGTAGACCCTCTTCAGTTGAAGGAAAGGTTCTACTCCAGGTACTTCCACGTGCCCAAGCAGGATTGTGGCCTCAGACCGATCCTCGACCTCAGACAGGTCAACCTGTATCTGAGCCGAAGGAGGTTCAAAATGCTGACAATGCAACAGCTGTTGCAGTCAATCAGGCCAGGCGACTGGTTCACCATGTTGAACCTCAAAGACGCCTAATTCCACATCCCCATAAAACAGGGCACAGGAAGTTCCTGTGGTTCGCCTTTCAGGGAACAGCGTAAGAGTTCCGTGTTTTGCCATTTGCATAGAAGCTATCCAGTGCATAGAAGCTATCCAGACCCCATTGAGACTCAAACGCACTTGAGTGCTCAATTATCTGGAAGGCTCATTTGTGCCCAGACTTCAGCACTGGCAGAGGCCCACACGGAACTTGTCACCGGCCACCTTCAATGCCTGCCCATCTACGCCTCGGTGTGGCGCTGGTCAGTATCACCAGAAGGGAGGTCCTTACCACGGACACGTCAAGCCTGGGCTGTGGTGCTGTGTGGAATGGCATGGAGGCACAGGGGTACTGTGGGCACTGCAGGCAGTTTACCTGGCTTTGCAGAATTCTTTCAGGAGGTTCGAGGGAGACATGTGCTTGTCTGTACGGACAACATAAGAGTAGTAGTCTATATAAACCACTAGGGCAGCCTCAGGTCTCCCAGTCTCCATTGCATAGCCTGTGAGCTTTTGCTCTGGGCACACGAGAACCTCCTCTTAATGCGGGCAGTACACCAAGTTCCCAGCACCTTAGAGTGGAGGCTTCACCCCGAGGTGGTGAGCCTCATTTGGTAGAGATTCGGGAGAGCAGAGATAATCTCTTTGCCTCCCTGGAATCGACCCACTGTTCACTTTGGTTCTCCATAACAGGAGGCGGGGACCCGCTGTCGAGGCAACTGTTATATGCCTTCCCACCACCTATCATGCTCCCGCTGTATCTGGAGAAAATCAGGCAGGACTGGGCAAAGGTGCTCTTAGTAGCCCCATATTGGCCCAGGAGACTGGTTTTCAGCCCTGATGCAACTCTTGAGTGGCCAGCTGTGGAGACTGCCCAAGCGCTGTGACCTGTTCAGGTCCCTGGCGAACTACGTTGACAGGACGAAAAGTTGGAGGCAGTCCAAACAATTTTTGTCTGCTATGGGGTGAAGCCCCATAGTCAAGCTCTGTCTAAACAGAGGCTGTCCAAATGAATAGCAGACACAGTCAGGACTGACTGAGCTGGCCAACTTGCCCCCTCCAGAAAAGCTCACAGCCCATTCCAACAGGGGCATGGCAACTTCATGTGCTTTATTCCAGGATGCATCTGTCAAGGACATTTGCAATGCAGTGTTGTGGGCTACTCCCCATACCTTCACTAGGTTCTACAGAATTAGGTTGTGGACCCTAAAAACCCTGGTTTTGGAACTAAAGTGTTAAGGCAGCAGTGTGGAGTAGTGGTTAGGGCTCTGGACTCTTGACCGGAGAGTCGTGGGTTCAATCCCCGGTGGGGACACTGCTGCTGTACCCTTGAGCAAGGTACTTTACCTAGATTGCTCCAGTAAAAACCCAACTGTATAAATGGGTAATTGTATGAGAAAATAATGTGATATCTTGTAAGTCGCCCTGGATAAGGGCGTCTGCTAAGAAATAAATTATTATTATTATTATTATTATTAAGGGTGGCTTCTCAGTCGACCCTTACAACACAGGCATAGAGGTGAGTTTCTCCCTCAGTGTTTTAGCCCTAGCTACTTGTTACTGGGGTTCCGCAAGGTAGCGCACAAGGCAGCATATCAGTTCAGAAATATTGCCCTTGCGACGGCTATGGTACACTCACCTATGCGGTGATGGTTACATTTTGTACTTGAAAGGGAACGGTAGGTTATTATCATAACCCTGGTTCCCTGGAATAGAAATGTAACCATTAATCTTCAAGGTCGCAACGTCCATGATTGCAGCAGGCTTGAAGGAAAAACGACGTTGAGGTCTGTGAGCACAGCATATTTATGTCCTCGTGGACCGGCCATGACTGCATCACAGGCTCGTCGAGTAGCTTTCATCAACATCATTCAGGTTTCCGGGTCTTTAGGAGGTAAACACCCATGCAGTAATGGTTACATTTCTTTTTCAGGGAACCAGGGTTATGATAATAACCTAACGTTAACTCTACCTTTTTAATTCTTTGTCATTTCACTGGGACATTTTATCAATAACAGAAAAAAAGAATGGTGAAAAAAAGACCAAGCATTTTTGACAGTTGGAATCTTATCCTAGTGTACCATATAAAGATAATTCAGAAATGCTTCTACAAAGCACATACAATACCTTTTACAAATGAGTCAGGGTGGAGATTGTTACTCTTAATACAAGCTGCAGCACAGTGGTCACTAATATGTGGAAAAACTCCAACTGAAGGACATTTATGTTGGGTATTGGTCAGCATTACATTAATAAGTGTATAATTTGTAGGTGATTTAAAATTATGTAATCTTGTACCACTAGTACCTGGATGTAGCTGCTGTCACTGTCCTGCACATTTTAAAAACTAAATTCACATGCACCCAAATTGAAATAAATGAATGAGTAAATTCTGTAAATCATAATAAAAAAGAGGGTTGTCAAGAAGACTACTGTCACAGTAAAGCTTCTGAACAGAGCTCAATGTGGAACCAGTAGGCACTGGTTATGCAGTATATATTAAATAAAAGTAACTGTATGGTGATGCAGTGTATGTGTTATGTTATGTTGCAGGAGTTTTTGCACTACGCCATTGGAACGCTACTGATCTTCATTGCATCAATTGTGGCAGCTGTCAATAGTCGAGGTTATGCAGGTCTCGTTGCTGGATCGGTAAGCGCTTTTCATTACTCCATATGATGCTGAAGCACATTAGTAATTTCTATATAAAAAACATTTCAGTATTAATTTCAGTTATGTATTGTATTATTATTTTTATTATTATTATTATTATTATTATTATTATTATTATTATTATTAATATTATTATTATTATTATTATATTCTGAAGCAGTATGTGGCATTAATAAAACAGACTATTTGCCAAGGGTCAGACACACTGGCACCATTTTCTTAAGCTGTGTTCTGATAAGGCACTAGCAAACTGCCACTAATTGCTGAACATTAAACTTGAATGCGTAATAGTCAATTGTACAGGACACTAAACATTGAAAATATGAAATCATTTACCAGAACTGCTGATAAACTTAATAGCTGTGCCTTCCCATAAATGTTATTGTGGAGATACACTTTCGCTTTCTGAGATCCAGGCCAGATTTCATCCTAGTTTGTGGGATGTTTTTTCACAGGGGAGTTAACTTTATTTCAGTGTTAGAAACTCTCACTCACCCTACACCCAGTCCTGGTTTTCAGAACTTCCCTAATGTAGTTACAATGGAATGACCAGGTGCCAGGTCTTTAAGTAAACAGACTCTTTCTAAATCTCATCTGAACTGATCGTTCATATCACAGCATAAACAAGTGTCTCCTGAGTCTGTAGGTTTACTGCTGTGAATCGTATTACTGTACAGTATATGGACATTGTCAAAATGTGTCTAAAATCGGTTAGCAACCTCTAGTAAACTGCTTGAGACTTTACTAGAAAATCTTACAAAAAGAAGCTACTTGTTCTTCCAACATTTTGAATTGCAGCCTTTTCAGTTCATAAATAAATAGACACCGTGTATAACTTATCCACCCTCAAAATAGTTTATGTGCTGCAAACAACACATGAGAGGCAGTGTTCTTTATAAATAACACGTGACTCCAGTCCTTTCCTTCTATATCACACGTCATTGTTGTGTTCTTAAGGGGTGTGTTTCCAATGCAGGCTCAAGTTCGGTACAAGTTCTAGACCGGATTTGTTCTACTGGATTCTTGTCATACTGAATGTTTTTACTTCTTTTTCAGGTCTTTGGATTTTTTGCCACTGTTCTGCTTGCCATGAGCATATGGATGTCCTACAAAATCACTTGTGGATCTCAGCCAACAAGTTAGTATCAAAGATCCGGTTAATTGGTATTAGCTGTACTGTATCTGCCATTGTGTGGTGTAACAGCAATATGATTTAGACGGAGACATTCTAATTCAACTTGAGCAACCCTTGTTGTCAGCCTCCTTATAAGGTTATCTGTGTTTATTTACCATTTTTACATTTGTGATGTGATTTATTTCCCTTTTTTACATACAAACTAAATTACTGAAGTAAAATTGCCACCTCAGTATAAATAAAATTCAGGATATGAACTGTTCAAATGCTATTTAGAACTAGTACTACTAATTTACATGCAATCCATTTTAGTTAACCATCTGTATATTTTTGAGGTTATGAATGATACTGTAACTTTATTTAGTTATTTTAGGGTTATCATTCTGTCAGTTACCTGGCATTACATATACAAATTATCAAATAACATAACATCAACTGTGATAAAGAGCATTTATTATAGTGTTAGCATTAAATAATTGCACACAGTTTTCATGTAAGGCTGCTTTAAGGATAGGGACACCACAATTAAAATGTATTGCTAGTCTGTGTAAAATAAAGTGTAAATTATATATATATATATATATATATATAGCACATGGTTTGTTTCTTTAGAGGTGGTTGGATAAAATTGTATTTGTGTTCTTTCTTTCTTCAGGTGCAGCTGTATAACAGACCTGCCAGAGTCTTCAGTCTGTCCATGTTTACCATGTATATGAAATGTGCTGGGACAAGGGTTAAGCTCCTAGAGACTTTAGTGCCTTAAATAGGACAGTATTATATTTAAATTAGGGTTATGCATCTGTACAAATTTACCAATATATTACAAAGCAGGATTTTAAAATGCCAGGTGCATATGTTTGCATTTCTGTTTAAAAAGTGTATTAAACTTATTAGGAACAAATGATCACACTTTTAAAAAATATAGTTTAGAGGATACAAAAAAAAACTATCCACTTAATGTATTTTAAAGCTTGATGTACAATTTTTCAGTAGTGCCTATTGTGAGTTTACCAGATGGGTTTTTGCATTTCAAAATCTTTACTCCTTTTTATTCTTTTTATTTGAATAAATTATTTGAATACAGTGGTGGCCTTTGATGGTTATTACATCATCATTAGCGTTTCAACAAAATACTTGTGTGTTTTGTCACTTAAATATGTAGCTTAACATAAAAGATGAAGCTCAAGGAGACTTAATTATGGTATTACAACAGAAGATTGGAGAATAAACACACCACTATTGAAACAATGTCAAGAGACACAGTGCTTCATTGGCCTAGTTTCCATGCAGTTTAGAAATTCCAAATTCTCTCTCCACTGTTGTGACTTATGACGTAGCACGCACATACCAGGCATATTCCTCGCGCTGTAGAAATTCCGAGTCAAAAACATTGTATGGCTTTAAAGGGTGGGTAAATCGCCGCCTTATGCTTACAAGACTTAAGCAGTGAAAATTCAGTTTGTGACATAACCTTCTACTATAACTAAAGACCTTACCAAGCAATCCTTTATTATCTGAGGTCTGCTGGAAGTAGCCCTGGGAAGCTTCTTTGACCAAATAGGACAAAATGAGCATACAGTACGAGGGAGTGGTTTAGAGACCGCTTACCATTCATTTTTTATTTTTTTTATTTTGTGACACCATTTATTCAACATTTCAAATTATACTGCTTTATAGTTTGGTTGTTTTAAAGGCAAGGTTATAAAAAGCATACTGAAGGTACTACAAATAAATAAAAAAATGCAACCCTTTGCAATAAATAAATAAATAAGGAAGCCCTTCGCAATGCACAGATATATTCTTTTTCATCCTTTACATTTTTGTTATCTTTGTGTTTGGTGATCGATTAGCCGATTGCTTTAAGCTTAGATCTTTGTGCATTAGCAATAAGATGCAATATAATGTACACTGGCCTTAAATAGCATCTATCATGGGTACCTACCAATGACCAAAAAAAAAGCCACGTTTGTATCTCAAATGTATTAAATTAGCATAGCTGGGAATTCGTTGCCAGTGGCTTTATCATTGCTGCAGGCTACCGACAGCACCAAGCTTGAGTGTCCACCTGGCGTTGAAGTAAAATCTCTCAAACCGAACTCACTGAGCAAGATTTGTTTTACAAGAACAAAAACATGAAAAAGAAAAACTGTTGGTTCCATGAATTTGTTCAAACAGACAGCTTGCTGGAAAACTTACACAACAAAGTTCCAGAAAGTCCCAGGTGGATTATCTGATGAGAAATGTGTTGAACTGTGGGCCACCGGTACTGGATCCCCAATAACAACAACAACAACAACTACTATATATATATATATATATATATATATATATATATATATATATATATATATATATATATATATATATATATATTATAGTAGATGCTGCTTATTAGCAACCTCTCGGTTGTTATTAACCGAATGTTGTTATTAAGCGAAAAGCCACATTTTCAAGTGTATGTATCTGGAAAAACGATGAATACTATAGTTGTAGAAACAACGCACTGAAATATTTGTCTTGGTTCATTACAGTGTTAAAAAATAAACACAAAAAACACCAAATATCAGAACAAACAACTGTTTACTAATACTACACGGATGTGGAAAGCAAAAAAGTATACACCATACAGTACTTACATTTAATACAGAAGCATCATTTTAAAAGAAATAGTTGTCCAATGTTGTTTGTTTGTTTTTTTACGATTTGCCACCTCCAGCTGTAAATCACTCTCAATTTTGCATGCAGCTTCATAGCCAGTTTCAAAGTGCGGGATACAACAGATTTTGAGATGCCAAATTTTTCCGCTACCCGGGTTCACGTAGTGCCTCCAGAATCCAAACTTTATCGGCTATAGAAAGGCCTACACGTTTTGAAGCCGTGATGACAGACGACAATCAGACTCAATAAATGTACAGCTGCGTGTGCACATTGTATTCCTGTGCATGTCATCACCATAGAAATTGTAAAATAAAGTTGTCATTAAGCGGCAGATGCAAGTAAGCACAGTAATGCGGGTTCTCAATACGGTCATCAGACCTTTGACACTCTCCTTTATACAGTCATTTCCAAGTTGCTATTCTAAATGGTTTGTCCTACATGTTGTGGTGTAGTCTAGAAGCCCTGATTTATTTTGTACATCCAACAGGATATTTACTTTTACTTGGTTGGGATAAGCAAAATCAAGTTATAATAAAACATTGGGATTGGAAAAAAGCGTAATCTTCTTGGCACAAGCTCCTGCTGCCTCTCCTTCTGTCTGTTTAAATAGGATTGCTCTGTGCTGTGTTGTAATTTCACTGACACGCTGCCAGTTCTGAAAGTCTGACTAATTAGACTGCTATTTCTGCGTCCTCTACAGCATAGGTGTAATGGGCCATCACAACTTTAAACAGAACATAAACACATTCCTCCTTTTATTACGGATCAGAATGTGAATTGCCTTTTCAGCTTTTAACAAAAAACATTATTTTACCATAGTTTTTGTTTTCATTTGCCAGTGTTAAAAATTCAATGAGGGTTTTTTTTCTTAAAGGATGTAACTACATGTACTGCAGTGAAATGTTACTTTTGCCCATGATTGATAATACAATGTATGCCTTATGTGTTATACAATTATTACCTTGTTGTTTTCACCTGTAATGCAAAATATATATGTACACATGCACCAACAGGCGCTTTGTTATTTTGAAAAGGAGTACCTGTCACAAAAATATTTGTTCAATTGCTTTTGATAACTTTCAATCATGCCAATTCCACCCCCTTATACAAATTCACTTAATATCACAGGTGATATTTGACTCAAGCAACACATGCACTTAGCTTACATGATTGTGCCATTTGTTGTGCAACAGCAAATCCCATTCAACAGAGGCTCGGAGCATCTCCATGAAGCTAGTGTCAAAGTGTTAGGATTCACATACATTTATTGTTCCTGATATAGAAAGGTGTTTTTTTATTTAATTTGGACTGGTACTGTACTTTATCTGGAACACTTTGAAAATTAACATGCAGGGTTATTTTACAGATCATGTATGAGAAAGTAGCCGTGCTTGCAGAGGCTTGCCAGGATAGATTGAGTGTGTTGTGTTAATGGAATATCACTAGGTTCACCCATGGGGGAAAAGAAAGGCTAATGCTGCAAACATAAAGTGGTTTACAATAATTTAGAGGGTGTAATATCAGTAGAAAAGGCTGCTTGTTCTTGAGTGATTATCTCGTATGCCAGACTGTAAACATTATCCAAAGCCAGTCCAAACTAAAATATTCCAATTTAACACGTACACATCTACGTGTGTTCTTTCTAAATCATTCTACGGCATGTACTGTGCTACAGCTGATAAACACAAAAATAACAGAAATCTGCACTTGCTGTAAACAGCTAGGCACAAATTATGTTCACCTATTCTGCAAAAACTGTGCTTATTACAATATACCCTTGCTACATTTAGCCCATGTATCTCTTATGAAGGCATTGATGCGTTGTTTCCAAATAAAAATGACACGAGTTATTTGCATGTCAATGTTAGAAGAAGATGAAAAACTATGCAGCTAACAGTGGTGCTTCCCCTTTACTGATCTCAAGCGACTGGTGTCATCCAGGAAGGAAGAGTGAGGTGACAAGAAAATATATTTTGATATAACAGACAACACAGCTTTAAATACAGTGCCTTAGAAAGTCTACACCCCCTTTCAAAATTTTCACCTTTTGTTGCTTTATAACTTGGAATTAAAATACATTAAAAATATATTTTTTTTCATTTATCTACACATCCTACCCCACAACTTCCAAGTGAAATAATATTCTAGAAATTTGTAGAAAATTAATTAAAAATAAAAACTGAAATAGCTTGGTTGGATAAGTGTCCACCCCCTTTGTAATAGCAATCCTAAATTAGCTCAGGTGTAACCAATCGCCTTCAAAATCACACACCAAGTTACGTGGCCTCCACCTGTGTTAAATTATAGTGATTCACATGATTTCAGGATACATTCAGCAGTTCCTGTAGGTTCCCTCTGCTGGGTAGTGCATTTTAAAGCAAAGACTCATCCATGAGCACCAAGGAGCTTTCAAAAGAACTCCGGGACAAAGTTGTTGAAAGGCACAGATCGGGATGGGTATAAAAAAATATCAAAGGCCTTGAATATCCCTTGGAGCACGGTCAAGACGATTATTAAGAAGTGGAAAGAGTATGGCACCACCTGCCTAGATCAGGCCGTCCCTCCAAACTGAATGACCGAGGAAGAAGGAGACTGATCAGAGAGGCTACCAAGAGGCCAATGGCAACTTTGCAAGAGCTACTGGCTTTTATGGCCAAGACTGGTCAAAGTGTGCATGTGACAACAATATCCCAAGCACTCCACAAATCTGGCCTGTATGGGAGGGCGGCAAGAAGAAAAGGTAAATGTCCTTGAGTGGCCCAGTCAGAGCCCCGACCTAAATCCAATCGAAAATTTGTGGCATGACTTGAAGATTGCTGTCCATCAACGCTCCCCAAGGAACTTGACAGAGCTTGAACAGTTTTGTAAAGAAGAATGGTCAAATATTGCCAAATCTAGGTGTGCAAAGTTGGTAGAGACCTATCCCAACAGACTCGCAGCTGTAATTGCTGTATTAACTCAGGAGGGTGGAGACTTATCCAATTATGATCTTTCAGTTTTGTATTTTTAATATATAATTTTTTTCTCAATAAAAACTTTTTTTCCCCTTAACAATGTGTAGATAAGTTGGAAAAAATCCTCATTTAAATGCATGAAACACTGAGGCACTGACACAACAAAATGTGAAAAAAGTTAAAGGGGGTGTAGACTTTCTATAGGCACTGTATGTACTGTGACTAGCTGGACTATGCATACGTTTACTAGGTTCTACTGACTTAATGTTGTAGATCCCTCTATGCCTTTACTTGGCACTAGGGTCCTTGAGGTTGCACGCTCACACCACCAACACTAGATGGCAGTAGCGAGATGTCCCTCAGATGCTGTCCGCTCATTCTCTCTCATGACGGGTCAGGTATACTTTCCAAAAAGTATTAAATTTGTCATCTTCGAATTGAAAGGGAACGATAGGTTACGGATATAACCCCGATTCCCTGAAAGAGAAGATGACCGCATCACTCACATTCACGGCTTCAATACAAAAGAGGCTGAGATCTCCGCTCAGTGACTATTTATTACCTTGGTGAGGCGGGACCGAGGACATCACTCCGGGGAGAGGCCTTTCGGCAGCTTTGATATAAAATGCTCAGCGAATACCTGACAAGCAGACATATCCCAAAAATATTCATTTTGGCGGTCATCTTCTCCATCAGGGAACCGTGGTTACATCCATAACCTATCGTCATGCCAAAAAATGCTCAGGAGGCTGTAACTTAGAGTTTTGTGTGAATGACCTTTGGGTGGCGCTGCAACACGGACTGCATCGTTATCGTTGTTTTCTTGTTCACTATCTTCATTGTTTTGTTTACCAGCATGGTTTTGCAGATTGGAGGAAGTACTGGCCAGAATTTCAGAGATCTTTCTCTGCTTGTGTTCAGCAAGGTATGAATAATTATTTATGCTCTGCAAGTTCTTCTGTCCTGATACCTGAGCAATATCTATAAGGGGTAAATTGCAGTCAACTCATTTTTGGATTGCGGTTTTTCGTGTGCTGTGGTTAGTAATCTGCTTGGCTGCTGGTAGGCTCGACTGCAGTTTCATGTAAATCGAGAGGACGTTTTCTTTTTTAACAAATAAGCTTTCTATTTGAAAATTGTCTACTTGAACTTTCAAAGCACTTTGAAACTGTCAGATCATTTTTTTAAAACTTTTAAAAATTTTCATTCCATTTACATCAGATCGCGCCTGTAATAAAAATATCAGCGCGATCTGTCGTCATAATAGGGATTACAGTATAGTACTGTCCTCAGTAGTAGCCTGTAATCATATAAGTAAGAATAGGGTTTTATAGGGAAATATCAGTTACACTACAAAATATTATTGGACAACATTTTATCAGAACCTGTAAATTATATAACTTTTTTTCATTTGACAGATAGAAGGAAGATGTGGGAGGAGAAAATGTGGGCAATGTGTTGGCTTTGGTTGACATATTTTGACATATTTTTGCACCCAACAAATTAAATCAACAGTATTTCCAATATAGTCCGGTGCAATTGACTGTGTGTGTGGCCCCAGGTTTAGTGGATAATTATGCCTTTTTTTAAACAGCATTCTAGTAAGATATGAAAGCACTTGAATGATTTAAACACATTAAGCAGGGTCCCTATACAGAATAAGAACAGCAGCCTGAATTGATTAACACAGACCATATGTTGGAATGTACTTTATACACAACGCCTAGAAAAAGAAGTGTTGTTATCACAGTGCACCAGCAAGTTTTGTGTTTTTTTTTTTTAACACAGACCACATGCAAATGTTTGATGTGAGTTATAAAAAAAAAACCACTGTATAAATGGGTAATTGTATATAAAAATAATGTGTAAAAAAAAAAAATAATGTAATTGTATGTAAAAATAATGTGATATCTTGTAACAACTGTAAGTCGCCCTGGATAAGGGCGGCTGCTAAGAAATAAATAATAATAATAGTATTGCAAATGTCGTGGATATTGTATATTTTAACAGAAAGCTAAACTGAATAAACTTTAATTTGTCTAGCTTTGCCTTGCGATCACAATCGATCTAACACCTTGAATGCATCAGGCACTCAGGAAACAAAAGGCTAATCAAACCTGTCTCTGTGATTGAATTACCCAGTCTAGTGAGAGAAAGGTGGCTAACACAGAGCCTGAAAGAAAGCAAAAAAATGACCAGTAGTTTAAACTTAGCTCAAAGACAAAATTTGCATCATATTGATTTAATACCACTACGAGTACAAGATGCAAGCGTTTTCATTCTTAAATTGCCTAACAAGTATAGAATAACCCAGGTAATAAATCCCTAAGAGAATTAAACAGTTTGCAATATCTAACCAAAGTCGCAACCAGACATATTTGGTGTCTAAAGAAATGTAATTTCTTATGGTAAAAATAACAGGAATTCAGAATAAAATCAGAATTATTTAGCAAAAGTTATGCATGTTTTAAAAGTTTCCCCTTTCCAGATTATGATAATGAACTAATCAGACAGAGGAAGGGGGGGAGTGATCAATCAAGGCTTCAAGCCCATTCAGCCACAAACTAGCCAATCGGAGCAAGCAGCGGGAAATTCAAATAATCTCTTTGTTTGGAAAGTATAAAAGCCAACTGTAAACATTAGCTCCTGGCTCTGACCACTCTGCTAGGCCCTGACCGCTCCGCTATGCCCTGACTGGATACCTGCTCCCCTCTAATACCCTGACCGCTCCGCTGAGCCTTGACTGGATACCCGCTCCTCTGATCTCTGCTCGCTCAGATTCAAAGAAACTACAAGACTGCACCTGGAGCCCTCAGCTCTCAGTATTTATCCATCAAGGTCAGGGGCCCTGACATTCGAAGAAACACAAGGTAACAGAATGCTGAAAGTGACTGCTTTCCAGGCTAGGTAACTATACTCTTAAATATATATTCAGGTATTGTGTGATCCCTTGTTGTAGTGTCCGTATGTACTAATATTTCTTTGGTAAATTGTTGTTTTGAAACCTTAGTTCTCATTGTAATGCTTTTAATGTGACATTAATTGTGTAACTGTTTTGAGTGATTTTCAAACTTATTTTGTTGCATGCTTAATAAATACCATCTTTCTAAGAGGAGATTCCCAGTATTGAGTCATTCGCTCATGTTGAACAAACACAATTTATGAACTTTGAACAGTCTGGAATGTGGTCTATTTTTGGCTTGTTGTAACGTGTAAATCCGCCATCGTTTTCAGAGAGCGATATTGAAAACGAATTTGTACATTATAAGAACATAAGAACATAAGAAAGGAGGCCATTCAGCCCCTCTTGCTCGTTTGGCTGTTAGTAGCTTATTGATCCCAGAATCTCATCAAGCAGCTTCTTGAAGGATCCCAGGGTGTCAGCTTCAACAACATTACTGGGGAATTATAATAGGACACCGTTTATTGTAGAGGTCCCACTGAGATCTTGAGAGCGTTATCCTAACAATCGAAGGTATCTCTTTATCCCCTACAGTTTTTGGAGGTCCCTTAATTTATTGCTTTTAAGAATATATTAATTGCCTACAATAGTACCCACAAAACCTTGACCAATGATACCCCCTTAAAACCTGTTCAAAGTAAATTGGTCTTGTTCTCAACATCTTTCACTGTTTTTAGTGACAGAAACCAATACTGGCCATTAAAAAAACATGTTGAAAGCAAACAGGTTGATTTATTTATATTTTCCACCGTGTTTGGAGAAATGGCAGATTCCAAGTCTGTTTTTCACAAAATGTCAAAACTAATGAACTAAAGTAGTGCAAACATCTCCACTGACAACTTTACAAAAAAAAAAAATGTTTCTTCCTGCCTATTACAATCTATAGAAACAACTTTAACTAAATGGCATTAAACCATAGAACTACAATACCTAAATGAAAAAAGCATCTTTTTCATCTCATTGACCTCAGCTTGGTGACATACAGCGAATAGGATTGCATACAGGATGGAAAGCTCTGGTACAGTTTGCAGCTTGGGTTCTTGGGTTCTTGTTAAGCACTTGTCCTTTGTCTCTTGTGGGAATAGGGTGGATATGCTTATGAGCGCAGAAAGTTAAGAATGCTGACCAGGCTGTCCAGGCTGTAGAATAAGAAGCTCTTGAAGAAGGGGCAAGGGCTGCAGACATGTAGTGTTGAGCAGATTGAAGGAGGTTGCTGAAGGGAGGGTTCAGTCCAATAGTAGCTGTTGAAACTGAGGGGTCTGGAGGGGGGTTGGGGAAGCAGATGGGACCAGCTGATGGAACTTGGATACCTGCAGGCGAGAGAGAGCAGTGTTATTGTGGGCAGTGTTGCCAGAATTGGGCTTGTTTTCTTTTCATTGTGCTGGTAAAATTTGAATTGTGCGGGCGATTATATTTTGGGCTACTTTTAGACCTGTGGGCAGGTAATTCCAAGTTTCTGTGTGAGGTCCGTACATTTGAAATAAATGCCATAAGCACATTTAAAATACAGTAAAATTCAATTATTGTCACCTATACACTTCTTACGCATTCAGTCACACGTTAATCCACTTTAACACAACCATGCAGTAATGATTGACAGTAGCAGAAACCAGCAACATTACTGCTTTGTGTAAATTGAGCGAATACAGCCTATCATACACGGACAAGGGGCGGGGATAATCCTTGCAGACCAGTCAGATGATATTAACAGACCCAGCCATTGGCTATCAATGTCAATGTCATTGTCAGCATATTAACGAATGCAAAGACCGGTGTGTGAGTATTTTCAATGCAAATGCTTAAAGATGTCAAAGTGGTCAAAATATAAAAAAACAAACAAAGAATGGGTGTCCAATGACGAACTGAAACGCTGGATTGCCTCTGTAACCGGCGACAAAACAAAAGCCTGTTGCAAATATTGCAATGTACAGATTCGGGCCCACTTAAACGACCTGAAGGCCCACACTGCAACAAACAGGCACAAGACACGCTGCGCACCAATGAAGGATCTTATTACGCATTTTACTACACCAGCTTCAGCTTTGGAGAATGCCAATGCCATTACAGATGACCAGAAGTGGAGGGAGCTAAGGATTGCAATGTATGTAGCCTGTAACACATCAATAAACGCTGTTGATGATTTAGGGGAAATACTACACGATGAGTTTGGGACTTTTAAAATGCACAGAACAAAGTGTACGGCAGTTATCAACTCGCTTCTAGCGCCACACTTCAAAGAGCAGCTACTTAATGACTTGGGCACATCGCCATTTTCGTTGTATTTGGATGAATCGACTGACATTTCAGTTCGAAAGATTCTTTGTGTATGCTTTAAATATTTAAGCAGCATTCACAACAAGTTCATTAGCACATATCTCAGAATAGTAGAACTACCACAGGCCAATGCAGACGACGTAGCAGATGTAATACTGCAGTTTCTGGAAGAAAATGGACTGAAAATTGAAAATCTTGTGGGGATTGCCACAGATGGAGCGATTGTTATGTGCGGGAAAAAAACATTCAGTCTATACCAATTTAAAACGACTTCAACCAAATCTTCAGCTTGTGTGCTGCGTTTGCCACTCACTTGACATTGTTACGCATAAAGGAATGCAGTGTCTTCCCAGCAGTTTGGATTTCCTAATTAAAGAAACCTACAACTGGTTTGCATACTCAGCAAAGTGACAATCTGAATGCAGGGATCTGTATGAGACACTCGAAAATGGTGACTGTCCACTGAAGCTGATTTCTCCAAGCTCTACACGTTGGTTAGTCGTTGCTGATTGCGTGGAAAGAATCGTTGAGCAATACGAGGCATTGAAGCTGCACTTCAGTCTCGCATCCAATGCTGAACACTGTTATTCTGCTCGGCTGCTGAACGAGATGTACAGCGATGAGACAAATTTGCTTTACCTTTTTTTTCTCAACCCTGTCTTGCATTAAATAAAAACGGTGAACAAAAACTTTCAACTGGAAACGGGTGACACACTGTTTTTCGTGACTTGGAGAGGCTGTACTTGTCAACACTCAGAAGAGTTGTGAAACCTAGCGTTTTTCGAATGAATGATCACACAAAGCTACTGGATTTGGATTTGAAATCTTCTAGTATATACCTGGCCCCAAATGATGTGGATCTTGGAATTACATTCCAACAGAAAATGGAAGTCAGCAAACTGACACCGGCTGTGAAAAATGCAATACCAGCAAGGTGCTTCGAGTTTACAAAATTAGTACTGACACAGTATCAAATGTGGCTGCCTGAATCATGGATATGCTCAAGAAAATGGAACTGTTTAGTCCCAAAACAGTGATATCTGATGATCAACCACGTGTGAAGGAAATGCCAATGCAGTTTTTCACAAGTCCAGTCGATGGACTTGTGAAAGGCCCTGAAGGACAATACCCGAAACCGCATGGGATTCAAACTGCTTTCAAGCATCATGTTCATACGGTCAGGATTGACAAGGAATGGTTGGACTTCTGCATCATTTAGTCCTCCACGTGAACTGCTGGCCAAGTTTGATTCCAACATGTACAACTAGCTAATACAGCTAGAAAATGGATGTATATAGTTCATGATTGTCTTTGGAAAGGAATGGTGATTATACAGTGCTACAAGACCCAGTGCAGTTGGTAAGTGTGAATTTTATATAATATATATATATATATATATATATATATATATATATATATATATATATAGTAGCAATCCTGGGCCTAGACTGCAAATAGTTAAATGCACTAATTGTTCTGTGGGGTTCTGGCGGGAATTGTAGCAATGTGTGCGCCAAAATGTGTGCTGCCAGTCTGCCCAGGGTCGCCCAATCCTGGAGATGCATGCAGGGTTTAATTGGCATGCATGCCTGGGGTTGGGCAAGCTCGGGGGGTATGGGGGGGACGACTGTGAAAGGGGATAAAAAGGAGTGTCGTGCCCACGTAAAGGAGTTACATCCGAGTTAAGGTTGGAGTTGAGTGTGAGTTGCGTGCTGGACCTGTGTAAAAGCTGTATGTGTGTCACTGCTACAGAGCTGCTGTTCGATGTGCCCAATAAACCGTGAAATCAAAAACGGTAACTGAAGTCTCTGCCTACCTTCTTTCCCAGCTCGGTCGTTACAATATATATATTAGCCTATATTGTCTGTTTAAATTGATATTCATATTATTGTTATTATTATTTAAACAATAATGGTCGTCATCGTCGTCACTCTACTATGTCCTTAGTGACGGGGAAGTTTTGGGGAGCTGTGGGCGGTTTTTAGCTTTGATTGGGCTGGAAACTGGCTTTTAAATCTGGCAACACTGCTCCTACCTTGTACAAATGAAGGAACTGATGGCTGCCAGGTCCAGTAGAGATAACAACAGGCTTATATATATATATATATACAGTGCCTTGCGAAAGTATTCGGCCCCCTTGAACTTTGCGACCTTTTGCCACATTTCAGGCTTCAAACATAAAGATATGAAACTGTAATTTTTTGTGAAGAATCAACAACAAGTGGGACACAATCATGAAGTGGAACGAAATTTATTGGATATTTCAAACTTTTTTAACAAATAAAAAACTGAAAAATTGGGCGTGCAAAATTATTCAGCCCCTTTACTTTCAGTGCAGCAAACTCTCTCCAGAAGTTCAGTGAGGATCTCTGAATGATCCAATGTTGACCTAAATGACTAATGATGATAAATAGAATCCACCTGTGTGTAATTAAGTCTCCGTATAAATGCACCTGCACTGTGATAGTCTCAGAGGTCCGTTTAAAGCGCAGAGAGCATCATGAAGAACAAGGAACACACCAGGCAGGTCCGAGATACTGTTGTGGAGAAGCTTAAAGCCGGATTTGGATACAAAAAGATTTCCCAAGCTTTAAACATCCCAAGGAGCACTGTGCAAGCGATAATATTGAAATGGAAGGAGTATCAGACCACTGCAAATCTACCAAGACCTGGCCGTCCCTCTAAACTTTCAGCTCATACAAGGAGAAGACTGATCAGAGATGCAGCCAAGAGGCCCATGATCACTCTGGATGAACTGCAGAGATCTACAGCTGAGGTGGGAGACTCTGTCCATAGGACAACAATCAGTCGTATACTGCACAAATCTGGCCTTTATGGAAGAGTGGCAAGAAGAAAGCCATTTCTTAAAGATATCCATAAAAAGTGTCGTTTACAGTTTGCCACAAGCCACCTGGGAGACACACCAAACATGTGGAAGAAGGTGCTCTGGTCAGATGAAACCAAAATCGAACTTTTTGGCAACAATGCAAAACATTATGTTTGGCGTAAAAGCAACACAGCTCATCACCCTGAACACACCATCCCCACTGTCAAACATGGTGGTGGCAGCATCATGGTTTGGGTCTGCTTTTCTTCAGCAGGGACAGGGAAGATGGTTAAAATTGATGGGAAGATGGATGGAGCCAAATACAGGACCATTCTGGAAGAAAACCTGATGGAGTCTGCAAAAGACCTGAGACTGGGACGGAGATTTGTCTTCCAACAAGACAATGATCCAAAACATAAAGCAAAATCTACAATGGAATGGTTCACAAATAAACATATCCAGGTGTTAGAATGGCCAAGTCAAAGTCCAGACCTGAATCCAATCGAGAATCTGTGGAAAGAACTGAAAACTGCTGTTCACAAATGCTCTCCATCCAACCTCACTGAGCTCGAGCTGTTTTGCAAGGAGGAATGGGCAAAAATTTCAGTCTCTCGATGTGCAAAACTGATAGAGACATACCCCAAGCGACTTACAGCTGTAATCGCAGCAAAAGGTGGCGCTACAAAGTATTAACTTAAGGGGGCTGAATAATTTTGCACGCCCAATTTTTCAGTTTTTTATTTGTTAAAAAAGTTTGAAATATCCAATAAATTTCGTTCCACTTCATGATTGTGTCCCACTTGTTGTTGATTCTTCACAAAAAATTACAGTTTCATATCTTTATGTTTGAAGCCTGAAATGTGGCAAAAGGTTGCAAAGTTCAAGGGGGCCGAATACTTTCGCAAGGCACTGTATATACAGTACTGTGCAAAGGTTTTAGGCAGGTGTGAAAAAATGCTGTAAAGTAAGAATGCTTTCAAAAATAGACATGTTAATAGTTTATATTTATCAATTAACAAAATGCAAAGTGAGTGAACAGAAGAAAAATCTACATCAAATTAATATTTGGTGTGACCACCCTTTGCCTTCAAAACAGCATCAATTCTTCTAAGTACACTTGCACACAGTTTTTGAAGGCACTCAGCAGGTAGGTTGGCCCAAACATCTTGGAGAACTAACCACAGTTCTTCTGTGGATTTAGGCAGCCTCAGTTGCTTCTCTCTCTTCATGTAATCCCAGACAGACTCGATGATGTTGAGATCAGGGCTCTGTGGGGGCCATACCATCACTTCCAGGACTCCTTGTTCTTCTTTATGCTGAAGACAGTTCTTAATGACTTTCGCTGTATTTTGGGGTTGTTGTCATGCTGCAGAATAAATTTGGGGCCAATCAGATGCCTCCCTGATGGTATTGCATGATGGATAAGTATCTGCCTGTACTTCTCAGCATTGAGGAGACCATTAATTCTGACCAAATCCCCAACTCCATTGGCAGAAATGCAGCCCCAAACTTGCAAGGAACCTCCACCATGCTTCACTGTTGCCTGAAGACACTCATTCTTATGGATTTGATTTAGATTTTTCTTCTGTTCACTCACTTTGCATTTAGTTAATTGATAAATATAATCTATTAACATGTCTATTTTTGAAAGCATTCTTACTTTACAGCATTTTTTCCCACCTGCCTAAAACTTTTGCACAGTACTGTATATATATATATATATATATATATATATATATATATATATATATATATATATATATATATATATATATATACAGCTCTGGAAAAAATTAAGAGACCACTGCAAAATTATCAGTTTCTCTGGTTTTACTATTTATAGGTATGTGTTTGGGTAAAATGAACATTTTTGTTTTATTCTATAAACTACTGACAACATTTCTCCCAAATTCCAAATAAAAATGTTGTCATTTAGAGCATTTATTTGCAGAAAATGACAACTGGTCAAAATAACAAAAAAGATGCAGTGTTGTCAGACCTCAAATAATGCAAAGAAAATAAGTTCATATTCATTTTTAAACAACACAATACTAATGTTTTAACTTAGGAAGAGTTCAGAAATCAATATTTGGTGGAATAACCCTGATTTTCAAGCACAGCTTTCATGCGTCTTGGCATGCTCTCCACCAGTCTTTCACATTGATGTTGGGTGACTTTATGCCACTCCTGGCACAAAAATTCAAGCAGCTCGGCTTTGTTTGATGACTTGTGACCATCCATCTTCCTCTTGATCACATTCCAGAGGTTTTCAATGGGGTTCAGGTCTGGAGATTGGGCTGGCCATGACAGGGTCTTGATCTGGTGGTCCTCCATCCACACCTTGTAAACCAGACAAACGAGTAGCTAATGCGCGGCGTAATTCAGAATGTGCACAACAACACGTGAATTCATTTCTCTTGTTAATTGTTTTTATCTTCATGGGAGCGCATGAAGCTCTCCTCACGATATTCAGAGTCATTCTTTTCCTACTTAGTAAGCAGACACAGACATTTAAATATCCCCTCCCCTTAAATGACTATGAATTGAGGAATCTGCATTGGTACAGCTGATTTTTTCTCCTAAATCAGAACTGCATAGCAACGCATTTCCTGAAAGTATGGCAAACAGGTCATGAGGAAAACTGTCATGACTTGTGCATGTAAACGCCACCATTGTTGCTTTAGGGTAAAGAAAAGGGTTAGCTATATTAACCATTCATAAGATTTGGGTAGAGGGAAGATATTCCAGTGGCATGCTGACATGACGTGCTCAGTTTATGTGTAGACACGTGCACTTGGATGTGCAGATGCCCCTGGAGCAGGTAGTTTAAACACATGTTCAGTTTGTGTGTAGAGTTCATTATATCCAACGAGAAACAATTTCAACTAAAGTAAACACAGACGATCGGTAACCGGTAAAATCTGCCTTCCGAGAAGGACTAATGGGTCATTTTGACCGCTACTCTGTTTCTCTGTGTTATATTTGCCAGTGGTGTTATTAAAATACCATGATCATTTCTGATGGTACTATATAGTCTATTACTGACATTGTCTTTTTCTAAAAATGAATTATTTCAGGACACTTTTTTTTCTTAATTCAAAACAAAACCTTTTTTTTTTTACCAAATCACTGTGTATTTTAATTTTTAATATTCAACTATAACTATCATTAGGAATATAACAAAAAATATGAAGCCAAAAGAATAGACTATCGTTGAATAGTCAGGCATAGTATGGCTCTTCATTCAAGAGTCACTCTTCAAGTCCTGAATGCATGTGCTAGCTATCTTATTCCCATTGCTAGAAGTTCTGAGTTAGAATCACTAGGGAGATGTCACCTTTATTTGAATCACTGCCTTGGATGTTCTTCAGCTTTTCCAAAGACTTGTGTTGCAGTAAGACCACTTCTTCAACAGCCATCGTCACAGTGTCAAAATTACCACTTAGTCCTTCTAGGTAGTGCTATTAGTGTAATCTCATAGCTAAAGACTATAAGATAAACATGTACCAGAGTAGGAGAATTTAATATCACGTTTTGTGAATACATTTTTTTTTTAAATGGGGTCAAAATGACACCTTGGTTGCTCTAGTGTTAAACTGATTTTAAATGTTTTCTAGGATTGAGATCTAGAGATTTAGCAAGCCAGTCCATTTTATTGTTTAATGCCTTATACTAAAGTAGCATCTTATAAGATTTTGTGTCAATTTATAGTTAGTGTTTTAAAACAAATAACCACCACCCACATACTGAAGAACCATTTATTTAAAATATATGGAAATATATATTGAAGTAGTGGTTCATATATTTTTTATATATTATTTTTCACATAAATATATCATATATGATCAAAAATTTTTGTAATATTTAAAACAAAATATATAAACAAAAATGCATTTCATGGATTTGAAATCATAGAAGCTTTCTTTTTTTATATTGCTTATTTATATGTTACATGCCCTAAATATCATGCACACTGTATTTAAGGCTTCTGTTTTTTGTTTTTTATACATTTCATTTTTCGGTGCTTATTTTGAGCTATTTTTTAGTTTTATGTAAATCGTTTTTTGTTCGGGGCTTTCGGTTTTTATATACTGTATGAAATTATTGTTTTCCGTTACTTTCCAAAATTCTTGACCGTTTTTTTCTGTCATAATATGTATAGTAACTTTACAGTACATGCACACTTAAGTTGAACCTTCTTTCCTTTGCTGTCTTCCAAAATGAAATCTTTATGGGCACAGGCAAATTCTTCTGGGGTTTTTGTGTGTCTAGGCATTTTTTTTTACATTTCGCCACAATTCACAATTCTGTTTTAAATCGTCCCTATCTAACTGAAATATAGCTTTAAATCCCGCGAACAAGCCTCTGTTTATGATTGTACTCTCATTTTAAATCTCGCAAGCAGTGTCTCTAATAGAAATGCAGGAATTTGCTGCCACTCAGTAGTTGGGGTAGATTTCAAGTTTTCAGAATGAATCAATGATAGATATAAGTTAGGAAGGAGGGACACTGCACGTTCCTAACAGCACTGGGAAAGGTAGTTTGTTTTTGTTCTTTGCAAATAGGTTGTTTTTTTTTAAAAGGGAAAGGGATGAAGTCAACGTGAATTGAGTAACCATTTCCAATGTTTTTCTGGTCTTTATCGGCTTACATCAGTTAAAAACGAAAATCAGAAACCTTAACTATATTGTATAATATATCTTATAATTCTTTGCATTATTTATAGTCACAATGGAATTGTATATGTCTTCCTTAAAGGATGGCAGTGTGATCCAGTGGTTCAGTCAAGACCGCATATATGTATGGCAAGCCCTTTTAACATCATCCTCAATTTATGATATCAGCAGTTCTATTACTGGTATCAGTAATGTTTTGATATAAACAATTGTAAATATTATTTTTGATATCAAAAATATAATTTTTAATATAAAAATAGTACTGTTTATTTATATATCAAAAATAGAATAGGCTCAGGCAGCCTTCCAGGCCAAGACAGACACGAAGCCGCTCAGTACGACCTGGTAAAGCAAGCCATTCTGGGTTTTCACATTTCCCAAAATGACATTGACAATACAAGGCACCCCGCGCCCCCCCCCCCCCCCCCCGACCATTTTCCCCTCTCTTACCTGCTTCTGATACCAGATTGCATACTGCCACATCACACTCCATCGCAGATGGGCATGACTTGGCCTGATGTCCCGGCTGGTGGCATCTAAAACAGGTAGGTGGGGAAGGAGGGAACATCTGTCCTGTTGCTGGTATGGCAACTGGGCAGGGGCAGCACCTCTACCCCAGTTGGGGGTCAACCTTGGTCTCCATGGAGGGGAGGTAAGGTTGCCCATTGGGGCCTGCAGTCTAGAAAGTCTCAGACCCGGTCCCGGTGATGGTGGAGCGGAGAGAGGAGGTGGTACTCGGCTGCTCCGTTGTGCTGGTGTGGTGAGTAGGCCGGTCTTGGCAGAAACCAGGGAGTCTTCAAAGTCATCAGCAAGTTTCACTGCCTTTTCCAGGGTGTCAGGGTTGTGGCGCCGTATCAACGCTTGTGTATCGGTGCTGACCACATGACAAAACTGCTCAACCACAATAACCTCTCCCATCTGTAAGCTTGTTTTTTGGGCAGGGTTGAGCCAGTGCACCATGTGATCACCCAGTTTTTGTGCAAAACCCTGGGGCGTGTATCCGGGGACCTCTTGTACTCCCGGAGCTGTACACGGTGTGTTTCCCCTGTGATGTTCAGTAATTCTGGGCCGCGAGACTGGCTAAACTATAAAGAATTGGTGAAATTAATGGCAGTCTTGACCGCACATGTAAACGTGGCAAAAAAGAAAGGGAAATAATTGGTATTGTTTTTTCCTTTCAAACTGAAATGTTTTCCCCCCTTTTTCGTCCAAGAAAAACAAAAAAAGAGAGACAAGGCTGGGGTCTGGTGGGAGCCTGCTACAATGGTGACAAACGCCAGTCAAAAGGGGTCGGAATGCAGTGTGACTGAGAGGGTGAGGTGGGGCCAAAATAACAACCCCTCACTAGTGCACACTTGGGGACAGGTCCGGTCTATTGAAGGTAAGGATGTTGAAGGCTCTGGGGTGCTAGTATTTCCACATTTCATTATCAAGGGACAATTACTGTATAGGGTAAACCTTGTCAGGGGCACAGGACAGCCATTACCCATTTATATAGTTGGGTTTTTACGTGTAGTCAATTAAACATAGATTTACAGCCCTAGTGGACATCCTACAGCAGGTAGGAGAATTGTCTGAGCATCTTAAATCCAAGATTAACAGCCAAGGGCTGAATGATAGATTTAGAAGCATTAGGCATAATGGTGCACAAAAGAACTGTACAAAGCCATCTGAACACAGAAGAGTTGTATGCACATAGACCTCACTGCAAACCACTTTTAAAGAAAACGCATAAAACAAACCTCCTTAAATAAGCCAAGAAATAGGAATTTGTCAACAAAATTCTCTGGTCCAATGAGACTAAAATACAACTGAGAAAAAAATGGAATGTCTTCAATGAAGAAAACCTTACCTGCAGTTAAACATGGGGATCGATCATGATATGGAAGTGTTTTAGCAGTTCAGGGACTAGAAACATTTATGTGATTGAAGATAAAATGAATGCCACCATGTATCAAAACATTCTATAAGATACAATGATACCATCTGCTCATAGGATGATTGGCAGGCAGTTTAGCTTCCAGCGTGACAACAACACAAAGCATACGGCTACGCACTCTGGAATTCCTGAAGGAAAACGAAGACACAAATTCTGGAATGGCCTTCATAATCATCAGGTCTCTATCCAATAGAAATGCTTTGGACAGCTGAAACAAGCCGTAGCCAAGCATTGTGTATCCAATCTGTCAGCTGAAGGAAATATGCAAGACAGAATGGCTGCAGATGTAACAAACTGGTTAAGAATGATCATGAACATCTGAATGCTGTAATAAAAGCAAAAGGAGGACACACGAAATACTAAAGCAGGGGTGCCGATACTTTTGTCATGAACAAGTACTTTATATGAAATAAGTTTGTTTGTTTTTTTTATAAAGATTATTTGTTAAATTACTAAAAATGGTTTATTTTGCTTTTTGTTTTATTAGCAAGTGGTTAAAGTTTACTAAATGCTTGTCCTTAATCTGTTACCTTGCATTATGGTATAATAAGGGTAGGGTACCAATACTTTTGTCTGCGACTGTACATTAAAAAAAAAACAATTACACATTCAGGTGTCTCATAGTTACTCTTTATTAAATGAGCAGTTTGAAGACAAATGATTGAAAGATACTAAGACCCAGTTACCAAACAAATGTTATCTACTGTGTTTACCTAATTGCTAATACAAGACATTTACAAAAGACAAAATAGATGGGATAGTCCTCTCCAAAAACATTAAAAGCTATAATCATTAAAATTAATTTTTTCCAAATAAGTTTTGATTAGTGTATTTCATCACAACAAGAATGATACATGTATGCATACAGCATCAAAATATACAAGGTCCCAGATAATAGATGGTGTAAAAAAAACAAACAAACAAACAAAAAGATATATTTAGGATGTTGTGTTGTCCTCAAATACAGAAAACCGTCAACCTATTTTATTAATCTATCATTTCTGTTATAGTTATGCACCCTACAAACCAACAGGGGGCAAGCTGTGTCCAAGAGAAGACTGCACACATAAAACATGATACTCATACAGTATAAGAAAAAAAAAAAAAAACAGAATATGCTCATAAATACAACAGAAATTTCTTCTGGAAACTGGAAATCAAAGATATACTACAGTGCTAGTTTTGCAAAATTGACAGCATATATATATATATATATATTATTATTATTATTATTATTATTATTATTATTATTATTATTATTTATTTCTTAGCAGACGTCGTTATCCAGGGCGACTTACAATTGTTACAAGATATATATCTCGAGGACACAATTACCTTACCATTGGCCTCCACCTGTGAACCATTAAAGTTGCTGTCACAGTTTCTGGATAAAAACCCCACTGCTGAAGGATCATTGGTCAGGCTGTGAATCTGAAGGAAAATGAAGACCAAAGAGCATTCTACAGAAGTTAGAGATAAAGTAATACAAATGCATAGATTAGGGAAAGGGTACAAAATAATATTCAAGTGTTTGGATATCCCAGTGAGCACAGTTGGATCAATAATCAGGAAGTGGAAGCTGCATCACACCACCCAGGCACTGCCAAGAAAAGGCCGTCCCTCAAAACTCAGCGCTCAAACAAGAGAGAAGAGAGAGAAGCCAGAGAGAGGCCAACAATCACTTTGAAGGAGCTACAGAGTTCAGTGGCTGGGAGTGGAGTAATGGTGCACCAGTCAACCATATCAAGAGCTCTGCATAACACTGGCCTGTATGGGAGGGTGGCATGAAAGAAGCCGTTACTCAAAAAGTACCATCTGAAAGCACGTCTGGAGTTTGCCAGAAAGCATGAGAGTGACCCAGCTGCGATGTGGGAAAAGGTTTTGTGGTCAGATGAGACCAAGATAGAGCTTTTTGGCCAAAACTCAAAGCGCTATGTGTGGCGCAAACCTAACACTGCCCATGCCTCAAGACACACCATCCCTATAGTGAAGTGTGGTGGTGGCAGCATCATGTGGGGATGCTTCTCATCAGCAGGGACTGGGCATCTTGTTAAAACTGAAGGAAGAATGGATGGAGCAAAATACAGGGAAATACTGCAAGAGAACCTGCTTCAGTCTGCTAAAAAACTGAAGCTTGGGAGGAAATTCACCTTTCAGCAGGACAATGATCCCAAGCACAAGGCCAAAGCAACATTGGAGTGGCTCAAGGACAAAAAGGTGAATGTCCTACAGTGGCCCAGTCAAAGTCCTGATCTCAATCCCATTGAGAATCTGTGGCACTATTTGAAAATTGCGGTCCACAAGCGTCGTCCAACCAACCTGAACAACCTGGAGCAAATCTGCCAAGAAGAATGGGCCAAAATCAATCCGACACTGTGTGCAAAGCTGGTACATACTTACCCCAAAAGACTTAAAGCTGTTATTGCAGCGAAAGTTGGCTCTACCAAATATTAATGTGTGGGGGTTGAATACTTATGCAAGCAAGACATTTCAGTTTTTTATTTTTCTTAAAAATATTTCCCAACATAAAGCCAATGTCACCTTACAATAATTGATTTTGAGTTTCAGTTTTTTAAAATAAAATATCAAACAGAACGAAATTTCAATGTACCATTTGTAATTCAGTAATATGAGAGAATTGGTCAGGGTCTGAATACTTTTGCAAGGCACTGTATATATATATATATATATATATATATATATATATATATATATATATATATATATATAATGACGCGGTAGCACCACTATAGTCCTGCTTGGACATGCGGATTCCGAGATCCAGATTTTTTTGTCAGTCTCCAGCTCCAGCTCCAAAATGGTTTGGAATTTTTGTTTGACAATTTCAGTGTACAAGGGGACTGGCGCAGAATAGTGCCTTTTTCTGGTTTGGTGAAAAAATATGAAAATGTTCCTGAGTTATAGTAATTTGAAATTTTGGTTCTTAGCATGCTCAGCAAAACTCTTGCAGTTAGATGTTTGATCTCGAAAAGGAATTGGCCTCACAACAAAATATCCTTTTTTGTGAGGGCTTATCTTCTTTCGTCAGAAAAAAATCTTTGTTTGTGAGGCCGACATATAAAAAAATAAAAAACAACCTGAAAATCATATCTTTACAACCATGACATGTCTTTGTATAATTGGGACTGCATAAGATTGACTGTAATGTTGTCTTTTCATTTTGCGAGTGGGAAATGTGTTTATTTTATCTTTTTTAATCTTTTTTTGCCGCTCGTCTGATGAAAAAGGAATTGTTTTCACGAAAAAAGCAGCTGTTCTGAAGAAAATAGAAGTGCTCTGGCGAAAAAGAAATTTAGAACGTCATTTCTTTTGTCGTGAGGGGAATATTCTACTTCACAGTCTTGCACCAGGGCCCAGTAAATCGTAGCGCCGGCGGGGGGTGGGGCTAAGATCGCTAAACACTTTGTGTGAACAGGTGAAGAAAAACTAATCATGTGTATTATATATAAACCTGTGTCAGTTTTATTTTTGTGATCTATAATGGAATATACAGGCTTTCTAGCTATAAATATTTTCTCAAAAAGGAAGGACATTCTTTGCAAATGATACAATGATATTGTCACCTGCAAAAATGGATGTGTATGATGTACACTATTATGAAACTGTGTTTACTGGGTGAGTGGAATGTGCTGTGTCATGTTAGTTTGAGAGGGCAGCACCAACAACATGAATCAACTAAGACTTTTTCAGTGTCATACTGGATGAGCAACAGAATACAGTTTAATGGGAGAGATGGCCTCACCGTCACAGTTGGGCTGTATATGTTATTATTATTATTATTATTATTTATTTCTTAGCTGACACCCTTATCCAGGGCGACTTACAATTGTTACAAGATATCACATTATTTTTACATACAATTACCCATTTATACAGTTGGGTTTTTACTAGAGCAATCTAGGAAAAGTACCTTGCTCAAGGGTACAGCAGCAGTGTCCCCACTGGGAATTGAACCCACGATCCTCCGGTCAAGAGTCCAGAGCCCTAACCACTACTCCACACTGCTATGTTGTGTTGTAATATCAGTATGTTCTGTATTCTTCAGTGTTTTAGCACCTAAGGAACCAAAAAAGGCTAAGAGAAAAAGGGTCTTCTAAGGTTTTATCTAAAAAGTGGGAGAAGCAGCCGGAGCAGATGAATGAGATGCACTGAGAGAGTACGTTGATGGTGATAGGTAGGCAAGCAGGGGGAGAAGGAGATTCTGATCATTGAAGCCCTTTCAGAATTAGTGAAATTTGAGTGTAGAGCTGGGAGTGCTGCGCTGGGAGTGCTGAAAATGATTTTGTAGAAAAACGGGATGTTTTTAAAGCAATTCCAGTATGACCAGTACATTTGCAGTGAGCGGGGAGCAATGCTGAGAAGAGTTGTTTCTTGAGCCTGCAGAATTAGGGAATGTAGCGGGTGGCTCACATGAATGTCAGGTCTGAAAAGGGAGGAATCCGAGTTCATCTTCGGGAGCCAGTGCTCTGAATCTCTGCATTTGGAAACGAGAAAGAGAATCGGCGATTACATTCAGGTGGCAGAGAATGTGTTGAGCTCTGAGAATGAACTGATGATGAATAGATAACCAGGTAAACCTTCTGAATTATATGGTGGGAGGATGAACAACTGTAGCTAAATTATCTGAGTGGAGAAGAATGGATTTTTGGGCCCAGAAGACCCCCAAAAGAAAGCGGCTACAGACAAAACCTAGAAATTGTTTTTAAGAAAGGCGGAGATGGGGAGGTGGTGGGTTAAAATGAAATTGAAACGCAACTGAGAGGTAACGGAAGAGGGTATTTATAGTGCTAACAATCTTAATTAGCCCCCCCCCCCCCCCCCCCCCAAGGGAATCGAGGCTGAAAAAGATTGGGGAGCAGTGTGGAGTAGTGGCTAGGGTTCTGGACTCTTGACCGGAGGGTCGTGGGTTCAATCCCAGGTTGGGGACACTGCTGCTGTACCCTTAGGCAAGGTACTTTACCTAGATTGCTCCAGTAAAAACCCAACTGTATAAATGGGTAATTGTATGTAAAAAAGTAAGTGATATCTGTATAATGTGAAATAATGTATAATGTGTAAAATGTGAAATAATGTGATATCTTGTAACAATTGTAAGTCAGCCTGAATAAGGGCGTCTGCCAAGAAATAAATAATAATAATAATCCAGGGTTAAGCCTAGAAACTCGATGGAAGTGACAGGACCCAAGATCTTTTCTGATGCTAGGGGGATGCCGAGATTTGAAAATAACGATTTGAGGATCATTAGGTTCTGGGCAGGGGAAGCGTGGGGAAAATCAATGAGGAGAAAATCATCCAGGAGATGCAGCAGAAAAGGAATGCGGTAGTTAAGGAGGATGCGTATTGCAGCCCTGACCGTCTTTTGATCTGGAGAGGATGAAAAGATGGGGAGGATTGTGAGGGAGGGACATGAGGGGATGGGGTGGAGGGTCGGTAAGGGAGCAGGAAATGGTGGGGTGAGCAGTGGAACCGAATACCTAGCATGCTAGATGCCGAAGACCTGTGAAAAAATCTGAGAATATCTTTTGGTCCAGTGCACCCCAGTAGATCCTCTGGTTCCACGGGCAGTGGCTTTGGCAGAGAAGGCTTTGTGATATTGAAAGAAATGTGAACCTCTGAATCTAACTAGGTCTAAAATGATCGCCATACAATTATCCAACTCGTGCAGGCGGTCGGGATAGAAGTCGCATATGATGTCCCTGAAATGGCTGAGAGCTATAATGAACTCGGAAATGGTAAGTGTTTTGAATAAGTCGGGGTCGAAGGTTTTAAGTGTAACTGAGAGGTGGGCGCACTGGACCACCCTGTTACTGACAGAATCTAGCGTGTTAGTGAGTAGTGAAACGAGGTTAATATCTGCACCTGCTAAAATCTGGTTGCGTAGGCCAAGGGACACGGGTACGGCATTTGTTAGGTAATAACCAGACACTGCGGAAGGAGAAAGTAAAGGGTGGTTATTGAAAAACTGGAGCGCTGGGGGGGAATTGAGGGGTGCCGGCAGAAAAGGCAGGTAGGAGGAGGAAGCAGCTATGGGGGCCTGCTGGACGCCCATAGCCTTGGGGAGAGAAGAGAAAAATAGAGAGCTGGGCCTGGTTGAGGTGAGAACACTGAACCTGCTAATGGGGCTTGCTGGGAACCCAACGTAGAAGTAAGGAATGCAGGTGCTTGCTGTGAGCCTGGGAAAGAGAAAGCAGGGGCCTGCTGTACCGCTAGGGAAGGAAGGAAGAGTGGACAGAAGAGCGGGGCCCTGCTGGGCAGCCGTTTGATGTAAGGAATAGAAGGGGGCTGTGTTGCCCTGTTGAAAGCTTGTAGCTGAAAAGGTAGAAGGAATATTAGACAGAGAGGGAACCACTATGGGGGCCTGCTGGATGCCCATAATGGCCAGAGAGGGCACTGAAAGGTTACAGTTGCTTGTGGACAACAGTGGCGGGTGTTGAAACCCCGGGATGGATCAGCCGCTCCTAAATGTAAATTCCTCATCTACTGTTATGTGTCTACTCTTGCTGGTGCACTTATTTTAAATTATTTTTTTTTTTTCATATGGACTGCTGTCTTCATTCAGAAAGTTGGTGTTGTACCAGTTAAGTGAAGTTTCACACCAAAATATATTAAAGGAAATAGGCTGTGGTTTTGTAACTAATAACAAATAAAATGGCAGTTTGTCATGGAACATAGAATGCAGCTGTGTGTAGTGATTTATTCAGTGTGAAGCGGATCATTAGTATGCAAGCTATGCTATACGCTATATATATGCTATATTTGTTTGTCTGTCTGTTTTACGACCATGTTTTTAAACAAATAAAGAGATGTTTTTGATGAATACAAATGAGCAGTTAAGTACTGAATCCTTCTGAGGAAGAACAATGACTATTAATGTCCCTATGGAAACTTTTTTGGTAAACCATTAGAACGGAATGTTTGGCTTAAAGATTTTTTAACTTTTATATTACGGTAAAGACTCTACCTTCACTACACACACACACACACACACACACACACACACACACATATTACAGTAAAAGTCAGAATCTGGCCAAGTTTTACCGGTAAATGTCGACATTTACCAAATAAGGTGGTAAATGCCCATAATTAAGAAACAGGTTGCTTTTCGGACATTTACCAGTTAATCTCATGATTTACCAAAGCATATTGGTAAATGCAGGTATATCATTGAAGAATGCATTTATGCCTGCATATAAATTGTCAATTAACAAAATAATCATTAATGTTGAATATATATATATTTCTGAATACACATTTTCCATTAACAAAAAACACTTTTGTCAAGCAATATAATTATTTCTGAATACACATTTTCCATTAAAATAATCATTAATGTTCTTACAGTAATGCACAATTGAGCAATTTAAACTAGTTCAACATGGTACTGAACCGTATTGTGATCCACTTACGTAGAACAACCAACATTCTGGTAAATTTACGTGTAAAACAATTCACAATGGTGCTGAATGACGTAATGCAATCAGTGGTGTTGGAGATAAACAGAAAACAATGACATATGGTAATGACATTTACCCCCTTCACTTTCATTTATCAAATATGATAAAATAATAATATGAGCAAAAAAGCATATCTTCTCCATTGAAAATTAACCTTTAACCTTTTAAGTAAAATAACGTTACCTATGCATTATTTGCTGTATCCCCACTGTCATCCAATGTCTTTTTCTCATCGGATTCTTTATTGTCAGGGTTGCGTGTAGACACAGGGTTCTTTGGGCTCCATGGAAATCCTTTCTCTTTATAAATTAGGCCAACATCGAACAAAAATGCAACAGTTGCCAAAAATCCAGTGATCTACACAATAAAAGTGAGAACATTTGTAAACCTTTTTATATACTTAACCCTCTACTGTACATTGCATGTTAAAAATACATAGTAAATGCTTTTAAAACATAGAAATCTGAAACTATCAAAAGGCTTGATAGAAATAGAAAATAAATGTTGTGAACACATGGGTCTTATTTTAAAGCAAGACCACTGGCAAAATAAAATACATATACATAAAAGAAAGTACATATCAATTAATGTCATAAAGAAACTTCTAAAAACAATAATGCACTTCTCTGTCTTACAGTATCATAGTTACACATTTGCTGTCTTACTAAAAACTAATGGCACTGCACTCCTTCTAAATACAGTGTGTCATTATGCCCCCAAATAAATTAAATTATTACTACATTTCTAAAAAGTAAACAGGAATTTCCCCTGTAGCCACAATGCAATATACCAAATGCCACTGAATATGCAATGATAAATGTAAAAAAAACATAGAACGTTTGAAGTAAAAAACTACTACAAAGTCTAGATGCCAAAATGTTTTACAACGGCAATACACTGGAAAACTGGACTTCGGTTCCCAGCCCATACAACTTGTAGCCCATCCTCTGCAGCCCTCCCCTATAGGGCCACTATTCTCTATAAATAAATGAGCATAAATAAAAACTGTACTTACAAAAGAAGTTGTTTCCAGACCGGTTCCTTCATTGTGGGCAGCAAACACGCAAGAAGCAATGAGGAACAGAACTGCCATTCCAAGAGTAAAGAAAAAATCCTATGGATTGAAAAAATAGGGTAAAAAAATGAAACATGCATTTTGAAATGGTGAATTTGCTTTGAAAGACATGGGTCAGTGTGAAAATAAAAATAAAACTTCAGAACAGTACAACAAGTTTTTAATGATAAATTCACTGGGTCTGTCTATGCTTTGCAATTCAGTGTCCATAGAAAAGCATACTGTATAATGAAGCACAGATTTTAAACAACAAGAGAACATCTGGGACCTACAGACTGGAAAAACTTCTGCAGGGCAGTGTAGGCTAGATCAGCCAATTGGCAGATAATAAGATGGTAATTAGATACCAGAAAGCAGCAGAACGTGTATGTATAGCATTGTCTAAAATTACTTTGAGGGCTGTGTAACAACTGTAAATAGTATGTCAAAGTATGTGGCCAGAGGCTACAATAATGTGGAAATTCACACCATTTTTTGCTGAAGGAAAAATATTGTTATAACATAATACAGTAATCTGTCACGTATCTACCTGTCTCATATCCGCCCTAACCGTTTATCCTCCATGATCAACCTCTTCAGCAAAGTTAGTTTATTGAACACAGAAGATTAGTTCAGATATTGTAGATCTGACCAAAGTTGTCATACACTGTGTTGTATGTGCTCCGTGCGCTGCCATTGCTGGTAGTGTCACATGAGCTGTTCAGTGTGTCGATATGTAAATAAATCCTGTTCACCTGCAGGGCATATCAACTTCAACCTCCGTCTCGATCTCCTGACTGTCACTCAGCAGCAAATGCACGCATCCACACGGCAGATGGCTACTCTGTCACAAGCATTAATACCCTGTATCTTTCTAAACAAGGGATTTAGAGGAGCTCCCTAATAAAAACTGAATCTCAAAATCATTTTGTGACTATAGTAATTGTTACAGCTGTGTGTGTAATGGTATTTAAAACAGGATTCATTCATCCGACTTCTTACATATCCGCCCTTACTCTGGTCCCACCACAGTCGGAGACACGACGGATTACTGTACAATTAAGTAACACAAAACAACAGCTATGCTTATGATCATGAGTCCTTATAATAACATTCTGTGTTGGTTACTTGTTTTGGAATAAGTAATGTTTTCCTTTTCATTAAGGAAAGGATTATGGTCTCCCCACTGATTCCCCCATGATGGTGAAAGAATTCTTACCACGAGTGAGAGCCGGTTAATTCCCACTGACTCACACAATGTAGTTGTAAGCAGGATCAGCAGTAAAATGGTAAAAAGGACAGCTGTGCAGCTGACGAATTCAAAGAAGTAGAGTGCTCTACAGTCAGAGCAGTTGTTAACCAATTCTTCACATATAAATGCAATGAATGACAGGAGCTGTGGAGAAACAAAAGTACATTTACTGACTAGCTAGACACATTGTTGTAGCTTCAGTGTCAGGCAGTAGCACATTCAGGCTTGTTTTTAATTCTAGTTTTCACACAGTGCATAACACTGTGCAGCTATAACATATCTCACACAAAAATATTTATCAGATGTCATGTGTAACAAATGCTACTGCATTTTGCAGGATTCCAAACAGGTGGTATAAAGCATGACAGACAACGTAATCTTGGTTAGCCAGTAGAGGGCGTATTTATTTAATTCCAACACATGAATTCAGTGAAGAAAATAAAAGCACTCATTCAGGACACTGACTCACTTTACAGCCCCTGACTAACCAATTGTGTTTGGCTAACAGCAAACACAATTCAAAATATAGTGTCCTTTTTGTACAAATATTTACAGTCCATGTTTTCCTCACTGGCTGAGTAAAACCAGCACTTGAGATGCTTCACACAGAAGATAACAAAGGTACCCTTTAGGTTCTACTCCCTCTGGAGTTTTCAGAACTCTTCTTATTAGTTCAGTCCGTGCACAAATTTATTTCCCTTCTTCCACAGGAAAACATTAGAGAGTACACTGGTAAGTAACACGTTTCTCTGCCAATAGAAAGGTAGAGGTATATCAAAAGGTGAGGTTCCTATTTAGGTTCTAGAGCCACCTCCTGGCGGATCCTGGTATTGCACTTTCCACAAAAACGAAACTCCTCCTCCTGGTTAAGCAGGAAGCACTGAAGAATTATCTATATCCAACAGTCCTCGTTTCCTCCCATTAACCACAACAAAGGAACCGATTACGGCGTCAGGTCCCCCTAAAGTACCCCCAGCCTTGCCCCCTCTGATAGCTAGTTCAATCACGTCTCCTCCAATTCATGACTGAAACTTCGCTCACTGTACTAGGGCAATGACTCCAGGTACCGTGACGCTGCCCCCTTCCTGAATGGCCGGCTTCCGACTGGCCCTTGAATGAACTACCCAACCATTCAGTACGAGGCACACAGTTCCTGTTGTACGGTGCCCTCACAGGTCGAGAGGGAGATTCGGATTCATTCGCTCTCTGTCACACACAAATAAAATGTTTATTTTATTGTTCATTACGTGTTGCTATTTACAAAAATGCTGGCTGGTTTGTGGAGTTGGGGGTTACAGCCTGTGAGTGATTACATAACTATATTAATTATTGTATGAATTACTACCTACAATAATGAATGCACTCACTTACACACACGGTTTTCACTAAAGTCCCAATTTAAAAACAGTACGATTCATTGTAGCCCTTGGGATGAAACTATTAGCTCGGTGACTTTTTTTTTTTAATTAGCAGTGGGAGACAACCGCTTCAGCAACTACAGTAGAATCTGCCAGAACTGACGGACGCTGAATCTAATATGTTGGTGTGACGGAGTGTCCCACCCCTTTGTTTGTTATTTATTTATATTATGTTTTATATGTTTATATGACGGCGAAAGACGATTGTTATTTGTTATTGTTTTGTGTTTTGATTATTAAACCTCGTGAGGATGCGTGACTGATCAGCTACTGATTATTTAACTAGCCGCTCAGGGATGCCACGCCTGCTCTGCTCAGGGATACCATGTCTGGATCGCCTGGGGTTGCCTGCTGCAAAAGTTTTAGGCAGGTGTGAAAAAATGCTGTAAAGTGAGAATGCTTTCAAAAATAGACATGTTAATAGTTTATATTTATCAATTAACAAAATGCAAAGTGAGTGAACAGAAGAAAAATCTAAATCAAATCAATATTTGGTGTGACCACCCTTTGCCCTCAAAACAGCATCAATTCTTCTAGGTACACTTGCACACAGTTTTTGAAGGAACTCAGCAGGTAGGTTGGCCCAAACATCTTGGAGAACTAACCACAGTTCTTCTGTGGATTTAGGCAGCCTCAGTTGCTTCTCTCTCTTCATGTAATCCCAAACAGACTCGATGATGTTGAGATCAGGGCTCTGTGGGGGCCATACCATCACTTCCAGGACTCCTTGTTCTTCTTTACGCTGAAGATAGTTCTTAATGACTTTCGCTGTATTTTGGGGTTGTTGTCATGCTGCAGAATAAATTTGGGGCCAATCAGATGCCTCCCTGATGGTATTGCATGATGGATAAGTATCTGCCTGTACTTCTCAGCATTGAGGAGACCATTAATTCTGACCAAATCCCCAACTCCATTTTTAGAAATGTAGCCCCAAACTTGCAAGGAACCTCCACCATGCTTCACTGTTGCCTGCAGACACTCATTCGTGTACCGCTCTCCAGCCCTTCGGCAAACAAACTGCCTTCTGTTACAGCCAAATATTTCAAATCTTGACTCATCAGTCCAGAGCACCTGCTGCCATTTTTCTGCACCCCAGTTCCTGTGTTTTCGTACATAGTTGAGTCGCTTGGCCTTGTTTCCATGTCGGCGGTATGGCTTTTTGGCCGCAAGTCTTCCATGGAGGCCACTTCTGACCATACTTCTCTGGACAGTAGATGGGTGTACCAGGGTCCCACTGTTTTCTGCCAATTCTGAGCTGATGGCACTGCTGGACATCTTCCGATTGCGAAGGGAAGTAAGCATGATGTGTCTTTCATCTGCTGCAGTAAGTTTCCTTGGCCGACCACTGTGGACAGCACATCTGGAAACCCCTGTCTGCCTTGAAATTTCTGCCTGGGAGAGACCTTGCTGATGCAGTATAACTACCTTGTGTCTTGTTGCTGTGCTCAGTCTTGCCATGGTGTATGACTTTTGACAGTAAACTGTCTTCAGCAACCTTACCTTGTTAGCTGAGTTTGGCTGTTCCTCACCCAGTTTTATTCCTCCTACACAGCTGTTTCTGTTTCAGTTAATGATTGTGTTTCAACCTACATATTGAATTGATGATCATTAGCACCTGTTTGGTATAATTGTTTAATCATACACCTGACTATATGCCTACAAAATCCCTGACTTTGTGCAAGTGTACCTAGAAGAATTTATGCTGTTTTGAAGGCAAAGGGTGGTCACACCAAATATGGATTTGATTTAGATTTTTCTTCTGTTCACTCACTTTGCATTTAGTTAATTGATAAATATAATCTATTAACATGTCTATTTTTGAAAGCATTCATACTTTACAGCATTTTTTCACACCTGCCTAAAACTTTTGCACAGTACTGTATATATATATATATATATATATATATATATATATATATATATATATTAAATGTAAAATAAATTTACCTTTTTGTTAGACTACTGATAAATAAAGTGGTATTAACTTAATTTCCTAGTGTGAGTTGTGTGAGTGCAGCAGTGTGGAGTAGTGGTTAGGGGCTCTGGGCTCTTGACCGGAGGGTCGTGGGTTCAATCCCCAGTGGGGGCAACACTGCTGTTGGACCATTGAGCAAGGTACTTTACCTAGATTTCTCCAATAAAAACCCAACTGTATAAATGGGTAATTGTATGTAAAAATAATGTGATATCTTGTAACAATTGTAAGTTGCCCTGGATAAGGGCGTCTGCTAAGAAATAAATATGTTATTGAACTGTACTTTTGAAATCATGAATTTGTTTTCTACAAACAAGTAGTCTGCCACCTGACTATTTAGGGAATCTTTCTGAATCATATTGTATGTTAATTCAAATCATGTGATGAATACTATCCATATATGGATTGTATTGGGGGGTTTCCCCAAATAACAACCAATCAGAAGTATTAGTATTTTTTTTATTTGATCGTGTCACTGCCAAAAATGCGCTGATTTGCCTGACTATCACACAAGCAAATCTTATTGAATGCGTCACCTTTTGCTAAAGATATTAATTTAAAACAAATTACTCAAATTACTGCAGTTTGTAAATGAGAGAACTGTCAGCATTATTTTGTATCATTTCGGATGTACGCAATAATAACACAAACTGATAAATAATGTTGGAATTTGTTCATCTTTTTATTCTTTACTCAGTAATTATTTTCTCCCGTTTTAAAAGTGGGTTTTTGATTGGCTGATTTTGGCTCCACTAGTCTCATCAAGTCTCCACTGGTGCGCCATGCAGTGGCTTGAAACCTAGTCTCCTGAAAGTTCCAAGCGACAAAGTGGCTCTGTGTTCCCTCGGCTTTAAAATTAAGTTAAACAAACCAAATGTTTAATTACAACGTGCCTTTTTTTCTTAATAAGAGCGCCCTATACATCCAAAATGAAAATCATTTTATGTTGCAACAAAGCTGGAAACAATATTGATCGTTTGAAAAAAGGAGTAATGCGCAGGCATCTCTGTCGTGAATATAGGTTGTCAAAAAGCACTTTTTAGGCTGAAAAAACCTGATGAACCTGAGGATCTGATGAACTTTTCATGTCAGAAAGATTTGGAATAAAAGATCAGTTTGGGATTGTTGCATGTTGGATTAAGATTTGGTGCACTTTAAAACGAATCTTTAACGAATAGGATAAAGCAAAGGCAGAATACAGCATACACGACACGAACAGGTACATGTAATTCTACTTTTATTCACAATCTCATTAGCTTACTCCAACAGTGTATCCTTCATATTGATTGTCCTTTCGCTATAACGGACCCCTCAATATAACGAACAAAAGGCTTGGACCCCAACAGGTTTGTTATAGCGAGGGTGTACTGCGTGCGTGCGTGCAGAGGCTGTGTGGTTCAGTGGTTAAAGAAAAGGACTTGTAACCAGGACGCCCCCGGTTCAAATCCCACCTCAGCCACTGACTCATTGTGTGACTCTGAGCAAGACACTTAACCTCTTTCACGTGAGACATAATTGTAAGTGACTCTGCAGCTGATACATAGTTCCCACACCCTAGTCTCTGTAAGTCGCCTTGGATAAAGGCGTCTGCTAAATAAACAAATAATAATATTTGTGCCACTTCAGGTCTTGTGGAAGAGGAGCTGTCTGTGCCAAAGCCCTGATTTTTGACCTAGTAGGGTACATTTTTCCCACAATTTTCTTTTTGTTTTTTTTATTTCGTAAAAGTCCACATACATTGTTCATAAAAACAAAACAGAATATTAAATAAAATGTAAAATGTTCAAACCTCACCAAAACAGATCAGCAGTGAGACAATTCTTACGAAGTCCAAAAATGTACATAAAAATCATAAAAATAAATAGATAGTATGTCGACCTAATACCCAAGATAACCCAAAAAGTCAACCAAGTCGACTTATTTCCATTGGGGTCCTGTTGAAATAAAAAGGGCAGAAACCATATTTAAAAAGAAATGATATATTCAAATGAAAATGTTGTAATATGGGTCGCATGGGCATTCAGGAAGACATTGTTTCTTCCATCTGAAGTCACCTATTAGATAAAAATTTATTTACCTCCTTTTTAAAAACATTCATGCTGTTCAAACTCTGAATATGGTATGGAAGTGAATTCCATATCTGTACGCCAGTGAAATTAAGAAGTATCCTTAGCTGACCTATTTACCATTGGTGCAATAAAGTTATAAATACTATTCCTTGTAGAATAACTATGTTTTTCTACCACTCTCTTGAAATCGTTATGTAAATAATTACTTGATAAATTATTATGAATTTTCAAAACATGATTGATTTAGTTTTAACTGATTGACTCTGTCGTTGACATTGAGAAGTCCAATATGAATTAACTCTTCCTGTCCAATATGTGACCTAGAGTCCCTGCCTTTTATAAAGTGAATTATTTTATTGTGTGCCACTTGTAACTTATTCTTCAGTTTTTGGGTAATACCTGAATACCAAGATGAGCAAGAGTTGTCAAAATAAGATATATAAATTGTGATACATACCTGTGTTCTCCAGTTTATGGAGCCAGGCTTTTCACATTCTCATCCCTGATCTCTGTACTTATAATTAACACAATTGATTACTCTTAGTTTTGTTGTTTCTTGCTGGAACATGAGGTTTAGTAATGGCTCTCTGGGTTGGGGCCAGTTGTAACACGTGTTACAATTGACCCCATACACCATTGGCTGAACTATGTTTTGGCACATGAATCTTGCACTGAAGGAAACAAAATGTTCATATATCACAATTGTGACTCAGAGTGACATATTGTTGCTTGATAAGGCCTACAATTTTAGGGTTGTTAAAGTTTTAAAAGTAGGACAACAAAAGAAATACATTTCAAGCCCTCTTGCCATATGTATATCAGCTCTTAATACAGGATGACTATGGGCATTGGTAGAAGGCAGATGTAAGTTGTAAAATGTTACAGCTGTCCCCAGTCTCCCCTATTGTGTTTAGCAATCTTTAGTTTTAGAGAAAGTGAGTATTTATTTTCAACAGACTGCTATTGGGTACAGTACATATGAAAAAAGTTTAAAGAAATCAAATTTAAGTATTAAAACCTCTTACACCCTCTAGTCCCGCAGGTGGAACAAGGAACTGCACATAAACATTATATTTCATAACTCATTTGTAATATTATTACAAAAGCAAAAGAGAAAAAAAGCTGATGAATATCAAAATCGTTGTTTTCCCACCGTCAAACCGTGAAGGAATTTTTCGAATCCGTCATTTCACTGCTGAGATATCCCATTCACAATGTGTCTAGTACCCCCATGCTTCCAAAACAAATAAGATCGACTAGCTTGCGTTTTGCTGCTCTGGTCTTACAACCTTGATGACGGTGAAGTCTCCCTGATCACGTTGTAGGGGAGGTCACAAGCTTTCCATTCATACCTTTACTTTGTTTGTAGCCCAATCCATTACAGAGTAATCGATGTGCAAACAAACACGCCCACCTCTTGAATGAGATAAGGGGGAAAAAAAAAAAAGCCTTACAAAGGCAAATGTATGTGGCAATGGATAGCATGTGAGGTGCCAGAAGTTAACATCCCTTTTAGAACTTAGTGTATCACTGGACATAAAGATTTACACAATGTTTATTTTTGGAGAGGTTTGGGGACCCTTGGGCTTAGCTTTGTAAAAACTCCTGTAGAATTTGATCCCTTTGTTCAAACAGTTCCAAATTTTTACCCAGTATAGTAGACATGTTGGTGAAGCACTGGAAAAAAATCTGACTATAGAACATAAAAGCATTTGTTGTTTTTTTATGTATTTTTTCTGGATATCTCCTTCCAGTGTGGTACTGAGTAAGACTTATCACACCTGAGGTTTTAGTCTTGATGCCCAAGGGGTTACCTTGAATTCAAGCCCCGAACCATGCCTGTGCTGTCTATACTTTGGAAGATATTGTGATTTATTTAAGGGCACAGCCCCCCAGGAGGAAATTGCCTGTGAGAGGCTGGGGTTTTGACAGGTTAATTAATAATTTTTGAAGATGCAAGCCCACTTTTTTGTTTAAAAAAAATAAATTAACAAGCGCTGTATGTATGTGAAGATCACAACCGAGAGTTAACAGTACGGTAACATACGATCTGTGTTAATTAACATGCTGGCCTCGCTACAAAATACAAATCTCATTCGCTGACCTACATAGCTACACGTAAATGCTGTATGCATACACAACCAAACAATTTATTTTCAGTGCATTTAAAGGAAATAAAGGCAATGCCTAACCAAACGTGTTTTTACATCCATTGCCAAGATTTCGCGGATTTTTGTTCAAATTCCGTGACTTAATCCTAATCGTAATCAAAATCGTATACTTAATAATAATAATAATAATAATAATAATAATAATAATAATAATAATAATAATAAATGACTTCTTAGTTAAAGCTTTGTGAATAGGACCCATAATCACTAACCACCAAGCCTAATAAGGTTTTATTACATGCAAAAGCGAACACTTTTAGATAAACCATTCAGACAAAAATAACAGGACAGATGGTATAGACTTATTTAGCATGTTTCCATGCTGAGGAACCTGGGAGGCATATATCCCTGGGCTTTTATAAGCCCGCTTCTTACTTGATGCTGCTAAAGCTACTTTGTGGTGAAACCTAGGACCCAAGTGCTTTACCATACAGTCTGTAATAATATAAAGACATGTTCACATTACAGAATGAGAAATAAATAACTTCACACTATGCAACTGACTTTAAAATGATACCTTGTTTAGTTCTAGTTTTCTAAACATTTCAGCTATTCTTTTTTCTTAAAATACAGACTTAAGTAAACAACATTTATAATAGCACCCCACGTTTCACTGTGATGTTGAGGCATTGTATTAATAGTATAATAACACAGGCTCTGCATTATGCATACTAAGACAATTTAAATAAAATGTACTTCAAAAAACTAACATCACAGCGTCACAAAACAATATACTTACCACTTCTAGAACTTTAATCCCAACCCTTTTTTTGTCCAAATCATTTCTTAGCAAGCTCTTCGACTTCTGTTCGGGTGCCATCCTGACCAACAGCAACCAAACTGAAAATGCTATTACAATTAAGGTAAAAAAATGAAAAAAAGAAATTGTTTTCAAAAATCCGACAGACCTGTTCTCAAAATGGTCACCTTTAAAGTGAAACCGAAACTGAATCATTCTGTACTTGCAAATAACCATTTATGTAAACTTTACACAGCACTTTAAAACACTTTCCTCAAATATACTAGTATTACTATAACGCCATCAGTCTTAAGTCCACCCAGTCTTAATTGCATATTTTTCTTATTATAAAAGAAACATAACCAATATTGTTTACATTAAGCTTTACTGTACAGGCTGCTATATATATACTGTGTATCATTTGGTCTCAACAAATGAAAATATTACAAGACACCATACTGAATATCATAAACTAAAAGACATGTCTTACTTTTCTGATTTCGATGATTAAATAGACTGCTGTGACTAGTTTCTTAATTTCTTCTCGAAGTTGCCTTATGTAGACCAGACGGTTAACATATACAACCTAATTTCCCTTTGCGCTTGTTCAGCAACAGGAGGGTGTGTCGATCTAGTAGAATTATTTCAGGGCTTGCAATGACGCACGCCACTGTCCACTTAAAAAAAAAAAAAAGAAAAAAAAAAAAAAAAAAGTTTGTCTCCAAATATGTGTCACCTAACCACATAATTAATAACGGCATTGTTATGCCAGTAAATAGTAAAATCCAATTACCTTATTTCCAAAAAACATCGCAGGATTAATCGCTTAACTCTTTCACTGCAGGGACTATAAAAACGTCAAGCTGTTTTTCATGTATTGTTACAAAAAGTCGAACAATTAAGTTACTGTAGGAAATGCCTCCTTCCAGGAACCAATATGAAATTTTCTAGCCTGTATTCACCAGGGGGCATTACATGTGGTAACGCGCTTCATACAATGTGGCAATGTTGTAGACACAGGAAGCATAGTTAAATTAGTAGGGCTCCTGATTTTCCATTCTTGGGAATGGCAAATTCCCTTTCAAAATGACCAATTCCGTTTTTTTCTGTTTTTCAAAATGAACAATTCATTTTTTTCAGTTTTTACCAATTTATTTAGAATTTAACAACGTAATTTGAACATAATTAACATGTTTACATTACAAATCTATTGAATTAATTTTTTTCAGGAAAAAAATATTTCTTATAGCAGTCCACTAGTAACAATGTATTGTAGGTCAGTCAACAAATAAAGTTGTTTTGAAAAAAAAAAAACAGCTTGTTGCTGGCATTACAATATAGATAATAGTCGAAAACGAGGGGCATTATTACAAAAATATACAATTTTCATAAATTACAAATTAAATACAATGTTCAGAATACTTCTCACCCATCTGTAGTTTCATCTGCAACAACGCGAACTGGTTTATACTTGCTGGGCTCCTCAACTTTTTTTTTTTTTTTTAATTTAAGGGGGTCAGATTGGAAAAAAGTTAGGAGTAGGCGGGCCAGAGTATTTTACTCTGCACATTTTAAAGCAATAATACATAATACATAACTTAATGTTCATATATTGAACAAGACTTACACATTTTACCATATGAATAGTACTTTAATAACAGAACGGTGTGAGAATTTAACAGAGTATCATTACAAACATTTCAAGAGATCAGCGCTTCTACTTTTGAGCTTCTAACTACTGTGCCCTCTGGGTACCTATTTCCAAACGCTCCTTGTTTGGTTTCCAAATGCATTTTCATATTATATTGACTACTGACACACATAATAATGTGTAAAAAATAATGTAATTTTATGTAAAAATAATGTGATATCGTGTAACATTTGTAAGTCACCCTGGATGAGGGCGTCTGCTAAAATAAATAAATAAATAATAATTTATTGCACAATAAACACATTGGCTTTGCGTTCGGTACAGTTGGTAAAATAAATAAGTATTTATTGGTTCACTCATTGTTGAATCTACAATTGTCACCATTTTCTGTTTTTACTACAGTAGCTAGAGTAGAGAGAGCTATGTTATAGCAACATGAAGAAAAAAATCACTCTGAGTACGTAGTATTATTAAGGAGTTAATGAAATAAGAAATAATAAGTTATAAAACTAAACTAAATGTTGAGCTGGTGACGGAGAAAGGGATTTGCGATAATAACTAAATAAATGAATACATAAATTCAAGTAAGTTGTTTTTTATTTATTTATTTATTTATTTTTTAAATCGGGGGGTTGACAATGTTTTTTTTCAGGTACTTTTCTGTATATACAACTCCAAAAGTATTCCACAGAATAGAACTCTCACATAACAGCTAGTTGCTTTTTTAAACAACTCGACTCATACAGCACACAGACAGCGCCGCAGCAGACAGACAATCCACCAGCGTAACGCCCACAGAACCACTTGTTTGCTCGTTATCCAATGATCAAAATAAACATACACAAACGTTTTATACAAGCGTAATCGCTGTGCTTCTGGGCAGTGTAGTTTTCAAAAATATCCTTTCTTTTATAGAATAACAGCGGTAAAAGTTTGGTGCTTCTTTCATTTGTTTGGTGTGCAAGGTAATCAAACATGCAATCTTCAGGTGTGAAAAAGTTATTGTCCCTCTCCCCCCCCCCCCCCCCCCCCGTTAACTCAACCCAATTAAAGGGATAATTAGGGTCAGCTGTTTGAGTACTTTGGTTAACAACCAGGCCTGATTTGGGCCAGCCTTGCCCAATATAAATCTGACTAACTTTGGCCCTAACCATCAGAGTGAAGTTGTCAGCACAGTTTCTAGAGGCACATCATGCCACGAACAAAAGAAATTCCTGAAGACCTCTGGAAAAAAGTTGTTGATGCCTATCAGTCTGGAAAGGGTTACAAAGCAGCAGTGTGGAATAGTGGTTAGGGCTCTGGATTCTTGACCGGAGGGTTGTGGGTTCAATCCCTGGTGGGCGACACTGCTGCTGTACCCTTGAGCAAGGTACTTTACCTAGATTGCTCCAGTAAAAACCCAACTGTATAAATGGGTAATTGTGTGTAAAAAAGAATGTAATTGTATGTAAAAATAATGTGATATCTTGTAACAATTGTAAGTCGCCCTGGATAAGGGTGTCTGCTAAGAAATAAATAATAATAATAATAATAATAATACAAAGCTATTTCTAAGGCCCTGGGGCTCCACCGAACCAAAGTCAGAGCCATATTGTCCAAATGGAGAAAGTTTGGGACAGTGGTGAATTATTACTATTTATTTCTTAGCAGACGCACTTATCCAGGGCGATTTACAGTCGTAAACAAATACATTTCAAGAATCGCAGTACAAGTAATAATACAAATAATAATAATAATAATTAAGAGCAAGATAAATACAATGACTTTGGTTCTAGCAAGTATAAGTATGACAAAATACGATTCAATAATGGAGCAGATAACAGTGTCAGTGATAGTTGCATCAGGATATAATAAATACAAAATACTACAGATTAAATAACACTTGACAGATTACAGTAATCTAAAATACAGGATTAAATGCAGTAAAATAGAGGGCAGATAATAGCAAGTAAAGCGCATTTAAGGAAGAGTGATAAGTGTCCAGGGGAAAACACAGGAGTTCAACAGCTGCTGTCTGAAGAGGTGAGTCTTGAGGAGGCGCCGGAAGGTGGTCAGGGACTGGGCAGTCTTGACATCTGTAGGAAGGTCATTCCACCACTGCGGGGCGAGGGTGGAGAAGGAGCGGGCTCTGGAGGCAGGGGAGCATAAAGGAGGTAGAGCCAGTCTTCTAGTGCAGGAGGAGCGGAGAGGTCGAGTGGGGGTGTAGGGAGAGATGAGGGTCTGGAGGTAGCTGGGTGCAGTCTGGTCAAGGCATCTGTAGGCTAGTACAAGAGTCTTGAACTGGATGCGAGCGGTGATCGGGAGCCAGTGGAGTGAGCGGAGCAGTGGAGTAGCGTGGGCGAAGCGAGGCAGAGAGAACACCAGGCGAGCAGCAGAGTTCTGGATGAGCTGGAGCGGACAGGTGGCGGACGGGTGGCGGTGGCGGAATCTTCCCAGGAGTGGCCGTCCTGCCAAAATCTCTCCAAGAGCAAGTCGTAAAATCGTCCAGGAAGTCACAAAGAACCCTCGAACAACATCCAGGGATCTGCAGGCCTCTCTCGCCTCAGGTAAGGTCAGTGTTCATGACTTCACCATCAAAAAGACACTGGGCAAAAATGGGATTCATGGCAGAGTAGCAAGGCAGAAACTATTGCTCACTAAGAAGAACATGAATGATCGTCTCAAGATTGCCAAAAAGCACCTGGATGATCCTCAAGAGTTCTGGAACAATGTTCTATGGACAGATGGGTCAAAAGTGGAACTTTTTGGCTGACATGGGCCCTGTTATGTCTGGCGAAAACCAAACACTGCATTCCACAGTAAGAACCTCATACCAACGGTCAAGCATGGTGGTGGTAGTGTCATGGTTTGGGGATGCTTTGCTGCATCTACAGGAGAATGTCAGGCCATCCGTCTGTGAGCTGAAGCTGAAGTGCAACTGGGTCATGCAGCAAGACAATGATCCGAAACACACAAGTAAGTCTACATCAGAATGGTTGAAGAACAAGAAATTTAAAGTTTTGGAATGGCCTAGTCAAAGTCCAGACCTAAACTCCATTGAGATGTTGTGGCAGGACCTGAAACAAGCAGTTCATGCTCGAAAACCCACAAATGTCACTGAGTTGAAGCAGTTCTGCATGGAGGAGTGGGCCAAAATTCCTCCATGGCACTGTGAGAGACTAATCAATAACTACAGGAAGAGTTTGGTTGCAGTTTTTGCTGCTAAAGGTGGTGTAACCAGTTATTGAGTCTAAGGGTCGATTACTTTTTCACACGGGGCATTGGGTGTTGCATAACTTTCTTTAATAAATAAGAAATATGCATCACATTTTTGTGTTATTTGTTCACTCAGGGTCCCTTTTATCTAATATTGAAGATCTGATAACATTCAGTGTCAAAAATATGCAAAAATGCAGAAAATCAGATAGGGGGCAAATACTTTTTAACAGCACTGTACCTTGCTCAAGGGTACAGCAGCAGTGTCCCCCACCTGGGATTGAACCGGCCAGTCAAGAGTCCAGAGCCCTAACCACTACTCCAAACGGTTCACAGTTTGCTACTCCAGCTCACGTTAATACAGCTTGCTATTCCAGTTTGTTATTCGCTATTTCAGCTTATTCATTTTTCCAGCTTGTTATTCGTTTCTACACGTTGCTAATGATTTTTACAGCTTGCTATTCAATGTTACCCTTTTTGCAAATAAAAAAAGATGAATGTGGAGTTTTACCGTGGTTTGATCTTTGCTTTTTTTTCTTAAATTTTCGAACTGTAGAGAAAAAAAAATTGAAAAATGAAAACAAACAATATTTTCAGTTTTCCAATTTATGAAAACGGTAAAAAAAAAAAATCTATAAAGCACAAGGTAAAAAAATAAAGCTGTGTTGCAAATATTAGAAACACTTGGTTTTGCTTAAGTTTACAATTATTCTGCACATAAATAAACATACTTTGTGGAAATAATGAGCAGCTCACCTCTTACAAACTCCAGTCTATCTTATCTGGTAACTTGCCTGTCACTGCGGCTGCAGACTGTGCAGCCCCCTGATCAGTCACTGGCAGCTCATTCCGCTGTTCCCCTTCAATTCGAAGACGACCACCAACATTATGCATGGGATATTCCTGCCCTTGAGGTAGGTATTGCTGAGCTCTCTATACCAGAGCTGCCGAAGGCCCCTTCCTGGGATGATGTGTAACCGATATTAACATCTGTCACTGAAGGAATACATTTCAATTGTAGCCGCTACGCCACTCCCCACTATTAATAGGGAGAAAAGGAAAATCTTAATTAAGGTTCTTTTCTATTGGGCAAGGACTTAGTTTAATAGCAGCATCACTTCCCAAACACAGAACCCAGAAACCAAGTAAATGTATACAAATTTTATTAACACAATGGCAATTCCAGTTAAAAACCATTTAAAATGTAGCAGCAATTGTCTAGAGTTAGCAGCAATAAATGCAATGTAGAATATTGTTTTAATATAGCAGCAATGATATTAATGTATAAAAATGGTTTCAAATAGCAGTAATCACAATGTCACAGCGATAGCTACATATAGAGCAACAATAGTCAAATTGCAATTGAAGGCCCAGCCCTTAGTAGTGGTGTGATAACACGGCAACACAAAAATTAATATCAAAAGTGGTGCTTAACACAATCCAAACGTTCAAGTGAAAAAATAAAGAAAAAAACAACAAAACAAATCTCAAAATACAACTTGTCCCAACAGGGAAATAACACAAAGCAAAATACATAAGTGCACTTCTAGTAAAGTAATTAACTGCTATCAAGCTCTGGTACTTTAGACTATAGACTATCACGACTACCCATGGTCTGTTAATCAAATGCACAATCAAACAACAATCACCTTAAAATTACTAGTTTAAAACACACACATCATTGTGGTTGCAACAACCATAACAATAGTTAAAAGATAAACAAAAGCACAAACACAATACACCTTCCCTAATACGGAGCGTGGAGGCTAGAGTTGTTAGTAATAATTTGAATTTGGTACTTATCTATACAGAATGCTTCAGCTGTGGATCTCGAGGTCACCAATAACACAACCGGCAAAAACAGAGAGAACGTCTCAATGCAATCACACAGAAGCGAGTTTTCGAACACTCACAACAAAACCACCCAAAAATCCTAACATCTCCTGTTGCCTCCACACTCTGTTCACACAAACACTTCTCTAACATAATGGTTGATTTGGTATAAATATGTTTTAGTACAAAGGGGAGACAATTAACACTTAACAAGCTGCCGGTATGTTCTCAATTGGCACTTGTGTTCTTAAAGGCATAGCGTGCATTTACATTAAACAGGTTCTACAGATGCACTCGGTCCTGCCCACCGAGGGTATAAAACCGTCACTCACAGGAAGATCTCCCTCTTTTTCCCTCTCAAGACAGTACGGTAAGACCTCTGTGTTTAGCTGAGCGTGTTGATAGGAAAGAGCCTCTCGAGTCAATTCGAGTCAGTTGTATTTTCCTGGCAATCGTGCTGAAAGCCGGCTTGCCGCTTTCCTGGAATCAACAACTTTATTTTTCTGTCTTTCAGCGGCCTCCCCGCTTGCATGGTAGGCTGCTCTTTATATCTGTCTGTCGTATGTGAGCGACTGTCTGTGCAGTTATCCACGAATGGTTGTCTTTTCTTCTTGAGAGTACATGTGTCATCCTCGGGGCCAGGCCTGGCTGTATCCCTGCTGTCGAGTGACCTCCAGCCGCGCTCTCCTCCACGAGGCTAGGCCTTGCCGTATCCCCGCTGTCGAGTGGAGCCGCTGGCCGAGCCCGACCACTGCGATCAGTCGGGTCGTGTAATCTAATGGTGTACTCTCGCTTTCTCTATCTTTCTGAAATAGATTGTGATATTTTATTGTCTGCTTAAACATCACCCACTGCGGCTTTAGCCCTGTGTCCCCCCCGGCACGCTTCGCGCTGACCAGGTGTGTGTGTTGACCATGCGGTCAGGGTACACACTTTGCATAGCAGCCTCCCCGGTGCTGCGGTACCGCGGCGCTCGCATAGCCCGTGATATTCTTATCTCAGTGCACAAGTGCTCAATGCAAGCGACGTATAGTCCAGCGCCTAAGCGATAGTGCACGATAGCGTTGCACGGTACGTGGTGTACATAGTTCCCCAGTATGCAGTGTGCGCAGTGCTTGGTACGCACAGTGCACGTGGTGCGCAAGTGCTAGTACCTCTATCGCTCTAGCGCAGTTACACACATGTGCCCATGGTACCCGGCACAAGGTACGCGGTGTTAATACCTCAGCTGTAGCTCTAGTGAACATATACACTACGTTAGCACTTGCTAGTGTTAAACGCAGTGAAAGCAGTACATAGTGCTAATGCACAAAGCCAGGCCTTGTTTCACTGATGCGACAAGTTAAAAACCGCAAAAATCATGAGCAGAGCGCTCTCCATAGGCACAATCGGCAGACGCCTGCTTCACCTATATAAAAGCCATGAAATCACGCATGCGTACAGGTGGAACATGTGAACGTGATAGATTCTGTGTCTCTGTTAAATAACACTATGTAACACAATTTTTGTTCCTGGGTAGTAAGTGTTATTTCCTAATTGCTTATGCCTCAAAAGTATAGAAAATGGCTATTATTCCCCACAAACTTTGCTTTTGTGACCAGGACAGTGATCTTTTGAAATTTACCTATTTTCCAGAACATTCCAGATAGATTCAGTGCTGAGTAAACCTGGAGTAACTTCTAGAACTTTCCAGTAATATAAATAGTAGTATAAATACAGGGGCCTTAAGCCCACCAATTCAGTTTAGTTCCAGCTGCCTAAGTGGATACATATCTGCATTTTTCTGAGATGGCATCAAGAGGCTGCAAGCATCCGGCAGACGCATTTTGCTATGTCTGCGGACAATTTATCAAGACAAGAGCGAAAAAGTACTCCGTGGAAGCATCTGCTAAGATGTGTGAGGCCTACAAGGCATATTTCGGCATGCCTGTCGGGGATCAAGACAAACCCTGGGCACCTCATTTCACCTGCGAGCAGTGCAAAAAAACTCTGGAAGGTAAGATGGACAATTGTTGCTCGGAATTTTATGTTATAAAATTTGTTAAAATTTTTAAAATTGTAAAAGTTTTTAATTTTAAAATGTTTTACAATTTTCAATGTTATTGAAAAAATATATCATATATGAAAAATGTTGCGAGAATCTCTTACACATTAGTCATGGGTGAAGTAAATGTATTTTTGTAGGATGGTACAGAGGGGAAAAGAGAGCCATGAAGTTCGCTATCCCAAGAATTTGGCGGGAACCCACTGACCACTCAAGCAACTGCTACTTCTGCATGGTGGACCCTTCCAAACGTCGGACTGGCAAGAATGCACCTGCTATCACGTATCCGGACCTTCCTTCATCCATCGCCCCGGTGCTACACTGCCATGAGCTCCCCGTACCCACTCCTCCGGAGAGAGAGCAGCCGTCTTTAGAAGAGAGCAGCAAGTCAGAGAGCGAGGAAGATGTTGTAGATCCAGATGACAATTTCAGAGGTGGAGCTGAGGAGAGAAACCCATACTACCCCAACCAAAAAGACCTCAACGACTTGATTAGAGATCTTGGTCTCACCAAGTCCAATGCCGAGCTTTTGACATCTAGGCTTAAGCAATGGAACTTGTTGGATGAAAGTGTGCAAGTCGCAGATCAGAGGAAGCGTCACCAACCTTTTTCCAGCTTCTTCACCCGTCAAGATGGGCTCTGCTTCTGCCACAATGTGACCAGTCTGTTCGAGGCAATCGGAATCGCCTGTAACCAGAATGAGTGGCGCCTCTTCATTGACAGCTCATCCAGGAGCCTCAAAGCCGTGCTGCTCCATAATGGTAACAAGTACCCGTCTCTTCCCCTGGCTCACTCAGTGCACCTCAAAGAGAATTACAACAGCATCAAGACCTTGCTGGACGCCTTGAAGTATGATGAGTACGGCTGGGAGGTCATAGGAGACTTCAAAATGGTGGCATTCCTGATGGGTCTCCAAGGCGGTTTTACCAAGTTTCCCTGCTATCTTTGCCTTTGGGACAACAGGGACACCAAGGCGCACTACCACAGGCGGGACTGGCCACAGCGGACCGAGTTATCTGTGGGGAGGAACAACGTCAAGTGGGAGCCACTGGTGGACCCCCAGAAGGTGCTGATGCCACCACTGCACATCAAATTGGGCCTTATGAAACAATTTGTCAGAGCTCTAGATAAGGAGTCGGCAGCCTTCAAGTACCTTCAAGACTTCTTCCCTAAGCTGTCTGAGGCAAAGGTCAAAGCCGGTGTCTTCGTCGGACCACAGATAAAGAAGATCCTGGAGTGCAATGAATTCCCCAAGAAGCTCACTAGTAAGGAGAAAGCGGCTTGGAACAGCTTTGTCGCAGTGGTTCGGGGCTTCCTGGGCAATCACAAGGCCGAAAACTATGTGGAGCTGGTTGAGACTCTGGTGAAGAACTACGGCACAATGGGCTGTAGGATGTCCCTCAAAGTCCATATCCTTGATGCTCATCTTGATAAATTCAAGGAGAACATGGGAGCGTACTCGGAGGAGCAAGGCGAGCGCTTCCACCAGGATATACTGGACTTTGAACGCCGCTACCAAGGACAGTATAACGAGAACATGATGGGAGACTACATTTGGGGGCTGATTCGTGAAAGTGATTTACAGTATAATCGTAAATCTCAAAAAACTACTCACTTCTAAATCTTTTGTAGTCATTTTTGTATTACTTTAGTATAAATACATGTTAATTTGGATTCATATGTTGTTTTTTTCTGACTTTATGTGAACGAAAAGACACAAATTCGCCCGTTTTTTCATTGGAAATAGGTAAATTTCAAAATATCACTGTCCTGGTCACAAAAGCAAAGTTTGTGGGGAATAATAGCCATTTTCTATACTTTTGAGGCATAAGCAATTAGGAAATAACACTTACTACCCAGGAACCAAAAAAAAAAAAAAATTGTTACACGGTGTAATTAAATAATTTTACAGTGTTTTAGAGAATATATAATACCGTTAAAAAACATTATTTTTTTGCTTTCATTTTTATTTGTGCATTTCTCAGTCATCCTGTGTACCCCCTATGACCCTTAGTACTCCCAGGGGTACACACCCCCCCGGTTGAAAACTTGTTATAGGAGGTTAAGGGGGTAAAACAAAAACAAAGCATCCCTGGGGCCAGAATACCTACAATAATTGTTTTTTTATTGAACTTTTTTTTTTTTTTTTCACTTGACTGAGTACATCAGTTATGTGCCAAATATGGACAGTATCTCAGTGTGCTGTCTCGTTCCACTTGACTATGTGACTGCCATAGAGAAAGGAGGCTCTGACACTGCGGGGAGCAGCTTTGCAAAATTACAGACACAAGAGGGTTAATTTTATACAGTATTCTTGATCAAACTTGACCTTGGGCATAAAATAATTATTTTCTAGCCATGTGAGTTAGGTCACATGTCGAAGTGAATGGTTACATTCCTCATCGCCCAAGGAGCTTCCAGAAAACAAAAAATATGTCAGCATCTCAAACTGTTTATATGAGATACAGCATAAGCTGTTGAAGCAATGATATCAAGGTTAGTACAACCTTAATAACATGTATTAATGAATTACATAAATGTATTAATGAATTACAATACCCTTCTTATGCGGTCATTCTTAGCTAGGTGTTCTATCCCCAATTTACAACACATTATAAGCACTCAGTGCCATCACTTGTATTCAAGAGGTACAGTGTATACCCTTTTCAGTTCCGAAACATCACTACAATATTTGAATTTATGGGACCAACCATTTAAGCTTGACAGCTGTACATTTGTTAAATGAGACTATCCCCTGGCCAATGTGTTTTAACAAAGTAATTTAACAAAGAACCAGGTAAGTGCACAATGACGCCAAAGACAGTTGCACTTCAAAACTTGCAAAATACTGTGTATGTAATGTTCAGCTAGTCTGCTTTAACATGGCAAACAGACTACTTCTGGGTCCCCTATCTCCTTCTGAATAGATACTTTTTTATTATATATATTTTTAACTAAGCATCAATTGCATATGGAGAATCACTGTAAAACAGTATGGCAGGCAGCAGGGCCCAAGTTTAATAAGATATTTTCTGTTTCTATTTCTATTTATTTATATTCGAACTGCATTGTACAAGAGATGATTGGAAACTTTTCATGCAGCTACTGTGTGGGTAACATCACAAAATATACAAAATATTTTTCAAAGAAAGCATAATTACAGTGTTTGGTCAAAAGAAGGCACTGTATGCAACACAAAAATCCCATTAGCATAGGAGGGTTAGGCCTAAACCTCAGCATACACGAGGAAACATGTTTCTGGAAATAAGTTTCTTCAAAAAACTTCTTCAAGCAGCATGTGGTCATTCCTGCCGCACACTTCAAAATGGATGAAAGCCTTATTGCACCGAGTGGTGCTGCACATATAATTGCAATAAAACTTCGTAGAAGGTGCGGCTGGTTCAAAATATAGTTAGGTTTTATTAACCAAACGTAAACAAACAGCACAGGACTCATCAACCCAGGCCTAAAGATTTTCAAAACTGTATTTCACTTAATAGCCTTAAAATCCTTCTGTTAAATAGTTATAAACACAAATCTGGAGCAAATTCTTTGACAAGTGCTCACATAAATGTTATGCATGCTCCTGTCACCTGGCTAACACCAGTAGTACTATCTTATTTTCCTATGCTAATTCTTATGAATGTTTCAGTTAAATAAATGTGTGACGAGGTGAATACAGCACGAATGAAATGTATCATTAAGTGTAACTTAAATATTTAAAATAAACTTCACTTTTTATGTTGCATAACATTATGTTAACTACTGCTAGGCTAAACAGAAATTACTACAACGTAAACTTTGCACTAATGTAGGCATCCATAGACTGCAGAAGTCTGTAGAAGTCGCCATCTTGCAGTGTCACATGACCGATGAACTCGCGCTCACAGAGACTCTCCTGATTGGCCAAAGGCAAAATGCTTCCTAAAAAGGTTTCTCAAAGTAGAACCCAGGTCTACTCCAGAAAACATGTTTCCTGGTTTCTGGACACATGGAAACAGCCAGCATTCACGAGAAAACACTGCGTCTGGAAACATGTTTCCTCATGTATGTTGGGCTTAAAGCACCTTGGAATAAACAACACCTGATTTGTTACTTTCTCTCTCCTGACTAATGCATCAGTTTTACAAATGCTGCAGTCTTCTGGTTTCGTTAATGCAATGGAATATGATTGGGTTCTTTGCACAGTTATGCTATGTAGAATAATGTATTGTTTGGATAAATACAGCACAGGAGATAGTAGCTATTTCAGTGTTCAGTACTGCTGTAATATGTGAAGCATTGGAATGTGCGTTTTATCATTCTATTGGAGTAGGGATGTTAGATTCCACCTGATTTCCTTAACATTTAAACGTTAAGATGAAACACATAATGTTTAATATACAGGAAACCTTTGTAACCAATCAGAAAAGCCATAATGATTAGGCTGCTACAGCTTTACAATATACTACAACATTAATGTGTCTAAGAATACATGCGTACATTACACGTGAAATACGTTAAAAGCACTAAAGCCGACTTCACTGTTTGACATGTATATGTAATAGTTAAAATCGCTAAGGAAAAATTCTAACCAAAATACAATAAGGTGACCCTCCTTTAAAGTTTTTGCACATCTTCTGTTTCTATAACGCACATTTCACTATCTTTACAATATGCTAAGGAGATATTTGTGTAATTCACACAAAACTATTTAAATGCAAAAGGGGGAATTGCAGGCAGGAAAGTTACACTAAACACTGACCTTAACGGGGCAGCGCTCTGTAACTGTTACCACACAGAAGATGAATCCACATTAACACACACACACACACACACAAATATAATGAATTTGAAACTGCTTCAAACAAACAACTAGATACTCAGAGATGTGTACACATGTATGTGTATATAGGCACTCATCAACATACTCCTTTCCAGTATGTATAATCTATGACGGAACCATAAAAGTGTACATGGTGATCACAAACCATACAGACGAATGGCCAGATATAGAGGGTGGACAATTGGGAACCTCCTTCTAGGCACAGACTGTAATACTAGATACTTGCATTTAACAATCACACCACTCTGAATAACCCTTAATTCTTTAGAACAGTGTCTATGACAGTTCAGAATACATCATAACGTTGGGTTATTATCATAACCCTGGTTCCCTGAAATAGAAATATTAACCATTACAAATCGGTGTCTCTTTAAGACCACCAAAAACCTGACAACTATACCAATGGAGCCTGTGACGCTGCTGAGGGCCCGCCCCCGAGCCTAGGCCACAAGCTAAATTACCCCAGCATGATATGCAGTATGGAAGCAACTCACCCCATGACTGTGTTGTAGGGCTGAACTGGGAGGCTGCCCTCAATACTCTCGTGCCGAAAACAGAGTCCACAACGTTTAGCCGGTAGAACCTGGTGAAAGTGTGGGGGGGGGGGGGCCCACACCGTCACGTTGCAAATGTCTCTTACAGATGCACCCTGGAGCAAGGCCCATGAAGTCACCTGGCTCCTGGTGGAATGGCCAGTGATCTTTTCTGGAGGAGGCAGGTGTCATAAGCGGTCCTGACTGTATCAGTCAACCACTCAGACAGCCGCTGTTTTGAAACTGCCTGTCCTTGTGACTTAGCCCCATAGCAGACAAAAACTTGTTCTGCTTTCCGCCAACTCTGCGTCCTGTCAACATAATACGGTAAAGCTCGAACAGGGCAAAGTGTATGAAGCTTTCATGCTTTGTCGGAAGGAAACGGAGGGGGATGGAAAGCCTCCAGTTCCACTAATTGGTTGACATGGAACTGTGAAATGGTTTTTGGCAGAAAGGCAGGGTTGGTACGAAGGGAAACCTTCACCTTCCCCTAAGAAAAAATGAAGTCTTCGATATGGTAAAAACTAGCAATTCACTCATCCGCTTAGCGGAGGTGATTGCTAGGAAAAAGGTGTAGTGAAGAAATTAAGCTGACAAATGGTTTTTGATTCAAAAACACTTTTATGTACAAGAAAAGTATACCTCCAATACAATCATATAAGCACAAGAGTTAAACTGACATTGGACAAGACCAACACTTATCTGTGACTTCCAGTCGTGTTAGGCTATGCCAAACTGATAGTAGCTGGTTTTGCCGATTGGAAATGAAAGAACTCGAAACTTACACAATACTGCATATATTAAAACAAGAAACAAAACACATACACACTCAATTTAAACATAATGATTAAAAACAACTCAACTATAAAAGAAAAACACACACATAATGTAAAACTTATAATTAATAACATAATTAATACCTCATGCAGAAAGCCATCACTACAAAAGCAAAAGTTTGAGCTCTGCTGAGTGCAAGGGCTAAAAGGAAGCTCTTGTGAGCGCATCAAGCACCATGTTCAGTCTCAAAAGGGAAACAATGTCTTTCACCGGAGGTCAAAGGGGATTTCCGTTTGTCAAATAGGTCCTGTAAAAATTGCAGTATAACTGCTAAAGGGCAGGTTGTGGGTTCGAACCCACGCTGCAAGCACCATGTCTGAAATACACTCCACTTCTAGGCGTACTGAGAGCAGGTGGAGGCTGCTCTGGCATTTTGCAGGGTGTCAATCACCCTATTTGACAACACTAAACAGCTCAAGTGCAGCCATTCAGGGACCAAACCCAGTGTTGGAGCATTGCTGGGTTGTGATGTCAGAAGGTGCCCTGTGCCTCACCGAGGAGGTCGCACCACTTCGGCAGCTCCCACAGCTGGCTGCTACGATTTACAATTTCCATATTTTGCTGCCTTTAAAATAAATCTTATACATGGGAGAAAAGTTAACGGCAAACCTTAAATGACAAAACCCAAGTTTTTGTATGTCTTTACATTTCTAAAACTACATAGAAATAATTTTAAAAAACACAGATACCTTCAAATTATTAATACATTGTAACATCATACATGCCACTGACTCCCTAGGTCATTGTAGTATTTATGGAGCGCCATTTGTGCCAAAACTATCCAGCCATTAATTTTTCAATTTGTCTGTCAATTCGTTTGTCAATTCATGAATTGGTCAATTTGTCCAGCAATTCGTCCATAAATTCGTCAATTCATACAGTAATTCCTAAACGTATTTGTTAATTCATCTACAACAGTAGAGAAGCTGGAAGCTTTAATCAGTTCATACATCAGGAAATGGTTGGGAGTTCCACACTGCCTCAGCAGAGTGGGACTTTATGGTAAAGGAATACTGCAGCTACCAGTCTCCGCTCTAACTGAGGAGTTTAAGTGCGCCAAGGTCCGACTGGAAATGACATTAGTGGAGTCACGCGACAAATGTGTAAGGGAGGCAGTACCTGTGTTGAAAACTGGAAGAGAGTGGGCGGCAAAGAAAGCTGTGGAAGATGCAAAGGCTGCCCTTTGAATTGGTGATATCATGGGGCAAGTTCAGCATGGAAGAGGGGGTCTTGGTCTCAGTTCAGATCCTCCTACATGGCACAAGGCAGCCCCAGCTAAACGGAGGAAGCTGGTAGTCAACGAGGTGCAAAAGCAGGAGGAGAGGATGAGGTGCGTAAAGGCCATTTCCCAGGCCAAGCAGGGAGAATGGATGAGATGGGAGAGTGTGGAACAACGCAAGATCGGCTGGCAAGACCTATGGATAATGGAACAGAGCAGGATCAGTTTCTTCATCAGGTCAACATATGATGTTCACAGAACCTAAACCTCTGGGTAGGATAGGATCCCTCATGTTCTTTGTATTCATCACCTGCAACATTAAGGCACATTTTGACAGGATGTAAGGTGGCTCTTAGCCAAGGACAGTTTACTTGGCGCCATGACCATAATAATTACAATTTTTTTGCCGAACTGTGAAAAGGATGGATTGCAGTGGTGACGTCAGACCAGAAACACAGACTCAGCACAAGGAATGGCAGGGCAAAACTGAAGCACAACGGCACTCACCCTGTTTATTAAATAATAAAATAAACAAAAGATTTAAACAAACACAAAACACCAAACAAAATGGCATGTTGGACAAACAAACAAACAAACAAACAATAACAAGTATTGTGCTGGTTTATTAACCAGCACGTTTAGCAATTGTTATTTCGCTGTGTTTACTACCTCCTCTCCACACACGTTCTCCACTCTGCACCCTTCTCCGAACAAAGGAAGCTGCAGGCTTTTATATTCCGGATGAGGGGTTAACTAGCTATTAATTATCTTATTACCCCTCGGCCACAGTCTGCACGAGTTTAGTAAGGATGCGTGACTGTCAGCTAGTTAAATAATCAGTAGCTGATCAGTCACGCATCCTCACGGTGTTTTAAAATCAAAAATACAAAACAATAATAATACAAATAATAATAAAACAGCGCACATATATATTGGGGCGGGACACTCCGCCCCACATCCCCCCCCCCCCCCCCCCCTTGTGCGCGGACCCTCGGGAGGCGACGGCAGAAGCGGACCCTCGGGAGGTGACAGCAGAAGCGGACCCTCGGGAGGCGACGGCAGCAGCAGACCCTCGGGAGGTGAACTCGAGAGGGGAGCCCCTGGCCATGAAGGTGGCAGCGAGAGCTCCACTTCTCCCTCGTACTTTGTAACTGGTGGCTCCCCAGGCGATGCAGAGCAGCAGACAACCCCAGGCAATGTGGAGCAGCAGGCAACCCCAGGCAATGCGGAGCAGCAGGCAACCCCAGGCGATGCCAGGCAGGCATCCTTGGGCGGAGCGAAGCAGGCATCATTTGGCGGAGCGAAGCAGACATCCTTGGGCGGAGGGAGGCAGACGTCCTTGGGCGGAGTGAGGCAGGCATCCTTGGGTGGAGCGAGGCAGGGTAGGAGTAGTCCCTCCCATGGTGGTGGAGGTGGGAGCAGCAGGTAATCTTCGGGCGGTGGTAGAGCTGGAGGCAGAGGCAGCTCCTGCTGCTCTGCCCCTGGCGGTGGAGGCACAGGCAGCTCCTGCTGCTCTGCCCCTGGCGGTGGAGACGGCAGCAATGGCTCCTCTCCTTCTGGCGCTGTATCACTTCTTCCTCGTTATATAGACAAATATTTAACATATTTATAGCGAGGAAAAGTGGTACGGACAATATTATTTTAGTAATTTTCCATTTTAGATCTTATTATAGTTGCCATAAGTTTACATATAATAGAAGTCAGGCTTATTGGTCTATAGTTACCTGGTTCGGTTTTGTCTCCGTTTTTGTGGATTTTCCAGTCAGTCGGTACAACCCCATGTGTCAAGAGACTGTTGCATGATCTTGGTTAGCGGTTTGTAAATAACTTCTTTCATTTCTTTGAGTACTATTGGGAGGATCTCATCCGGTCCAGGGGATTTGTTTATTTTAAGAGCTCCTAGTCCCTTTAACACTTCTGCCTCTGTTATGCTAAAGTTATTTAAAACTGGATAGGAACAGGTCGACATGTGGGCATGTGTCCTCTTTTGTAAAAACCTGTGAAAAGTAATCATTTAATATATTTGCTATTTTTTTTTCTTTGTCTATGATTTTGCCATTTGTGTCTCTTAGACATTTAACCTCCTCTTTGAATGTTCTCTTGATGTTATAATATTGGAAAAACATTTTGGAATTGGTTTTAGCCCCCTTAGCAATGTTCATTTCTATCTCTCTCTTGGCCTTTCTAACTTACTTTTTGACTTGTGTTTGCAGTTCCAAGTACTCTTTCTGTGTACTTTGTTTTTGGTCCCTTTTAAATGCTCTGTAAAGTGTCTTTTTTCGCTGAATATTTTTTTGAATTGATCTATTAAACCATTTTGGCCATTTTGTTTTAGATTTAGATTTGTCTACTTTTAGGATGTAATTGTTTTGCGCCTCTAGTACTACATTTTTAAAAAAAACAGCCATCCATTTTCTGTGGATGTTTTCTCTATTTTCCTCCAATCTACTTCTGTTAGTCTCTGTTTCATACCTTCATAGTTTGCTTTTCTAAAATTGTAAATCTTAGCTTTAGTCATTACTTTTGGGGTTTTAAAAAACACTTCAAATGACACTCAATAGGCAAGCGGGTGGAACTATTTTTACAGTGTACGGTTTCCCTGGCTGAGACAGGGATATCAAGCCAATGGGATCACTGCTATCCCAAACCCCCTCCTCCAAAGAATCTCACTGGGCCCCAGGCGAAAGTGAATAAATACATAAATAATTAAAAATAAAAATCATCATGTTGTTGCAACAGCCCCAGTCGGCCACAGTGTAGCTACGCTACATTTACATCAGCAAGAACAACTAAGTTACATGTTTTTAATGAAAAAGCAATTGTAGCCAACATTTTCACAAAAGTAAAATCAGGCTTGTGTGATTGTAAAATTACACTTTTTAAAAATATATTTACTACTGCTTAATCTAAGTTAAATAATAAAAGATTTTGCTGGGAATTTTACCCTATTTTTAATTCTAAAACCCAACATTATTTAATTTTTAATAACAGCCTCATACTCTTTTCCTTACCTTTTTTCTTTTAATAATGGTCTTATACTCTCTCTTCCTTGGGATATTTTTGCCAGCAATAAATAAAAAAGATATGCCTATATTTAAGTATTAATATTGCGTGCAGTCCTGTGAGGTTCACATTCACTTAATGACTTTTTTTCTTACTGTTAGCAAATGTTAGCCATGGTGCAGACCTTGGGTCAAACCAATGTGTTTGTGCATGTAGAGAGAATTTATTGTGATTGTTTATAAATGTGACTCATCCTCTGAATACTTTTCTATTTTTAAATTTTATTTTAAAGATTCTAAAGCAAACCACTGCAAAACACAACAAGGTATAGTACGTAAATAATATATAGTTTGACCCCCCCCCCATATTCAAAGGGGGGGGGGCACATGCCCCTTCTGCTCCTTGCCTATGTGTTACATATATGTCTATACGCAATAGCGCCAACTCCTGTGTCTGCTGGTTTTCATTCCAAGCGAGCTCTCAATTACTTAACTATACCCTTAATTGAACTGATAATTTGCTTAATTAGACTTTTTTTTTACTTGTTTTCAGCTCTTAAACAGTTGCCGATTTCATGTTTGCTATAACATTTTATAAGTAATAATAACAATAATAATAATAATAATAATAATAATAATAATAATAATAATAATAATAATAATAATATTTCTTAGCAGACGCCCTTATCCAGGGCGACTTACAATTGTTACAAGATATCACATTATTTTTACATACAATTACTCATTTATACAGTTGGGTTTTTACTGGAGCAATCTAGGTAAAGTACCTTGCTCAAGGGTACAACAGCAGTGTCCCCCACCTGGGATTGAACCCATGACCCTCCAGTCAGGAGTCCAGAGCCCTAACCACTACTTCACACTGAACTCTGCAACTGTTTAAGAGCTGAAAACAAGTAAAAAGGTCTAATAAAGCAAATTATTAGTTCAATTAAGGGTATAGTTAAGTAATTGAGAGCTCGGTTGGAATGAAAACCAGCAGTTACAGGGGGTCCCCAGGACCGAGTTTGAGAAGCCCTGCTCAAGACCCTGTTGTGAAAAGTATTGTTCCCCTTCTTTAGATTGTTTAGTATATAATTTTCTGTTTCAGTCATCACATCCTGGTGACTTTTTAAAAGTTCAGCTGGAACACGAGAGTATACCCATTACCTGTGCAACACCTGCCTCCAGTGGAAGTAGTAATACAGGAGTATTGCAGCGATACAGGGTGCCTCCAGTGGATGTAGTATTACCGGAGTATTGCAGCGATACAGGGTGCCTCCAGTGGAAGTAGTAATACAGGAGTATTGCAGCGATACAGGGTGCCTCCAGTGGATGTAGTATTACCGGAGTATTGCAGCAATACAGGGTGCCTCCAGTGGATGTAGTAATACCGGAGTATTGCAGCGATACAGGGTGCCCCCAGTGGATGTAGTAATACAGGAGTATTGCAGCGATACAGGGTGCCTCCAGTGGATGTAGTAATACCGGAGTATTGCAGCGATACAGGGTGCCTCCAGTGGATGTAGTATTACCGGAGTATTGCAGCAATGCAGGGTGCCTCCAGTGGATGTAGTAATACTGGAGTATTGCAGCGATACAGGGTGCCCCCAGTGGAAGTAGTAATACCGGAGTATTGCAGCGATACAGGATGCCTCCAGTGGATGTAGTAATACTGGAGTATTGCAGCGATACAGGGTGCCTCCAGTGGATGTAGTAATACAGGAGTATTGCAGCGATACAGGGTGCCCCCAGTGGATGTAGTAATACCGGAGTATTGCAGCGATACAGGGTGCCTCCAGTGGATGTAGTAATACCGGAGTATTGCAGCGATACAGGGTGCCCCCAGTGGATGTAGTAATACCAGAGTATTGCAGCGATACAGGGTGCCCCCAGTGGATGTAGTAATACCGGAGTATTGCAGCGATACAGGGTGCCTCCAGTGGATGTAGTATTACCGGAGTATTGCAGCGATACAGGGTGCCTCCAGTGGATGTAGTAATACCGGAGTATTGCAGCAATGCAGGGTGCCTCCAGTGGATGTAGTATTACCGGAGTATTGCAGCAATGCAGGGTGCCTCCAGTGGATGTAGTAATACTGGAGTATTGCAGCGATACAGAATGCCTCCAGTGGATGTAGTAATACCGGAGTATTGCAGCGATACAGGGTGCCTCCAGTGGATGTAGTATTACCGGAGTATTGCAGCGATACAGGGTGCCTCCAGTGGATGTAGTATTACCGGAGTATTGCAGCGATACAGGGTGCCTCCAGTGGATGTAGTAATACCGGAGTATTGCAGCGATACAGGGTGCCTCCAGTGGATGTAGTAATACTGGAGTATTGCAGCGATACAGGGTGCCTCCAGTGGATGTAGTAATACCGGAGTATTGCAGCGATACAGGGTGCCTCCAGTGGATGTAGTATTACAGGAGTATTGCAGCGATACAGGGTGCCCCCAGTGGATGTAGTAATACCGGAGTATTGCAGCGATACAGGGTGCCTCCAGTGGATGTAGTATTACCGGAGTATTGCAGCAATACAGAGTGCCTCCAGTGGATGTAGTAATACCGGAGTATTGCAGCGATACAGGGTGCCTCCAGTGGATGTAGTATTACCGGAGTATTGCAGCAATGCAGGGTGCCTCCAGTGGATGTAGTAATACTGGAGTATTGCAGCGATACAGGGTGCCCCCAGTGGAAGTAGTAATACCTGAGTATTGCAGCGATACAGGGTGCCCCCAGTGGATGTAGTAATACCGGAGTATTGCAGCGATACAGGGTGCCCCCAGTGGATGTAGTAATACAGGAGTATTGCAGCGATACAGGGTGCCCCCAGTGGATGTAGTAATACAGGAGTATTGCAGCGATACAGGGTGCCCCCAGTGGATGTAGTAATACAGGAGTATTGCAGCAATACAGGGGAATGGTAACATTTTGGTGGGCCAGCTGAAGAGAGAGGACATGTTTGACAGCCCATTTGAGATCACATGATTGAGTTTTAAAAAGTCATGCATGTGATGACTTAAAATGAAAATGCTATTTAAAAAAAAACATAAGTAGGTTCAAATCACATTTATTTGCCCACTTATATTTTTATGACATTTGCAATCATTCTTAGTGGTTCTTATTGCAATTTCTTACACATTGTGTTGTTTAATGTTTTGGTAAGTCTGTGTTAAGGTGCTATGACGGTGAGTCCAGGAGCTGCTAGTTGCCTGCCATAGACATAATGTAGGCTGCATCATCCAAAATGTCTTTACTATTAGTAAGTGCCAGCACCGTGTACTGCAAAGCAGTGTATTGCCAGCAAAACTAAAGGAAACGTGTTTCTAAGGTGGCTGATGGGGCTGGCTTCTATTCATATAAAGACACTGGCTGATCCAGACTGTATGTATATATATATATATATATATATATCAGGCAACTGGAACTAAAGAGCAGCTCCTGAACTCATTTGACAAAGAAATCACAGTATCTGAGTGACAGTTAGAGCCACTCCGAATGATAACAAACACTGCTAAAGTTATGGGGATAGTAGAAAAATTATCTGAAATAAAATCTGAAGCCACTTACTTTTAATTGATTTTTCAGAAAAGGTAAAGGAGTACCCTACCTTGGCGAAGGATAAAGTTGATTTTTATTCTGCCTTCTGCATCTTAAAACAGGTGTGTTTGGCACGCAAAAAGTTTTCTTAAGGAGGGTAATGGGATTTGTGGTCTGTCTTTTTCAACTTCAGGAAGTATATTAAAAATGCATTTTCAGGGTATTATAATATACACACACACTACTGTGCAAAAGTCTTAGACATGTTGCATTTTTCTACTCTTATCTTCCAGTCCTAGATTTGTCAATTACAGATGATGTTTCTCTGTACTTGTTGATTATGCTTCGGATACCACACCTTGAAAATCAAGTGATGCAAGCTATTTCACTCAATGTTTTTCCTTCTTTATGCAAGTCAAGGTTGTTATAATAGTGGAAAACATTAGTAGAGGCTTTGAGTAATTGTTGATGCACATAATGCATCAGAGTAGAAAAATGCAACATGTCTAAGACTTTTGCACAGTGTGTGTATGTGTGTGCGTGCGTGCGTGTGTGCGTGTGTGTGTGACTTTTGCACAGTGTGTGTATGTGTGCGTGTGCGTGCGTGTGTGTGTAAGAATGTATATCCTAAAATTACCCAGAAAGTTTGGTCCCAGTTTTCTGGAAATTGATGCTGGAGGCACTTTTGTGCTTTAAACTGTACCAACTTAGTTTAAAGGGACATCCTGTTGATATTTACAGCACGCTACAGTTTAACTGTTCTTTACACTGCTTTTGATCTATTGCTTTGCACTTTAACTGTAGATAAATGGCTGAAGCTTTTCATCATATTAATGCTTTATTCAGTGAATGTGTGTGTGCAGCATAGAATGCAAACTATTACATTTTTATTTTTTACTGTTAACATTGTCCAGTAATCATTAAAATAACAGTCATCTTTTGAATCTAGGAACCACATATTATAATAGATTGTGTGATATACTAAGCATTTCTGCTACATGATTTTATGGTAAAAGCAAACTAGAGTCCAACTATAAAATTACATTACAATGCATATAAAAAAGGGCCATATTCTTAGAAATTAGTTGCAAATATGGGTACAAAACCAGCAGTGTTGGAGCTCAATGTGTGCACAGGGTAAAAAAACAAAACTTTGTAAGCCAGATGGAATTTTATTGAGATTGCTACTGATACACAGATGACTGACAAGTACGAAGATCACAGGAACCCCCTGGAAAGTCACATAATGGCATTATGAGTTTATCTGTTTGTTTACAATCCATTGAGAAAAGGCTTTCCCTTATAAAAATTACATAGATACAAGATATACTTCACTTTACAACACTTTTACAATGGATGTCTTTAATACGGGTAATTTATAAGGTAACATGTCATTCACTCTAAAAAATATAGTGCCTCCACCTAACCTACCAGTTTAGCTATCTGTCAATCACATTTTTAGAAGGTAAATCTATATAATAAATATAATATTCCGTGTTTGGAGAGTTGAGATGCTTTAGATTGCTATAGCAAGGTGATACAGGAATACAATATTATCTTTTTTCTTTACAAATATATTGTATGTTCAGGCCTTTTGCTTCATCTGTAGTGTTGGAATTAAAAAATAAAATGGTGTATCTGTGTTTATTTGCTGCACAGCCGTATTGTTTGTAGTAATAAAGCAAATAAGAATAATTTTTTATTTTGTTTTTATTGTAGGACCAGGTTTTTGTACAGTTGTGCAAAGTAACATTACAGTAAAATCTAAGACCGCAGTTAATGTATACCCCATAAGTTAACTTTGTGGACTAGTTTTTATTTTGCCCCTTTTGAAAATCATGCTGTTAGTGTCTAAATTGGAGAGTAAATTGCTCAATGACTGAAAACCTTATCTGGAGCGCTGATCTCGGTATATATCGTAAAATATTTTAAAGAGACATTGTAACACAGAATATCAGTATCATTGCAACCCTATTCACCTGTCAAGTTTGAGGTTTGTACTTAGTTACTTTACCTTCACCTGTGGGCGGGGGGGTCACCTGTGGGGGGGGGGGGGGGGGGGGGTGATTGTGAGAAACACATCGAACAGCAACAATTGATGCGTTTGAATTTGAAATCGCAGTGCAAAAATGGACGATTAAGCCGATAAATCAAAGGATCTATGCAGGCATTCAAAACCAAAAGAAAAGAACTGAATTCCATGGTAATATTTCCTATTTCCATAACCATGTGTAGCCAGCTAGTTTAAGAAGTTAGCAAATAAACTACAAACTGGTAGGGAATTCTGGGACACTTCCTGTTTCTTCTCCATGTGGGTAATTTACATCAGCATACTGGAGTTAGTTTGTAAAATGGCTCCGGCTGTGCAACAGTGTGCTGATGTCTGTCTGCTATACTTGGTTTCGTTTGCAGGTGAGCTACACTCTTAACGTTCAAATGAATAATTATCTGTTTACTTGTTATTTTACTTCGAAATGTAAGAAATTATTAGAGAAACATAACTTGAAATTACTTTTGTAATGTTTATCTCTGCTGCTCTTTCTTAAAATTGAGTCTTTATTATTATACAGCTAGTGCGATTCTGTTCAACTAGCTGCTAATGTTATTTCAGGGCCTAGGCAAGTAAAGTAAGATTGAAATTATTGTAATAAATAGTTTTCAGGTGTTTTGCTGGTAACCTTATCGTAAGATGTGGGTAATTTACATCAGCATACTGGAGTTAGTTTGTAAAATGGCTCCGGCTGTGCAACAGTGTGCTGATGTCTGTCTGCTATACTTGGTTTCGTTTGCAGGAGATGAGCCAAAAATAAACTCTGTTGTACCTGAGTCTGAGCCAGAGTGATTGTGGTCTGGGACAAACAAATAATAATACACAACACAACGCAGAGTACGCTAAAAAAAACAGGTTGTTTTATTCACAGTAATTCATTCAAACCAAAACTAATATTTAGGAGGAGACGCAGCCTAGCTGCCCATTACGTAACCGTGTGGTCCTGCATGCACTGTAGTTTTAATAAGGGTTACATTTTTTTATTATATCTGGTGCCGTGACTCGGATGGGCAGCTTCTAAGGGAAGCGTAAACATAAATTAAATAGACAAATAAAAGGTGAATACGGATTTAAAAAAAAAAAAAAAAAAAGATAAAAATAAATAAACAAATAAATAATAATTAAGTAAACAACTAGCGGTTACTAACAAGGCAGACCTATGGCTAAGCAGTTTAGTTCTGGAAAGGGAAAGACAGAAGAATATTCTTCTGGTTTTACTGCTGGATTGAGGGAGGACTGGACACAGAAGATGTCTGAGAGTAGAAAGGGCTGGTCAGAAAGGCCTGTGAAGACAGAACCATCTGGATGGTGTTCTGATGAGGAGGAGGAGACCAGAGCCATGCCCCAGATGACAAAATGCAAAACGTTCCCAGTGGGCCCAACTCCTACCTATGTGCCAGCGATGCATCAGGTGCGAGGTATTCCATTATTCAGCAATAGTAAAGATTGCAGGATTGATATAGAAGACTGGATTAAGGATATCCAATACTTGTTGAGTGCTACACATGTTCCAGCGTCCCTACATTTTGACACACTGGTGCGTTACCTGAGTGGTGGAGCAAGGAAGCTCGTATTGAACCTCCCATTAGAAGAGCAGATCGCCTCCAGAGCCTTTGAGGAGTTGAGGGCTGAGTACAGTGACTGCCATTTATCTCTTGACCCAATGGCAGACTTTTATGAGCGACACCAGCGCCCAGATGAGTCAGCCTCCACCTATGCCATAGAGCTAGATGCCTTATTGAGGAGCATTGAAGAAAAAATAAATGGAGGTGGGGCACTCCAAGACAGGGACTATAAACTCACCCAGCAGTTCATGCGTGGCATAAGTGAGAAAGATGTACGTGATCGTCTTGCCCCCATGCAGCCTCGCTATCTTACGTTCAGGCAGTTACAGGGAGAACTGAGACAGCTGGTGAGGGAGAAAAATTCACTAGGCGACAAGAAGGTGAGAGCAAAGAGTGTTAGCAGCATGCAGCAGGCTGCAGTCAGTGCAGAGGGGAGCATGCAAAGTAATGTTTTGCCCCAGCAGGAAGCAGCAGCCACAAGAGGGTTAAGTGATGCCGTTCAGAGTCTTACCACCCTAGTTCAGGACCTTGCCACTCACCAGAGACAGCAGTCTGAGAAGATGGGGCGTTTGGAGGCCATGGTTATGCAACAAACTGCTACTACCTACAGGTATGTCCCCACCAGTAGCCAAGGAAGTGGTAATGGAGCAGCGACTCAGAGACCTCCGCGTTGCCAGGAGCCCTTTGTGTGCCATCGGTGTGGTCAAGTTGGCCACATCGCTCGGGGGTGCCGTAACCAGCCAAATGCTTATGCTGTGCAGCACAGTGTAGGAGAAAACAATTCTCATTTAAACTAGTACAGCCTGACACTGAGGGGCAAGTGGAGGGCAACGAAAACAAGACCAGCCCTATAGTTACCTGTGTTCACAGTGCGCCACAGATGGAGTGCAGTGGGGAGACAAATTCTTCCAGTTTAGTTGGCCCAATGAATGAAGATTTTGTTGTGGTGAATAGTGTCCCCTGTAGAGCCCTAATTGATTCAGGATCCCAGATTACATCAATTACTGAGGAGTTTTGGCACCAACACCCCACCCTCAGAAACCTGAGACCAGATGAGGTTGATATCCGCATAGAAGGGGCTGGAGGTCACGAGGTCCCACATCAAGGGGTGTTGCGTTTGAATTTGTCTTTTCTAGACCAGACCTATGCGGCTGTTCCAGTTTTCGTTGTGCCGGCGACACAGTACCGAAAGTCTGTACCACTTCTGTTAGGAACAAATGTTATTAGGGCTAGCAAGCAGGACTTAGAAAAACGGCTGGGCAGAGAGTTCCCTAGCTGCCTGAAAGATGAACATCCAGCCTGGCATGCTGCCTACCAACAGGTGAGGGTGAAGTCACCCGGATGGGAGCCCAAGACGGTGTCACAAGTTCGTTATGCAGGAAAACAGCCAGTGAAAATTAAGCCTGGGGAACACAGATGCATAACAGTCAAGGCTCCATGGTCTCGTGATAGGAGTCCATACACTGTACTTATCGGACCTCCAGATGGCAAACAGTTTATTAAAAACATGGTGGTGGAAGAAGCAGTGGCAGATGTGGTCCATGGGCGGACTCTAGTGCACCTCTACAACCAAAGCACATACAATATTGTTATAAAAAGGGGCCAGACAGTAGCTAGCATCTCTGCACTGAGCAGCGTAGAAGCAGTGGTTCCCTCTGACCCTACCCCGGATCTAGGTAGCACAGCCGGTTCGTCGCATGATCAACAAAGTTCTTCCCCACCAGACAAAGCACCAGTTCAATCGGACATTCCGGAGATGGATTTGAAGGAGGCAGCAGTGCTGAACCAGGAACAACAGGAAAGGCTGGAAGAACTGCTCCGGAGGAACTCTGATGTGTTTTCAGTTAATCAGTTCGACCTTGGATGTACATCCGCTGTCAAGCATGAAATACCATTGATTGATAACAAGCCCATGCGCCAGCCTTACCGTAGGATCCCACCAGCCCAGTTTCAGGAGGTTAGACGACATCTACAGGATATGGTTGAAGCGGGAGCCATTAGATCAAGTCAGAGCCCTTATGCCTCACCCATTGTAGTGGCCAGGAAGAAAGACGGCTCAATCCGAGTCTGCATTGACTACAGACAACTAAATGCAAAGACGGTGAGAGATGCATTCCCTATGCCCCGTATTGAGGAGGCCTTGGATGCTCTTGGTGATGCTGAATTCTACTCCACACTGGATCTCACTTCCGGCTACTGGCAGGTAGAGGTGGCTGAACACGACAAGCCCAAAACTGCATTCACTACACCCATGGGCCTGTTTGAGTGCAACCGAATGCCTTTTGGCCTGCAGAATGCACCAGCCACCTTCCAAAGACTGATGACTCACTGCCTGGGAGACCTAAATTTTTCAGCTGTGCTGATATACTTAGATGATGTCATTGTATTCTCCCGAACATTTGACGAGCACCTAGAGCGCCTGCAGTTAGTTTTTGACCGGCTGCGCCAGTTCCGGCTTAAGTTAAAACCTAAGAAGTGCCACCTGCTCCGGAAAGAGGTTAAATATTTGGGACATGTGGTGTCAGCCGGTGGTATAGCCACCGACCCAGAGAAAATACAGCAGGTGCGGAACTGGAAGACCCCGACAGACAGGAAGGAGGTAGCGCAATTTTTGGGGTTCTCCGGTTATTACCGGAGATTTATAAAAAATTACTCCAGTTTAGCAGCACCCCTCTTTCACCTGACCGCTGGGTCCCCTAAGAAGGGAAAACGGCCCCACAAACCGGCCGGGAGGCCACCACCATTCAGTTGGACAGGGCAATGTGATCAAGCATTCACTGAGCTGAAGGAGAGATTGACAACAGCACCCGTCTTAGGGTACGCCGACTACAGCCTTCCATTTGTTCTCCAGACGGATGCTTCAACAGAGGGGTTAGGTGCAGTGCTGGCCCAGGTGCAGTCCGGCAAAGAGAGGGTAATTGCGTACGCCAGCCGCTGTCTCACCCCCTCCGAGAAAAGGTACCCGGCTCACAAACTTGAGTTCCTGGCTTTGAAGTGGGCAGTAGCTGAGAAGCTGAGGGACTACCTGTTAGAGCACCGTTTCACTGTGTTGACTGACAACAACCCGTTGGTATATGTAACCAGTACTGCCCACCTTGATGCAACAGGGCAACGGTGGGTTGCAAAGCTAGCGGAATTTGACTTCGAGATAAAATACCGCCCGGGAAAGAGCAACGCGAACGCAGATGGCCTCTCACGCATGCCGAGAGCTGAAATTGCAAGCATACTGAAGGTCGGTTGTAATGTCAATACCGCTAGCACTTCGGACCAAGGGGAATTTAACTCCACCAGAAATACTCTATCCAGCACTGCACCTCCCAGTCAGTGGGCTGAGGTCATCCCCAGACTGCCTAGGGAGGAGCTTAGGAGACATCAAGAAAAGGACCCAGTAATCTCCGTTGTGCTGCGTTACTTCAAGGCTGGACGGGCACCAAGTGTAAGGAAGAGGAAGCAGGAGGAGCCCCTTGTCAGAGCGATGCTGAGACAGTGGAACAAGCTGACGTTTGAAGAGGACATCCTCTATAGAACATTCAAGTCGCCAGAAGGGAATGAAGTTAGACAGGTGGTGCTGCCTGAAAAGCTAAGGCGGGAAGTATTCGACATGCTACACACCGACATGGGCCACTTGGGGATGGAACGAACCGTAGATCTTATGCGTGCACGATGCTATTGGCCAGCTATGTTTTCCACTATCCAACACTGGTGTGAATCATGTGAAAGATGCTGCCTAAGGAAAAGTTCACAGGGCGCCCGTGCACCCCTGATCTCTATTCACACGACTAGGCCTTTAGAGCTTGTATGCCTGGATTTTCTCACCTTGGAGCGCTGCAAAGGGGGTATAGAAAATATCCTGGTAGTTACCGATCACTTTACACGCTATGCTCAGGCTTATCCTACTCCTGACCAGAGAGCAGCTACCATAGCCAAGGTTATGTGGAAACATTTCATTTGCCATTACGGGATTCCCGAAAGGATACACACTGACCAAGGGAGGAACTTTGAGAGTGGTCTCCTGCGCCAACTCTGGAAATCAATGGGGGTAGCCAAAAGCAGAACCACTCCCTACCACCCACAAGGTAATGGTACCACTGAAAGGTTTAATAGAACCTTGATGAACATGCTGGGAACCCTGGAACCTCACCAGAAGTCAAACTGGAAGGAGTACGTTGAACCCATGGTCCACGCATATAACTGCACCCGTCATGAGTCCACAGGCTTCTCACCCTACTTCCTCATGTATGGAAGACATCCTCGTCTTAAAGTGGATTTGGCTTTGGGGCTCCCATGCCAGGAGGAGGAGGAAACAGAGCCAGAGGAATACGTGTCAAGTCTCCGTAGTAGACTGGAGTTGGCTTACAAGCAAGCAACGTTGGAATCTGAAAGATCCAAGCGCCGTCAGAAACGGTATTACGATCAGAAAGCAAAAGAAATTACCTTGAGACCAGGAGACCGTGTCCTAGTGGCAAATAAAAGTGTTAGAGGAAAACAAAAATTGGGAGACAAGTGGGAGAAAATACCGCACATTGTAGTTCGTAAACAATCTGATCTGCCAGTATACGCTGTGCGTCCAGAAACGGGAGGGGGGGAAAGAGTTATTCACCAAAACTTACTGACGCCCTGTATGTTTCTCCCATTAAACAATACCAAGCAGCTTACCTGTATGGATGATCAGGGTTCGAACACTAGCCACGTAAGGTCAAATTTTGAAATAGACACCTCTGAGGATGAGGAAAACTTATATGTAGAGGTAGGGTCACAAGCAAGAAACCGGGGGAATCAGATTGATAGCATAGGAACAGAGAAGCTCCCTAAATCAATTGCACTCGCACCTAGCAGACACATGGGCTTGGGCACCCATCCATTTCTCAGCGATAGAGACGATAGCGATAATGACAGTCAGCTTAGCTGGGAAAGGGGTTATCATGATACAGAAATAGTGGCTGACTATTCAGAAACGCACAACCCAGACCACATCTGTTTAGGTAGTGAGTTGTCAGGCCCGGAGGGTCCATCCGCCCCGAGCCAGACCCCAGAGGGTCCATCCGCCCCGAGCCAGACCCCGGAGGGTCCATCCGCCCCGAGCCAGACCCCGGAGGGTCCATCTGCCCCGAGCCAGACCCCGGAGGGTCCATCCGCCCCGAGCCAGACCCCGGAGGGTCCATCCGCCCCGAGCCAGACCCCGGAGGGTCCATCCGCCCCGAGCCAGACCCCGGAGGGTCCATCCGCCCCGAGCCAGACCCCGGAGGGTCCATCTGCCCCGAGCCAGACCCCGGAGATTTTAAGTATCCGTAGCCAGGCCAGAGCAGGTCCGCCTGCCATGGGCCAGGCCCCAGGAAACATCGAACTCCGCCGCTCCACTCGGCAGAGGAGGCCACCTAATAGGTTATCTTTAGAGCACCACGCAGAGACTCTAGGTTCTGAACAGTGCCGATATTGCCAGAAGATTGCTAGGGGCAGGCAAATCTGGGAAACCCAAAAGAAGAAACAGGCCCTGCGGATTCCCAGAGACTTTAGAGTTTGCAACAGTTGTGACATACGTTTGCATTAACATGTAAGACGAGGGCGTCCTTTTCTGTAACAGGGGAGAGTGTAGCCAGCTAGTTTAAGAAGTTAGCAAATAAACTACAAACTGGTAGGGAATTCTGGGACACTTCCTGTTTCTTCTCCATGTGGGTAATTTACATCAGCATACTGGAGTTAGTTTGTAAAATGGCTCCGGCTGTGCAACAGTGTGCTGATGTCTGTCTGCTATACTTGGTTTCGTTTGCAGGTGAGCTACACTCTTAACGTTCAAATGAATAATTATCTGTTTACTTGTTATTTTACTTCGAAATGTAAGAAATTATTAGAGAAACATAACTTGAAATTACTTTTGTAATGTTTATCTCTGCTGCTCTTTCTTAAAATTGAGTCTTTATTATTATACAGCTAGTGCGATTCTGTTCAACTAGCTGCTAATGTTATTTCAGGGCCTAGGCAAGTAAAGTAAGATTGAAATTATTGTAATAAATAGTTTTCAGGTGTTTTGCTGGTAACCTTATCGTAAGATGTGGGTAATTTACATCAGCATACTGGAGTTAGTTTGTAAAATGGCTCCGGCTGTGCAACAGTGTGCTGATGTCTGTCTGCTATACTTGGTTTCGTTTGCAGGAGATGAGCCAAAAATAAACTCTGTTGTACCTGAGTCTGAGCCAGAGTGATTGTGGTCTGGGACAAACAAATAATAATACACAACACAACGCAGAGTACGCTAAAAAAAACAGGTTGTTTTATTCACAGTAATTCATTCAAACCAAAACTAATATTTAGGAGGAGACGCAGCCTAGCTGCCCATTACGTAACCGTGTGGTCCTGCATGCACTGTAGTTTTAATAAGGGTTACACATGCATATGTTTCTACAGCTTAGACGATAAATATAAGGCGAGAATAGACCTAGAAACTGTGACGGGAACCAGCAGGTAAGATAAACAGCAATCACAGTGGATATTATTTTCATTGTTTTCTCATTGTTTCCTGCTGCTCTCTTTTTCTTATAAAACTGCTGTAGATGTTGCACTATCTTTAAATAAGACACAGCAATGATAGCCAGAGGAAAAAATAAATTGAGTAAAATATAAACTACATTAGAGATGATAAATTGTGTTAAGCTGTACTTATACAACACACCACAGTAACCGTCTCCTCCTCTGTGCATTTTGTACTGGACATTCGGAAAGACAAAGAGAGATGGGATCACTGCTATAGTCCAGAGAAACCCAGAGAAAATGTATGCATTTCTTAGTGTACGAAGGTGACGGAATTTAATTGGAAACACAATTGCAATGAAGCGGTCTAAACTTATTGCACAAATAAAGGTTGTGTTTGCAGTAATTCCGAATGTTATGCTGCTCATTGTAATCTGACACATGAACCTGCCCATTATCCAGTTATAGTTTAAATTCAAATACAGAGCATACGGTACAAAAGAAAACAAGGTTATTATGTTTGCTACTCCTAAATTTATTATCGCAACACCCGCGGTTTTCCAAGATTTTAAGTTTTTAAGAAAAAAAACTACTTCAAAAATATTCGCTGGACCACCAACACAACAAAGGATGAAGTAAATTAAGGACATGGCTTGTGGAAATAAACCCAAGAGCAAGGAGCAGTCTTTTTCAATTAAGTTCGGCACTTGGAGTAGGTTCTGATACAGAAGTGTGCAGTTTTGACTCGTAGTATTCTCTTCCACAAAGCTCTTAAGCAGCAGCATTTTTTCCAGTTTTTTTCCCCAGAATTCTTCAGTGCAAAATAAATGCCTGAAATAAGAAAAAGACATGTTAATTTCAGAAAATCAGTAAGTATAAATGATTTTAAAGTGCAAATTGTAATGGTTATAACAAAAAAGTCAAAAATGACATAGTTTATTTTTTGTTTGTACCAATAATTTATAATCTGTGACAATTTGCCTTTGTCTTTAAGCTTCAAAAAAAGACCCCAGACATTTGATTAAGACTGACAATAAACAAATCAGCATTCATAACTTTCGCACACATGCAAACACAGACTGTTCAGTCCTATGAGGAGCTATACATGGGCAACATTGCTACTTCCTAATGTTGCTTTGCTCGGAATGCACTCTTGTTGCATGTAATAAGCATAACCATTTCTACCAACAGTAAAGGTGGATACTTGAAATAAATTGAAACTCATGTGACAATGATTGATTGGCCAATGCTTAATTTGTATCAGCCCCTAGCAAATGCGTAATATCCTAGCATTGTGATATTGGCCATTGCAGTGGCTGCCTGCAGTGTATGACGCTTCCTGACAGATTGGCTAGGCTGAGGAAAGCATACACTGAGTGGCTCACATCTCCACCTGTAAAATAGAAAAAGAGCTCCCCAGTATACTGTCTATACTAGTGTCTGTTAAATATTAACCACTCTGAAAACTGGGTGAAATGGGTCACTAAGAAATGCCGCACTGTTAGAAATCTAGAAAATACATAAGCCCCTATCTGTTTTTACTTGAAACACCAAATATCCCTGTGCACTTCCTTGATTGACGTTTGAACTCCTGAAAACAGACGTGTGAGGGGAATTACCCTTGTAAAGACGATGGCAAACATAAGTATGGAAGCCTTCAAATAATTCAATCTGCAACTCCTCAGTGCTGGGCAAGAAAATTACAAAGTACTGCCTGTATGCGTAACAAAAATGAATGCTCAATACTTCGCAACTGGAGACCCCGGTGCTATGCCAATGAAATAGTGTCATCGGAAGAAAAGTGTCGGTACGCCTCCCGCACCGCTTTACCGGAGAGCTTTCTAAATAGTTTTGCAAGACCCAGAACGCTTACTGATCCGAAACAAATAGAAGCCATTTTTTTATAGATGTTGATGGAATACCAGAAGGAGACGATCTCCTGGATTCTGAACTTCTTCACACCGATAGTGAAGATTCTGAAGTGGATGAACCTGTGTAGCAGGTGCAAAATGAAATGCACGTTCCTTTACATTTGTTATTAATAATTTGGGGATTTAATCATTTCTCATTTTTTGTTCTAGTGCATTGTTGTTGTTAAATTGTTAATACTGTATGTCATGGCAATTTCTAAAATTAATTATTTGTAAGTAATGCTGTTTATCTTATTGAGTCCGGGCTTGCTATTTTCAGATCCCGAAGCTGACTTTGTCAGAGCAATAAAACGAGACCTGAACGAGAAACCTGTCTCCAGACTGCTTTGTATGGGGCATGCAGTGCGAGAAGGGGTCACATATTACAAGCAGTTACAAAAGAGAAAAGGTTCAACGCAGAGTACAGAAAAGTAAGGGTTACACCTTCCAGTTCCCAGATTAAATTCAGACAGCACAACTTGTAAACATTTTTGCTTGTTTAGTTTTCAACAGATGTTAGTTATGTGGAATAAGCCGTGGTTATAAATATACTAATGTGTTTCAGGATAGTACATTGTACAATTGTTTAGTGTAGGCTAATGTGTTACACATACAATATTGCATCAGTTGACTGCTGTTGCTAGCTACGCGTTATTATTATTATTATTATTATTATTATTATTATTATTATTATTATTATTATTATTATTATTATTATTATATTTGTTTACATTGGTTCCCTTTTTCTGCTGGCCATTTATGAATTTGGTCCAGTGTAATATATTACTTTTAAAACTCTGCCAATCACGTCTCAAAAAGGTAAAAACGCGCACCTGCCAGACAATTTCGTGTAAAACCAAGACCATGCAGTGTCGTAACCAGAGCTGACATTCTACCGAGTTCAAAATAAGATTTCAAGCTATAGCTGGCACTAGTTATATGACTGCTTGGTATTTACTATTCAACCTCAAAATCTATGTTACACGGCAAAGCAAAAGAGAAAGTTAAGGAGTCTTTTGTACTTTACCAGAATTTTTACACGAGCATCAAATAAATAAATAAATAAATAAATAAATAAATAAATAAAATAAAATAAAAACCCCGAGGACACGACCTCAGTTTACTGACAGCTAGTTGTGCCTATCCACGCATGATATTAAAACAATTATGCTATTTCAGATTCTAGTTCCTGTGGCTACCACTGCAGTAATTAAACGGAGACAGTATTCTGCTGCGCTACAGTAGTACATGCACAAATTAGCAGTACAATGTTCTCTGATCTTTAAAAACAAAGAATGTAAAACAATTAAAATATCAAATCAATACGGTTAAACAATATATTTGTACTTTATTATTACAATTGTGCGACACTGTTTGGCACAACACCTGTTCTTGTAAAAAAAAAAAAAAACAGTTGTCAGGGTTACGTGCTACAGCTGCAGCAGGTACTTTTTGTTGTTGCAAAACATAACTATGTATATACTGTATAATAATACAAATTCCTGTTCCATAAATTTAATGATAAAAGTGTATATTTTTTCAACGTCTAAGTAAGAAACGACAAAACGACAAAAAACGATGCTGTCATTGCAACTGGTCATCACTGATGACATCAGGTTAGTCGTCCCGCCACTGGTATTGTTCAGAATATCGGTATGTTAAAAGGTGGATAGGCTAAGGTCTATATGCAGCTATGGACACCTACAATAATGCGCGAAACCCTGAAGCAGATAAGAATTTAAGCATATATGGGTGCTACTGTAAATGAAAGTCAGAACATTAGCTCTATAAACAGCACAGAGAATTGCAAGTAACAGCTTTTCAAAGTTAAGAGGCTTAAACTAAACCCTAATAGTTTAACAGGACATTAATAATATTTCATTTCTCTACTTTAATGGAGTGATGTGTTTAAATTTACCCCTGTATTTGTTCATGATTACTAATTTAAATGAGAGGTAAAAGTAAAAAGCTTACGTGTGATGTGTAATGTGGAGACTAGTGCACATAAGACACTTTGTTTTGTTAATGCCCTGTCAATCTACAGTAGGCTATACAATTTAGGATGATCTGAATTGGATGAAAAAAATGCTACCAACATTAGTTATTTAAAAAGGTAAGAATGCTGACCTGTTTTTGTTGGTTAGTTGTGGTCCCAGATATAGTGTTGAAGCAGTTTCAGCAGAAAACAGTCCTTCTCTTGCACAGCCCTTCCTTATCTTTGATTTCAAAGAGATCTAAACTTGAGCTGTGTTCCTTCAAGATACAAGCCTTTCTCAGGTTATTCTCTACCGCATCACTTCTTTTATATCCCTAGTTGTGCAAATTACAAAACAAATAGTTGACATTTAACAGATCTTAGCATACACCAATTACTTCAGATTAACCTGAGTTGGAGCCCCAATTTATTTTAAACATCCTCATGAGAGAAGGGTCTACTCTTACTGCAGTTCCATGGGACTTTCAAAGCTGACTGATAAAGAGAAAAGCAAAGAAGAAAAACAACAAAAACAGAACAAAAACAATTACTATTAGTTAAAAACACCATTAATTTCCATGATCGAGCATTTAGTAAGGTATAACATCTTAGTTCAATTAAAGGATACTGATTCTATAATTCTGTATTTTATAAAATAAACTGTTTAAAAAAAAAAGATTTTTGACACAGCACTGTTTACAGCTATACTACCTCATATAATAATAATAATAATAATAATAATAATAATAATAATAATAATAATAATAATAATAATAATACCTCACGTTATAAGTTATACCTTTGATTGAATGTGGCTCATGTAACAAGGGCAATTAGTTTTGTCACCTCATTCATCAGGTATGGATAGATATGCTTTTCACAGTCTGGTTTCAATGCTAGGTATTAAGTCAGATACTATATTCCTTCTGTCAGCTTTACAAGAACATCTTTTATATAAATCCGTCCCCATTTCCAGTCAAATGTCCTGATGTCCCGACATTTTTCCTCAGACCTTAAAACAGGTAGCACTCAGCAATCATATTAATGGTTCTAGAAAAATATATTTTGTATTGTTTAGTTTTAAAACTATTTTTAATTTATGTGTCCCAGTTGTGAGCTTTGGAAATCTGGTCACACTACTTAAAGATATTTCTGTTTGACCTTTTGGAATTTTTAAGCCTCAAATAACGGGTAGATTATTACTATTGAATTATAGTTCTTGTTTAGTTTGTTACTTATGTAAATTTTTGATGTTTTTATATCCCATGTGAACAGCATCTAAGCGGACACAGGACTGTACATGTATTGTTCTTTGAACTCTACTGACTCTTCAGGCTATTGTATTAGTATTATCGTGCATGTCATTTTACTATTAGGTGAGGCGAGGGTGAAATACATCCACACGACAATGAATATTGCAATGATGAAGCAAGATTTATTTCAGACAGGATGGCAATTGTACAGTACCTCTTACAAGCAATAATGTGTTGCTCTAGCTCCAGCGTAGAACAAGTGTGTGGTCCCCATCGGAGCCATTAGCCTGCAAGAGATCAATTAACTATAACTGGGAAAAGTATTATTCTTTATTCTGCCCCTCTATATCTGGTCAGTAACTGAACCTTCAATTTGTTAACAGGCAGGAAGGACTGTTATCAAGCTCAACACAATAACAAGCCTTTTGGGTAACAAACCCTTGTAACACCACCCCCCTACGGTAGTGGCGAGTCCCTTTGGGACTCCTGCCAATAAGACTCGTACTGGTCCCCATATTAACACAAACACACTAATAACATTCAAGTACTGAAAAGAATGCTGAACAAGAACAGGAACAGTTCATTTAAATTGAGCCTTTGTACCAGGCTGGTAAAGATAAACAGCCTGCCCACTGTGGGTTTTCATCAGCCCCTGGCATTCTTCTATTGGCTCAGAATCACTGTCAGAGTCAGACGTAGGGGCATTCATTTTGCGGTACTGACAACGGCGACGGGCAGCTGACTGATATTTCTGTTTGGGCTGCAGCTGGGCTTCTGGCTCCATCCCAGGAACATCACATCTATTGTTGCTGTTATCAAAGCCGGGTGCCGGATCTTTTAAGTTGACAGGGTTCTGATGATGGGGAGGTTCCTATAGTATATGGTTGTAGACGGTCATGGGGCATAGTCTTCTTTTCGCAGTGACCCTGAACTTCATAGAGCACTGATCCAAGGCATGCAGAAATTACAAATTGACCCTTCCATCGTGCCTGAAGCTTTGGGCTGTAACCCTGAAACCTCCAGATTCAACAGAAAGTCTGGGCCGCCCATTTCATCATGACTCAGCTCTGCAGCAAGCAACCAGATGTCATGGGGCATTTGAACAGCTTGCCAACATCAGCCGGTTTGGTGTGAACCCAGTGCTTGAGCCGTGAGCAAAGGCTGGTGTTCGTCCAAGTTCCTCTGGTTCTGGTCAACATAACAGTGAATCATTTGCAGAAGTGTGCGTTCTGCCCATTAAAAGATGGATGATAGAGCATTGTTCTTGTTTTTCTTATTTATAACAGCTGGCACACTTTGAATAAGAGGATCTCAAAATGATGCCCTTGATGCGTCAGTATGTAGCTCCAGGGGGGCCCCAAAGTGAGCGATGAAGTTGTGCACAGGTTTCTTGGCCGTTGTTCCGGCCTGTCCATTTTATGGTTTCTGCATTGTTGGCATTGAAGCCCTGCTTTTATAAAGTGTGTTGTGTGTAAATAAAGATTAATTATTTTGAATTTAAGTTTTTGTTTAAACCTTTTATTCTGTGGTCCTGTGTTTTTCCTGTTTATTTGTTAATAAACATGTGCAAACAGCGCTTTAACTGCAGCTTTCCATCCACTGAGCCTCCTTCCTGCTTCGCTGCTCTAAGGCCAGAGGTGAGCCTCTCTGCATCCCAAACACTGTGGGACGGCAGATTAGATGCCCTCGTCGGCTCCCTGGAGGGCTGTGGCAGATGACAGCTTTGTGGTGACATCAGAACAAGAAATGAATTCACAACAACAGCCGTCTGGGCTATGAAAAGCGCTGCGGCGTGTTTATTAGTAAATAAAAGGTTAAACACAACAAAAGGTACTTTCACAAAGCAAAAGGCATGAGGGCCAAAACAAATAATAAACAAGTATCGTGTTATAAAATCATTTAAAGTTAAACTGTTATACAAATAACATTATTATTGTTGAAAGAACATATTACAGTTAAAAATGAAAGAAGTTCAGTACTAACTGACATTCAGAATATTGTAATAATTGTACTGTGTTTTAAAGAATATAAAACAAGCATAAATAATATTGCAGCAAATTATGAACAGGTTACAATGATTTGAACTAAGAAAACTGAACAAGTGTTAATGTTAGAAAAAAAGCTTGTCTATGTGCCTTTGTTATTCGTGCACATACACTCTTGGAAGCCAGTCAGACCATTGTGATAACTGAACTGACCACTGTATGCTTATTCAGAGGCAGTCTTTGCCCCATACTTTGTTAACACACATTTGTATATGAAGTTAAACTGGCCCATTGTCAACACACTGAAAAGGTAACATAATATGCTGCTAGGAGGGACATATATTTTTGACTCAGCTCAAAATGGAGCTGGTATTACATATTAAAAACATCTCTCATTCCAGATGAAATCCCTGTTTTAAATTGTTTTAAACTCATGAACAAAGTTTTATTCTGAAAAAAACAGCTCTCATCTATACACATATACTTGTATTATATTATAGTAAGGATTCTGTGAACTTTGGTTCACCTGACTTTTTAGAAAAAGGAGGAGCTGGAAAAAGAGAACGATGAAATCATGTTCCAGTATTTTTTGGCAAGAAGTTATATCCAATCAGATTTGGAAAAGGAGTTGACCAGATCCTTCTAGAATGTATCATTAACTTAAAGATAAGAAATGTCAAGGCCGAGTGATGATTAGACTTCTGATGTATTCAAAGGAGGGAAAATCCCAGAGCAAGATCCCATTTGATACCATTGAACTTGATTTTGCAAGATGACGTGGTCCATACTCTGAGAGTCTCTGAAAAATGGATTGCTGTTTGGTCGAAATTAGTCTCTGCCTTTTGAAGACAGTTCTTATTTTTCAATATATCCTACACTACACTTCCATATACTGGAAGGTAAGCATATATTTGTATGTAATATCCCTTTTATATTAATGCATTGCTATAAGGTACAGGATTTATATTTTAGCTGTTGAGAGTGATATATTGAATGTTCTAAAACGTAACGCTGGGCGCTTTAGCTTTTTGCATTTTATAGCCTAAGAGCTAAATATATCTTGCTGTCCCTACGGGCAATGCACATTCCTGTGGCAGTGAACTGGGCAGCGGACCTCCTCTCCAGGAGCAGTCCGCATCCGTCAGAGTGGCGACTCCACTCTCAGGTAGTGGAGCGCATTTGGGAATGGTTCGGGAAGGCGCAGGTTGATCTCTTCGCCTCGGCAGAGACGACACATTGCCCCCTATGGTACTCCCTCCACCGCTTAGGTGGTCCACTCGGCGTAGACGCCCTGGCGCACGAATGGCCCAAAGCGGTTTTGTATGCTTTCCCACCTATACCGCTTCTCCCAGCCTCCACTAGATCCTTGTATACCTATAAGTGGAGGTATTTCCAAACTTGGTGTCTAACTAGACCCATATCTTGCCCTATGCCAGTCATCAACCAGTTTCTGCAAGAACTGGTTGATGCTGGTAGGTCACCTTCCACCTTGAAGGTGTATTTAGCGGCTATCTCTGCTTGCCATGCCCCCGTAGATTCAATGTCTCTGGGCGCGCATTTTTTGGCTACCCGTTTTCTTAAAAGCGCTTGGCAATTACGCCCTTCTAGGAGGGCTGTTCTCCTCTAATGGAGCCTCAATGTTGTACTGGAGGCTCTCACGAAGGCCCCGTTTGAGCCCATACACTCCATAGAGTTGAAGTACCTGTCTATGAAGACAGTCTTCCTCTTGGTGATCACCTCCGCTAAGCGGGTCAGTGAACTGCAGGCGCTGTCTGCAGATTAAATTTCCTCTGTCCAGTGCGGGCATTACACAGATACACAGCTCCTGCATGCGTATTTGGGAGGATGGCAGCAGGGTGTCTCTGTGTACCAACCCGGCTTTCCTTTCCTCCCCAAGGTGATCACAGCCTTCCATCCACCTCCGTTTGCTTCAACAGAGGATGAGAGATTGCATTTCCTCTGCCCAGTGCGGGTATTGAGATGCTACGTGCATAGGACATAGGAAAGAGAGAAATGGCTTCCTTTGGATAGTAGTTTTATACCCTCGGTGGGCGGGACCGAGTGCATCATGCAAGGAAGGGGCCTACTGGCAGCTCTGACATTAAGAGCTCAGCAATACCTACCCAATGGGCAGGCATATCCCATACATAATGTCGTTGGTGGTCGTCTTCTCTTTCAGGGAACCAGGGTTATGGTAAGTAACCTAACGTTTTGTGTGAATGACCTTTGGGTGGCGCTGCAACAGGGACTCCGTCGTTATCGCTGTTTTCTTGCTCACTATCTTCATTTTTTTGTTTACCAGCATGGTTTTGCAGATTGGAGGAAGTACTGGCCAAAATTTCAGAGATCTTTCTCTGCTTGTGTTCAGCAAGCTATGAATAATTATTTATGCTTTGCAAGTTCTTCTGTCCTGATACCTGAGCAATATCTGTAGGGGGTAAATTGCAGTCAACTTTTTGGATTGCGGTTTTTCGTGTGCTGTGGTTAGTAATCTGCTTGGCTGCAGGTAGGCTCGACTGCAGTTTCATGTAAATCGAGAGGACGTTTTCTTTTTTAACAAATAAGCTTTCTATTTGAAAATTGTCTACTTGAACTTTCAAAGCACTTTTAAATCAACAGTATTTCCAATATAGTCCGGTACAATTGACTGTGTGTGTGGCCCCAGGTTTAGTGGATAATTATGCCTTTTTAAAACAGCATTCTAGTAAGATATGAAAGCACTTGAATGATTTAAACACATTAAGCAGGGTCCCTATACAGAATAAGAACAGCAGCCTGAAGAAAACTGACAACAAAAGACACCATGAACTGATATCATATATGCAGTATTTGATTAACACAGACCATATGTTGGAATGTACTTTATACACAACGCCTAGAAAAAGAAGTGTTGTTATCACAGTGCACCAGCATTTTTGTTTTTTTTAACAAAAACCACATGCAAATGTTTGATGTAAGTCATTTCAATGCTTCATTGGTCACTGTTTTAAGGGGGTATTGTAAACATCATATAATCCTCAGAAATTTAAATTTTGTTTCTTACCAAATATTTCTATTCATTATGTATTGTTTTAAATTGGTTTTGGATGGTTTACATTTCTAAGAGGATTATATGGCGAGTCCCCCTTAAAACCTTGACCAATGATACCCCCTTAAAACCTGTTCAAAGTAAATTGGTCTTGTTCTTTCACAGTTTTTAGTGGCAGAAACCAATACTAACTATTCAAAAACATGTTGAAAGAGAACAGGTTGATTTATTTATATTTTCCACCGTGTTCGTGTTTGGATAAATGGCAGATTCCATGTCTGTTATTCACAAAATGTCAAAATTAATGAACTAAAGTGCAAACATCTCCACTGACAACTTTACAAAAAGGCAGTGGAAAAAAAATGTTTCTTCCTGCCTATTACAATCTATAGAAAAAACTTTAACTAAATGGCATTAAATTATAGAACTACAATACCTAAATGAAAAAAGCATCTTTTTCATCTCATTGACCTCAGCTTGGTGACATACAGCGAATAGGATTGCATACAGGATGGAAAGCTCTGGTACAGTTTGCAGCTTGCTATTTGCTGCCATCTCTCTCTTGGGTTCTTGTTAAGCATTTGTCCTTTGTCTCTTGTGTAATTGTGCAATTATGGCTGCATGTTCTGTGTTCCTTTACTGTTGTTTGTTCAGAAAGGTCATTAAAAAGGGCTGAAAGGCTAAGAGCAGTCATCGTTCAAGCATGGACTAATACATTTTAAAAACAAACTAAAACTATACCTAATTACAGTGTTTTTTAAGAGAAACTTTTTTTTTACTTTTCTGAGAAGTAAAGGATGAACCAAAGAGTTCAGAGATATAATTCAATGTTGTGAGTGATGACGTTAGGCTCTGTGGATATTTTTTTTAGAACTAATTCATGACTATGACCCTTATCTTTAATCATATTTGTTATACTGTACTGCATTGTACTTCACTCTGAAAATGTGTCTTGTTCTGGACAAAGTGTTTATGTTTTGTTAGGTTTATATAGTTTTACCTTTTTCTATCTTTAAAGCACTTCTGTGACGTCACCGTTTGATCTTAGAAAACCAATCGTTGGCAATGATATTTAGGTCTTCATCTGCTTTAGGTTTCACAAAACTATCAATAACTTTACTCTCTGTTCCCGGTTCACATTCCTTTGTTTTTTGCATTTTTATTTTTCCTAATACCACTTTCATGTTCTACATCTAAAACATAGTCCTCGCTACTATCTTCACTTACAACAGACCATTTTGTCTGTGTAAGTGGGATTTCAAACTCAAACACTGAGGAATTCATAACAACATTCCCACAATGTGAGAGACAAAGGTAACAAAGGAGCAAAAAACCAAATCCAATTACCAAATTAACAATGAATTGAATCTTGTTATCGAACAAGTATCAATTAGGAAGAAAAGTAGCATAAACAACTCAAAAGTGTTGAATCAGTAGAAAAATAATCCACAGTTTCTCATGCCTTTTGATTCAACACTTATCGTTGTTTATCCCGTATTTAGTATTCTCTGTGGGGATCTCCAATGGATCATCATGAAAGAGAGGGCTTTTTTATCATGTAAACCAGCAGAGTAGGAATACCTACTACATACATCCATGAAATGTGGTTTAATTAAGCAGGAACAAACAGGCAGATTAAAATGAATATTTTGAAAAAGGTAATGTACTTTATTTGCGACCTATTGTATATTGTTGCCCAGATTTAAAATAACCCAAATTCCCTATGAATTCCAGAACAATTGCATTGGAAATCATTTGTGGATCACAACGGAAACCTTTGACCGTAGGCTTTTCTGCAATGGAGGCCAGATATTGAACCATGTTGCACACTATTACACAGTCAACCCTGACTTGGCCATCACTTATCATCATGGTAAGCCACTGTCAGACCACGCTTTGTATACAGCACCAAAACCAGGTCCAGGGTAAATACTAAGTTGGGTTTGGCCTGGGCTTATATGTAGGATGAAAATGAATTGGACAGGGGTGTTCTGCAGTAAAGTATGTGAGAACAAAAGTGTGTTAAGTTTGGTGTTAAGGGGTTAGGGTTCGGGCTAGGGCTTGGGTTTAGGGTTCTGCACATTGGGATTAGTATTACAGTTTAGGGCTAAGGTTTGAGATATGTTTTAATATATTGTTGAACCATTTAAACTAAATTAAAAGCCACTTAAAAAAAAGTTTTTTTTTTTTTTTTTTAAATACATAGTAAAAAAAACAATAGTATTTACCAGCAACATGGAAAATAAATCGGATGACCTCATGGAATCTGTACTCCACCTGTATGTTATGACTCCTTAACTTCAGTAAAGTTGTTAGCCAGGCCAATGAGGTGTTTTTCTGGAGATTTAATTACCTTAAAAGTAAATTAATATCTCCATGGACCAATTACCAGGAATAAAGATTCAGTATACAGCAATTACGGTGCATCAGAATAAGCTCATATTTATGCTAAAAGCTTACATTATTGTAAGAATTGGTATGTTTAAACACATGTTCAGTGTGTGTGTAGTATTCATTATATCCAACGAGAAACAATTTCAACTAAAGTAAACACAGACGATCGGTAACCCAGTTCTTTTTTTCTGTTAAGACAAACTTTTTAATTGGTCCCAGTAGAATAATCTTTCTGTATAGTCACTGTTGAAAAGTTGAAGTACATTCATGTGTGTTGAGTCAAAAATATTTTTTTACGGCAAATTATTCCATATTCAGTTCAGGTCTGCACACCCTTGATTTTAATTACAGTAATTTTCTTCACAGACATTGAACTGACATGCTTTGCACGCTGTGCTGGGATGGAAATTCAAAAGTAGCTCTAAACTATTTCACAGTTCAACCACACTGCTGAAAATTTTGATCCTGAAATTCTGATTTAACACTAGAACACCCGGAAAATCTGCCTTCCGAGAAGGACTAATGGGTCATTTTGACCGCTACTCTGTTTCTCTGTGTTATATTTGCCAGTGGTGTTATTAAAATACCATGATCATTTCTGATGGTACTATATAGTCTACTACTGATGTTGCCTTTTTCTAAAAATGAATTATTTTAGGCAACTTTTTTCTTAATTCAAAACAAACCTTTTTTTTGTTTACCAAATCACTGTGTATTTTAGTTTTTAACATTCAGCTATAACTATCATTAAGAATATAACAAAAAGTAAGAAGCCAAAAGAATAAACTATGGCTGAACAGATAGGCATAGTATGGCTCTTCATTCAAAAGTCACACTCTTCAAGTCCTGAATGCATGTGCAAGCTGCCTTATTCCCATTGCTAGAAGTTCTGAGTCATAATCACTAAGGAGATGTCACCATTATCTGAATCACTGCCTTAGATGTTCTTCAGGTTTTCCAAAGACTTGTGTTGCAGTAAGACCACTTCTTCAACAGCCATCGTCACAATAGCTGCATTCAAAGCAAATGTCATTTTCAAAAACCATTCAAAGGCAAGAATACTATGAGGTATCAAAATTACCACTTAGTCCTTCTAGGTCAGGGATGTCAAACAAGGCCCACGGGCCGAATACGGCCCCCCAATGGTTTTAATCTGGCCCCTGTAAAGGTGATTTCTCATAAAGTAATTAGGCCCGTGACGACTTGTCAATTAGAAAATTGTGTGTGAAAACTACAAATCCCTTTAGCCATTCTTAACATAATGGAAAGAGGTGCAACGTTGGAGCGAGGTAGGACTGCAACGGCCAATCATAGGCTACACAATAGTGTGTTTTCCATGTTCCTGCTCTTTCAGCACTCTCCAACAAAGATAATAATAACAGCAAACACAAGTCAAAATGACCAAGAAAAGAAAAATCGACAAGGAAGGGAGATTGTTCCAAGAAAGGTGGGAGTGGGAATATTTGTTTGTGGAGCAGAGAGAAAAACATGTATGCCTCGTTTGTAAGGAGGCGTGATGAAAGAATTCAATTTAAGGCGGCACTACAAGACTAAACACAAAGAGAAATATGGGTGTTTGGAGCGAGAAGTGTCTGAATTTAAAAAAAAAGCCTTGAATTACAGCAGAACATGTTCAAAAGGGCAAAAACAGAGAGCGATGCTGCAGTAAAAGCGAGTTACATTGTGTCAGAAGAAACTGCAAAAACTTTGAGGCCTTTCTGTGAGGGTGCTTTTTTAAAAAACTGTATGCTCAAAGAACAGCTAGCCGAAAAAGTGAGTGATTTCATTGCATTCTCGCTTGCTGTGACACAACTTATCACTGCATTCTATACCAGGAAGCGCTGTGTGGGAAGGTGCTGAAAATGGATCATGTAATGAGCACGATAACAAAAACTTAATTTTATCAAGGCTCGAGGTTTGAATCACCAAAACTGAACAATTCAGTTTCCAGCTCTTTTCCAACCCGTTTGGTGTTGATGTGGACAGTGCTCCAGATGACATTCAGATGGAATTGATCGAATTACAATGCAATAGCGCGCTTAGGGCGAAGTTCGATTCTGTTGGTGCTGCAGAGTTTTACCCTTTCCTACCAGTCACATTACCACAGCTCCTCCTTCAGGCTGCTCGAGTCCTCTCAATGTTTGATACCCGTGCGAACAGCTGTTTTCATGAAGATGAATAAATCCCCCCACAGATCACGACAGAATGACAGGCATCTACATGCCATACTGAAGATTGCTTCAGCACAAGACATGACTCCAGACATTGACAAGTTAGTCTCGTGAAAAAGGTGCAGGTGTCCTCAACAAATGAACCAGCTCAGAGCAACAAATGTTAACCTATATGTGGGGTTCAGGGGGCGGAGATAGGCACCAACAACCTATCATCTGCTGTCATCAATTAAACCTACCTTATTTAAACATTAGTCACCTCTACCTCGCTGTCTTGTGTTTTTTCGTTTCCTCCTCCTCCCTCCTCCTCCTCTAGCATCTCAACCGCCTTTGCATCGGTCTCCTCTGGGGGGTTAGTGATTCCACTTTCTGAAGCTCCGCTTCATTTACCTCATAGAGGAGGGTTCTCCATGAGTCAGAGGGGACCCCCAGCCAAACCCTTCCATCTGCATGTATGTTTCTTTTGGGATTCTTCTTTCAGGTCTGATGCCTCTATGTGAGGGTCCCCAAGCGGTGGCATCCCTCGTTTTTGTCGGGTCTCCTCAAAGACGGTGGCCCCTCTCCTGTTTGTCGGGTCTCCTCAGCGACGGAACCCCCCTTCTATTATGTTGGGCTTTGAAGAGGCGGAACACCACGCATTATATGTTTTAACAAATACTAACTTTATGTTTTCTTTCCGGTTCGCAAGCCTCTTCGTATGTCGGGTAACCTCAGAGACGGTGCCCCTCTTGGTATGTCGGGTCACCTCAAAGACGGTGGCCCCCCTCCTGTTTGTCGGGTCTCCTCAGCGACGGAACCCCCCTACTGTATATGTTGGGTCAGGAAGAGCCGGAATTAGGTAAGATACATTTTAAGTATTTAATTGTAAGTGTTAAAGATTAATTCCATGTCTAATTGTAACAAATTAATTTTATTCTGAGTGTGGCAAATCTTGTTGAAAGATATATGATTAAAAACAGTGAATAATTATGAATAGGGATGATTAAATATTTATGCAGCCCATGAATGAAACGTGAAGTTTCATCATATGGCCCATGGTAAAATTGAGTTTGACACCCCTGTTCTAGGTAGTGCTATTAGTGTAATCTCATAGCTAAAGACTGTAAGATAAAGAAACATGTACCAGAGTAGGAGAATTTAATATCACGTTTTGTGAATACATTTTTTTTTTAAATGGGTTCAAAATGACACCTTGGTTGCTCTAGTGTTAAACTGATTTTAAATGTTTTCTAGGATTGAGATCTGGAGATTTAGCAAGCCAGTCCATGTTCGGTGTTTTTGCTTTTTATATACTGTATGAAATTATTGTTTTAGGTTACTTTCCAAAATTCTTGCCCACTTTTTTCTGTCACAATATGTATAGTAACTGAACTTGCACACTTAAGCTGTACCTTCTTTCCTTTGCTGTCTTCCAAAACAAAATCCTTATGGTCACGGGCAAATTCTTCTGTGGTTTTTGTGTGTAGGCATTTTTTTACATTTCGCCACAATTCACAATTCTGTTTTAAATCCTCCATATCTAACTGGAATATAGCTTTAAATCCCATGAAAAAGCCTCAGTTTATGATTGTACTCTCATTATAAATCTCGCAAGCAAAGTCTCCAATAGAAATGTAGGAATTTACTGCCACTCAACGATAGATACAAGTTAGGAAGGAGTGACACTGCAGTTTCCTAACTGCACTGGGAAAGGTAGTTTGTTTTTGTTCTTTGCTAGTAGTTTGTTTTTTTTTAAAGGGAAAGGGATGATGTCAACGTGAATTGCGTAACCATTTCCAGTGTTTTTCTGGTGTTTTTCTTTACATCGATTTCATTGTTTTGTATCAGGGGTTTTTAACGGTTTTTATCAGTTAAAAATGAAAATCAGATACCTTAACTATATTGTATAATATCTCTAGTAATTATTTGCATTATTTATAGTCACAATGGAACTGTATATGTCTTCCTTAAAAGATGGCAGTGTGATCCAGTGGTTCAGTCAATACCGCATATATGTATGGCAAGCCCTTTTAACATATAATCCTCAATTTCAGTAGTTCGGGACAAACACCAATCACAAAATGTTTTAGTACCAAAAATGACATTTGCCTGAGAGAGATCAAAAGCAACATCAATGAAGATGAGGACTTGTTTCAAGGAGTACAGAATGTGAGCTTGTCCACCATTGCCAGAATTCTCAAGAAACATGGCCTTCGAATGAAACAAATCTACTGAGTCCCTTTTGAGAGCAATCATGAAAGGGTAAAGGAATTGCATTACCAGTATGTTCAAGTAAGTTGAAATAGATGTTAAGGAGAGTGAATGCCATTCCCATGCAACAACTTATTATGAATATATTATGAACTTATTATGAATGGTATCATACTGCATAGAAATATACATATGTGGTGCTTATATCCTGCCTGATAAAGAAGACTGTAATAAAGATTTTAAAAGTGTGTCTGGAATTTGGGAGTAGTGGTGGGGTTAATGTGTTAATGTAATCCACATTGAGAATGCACAGCCCATTTTATAACTTTACAAACTTTTGTTCACAGAGAATTCTAGAGCTGGATGCCAGCATGCCACCAGTAAAATATGAGGCATTGATGAGGCAGGTTTCAATTTGTGCAAAAGGCACCGGCGAGGCAGGAACATAATTGGACAGCATGCCAATGTGGACACACCTGGCCATCGCGGAAGGAACATCACCATATGCGCTGCTACATCTCAAGATGGGGTCATTGCCCATATAACACAGAGCGACTCTTAGTATTTCTTGAAACACTTCATGCTCAGTTTGTCCAGTCCCGTGTAGACAACCAGGGTAGCAGGGAAGGAGGCGAGCCCACAAAGCTTGTTATTGTATGGGACAATGTCAGTTTTCATCATGCACTATGGGTCAACAGTAGTTTGACACACATGGTCATTTCTTATTAATCTTTCTTCTCCCCACCCCCTTCCTCAACTCAATTGAGGAGTTTTTCTCCTGTTGGAGATGGACGGTATATGATCACCGCCCCTATGACCAGGTCACACTTATCCAGGCCATGGATGGTGCTTGTGATGACACTGGGGCAGAAGCCTGTCAAGGCTAGAGCCGTCATTCCAGGTGTTTTTTCTCCAGGTGCACTGCCAGAGAGAATAGAGAGGCCAGAGAGAGATGAGAGACTCAGTGGTGATGATACTGAATGATGTCAAGACTGTACCTTCTTTACCAAACTGTAAATACATTTTTTCACATTTATGTCTTTTGATGTTATATTTTTTGTATATTGGAGTTGAGAACCACTGTATTGGAATTTAAGCAGTATTGCTTAGAAGCCAAATTTAAATTTGTACAGTATAATTCCTTAACTTGTCTGACATTAGTGTTTTCCATTTAATCTAATGGTTAAAGTGTTTTATTGTAACAATCTGTTAAACTTCATAGTCAAGGCATTTGTACAAAAATTCCTGTTTGAATTTAAATACTTATCCATATGTAGTTTTTTTTTTTATATGAATTTATATGACCATATATTATAAATATATGTTTCATATAACAACAAAACAGCCAATTTTGTTGTATTTAATATATATATATATATATATATATATATATATATATATATATATGGCCCAGACTGGCACTTGTGCTACTCGCTGGCATTTGGTGTCATTAGCCAGCACACAAGCAGTTCTAGAGCTCAATGGACAAGGCCACTGGCCAAAAAGTATGTTACGTTCTCTTGGTCCTCCTGTCAAATGCAATAAAGTTTCGGTCAAATCAATTTTTGGTGGATGTCTCCTTTCTGAATTACAGAACAATGAAAATGATTATACATTTAAAAGTCCTGTGAATTTTACTGAGAATACGGTTGTAAGTGAACTTTTAAAAAGTATGCTGCAACTTGAAATCTGCATGTCCCATTCTGATCACTGGGATTTTTAAACCACAAACGCAAGGTGTTCTCAAACTCAAGGTATTGAGCAAATCGGAACCAGGAATAACTTCACTGGTGCAGCTTGAAGCCACAAAAGTCAGGAAATGCCATACCACCCATAACTCAGCTGCATCCAGATTAGGCTTTTAGCATAGATACTGAGATGTGATAAGCAGGGCATCATTCAATGATAAGGGGAGCAGTGAAAATGGCAGATGTAATATAATTAATTTTAAAACTTTAGTAACAACACCTTGAACAAGGAAAGGTTTCACTAAACAATGATAAGAACAGCTGTAAAAATCCATGTACAATTATATTTTCACTGCTCCCCTGATCATCTGCAGTTGAACATAGTTAATATGTTTTTATTAAGGGTGGTCTTAAAATTTATTTTGCTACCTCATTTACTTCAGTGACATTTCCATTTACGGTTCACACTGGTGTCAGCGATACAGGAGAGACACCTGTATTTTTGTTTTAACTACAGTATCTCGAGAATCGCTCATTCAGTTGTGATGAAACTTAGTATGGGCATTCAGTAGCACAAGTGCTTGGGGGTATCTAAATATTAGTCAATGTGACCTACTTTTGTATCTAGTTTTGGTATGTGATTAGCTGGGCTAATGAAGGCTACAGAACATTTTCTTCAAATCTCATTAAGCTTTGCAGGGACACAAGAAGTGAATATATACTGTGTGAGTGTAGCTGATGCCAACCTAGATTTGCACACAACTGACAACTGATTGACTGAGCTATTGGAAGGCTATATTTTGGGAACTGCTTGCCCCAATTTGATTAATCTTTGTATTTACTTTTATTGCAGGAATTTATTTACCAATACCTGTGTCATTTATATCCTTGATAGGAATACCTGGTCATTATTATTTAGTTGAACTTTTCATTGTTTTGCTAAAGATTTTGGTCACGCTTTATTTTAGACTGTTAACAAACATTAATGTTAATTTTTAGCAAAGGGTTATGGTTTAGGGTTAGGCTTAATAAAAACCTGATTTAATTTGCTAAACATTACTAAAGTAACAATTTGAACCGATTTCAAGCATATGATCAAGTGGGTATTGATCATCCATAGAGCTCTGGTGTTTGATTGATCATCCATAGAGCTCTGGTGTTTGATTGATCATCCATAGGGCTCTGGTGTTTGCAGTTTTAGCTGGCCTATTATATATTATTAACTAACAGTTCACAGAAAATAAATAATGTACATTAACAGTTAAGAAAAACTAACCCTCAATATGTCTTTTCAATTTGAGTACTACTGCCATAAACTTACCACACTGCGGATCCAAACGGATATTTATTTATTTAAATACAGATGATGGTTTTATAAATTTTTTCATTATCAAGTCAAATCGTCATAAGTCAAAATGGCAACTGCAGCTAACTTCAGTTCAAGTTAATAACAATGAATAACATTGTCCTTTATGTTCAATAACCCATTACTGGAAACATGATAATTAATGAAAATAGTGCTGCTTGGTGGGCACTGTTTTAATTTGAATCTGTTTATATTTGATTTAACTTTTTTCTACTCAAATTTAATGACATAATTTCCTATAAGGCTGTATCAGCGGGGTGGGGGAATTTTCTTAAATGCGTTTTGACTGAGATATTAATGGTTACAAGTTTAACATAAAAATGAAGTTGCAACCATTATGTATTTTATATAAAATCGATATTTAAGTTTTAACTAACAGTTTAAAAGAGAAAAGTGAAGAGACAATGTCACAAAGTGTTTATATTCCACAGGACTTGACTCTACCCCCTAGCATGGTCAAGATATTAATGGGTAAAAATGGATGAGTTTAACGTGGAAACGAAGTTGAAACCATAACCTTAAATTTCTTCTCTGGACAGATTTATTTTTTAAATTTGTTTATAAAAAATGTTTATCGTGCTACTTTTTTAGGAACACCCTCAATACTTGAAGGGACTTATTTTTAAAAAAATCAAAGCTTCTAATTGACAATTCCACCAGGGGTCTTTACAAATAGAGTGGAGTAGCAGCCCAGTTTGACATCCATGCTCTGAGGAGTTTCTCCAGACATGTGTTCATCCACCATATGAAGTAGGTATTCGGGCCATTCCTGAAAGACATGTGACACGTTGATCCTTGATTACCTGGTTGAGATGCATTCTTGGATACAGTACTTGGACCAGAGGAGCACCCAATTTCATGGCAACTCACCTTCAGAGCCTCCATACTTTATGTAAAACTCAAAAGAAAAAATGTCAACCATACCTACAGTACTTTATTTTGGGAGTCTTAAATACAATTTTACACAGCAAAGAAATCTGAGAAAATAATACATATAACTGTACTATATGAAAAGATGGAAACTGCAATTCTCCCACAATTCCTTAATTCTGTAACTTTTACCATATATGGGGGTCCGGGGGAGACCCCGAAGTCACTGGTGGTACGGTGCTGTAGGGTACATAAGACCATCTCCTTGAACTTTTGCTAGTGCTCCTCAATTTTACATGAACTCGCGTACCTTTGTCCATGGCTGATTCTCAGCAAATTGTGTTAAATTGAGGAATTATTTTGGGATGTGTACCGGTGGCCATTAGGGACTGACCTGTGACCACCAAACTTTTATGATCTATTTGAGCAGGAGTTAAACTATGGCATGATCATCTATTTAATGACCTCACTGCACCACCTAGTGCCAGTAGTTGGAGTTGCACGGCTCCTTGGGATCAACAATGCCAAAATGTTCCACAAACAAGTAGTATAAAAGAGTTTTAAAAAGTTTTAGTTTGCAGATCTGTCACAATCTTCAAAGAATACAGGACTTATTATGAAAATCAGTGAAATTATCTAAAGGTAAGCTGCATGTTAAATGATGCATAGAATTCCTAATGCATAGAATTAATTTTTCCTGTATTAACATTGAAGCTTGTATTTTTTGTCACATTAATTGTATAGTTGAACATCTCATAAATGAGCTACCTTTGTACTGGTAAGATTTTAGTATGCGCATATATACATATAGTGAAAGAATCACACTCACCACGGTTCGTTGCCCCTTTAAAAACACTGATCCAACACACAGAAATGGATTTTTTTTTTTTTTTAAGCGCAGTTGTGCAATTTTTAATAAACACAAAAACAAATAAACAAAACAAACACCTAGCTCTCTTTGAGCACTAACTAAAACAAAACAGGAACCTAAATTAAAACAGGACAGCTAAGCTGTTTACCTGTACAAAAACAAACAGAACAGCACACACAAAACAAAGGCTTCACTCTACCTTTTCTTTTAATTACGGCTGTACCCACACACCAGCACAGTCAGGCCTCTGCCCTCTTCAGCACCCACCCAGAGCAGACTGACTGCTCTCCTTAAATACCCTGCACCTGGCTCCAATTTTCAATAGTAGCCAGGTGCAGGTAATCATTAATCAATAAAACAATTAAACAATTAAACAAAACAATTAACAAAACAATTAAACAAGACATATTTGTGCATTCCGCACATGTTTTTTCTGCAGAGAGGTTTTAACCCCCTCCCTGCCATCTCACAATATATATATATATATATATATATATATATATATATATATATATATATACAGTATATATTAATTTTTCTAACAACACTTTAAGCATGATTCATTTTATATATTTTATATAATGTGTTTTATCATTTAAGAAATGTATTATCTATTTTCAGTGCAATCAAGTATATGTGCCCATATTTGCACATTTAATTTTGCAGGCATTCCTGGTGATTTTTGCAGCAACAAATAAACTGATGTACAATCTTTTCCTGATTGCTATAAAACGGCCTGTGGCAGCCAGGACTGAATGAAGAATGTCCTATAGAGTTGTGACTATACCTCATAAAGCATTTCTTAACAAGAGATTTTCAACAGGATTACAGAAGGTAAGAAAGTGTATTTCTTCAGCTTGTTAATGAAGACAACAATAGTCATCTTAAAATGCATGTGACAAACATTTAATATGTATGAAACTCACAGTGTCCTCAGGTCTATGGCATATAGTTTAGTAACATACTGTAACCTAACATAAAGATAAAGGCTGAATAGTCTTTAGTAGTGAATTGGTTAAAACCTAATGTCTGTAACTTCAAAATGCCTAAGCTAGCAGAGTGTCCTTTCCAAAGCAGTCAGGGGTGAGTATAGCATTGATTGTGTGGTTATAGACACATGTAATGCAATTCTAATTTCGAAAATCATGTAGGACAGTTTTCAGTAATAAGAACATAAGAAAGGTTCTTGCTTGTTTGGTTGTTAGTAGCTTATTGATCCCAGAATCTCATCAAGCAGCTTCTTGAAGGATCCCAGGGTGTCAGACTCAACAACATTACTGGGGAGTTAGTTCCAGACTCCCACAATTCTCTGGGTAACAAAGTGCCTCCTATTTTCTGTTCTGAATGCCCCTTTATCTAATCTCCATTAGTCTTCTTTGTTCAAGACTGAACAGATTCAATTATTTTAGCCTGTCTGCATATGACATGCCTTTTAAACCCGGAATAATTCTGGTTGATCTTCTTTGCACTCTTTCTAGCGCAGCAATATCCTTTTTGTAGCGAGGTGACCAGAACAGAACACAATATTCTACTAATGCATTGTAAAGTTTTACCATTACTTCCCTTGATTTAAATTCAACACTTTTCACTATATCTGAGTATTTTGGTCTTAAAGACAGTCCCAATATCACTGATATACTAATGTGCTCACAGCCAGATTTTGAAAATTGTCCTGTAAAAATCGTTAAGCTGTAAATTTCCAAATTTCACCCAGAACAGCCAGGCTTTTTCAATTTCCACCCTCAGTGAATGTTTTATTGCCAGTTTGATGAGGAAAATCTCTGTGGAAGCTGCACTCTCTACAATATACACCAACCACTGTGTTCGTGCCACTTACTGCCAAGTTTTAAGTGATGCTGGAGTTGAAGACAGGCACATTATATCAGTTTCTGGACACAAGAGCGAACTCAGTCTCAAGCATTACACGACAAACAATGCAAAAAAGGGAAATAAATACATTTCTTCACGCAAGTCTTCAGGAACAAGTCCCCCCTGCTGTGACAGCGATGCTAGTAATACCTTTCCTACACCAAATCAGAGCAACTGGTTCAACTCTTCAGTTACTAACGACGCTTCAGGACACTTACATGCTAGCGGTACAAGCTTTACAGGATGTACGTTTGCTTTTAATAAATAGTTTCGTCACGTTTAACTAGCCTGAAAAACAGCACAGATCAGCTACTGTAGGTCAGTTACGGTTGATCCAGGACCAAACCATTTTAGAATGAAGAAGAATGGGGGTTGAATGTTATATTTAACGAAAATAAAAATTAATTTCACTGTAAAGATATTTGTGTGTCTAATCCTTATGTGTGTGATTTATAATAAGTTAATACGCTGCGTGAAGAGTGTCACTTATTGTATAAGAGATGTCATCTCGCGCAGTTTGGGCGAGAGGACCACGGAACAAATCTGACTGCACAAACTGCTTTGCTTTGCGGTTCCCTTTCAATTCGAAGATGACCGCCAAATTTAATACTTTTGGGATATGCCTGCTTGTCAGGTATTCGCTGAGCATTTTATATCAAAGCTGCCGATAGGCCCCTTCGCGGAGTGACGTCCTCGGTCCTGCCTCACCGAGGTAATAAATAGTCACTGAGCGGAGAGTCTATTTTGCCTTTCACAGACAGGTAGGTAAAGTGGTGAGTATTACCCTAACCCTTTTTTCCAGTTGTGATTGATTCTTTAGAGTTCCTTCTTCAAGTTTTTGTGAGTTGCCTTGCAATTATTATTATTATTATTATTATTATTATTATTATTATTATTATTATTATTATTATTATTATTTATTTCTTAGCAGACACCCTTATCCAGGGTGACTTACAATTGTTACAAGATATCACATTATTTTTACATACAATTACGCATTTATACAGTTTGGTTTCTACTGGAGCAATCTAGGTAAAGTACCTTGCTCAAGGGTACAGCAGCAGTGTCCCCCACCTGGGATTGAACCCACTATGCTCCGGTCAAGAGCCCTGTGCAGCAGCACCCTTGGTGCCACGTTGCCCCAGAGCCTCGGTACCTCGGTGCTTCGGCATCCTCGGTGCCTCAAGAGCTACACGCCTCGGCACTTCGAGGCCTTTCGAGCCCTGTGCAGCAGCACCCTTGGTGCCACATTGCCCCAGAGCCTCGGTACCTCGGTGCTTCGGCATCCTCGGTGCCTCAAGAGCTACAAGCCTCTGCGCTTCAACGCCTCAAGGCTTTTCAAGCCCCGCTCTTAGGCGCCCTTGGTGGCCATTGGTGCCCCGACGCTCCACAACCTCTGTGCCTCTGTGCTTCGGCATCCTCGGTACCTTGAGGGCTACACGCGGTGTCTTGATGCCTCTATATTTTTCAAGCCTGTGCAGCGGCGCCTTCAGTGGCACGCTGCCCCTGAACCTCTGTACCTTAGTGCTTTGACGCCCTCGGTACCTCGAGGACTCCACCCCTTGGCACTTCGACGCCTCAAGGTTTTTTGAGCTCCGCACATTGCGCTCTCGGTGGCTTCGGGCCCCTTCGCTCCATAGTCTTGGTGCTTTGACACCCTCGTTACCTCGAGGACTGTATGCCTCAGCGCTTCGAGGTCTTTGCAGTCTAAGTACCCTCGAGACCCTTGGGCCCCTGGTGCTCCATAGCCTCGGTACCTCTGTGCTTCGACACCCTTGGTGCCTAGAGAACTTGCTGCTTCGGCGCTCTGATGCCTGCGGTGTCTCACCAGCATACTCAATTTTTTTTTCTCTGTCTTGGTGTTATACAGCCTTGACGCCTTGGTGCTTTGGCTCCGTTGACGTTCAAGAGCTACATACCTCGACTGAAATGTCTAATTTCCACCAGTGAGCATATTGCAGGCGTAAATTGCCTTCGCAGGACAAACACACTCTGTGTGCGAGGTGCCTGGGCATTGAGCACGCCTCTGCTGCCTGGGCAGACAGGTTGTCCTGCTCCTTTTGTGCCGGGTCCAAGGAGAGCATCCTACAAAAAAGACTGCCGCTTTTCTCTGCAGCCAGCCTAGGAGAGCCATCGTCGGCCTTGGGATTCCAGGCCTCCCCTCCAAGCCCTGCGCAAAGTATTCCTTCTGCGCAGGCTTCACAGCGCCCCTGCAATCGCTCTAGATCTCCCTCGAGGGGCAGAGAGAGCTAGAAATGTGGACCAGGCGAGGGATATTGCCGAGTTAAAGGGCCAAGGTCCAGTTACTCAAGCACTTAAGCAGGCAGCAGGTCCCCCCTGCGCCTGCCCCAGCTCCACCAGCACCTGCCCCAGAACATACCCAGGCTTTGCCAGTGGTTGCTACAGAGGTTGAACAACAGGACGTGGTGATGAGCGAGGAGGAACAGGATGCGCTCTCCTTAGTGGCTTCCTGGGATGAGGAGTCCTTCTTGCAGCTGTCTCAGACGAGGTTCCCAGTTGCAGACAACTCCGCCTTATTGGATGCGCCTATCTCCCCTGGCCATACTTTTGGACCAGCAGTAGAGGAGGTCCTGCAACACTCTCACAGAGACGTCCCCTGTGACGGCCCCAGCCACGCCAGACAGCGAGAGCGGGGCACCGAGACCCCGCGCACCGGGTGGGGAGGGAACCCGGGGCCGCAAGGTGCGTTCGAAGTGTCGATGATCAATGTGTCCTGCAATTCACATTAATTCTCACAGCTAGCTGCATTCTTCATCGACGCACGAGCCAAGTGATCCACCACCAAGAGTAGTCGTGTTTGGTGTGTGTGTTTCGGCCGCTTTGACGCCAGCCCGCGCTGGTTCACCGACGGGGCCGGGCAACAGTCGAAAACCAAGCGAGCAGAATTTTGTCAAGGGGGCCAGGCGCTCGAAGGGGAAGATCGTCCGCGGAGGATCTTCCATGGAGAGCAGTCAGGCAATCGCGCTCCCCGGCGACCCGTGCTAACCGTCTGCAAACGGAGGGTGCGGGAAGCCACCGAGTCGTTAGACCTTCCGCCCGGAGGCGACAGGTACCTGGACCGGGGTTTTGAGGGGACAGTGACTGAGCCCGAGCCGCCGGGGCCCCACGGGAGGAGGGATCGGGAGGATCGGGAGCGCCTGCAGGCAGCGGCCATCTCGACTCCCGCGGGAGGCGCTGAGCGGTTCGGGACTGCGTCGAGCAGCTGCGGTTCCAAGACCACTGCGGAACCCGCCGCCCAAGTCCCCTCGAAGGGAACGCGACGGGTCAAAGGGCGCTACTGCGAGACGGTTGGTGCACGAGAGTGACAAGAGAGGGGCCCGTCTCGCCATTCGCGGCCGGATCAAGGTAGGGGCCGACACGAGGAAGGGGCGACGAAGAGACGCCCTCCCCCACCATCCGTGCCACTGTGCCGGAGCGCAGGGCAGGGGTCGGCCCGGGACGGGGCCCACGAGCCGGGCACGGAACACTCCGAAGACCCCTTTCTCCTGCTCGCACCCCCCTGGTTCGGCCGTCCCGGGCCGATGGCGTGGGGTCTCACCTCAGGAGGAACACACATAAACCACGCGCGGCAGTCATCCCGACTGGCTCCTGGACAACACTCAGACGTGGAGGGGTAGTCGGAGACTGGAACACAAGGCAGTCAATACGGCCACCTCTTCCTGCCCAGAACGAAGCCTCAATTCCCGGTTTGAATCAGTCCCGACAGGTGGCAGCGATGCTCCCCTCCCATGCCTCGGCACGGGTAAGGGGGAGGCGATGGCGTCCGGCAGTTACCACTGTAACCCGGACTATCCCGATCCCTACGGCACCACGGGGTGACCTGAGGCACCGCCTCAGGCCTCCACGGCAAAGAGTCAGCAACAAGCACGGAGGAACGCCGGACGTCGGGCCCCAGCGCACCAGCGTCCAGGGAGACAGTTCCACCGGAACCGCCCCAGGCAGCCTCCGCCCCAGCCTCAGCAGCCCCAGCAGGGGCCCTGAAGGCTTACGGCCTCAGACCCATCCGTACGCACAACACCATCTGCACTACTGGTGTAATTGCACCTCAGACTCTTGGGTGCTCACCACCGTACACACCAATTACGCACTGCAATTCCACTCGGGACCTCCTCCCTTTCGAGGAATCACAGTCACATCCGTGAACGACCATCTCCAAGTCTTGGCCCTCAAACAAGAGGTAGAAAAACTACTTCAAAAACAAGGCATCTGTCTCGTAGAACACACCTCTCAAAAAGAGGGGTTCTACTCAAGGTATTTCTTAGTGCCAAAGAAGGATGGCAGCCTTCACCCCATCCTAGACCTGAGACACCTCAATGGGTTCTTGAGGGAGAGGAGGTTCCAGATGGTCACACATCGCCACATCCTCCAGTCTGTCCGGCTGGGCAACAGGTTTACAACAGTGGACCTGAAGGACGTGTATTTTCACATTCCTATCCGTCCAGCGCACAGGAAATATCTCCGCTTCGCCTTTCAGGGGAGCATCTTCGAGTATTCAAAGTGCATGGATGCCATCCTAGCTCCCTTGTGGCTGCAAGGGATCAGGGTGATGAATTATCTGGACGATTTGTTCCCAGTCCCAGGCAGGAGCAGTGGCCTACACAGTGATTGTGACGGAGCATCTGTCGAGGCTGGGTCTCACCTTCAACAATGCAAAAAGCCAATTAACACCGGTGCAGAGTATGGTTTATTTGGGTCTCCGGCTGGATTCCATTACAATGCGAGCCTACCTGTCGGACGACAGGGTAGCTGCTATTTGCAACTGCCTGGCCCTGTTTCAACCAGGGTCCACAGTGCAATTAGTGTTGTGCCAGAAACTACTGGGTCTGGTGGCCGCAGTGTCCTCAGCTATTCAACTGGGGTTACTTCACATGCGCACGCTTCAAGCATGGCTCAATGCCTTTTGGCTACACCCCAAGTGTAACAGACACCATCGGCTGACAGTGTCTTGTCTGTGCTGGAATGTGCTATGATGGTGGAGGCAAGCCCCTCACCTGAGCAAAGGCGTAAGAATGGGAGTTATTTACAACCGTCAAGTGGTGACAACAGATGCATGGTTGGGGGGCGGTCTGGGCAGGCAGAGGAGTCAGCGGATCCTGGTCTTCCATGCACATAAATGCGCTAGAGCTGAGAGCAGTCCACCTCGTGCTACAACATTTTCTCCCTGTGCTCTGCACGGACAATGTGTCAGTGGTTGCGTACGTGAACCACCAGGGAGGGCTTCGGTCCCCGGGGTTACACCGCATAGCCTTTCCGCTACTGATCTGGGCACAGAGGCACCTACTTTCCCTCCGAGCTGTACATCTCCCAGGAGTGGTGAACTGGGCAGCGGACCTCCTCTCCAGGGAGGGTCCTCAACGGTCAAAAAGCCCAGGTCAACCTCTTTGCCACGGCAGAGACAACCCATTGCCCCCTGTGGTTCTCCCTCCACAGCTGTGGAGGTCCACTAGGCGTCGACGCCCTAGTGCACAAATGGCCCAAAGCGCCTTTATACGCTTTCCCGCCTATACCTGCTCCCTGCCTTCCTCGAGAAGGTCAGGAGAGAGGAAGCAACTGTTCTCCTGGTGGCCCACAGATGGCCCAGGAGAACCTGGTTTTCGAACCTCTCCCAGCTGCTGCAGGGCCAGTGCATGGCCAGTGCTGTGCATGGATCTCCTCAGCCAGGCGAAAGGCACCCTTTGGCACCCAGAACTGGGCAGACTCCAGCTGTGGGTCTGGCCCCATGAATAGGACCATCTGTCCGCCCTAGGGCTCTCAGACGCAGTATTTAGTACACTGCAGAATGCTAGGGCTTCTTCCACAAGAGTGTTGTACGTCTATAAGTGGAAATATTTTCAAAACTGGTGCATGGCCAGAGGCCATGATCATGTATTGCCCTATAGCAGTTATTTTATAGTTTCCGCAAGATCACTAGAGGCGGGTAAATCCCCCTCTACGTTGAAAGTGTACCTAGCAGCCATATCTGCTTGCCATGTTCCCATCGACTCAGTATCCCCGGGCGCTCATATTCTGGTGATCCGTTTTTTAATGGGTGCTCGGCGGTTGTGACCTCCTATAAAGGATGTCCTCCCCGAATGGAGTCTAGACGTGGTACTAGAGGCTCTCACGAAGGCCCCGTTTGAGCACAATATCTGTCTGTGAAGACATCCTTTCTGTTAGCTATCACCTCTGCTAAGCGGGACAGTGAGCTACAGGCACTGTCCGTGCACAGTTCCTGTATGCAAGTTTGGGAGGTTGGAAACAGGGTATTGTTGCGCACGAACCCTGCTTTCCTCCCCAAGGTGATTACAGCTTTTCACTTGAATCAGTCAGTGGAACTAGCTTTCCATCCCCCTCCCTTTGCGGAGGAGTTGGATAGGAGATTAAATTCCCACTGCCCAGTTCGGGCATTGAGATGCTATGTGGATAGAACAAGAGCACTGAGTCAGTCTGACCAGCTCTTTGTTTGTCATGATGAACAGACCCGAGGTCAAGCCCTCTCTAAGCAGCGACTGTCCCATTGGATTGTGGACACGGTTTCGCCTGCGTATACTAATGCCAGCCTACCCCCACCTGGGAAGGTGGCATCACACTCAACCAGAGGTGTGGCTACATCAAGGGCCCTCTTCAGAGGTCTACCACGCATAAGTTTACCAGGTTCTACTGACTTAATGTTGTAGATCCCTCTATGCTTTCTATAGGCACTAGAGTCCTTGAGACTGCACGCTCACACCACCAACACTAGATGGCGGTAGCGAGATGTCCCTCAGATGGTCAACATTATTAAAACAAAGAAGCATCATTTTACAGAAATACGAAACCAGTGTGTGGTGCTCCACGTCACATTGACTAAAATTAAAGTGAAATAAAGAGAGATGACGTGCCATCAATTTCCAATTGTTCTGCTATTTCTTGCCATGTGGCGTCCTTCTTTTTATTGTCTATAACCACAGACACTGGCATCATAAAGAAGATTAGATTTTTCGACTTTAATGATTAAATTCTCATTGATGTCCATTTTTTTATTTCTGTGGTAATCTCTGCATGAGCGAGACAGTCACAGTCTGACAGGCACTACCTTTGACCTTATTTCTGATTGGTCTATTGCGATGCCAATAGCTTCGTTCGAGCCGCTCGCTACGGCTGCAGTGTGCATTGCTCCATTTAAATCAATAGGTTTAATTTATGTTTTATTTGCTCGTTCATTTCATTTGCGTCTGGTGTGCATAGCCCTTTAGTGTATAAGAGATGTCATCTCACGCAGTTTGGGCGAGAGGACCGCGAAGCTGACTGCACAAACAGCGCAAGAGACACCCTTCACATGATGTATTAACTTATGGATTGGACACACAAATATACAGTGAAATAACTTTTATTTTTGTTAAATATAACATTCAAACCCCCTTCTCCCCGTCTAAAAAATGGTTTGGTCTGGGATCTACCGTAACTGACCTACAGTAGCCGATGTGCTGTTTTTCAAGATAAACATGACGAAACTATTTATTAAAAACAAATGTACATCCTGTAAAGCTTGCACCACTAGCATTTAAGGGCCCTTTCATACCTAGTTTGTTTATGAAGATCTAGAATTCAGTTGCAAACAAACTAAAATTTTGCAATTTTGCTTAGATTGGTTTCACACCAGAAGATCTCAAATGAACTGCATTTGTCCTGGAAGAAAACTTGCTTCCTTCTGCTCTGACAATCTTCCCCAACTCTGAGGATTGGTTTTTCCAGCAGGACAATGCTCCATGCCACACAGCCAGGTCAATCAAGGTGTGAATGGAGGACCACCAGATCAAGACCCTGTCATGGCCAGCCCAATCTCCAGACCTGAACCCCATTGAAAACCTCTGGAATGTGATCAAGAGGAAGATGGATGGTCACAAGCCATCAAACAAAGCCGAGCTGCTTGAATTTTTGCGCCAGGAGTGGCATAAAGTCACCCAACATCAATGTGAAAGACTGGTGGAAAGCATGCCAAGACGCATGAAAGCTGTGCTTGAAAATCAGGGTTATTCCACCAAATATTGATTTCTAAACTCTTCCTAAGTTAAAACATTAGTACTGTGTTGTTTAAAAATGAATATGAACTTATTTTCTTTGCATTATTCGAGGTCTGACAACACTGCATCTTTTTTGTTATTTTGACCAGATGTCATTTTCTGCAAATAAATGCTCTAAATGACAATGTTTTTATTTGGAATTTGGGAGAAATGTTGTCAGTAGTTTATAGAATAAAACAAAAATGTTCATTTTACCCAAACACATACCTATAAATAGTAAAACCAGAGAAACTGATAATTTTGCAGTGGTCTCTTAATTTTTTCCAGAGCTGTATGTATATATATATATATATATATATATATATATATATATATATATATATATATATATATATATATATATATATAACCTGCAAACCTGCACATCTTCCTTCCTATCTATCTATCTATCTATCTATCTATCTATCTATCTATCTATCTATCTATCTATCTATCTATCTATCTATCAACTCAGATAGTATATTTACCTTGTTTGCTTCTTATGTATTAAGGTCCCCGTCTCAGTCGCGTAATTAATGCTCTGGTAATCAAACCTGCTAGAGGGCACTGTTGTCAAGAATCTGCGCGAGCGTCTCCCCCACGCCCCATCCCCCTTGTTATTATATAGGCAGCACCAGCCGGCCAGTCAGTGGAAGAATTTGTGTGCGGTGTGAAGAGTCTACTCTCCTAAAAAGCTTTCAAGAAGGAAAAGAGAGGCTGCCACTGCTGCTGTGCCATCCAACACCTTTTACATTTGAGCGGGCTATTTTTCATTCACTTTTACAGTATTAACCCAATACAGCATGGAGCATACCGCTTCTAGAACCAGATTTTCACAAATCTCAACCAACAAATAAGGAAGTAACTGGAAACAGTGATTTGGGATATTTTTTAAAATTATTTCTCGAAAAGGGGTAAGTTTATCTTAATTATTATTATTTAATGTTGACTGGTTTAAGTTTCGTGAATACATGGATGAGAAATATAATTCAGATGTTTAAATTTACTTTTATTGGTCAAATATTGTTTTAATCACTTTGGGCATGTTCAGTGTGTGCATAATTGTGAGCTTTATATAAAAAAAAATAAAACGAAATGGACCCCCCCCCCCCCCCCCCCCCCCCCCCCAATAAATAAATAAACAGGTGTAGGCGAGTTAAATAAAAAAAAACCTCTATGGAAGTAGTTCGAGAGGTGTATGGAGTTCGATGCTCGTGATCTATATCTATTTCACAAGAAGAGGTGAACAGGTACACGGAGAAAGTTTTAGTTATCTATTTCTGTGTTTAGTGTTTTAACTGTTAACTTTTTAGATAATCTATAGAATTCAGAATGTTGAAGCTGCTGGTATATCTGTGAATCTATCTATCTATCTATATAGATAGATATACTTATGTAACTACAAATTGAACGGATATTAGGACATTTCTTGAGGTACATCTTTTTACCAAGACAAATGTAAACATTTAACACAATACTTTTAGAACACAAACAAGCCAATTTAATGACATTTTTTCATGAAGTTGTTTGTGAAGAGACAACATACAAAAACATTCACTTTTCAGTAAAATGGCTGAGAATAATTGCGTTTTTTTTTGCGTAGTTAACCTTACAGTTTTAATGTATCTTTTTATGACCAAAAACATATACTTATCAACCTAACCTCATCAAATCAGAAATATTTTCAATGGTATGGAGAAGTAACTAGTATTCAGACATTACATAGTTTCAAATATAGCCTGAATATATAGACACGACAACGTATCGCCTTTCATTTTATCACGTTTATTTACTTTAGTCTACATTGCTCATGCTAGAATGCTTAACTGGAGGAATGACATATAAGCACAGTAAACCTCCCTGTTACATCGCTATCATTGGAGATACTGGATCACCTTTTCACCTTTGCATATTGGCTCAAAAAATGTGATCTGTGTTGCAAAACAAGATTGTTAAAATAAAATTGCAATTAGCCTATTTAACTATTAAGATGTTTTTCATGTATGACTTCCACTGAAACGGATATGTATCGTTTCAACAATATGTATCGTTTTTCTTATGGTTATCTGTTAGATTTATACATATTCATTTTATTATTTTCTTGTGTAGTTGTAGTCTCACCCAAATACAGTACATGCAGAAACTAATAAAAAAAAAAGTCTTGTTGTTCAGTAAGTGACCAACAGGGGGCAAACAAACACCACTGTAAAGTATTGGACCTGTTATTATGCTTTCTGTTGCCAAAGTACACACTATACTGTACTAACAAATACAATAAAGAATAAGCTGCTACAGCCAGTGGAGGCACATTTGAAGACATTAAAACAGACTTCTAGTCAAAATATTTGTCATTAAATTGATCAAGTTTCCTTTAGTATTTTTCAAGCCAGTGGAGAAGCGAAGGGGAATGATTGACATCCCAGGGGTGCAAATAGTTTTAAAAATGGATACTAAAGTGTATTGAAAGTTTAGTACCAGAAAGCCTATACTGGTGCTAAATTATCAAACCCCACACTAATCAAGCCCCCCTCACAACATAAACCTGTGTATGTGGATGAGTGTGGTGGGTCATGTGAGTAGTCCATCATCTATGGTTGCTAATGCTAAGTAATAATAATAATACAAAATAATGAAAAAAATTAAACATGTCGACTGGTGCCAGAATTTAATGTTGCTGGCGCTATATGAGGTACCCTGGTGCTAGAATCCAGCACCATAACGCCAAATCTGCACTCCTGCATTCTGAACTCCCTCAGCTCATAACACTATGTAACACAATTTTTGTTCCTGGGTAGTAAGTGTTATTTCCTAATTGCTTATGCCTCAAAAGTATAGAAAATGGCTATTATTCCCCACAAACTTTGCTTTTGTGACCAGGACAGTGATATTTTGAAATTTACCTATTTCCAATGAGAAAACGGGCGAATTTGTGTCTTTTCATTCACAAAGTCAGAAAAAAACAACATATGAATCCAAATTAACATGTATTTATACTAAAGTAATATAAAAATGACTACAAAATGTAGTCTCCCATCATGTTCTCGTTATACTGTCCTTGGTAGCGGCGTTCAAAGCCCAGTATATCCTGGTGGAAGCGCTCGCCTTACTCCTCCGAGTACACTCCCATGTTCTCCTTGAATTTATCAAGATGAGCATCAAGGATATGGACTTTGAGGGACATCCTACAGCCCATTGTGCCGTAGTTCTTCACCAGAGTCTCAACCAGCTCCACATAGTTTTCAGCCTTGTGATTGCCCAGGAAGCCCCGAACCACTGCGACAAAGCTGTTCCAAGCCGCTTTCTCCTTACTAGTGAGCTTCTTGTGGAATTCATTGCACTCCAGGATCTTCTTTATCTGTGGTCCGACGAAGACACCGGCTTTGACCTTTGCCTTAGACAGCTTAGGGAAGAAGTCTTGAAGGTACTTGAAAGCTGCTGACTCCTTATCTAGAGCTCTGATAAATTGTTTCATAAGGCCCAATTTGATGTGCAGTGGTGGCATCAGCACCTTCCGGGGGTCCACCAGTGGCTCCCACTTGACGTTGTTCCTCCCCACAGAGAACTCGGTCCGCTGTGGCCAGTCCACTTAGGCAGCTGAAACTAAACTGAACTGGTGGGCTTAAGGCCCCTGTATTTATACTACTATTTATATCACTGGAAAGTTCTAGAAAGTTCTAGAAGTTACTCCAAGTTTACTCAGCACTGAATCTATCTGGAATGTTCTGGAAAATAGGTAAATTTCAAAATATCACTGTCCTGGTCACAAAACCAAAGTTTGTGGGGAATAATAGCCATTTTCTATACTTTTGAGGCATAAGCAATTAGGAAATAACACTTACTACCCAGGAACCAAAAAAAAAAAAAAAAAATTGTTACACGGTGTAATCTGTGTGGAACATGCCCCCCTAAAAGAAATACCAGCCCCTTAAGTGTTTCCCGGTTGTTGCCAGCATATTCTGTAAATTGATTTACAGATTATTGAATAAATTGCTGCTAAGAAATGTAATAAAGATATATTTATATATGTATTTGTATATTTATACTATGGTATAATCTATGTTTAAACTTGCAATAAAATATTAGAGTATGCATTACCTGGTTGTTATTTTGGCACAGTAGCCCTTTCTGTATTAAAGTGTCTTTTTATATTACGAGGGCTACTTTCATAAGAAATCATATTTTTCAGGCCTTTTACATAAATTGCTACAAGCGATAAAGAGCAGGGAAGGGAAAGGATGAGGTGGCAGAGAATGACCCGAGTGTGATGTTACACAGTGATCAGATGAGCACAGAGAAATAAAAAGAATACAATTCTAGGAATTGAAAGTCATGATTTGTGATGAAAACCAATGTTCATGATAAGTCATCCCGTAAAGGGTACTTGCCATTCTCCAGTTACATTCCGCCTTTTATTCTAAACGGGCTCCATATGGGCTGCTGTGCCACCACTGTAGATACAATATAGTATTTCCTGAGTGATTACAAATCGTGATTTGAATAACAGATAGCACGGACAGGACTGAGAATTGTATCTAATGTGTACAGTGCCGTGATGTTCTATGTATTAACTTTTGTTACTTTTCAAATAGGTGGATAATTAAGTTTATGATGAAAACAAATATTGTGTTGCTAATTTTGATGAAGAAATAGACCCACTGAAAAAAGAATTATTCAGACATTGTATTACTTTAATGTTAACAAGGTCATTTGGCCATGTGGCCAGCTGCCTCTTACGCTGGTCTATAAAAATAGTCAAAAGATATATAAAAAATGTATTTACAAAACAATGGGGGTGTCTCATTCAAAGAATCAACATCAGTTTTCCCCAAATATATATAGTGTGGACCCTTGGAACAAGATTGAGGGTAAAAGCAGTGACACCATTGAGAGGTACTCTGGTAAAACACTAGTCCACAATGTAACATTCAACTCAATTTGCTTAATATTACCATAAACAATCTGCTGTAAATTAAACAATGCGGTTGGTAATATGACGCATGGACAGGTTATCTAAAAATAATTAAAATATTGGTTATCAAGTTTTTCCAGGACATCCCTCAATTCTTGTGCTTCAGGTCATTCAGGGTCCCCACTGGAAACACAATATAAGAATAGCTGTCCCAATTAAGTAATTTGTTATAAAAACAATAGGCCATAATTAATCCCAATTAAGTAATTTATTATTTCCTAAGTGTATAAAATATGTATCGAAATTAGTTGTACTGTATAGTACTGTAAAGTTTGGACCAAAAAAAGAATCACCTATAATATGTAGCACATGGTTTGTACACCCGTAAATAGGCTGTGTATCCCTTTCACGGCACCAATTACAGTACCGTTTCCTGAGTGATGACTCAGTGTTTCATTATGTCACTGTATGTGATAATCACTAATGAATGGCCACGTGTCCTTCCAGAAACATTTAACCACCTTGTGGACTTGTCACAATGAATTAGTGCATGCCCATGGTGGACGCACACCCAATTGACAGTGATATATTATTTATTATATTTTGTTCTGCCTGTATGTATATTAATGACAATATGCTCCAAAAAGGCCATGCATTGCCTTGAAAAATGTGTTGCTATTCATATCAAATATGTTAAAACCAACAGATTTGTTTAGTCTCACCAAACAACATTCAAATTAGTTTTTCTTAAAAGAGCCAAGGGAAGCATATTAGCTTTGCACTGTGCACCAGTCCCTGTGCAATTCTGATATTCTTCCATACCTCAGCATTGAAGAGCCTTTTCAAATGAAATAAGAGTTAGTAAGCACAGCAAATAATAAAAAAAACAACATAATGCAAAACCACCATCAAGAGTTCAGAAAAAAAAAACATAATAGGATAATAAATAATAGCGAATACATACCATAATATACATGTACATGTAGCAGCAGATGATGCTGAATGCAATAGTAGAGACAGTATCCTAATCGGGGGTTTTCAACAGGGGGTACATGTACTGCTAGGGGTATTATTTCTAAGGCTCTTAGGGGAATGCGGCAAGACTCAGAAATGCAAAAATAAGAATGATCTGTTTAATGGTCTTATATTATCTCTAACCCTCCTGTGTATTTCTAGACTGATACAGTTCTTACGTGCAAAAGCAAAATGGAGGAAGAAAAAGTTCATCATTGTTAGGTATTATAGTTTTATCTTGAGGTTATGTTTTTGATGTTGTATATGGTAACATGATAGACATTTACAGTGCAGACTATTTTGGTTTATTTCTATTAACTTTGCCGAGTAGAAAGAAAATGCGTGTGTTTCCGAAGAGGTTCCCAAATGCTGTCTTTTGATTCTCTGCATCCATCGAATTAAAAGTTTTAAGAATTACTGTTTGGTATTCTGTCCTAAGCCAGCAGTTTGTCAGTTCCAAATTGTTGTGACATAAATTATATATTAAATAAACAGGGAATATTGTAATTTGTTGATCAGATTATTCTGCCTTTTATTGGAACTGTGGTACCATTCAGTAGAGTGGAAATTGTAAAGAGGTTCTTGTGCTGAAACCTCCAGATAGTTTTAAAAAATGATTGAAAACCACTGTTCTAATCCATAGTTAGCTAAGCACTTCCTGTTTTGTCAGTGGATCAGATCTCTAAACTCTGTGGCCAAAATGCTGATACATTAGCATCTTCTTCTTAGCAAATACAATAATTTAACAAATCCTACCTGTCATGCACTTTATATATGCTATGTTGGTCCCCAATGTGTAGTTTTGAGATATATATATATATTGTATGTATATATATATATATATATATATATATATATATATATATATATATATATATTGTATATATATATATATATATATATATATATACAGTATATATTAGGGCTGTCAAGCGATTACTGTCAAGCGAGAACTTTAGCGTTCACACGGAAGTACTGTTTCATGTTTAGTCGGGCGTAATGCGCACACTAATGCTATTAGAATAGTTTGGTTACAGTTCCTAGCAGCGCAATGAACATTAGAAATTAATACGATAGTATCCCACCATGCACTGTATTTTATCCCTGGAGTTTCTTAGCCTTTGTGTTAAAATGTATACTTGATGGATGGGACTCAAAATTTAGGGCATGTGCGTTTCATAAACACATGAACTGAAAAGCTAGCGCGACCTCTGTATATCTATACACTGAGTGTACAAAACATTAGCAACACCTGCTCTTTCCATGAAACAGACTGACGAGGTGAATCCAGGTGAAAGCTATGATCCCTTATTGATGTAACCTGTTAAATCCACTTCAATCAGTGTAGATGAAGGGGAGACAAGTTAAAGAAGGGTTTTTAAGCCTTGACACAATTGAGACATGGATTGTGTACTGTATGTGTGCCATTCAGAGGGTAAATGGGCAAGACAAAAGATTTAAATGCCTTTGAACGGGGTATGGTAGTAGGTGCCAGGCGCGCCGGTTTGAGTGTGTCAAGAACTGCAACACTGCTGGGTTTTTCACGCTCAACAGTTTCCCATGTGTATCAAGGATGGTCCACCACCCAAAGGACATCCAGCCAACTGCAGGCCAGTGATCGAAAACGGCTCATTGATGAAAGAGGCCAAAGGAGGCTGACACGAATTGTGCAGAGCAACAGATACAGGCTACAGTTAGTCAACTAACAGTCCAGTGCAACATTGGTGCTGAAAGACCCATAAAAGAATGCACAACTCGTTGTACCTTGACACGAATGGGGTATGGCAGCCGACGACCTAACAGAGTTCCACTTCTTTCAGCAAAACGCAAGAAACTGCAGTTGCAGTGGGCTAAGGAACGAAAACACTGGACACTGGAGGATTGGAAAAACATTGGCTGGTCTGATGAATCCCGGTTCCTGCTGTTTCACGCTGATGGGAGGACTAGGGTATGGAGAAAACCACATGAGTACATGCATCCATCATGCCGCGTGTCAACATTGCAGGCTGGTGGTGGTGGTGGTGTGATGGTGTGGGGTGTGTTTTCATGGCACGCATTGGGCCTCTTGATAAAAGTGGAGCAATGTTTGAATGCCACAGGATATCTGAACATCATTGCCAATCAGGTGCATCCCTTCATGGCAGCAGTGTATCCATCTGCTAATGGATTTTTTCAGCAGGATAATGCCCGATGCCACAAGGCTAGGATTGTCCAGGAATGGTTCCACGAACATGACAGTGAATTCAGCTTACTGCAGTGGCCGGCCCAGTCACCAGATCTCAATCCAATTGGGCATCTGTGGGATGAGATGGAATGAGCTATTCGGAGTAGAGATCCACTACCAGCCAACTTGACACAACTGTGGGAAGCATTGGAGTCAACATGGGCCAGCATCCCTGTGGAACGCTTTCAACACCTTGTAGAGTCCATGCCCCGACGAATTGAGGCTGTTCTGAGGGCAAAAGGGGGTGCAACTCAATATTAGGAAGGTGTACCTAATGTTTTGTACACTCAATGTATATTGTAACACAGTGTCTGTATTTGTTGTGCAGAAATCCAAATAAAGTGCTTGGAGGCCGAAGTTGATCTTCCAAAACACCCCGTGTGCTTTATTATTTACAGTAAAAAACAAAAACAAAAAAATACAACACCCGAAGGGTATCAAAAGAAAAAACTAACTCCACTCAGAGTCCTAACTAAACACAGTCTTCCCTGACTGCGGTTATATCTCCTACAGGGTTACTTTTCCAAGCAAATAATTCTCCTTTCCCACAATTAACTGTTCTCTTTCACCCAGTCGACACACAGATCTCCAAACCATCTCCTACTCGCCAGCAGCGAGCACAAACAAAGAACCCATTTAAATATGTTCCTTGATTACCAGATTGGAGACAGCTTAACTTCAGCTGCTCCTACAATGAGCTAATTAACTCTGTGAGAGACAAGTTCAAGAGCCTCCCAACCCCTAGTGGACATTTGTAAGATTATCATCTCTTTGACTGAATTATTTTAACAGTTTTCTGGGAACATTTCCTTCTTCATTCTTAATTAAACTTATGAACAAAACTTCTGCCCGGTCTAATGAGCCAGGGTTTCGATTTATTAATTTGAGAATTAATTTCTCAGGAACTAAATTGGAAACGAAACATAACAGGGCTCTACAGGGCTTTTTCTTTGATTACCTTACAGGAACTGACAGAGCTAGTTCAACATATGAGAGCTACTACATGTTCTCTTGATCCTATTCCTACAAAACTATTGAAAGATATTTACATTTTAAAAATTATAAATGGTCCACTTTCCTCTGGTATAGTTCCCTCAGGACTTAAGGTAGCTGTGGTAAAGCCTATGCTTAAGAAACACAATTCAGGTTCTAGAGAGAGTTGTTGCAATTCAATTACAAACATTTCTAACTCTTAATGGTATATTCAAGAAGTTTCAGTCTGGGTTTTCAGGTCATGCTAGCTTTTCTGTTCATGCGTTGCTGAAACGCACTTGCCCAAAATGTGGCCTCTCATCCATCAAATACTAAACTATCGTTAACACAAAGGCTAATACATTCCAGGGATGTGTATTTTAAACTCTATGCCATACAGTAGTATACATATTGGCACACATACTTTTTTCTTTGTTATATACTAACAGTAGACGGTTTGCATGACAATGAGACGTGATTCTAAGCACTGTTTGGTACCTTAATCTACGTGTATTTTCATATTTTTCTGCATTCCAATAACAGCATCATCCGCATGTATATGCTTTTGTTTTTTTTGTTTTATTACCCAGCAGCTCTTTCACACAAAGTACATCTTGTCGTCTCGATAAACAAGCTACGGGTACTACACCCATTCAGAATTATAAGAACGTATTCTTCGTTTGCGTTTTTATGCATTACTACTGCTTGCAACTGCTTCTGTCACTGTAGTACTCGCAGTCAGTAGTAGCTGGCTGAGATGTAAATGGGTGATCTTCATGAGAATCTCCTGAAGATGCTGACTGCATAGCAAAAAAACTTCTGATTGACAACAGACTTGCTGTCAGTGTACACTCTGCACTAGGTATTCATTTTTATGCATAAAGAAAAATCTGTCAGGAAATCCCTGTTAAACTAGTGGTGAAAATAACAAAAGCACAACGTTAAATTAGGTGACTGCAAAAATGAAATGCGAGTTAAAAGTAGGATCGAAAAGATAATTTGTCAGCTCTGTTTAAAATAAAATTAAAGGGACCAGAATTAGGCTCAGGCAGAAGGTAAAAGTAAAGATTGTTTTGTAATTAACAGCTTTTTCTGAGTTTTATTATGAAACACAATCAGCTAAATTTGTTAGAAGGGACATCACCTTATTAAAAATAAAACCCGAAAACTTCAATCCCTACTTTTTCCAAAATACTTCTTAGTAATATGGACCTCTGTTAATATGGGGCATAACACATTATATTAAAATAAAATACAGTGCATGGTGGGATACTATCGTATTAATTTCCACTGTTCATTGCGCTGCTAGGAACTGTAAGCGAACTTGTCAAAAAGAGGTACATTTACCATTAATTATACATTATCTTTTTGCAAACTTAAACTGGAAACAGACAATCAATTTCTGTAAAAAGAAAAAAACAATTCACGAGAAGTCCACTGCAAATGTACAAGATCCAATGTTTTGCATATGATAAATATTCACATAGTATTATGTATAATAATGGTGGAAACATATTATAAATTACATTAAAAACGATGTAAAAGACTGGAAAATGTGATTAATGTGTGAAAATTTGAATGGGTGCTTCCCTGCTTTCTTAGTGGAAGTTGTTTAGACATGCGCGAGCAAGTGCAATGTGCAGAGTATCGCTTTTTAACGCGTACCTGAAAATAACACTACAACAGTAAGAAATTAAAGCTACTTTCACCTCTTACTATAGCATCTACTTTGACTTCAATTCGAGTAAAATCTGCCAATCTGATTTAGACATTGCCAGAACTGTATATATACTGTGTTCTTAAATAGTAAATTTAGTATTATTTGTTTTGCAAAACAGAAACATTATGTTTCACTTTCATTGTTTGCACTTGTATTAAGTCTGTAATACAATGATGCATTTACAAGATTGTGCTTCAGTTCATTGATTTCAGATAATGTATCTTTTCTCTTTTACACAAAAACATGTATGTATTTCCCTGTTGTGTAGATTCATAATGGAATTAAAAAATGAAGTCACACAGACAGATTTCTAGGTTGACGCTGCACAGCGTATTGTTAATGTGTTTTTCCTGCATCCATAATAAATTATTTTAATTTTGGTAAATGAAGTGGTATTAAGTTATTCTGTTGTTGTTATTTTATTTTTTTTTACTATCAATCAGACCTTCTGTCATATCTGCCTGTTTGACGGTAGGCAATTTTCGAATTGAGACTTTAATGCCTAGTTTTACACTGAATTTGCCAGGTGAATTCATTGACGTTGCTTGCAAACAGTGATGGTGTGTGCTGGGAATGACTGGAGATTAGAAGCAAAGCACAGAATATTAACATAACAAAATAACAAAAGCACAACGTTAAATTAGGTGACTGCAAAAATGAAATGCGAGTTAAAAGTAGGATCGAAAAGATAATTTGTCAGCTCTGTTTAAAATAAAATTAAAGGGACCAGAATTAGGCTCAGGCAGAAGGTAAAAGTAAAGATTGTTTTGTAATTAACAGCTTTTTCTGAGTTTTATTATGAAACACAATCAGCTAAATTTGTTAGAAGGGACATCACCTTATTAAAAATAAAACCCGAAAACTTCAATCCCTACTTTTTCCAAAATACTTCTTAGTAATATGGACCTCTGTTAATATGGGGCATAACACATTATATTAAAATAAAATACAGTGCATGGTGGGATACTATCGTATTAATTTCCACTGTTCATTGCGCTGCTAGGAACTGTAAGCGAACTTGTCAAAAAGAGGTACATTTACCATTAATTATACATTATCTTTTTGCAAACTTAAACTGGAAACAGACAATCAATTTCTGTAAAAAGAAAAAAACAATTCACGAGAAGTCCACTGCAAATGTACAAGATCCAATGTTTTGCATATGATAAATATTCACATAGTATTATGTATAATAATGGTGGAAACATATTATAAATTACATTAAAAACGATGTAAAAGACTGGAAAATGTGATTAATGTGTGAAAATTTGAATGGGTGCTTCCCTGCTTTCTTAGTGGAAGTTGTTTAGACATGCGCGAGCAAGTGCAATGTGCAGAGTATCGCTTTTTAACGCGTACCTGAAAATAACACTACAACAGTAAGAAATTAAAGCTACTTTCACCTCTTACTATAGCATCTACTTTGACTTCAATTCGAGTAAAATCTGCCAATCTGATTTAGACATTGCCAGAACTGTATATATACTGTGTTCTTAAATAGTAAATTTAGTATTATTTGTTTTGCAAAACAGAAACATTATGTTTCACTTTCATTGTTTGCACTTGTATTAAGTCTGTAATACAATGATGCATTTACAAGATTGTGCTTCAGTTCATTGATTTCAGATAATGTATCTTTTCTCTTTTACACAAAAACATGTATGTATTTCCCTGTTGTGTAGATTCATAATGGAATTAAAAAATGAAGTCACACAGACAGATTTCTAGGTTGACGCTGCACAGCGTATTGTTAATGTGTTTTTCCTGCATCCATAATAAATTATTTTAATTTTGGTAAATGAAGTGGTATTAAGTTATTCTGTTGTTGTTATTTTATTTTTTTTTACTATCAATCAGACCTTCTGTCATATCTGCCTGTTTGACGGTAGGCAATTTTCGAATTGAGACTTTAATGCCTAGTTTTACACTGAATTTGCCAGGTGAATTCATTGACGTTGCTTGCAAACAGTGATGGTGTGTGCTGGGAATGACTGGAGATTAGAAGCAAAGCACAGAATATTTAAATCACACAGCGATTTTCTGATATGAATTAAGAAGCTCTAAAAGTATGATTATATCTTATATGATTTATTCTTTTTTCATTCATTTTTGTTTCCAGTAAACTCAAAATTGTTAAGGTGACCAAACGTGTGTGAGAACTGTTGTGTTAGAAAAATGGTTAAAATGAATAGTTGCATTGAAAACATGTAGAACAGCGAAAACCAAAAATAGTCGTGCATTAAAAAAATGCCCTGAAAACTTAACATAAAGAAAACTATTTAAATGAAGCAATAAGCTCAATAATTAAGCTAAAAATGAAGTGAAAAGGTTACCTTTTTTTTTGTGAACTCCAGTAACCCCACGTTATCTTTCCCCAGTCAAATCGTAGAGTGTCTAAATAAGCACAGTAATTTACCATAATATAAAACATTAATGAAAAAGAAAATGTAGAACATAAAAAAGAGCAATCAGATATAGTCAATGAAAGACAACACACTATTCAAATTATTTGTCGTATTATATATTTAAGGTAAGGCAAGTTTATTTTTCCGTTGAAAGTGCCCCGGCTACAATGTTCTGCTGCCCGGCTGTACAGAATTCCTGGGGAGAACCCTGATAAGTAAATAAATAAATAACATAAATAAATAAATGACAGAACATGTTTTTGAAGTTCATGCTTCTCAAAGTTTTTTTTGGTGTACAGCTCTCTGTGTCGCTTGCTGGCTGCTGCATAATCCAATTTATATCCTGGCCGTCATATTTGTCGAGTTGAATTTGTTTGAATTTCAGAGAGTCAGAAAACAGTGACAGTGATGTTTTAATCACCATTTTAGTGTTTGGAGCATCTTTCTTTTGTAGTATGTTTTGTACTTAATTTTCTTTTAAGTCACAAAATCGCTATTCAGCAGTTTTTTCACATATCCCCTGCACTCCTTATAACAAGAGAAAATGGCATTTCTTTGAAAAGAGGCGGGACTGACAGTGACGTGTAAGGATGTTAGGGCAATCTATTTTTGCTCCTATGATGAGGTTTTAACCAATCACAAGGCAGAATTTCCAACCACTGATATATATTAAAAGAAGCGTCGTTGCACAGCGTTTATAGCTCAGTCTAGATGCCGAGTTTCTGATTCCGGGGAAGTGGCAAGCCGACTTCCAGCAATATAAATATTGCAGGGGAAATCCAGGAAACACACAGACTCAATCACAGCAACTGGAGAGGTTAGTATACCTACCTTATGCGAGAAGCAAAAGAGGAAGAGAGCTCCGTGGAGTGACTGTTCCCTCGGGAGGCGCGACCGAGGACGTCACTCCCCAGAGGGGCCTATCGGCAACTCTGAAATAAAATGTTCAGTGAATACCTGACCTGTGGCAGGCATATCCCAAAAGTATTGGTTAGTGGTCATCTTCAAATTGAAAGGGAACGTCCCTAATAATCACTAGCTGACAGTCACGCATTCCCAAGGTATTTTAAAACAAAAACAATAACAAAACACATGGCTACGTTGTCATATATATTTCTAAATAAATAAATCATAACACAAACAAAACCCTGAAGGGCGGCACCTCGCTCATCCTATATAATAAACACATAAATCATAAAACAAATACGACACAGGGGTGGAGGGGGAGACCCCATTCTAAAATTAAATAACAAATAACTGTACAGGGCTCCTTGCCTTGTAGATCACTGAGTATTTTACTGATACTCAAAAGAGATTCAAATGCAAACAAACTAGCAACAAAGTTAACCTTCAACATGTGCATTAGAAATCCCTTAGCTTCTGTGGAGTTGTTGCTGTCCCCTTCTGCAATTTTCTCCAAACACTCTGTTATGCATTGAAACCTTTCCTTAACTGCTCTCTCTACATTGCCTGGGACTATACAGTAAATAAGACCTCCCTTGCCTGCCAGGGCTTTAATAAATTCACATGATAAATTTCACGTTCATTACGGTGATCGGGCTGTCTAATTTCATAATTCACCTTCCCTATAGCCCGAATCACTTCATATGGCTCCTGCCATTTAGCACATAATTTTGATTCTGAGGAGGGAAGCAGCAGCATTACCTTGTCTCCTGGTCAAAAGGTTCGAATTCATGCATTTTTACTGTAATGCTGCTTTTGCCGGTGCTGAGCCGATTTGAGGGTGTCCTGGACCAAATGACCGACCAAATCCAGGTGATCTCTGAGTAGGAGCACATGCTTCACTACATTTTTGGATGAGCCTTTGTGCTCCTCCCACCCCTCTCTCAACAGATCAAGGATGCCACGAGGCTGTCGGCCATACAAGAGCTCGAAGGGGGAGAACCCTGTCGAGCTCTGCGGCACCTCTCTCATTGCAAGAAGGAGATAGGGAAGAAGCGATGCCCATTGTTTTTGCTCTTGTGTTAAAAAACGTCTCAGCATCTGCTTCAAGGTCTGATTAAATCGTTCCACCAAACCGTCTGTCTGTGAATGATAAACAGATCTCCTGATGGGACGTATTTTGTATTTTTTATATTTTATATACCTGCTGTAACATGTTAGACTAAAAGTCAAAATCTCCTTGGGGATCCCTACTCTAGCCATAATCTGCGCTAACTCGGTGGCTATTGCAGCGGCACTAGTGGACCTCAATGGAACTGCCTCCGGGTATCGCGTTGCATAACCTACCACTACTAATATATGCGTATATCCGGAGTCATATGGTAGCATAGTGTGGATAAAAAAAAAAATTCTCTGAATAACGAGTAACAGCAGATTTACTTGTGTATTACTCATTCTTGGAATTATTGCCATACTTAAAGATATTCTGTTTGTAGTCGTTAATCGGCACACCCCTACTATGTATTATGTCCATTTGGTGCATTTTTAAGTGATATTGACAGATCAAAATGACCCACACCAGAATATAAACTCCAGTTGCTTAGTGTGGCCAGTGGCTCACCTGGTAAAGGCAGTGCTGGTTGGAGTATGAGGTGAGTCATGCGACTGGGTGCTTGCTTTTTTAAATTAAAACTGAGGGACTATAGTTTGTTCGGCTCACAACGCCACACTGACCCCTACTGGCCCCAGATTATACAATTTAAAAAAGCAATAATAATAATAGTAATCATTTTCTTCAGCTTTTATTTGATTGCCAGAATGCTCTCGAGATTATGGAAGAACTGTTGTTGTTGCTTTTATGCATGCTTCTTCTCAGTAGACTATCTGGGTTTTGTGGGGGTATTAAATTTACATATGCCAATCCACGGTATGGGGGGTTACTAACTCACCACAATTGGTGGGTAATGCCACCTGCCACACCAATTCTATTAATGCACCTGTGCAGTGGTAGCTAGAATATATATTGATATACACAAAGGGATGCCATGTCAAGTAAATTAATATGATATGAATGAAGTAAATGAACGATTTATTGCAGTACTGATTTGAAATGCACTTGAAAGTTACACTTACACCACCCACTCGATATATCGTGGGTGTCAGGGTCCAGTATAAATCCTCTACACAACCTGCTTTTTCTCATTTTTCATATATAAAGCAACACACCGTTTTAATTCGTACAGCGGAGGGTAATTGCTTCTCATCAACTTCTGTCTCCAATTAATTTCATGAGTCTTCCTCTCCTTTCTCAAGTGGAAAAAACCCGCTGCATTGAAAGAATCCCATTCCCAACGTAGGAGGCTTGTTGCTAGGGAGCTGACGTCACTGCCTTGTGACTTTTGCTAGTGCATTGCTGCCACACGTGAACACCTCGTTGGCTAAAATAAAAACCGCTTCAGCAAGTACATATTTAATTTGCTTTGTGTTATTGTGCAATACGTGTGTATATGATAACAGTACGATATTAATGCTTTGTTTTTAATTGTATATTTTTGTTTATTTGTATATTTGTGATGTGCAGTACGAAATAAAACGAATAGTAATTCTAAGTGCCTATTTATATTGCAGCCAAGGCATACACAGTTAGACAGAAAAAATGGGGAGCCAACTCCAGGACCGTGCTATATCCTAATCCGCAGCTAGGGGCGATATAACGAGGGGTGGTTGTATTTCCAACACAAGTTTTAGTGCAAGATTAACTGAAGCTAATAAAAGACAAAGTAGTATATCAAGATAGGGTTCGTAGCACCAGAGCAGTCAGCTTTATTTTAAAGCAGATGTAATTAATTTTAGATTGGCTCTCAATTCTTTGTCACCCCTGTCACTTGCTATTAACCTATTGAGTTTTATACGATGTAAGCATCTATCTAAATCCAATTATGAAACAGACCTTTTGTTCAGAAAAAAGGCCTACCTATCAATCTTAATGTAAGTTTTGCCTGTCCATTCAGGGATACTTGTACATTTCATATTAAGTTTCTACTGGGGGCTAGGTGGTGCAGTAAGCCTTTCTCTTCCTGAGGTGCTGGTTCATATCTGACTTGGGCTACAAATAAAATAAGTAGGGGTGCACCGATTAAGATTTTCTTAGCCGATACCGGTAGCTGATGATTATTTTCCCATATCGGCCGATACCGATAGTATACTGATAACAACAGATAGTGCAGGTAAGCTATTGTAAACTATTAGAACAAGACATAGAGCCTATATTTAAACCGTTTCATACTTACAGATGTTAAAAAATGAACAGATATAATTAGGCTTCAAAGCCAGAATGGCTGGAAGCCTATTGTTCTTGTAAAGATGATTTATTATTATTATTATTATTATTATTATTATTATTATTATTATTATTAGGGGTCCAAGCACGAAGTTGCTGGAGCCCTATTGTAATTGTTAGGATTATTATTATTTTTATTATTAGGCTTCCTAGCCAAAGGCTGGGGAAGCCTATTGTTTTTGTTATTATTATTATTATTTTTTTTTCTTCCTCCCCAAAGTTGCTCAAAAACTCATGAAAAATTGTAAGTTGGTAGATGCCTATGGGATGGTGTACCAGAAACAAAAACAAATGTGGTAGGTCACATTGTTCGGCAACCATATTTGATTTTGCGGAGATTGTTAAAACGTCTACCTATCAAAAAACACTTATTGAGTTCTGAAACTTGCTATACAGGTAGTCCAACATTAACTGTTGTTCATAAGAAGTTGATTGGTTTTGTGGAATGGCGGCCATGTTGCATAACATCATAAAAATACAGTAAAATTGTAAAATCATCAAAAAACAAACATCTCGGAAAGCGCTTATTCGATTGAAACAAAAATTGCTATACATGATCTAAGTATGGTTGGCTTGTACGCTTGTTCAAGGGAAGTTGCTACGGCAAAAACATGGCGGCCATGTTGGATGATATCATCAGCATACAAAACTGGCTATAAAACTGCCTATAACTCGTTACAAATAGGAACCCATCTATGCTCTATAAACAAATGTCCTTGCCCGTGACCTTTGACCTTTCCTAAAGGTCAAAAGATAAACTATCTTATAAAATCAACACTGTTGCACGAAAACTCACAAAACTTGGTAGGGTGGTAAAGGCCTTTGGGAAGTTGTGTCAGAGAGAAAATGAAGACCATAGGTCACATGGTTTGGCAGCCATATTGGATTTTTCGAGAATTTTGGACAATTTAAAAAAATCTTCTCCGAAACCGCTTATCACAGAGATCTGAAACTTGGTGCAATAGACTACCCTCATGGTCTAGATTTACGGTTGTTCAAGAGAAGTCGATTGGTCACATGGTTCATTGGCCATATTGGATATGTCAAAAATATTCAAATGTCATCTTCTCTGAAACCGTTATGCCAATCGAAGTGAAACTTTGCATACATAGCATTGGCAAGGTTGTCTGTCAAGTTTGTTCAAGGCAAGTCGCTACATGAAAAAACATGGCCAATGCGAGCCAATAAAATTTAAGCTATGGTCAATTTGCACATATTTGCATGTATTGCAGTATTTATCTAAGGTAGAATGTTGTAGACTCATGAATCTTCGCAGAGCAGAGGAGGCCTATGGGAATGAATGTATGCTGTATTAAAAATTACCTTGATCTTAACCTTTGACCTGTCATTAAGGTCAAATGTAAAACTAGCTTATAACTCATTAGAAAGTGCAGATAGTTACTATGGAACACATATAAGAAACCATATATGTTTTTATCAAGAAATGCCCTTGCCCGTGACCTCTGCCCTTGCCAAAGGTCAAATGCAAAACTCGCTTATAAATAATTTGAGAGTGCAGATATGGCCATGGTTACTATGGAACACATATAGGAAACCATATATGTTCTCTCAAAAAATGCCCTTGTCTGTGACCTCAGCCTTCTGCCAAAAGTTTGAATGCAAAACTTGCTTATAAATAATTTGAGAGTGCAGATATGGTCATGATTACTATGGAACACACATAGGATCCCATATATTCTCTACTAAAAAATTGTAATTGGCCATGACCTCTGACCTCTCCTAAAGGGCAAATCTAAAACTGGTTTGTAACTCCATAGAGAGTGCAGGTAGGGTCATGGTTGGTATGGAACACATATAGTAAACCACGTATGCTCTTACAATAACTGTCCACTAGATGGTGCTCATTGGTCACAGTATGGACATACCATATGCTCTATAAAAATGTCACTGTCTGTTACCTCTGACCTCTCCTTAAGGTCAAATGAAAAGCTACCTTATAACTAGGGGTCTACTTAAATCGTGATAGATTTCCGTATTTTTCACGGGTAGGTTGTGAAATAAAATTAGGATTTTGAGGACATTTCGTAGACCTGTTTAAACATTAAATAAACTTAAGTAGACTTGAGTATTTCAGAGCACTATAAAGCCTAAAAATAGTGGTACTTGCTTCCTTACTAAAACAGAGTGCTGTCACTTGTTAAAGGCAAGCATGCAGCATCCCCCTGCAGTTGCTGACGACATTCTCTGTCTGGTGTGGACTTGCCCATACATTGAGACTGCACGTTCTGCATCCACTGAATTGGTTGGAAGTATAAAGCAAAGCTTTGCAAAGTTATACAGATGGGGGAATCGATTAGAAATAGCCCCAAAACTCGTTTACCCAAGGGCATCTGGCATACTTTAATAAAGGCAATATATGCAGCACGTTCGTTTTCATGTTATTTGTCCCATCCAATAATTAATTTTATTAGTACCGAGTCAAAACAAAGAAAACGTGCCTATTCGGGTCTAAAATTCCAACTGCGTTTAAAAAGTAAGCGGCAGGTTGTTTGAAGTGAGGAAGCTGTGCTAGATCGTACCTGTAGTACTGATTTACAGTGCCTTGCATAAGTATTGACCCCCCTTGGACTTTTCCACATTTTGTAGTGTTACAACCTGGAATTAAAATGGATTTAATTAGGATTTTTTGTCACTGATCTACACAAAATAGTCCATAATGTCGAAGTGGGGAAAAAAATCTACATATTTTTCAAAATTATTTACAAATAAAAAACTGAAAAGTCTTGATTTGCATAAGTATTCACCCCCTTTGCTGTGACATCCCTAAATAAGCTCTGGTGCAACCAATTGCCTTCAGAAGTCACATAATTAGTTGAAGGGAGGCCGTCTGTGTGCAATTAAAGTATCACATGATCTCAGATTAAATACACCTGTTTCTGGAAGGCCCCAGAGTTTGTTAGAGAGCATATCTAAACAAACAGCATCATGAAGACCACGGAGCTATCAAAACAAATCTGGGATAAACAGTTCTGGAGAAGCACCAATCAGGGTTAGGTTATAAAAAAATATCCCAAACTTTGAACATCCCCCGGAGCACCATTAAATCCATTACTAAAAAATGGAATGAATATGGCACAACCGCGACTCTGCCTAGAGAAGGCCGTCCACAAAAACTCAGTGACCAGGTAAGAAGGGCATTAGTCAGAGAAGCAACCAAGAGGCCAATGGTAACTCTGAAGGAGCTGGAGAGATCCACAGCTGAGATGGGAGAAACCGTCCATGGGACAGCTATAACCCGGATGCTCCACAAAGCTGGGCTTTATGGAAGAGTGGCGAGAAGAAAACCATTGCTGAAAAAAACCCATATCAAATCCCGTTTAGATTTTGCCAAAAGGCATGTGGGAGACACAGCAAACATGTGGAAAAAGGTTCTCTGGTCTGATGAGACCAAAATTGAACTTTTTGGCCTTAGCGCAAAACGCTATGTGTGGTGCAAAGCCAACGCTGCTCATCACCCTGAGAACACCATCCCCACGGTGAAGCATGGTGGTGGCAGCATCATGTTATGGGGATGCTTTTCATCGGCAGGGACTGGGAAACTGGCCAGGATTGAGGGCAAGATGGATGGACCCAAATACAGGGAAATTCTAGAGGAAAACCTGTTTCAGTCTGCAAGAGACCTGGGACTGGGGCGAAGGTTCACCTTCCAGCAGGACAATGACCCTAAACACACAGCCAAACCTACACTGGAGTGGTTTAAAAACAAGAACCTGAATGTCTTAGAATGGCCCAGTCAAAGCCCAGACAGCAATCCGATTGAGAATCTGTGGCAAGACTTGAAAATTGCTGTTCACCAACGGTCCCCATCCAACTTGACAGACCTTGAGCAATTTTGCCAAGAAGAATGGGCAAAAATTGCAGGATCCAGATGTCCAAAGCTGGTAGAGACTTAACCAAAAAGACTCACAGCTGTAATAGTTGCCAAAGGTGCAATGCACACAGGACGGCGAAGGAATTAAAAAAGGCTATCTACAGAAGGCAGATACGAAGATAGCGTCACTTGCGTTGTGCAGTAGTTAATTTAAAACAAGGTTTTTGGTTTTTTTTCTCTGTACTTGTCTGGTATCCATTGGCCCCTAAAAGAGAATTTAGGTGAATTTTGTGGTGACCCCTCAATTTCACGATTTCCGCGAAATCGCAGTTTAGGTAGACCCCTACTTATAACTACTTAGAAAGTTTAGATAACACCATTGCACAAAAACCTGTGAAACTTTGCTGTATAGCACTACCTTATGGGAAGTAATGCCCACAATTGAATGAATGATTGGTCACATGGATGCTGACCAATAGATATGCGTAAATTTCATGATAAAAACTAGGAAGCCGTAAAGTTGCTTGCAACTCTAGTCATTATTATTATTATTATTATTATTATTATTATTATTATTATTATTAAGCTTCCTAGCCAAAGGCTGGGGAAGCCTATTGTTTCTGTTAGGATTATTAGGCTTTGTGACAGAGATCGAATGATTCTTGGTGTTAGATCTCCCTCCTGACCTGTGAGGGCGATGTGTAAAAGGAACAGAGTACCCTTAACTAAATGGCATGACAATTTATTCCTTAGGGTAGGTGGAAGTTGGTCATTTAGAAAGGGGGCGGAGCTACGGTACCCAAACTCAATGACCTGGTCAGTAAACGGCATGGCAGGTTTGGAGGATTGGAGGAGCGGATGCGCTCGTTAACCTAGGGGTCATGATCAAGGGTATAAATAGGGGTCGTAGTGTAAGTGATCTGTTCCTTTGTAAATCGCTAGAACAAATCTAAAAGGAGAACCTGGGATTGAAATGTGAGTGTTGTGTTTTGTTCATTGTCTGAAGTAAACTGTTTGTTTTTGTTTGTTTCAAAAGGCTACTAAACACTATCTGGAGCTGCAGCCGCAGGCCAGCAACAAACCCAGTCACCAGCACTTCCCTGTTTCACAAACGTACTTTTCACCACAAGTGACTCTTTTCACTACGAGCACTAGTTTCACGCACTAAAATAAACACTGTGTTTGTGTTCTGTGTTACGTGTGGGTGAGGAAAGAAGCTGGACTGTGTTTTATGGTTTCGGGTCAAACACGAGGATTACAAACGGAGTGATACACGCCGTTGTATCACTTCCATCTTTTATTATTTACAGGTGCTTGCCTTAAGGCTCTGGACATTGTATAATCAATAAACACCCTTCCACCTGGAAATCATTGTCTGTCTGTTTTGTATCCATTCTGCACTGCACACACCTGTAACTATTCACACTTTGCCACATGCTTCCCAGCCAGAATGGTGTGGCAGCCATATTGGATTTTTCAAAACCGCTATGGTACAGATATGAAACTTGGTGCACGTACTACTCTTAGGCCCTATATTTAGACTTGTTCAACACAAGTTGATTGGTCACATGGTTTGGCGGCCAAAATGGACCAAAATCAAGCCTCATTTTGAAGTTACTAAAACTACAAGAACCATTACAACTATTGCCCTCAAACTTCACACATATGTTGATGATGGTATGCAATTACACATATCACTTTTTGGGGGTGACCGCACGTGCATTTTGGATTCTACATTTTCGCCTTAAAATGCAACTCCTCCAGAACCGCTGGACCAATTAAACTGAAACTTTGCAGGTATCTTATTAAACATAAGATCATCAAAAGTTATTCATTTGGTGAGTTTTCGTCAATCCAAGATGGCCGACATGGACCAATCAAAATCCGGAGTCAAAAGTTGCTCGGAATTTTACCAAACTTCAGATATTGGTAAAGACCTATGCAGACTTGTACCTGAGTGAAAATGGTGGTATTGGGTCACATGGTATGGCCGCCATATTGGATTGTGCGTGACTTTTGGAAGATTTTCAAAACTTTTCTTCTCATGAACGGAAAATAGTACAGCTGTGAAACTGTGTCTACATAGTCCTCTCGTGTCCATGATTGATTCAATTTAATGAAAACTCGATAGGTCGTATGATGTGGTGGCCATGTTGGATTTTGTGTGAAACACTTAAATGACAACTCCTCAGGAACCCTTAGGCCGATTGACGTGAATCTTGGTATACTTTAACTTCGTACTGCCCTCTACCAGTGCTATTAAGGAAAAGCTGCTACATAAAAAAACATGACCACCATGAGCCAATCAAATTGCAGCTTTACTAAATGTGCATATATTGGCTTTTTTCCCTCTATTTTTCTGTGGTAGAGAGTTATATTCTTATATTTCAAGATGTTAGAGGCTTTTGGAATGTTGTGTCTGTGAAAATTAGGGCGATAGGTCACATGATTTGGTGGCCATAGTGCATTTTTAAAAAATGTGCCATTGTCTTGTTCTCGGACACAGTTTGACCAATTGTTGTGAAACTCTGGAATCATAAAATTAGTAACACCCTTTATCATTGTTGCTTTTGGCATGTTGCTGCATAAAACAACATGGCTGCCACAAGCCAATCAAATTTCTGCTGTATAAAATATGCATTTTTTTCAAGTATATAATAATTTGAAACTTGTGCCATATATGTGATTAGATTCTAGAGTATTTATGTTTCTAATTTTGTTAAGTTTTTGTCAATCTAAGTTGGCCGTCATGGAGTCGAAAATGTTGCTCAAAATTTCACGAAACTTCATACATGGGTAAAAGCCTATAAGGACATGAACCTGAGTGAAAATGGTGTGGACATGTCACATGGTATGGCCGCTATATTGGATTTTCCATGCGTTTTTGACGATATTCAAAGATTTTCTTCTCTGAAACCGCTTATTGCACAGATGTGAAAATTGGTGTATAAAGTCATATACTAATGTACATTAATTGTTATAAATAAGACATTTTCTTAATGCATTTACTCTGTTTGAATAGTTATAAGCTACTGGAATGCATACTCTAAAATTATGCTTTCCAATTAACAAAATGTTTGTATGAAACCATACTTTGTTGTGCTGTAAATGCTTGGAAGCTGTAAAGTTGCCTGCAACTTCCAGTTTACTTGTTGTATTTATGACAGAATTCAACAGGGATTATTTACTTGTTGCATTTATGTCAGAAAAATAATACAAAGAATAATGCATTATTATATTGGATGCTTGTCAACAATTTATACATTTGTTTTACAACAGTCACACAAAAATACAATTTTGCATTTGTACTCGTAAAAACACTTCTGTTTTTAGTCATTTGTACCTATACTGTACAGAAGAAAAAAAATGTAGCCTACTAAATTCTTTTTTTAAGCATACACTGCTTAAAAATGCACCAGAACTAAATGATTTCACTTGATAAAAACATATTACATTTCTGGTTACAAAATTCAGTCAAATTTGTTACTAAACAAAAGACGGCACAATAATCAATTTCTGCTTCAAAATGCCACCAACTACACCCGCAACCAATGTAGATTAAGATAAACAAAATTACAAAAGGTCTTTTTGAAGCACATTGTGTGATAATAATAATAATAATAATAATAATAATAATAATAATAATAATAACTTAACCCAACAATGTTATTAAAGATTCAACCAAAAACATAAAAAAAGCATCACAATAATATTCTACTCACAGTTCATCGTTGGATTTAATGTAGCATCAAGTCTGTTCTGCTGCACACAACTCAACTGTCCTATTGTTGTCTTCAGATATTTAAAGAAAATTCTTTTGAGACATATTTACTGCAGGTTAATCGCACATTACACAGTACTGCAAGGAAAATTATTGTCTCTGTGTTCTTGTGTCATTAGTAAGCGTGGGGTTAAAAACCATGCCTGCCAATAACCACAGATGGAATGTGGCCATTCCCTAATTGGGGAATGGCCACATGTATATAAAGGGAAGAAAACCCCTTTGTTTGGTGAAGGAGTTTGGGGGGAAGGATTGTTAAGAGAACCTTTAGCGAAGGTTTCTGCCCAGCCTAAAGGTAAGAATGTTGGTGTTTGTTCCTGTGTTTTGTTTAACTCTTATTGTGGCCCCTGTGCCTTGTTTATTTGTTTGGTTTATTCTTTGTTTGTAAATAAATGTGTGCAACAGCGCTTTCACTGCAGCTTTCCAGCCTCCGAGTCTCATTCCTGGCGCTATCCTGTCACACACAGCCATTGGCTGTTTGCACTGTTTTATTACAGTAAAACACCTAAACAGTAAAGTTATGTTATTATAGAGCATGCAACACAATTTTAAAGCCTACATAAAACCACAAACATGTTACAGCCATACCATCTTGTCAATACTTGAAAGACGAATATCAGGGGCTGCAGGAATTAGTGCTGGAAGGGGCACTCTTCCTTCTGAGCTCAACCATTATCCCAGCATGGTGTGAGAGGACACAATGCTAGGAGGTGTCATCCTTCAGAAAAGGCATTAAACTAAAGTTGTGTGTACACTGTGAAAATTAAAGATCCTATGATGCTTTTTTTGATAAAAAAAGTGCCTGGGTTAACTCGGGAGTACCAGTAAAATCCCAGTAAAGGTCAGTCCCATTCTTGTCTGGCTTAGTTCTCCACACACTGTAATGTACAGTAGATAATTCTTAAACTGTTCCCCAGATCCCCACCATAAACAAGAACCTGTCATGAATTGGCCACTGTGTGGTCCAGTGGTTAAAGAAAAGGGCTTGTAACCAGGACGTCCCCAGTTCAAACCCCACCTCAGCCACTGACTCATTATGTGACCCTGAGCAAGTCACTTAACCTCCTTGTGCTCCGTCTTTCGGGTGAGACGTAGTTGTAAGTGACTCTGCAGCTGATGCATAGTTCACACACCCTAGTCTCTGTAAGTCGCCTTGGATAAAGGCGTCTGCTAAATAAACTAATAATAATAATAATAATAATTTAAATAAATAAACAAAATTCATTCAAAAGTTCTGCATGCTGTTGCGCTGGGGAGGCCAAATCAAGACTGATCTTCAGAGCCAGCATTGCATGATATAATAAAAATATAAGTTTATATAAAGTAATGTTAATTAGAATTAATACAGATTCAAAGATAGAAGTAAAAATTATGTCACAATATATAGAACACCATTACATCATGTAAGAATAAATCATGGATTTGAATGTAAACAATAACAAGTAGTTGTCATGCTGTCAAAAACCTATAAATACCTCCAATGTTTTGATTCAAACACAGACTCCCTTGAGAAAGATATGTACAACATATCGAAACTTTGGGCAGCTGGCTCTTTGAGCTAATATATACAGTGCCTTGCGAAAGTATTCGGCCCCCTTGAACTTTGCGACCTTTTGCCACATTTCAGGCTTCAAACATAAAGATATGAAACTGTAATTTTTTGTGAAGAATCAACAACAAGTGGGACACAATCCTGAAGTGGAACGAAATTTATTGGATATTTCAAACTTTTTTAACAAATAAAAAACTGAAAAATTGGGCGTGCAAAATTATTCAGCCCCTTTACTTTCAGTGCAGCAAACTCTCTCCAGAAGTTCAGTGAGGATCTCTGAATGATCCAATGTTGACCTAAATGACTAATGATGATAAATAGAATCCACCTGTGTGTAATCAAGTCTCCGTATAAATGCACCTGCACTGTGATAGTCTCAGAGGTCCGTTTAAAGCGCAGAGAGCATCATGAAGAACAAGGAACACACCAGGCAGGTCCGAGATACTGTTGTGGAGAAGTTTAAAGCCGGATTTGGATACAAAAAGATTTCCCAAGCTTTAAACATCCCAAGGAGCACTGTGCAAGCGATAATATTGAAATGGAAGGAGTATCAGACCACTGCAAATCTACCAAGACCTGGCCGTCCCTCTAAACTTTCAGCTCATACAAGGAGAAGACTGATCAGAGATGCAGCCAAGAGGCCCATGATCACTCTGGATGAACTGCAGAGATCTACAGCTGAGGTGGGAGACTCTGTCCATAGGACAACAATCAGTCGTATACTGCACAAATCTGGCCTTATGGAAGAGTGGCAAGAAGAAAGCCATTTCTTAAAGATATCCATAAAAAGTGTCGTTTACAGTTTGCCACAAGCCACCTGGGAGACACACCAAACATGTGGAAGAAGGTGCTCTGGTCAGATGAAACCAAAATCGAACTTTTTGGCAACAATGCAAAACGTTATGTTTGGCGTAAAAGCAACACAGCTCATCACCCTGAACACACCATCCCCACTGTCAAACATGGTGGTGGCAGCATCATGGTTTGGGCCTGCTTTTCTTCAGCAGGGACAGGGAAGATGGTTAAAATTGATGGGAAGATGGATGGAGCCAAATACAGGACCATTCTGGAAGAAAACCTGATGGAGTCTGCAAAAGACCTGAGACTGGGACGGAGATTTGTCTTCCAACAAGACAATGATCCAAAACATAAAGCAAAATCTACAATGGAATGGTTCACAAATAAACATATCCAGGTGTTAGAATGGCCAAGTCAAAGTCCAGACCTGAATCCAATCGAGAATCTGTGGAAAGAACTGAAAACTGCTGTTCACAAATGTTCTCCATCCAACCTCACTGAGCTCGAGCTGTTTTGCAAGGAGGAATGGGCAAAAATTTCAGTCTCTCGATGTGCAAAACTGATAGAGACATACCCCAAGCGACTTACAGCTGTAATCGCAGCAAAAGGTGGCGCTACAAAGTATTAACTTAAGGGGGCTGAATAATTTTGCACGCCCAATTTTTCAGTTTTTGATTTGTTAAAAAAGTTTGAAATATCCAATAAATTTCGTTCCACTTCATGATTGTGTCCCACTTGTTGTTGATTCTTCACAAAAAATTACAGTTTCATATCTTTATGTTTGAAGCCTGAAATGTGGCAAAAGGTCGCAAAGTTCAAGGGGGCCGAATACTTTCGCAAGGCACTGTATATATATATATATATATATATATATATATATATATATATATATATATATATATATATCATTTGATGGATTGAAAGTAATGAAAACAAAACAATCAGTTCCCATTGTTTTTACATGAGGAATTAAAAGTGATGATGGAGCAATGAGATGCAGTCCTTAAAACATTGACACTTAATATTCCTGTGTTGTTTTTTCAATACAGTAATGAAAACACATTACTGTATTGAAAAAACAACACATATTTCAATGTTTTCTATGTATTTCGTACAGTATATTAGATGTTAAAAATAGTTAAAACTAGAGGCAAAGCTTCCTCCTGTATTCTGTCTGTTTTATTTTTGACTTGCATACATTTAAAAGGTGTTGCTTGCTTACCTGAACAGTGCTTCAAATGAATAAGTCATTACTAGTACGGTGAACAAATATTATAGCTTAAAGAAATACAAGTTTACAATTGCTATTCTCATTGTTATTGTGTGTGTGTTTGTGGTAGCGCTGGCATCAGTTATTATCCACGATTTCAGTACCTTTTCTCCTTTCCCCTTTAACTGAAAGACAGCGTCCAGAAGTATAACAGTTTCCATATCCTGTTGTACTTCTAGGCTCCAGGACTGAGAGACATACACACACACACACACGCAGACACACACACACACACACTACCCTACAGGGAGTATTGACACCCCTGCTGCAAACAAACAGTCTTCATTTCTGATAAGCTATACTACGGGTTTGTCCTTTATGCACTCTTGGACGCTATGTACGCTATTGTGAACAGTAAAACAGAAGTACTTTTTATCTTTACAAATACTGTAACATTTTAACCTAAAATAAAAATGGTAAAATGTAGTGAACATTTAGGCTCCTTTTTCAGGACACTATCTGCTGTATATTTCTTTCTCATAGTCTACTTTTAAATATTACAAATCACATACAAGAAATCAACCAATCACTGGTAAGGATTTGTCAAATTTCAGTACATCTTTTCTTGTGTGCAGATGTCATCCGGTGTCTCTTTTCAGCTTCACGGTCCAAACTACATGAGATGATATCTCTTCTAGAATAAGAGAAAATGAATGAAATACTCACAACGTATTTACTTATCATGACACAATTTTCCTAAAAATATGTAGACAAGAATGAGCATAGAACAGCTAAAATACAATATCTAAATTCTTGTTTGATAAAACTTTATATTCATACAATTCATAAATATTTTGACCTTTAACACTTATTAATTAATTTATTACACACACATCTTACATAATTCATTGACAAATGTACCATAGTTATATTAGACCAGAGGTCAAGTTATTTGGACATCAGTTTAATTGAAGTCTATTTAAATTATATTAGCTTTATTATATTATTCCATGCTGCTGGTTAAAGCATCCATGTGAATGGGATAATACATCTCAGTGGACCTCTTTATAGACATGCTGTATAAATGAATAAATAAACTAGAACACTTTGAATCAAGTCTCTTTCAACCCCTGATGCATTCGTGGCATTTCAGTAGATAAAAATAGTTCTGCCTCTAGAGCAGTTCACTATAACTATCAGTGGATCCTTGGTCTTATGACATTTCTAATATGCTCATTTTACCCTGTGGTTAGAAGTAATACAATGTAAACCAAAATGAAGGTAAATCCTTAGAGTTATTAAAAAAGGCGACAACATACATCTTTTGAAAGCTTGAACCCTGATGATCAGTTTTCTAAACCTGCTGGTTGAACCTGATTGAAAGATTTATGTTATCCTTATACTTGCTTGGGGTGCATTCAGTGTTTGCTGTTTTGCCTAACACAATATATACATCTCAGAGGGTGTACCATCACTGTGGTTAGGTAAGAGGCACTCACATAGGCCTCAGGGTTCCACTTGACCTTTCCAGTAAATGTCACCTCCTATTAGGCCAATCTAAACAGCTCAATGGTAGCTGGGTTTCTCTTTCCATAGCAGGTTGCCCTTACACCCAGTAGTGTACTGAAACAACAACAACAATAAATATCTGAAATACATTCCTTGACAACAGCTTCCACTGAAATCATAGATCCTCGGGATGTGTTTTAGCAATAGCTTCTCTGTCCGTTGAGTGAAAACCTCATTTAGCTGAACCCAGAACCAATATATCTAATATTACTAGAACTGTTGCATTATTGCTTTGCCTTAATACTTTGCTCTCTCCTAATTACCATTTTATTGTTTTTTATGGGCTTTAGCACACATTATTTGAAGAAAATGAGCAACATATACGAGTCAGCGGCGAACACGCTTGGAATTTTTAACAGCCCTTGCCTGACCAAAGTTGAACTGCGAGTGGCATGCAAAGGGATATCAGACCGGGATGCACTTTCCAAACCGGACCCCTGTGTGATCCTTCAAATGCAGTCTCATGGCCAATGGCTAGAGGTAAGTGTGCATGCGTGCTTGAAAAATAAAAAAACACTGGGCTGCTAATGATTTGTCTATATTTGTATGTGTATTTTGTGCCATTCTTAAAGAAAATCAAACTTGATGCTCTAATTGTATAATCAGTAGTTTTAGATTCTATTGACCTTCAGTTATTAAGTTTTGTCCTGATGGGGAACTGAGAAACCACAGGTAGCTTAAAGCAAAACTGGTAATGGCAACAAATCCACATGCACCCCAGGTGAATAGCTGTTTCTTCTGATTTGATATTCCATTGGAAAGAATGTGTTGGCATTAGTTAAAAATTATTTATTTCATGAGAACCTTGTTTGATTTTTTTCTAAAAGAGTTAATTGAACTACATCCTGATGGGGCAAACTTCTAACGCTAGGGCAAAATGTGTTTGCCCCCGGGTTTTGATGAAGAAACTTGTTGCAAACGGGAGCAAACTGCATTTGTCCTGTAATGCGATTTTGGTGCGGTGCTTTGCCCTGTCCTTTTCCATCCATGTTCATGCCAGTGCTCTGCATAATTTAAGGGGAGTCCTCATTTGGATGTTAGCATTGGGCAATATTGATGACGGTGCAGATGAGGGCGACTGCATCTAGGGGCGGTTTATTTGAAACAGGCTCAGCCATTGCCATTATGAAATGGGAACAAGCAAGTGATGAAGGAGAAGGAGCAAACGAGAGGCAACACACTTTTTCCAAACAATGGCCGGGGTTTCCATGCACCTTAGGAAGTCAATGCTCTGTCTCCACAGTCATTATTTATGTGACATAGTACACACATTCCATGCACATCCCACACACATACCACGTCTATAGGAAGTGCGTGTCTAAAACACTGTACAACTCTAAAGGCTAGGTAAATCGCCTTCTCACACTAAAAAGGCATACAATTAACCAAAAGCTTTTTAGCATCTGTCATGGTGTAGCAGGGCTGGGTCCATGCACATAAGGAGGGGGATTCTGTGATTGTTTATTGTAAATGTGAGTGTTGGTAGAAATAAATAATAGTGGGATTGATTTTTAACGGGGAACCGACGCTCTGTGTGTAGCAGTCTGCCTGCTGTGTTTAGTTGCAGGAACAAAGCAGCGTGTGTGATTACCAGCTGCAAGCTCTTGACCCTTTGCGGTCCTATGTCAGACCTGGTCCGACATTGCAATTATTCCTATCCGGTCCAATGTAGGACCCTGTCCGACATCATCAAAAAAACGCAAAAAACAGGTTTCTAGTCGTTTTTTCTCCGGAAAAAGCCGAGAAAACCATTCAATGGCTGGAGTGGGAGCGACAGGAGCCGAGACAAGCCGGAAAAAAGGGCGTATATCATGAATAATCATACTTGCCACTGGCATCAGATAGGGGCGGTCATAAGGAAACAAGCTGGATGGTACTGCATCAGCACTCAGAGAATATCACTGACATTTGCAGAGCTTTTTTGAGATGTTATAGTAATAAAATAATGACTTGGATCGCATTATTGAGGAGTTTGGTGATAAAACGAGTGATCAGGAGATGATTGATCGGTATGTACGACTATTATTATTATTATTATTATTATTATTATTATTTATTTCTTAGCATATGTGAAAGCGATAGCGAACAAAAGGGTGGGGCGGGGCTGGAGATGCCTAGTGAGTGCTTTGTTGATATGCAGGGCCTTTTAAACCCGTTTGACTGTGGAAAAAAATACTTTTAAACAGCGCGTCTAAAATTAACTGCGCGCGTGAAAATAAATTGGACCTGACGCACCTGACGCGCACTTAATAAATGGACTGCAAAGGGTTAATCGGCAGGTGGGAATAAAACGGTCCTGATTGAAACATCGATCCGTCTGTGCTGCTGAAATGACTGGGTTCAGGAAACGAAGCGACCCGCTCTAACGGAGATCGAGCATATATCCAAGGTTGGAGTTGGATGAACTGCCCGAGCAACAAGGAGTTAGTTTTGGGATAGTAGATCCCACCAAGTTTAGCAGACAGGTGAGGAATCAGGAACTCCATCTATCAAAATCTTATTTTGATAGTTTTTGTACAATGTTTGTTTTGGTTTTTGTACACTGGGCAGTATGTCCCACATGACCTACCATTGCTGGTAGCATCACGTGGGGTTCCTCTGTGTGTCTGTAAATAAATCTCCATCTCCTGTCAATCCAGCTGCGAACACGTATGCATGTCATCCAGAGAATTCACTCATTCATTTGCAAGTACTCCTTACATCATGGGTAGCAAAAATGTATCACGATTAATCTTGTGATTAAAATGTTTAATCTCAGTTAATATTGGTTTTAATCACATATTCAATTGATACAATTACTGTATCCATCTCATTGAAATTTGTTTTATTACTGCTATTGCTATTATCATTAATATTATTATTAACATTGTCCAACATGTTGCCTCCTCTTTATTGTTTTAGATTTATTTACACAGAAAAACTCCAGCTTTTACTGTTAAATTGTTTGAATCAACTGCTCAATCACAACAGAGTCAGTTTATTACTGCATTTCAAATTAAACTGTATATTTTCTTATCAGTTTCCTTTAAAAGGGTATTAAATACTTTTTTTATAACTTGAATGTCTAAATCAAACAAAGCATTCGTTGTTTACAGTTTGAACAACACCGGTACTGTATTTACTGTAGAAATATTGCATGAATCACTAGTATAGGTAATTGAGGGACCTGCTGTAGGAGTGTTATATCCAAGGTGCATTATAAACGAGAGCCTTATAGCAAGGGAGCACTGTACAAGTATTACAACGTACAAATTAATAATAAATAAATAATCACGTGATGGAGCAGTAAAGACATGTACAGGAATCCTCGTTATTACAAACTCTACATATACAAACTTTATACAGGAATGTCACTCCCAACGTGGACATGGACTGAATGCCAACATCTAAATGAAATACTTACGGGCTACTTTCAAGTGGGACACCCTGTATTGTACTGACATGATGTAGCTTGATGCACAGGCTTGTAGAGATCCTAAATAAAAAAGAAAAGTACTCTGGCGAAACTGACGGGTTTCATTTGTTGTTCTGTTGTTGCTGTCTGTAGCAGAAGAACTGCTAGAAAGTGTATTTTGAGAAGTGAAGGTGTGTTCACAGCACGGAGGTAGAACAGCAGACTAGATGCATTCTATGATACTGGAACTAACAGATACAAACAGGGTGCGACTTGATGGGGGAGATTTCCCTGGCTCTGCTAAAAGATTTTGAATTTACAAAGATTTCTTTGGGAAATTGTAAACATATTGTAACGTTTTTGTCAGGTTTATGAAGCAGGACTCACGGAGACAGTGTGGAATTCTCGGTCTCGAATTTTTATTGGAATAAACAGGGAATTCCTGTCAGGAGCCGGAATTCACGCCACTAAAACAACAAACCCTTATTTATCCTCTATTGCTATCTCTCTCGCTTTCTCACAAGTCGCTGTCGCTCTCTCTCACTCTCAGTCTCTCCTCCCTCTGTCACTCATGCACCACCTTATATAACCTCGCCTCATCTCCCGCCGCTGTCCGGCTCAACCAATCGAGCCATGGTCTGCAGTCCCCCTTTTCCCGCTGCTAACTAACGGCGTGACCCGTTCCCCTTACAATACACATAACATAAAAGATAGACAAGACAAACAGGACAGACAACAAGTCCTGCAACAATACAATTGTCCGGGTCGTTACAATATTTTAAATTATAAATGTATGCTGCGTCATTTTTTACGCAAACTGACTTAAAAGAAAATCTCGGTCTAAGCACTTCAGACCGTGAGATAGAGGTAAGACACAGGTCTGTTTTTTGGGATGGAACCGCATAACATTCTCGTGTTTTGATTGGTCCTTGTCTGTCACAGGAATATGTCATCATATGAGTGGGAAAGCTTGCAGGCATTTTTAACATTGCGATCAGAGAGCGAGAGATCTGATTTCCACAACCTATGCAGTATTTTGCAGTATGAATATAACAAACTTTATATGAATTATCATGTTATGCACGAATGTAAAAATTGGCTTTCTGTGGTGGTGTACTTTTTTCTTTCAAATAGCATATATCTATAATTGTGTGATATATTTTAATAGCAAATATATATCTTGCACACTATTTTTTACAGTTTTGTTAGAGGATACATTAGCTTATCTCTAATGTAATCACAGTTTTACATATAGACTGCCCCTGTTTTCATTTACGTCCCAAATTCTGGGCCGCTTTGCTTTTCAGATAATGTCCCTAATTTCAGGCCGCTCTGATAATGTCCCAGTTTCTGGGCCGCTCTGGTTTTTCAATTTCAGCCCAGTTTTTGGGGTATTCTGCTCAGCTGAGTTTCTAAGTCATGCATGCACAGTTTACCATAAACTGGATCATAAATTCATTTAAGAGTAACCCTTGTACAGGAATCAAAGTTAATGCTTTTTTTACTCTCCCCAGAAAACATCATTTTTTTTATGAAGAAACAGAAATAAAATGTAAATGTTTTTAAAAAAAAACTATTTCTTAATACAATGAAGAAACTACATTGCACTGAAATAGATACATGAAAAACCACCGTGCAACCCCTGCACGCACACACCAAAGCAGTCGTTTTCCTTTATTAAAGGCTGATATTAAAACACATTTTTGAGAAGGAACATGGTATTCCAAAAAAGGACATCCATTTGCTTATGTAATGTCCATCAATTTATAGTCATGCGTAGGGGTTTATCAGACCGTCTGGGTTTAAGAGACCAGTGCCCTTCAACAACTTCAAATAAATCTTATTGTATTGTATTAGTCAACATTTTCCTTATCTAGATAGTTTATACTGTAGGTCAGGGGTTTTCAACCTTTTTTTGAAACTGTACCCCTTCTATCTGGAGGTTACAGCTTAAGTACCCCTTTACAATTTTCACTCAACTGAACGGTACCTTGGTTGCAATAAAATGGAGAATAATGTGATGAACACATTTCTCTCCCATTCCCCCCCACATAAATAATTTAATGTCACAATAGTTTGGGAGACAAACTGCTGGTTTAGAACAGAATAACAAATAGTAGGCTTAATTCTTAGAAGTTTTAATTTACGAGTATTTGGATGCACAGAATTAAAAAGTAATCTCTTTGGAAACTGTCGTATTTGCATTCTATTCTGCAAAGTTAGTATAAATAATACAAAATAGCGTGCACTGTGAATGTTTTTTACGTTAACATTTACTTCCTATCTCCACATAATTGTGTGCCATTTAAAATGTTTACCTCATGATAAAATTATAATAACTACTAAAAATGATATATGTTTTTATTAAAGCCAACATAAAAAATATCCAAAGGGATTCAGTATAACTTTTTGTTGCTTTGCACTCTGTAGACTCTTGTGTTTTCTTCCTTTGTTTTGCAGGTAAGTAATGTATCCATTTCATCAAACACCAAAAACAAATTCAACCCGCCGCTATTGCTTTTACTAAAATGCAGCCACGCCTAATAAATAGAACAAAAACCGTCAAAGTATGAGTATTATGATTAATAATTATATTTACCGTTATTATTTATACTGTACTTCTAAAGAATGCAGAAAGATTGCGCTTCCTGATCAGTAGGCTTGGTGGTCCAGTGGTTAGGGTTAGGAGCACACCTATTTTTTTTTTTTTAACTTTGACGGCCTTTTGATGGCCATTTGTAAAAGTTTCTGCCTTTTTTAAAATTTGATGGCCTTTTGTAAAAGTGACAGCCTTTTGATACCCAGCATGCACTGCAATACCCAGCAAAGTTATACACTGATATTCTGATAGCACAGCAATTTAAATGAAGTTCGTAAGTGGTTGTGTTCCTCAAATACACAATAAAAAGTGTTATTTATAGGGTACACAGTTTTACAGCGATACAGTGGTTTCGGCTATCTAAGGACAAGTACTGCATGGGAACCAAATAAGCTAGACACTCGAGCTTCTGGATTCATTATCTGTATGTCCCACAGGTACTCCTAGCACTTTCACAGCCTTTGAGAACCTGGCATAAATGGTCGATTGCGCACAGTACACTTAAAGCCACGTTCGTCTCTTTTTTGGTGTTAAAAGTCAGTCTTTGCAGGAATCATTCCAGAAACACAGGGATCAGTTACAGACTGCCAGTCTCATACCAGAGAATTTTTTATGGACTTAATAGCTGGTTCTGTTGCTGAAAAACACTTAAAACACTGCTTTTTTGAAATTGCAGGCGATATGGTGGTTTCAACCACCTAAGGGTAGGTACAGCATCGGAACAAAAAGGCACAGGAACTTGTACTCTATCAATTGTCATCCTCCTAGCACATTCACTACTTGTTTGACACCCTGTTGTACATGCCTGTTTGTGCATATAATGCAAAATGCTGTTTGCAAATCTTTTTTTATATATATATACTGTATATAAATCAGTCTTTGCAGGAATCATTCCAAAAACACTGGGAGACTACCTGTCTGATACCATAGCCGTTTAAATGGAGTTCTTACAATTTCCCCCAAAACACAGGTCTCAAGTCGTTTTTTCTCCAGAAAACACAGAGAAAACCATTCAATGAGACCGATAGGAACCGAGAAGCCGGGAAAAAAAGGGGGGCGGATCTGAGCAATACACATAGCCCCGGCACCACAGAGATAACACGGCCATAAACAAACAAGATAGCTGCTTCTGCTTCCATCGCTCAAAGAATATCATGGACAGAATATCACAGACATTTGCAGAGCTTTTTGAGATGTTCTAGTAATAAAATAATGACTTGGATCGCATTATTGAGGAGTTTGGTGATAAAACGAGTGATCAGTAGATTAATTATCAGTATGCACGACTATGAAGAGGTATGTGAAAATTAAAGCGAACAAAGGGGTGGGGCATGGCTGGAGATGCAGTAGTCCTGTTGATATGCAGTACCTTTTAAATCTGTTTTTCTGTGAAAAAAAATACTTTTAAACAGCGTGTGTAAAATAAGATGCGCGTGTGAAAATAAATTGGACCTGACGCGCCTGAGACGCGCTGAATAAATGGACCGCAAAGGGTTACAGGCAGGTAGAGAGTAGCAAGCCCAATTATAAACAACCTGTCTTGCATGTTGTGTTTACCCACAGCTGAGTTTGAGATAAGAATGTGCTAAATAAAAATAAAATAAAAAAACAACAAGAAACTTGCTGTGCCCTCTACCAGCATCCCAAAGTGGGCACTGATAAGTAAAGGAATGTCCATTTTTTCACACAAATGGAGGGTTCTGAAACTCCAGGAGCAATAAGAGAGGTCCTTATGCTGCTAGCATACCACATTTCAAGACCCTGGGTGGTTTAGAACCCCCTTTACCATACCAGACAGATCCTTTCTCACCCTTTTGAGGGTGATTAACCCAGGGTCTTGAAACACTTTTAACTCTCAAAATTACCTTACCCCTAGTTTTAAAAAGCTCTTTATTTAAATGAAAGATAATACCTTGGATTTATATAGCACGTTTCATCCCATAGGATACCAAAGCTCTTTACATGCGGCAGCTATTTACTTTGCTAGCACACTGTAACAGCAGTTAAAGTAGGAGAAGTGAGGAATTGCTTAGCCAATTGAACTACAGGAGGAAATTTAGGTAGGCCAGATTGTAAGTGCCTGAATTGGAATTTAACCATATTTGCATAGTCCAACTGTTTAAACGTTATCTATAGCATACAGTTTACACTATCAGTAATAGATAAGGAATATTTTACCAATAGAATACAATAGTATTTATGTTAAGTTGTTGAAGGGCACTGGTCTCTTAAAACCCATAAGTGAAAGAGCTGATATAGGCCTTTATTGTATTTTTTATTTTTTTGCATGTGATAGGTGAATAAAATATATTGAACTCCACCATTCTATTCATTTTGAGGTCTGATAATCCTCCAGACTGAACTATGTGACCTAATGATTAGAGGACCGGCACCTAAACTGGATTAGGCTGAGCGAGACAGTTGAATTATGTACAGATAATTCACACATGCAACAACAATCGAAGGAAGACATAAACTAGCGATGTCGCAGTGGAAAATTACATTAAAACATGAAAGGACTGTGAGTTTAAAAAAGGCAAGATACACTAATTATCTCATGAAAGTGGCTATTTAGCAGAGTGAAAAAGACTGTAAATATCCAAGTGTAACAGGGGAGATCTGGACTGACTGTCTGGCACATCCGTATTACTGCAGGTAGAGGGTTCCGTGGGATCCGCCTGTCGGTCATGGCGATGACACGGAGAGATGGGGAAGAGGGTGTGTGTGCTTTCCCTCTCTCTGAGTGGCTGAGGGGCGGGCCTTGGGAGACTGCTCGGCCCATAAGAACTGGCTTGGTTGTGCACTTGGGTGGCCGTGTTCGGGGAAATACAGTGTCGCTGGCAGAAGAGGCCAGAGTGAAACAAGGAGCAGGCGAGCCCGGCTGAGGGACAGCCTTGCATAAAAAGTAATTTCACAAAGGAATATAAATAAATACGTACCCGAGGGGACATGTGTAGATGTATGGGGAACCCTGGCCAACCCCAGTGTATAGGAACAACTAAGTGTAGGACAGAGACCCGTGCTGACCGGCTTAGCAGCAGTGGGGTCACTGCATAAGCAGCACTTTTGTTTGTAGTTTTATTACTGTGTTTTATTGTCCCTTTTTCTTTCGCCTTCTCTCGCTCTGCTCGCTCTCTTCTCTCTAACACCCACCAGCCTGGCAGTGGTGGTGGCTCCCGGGTTCAACCATCCCCGTGCGTAATCCTGCAACCGGTGCGCGATGGCCCTGGGGTGTTTCCCTGCAGAAAAGCTCTCCTCCCGGAATTTGCGGCGGTAGCCCTCTGGAGTAGCACCCATGCGGTTGAGGACGGCAGTTTTTAACGTGGGGTACTACACCTAAAACCACAGTATCCAAAATAAACTGTGCCCTGCTACCTGCGTAGTTAAAAGATTCAGCGAAGAGGACAGAGCAGACGGGCGCTGTGTGGTGTGGGTCCTATACCGAGGACTGAAGACTTTGTTGCAGCTGTTTGTTGATTCTATTGAGAATTGAAAGCTTTGTTGCTGAGTTTGATCCGACGTGGGATTGAAGACTTTGTTGTGGGAGGAGAGCTTTTTGTACTATTATCAATTATTGAATTGTTCCTACAACTATATTGTAGTGATCCTGGGGGAGGGGATAGAATCAGGATAGTGTAGAGGGTATGTGTGTGTGCAGGGGTTGCATGGTGGTGTGTGTGTGCAAGGGCTGCATGGTGGTGTGTGCATGCAGGAGTTGCATGGTGGTGGTGTATGTGTGCAGGGGTTGCATGGTGGTGTATGTGTGCAGGGGTTGCATCGTGAGTGTATGCATGCTGGGATTGCATGGTGGTGTGTGTGTGCAAGGGCTGCATGGTGGTGGTGTGTGTGCAGGGGTTGCATGGTGGTGGTGTGTGTGCAAGGGCTGCATGGTGGTGGGGTGTGTGCAAGGGCTGCATGGTGGTGGTGTGCGTGCAGGGGTTGCATAGTGGTGGTGTGTGTGTGCAGGGTTGTATGGTGGTGTATGTGTGCAGGGGTTGCATGGTGGTGTGTGTGCATGGGTTACATGGTGGTGTGTGCGTGCAAGGGTTGTGTGTGGAGGTGAATTCGGGTGCAGGTTTGGCACAAAAGATGGGGGGTGGGGGAGGATTGGGGAAGACGAGAGTGTGAGAGAAGGTTGTGTTCTGGGGAGATAGAGAGATTGTGAGAAAGGGTAGGGTAAAAGAAAAGCTACTACAATCATTTATTTTCACCTTCACTTTCAACTTCCAGTCCCCTTTCCCTCACTTTATGATTTTATTTTGTCATTATTTCACTATTGTAAACATAAACAGACTCATTTCTGTCCCAAAAAGAACCTGAAACGCTACAATATTGATGGGCATTACATAAGCAAATGAGATGTCCTTTTTTGGAATACCATGTTCCTTCTCAAAAATGTGTTTTAATATTAGCCTTTAATAAAGGAAAACAACTGCTTTAATTAATTTTCATGTATCTATATCAGTGCAATGTAGTTTCTTCATTGTAATAAGAAATATATATATTTTAACATTTACATATTATTTCTGTTTCTTCATAAAAAATAATGTTTTCTGGGAAGAGTAAAAAATACATTAACTTTGATTCATGTATTGACACTTTGCGGTCCATTTATTCAGTAGGTCCAATTTATTTTCACAAGTGCAGTTTATTTTAGATGTGCTGTTTTAAAGGTTTTTTCACAGTAAAATAGGTTTAAAAGGCACTGCATATCAACAGGACACTCAGTACTCTCCAGCCCCGCCCCACCCCTTGTTCGCTGTATTTTTCACATACAGTGCCTTGCGAAAGTATTCGGCCCCCTTGAACTTTGCGACCTTTTGCCACATTTCAGGCTTCAAACATAAAGATATGAAACTGTAATTTTTTGTGAAGAATCAACAACAAGTGGGACACAATCATGAAGTGGAACGAAATTTATTGGATATTTCAAACTTTTTTAACAAATAAAAAACTGAAAAATTGGGCGTGCAAAATTATTCAGCCCCTTTACTTTCAGTGCAGCAAACTCTCTCCAGAAGTTCAGTGAGGATCTCTGAATGATCCAATGTTGACCTAAATGACTAATGATGATAAATAGAATCCACCTGTGTGTAATCAAGTCTCCGTATAAATGCACCTGCACTGTGATAGTCTCAGAGGTCCGTTTAAAGCGCAGAGAGCATCATGAAGAACAAGGAACACACCAGGCAGGTCCGAGATACTGTTGTGGAGAAGTTTAAAGCCGGATTTGGATACAAAAAGATTTCCCAAGCTTTAAACATCCCAAGGAGCACTGTGCAAGCGATAATATTGAAATGGAAGGAGTATCAGACCACTGCAAATCTACCAAGACCTGGCCGTCCCTCTAAACTTTCAGCTCATATAAGGAGAAGACTGATCAGAGATGCAGCCAAGAGGCCCATGATCACTCTGGATGAACTGCAGAGATCTACAGCTGAGGTGGGAGACTCTGTCCATAGGACAACAATCAGTCGTATACTGCACAAATCTGGCCTTTATGGAAGAGTGGCAAGAAGAAAGCCATTTCTTAAAGATATCCATAAAAAGTGTCGTTTACAGTTTGCCACAAGCCACCTGGGAGACACACCAAACATGTGGAAGAAGGTGCTCTGGTCAGATGAAACCAAAATCGAACTTTTTGGCAACAATGCAAAACGTTATGTTTGGCGTAAAAGCAACACAGCTCATCACCCTGAACACACCATCCCCACTGTCAAACATGGTGGTGGCAGCATCATGGTTTGGGCCTGCTTTTCTTCAGCAGGGACAGGGAAGATGGTTAAAATTGATGGGAAGATGGATGGAGCCAAATACAGGACCATTCTGGAAGAAAACCTGATGGAGTCTGCAAAAGACCTGAGACTGGGACGGAGATTTGTCTTCCAACAAGACAATGATCCAAAACATAAAGCAAAATCTACAATGGAATGGTTCACAAATAAACATATCCAGGTGTTAGAATGGCCAAGTCAAAGTCCAGACCTGAATCCAATCGAGAATCTGTGGAAAGAACTGAAAACTGCTGTTCACAAATGCTCTCCATCCAACCTCACTGAGCTCGAGCTGTTTTGCAAGGAGGAATGGGCAAAAATTTCAGTCTCTCGATGTGCAAAACTGATAGAGACATACCCCAAGCGACTTACAGCTGTAATCGCAGCAAAAGGTGGCGCTACAAAGTATTAACTTAAGGGGGCTGAATAATTTTGCACGCCCAATTTTTCAGTTATTTATTTGTTAAAAAAGTTTGAAATATCCAATAAATTTCGTTCCACTTCATGATTGTGTCCCACTTGTTGTTGATTCTTCACAAAAAATTACAGTTTCATATCTTTATGTTTGAAGCCTGAAATGTGGCAAAAGGTCGCAAAGTTCAAGGGGGCCGAATACTTTCGCAAGGCACTGTACCTCTTCATAGTAGTGCATACCAATAAATCATCTCCTGATCACTCGTTTTATCACCAAACTCAATAATGTGATCCAAGTCATTATTTTATTACTGTAACATCTCAAAAAGCTCTGCAAATGTCTGTGATATTCTTTGAGCGCTGGATGTAGAAGCAGCTATCTTGTTTGTTTACTGTGTTATCTCTGTGGTGCCGGGGCTATGTGTATTGCTCATATTCGCCCTTTTCTTTTTTTTCAGCTTCTCTCAGCTCCTATCGGTCTCACTCAGCCATTGAATGGTTTTCTCGGCTTTTTCCGGAGAAAAAATGACTAGAGACCTGTCTTTTATGTCTTTTTGACATCGGACCAGAAAGGGACAATTGTAATGCATGACTTAGAAACTCAGCTGTCAGTTGAGCAGAATATCCCTACTGTAAAGCAGCCCAGAAACTGGGACGTTATCAGAGCGGCCCGGAATTTGGGGCGTTATCAGAGCGGCCCAGAATTTGGGATGTTATCTGAAAACTATAGCGGCCTAGAATTTGGGATGTTATCTGCAAACCAAATCTTCCCACAATTTGGGAAATTATCTGAAAAGCAAAGCGGCCCAGAATTTTGGACATAAATGAAAATAGGGGCAGTCTATATAAATCATTAGAGATAATCTAATGTATCCTGTAACAAAACTGTAATAGTGTGGAAGATATATATATATATAAATCTAGACTGATCCTCAAAGCCAGCATTGCATGATATAATAAAAATATAAGTTTATATAAAGTAGTGTTAATTAGAATTAATACAGATTCAAAGATAGAAGTAAAAATGATGTCACAATATATAGAACACCATTACATCATGTAAGAATAAATCATGGATTTGAATGTAAACAATAACAAGTAGTTGTCATGCTGTCAAAAACCTATAAATACCTCCAATGTTTGGATTCAAACACAGGCTCCCTTGAGAAAGATATGTACAACATATCGAAACGTTGGGCAGCTGGCTCTTTGAGCTATATATATATATATATATATATATATATATATATATATATATATATGTTATTAAAATATATAGTGCAAACAATGCCATTTGAAAAAGTACACCACCACAGAAAACCAATTCTTACATTCGTGCTTGACATGATAATTCATATAAAGTAATAACCCATCACTTGTTATATTAGTACAGCAAAATACCACATTATATTTTAACTGAAAGGTTGTGAAAAGCAGATCACTCTCTCTGATCGCAATGTTGAAAATGCCTGCAAGCTTTCCCGCTCGTGTGACGACATATTCCTGTGACAGACAAGGACCAATCAAAACGTAAGACTGTGATGCGCTTCCATCCCAAAAACCGGGCCTGTGTCATACCTTGTGAGAAGTAGCACCAATGTCATTCAGTTGCTGTATTTCAAACCGTTATTTTTTATTATCTTCAGAAGTGCATACTAAAGAAAAGATGAATGAAGACAGGACACTAAAAATCCATAGTAGCTTTTTTTAAACAGCCCCAGATCCAAAGACTTTCTCTTACCCGCCAAGTTACCCACCGAGTCACCCGCTGAGCAGAGTGGGGAAAAAAGAAAGTCAAGGTCAGTTATCACATGGTAGAGCCCTCATCGAGAGGGCACTATCGCTACTAGAAAACAATTTTTGCCATTGTTTTCTTTACAAAAAAACACCTTAAAACCTAGATTTACCTGGAACTTGTACTGATTCGTCGGGTACCTTTCCGTTGAGTAAAGACGTTCTAAGAAGGAAGCAAGCTGCAAGCGGGTCAACGACCACAAGCAACAAGACTCAGGCCCGGCTGGAGGACTGCCATAAAACTTACAGCGACTGTTATCATACAAATCATTCTGGGTCTGTTGTACACCTAAAACCACAGTATCCAAAAGAAACTGTGCCCTGCTACCGCCGTAGCTAAAGATTCAACGAAGAGGACAGAGCGGACGGGCGCTGTTGTGGATCCTATACCGAGGACTGAAGACTTTGTTGCAGCTGTTGGTTGATTCTATCGAGAATTTAAAGCTTTGTTGCCGAGTTTGATCCAACGTGGATTGAAGACTTTGTTGTGAGAGGAGAGCTTTTTGTACTGGACACTTCAACAGATTGAGTTTCCAAAACAGCTGTCCAAAAGTCTAAGCTTCAAGGAACCATTGAGTATAATACCAGTTGCATTTTCTTTTCATGTAACTAAATTAATTGCAACACATTCACATAGAATTGAACTGTTAATTATTTCGTTTGCACACTTTGCTTGTGAATTAACTTTTAGTGAAACTTGATGAAGTGACTATAAGTAATCTACCTCATATTGTTGTATGAAGAATTTCGTTAAAAGTAAACTTGCCATATACTTAATCTATATACCATTAATAAGCTTAATGTGATATATTCTATGATTGTGTGCATCATTTCAGTTAGGCTGGGTGCGTGCATGTGTGTGTTTTAAATGATCAATTATTGAATTGTTCCTTCATTAACCCTTTGAATAGTACGGAAGTACCGGTACGTTCACTGCTCTCTGGTCCCCAGGGAGTATGAAACCCCTGATCACAGAATATTGTAACACTAGGTTTCTGTAACACCTTTTATTGGTCTCTTGCGCTCTCTGCCAGATATTGACTGAATTACATATAATAAACCCAGTCACATAAATGTCAACAGTGTTTGCAAACTGGCGAGAAAGAAGTATTAGTAATAATACTGAATTCAGATTCTGATTTAAATTCAAACACATACAGTTCTTCTACTGAATCAAATGTCATCGAGTGTGTCAGTGAAGACATAAGTGAAGAAAATTTACCATCAACATCAAATGACAGCGAAGAGGCGGCGCCCATCTCTGTGCGTTGCTCCATGCTTCAAAGAGTATCATACGCTGAAGCATTAGACACTCTCACTCCCTCCGCCCCCACAACCTGTTTACCCGGATATGATTTATTCATCTCTCTTGCCCTTTTTTTTTCTTAGGATGTGTTTTTGTGGTTGTTCCACCCTGTTGTTTAATGTTTATTGCCTACCTGTTATTTTTTAGTCAAAACCTTTCCCTATGACTAAATAAAAAATAGATTTATTTGTTTTATTTATTTACGGTCAAAATGATTTGTCTGTATTTCGTCAGTATTCATTACATACATACAAACCTATAGCTTTCAGCTTGTTTGTACGCTGTACTCGTAATAATCAAGCACATGCAGAAAAAAACTCACTCCCCAAAGTGATTTAGCACAGTAAGTGCCGGGTTTATGAACATACAGACACAAAGAATTAAACTTGGAATTTAATTTGTAGTAGTGGTTTTTCCATTCCAGTTGCATATAACAAACGGGGTTGGAATCGAAAACCAGAGTGCTGTAAAGTAGTTGCTTTTCCCTTCTAACAGCGTATAACAGCGTTATTGCAACAGAAAATCACAGAGCAGTAAAGTAATCTTTCTGCAAACCACATTTATGAAATAATGATTGCCGTGGTGTTGTTTAATTTCTTGTGTATCTTTAACTGTGTATAACTGTTGGCTGTATAATTTTGACTTAAAAACAAGTTAGAAAGTATAGCCATATTTGTAGTTTCAGATTCAGACACTGATGCCATGGTGGAGATGCCTGGATTGGAAGTTGCTTCCGAGCAGGGGCTATATAAATATTTGGTAGAGGTGATTAAACAGGATACACCGGGGGCTCCCGATCCAGTGGACCTTGTTGTATCTCCCACAGAGTTGAATCTCAGGAGGACTCAGGAAAATGTGTTTCAGCAACTTAAAGTTAAGGCAGTGAGACTTATCAGTGCAATTGCTACTATAGTATGCCTATTGATTAAGAGGTTGGACTTGGCACAGGACAAATGTCAGGTAGTGCAGGAGAGATGTCAGGTTTTGAAGAGCAAAAATCAGGATAAGATTGGAGAGCTTCAGGATGTAACTGGAGAAAATCAGGCTTTGAGGCGAGAGCATGCTAAGGTTAGAGACGAAACAGCAGCCAAAATTCAAGATCTGAGGATTAGCCTGGATAAGTGTCAAATGAGTAACACAGAGCTTAACGAAGCAATGCATAGGAATAATGAGGTGAATGGTGTTTTGATCAGTGAGAAGGCTGCATTAAAATATAGAATTGAATAGTTGGAACATGAGAGAGCAATGGCCACTTGGTATATGCAGGTTCGTGCCGGCGCACTCCCAGGTGCTCAAAAATAATAATGAAAACCAAAGGCGAAATGAAAAGGGAAAATAAAACAGTAATAAAACTACAAAACAAAAGTGCTGCTTACGCAGTGCCCCCACTGCCGCTATGCCAGTCAGCTCGGGTCTCCGTCCTACACTTCACTGTGCACTATACACTGGGGTGGCCAAGGTTCCCCTATCACGACACACGCCCCCTCGGGTACGTAACCATATATTTTAATATTTGGTTTATTTAAGGCTGGCTGTCTTCCTCAGCTGTGATTGGCTGATCTTATTCTCTCGCTTCTACCACTGGCGTTCCTGCCTGGTGATTGTTTACGCTCGCCTCCTCAGCTAGCGTCACTAGGTTTCCCTGGTCATGGCCACCTGAATGCACAACCAAGCGCAGTTCTTATGGGCCGAGCAACCCCTCAAGTCCCGCCTCTCAACCACTCAGAGAGGAAAGCCAACACACATTCCTCCCAACCTCTCTGTGTCATTGCCGTGATTGACAGGCAGATCTTACGAGGCTGCTGCCCCCTTCCTGCATAACCACGCATGCGCCAGACAGTCAGCACAGACCACGAGACCAGCACCTGAATACACCTGGCTTTCCGAATGCAAGAGAGACACACAGAACGCAGTTAGGGTCTAAAATGACATTCATTGAACTGTTAAGCATGACTGTAAAAGTTCCACAGAGGTTTTATTAAATCGGCTGGAATTGTAGGAAAGGCGCAAAAGTAATTTTTAATTAAACAAAGGTTACTGCATGCTGCTTGGGTAGATAATTTACCGGAGGAAACTCAAAATAACTTTGAGAAATTATGTTAGGAGTTAATAAAGTAATACTCCCCTTTTTCCAACCCAGGTGTAGCTCTAACTAGGGCTATGACTATGATTTATGCCATAGCAAGCAAGGCGCCGTCCCTGCAGATAGAGGGATCATACGGTACCTTTAATGCTGTCTGGTTCAGTGGTACACTCCGTACGGTACACTCAGTACGGTACACTCAGTACGCTACGGGTACCCCGGCGTAGTAAACTCGTTCACTGTTCGGTATGTATACCGGGTCAGAAACGGGGCAGGTCTGTGATCCACAGTTCCTGCAGAAGCAATATATAGGGGTGCCCACCTATATAGCTTTAGACTGATGGAAGCCTACTGTCAGAGCCCTAACAGTCTTCACAATAATTCTGCAAGCAGAACTAAATGTGGCAAAGAGACAATGTGGGTGAAGCTGCAAGCAGCTTAGCCCGAAGCGCGCATCTCGTTCAAACGCAGGACTGCTGAGACCAGCAGCTGAGCTTGTAGTTCTGTGAAAAAAACTGAAAAATACACACCGAGAAACAAATTCTCACACAAAACAGTAACAATTCGATTACCATTAATTTAATATAATTTTTGTAATAAACCACAACATTTTATTTTTAAACTTCAAAACGAAACTAGCAGCCTGAGAGAGAGAACACAAGTAGCCGAATTAAGGTTGTTCGATCCCAGGGAAGGGGCAACGGAGTCACCGGCTTCGCACGGGGCACAAGGCCGCTGTGGGACTAACGAAAACCACGACTGAGTGCACAATATGTGTAAGTAGTAATTACTATAAGCATGTAACAATAAATCATATTAATATTGTAATACACAAACTACTAAGCAGATATAAGTAATGACACATCTGTTCGTAGATCTATCCTGCTTTCGGGTCGGATTAAAGGAAAAATGATGACGATGTTTGGTCAGCAGTCCTTTTATGCTCTTGGGGGGTGGGGGCAGGGGGTGGGCACCACTGCGTCACAGGCAATATGTGCAGCTTTGATATATCTTATTCAGGTTACAGGGTCTTTAGGTTAAATACTCAGTAGGTAATGATTACATTTCATACTTGATAGGGAACACATATTACACTGTTATAAATGTCTGACTGCAAACAAATATCACCACCTATTACCATTAAAAGCACGTCAATAGATGCAGAACTGAAATATATAACAGTTGTTTATGTGACTATGAAAGTATTGTAGCATGCACGGGGGGAAAGCAGCAGCAGGGCTGGTAGGTGACGTAATCACACACGAAGACATAAGCCCGATATACACTCCGTGCAAAAGAGCCAGCTCTTTTGTACAGCGGTATCAACGCTATGCTTCAGTGCGTGAGGTCCCGGGTTCGCGCCCGCCCTCCACCTGTGTGTAGATTGCCTCGCTCTGTGAGATGCGGCTGCCTGCATTAACCGAGATCGCTACAGTATGTTGTTATAGGTACTTTCACCAAAGGTCACAAACTGAATGATTTACACACCTGCACTCTGTATCACCTATCAAACTGAATGATTTACACACCTGCACTCTGTACCACCTATCAAACTGAGTGATTTACACACCTGCACTCTGTATCACCTATCAAACTGAGTGATTTACACACCTGCACTCTGTATCACCTATCAAATTGAATGATTTACACACCTGCACTCTGTATCACCTATCAAACTGAGTGATTTACACACCTGCACTCGGTATCACTTATCAAACTGAATGATTTACACACCTGCACTCTGTATCACCTATCAAACTGAATGATTTACAAACCTGCACTCTGTATCAATGTGATGGGGTGCCAGCTCGCTCCTATAATTTGTGTTTATTATTGTTATTTTTACTGTTGTTTTTCTCCGCTGCCTTTGTTTTTTCCCCATTCTGCGCACCGCCAAAAAAAACCCCTCCAAAAATCCAAAAATTAAAAAAAAATTAAAAATTAAAAAAAATATACTGCTCTGAGCCTCTAGGTGGTGCTATCCCACTTCTAACACCACGTGTGGCAGGATGACAGAGGTTTGAGGCTCAGAGACAGTGGAAGGTGCAAAATAATGATCTTTATTAAACAAAAAATAATCAAATAACTAGGCACAAGGGCCCAAACAAAAGGTTTAAACAAAATACAGAAATGTAGGCTGGGCATTAGCCTTCAATACAGTTTCTTTCTCAAAAAAACTAAACAGCACAGCACACCAACAAACAAACTCACCCAAAAAACTCCCCACACAAAGGGTTTCACCTGCCTTTTATAGTCTGTGGCTGGAGCCCAATTAACTAATAATTAACAATTAAAACTTAAGGCTCCAGCCACATTCTCACATGTATTTTACAGGGAGGAATTTAACCCCCTCCCTGCCAATCCAAAACAAACAAGAATTCTAAGAAAAACAACAGTAAAAACAATAATAAACACAAATTATAGGAGCGAGCTGGCACCCCATCACAATCACCTATCAAACTGAATGATTTACACACCTGCACTCGGTATCACCTATCAATCTGAATGATTTACAAACCTGCACTCGGTATCACTGTGACAGAAAGGCAATGATTCTTGGTTGTAAATCTCCCTCCCGACCTGTGAGGGCGCTAAGCAGTGAGAACAAAGTTCTTTGGATGGGCTGGTCTGACAGTTCTTTCCCAGGGTCAGGAAGTCGGCCAGTCTGGATGAAGGCGAGACTCTGTTGCAAGAACGCATTGACCCGGAAGGGAAACGATGTGGCAGCCGCAGATTGGAGAGGTGGCTGCACTCGTTGACCAAGGGGTCAGGTAATGAAAGCATAAAAGGGGACGGAGAATCATAATCTGTTCCTTCGTTTTGGTTATTAATAAGTGACCCGGAAGGACCTGTGTTTGGTGAAATAATCGTGAGTGTTTGTTGTGTTCTGTCTATTTGTTTGTTTGTATTACTAGACAGCTAACACATTCTGGAGCTGTCGCCAGAGGCCAGCACAAACCCGGAACAGCACTGCACTTGTATCACTATAATTGTACTTGCACCACTAGCACTAATTCACGCACTAATTCATGTATTTGAATAACTTGCATCCCGTGATAGGAGAGTTAGCAAGTTTGGTTGTGAACTTGTGGTTGTGCATGGATGTGATAGTGGATAAGGCACGAGAAATCTGGTCCCGTAAAATAGGGAGTTTCCATAGGAACGATGCAGCAGCTGCAGATATGATTTATGCAGTAGCAAGCCGTCCCTGCAGATAGAACAAATAAATGACAGTACCCGGTAAGAGAGGCGAGACCTCAGCAGTCCAAAAATAATTACAGTAACAATTCAGCAGGCAGGAACCAAGCTAGCCAGCACTGGGGTAATAACAGAGAACGCGGTAAGACAGAACACACAGGCTACAGCACCAACAGCTACCTCCACATGATTAGAAGGGGAACAAATACAGCTTCCCCAGATTAGTACAGTCAGGCAGAGAGGAGCCACTGAAGCAGAAAGTGAGGTGGGAAGCATGGAAATGCGTACTGTGTCAGACCTGGGTGGTGTTACAATACCGGGAATAAAGTTGGAAGATATCGTAATCAAAGTTAATCGACCATATTTTTCAGTTGTGATGTAGGGAGCTGTATCTTGCGAGGCATTACTAGATTTAGGTGCGGATGCTACACTAATGACTAAAGAGATGATTCATCATTTGAATCAGGTAATAGGAGACTCAAATAGACAGGTGAGACTGACACCCAGCAAGAGTTTCACAGCTATACCAATGATTGTATCCACCCCCTTGGAATTAACTGGGTCTGTTTTGAGTTTGGGAAACTCAGAGTTACCCATCCTGTGTATATTACAAGAGCAGCTGCAGAAAACTTGTTAATTGGGGCGGATCTATTGATGAGACTCCGACCCGATTGATTGCAGTGGTAAGGTGTTGTGGGCCGGTGTAAAGAAACCAATATCCTACAAGAAACGGAGTTCGACAAGTGAAGTAGGAAGTTTTGAAAAAAAAAAAACGGCACGTAAAAAGAAAAGGGTCAGTGTTGAATGTAGTTTATGATGATCCCCTAAAGCCCTCGTTTTCAATACAAGCGGAGTCCGGGGACCTGATAGAAACACAGCTCACGCTGACCCCCCCCCCCCCCCCCCCCCAAAAAAAAAACAAACAAACAGTAAGACCCCCAATTAATGTCTCCAGTATCCGTAGCTGACAGGACTGAAGGCAGTTGGGTGGCCGAAGGAGGTTCGGTGCAAATGCATGTCTCTGTTGACCTCAGAGCCAGCAGGATGTGTGCGTGTGTGAAAGTAGAAACCACTGAAGTGGCTGATGCTGTTGTAACTCCACAGTATGAGAACACTTTGGTCAGTAAGTATCTGTTTGATCAGACTCAAGAGAGTAACCCACAGCTGGTACAGGTAAACAAAAGACAGATGTTAAATGACGTCCTCCACAGTAAGCACCCCGTCCTCAGCACAGGTATTAGTGCTATTAGTGTTGGGATTGGAGATAGGATGTTTATGCATTATGTGCATATAGTCAGAGGCTTGCCAGTAAACTGTGTGGTCGGCGCCAACTATCTTGTAAGGATAGGGACGCAGATTGACTTTAGATCAGGCATACTGCATGCAAGGGTTACAGACATAGATGTCACGGACGTAGGAGTCATTTTATGATTTTGAATTGACCCGTCACAGTGTGGGCTCTTGTCCTGAATACTTGGAAAGGGGGGACGAAAAGGTTAGTTATACTAAACCCCGTCAATGGATTCAAGTACAGTATTAATGAGTCAAAGCCAGGACCTGTTCTCTCCCCCATAGAACAGGATGCCGTGATGACTCTCACAGCCATACAGCAAGCAACACAAGAAATTGTACAGCCCTTGCAAGTGCATTTAGCGTATAGTTTAGGAAGTGCCGTCCCAATATATGTGGATACAAGGGCAAGAGAAGTAGCCTTTTTGGTTAATTTGTCAGTGGTGGAATCTGTGAATGTATATCGATTGAAAGCTGTCTTGAACGTCGGGTTCTGGCAGGGTGAAAAGCATGTGCAGTTAGTCACACCAGCTGTGGTGGCGTATCAAGATAGCAGTCCTAACCTCTATCTGGTGCCTAGCTTAGAAATGTGCAGCACTATTTGGGACATTCATTGGCTCTGCCCTAGCAAACCCTTTATTAGGGATATGGCTCAGATATTGTGTGGTTTGAGGAAAGACGCTACTGCTGAGAAATGCAAAGTTACTGTGACAATGCCGGGGGGACAGGCAAAAGCCCGAGCCGAAATAGCTAATGCTTAATGGCTCATGAGCATCCCGCAACAAGAGTTTACACTGTGATATGACCAGCATGATACTGTTAAGGTTATTAAGCTACCAGCAGATTCTGTGTTACTCACGGTACCGAGGGAGGCGATTGCCCACATTGGAGATTCAGTCCTATTACTTGGAGACTGATTTTCACGAGGCAGAAGTTGAAATATTAGATGTCTTTAGAGGTCACAAGTTTCAAATGAATCCTGCTATAGAGCAGTTCCTGAAACAAAAGGAGCTCCACACAATGGAAATTAGCGTCACTCCAACTGACCTTCAGGTGTCGGATTTGAGACTGGGACCCAGAGACAACTTGATTATCCGTAGGACAGAGTTTGGAGTTATATTCACTCTGAGCATATTGTCTGGGTTAGTGACTGCCTTGGTCAAATACCTGGTGGTAAGGAGAGCCATGGATATAATATTTCTGGTTTTGCCTCTAGTGGATGTTAACTGGAGAATCTAAGACAATTCATTTAATGAAAAAGGAAAAGTCTGAGAGTCATGAACAGGAAGGAAATAGTTGTCCTGTAATTGCAGTAGGTCAGAGTGAAAATGCTGAGGCAACAGTGTAAAGGAGAAAGTCACAGTACAAGCATGAAAGCAGATATAAACCCAATGTGTGCTATCTTTCTATTTTTCTTCTGTCTTTCTATCCTTTTAGGATATATATAACCTTAGTGTGATATACACATACTGTTAGGGTTAAGATATGTATACATACATCTATATAGCAAATGCTAAGAAATTCATCAGGTTTCATTGAAAAGGGTTAATGTGATTTGAATGTGTTATAATACAAGTCCATGTGGGGTTTATGTTGTCGTTCCTGAACTTCAGAAATAAGTTCCCAAATGAAAGGGAGGATGATGTGGGACATATTCCCCAAACGTGTATTAGAAATGTAACTGGATTAATTAATGAAACTGTGTGTCTTGAGAAACATATAGCAATACATCTCAACCTCAAAACAATCATGGTGAATAATGGTACCATGCCTTAGGATTTTTAAAAACATAATTAGATCTCTGCACAGGTATTAAAGTAGGAAGTTATTTATTACACCTGTGAAATCTGGATTGGAATCCCTGAGCTGAAATACACATCCTGGTATCAAAAGGGTTACATATAATATCTTTTTTAGCTGAGTTAATTTTGCTTTCTTGATGTTTTTCTGCTTTATTGGCTGCAACCTGCTCTTAGTGCTGCAGTTTCTTTTTCAATAAAATTGAAGCCTTCAGTAAAGTCACGACAAGGTCTTGCAGGTAAGTTGTTTAAGTGGTTCTGACATTTCATATGCCAAAGTACGGTATCAAACTGATAGCTTCACTTTAGATTATTTTTGTATTGATATTGCTTTCCATGCTGTGGTGGAAGAACAACAGGGGCAATGCTACTGTTCCTAACTGATCCTCCCGCCCACCATACATACTGACCTATATAAATGTTCAGATTTTTCCTGGTGCTTCTAATCAAATAAAAATGATACCTATGTAGAGCTGCCCAAGGAATTTGATATGAAAGCCATACAGCTCACAGATTGTTTAGCAGGTGGTTAGTTGCTACTGACTCAAGCTACTAGTTTTGCTACTTTAGGTTTTAGCAAAGCAGCCATATTACTCTCTCAATCTGGCAGAACGTACACTGACATTATCACAAGATTTAGGTAAAATATTTAAGGTCATAGACCCATGTGACAAATTATAATTCTCCTAATGATTTCCTTTTAATAGTGTCCTAAACAAACATAATCTTGTTTTAAACACTCTTGTTTGTGTCATCATTTTTCATCCTGTTTGATGCAGGATATTATGAGAAGGAATAACTCAATTTAATACAATAAACTAATAATAATAATTATTATTATTATTATTATTATTATTATTATTATTATTATTATTATTATTATTATTATTATTATTATCTACAGCTGCTGGAAATGCTGGTGTGTTTGGCTGTATAAATAAAGGGTGAGGTGGAAAAGAAACTGCAGATGTCCCTGCTGAGCAGAAAACAGTCAAATGTAGTTACATGCTACATTTTATTCTTCCCCCAATATACTGTATCCTGGTTCTATATACTGTATATGGAGAAATTATTATTCCTTTTATTTTCTCCACACACTATTTTGTAACAAAAAATATAGAACTATGTTTAGATGTATTCATTTTACGGTGCTGGAGTGAGTCTCTACCTGCTTTTTTATTATTATTATTTATTTCTTAGCAAACGCCCTTATCCAGGGCGACTTACAATTGTTACAAGATACAATTTTTACATACAATTACCCATTTATACAGTTGGGTTTTTTAGTGGAGCAATCTAGGTAAAGTGCCTTGCTCAAGGGTACAGCAGCAGTGTCCCCCACTGGGGATTGAACCCACGACCCTCCGGTCAAGAGTCCAGAGCCCAGAGCCCCTAACCACTACTCCACACTGCTGCAGATGTACAGCTTTTGATTAAATTTTTTCCAAAGAACAATATTAGATAAGAGCACCTTTACTGAAGCATTAGAAATAATAATTTCCTCTGCAGTACCTTTAATTTGAAGAAAGAAATATGATTGAAATGCAAAATAATTTTTTTGACAGCACCAATTTAGCTAAAGTTAGCACACAAGAAGTTAAAGGTAAATGATCACCGTTTCTAATGCCTGGTAATTGCATATATATATATATATATATATATATATATATATATATATATATATATAATCCAGGGCTCGTAATGGAACATGAAACAAGCAATGTGATTGGTCGAGCAAGGTTCCAGCTGTCCGTATATTGGATGGATACGGACAGTTGGAGCCTTATCACATATTCTAAATCACTGCACTGCCTCACTGAATTTAAACTAAGTATCGGTAGCCATCTTGCTTACACTCACTTACAGATGTACAGCTGTAACTATGAAACTGAGTGACCAACTACCTGCAAAAAATCCCAAAGTAGTAAGTAGACATGCCGATTTGGATGAAGAACAATTAAATGAACTGGAAGATAGCAAAACAGAAAAAAATATCAAAAAAAAAAAAATCGCTGTCTTTATGCTCACTCACCCCGACTTTGTCTTGTCAAATAATGTGTTTTTAGCGGTTTGTAAACGCTAAAGAAAAACACAAAAAGACACTTGTGCACATTATCCACCCCTCTCTCACACAGATCTTGAACAGATTACTGAATTCTCCTCACGTGTGTTCTGCTCAGTGTGTCTGCACTGACAGAAAGAAATAAAAAATAACGTAGTGCTGTCTCAATTCCACTCTCCTGGTGTATTTTTTCAATGGCAATGTGCACAACTACTTTACTCATCTGAACTAGTGTGTAGTTCAAAGTTATACATGGGACTACTTTATTTGGCATAAGGACATTTAATAAAAAACAATAATCATTTTTTTTGCCTTAAACATGATTTATGTGTTTCTTTTCTTCAAATCCACTGTTTTACCTGCAATAAGGCCCTTTAGGGCGTCCGTATACGTTGAATATACAGACTTCTCGGGGGTTGGAGGTGTCCATATATTCGGCGTATACGGACGCCCAAATGGGCCTTAGTGCATATATATATATATATATATATATATATATATATATATACACACACACAGTCGACGCCATTTTATCAGGACTTCTGCTTAAATGGAACAGAACTCTGGGAGACGCTATTTATGTTATTGAATTGGGACATCACTTTGTTTAATTGGGTACAGTATTTTCAAATGATGAATGGAGATCACTTTTCAGAGCAAGACAGGTTCACGTAGCTTAGTTCGGTGATTACTCTGCGACTTGCATAAACCAGGTTGAACTCTTGAAGGAGCTGAAGTCTTCTGTGGATTTTCAGGCTGCTGTGGCAAAGAAATTTGCAGTGTCAACATGGCAGGTGTCTTGCCTTGTGATAAGATGTAACTTAATCATTTTTCATTTAACCACAAACTAGTTCAAATTTGAGAATATTGATGAGTGTTTGAAATATTCCACATAAAAAATAATTTCTAAAAAGTGATATGCCTGCATAAGTATTATAATGTTATTATAATGCTGCTATGGAAAAAAATGTTATTTATATTTATATAATGCTGCCATTGGAAAAAAATGATGTTATGTTTTGATCTATATTATAATGCTACAATTGCAAACACGTTGTTATTTTGATATTTAAGTTTTATTGAAATAATATATTTCTGCTTTTCATAACAACACTAAAAAGTGTGTATTTTAAAAAACATGGCAAAAATTGTTTTGAAAACTATCCGATTGCTTATTTGAGGGCTAAGAATGAAAAATCTGCAAAAATCTGCATTGTTAACATGGAAATTGCCAAAATAAAGGAGCAGCTGGGTAGTTAAATAGAGACTTGCCGTAGTTCTAGGAACGAGGCTCAGCTTCTGCAAGCCTTTCTCCTCCGCTTCCCCATGCCTCCTTTGCAACTCTATTTCCCTTCCGGGGGTCAGTGGTCTTCCATCACACTGCCTTGATGACCTCTGACTGACGTTGGAGGTCGAACCTTAAACGAGGGCGACTCCTATTGGTCCAGAAGGCGAGATCCTGGACCAAACAGTCAATCATCCCACACTACACTTTACATCTTACAATGCTGAGCTTCGATCTTTGAATTTAGAAATAAAAAACAGCAATTCATTTTGTTTAGGAATAAAAAAAAAAAAAACTACTGACTCGTATTTCAAATGATGCATTTAACATTTTTTCATAATGTGACGTGATTTCATTATTTTTCTTTTCATTTAGAAATTTAAAAAAAAAACTGCAACAAAATACTTCACCTCTCTTGTGCATGTTGTAAATTATGAATTTGTGTGACTTAGGTCGTCTCAAATGCCTCTCGTTTAATTGCTACATCCGCTTATTCTGGATATTTTTACATCTTTTGAGGTATCCTGATAAAGCAGTGCTGACTGTATTTATATTCTGCGTTTTATAATGTGATATTCTGTAATGTGATATTTTGTAATGTAACACTTTGTACTGTGATATTGTGTAACCATTGTATGTCGTCCTGGATAAGGGCTTCTGCTCAGAAATAAATAATAATAATAATAATAATAAAATAATATATATGTTACCATGGCAACTGGAAAAAAAATATTTATTGATATTAGTTACGTTCAAGCTAATATTGCTTTCATATTAGACTATTTCTATATCATCACCTTCTTCAGTGTGCAGTGCCTGTGCCACTTAATGTCAGCAGCCACCATATTTATCATTAATTACAACAAGCACTGTAAAGCAGACAATAATAGACTACATTCAAAAAAATATGTGCACAATTAGAAAAAAACAGAAAAATAACAGAAGAATTTAAACAAACGTTTTTATAAGAGCAAGAAACTGAAAATACAAAAAGAAAAACATAAACCTCACAAAGTCGTATTTGTGTTCAGTGGGAGAAATGAGAGTATTTCACCAGATACTTGAAAAAGAGCTGGGGCCGTATTCTTGAAAGTCTTCTTAAGAAAAATGTGTAAGAAAATAGTTAAGATCTTCCTAAGATTGTTCTTAAGCTCAATTCTTAAATTTTTCTAACAATCTTCCTAAATTTCTTAAGAACTTCTTAAATATTGTCTTAAGAAAGAAAAAAATGCTGAGCCTAAGGCTGGTAAACTGCGTTTAAAATACATGTATTTAGCGAAACACATCACACTTTACATTTTAATTAATGTATGTATTTATCTATTTATACCTGTATACATAGCACACGGCGTATTACTAAAATAAACCAAAAAAACCACGCAAATCAATCCTTGTTTGCTTCTGTTAGTTTCTTTCATCTGAGCAATTTATTTATTTATTTATTTATTTATTTATTTATTTATTTTTAAATTTAGTAGTCACCAATTATTATATTTATTTTTATTTTCTCCCAATTTAGTATAACCGATTATTATTATTTTGTTTTAAGCTCGGCTCACCGCTACCACCGCTGCACTGACTCGGGAGTGGCGAAGACGAACACTATCATATAAAAAAATATGTAAAAATACTTAAAATATTAAAATATATATTTTGTTGTTTCCCAGAAATACCTGTTATCTATGTATAGACCTACTGTTCCATTAAGTTTAAATATTTTTTTCCCCAGATTATTATTTTAGCAGAAAAAAACAGCAACTTATTACTGTTATACTTTGAACTAATATTGTCCTTTAAATGGAACTTTTTTAATTTGTAGTATTTTGTAATACACAATAGATTAGCTATGATTGTTTCAGTTTAAATTTGCTTGTTTACTTTAGTATAGATATTATTATTTATTACTTAGCCGACGCCCTTATCCAGGGAAACTTACAATTGTTACAAGATATCGCATTATTTTTACATACAATTACCCATTTATACAGTTGGGTTTTTACTGGAGCCATCTAGGTAAAGTACTCAAGGGTACAGCAGTGGTGTCCCCCACCTGGGATTGAACCCACGACCCGCCGGTCAAGAGTCCAGAGCCCTAACCACTACTGCACACTGCTGCCCTGATAAAACCTTTCTTCATTTCTACCAATTGAAAAGTATTTAAAGTACAGAGAGTGAACCATGTTTGTAGTATGTATGTATTTTATTTACTGTCAAAACATAAAAAATGTATAAGCTTCCCACAAAGTGAGTTGTTTAAAACAAAAAGAATACATTTCAATCTTCTCCCCAACAAAGCACTTTCAAAAAAGGAAAAAAAAAACAACTTGCAAATAGTCACTGAGTTTCAAGTCAGCACCAAATGTAATAGCTTCCCACAAAGTGAATTGTTTAAAACAGAGAGGAATCCAAACAGGTAAAACTGCACTTTCAGATCTGCCTTTTGAGTTTAGCTTCATAGATGGCTGACTTGGCTTTCCTGAGCAAGGTGTCACTAAAGGTTTGTGTGTGACACACTTGCTGCTTCGCTGACATCATGGCTCTGTGTTGGGTTTTGTTTTTGGTCACGAAGCTAAACACTCTTTCACAGTCAGCATTACTGTGGAAGATGACCAAAATGCCTAGCATTACAGCTGAAAGACTTGCAAAGGCTTTCATCAAGGCAATCTCTCTCCAGGCTTCGTCAATGTGCTTGGTCAGGATGTAGTCTTCAAAATCATTTACCTGATACAGGTGGAATTCTTCCTCCAGGTGGTCTTCAGGCAGCAGACAGGCAAAGAGCTGACTGCCTGCCTTTTGTGGATGTCTGCCACAGCTGCATGCACCAACACCTCATCTCCGAAAGAAATTTCCAGATCATGTAGTGAGGAGCTGATGAGAAGAACTGCCTCGCATCCTTGTAAAACTGCCCAGGTATCAGCTCGTCTTGCTTTCGATGAAGCATTTCGTTTCAGGAGCCACTCCAAGTTCCTCATCTGGTTTTCCCTTTGTTGTGGTCTGTGGGCTTCAAACCTCTTCCCATATATTTCATTCTGGCTGCCACTCCCTTTCCCAGGCCTTGCATCACAGCAGCATTGTCAGCTCCCAGAGTAGCCCCCTCATCCTCCGCTCATCATCCACCATACTGAAGATCACTCGGCCAGTGGACTTTACTTTCAACTATCTTCAGCAGTAAAACAACAATCCTGTTGACACTGGCATCAAAGAATCTCATTACAATGGGATACATCTTATGTGATAGATAGATCTGCTGATACAAACATACAGGAGTAGGACGTTAAATATACTTCACAATGTTGCTGAAAAGTGAATATACTTTAGTCTTGTCAGCAGAAGTATGAAATTACAATACTACCATACAGCTAATTTTTTAATTAACTTTCATAATAAGATATTACATTGTTATGGTGTTATGCTACTAAATGGACACTAGAGGTCAATATTACTAGTAATAGACTGAAAAGGAACTACTGCTTGAGGTAATGGAGACGTTACCATTGACTTGACTACTAAGTTCAATAAAGCGATTCAGTACTGTATACACCATTGCCTGCTTTTTACTTACGACTACACAACAGTTGTTTATGAAAAAAATACTTGTTTCATGTAAGGTTTGCATATTGTGGACACTTCGGTGATCACATCCAAAGCTAAATTATTATAATTGGCATAACTTAGTATTACAATAATTAAATATTTAATATTAGTATAATCACTGTAATAACATCTAAAATGGGAAATAAATTGTATGTCTTACCTGAAGCTCCTTGATGGCAAATGTCAAAATCTACTTTACAAACGCAGATAGAATATTGTAGGTTATATTCAAATAAAAACATGTACCGGTATTGTAAAAGGTGTTTCTAGTGTTAATAAAATTTAACTTTTAGATGTTCCACAAACACACACACGCACACAAATATGTGTGCGTGTGTGTGTGTGTGTATGTGTGTGTGTGTGTGTGTGTGTTGGAAAGGCAACCAGACAAACAAGTGCTAATGCGCAGCGTAATTCAGAATGTGTGCGACAACACGTGAATTTATTTCTCTTGTTAAATGTTTTTATCTCCATGGCAATGCATGAAACACTCCTGACGATATTCAGAGTTGTTCTTTTCCTACTTAGTAAGCAGACACGGACATTTAAATATCCCCTCCCCTAAATGACTATGAATTGAGTAATCTGCATTGCTACAGCCAATTTTTTTTTTTTTTTCCTAAATCAATGCATTTCCTGAAAAGTACGGCAAAAACGTTGAGGAAAACCGTCATGACTTGTGAATGTAAACGCGGCCATTGTCTCTTAGTTAATGGGGCAGCAGTGTGGAGTAGTGGTTAGGGCTCTGGACTCTTGACCAGAGGGTTGTGGGTTTAGTCCCAGGTGGGGGGCATTGCTGCTGTACCCTTGAGGAAGGTACTTTACCTAGATTGCTCCAGTAAAAACCCAACTGTATAAATGGGTAATTGTATGCAAAAATAATGTGGAAAAAATAATGTATTTGGATGTAAAAAATAATGTGCTATCTTGTAACAATTGTAAGTCGCCCTGGATAAGGGCGTCTGTTAAGAAATAATAATAATAATAGTTGCGCCCCTCACAAACTGCTTTTTATTGTGCGGTTAGTAGTTACTCTGCAATAGCGTTTGCAATTTTACCCTTTTATTTTAATTGCAGAATAATGCAGAATTATTTATTTTTTTAATTGGAGAAATTCATTTTTTTAATTGGGGAAAACTAGGATCCCTGATAATGAGGTCACTCTACAGCGCAGATGTAAAAACACAGGGTAAAACAGTACCAAAATGACTTCAATGGAAAAAGCTGATTGCAACCATTTGCGTCAACCTAGCATAATCAGGTGCTAACGACCATTGGTTTAGTGTTAGTGATAAAAATGGGGCCCTTACAGTTAAAAGTATAGTTTACAGTCAAAACCCTCACCAGACAAGTGAACTCTGAGAACCATCTCACTGCTTTTTATAATAGCCTTGGTGTTTATTTTAATGATCTAAATATTGGCTAGTCTAAGCACAGCTCTTTCATACAGATGCAGCTTTTCAAAAGAGTTTTCAGTTTAAACCTCCCTTTTTTCATTGATTCTTGTACCTCAGAGATAATTAACAGCGCCTAAGTATGTGTGTTTGTTTGAGTAGGCACAAAATGTAATATATTTTATTTAAGGGTGATGGCACTAGCCATAATGTTGCCTACACATTTTCTTAAGGCCCATTTGGACATGACTGAAACAGGGTGGAGACTGGATGCAAACCAGCGAGCATGCACTCTGCAAGCGGGTGTCTTAATCACAATGCAAAAGAGGCTTGTCTGCATTTGTGTATTTAGAGCTTTTAACATCATCTCATCAGGGGAAGCATCCATATCACACAACAATGCTAGCTACACATACACTGACCTCCTCTGAGGGCCACAGAAGTAGAGGATAGGCGGTGAAATCAATGACATGTTGTGTTCTGTCCAGAGAGGGTGCTTTGTGCATGAAAGTGCGTGTTCTAATAACTATGAATCTGGATGTTGATTAGCAGGAAAACAAGCTCACACTTTTGGTACAGTTAGACAGCACAGCAGCATGTCGTCTACAATCTTGTTAAATATCGCTATATTTCTTTTGCTTTGCATGCTGTGTTCCATTTAATGATTTATTGCCTCTGCTGTCTTCACTGTCCAACTCCGTAAACACTTAGCAATTTTAACAAACATCCTCTATGACACTGACATTCTATATTAGGACTGGATTAAATCATCCCAGGTTATCTGTGTTTGGAGTTTATCAGGGTGTTTTTGGATTTAAAAATTGGATCTGTTTGTTAGCTGGAGTAACTATTTGATTATAATAAACCATATCGAGCAATTTCTGACACTTGTATCACAGCGTATGATTGTTGGTTTATTTAAACGTAACTCCTAATAATGATTTTGTTAATATGAAAGGACTATTTAGTTCAGAAAAAAAGCTAAATAATAAAGGATTTTTAGTCTGTCGATTTGTATTGATACAATTCATGTTTCCTAAAAATGCCAATTAGGATATTTGTATTCAATTGGGAGGCCACACTTATTGACTATCAGCACCACACATCAAATTTCCACACTTGAAAGAAATAGAGGCCACCAATATTAACTATTATATCTGATGCATGACTTCTGGGACACCTGCAAGTGAAAAGATTTTCATTTCGGAGGTATAGTTACACAAAAGACAAAAGAGTTGACTTCACTGCAGAGGTATCATCCCTTGCGTACAGACCGGAATGTTGACAGTGTGTTAATTTTTTTTTTTAAAAAAGATAATAATTTGGGGTCCAGTGGCCAGGTTAATTATAGCCGAAGGTTTGTTATAATGAAGGGTGTTATAGCGAGGGTGTACTGTGGAAGTGGAAGTGGAAGTGTGATGAAGCCAATTTGCTTGAAAAAATTAAAAGCAGAATGGACATTTACATCAATAGATTTATAAAATCTGGAATTTATGATGCGATCAGGAACTCAGAGGCAGTGTAAACTGCGCCTGCTACTGTGGTAACTGTACAACTGTTCTTTTTTATGTTAAGCAGTTGTGTGTCATTGTGAATGTGTGGTTTGCAGTGCTTAGGTGTACAGGTGATTCAGGGGCTCCAACAATGACAGACACAAAGTTACAATTCAAACTGCACTTTAATAATGCTCTTTACTCAGTTTGAGACCGTCAAATAATAAGGCTGGCTCTATCCAACAATGGGTATTGCCAACAAAAGGGGTTGCAGTCCCAAAATAATAAGACAAACAAGCTTGGGTAATTGCCGTCAACGAGAAAGCAATGTACATCCCAAGCATGAGCCACTCACTTAACCTATGTGGTGTTGCTGCAGCAGAGTCATGCACTGATGCAGTTACATTTTTTAGATTTGTCCAAAAACTGTATGTGTTTTTCTCAGGATCGACTTATCGCTGGGGCCTCTTGTGAGAGTCTGTGAACGAGAAGACATCTGAGGTCAGTAAGAGAACTTTTCCCGTAGCGCCTTAGTGACACAAGGTGGTCAGCTCGAACGGATGCGCTTCGCAGTTTATCATGCAACTACAAAAGCTACAAATCTGTGCTTCAGGCTATTGGTGCAGACACTCTGCAGAAGAGCGACACACGATCAGTTGAAACCATGGATCAGTTGGAGACTGCATTTATGACAACATTTTGGAGTAGTATCCTTACAAGAATAAACAAAACAAATAAACTTCTGCAGTCTGTGGCACTATTGAAGTCACTATCAGTGTTTGTGGCAGCACAACGGAACAATTTTGATGAATACCGTGAGTCTGCGATATCTAAGTTCTACAGCTAACTTTCAGTGAAAGTGACAGCGTCATCCAAAGCGTATGGCTGACGATAGTGAAGAACCTGCTGTTGTGCTGACTAGTGAAGAGAAGTTCAAAGTTGAATCATTCTACCTCATAGTTGACTCACTCGTCAGCCATCTCAACAGAAGAATTTGTGCATATTCAGAAATAAACAACCGTTTCTGTTTTTTAACAGGTGACCTTGACAGTACTGCTGTTAAAGAGTCTCACAGAAATGTAATTGAATTCTATTCAGATGACCTCAATGAAGAGGTCTTTGAAGAATGGGTACAGTGGTACTCACTTTTAAAGCAGCTTGCCTCCGAGCCGTCATCACAAGCTCTGCCTACACCACTGCAAATGCTGACCATAATGAACATGCATAATTTGCAAACAGCATTTCCAAATGTCTTTATTGCACTATGCATTTACCTGACACTACCAGTCTCAAACTGCAGTGGTGAAAGGTCTTTCACATTTAAAAAAGGGTAAAAAAAAAATGCTTTACTTGCTACAATGGTTCAAGAAAGACTTAACAGTCTTACTCTGTTATACATTGAATCTGAGACGGTAAACTCTGTAGACTTCTTCAGTTTAATTGAAACTTTTGCTGCAGCAAAGGCACGCTGAAAACCTATCTGAGGACACTGTTCATCTCTGTAAATAGAACAATAGCTACATGCAGTGGTTTTGCTGAGTAAGTTATTCACATTAATACTTGCTATGTAATATACAAATGACTTATTTGAAGCAAGACCAGTATGAATAATGATGTTGTAAATAAAATTTAAAGTTTTTCATATATATATATATATATATATATATATATATATATATATATATATATATAATTTTAAAACATTTTTAAAGCCACCCCAATTGCTGGAGTATAGGGCGGAGATGCCCCCATCACACAAAAATGAAATTCAAGCCCTGGTAGTTCATATGAGAAATGTGAAGGGTGAGATAGTGTGAAGGTTCCCTTTTAGTGGGAGCAGCACATGGCTGGTGTTTTGCCCAGCTTTGGCTTTTGTTATTTTGTATTTGTATTTATAATTGATTTTATGTAAACTTATGTGTATGTTCTTCTGCCCTAGGGCTACCATTGCTGGTACCCTAGTGGCAGCCACCTGCATCTGCAACTCAAACTTGTAAATATTGTAAATAAAACCTGTGCAGCTGTGTGCTGTGTCAAAGACAACTTCTGTGTCGATCGCCTGTCTTTTACAATGGTTCCACAAATGGGGCCCCACAAATCAGTTTGGCGTCAGGCCCTCAAAAGGTAAATCCAGCCCTGTTAGCGCATCCTGTTGAATTGAATATGTAAATGAGAAGCGAAGGTATTCTTACTTGATAGTATAAATTTTACAGAAAGGTCTAGCTTATGTTCACCTGTCTGAGTGTAGGATTTCTTGTTCTTGCAAAATGGCTTTCCAATTGCTTTGGCGGTGTTTACAAAATCAAAGACTACGTAGACCATACCCCGAAAACAGAATTTACAGAGTACATGAAAACTTCATGGATGCTACTGAGCAACAAATAATAAGAAAATGCAGATTCAACAAGCAGACCATTTTGGATATTTGTGATTTGTTACGCAATCATGTAGCAGCACCCACCAGAAGGAATCATGCAATTCCTGTGCTGAGTAAGGTGACCACAGACAACAGTGACCGTCAAGGTCTTTCACAGTCCTCAATATCAAAATGTACTGCGGAAGTAACTGATACTGTGATTAACCGAATGACACAATACATTCACTTTCCTATTACAGAGAGAGAGCAAGTAAAGACGCAGCTTCAGTTTTACAACACGTTTGGATTTTCAAAAGTCATAAGATGTATCGACTGTACTCGTGTTCCAATAAAACCACCAAGCATGAATGAGGCTGCATTTAGAAATCGCAAACAATACCACTCATTAAATTATAATAAATACACTGTCAGTGACAATGACAGTCATTACTGTAACAGCTTTGTTAATGCAACACTTTAATAACTGGTTATTCTCTCTTTGTAGCAATAACATCTCATTTTCAGAGCCACTGACAGTGTATTTATTATTGTGAGGATTTCTCTGCTCGCGCACAGATTCATAGTGCAAGTACGATGGTGTAGACTCTTTTTCATCATTTCTTTGACCATGTTTCTCCCTCCATGTTAGGTTCTCCCTGGTCTTGTTCATCACATGTCAAGACATTTGAATTCCTTGGTACCGTTTCAATCTGTTGCACACAATGTTTGCTACATTTATGATCGCAAAAGTTACATCCACAGGTTCATCATGCTCTTGAATTTCATGAATTACGTCTGCATCTGCTGGTCGGGATTCACCTGTCAGATCAAAAGATGCATCTGAAAAGATAATGTTTATAAATTACAATGCAATGGTCGATGGCTTATTATTGTGTATGTTCACTGCTTCAAATTAATATAGTCTCAGTAGGATACTTAATTGTAGGCTGCAGCACTCCTAAAAGGCAATATGTAGAACCTAATAAACATGTCAGTAAATTGTACAATATTGGGCAATTGAGCTCCATATTAGCTTGTATTATGTATCAAACATTATTGAAAAGATCAACCAACATTTCATATGAGCAACTATCACAAGCAAGTATTACAAACGGATTGAATGGTTCCATTTGAGGGTCACTGAGATTTTAATATTAATAAACTACTTACGTTTTGCAGCATCAACCTGAACAGAAAGAGAATCCTTTACACCTACACCATCCAATGCACATTTGTCTATGAGCTGGAGTACTTTTAGCTCGGTCTCTGTTAATTTTTCTTCAGGTGCTGGTCCTCCACCTGTTCCAGTCTCGTGTGCTCGAATCTGTGCTTGTTTTTCTGTTCTTTTTCTCTTCTGCACTTTTTTATTTGCTTTGTGTTTCTTTTCACAGGTAACACTGCACTGATACTATCTCTTATTTTGTTCCATATTCTGTCTTTTGCTGTTGCTCCAAGCCTCACGCTTCCTTCTCCAAACAGTTATTTGTATTGTATGAGTCCATCAATCAAAATATAAATTTGTCGGTTTGTAAATTTTTTAATCTGCGTCCTTTATTCTTTTGATTTATTTTCCATTTCGTTTGTCGTTTGTTCATCCATTGCTAAAAAAAAACAAAAAAAACACCTACTACGCATCTGAGCGCAAGCCTTATTTAAATAGTTTCATTAATGCATGCATATATGGGTTACACCTGGCACAGGTTACAGTTGTTCTCACTTGCGCTATCAGGACTGGAGGAATGCGATTATTAAAAATAAACGCCAAATAGGGGCACACAAGGCAAGCTTAGAGAGGGTGCAGCATTTGAGTGTAAGAAAGGCTCGATTGCACCCTGATTTAAAATCAACCTGATAGTGTGTCCGCAGCATCCCCTGCTGTTTTGTTTAATGTATTTTCTGCTCTCTTTAGTCATGTCAGAAATACTGAAGTGCAACTGATTTAATGGTAGTCAAAAAAACCATTTCTACGTTATCGCACTGTGACAGTATCGGGAGAGGTGACTAGCTGGTTATGGCTATCACTGTACCTTAGAAAATAACACTCATCACATATACAGGAATGTAAGCACTGGATGTGTTCTTGCACGGTTATTAGAAATATTGTCCCTTAAGCTGCTGCTTAATCTGTTTTGAAGAACGTCAGTGAGAGGTAACTTGTTAGCACATTTGCCTATTCTTGGAAAAGGTTAATCAATTCAGGATTCAGGGGAGCCTTTGTTTCCTGATGCTACAATGCCTCAAAGGCAGATTTCAGTATGAGAAGACAGGCTTCACACAATGTGCCAAATGAGCTGTCATTTTCTCAAGCCTTGTATTATGCCAGTGTCAGAAGAGCAATGGTGAGATTGTATTGATTCATAGGCCAGTCTTAAAGGTAAATTTGCATCATGAGCTGGAGGGAGTCAAACCTTAATGCTGGGTATGATGGCTCAAATCCATGGAAAAAAAACATACGTTAATTTTGATGTTATTCATTTTTATAAAGCACCTTGAAATATATGTATTTTTTAATTCTGTTAGTTTACCCCTAAAATTACTTTTTGCCAGTGCTCACTAGGAGTGTGCTAATACTTTTTTTAATACTTAATGTTTAATACTTATTTTCAGAGTAATTTCCTCTAAGAAGTATTTGTCAACAGGTATTAAGTAACTCTGAAAACACCAATTTAATAATGTATGATTTCAAAACAAGAAAAACTTCCCTTCCCTCACCTTTACAATTGAGTACCAACCAATGGCAATTAACTTCCATATTGAGTGTTTTAAAAGCTGACTGGAAGCAAATGTTCCTCTCATCAGGGGCGCTGACATTTTTACTGCTTTACCAAGGCTGTAAACTGACAATGAAAATGTGTTGCAAAACTAGCAAATGCAACTGATTCATCATGTAAATGTGACCTTTTGTTAACCCTAACTTGAGTTACCACTGTGGAAACTGGGATATGTATTTCTTTCTCGAGATTAACCAGAGATAATACTGTAGTGTTGGGTCCCGCAGGACTTATGAATGGGACTTTATGGTGAACTGCATTGAACTGCTGGGGGGAGGGATTTGTGTTGTAAATAGTTGTATGCTGTGTTCACTGTCAGTATGTGTTTTCTGTCTGTCTGTCTGTGTAGCTGCTGCAGCCTGGTTCCAACCAGGTCCGCTCTTTCCCATCTGCTGACTCTAAATAAGCTGCAGCCTGCGTGCTGTTTGGAGTGTGTGCTGAGTGAGTGGCAGGAAGTGTTGGAGAACGAGAGTTGAGAGAATGAGCGTCTATCCATTTGTTACCTGCCTTTTCAAACCAACGGCACTTCTAAGCACCAGCCTAGCCCACAGCTAGTGCAATAAATGGCACTTACAAGCGGCAAAGAAATCTTTTGTAGTGTCTCCTTTCTTCCCGTCATCACAATACCATACCCAGGACTACAATCCCACAATTCACTGCTGAGATGATGTATTTCTATGGACACTAAGTAAAGTGAGAAAAAAAAAAATAAAAAATATATATATATTTCATAGGATAAGATATAGGGCTTAAGTAGGGCTTCTGTTCTTCGGGTTTTAGTAATTGTATTTTTCGGTGCTTATTTTTAGCTATTTTAGAGTTTTATGTAAATTGTTTTTTTCGGGGCTTTCGTTTTTGATATACTCTATGAAATTAGTGTTTTCGGTTACTTTCCAAAATGCTTGAGCGTCTTTTTTATTGTGTGTGTGTGTGTGTGTGTAAATATGTATAGTAATTCAACAGTACTTGCACACTTGTACCTTCTTTCCTTTGCTGTCTTCCACAATGAAATCCCTATGGTCACGGGCACATTCTTCTGGGGTTTTTGTGTGTAGGCATTTTTGTACATTTCGCCACAATTCTGTTTTAAATCCTCTGTGTCTTAACTGTAATACAGCTTTAAATCCTGCTAACAAGCCTCCATCCTGATTGTAATCTCGTTTTAAATCTCGCAAGCGGAGTCTCCAATTGAAATGTAGGAATGTACTGTCACTCAGTAGTTGGGGTGGGTTTAAAGTATTCAGAACCAGTCAATGATAAATACAAGTCAGGAAGGCGGGACATTGCCCAGCAGCACAGGAAATGTATTTATTATTATTTTTGTAGTAGGTTTTATTTTTTTTTAATGTGAAAAGGGTAAAGTCAACGTGAATAGATTAACCATTTGCACAGTTTTTCAGGTGCTTTCCGGTGTTTATTGGCTATCCACCAATTTAATTTATTTTGTATCAGGGGTGTTTCATCAGTTTTTATCGGTTAAAACCGAAAATCAGAAGCCCTAGATATAAGACAATAATCACTAATAAAATACAACGGAGTTTTAGTTAGTTTGATCACGACAGATTCTATATTAAATAACAGTAACTGTTGAATAATTAACTTTTTATTCCATTTAATTAATACCTTCACATTTCTTAAAGGTAATTATGTGGAAAATACAAGCTTCGGCACACCCCTGTTATTTCATTGATCTATTTTTCACTCTGACATGTCTCCTATGCACCTGTGATAAGACTAATCAGGAGTGCAGATGTTTACTTTATTTTGATATTGTTGTTTTGGTAGAAAGACTAGATCCTGGGCCACACTGCAGTAATCTCTGTGCTGACATATATGAAGTATGAAGAGACAGGGTTAGCTTCAATTGATTTCCATCTTTGTATTTATCCATACACAGCCATCCATGAACGAGAAATATTAATGGCAAGAGTCTGAGTAAGAGTTAATGTGAGCTGCTGCAGGAAATTCACAGACTGAAACATCTTTTGTGTGGAAGGGGTTAACCTTCCTTGAGTGGGTGACTGAGAGAATGGCAGGTGATTTTAATTGACTGGGAAGGTCATCCATTCCTGAACGGGGGGGGGGGGGTATGGTGTTAAGAAGGAGATCATAAAAACAGTGTATGCAAAATTAAAATGAAATAAAATCAAACAATACTGATTTTAACACTGTGTCTTTGCTCATTGTTGTTTTCCCTGGTCAGACGGTCTGTATTACAAACTGTAAAATAGTGTCTTCTGTCTGTTTGGTTACAGTTTAGCAGAGTACAGATTTCCAAGTTAAGAGTGCTAGCTTCACGTGGTTTGCGGTGTGCAGATGCAGGAGTGATGCGGTGATAAATAACAGACAAACAACGATAATCCAGGTGCAATGGTGTTTATTTATAATCCAAAAAGTCACTTGACAACTGTAAATAATAATGAATGGCAGTACACAAGGCTGTGTACTACACAGTATAACCCAGGGGTTCAGTCCCGAAACAATAAACACAATATTTAATACACACACAATATACAAACACGGTCACTGGTCCAAAGTAAGTGCTGTAGTGCTCGTGGTGCAAATACAATTTCTCATTAAACAAGTGTAGTGTTGTCTGGATTTTGTGCTGGCCTGTAGCGACAGCTCTGGATCATGTTAGCCGTCTAATAACAATAAACAAGTATAAATTAGACATGACAAAACAAAGAAAACACTCACGATAGACAATACTGTTCTCCTTCCGTTTCAGCGTTAACCACAACAAAGGAACAGATCACCTTGTTACATCCCCTTCCAGGTCAATGATTTAGTGTACTGTAGCTCCGCCCACTCTCTAGATGGCCAACTTCCGCCTAACCCTGGGAATGAACTGTCTGGCCATCCAGTCCAGGGCACACTGTTCCCTTTACACAGTGCCCTCACAGGTCGGTAGGGAGATGTAATATTTATTTGTGTTTTATATTTTAATTCAAGAGAATGTGATTGGCCAATCACATATTAGGGATGGGCTAATAGAACCCATATTAGCCTCTAGGTGCTTTAAGTTTAGTGAGAGGGTAGGAGGTCATACTGAGAAGACATTGGATGACCACACTTTTTTTTTTTTTTTTTTTGGTAGTATTCTACGTTACAGTTTGTGTACTTTATTTTATTTTGCCATTTTTTGTTTACATTGTCTACCTCGGCATTGTCTCTAATACATTTCCAATTTATTTTTTAATTAATCTCGATTGTCTTGGACTCCTGTGTTCTACGATCACCATACCTCCACAGGGGGTTCATTCTGAAGGGGTGGTCTGGCAATGTTAGTGGCATTTAATTAGCCGCAAGAATATCAGTTCATCTTACGTCTCTTCCTTCAGGATTCACAGGTTTATACAGGGGCTGCTTTCAATGAACAAATTGGTGCTGACAATAGGGCTGAATCACTTGAAGCCTTTGGCTTAGTTTACGTACACAGCAATGGAAACAAATATGAACAGACGGAAAATGTTAGTTGGAATAACATTGTGATTGCTGTCTTGTCATAGCCAAGTTTAGTGAAACACTTAGATTTACATGGCCTCCATTTCCTTTTTAATTTCATATTAGATGCCCAAGATATCTGGGCTACAGGTATATTGAAATTTGAAATACCCAGACCTTTCTTCCAGTCATAAGTATTTTCTTTGACAGACCTCTCAAACAGCAGAATATGTAAGTGTTGCAACAGCACTGATCACAGGGCATTTAAAGTCACCTTGCATTCTTCCTCCTTCTCTCCTACACATCTGCAGCACTTTCTCTATTCCCAGGGCATGTCACCGACTCACACACAACACTGACCTATGCAAAACACCTAGGGTCCCTGTTCTGTTACTTATAGAAATATGTACAATAAAGTATTTTTGAAAGTGAGATGATAAACACATATTGACAGCACTTTATAATAAGCGTTTGTAATCCAATTGTAATTACATATAAATAAGCGTATGGTTTACTTTTATATTCATTTTTTAACTAATATTAAAATGAATTAATCATCAACCTTGAATTGATGCTAATATTTGTTTTAAAATGCTCCTGAATAAGAATGTTCTTAACAGTGCAGCAGTATTTTCTTAACAGAATGATAGATTACAGTGTTTCCCAGCCAAAGATATACATTTGAGCTACCAAGAGTTACAATCTGATTATTTTTGTTGTTACAAGAAACCCATCTTTTGTTCATTAAAGTGCTTGATGCAAAGGCCACTATCACTGGGGTTGGAGAGAAGAAAAATTGTCATGTTGTTTTAGTTCACTTAGGGAGAAAATCCTGAAGCCTAGCGCACTGCATTTTCATTTTTTCAGAGTGACTGCACTTTCAAACAAGGCCAAATTGATTTTTTGCATCACACTGCACTTTCAAACAAGGCCAAATTGATTTTTTGCATCACATTGCAACTAAAAAACCAGACCTTATTGACAGTCCAGCTTATAAATAATGTTTTAGCTCTATAAGCAAAACTAAAATGGGCAGCAGTGTGGAGTAGTGGTTAGGGCTCTGGACTCTTGACCGGAGGTTCGTGGGTTCATTCCCCAGTGGAGGACACTGCTGCTGTACCCTTGAGCAAGGTACTTTACCTAGATTGCTCCAGTAAAAACCCAACTCTATAAATGGGTAACTGTATGTAAAAATAATGTGATATCTTGTAACAATTGTAAGTCGCCCTGGATAAGGGTGCCTGCTAAGAAATAAATAATAATAATAATAATAATAATAATAATAATAATAATAATAAAATAAAAATGTGATTCCCTTTTTTTTCTTTTTTTTTTTTTTTTTACCAAATTATGTTTTTGTTATACCGGTACTGATAACATTTTACAAGACACACATCTACATTATATAACACTTATTTTCAACATGGGCCTTTGAAATTGATAAACCTCTTAAATAATAAAATAACATAAAATTATTTTAAAATGTTTTTAAAAAAGCATAATTGCGCTATAAGACAATGTGGACTTTGAAAGGCAAAGCTTTTTTTTTTCACAGCATGTCTCTTAATTGGGCAGGGATTTTTGTGTTGAAAGTGTCATGGAAAGTCTGCATATAACAGACGAGCTCGAATGCAGGCTAAACCCTTTTCTGTTCCGCTTCACTGCGTAGGAGTGAGAAACCCTGTATCTGTAACTTCTATGAGATCTAAGCTACAGTATGACATCTGTGTCATTGAGGTTTTGAGAAGCCTGGTGCTTCCCTTAAAGAAAAATACAATTGGGATACCATTATAATTAGTGCTGGGACAATTATCCGAATATTCAAACGCATATTTTTTCACATGTATTCGGATTCAAAAATCACATGTTCGTATTCGCTAGAAATTACAAATATACCTTGCACTTATTTACTGACTCACCAGACTCAAGTTCTGCTACATGAATGGCAAATGAAAAAGAGCTCTGTGTGATATGTGAGATTAAATATATGAAGAAAAAAAAATAAAGGATCAACACAGCAGCTCGAGCCTCTATTTAAAAGTTTTAGGCAGCAAAAAGTAAACAAACCAGATTATGCGCTCGCACACAGTGATCTCTATGGAAGGCCATCTGGGTCAAAAAAGTGTTGTGCTGCTTTAGAGCAAGTCAGAATCTCAAAGGACAGAAAAAAGGCAAGCACGTCATTCTGAAATGCGACAGTGCCCAATATGCTGAAAATGTTGTGTGTTTTTTATATAGATTGTATATATTATATATTTTGACTTTCTGTTATGTGGAATGTAATAAACAAGAACCAAAAGTTCTTTCCCCCCTTGTTTTACAATGCCATTTCCACGTTTGTTTATTTGAAGTGTTTTAAAGTTAAATTTCAGTTTTCATTTGCTTGTTCAGCTACAAAAAGGCACAAGTAAACCTCATGTTATTACTTTATTAAAATGTGTTTATTTCGGGAATAAACAAAACAGCATTTAACTTGAACTGCTATTTGGCTTCCTTTGTTTTTGTAGTTAATTCACTGGGGTAAAGTAAGTCCTACACAAAGTATTCTTTACTCCTGAGATTTATTTACTTCTTTTTACTTTAACGTGTTACATAGTGTAACGTCTTGCTGTAAAATAAAAGCGCATACACAGGGGCCACACACCCCTGTCCCTGCTGCTGTGCTGTCTGCGTGCATTTTGAGCAATATGGCTTTTATTACTTTTTGAAAACGAACGAATATTTAAATTATGTGCGAACATCTGAACATGAAAATTCTGTGATCGTCCCAGCACTAATTATAATACCCACCTTTGTATTACCCTGAAGAAGCCCACTATAAGTGTGTATTGGTTCATACCATTATCATAAAATTCAGTATGTTAAAAAACATACATGTTACCATTCTATCTATGGATCAATGGAGTTTCCTTTCAGCTACCTCTTCGTACAGCCATTGAAGATCTTTTGATAAGAAAGAATATTAAATTGTCACAAATGGGGTTTGTTTGTGATGTGTTGTGGTATACAATAGATGAAGCATGATGATGATATTAGCCTGCATGTGGCAAAACATAAAAACAGGGACAGCTGTGGTGGGAGTTGAGATACAAAATCAACCCGATCACACATACCGGGTAAACTTTTTAATTTCACAAGAAGGAAATTGTGGACAGTTGCAAAATTGTAGGCATTATAATGGCAAGATTAGCCTTAAGGTATTCAGATGCAGTGTCCCCTGCGTGGGACAATAAAAAATATCAGCCATGTGGAAAAATCTCAGTCCCTGTTACCTTGAGAATTGTCATTCAAATGCTCTGATAAATTGATAAGACTCAGTGGTCTGGAAGATTTGGAGCTGTACATGTTATTTTCAGTAATGGTGTTATTACAGTCCAACAGACTCCATTTCAAGAAACATTCTTACTGTGACTTGATGCTTACTGAGGCTTAGCATTTGTGGATGCCTGTCAAACTTTATCTGAACATGATACCATGTAAAATGTAATGTTTCTTTACTGAACTATTAGACCTGTGTGAATATAACAAATGATAACAATTGCTACTCGTGCTGGCTTTAAACCAGCACGTTACTTGCATCTTACCCTCCTGTGTGTGAATTAGCTGCTCTCAGAACAGGCAGGTGACGTCAAATGGCTGAGAGAGTTTTCAGGCAGGGTTTTCAAGCAAAGTGTCTCAGGCAGAGTTTTCAATTTTTTCTTTAGAAAAACTACCAACTGGAAAGCACCCATCTTTTTCTAGTCTATAAAGATGTTGTGATTTTGCAGATAAAGTGTTTGTTGAAGATTACAGTGGTTCATTTTTCAGAGAAACTGGTAACTGGAAAGTACAGGTTATTTTTAATTTTAATTTTTAATTTTTAAGAAATTTCAGTGTGTGTGGTTATACTAAAAGAAAAACTGTTTAGCTGCAGGCAAGCGAGGGCCATTTAGTCAAGGCGAAACCCTTGCTGCAGATCTCTCCTTGGCAGGCAGCATAACTGGCCCCTGTAATGCACCAAACCTCTGAGTTCTCCCCATACTTTATGCACCACTAAATTAGACAAAGATCCTGCCTGAACACCTGTGCTTATTTTGTATAATTTCCACATCAGGCTAGTCCTAAGGATCTCAACTAGCCTAGTGACATTTCCCCCTTTTGTTCAGCGCAGGTTCTTTGGGTTCTCTTACAATCTGGCATGTCTGTTGTGCTTTCATATAAGTCTGACACTCATTATTATTATTATTATTATTATTATTATTATTATTATTATTATTATTAATTAATGAATAATAATAGTCACCACCAGGTAATTCACTCAGGTGAAACAATGTCTTGGAATTTGCCCAAACATCAATGTTTTTTCAACAAAACTTTCAGGAAGTATTGTAAGGTCCCTCGGGTCATAGAATAATGTGTTTTTATACATGTATCTCTAAGCAGAATACATAATAAAAAATACAATTTATATATATATATATATATATATATATATATATACAGTGCTGTGAAAAAGTATTTGCCCCCTGTCTGATCTTATGCATTTTTGAACATTTTTCACATTGTATTTGGTCAGATTTTTTTGTGGGTTGTAGTAGTATATAGAGGGAGTCTGAGAGAAAAAATGACACCAAAGTTTGGTGCTTCTTTCATTTGTTTGGTGTGCAAGGTAATCAAACATGCAATCTTCAGTTGTGAAAAAGTTATTGCCCCCATATTGTCCAAATGGAGAAAGTTTGGGACAGTAGTGAATCTTCCCAGGAGTGGCCATCCTGGCAAAATCTCTCCAAGAGCAAGGCGTAAAATCATCCAGGAAGTCACAAGAACCCTAGAACAACATCCAGGGATCTGCAGGCCTCTCTCACCTCAGCTAAATTCAGTGTTTATGACTCCACCATCAGAAAGACGCTGGGCAAAAATGGGATTCATGGCAGAGTAGCAAGGCGGAAACCATTGCTCACTAAGAAGAACATGAATGCTCGTCTCAAGTTTGCCAAAAAGCACCTGGATGATCCTCAAGAGTTCTGGAACAATGTTCTATGGACAGATGAGTCAAAAGTGGAACTTTTGGGCTCCCGAGTGGCGCATCCAGTAAAAGCACTCGCTAGAGTGCAGGATGCGCTCTATAGCCTGGACGTCGCCGGTTCGAGTCCAGGCTATTCCACAGCCGACCGTGGACGGGAGCTCCCAGTGGGCGGCGCTCAATTGGCCGACCGTCGCCCGGGGGGAGGGAGGGTTAGGTCGGCCAGGGTGTCCTCGGCTCACTGCGCAGCAGCGACCCCTGTAGTCTGGCCGGGCGCCTGTGGGCTTGCCTGTAAGCTGCCCAGAGCTGCGTTGTCCTCCGGCGCTGTAGCTCTGAGGCGGCTGCACGGTGAGTTCGCAGTTTGTAAAGAAGCGGGCGGCTGACGGTACATGCTTCGGAGGATAGCGTGTGTTCATCTTCGCCCCTCCCGAGTCAGCGCAGGGGTTGTAGCGGTGAGCTGAGCCTAAAAAATAATTGGGCATTTCAAATTGGGGAGAAAATAATAAAAAAAAAAAAAAGAAAAAAAAAGTGTAACTTTTTGGCCGACATGGACCCCGTTATGTCTGGCGAAAACCAAACACTGCATTCCACAGAAAGAACCTCATACCAAGCATGGTGGTGGTAGTGTCATGGTTTGGGATGCTTTGCTGCATCAGGACCTGGACGCCTTGCCATCATTGAAGGAACCATGAATTCTGCTCTGTATCAGAGAATTCTACAGGAGAATGTCAGGCCATCCGTCCGTGAGCTGGAGCTGAAGCTGAAGCGTAGTTGGGTCATGCAGCAAGACAATGATCCGAAACACACAAGCAAGTCTACATCAGAATGGTTGAAGAACAAGAAATTTAAAGTCTTGGAATGGCCTAGTCAAAGTCCAGACCTAAACCCCATTGAGATGTTGTGGCAGGACCTGAAACAAGCAGTTCATGCTCGAAAACCCACAAATGTCACTGAGCTGAAGCAGTTCTGCATGGAGGAATGGGATAAAATTCCTCCACGGCGCTGTGAGAGACTAATCAATAACTACAGGAAGCGTTTGGTTGCAGTTATTGCTACTAAAGGTGGCGTAACCAGTTATTGACTCTAAGGGGGCGATTACTTTTCACACGGGGGATAACTTTCTTTAATAAATAAATGAAATAAGTATAAAATGTGTGTGTTATTTGTTCACTCAGGGCCCCTTTTATCTAATTAGGTTTTGGTTGAAGATCTGATAACATTCAGTGTCAAAAATATGCAAAAATGCAGAAAATCAGACGGGGCAAATACTTTTTCACGGCACTGTATATGTTGCCCAGAGTATTCTGAAAAAAAGGACACCATTCCCAATATGCTACTGTAAAAAATAGTTTTTTAGTCAATTTTTATAGGAGAGTCAACTTCAGCTGTCCTGGGGGAACATCCCCCTGAAAAATACTTGGTCCTGAAAGGGTTAATGATAACCAAATTGAACCATTTAAAATAACAACATTTGCAATATAAAAGTCTTTGCTTTCATTATTGTTTCAATTAATGTAAACAATTTATAATTGTTTACTATGCAATTCATGCAACAACAAAAAAAAATAAAACCACTTCTGGCTTCTTTATAATCATTACAGAATTGCCAGCACACTTCAACAACACATTTACGTTTTCCTTAAATTGTTTTTAACAATTTTTTATGTGATATTATACTCTACATTTACATAGTGTAATGTACACTTTAAAGCAAAACCGTATTACTTCTGTGGAGATGGGGTAAAGACTAATAGCAAATCCAAATATGTAATCGTGATTTATAGGTGACTTTTAAATTCACCTGTCTTGAACATATAACTCACACACAAACAAACATACACTTAACTTATTCACGAAAATATTTTTTATAAAATATCCCTGTGTACATATTTTTATACTAGTGGGGTCTAGTGTATGTAAATAGTCTCCTGTGTTTTTGTATTGTCGATTTTAGGTATTGGTTGTGCTTTATGTGTTAAACTCTGACCACTCCCTCCTCAGCCTCTGAAATTATTACATTTGTGTGGCGGTGTGACAGGGTGGCTGAGCAGTGACGTCAAGGCAGAAGCAGGAACTAAAACACTGACACCAACAGTACTGCAGTTAAAGGCGGCGCCGTTTTATTTAAATACAAAAGTAAATAAAAGGTTTAAACACAAAACACTTGCTCACAGAGAAAAATAAAAGGTTTAAACAAAACAAATCTCAAACACAAAATAACACAAACTGCATAGGTCAGGCTGGGCTATCACTTTCACTGTTCCTATAGTTTTTGTTTCCTTTTAGTTTCATTTTCTCTCGCTCCTCGTTCGCTCTCTCCGCTTTAACACCCACCAGCCTGAGTGCAGCGAGCTGCAGGCTTTTATGCAGGTGACCATCTCCCGATTTTAGCAACAAATTAATCACTTAATTAATTTGGGAGATGGCCACCTTCTGCACGAGGTTTTTAAACTGCTGTGGATGGGGCTACCCATCCACGCTACTAAACAAAACAATCGGCTAAGCCGTCAATACATAAATACAAAACAATAACAAAACACACGGAGCTTCGCCGCCATGTATAAATACAATCCTATAATAATAATAATAATAATAATAATAATAATAATAATAATAATAATAATAATACTGCAGCAACTAAAACAAACAAATGTAAAACAATACACTGCACAGGGGCTGGAGGGGTACCCCGTTCTAAAAATAAACACAATCCATGTACAGGGCTCCTTGCCCTGTTACAGGCGGGAAGGAGCCCTGCTATATAAACTGAGTATTCGCGCGCACTGATTCCCTAGCTGCGGTAGGGAGAGGTACTGTTGGACTGTGCTACCGTTGCAGTGTACTACATGGAGGGCCCGAGTCCTGCAGTGCTGACTATAACTTATTTCCCACCGCCAAGTAAAACAAGCTTTTGGTCTCCATTCAACCTTCGATCTGCGAGGCTCGCACAGCGACCTGGCTGGGATAAGCCAGCGGAGATGGATGGGCAGGAGGTAACACTATCTTAGTTTATTGAAGATTTCTGTATAGATCTGCAGGAAACATTTTCTCTCAGTAAAAGTTTTCCATTAGTACAGCCAGTTTTACAAACAGCTTGGTCTCTCTTCACTTCCTCTGCCTCAAAGCCACCTTGTGTTTCCTGTCTTTCTTTTCTTTTTCTTTTTTTTTTTTTTAATTTAGTCGTTGCCAATTATTTTTTATTATTTTCTCCCAATTTGGAACGGCCAATTATTTATTACGGTCGGCTCACCGCTACCACCCCTGCGCTGACTCGGGAGGGCGAAGACGAACGCTGTCCTCCGAAGCGTGTGCCGTCAAGCCGACCGCTTTTTTTCACACTGCAGACTCACCATGCAGCCACCCAAGAGCTACAGCGTCGGTTCCTGTCTTTCTTTTTTATGCACGAAACTGTTTCAAATATTTCTGCAACCTTTTTTTTCATTTTAATTCTCCACCTAGTGGTTCCTGTCTGCTCTAATTCTTTTTGATCAGTTTCATCAATGTCGTTTATTTCTTTGACTGCTACTCTTAACTTAAACATTTCCTGTATTCCTTCATAAAACACACTCATTCTCTCATTTAATCCTGTCATAATACTGAGATTCTAAATTACTTATGTTCCAAGTGTCAGTCCAGGGTAATTTACTTACATTTATTTGAGCAGATATTGTGAAATGATGTAACTTAGTTATAGGAGGAAGAGGCCTCCCCTAGTCCCAGATTTAACATTCTATATTCTATATATCCCCAACTAACAACATGTCAGTTTTTCAGGTGGGATTGGGCCAGACATTATATCTTCCTTCACTGGTGCGATCATTGATTCCTCATGTCGTAAGGTAACTAGTTCACTGATCTTAGTGAAATTTATTCAGCTCTTTCCTTTCTTTATATTTGCGTGGGGAGAGGTCAAAGTATGGGTGGTTGTAGCTGTTTCTGCAGTATTGAAGGCTTTGTAATGAGATTCTGTGTCTGTACTATTTGTTTTAGTAATTTCAGGTTTCTGTTCTACCTTTAGTGTGGTACTAGGGCTTTCCTTTCTGTTTTATCTTGCCTGTACTAGTTCTGTTGGAGTCATTTCGGGCAAGACTCTGTAAAGTGCTTCCCTAGAGGTGCTTTTAATACTACTTTCAGTATCTCTTCGACATCAGTTCTCTATTTCTGCCAGGATTCCACAGGTTAAATTTATGCAACCTTCTTTGGTGTAATTTATGGGGTTATATTCAAGTGTGTCTTTGTTTAAGGTACCATCCTCTCTCATCCTCCACATCCTCTCTTCGTAACTGTACTGCCGTTCGGTCGCAGCAGAATTAAATCCCACATACTTAAGTGGATGCTTGTCATGTGATTGTTTTATTACAATTACTGCAGCCTGTTTACATACATGTGGGCTTCCACTGTTTCTACAGGTATTTTAGACGTGAGATCTACCATTTGAATCACATTTGTATATATATATTTTTTTTTGCAGTTACTTTTGTATACAAAGCGCTGCCAACAATGAATATCCGGGTACCGTATTTCTAGCATAGTTAAACAGTCCCTTTTTTTACTGCTTGTAATTGCTTAACAGTTTTCGGCGCTGTGCCCGAGGTTACCAGCTACTACAAGCAACAAGGGGAAATAATTTAATTTGTATTATATCTTCTCTTTGCTTATATTTAGAGCCCCGTGTTTTAAAAGGACATGCAAATATAAAATAAAATCAAATGAAAAATCATTATAAAGCAAACACAGAATGACATTTTTAAATTGGGAGGTTTAGCCAAAAAATACTTTAATGAAATACTTTCAATCATAGTTGTCAAGGCTTAGCCGTTACCAGAGACACAGTCTTGCACTTGCGCAGATGTATAATTTGGAGTGAGTCGTTTGGGAATTAAAATTGTGATGGAAGAGATGAGGCGTTTGTTTCTAAAATTCCTAAACCGCGCATAACAACCATGGCAAAATAATGATGTGCAGATTTTGCAACTGTCGGCTGGAATGAGAGTCGAAAGATACCGTCGTTAAGCATTAACTGTTTATTCCTTTTGGGAAAATATGTCCGGTTTGCTTATATTTTGTGTTGCTAATTCTTTGTTTTACTTCAAGTGGTGCAAACTTTGCACTGGAGCAATTGCTGTTTTGGTTTTGAATGGATTTGAATGAATGAATGAATCTGCTTTGTGTTTCAATACTGAGAAACCCCAAGCTTGATGTATACTGTTATATACTTCTATACCTCCCCAAGCTTGAAATACAATTCATATGTTTTCTTTAATTTTTTATTATTATTTTTTTGCTGTATGTGCAATTATTGTGACAGCCCCACAATAGTAGAGCAGTAAATATCTATTTTTTTTATTTTGATCTTATTGTATTTTTAGAGGGCATGGACAGTATTTACAGTAAATATGTTAATTAGAGTGGGGGACTGTACGTTACTGTTATTGATGCTAATGAGAAATTATGGTAACTAAATGATCTTTCTGTGTAATGTAAAAACATTTTAGTACATTATGCATGGATAGTAGAAACATCGTAATTGTATTAAATGTAGAGTATTAGAAATTGCCATGACTTCAGCCTTGAACTCTAGTTTATAGAAATAATAGAACTATTCACACTGTCACTGGATGTATTTTTCACACACTGTGCGTTGTATTATTTTCAGCATTTTGCTTCAAGTCTTGTAAAGTGTAATTTACACAAAGACAAAAGTACACTTGTATTTGGTCAGGTATTGACTACGACAACATCCCTGAGGCTGAAGATGGCAGAAAGATAATTATCACTTCTCACTAGCATGAACCATGTAATTACATGTGTAAGACTTCTATACTAGGTATCTAATTTTCCTGTAAGCACAGTTCACTTTTATAAGGGGGTTTGCTTCAGCTCATGAATGGAGATGTAATCAGTATAGTCCTTAGAAACTTTAGAAGTCTTTTTTTATTTTTATTTTTTTATTTTTTTATTTAAAAATGTTATAGAGCGCAACAGACCACAAGTGGTTTCAGAGCACCATACAGGACATGAATATACAGAAAACAGCACACAGCATGAAATATCAGGATCAAAACATTTGACAATACATTCTCCCAATTGAATTAGCATATCAAATTTTAAAGGTTAAAGTTAAAAAGTACTTTGAGATAAAATCAGAACTTTGGAGAATAAAGCTAAAGTGAGGTTTCCTGTTTGACATACTGTTTCAATAGTTATATTTACATGTCTTGTTTATTTTTAAAGAAACACACTTTAAGATTGGCATAAGTGTAACAAAGGTGTTGTAAGCTCAAATTAGAATATTAATCAAATAGTACAGGACATATGGTACAGGAAGTGTAGGTTAATGCTGTGTTAATAGTTACCAGCCTATCGTTCTAAATTCCAGGTCAGGTTTTCATTACAGCCCTGTGGAGGGCGCTAGGTCTCAGCTATGAGAATGTAAAACCAAAAGCTCCACGCTGTTTATTCCTGTACTGTGCTGTCTTTATGAAATAACGCTGTAAACGTCCCTCTTTATGTGTTTTATTTGCAGGTAAGGATATAGTTTAACATATAGCAAAGGCATACAGAGGTGTTTTTTGGAATAGGAATATTGTTGTGATATGTTATTTGTTTGTCACATGACAGCAGGGTACGGTGTAAACATGGCAGTGCACTTTTATTTACAGTATTATTTTTTATTTACAGAACGGTGAACAGGTTTTTCAGTCCTGTTTTTTGCTGTAGGAATTCAACACAATTATAAAAGATATATACAAAGATTTCAAGTTAGCTATAACATTTAACATAACTTGAACTATGCAACTGTTTAACAGCTGAAAACAATTAAAAAGGTCTAATTAAGCAAATGATCAGTTCAATTAAGAGTGAGTGTAATTAAGTAATTGAGAGCTCAGTTGGAATGAAAACCAGCAGACACAGGGGGTCCCCATGACCAGGGTTGGGAACCACTGACTTAGCCCATGGTTTATTAAATAGACAGCTATACAGATATCCCCATTTAAAGCTTAAGTGATGGAGTTAGCCCTGTTACTGATTTAGTCCCCCGTCCCCCAAAGGAATTTTTGATGCAGCTCAAATTTCCAACCCTCAATTTGATGAAAAATAAAACATCAAATAAGATGCATTTACAAAGATAAAACCTCATTTACTCATATAAGAAAACGACGTATGGAGGCAGTTTGCGGCCATCTGCTGTCACACAGAGCATTACAGTTATGTGCAGCTTCTTATTTCCATTCGTGATTACTCACACCTGTTTTTCTCCCAATTTGTGAACTGTGGTATTGCTTGGCATGTCAAAAAATACGGAGGTCTGATCAGCATTTCCGATTAGTCCAAGCTGATACTTTTATTAGAACTGAGCCAAATAACAAAACGCTGAAATTGTAAAAGCTTTTCTTCGAATTCCTCAGGAAGCTAATGCCGCTTCTTTGAAAATGGCTGCCTGTATGTCATGGATGATTCGAGATGGGGCAGTAAGGTTTTTTTTTTCGTCTTATAGGCAGTCAGTCACGTTGCTGTTTGTTTACTCACAGTCACGTCTTTTGGTGTTGATTTTTTTGTTTTTTTAACGCTGAGTTGGTGGACACCATTGACACATGTGAGGTGTTTGTGAAGTTATTTCAGTTCTGTAATCAGAAGCCTTACCACGCAGTCATTAGTAGATTTCAATTTTCTAATGACTGGATAAGCTCGATATAGCAGTGGGAAACGAGACCACAAACGTGCTTTATATGAAATTACATTAATTAAATAAAAACAAAAAAGTTACTCAACTGTCATCGGCCTTCTCATTTCCAGCCAGCGGACGGCTAAATTGGCGTCTACTTTGCCAGATGAGCCGCCTAATAATAATTTCAAAAAGTTTTTACAGTGAATAGTATTCAAAATGTTTATTTTCTTCCAGTAAAGTAGTGGCAATTTCCACAATTCATTACATATGTAACTCGAGTAAAACTTTCCTTTTCTGACTGCATTTCCGGAGTTATGTTTCTATGGACACTGTGAATCGTGATGGACCAATCAGTTTCAAGCTTACATATGATATTGATGATGAAGGCCGAACTGTACAATCATATACCTGAGTCAGTAACTGTACAGCAGAGTTGTAACATTTTTTTTTTAAATAAACAACCCACATTTTCTTTGTAAGATAGTCTTTTTTACTCGAATTGTATGAAATACAGTGAATATATGTTATAGCATTGTACAAATGTCTTAAGCATTGACTTAGACGATCGATCTGAAACCCAGCATGTATAATTAATTCAGGAAATGATATTTGCATTGTGCAATTAATTAATATGACTATTTTATTTATTTTATTTATTAAGTGCTTTGTTTTCATTATTAAATGAAAAATGTCATTATATGAGCAACAAGATGTACCGGTCAGATCTTTTGCTGCATAATCAGATGCTGTAAAACTGTGGTCAAGCAATATTATTGACTGTTTACACACAAAATGTATATTACACACAAAAAATAAATAAAACACACACACACAACCATGCACATACAAATACGCATAAGCGCATACTGTGATTATCTATCAATGTTTAAATAGGCACGGTACTTAAGATGATTAAAGACAAAGGTTGTTTATTTTAGAAGATTATCTAAATTCCCTTTTTAAGAAGTTCAAGTCAAATGGAAATTTATGTTCAAACTTATGTACAGTACGAATCTCTTCTTCCTTCTCATCTTCTGTTGATGTCACACTTTCCATGTCTTCCCAAAACAGCCGTATTTTCTTTGTATGTTAGGTAATAGCAACAGTGGGGGGGGGGGGGGGGGGGGGGTATTTTCGCGCTAAATGTAATGCTATAAATTACTTTTTTTTTTTTTTTTACTTGGGAAAGGGAATTGATGCTTGGGTATAGACGTACTGTCTACTGGGCGTCAAAAAAAAAAAAAAAGCAAAGTGCCGGTGTGTCCAGGCCTTTAGGGTGCTAAAAGGCATGGTGCAAACACAGATACACAGTATAAAAATGTAGGCATTAATGAATGGGTTAACTCTGCGTTTGCTTTCACTTTGAAACTTTTCACTCCTATGCACTCACCAGCTGTATAGTTGGATCTGAGTGCCTCTCGTGGCGACACGTTCTGGCAAAATTGAGCTACAACAGTATTATATTGAAAGTCTTAAATAGAGTGTATACAATCTACGTTAATAACTGTTACCCTTTTCCAGGGTCGTACTTTAATTTAATACAAATGAAAGATAGTAAGCCGTGTATTGCAGTGTTTTGTGGCAGACTGCAAACACCAGCCAAAAAGGCAGTAGGAGTTAGAACATTTTGAGTGCTGGCACTCTAACGGTGTCCTATGACACTGCCGTGAGTGTCCTGCGGTGTCCTATGACACTGCCGTGAGTGCCTACGGTGTCCTATGGCACTGCAGTGAGTGTCTTGCGGTGTCCTATGACACTACCGTGAGTGCCTGCGGTGTCCTATGACACTGCCGTGAGTGCCTGCGGTGTCCTATGACACTGCCGTGAGTGTCTTGCGGTGTCCTATGACACTGCCGTGAGTGTCCTGCGGTGTCCTATGACACTGCCGTGAGTGTCCTGCGGTGTCCTATGACACTGTCGTGAGTGTCCTGCGGTGTCCTATGACACTGCCGTGAGTGTCCTGAGGTGTCCTATGACACTGCCGTGAGTGTCCTGAGGTGTCCTATGACACTGCCGTGAGTGTCTTGCGGTGTCCTATGACACTGCCGTGAGTGCCTGCGGTGTCCTATGACACTGTCGTGAGTGTCCTGGGGTGTCCTATGACACTGCCGTGAGTGTCCTGCGGTGTCCTGAGATACAGAGCCAGGGAATGTATGTATATTCAGAATCTTGGAAGACTAAAAATACATGTAAGGACTGGTTGGTTCCATGAATATTTCTACAAAAATTCTGTACTCAAATTTACTACCAATTAATACTGCTTCTTGTCTTTTAATTTAGAAATTGCTTCACATTTTTCTCTTCTGTCTCACTTGGTATTATGGTATCAATGTGACATTGTTTTTGTGCCTGAAATATAATTTCGCTGTTTCATTGGTGTCTGGTTCTGTCTTTCTTTCACCACGTTTTTCTGTGTAATAAATTATTGGAAAACTGAACAGGTTGCTTAAATATGTGGACTTTACGTACTTTAAAATGTACTGTGTGTAAAGAGAAGTTTGTGGTTTTAAAATTGTAATATAGATACATTATTTTGTAATTACTTTTCATAGACACAGATAAGGAACTTTTACTGGCTCTTTAAATCTCTTTAAATCTGGACGCTTAAAATCATATAAAAAGAACAAAGTTATACACTTATTTTGGGTCCCTATTAAGGCACATATTTAGACCCAGGATATGCAGGATTTAGGCCCCTGCAAAACCCTGAAATTAGTTTTCTGTGGGGGGTGTTGCCACTTGCACCCGCACTGGGGGAGGACCCCCATGCCCCCCTGCCTTCTACTTAGGATTTTAAGAAACTCCAATCCAAAACCATGCTAATGACATTTTAGATTAAATAGATCCAGCCCCATGTCTTTAAAAGCTGTTAGTAAATGTGGACACCATTTTTATTTTGCTCTCCTTTACCTGCCATTTTTTATAGCGGTAATGCATACAGTTATGAGTATCACTTACATTTGTAAGCCTTGCGGTTGTATCACACATCTATGGCAATTTCCTTGGGTAAGTCTTCGATCCAAACAGTTTCTCAGCAGACAGGATTTGGGATGCTGCCACTGGATCCCTGTCGATATTTTATTAAGAATGAAATGTGCAAAACTGTTGATTAGTGAGACTGGAATTGGATTCTGGCGTTGTATTGACAAAAATGTAAATGACAAGATATTTGTCAATGACTACAGCACCCCTTTTAAAAGCTGACCACAGTAAAAGCATTGCAAAGTCTAATAAAGCATAGTGAAAACATGGTAAAGAATAGGTACAGTAAGCATTGTAAAGCCCAGAGGTATGGTACAGCATATTAAAAATCATGGCAAATTCCATAGTATAACCATAGGAAATATGATGTAAAACTGCTAAATTACCATGCAGATTTACTGTGGTAAAAGTTTATAAGACACCACCTATCTTACTGATGATTTAAATACAGTACTGATGTACAATAACTGAAAAAAACTTTAACAAGACAAATAAGAAACATCTTTAAACTACAAAGCAACTAAATGGTTGTTTATATCTGGTTTTGATTTTAATTAAAGAGCTTTGAGAATCTATAGCCAATTGTCTGTTTTGTAATTTCTCAGTTAGCCTTCTATAAACTCTACAGTAGACTTCTTATACTTGGTATTCTCATTAAAAGTAGTCCTAGTATGAGGTTATAAATAGAAGAATATAAGAAGGAAACTCTGAAAAGGGGCTTTTTCCCCCCTAAAATCAGTATCCTGATTATACTATACAGAAACACCAACAGAGCTTATAAGGTAACAATTTACATAGCAGGTGGTCTATTCAGCATTTTTGCCAATTGTTAATTAATGAAGTGAATTCCCATTTTCCATTTGAACTGCTATTAAATGGATAGGATCCTTTTGAAATGCCTTGAAGTGCGTTTAATTACCGGTTTTCTACTCCTGCTTAACATATGGAATGCAGTGATGTATTCTGGTGCTTTAATCAGGCCAAGATAGATATTTTTAATTGTGTTAGCAAATTTAAATTTCACATTTGCATTATAATTCTCCATTGCCCCCACACTGTGATTTGTGTGCTACAGTAATGCATCGCATATACAATTTATATTAAATATTACTGTAGCAGAGTAGGGGGAGGAAAGGTGTAGTCCTGGAGGATACATGACTACATTCCCAAGAATGCCTCTGGGCTGGGCTATTAGGCCAACAATGAGGGACACCTGTCTAATTTAGCAGGTGTATATAAGCAGGGCAGCACATGGAGAGATGGTCTGCATGAAGGGTTAGACCTGTGTCTTGACCTGTGTAATAGAAAGGTGCTGTGAATTGTGTATATGCATAACTTGTTTTAGTGGACAAGGGCTTTTGGGTGAATCGGTAAATGGCTTAGTCATCCGGTTCTTAGTAAGAACTTGTAAAAAGTTTTGCGAAAATAAATACAAATACAGGCACCACCCTGTTAAAGCATAGCTGTGGTTTAGAGCAGTGGTGTGCAAACTTTTTATATGCCACCCCCCTTACTTAGCATGCATTGTGTTGCACCCGTATCCCCCCTCCACTGACACTTTATATTTTAACAGGTGTTTGTTTTCCAGATTTTATGTGGATTGTGTATTTTTTCCTCGATTTAACCACAAAAAGTCCAGATTTAGCTAAATACAATAACAAACACATTCTTACAAGTGTTCAAAATTGTACTTTGACATAATTTATAAATGTTGAAAACGTGTATTGTAAATTCAACATTTAAAACCAGCCTATAAAGCTTTTTTTAAACTTGGCGAGTCCCCATCAAAGCTTTTGATTTGGCATTATATGCTGCAGAGCTGCCCTTACACTCCAAGAGCCAACATCTCCGCTTCCCCATCACCTCTGTATATAATGCCAAAAAAATGTACACATTTCAAAACTTTTAAGAATGTGTTTAATATTTATCTATTAAGCTAAATCAAAAAAAAAAAAAAATACTAAAAAAATACACGATTCAATCTGGGAAAAACACTGTTAAAATATTAGTGCTTTATTTTAACACTAAGCATCCCATACAAGGAAGCTGCCATTTTTACAGAACTGTCTCTTTAGTCATAGTCGCACCCCCCTTTCTGACTCTCCACACTTTGCGCACCGCTGGTTTAGAGTACTGTTCCTTTTACAAGACGACAGTATGAGAGGTCACGAAAGGGGCAAAGCAACCCTCACTTTACCACAGTGCACATACTGCATAAAACATTGTAGCCCACTTTGTGTAAAAATATTTATATTACAATCTAAACAATAACTTGACAAGGGGTAATGGACTGACTTGCAGATTAATTTAATTTATTTTGAAACACTAGATTGGAAGATTTGATATTGCTTATTAGATTGACATGTTTATATAAAATCAAACACAGATATCCATGTAGTGATGGCAGTGGAAACAGCCTCTGTTCTGCATGGTGTGAGTGAAAAGAGCACCAGGTAACCGTTTGCTACAGTACAACAGCGTATGCTGCTGTATTTGTAATACTTGAATTTCAATGTAGCTATCACCTCCCAAATACATAGGTGTCTACATGTTAGGGAAAAAAAAGTCTATTTTCCACCACAAGTAAAGGTCTGGTAAATAAGGTGAGACAGACTTTACACATCAGGTCTGTTTTATATCAGTGGTTTCATAGATGCTTGAAAAAGGCAGTTGAAATAAGTTTCTACATATCTGAAAGATTTCTGAAAGCTGTGTGAACCTAGAAAAGCAGGTTCAGTGGTGCGAGACTCCAGAGTGGATTGGGTCCACTGGAAGTCATTAGTGTTCACTGACAAATCCTGGAACATATAGGACAAAGTTAGCTCAGAATGTCAAAAATTCACAACCAACATTCTAAACAGTTTTTATATTACAATTCAAATTAAGAGCTTATGCTTCAATGTGCCTCCAAGAAACTGACAAGAGCTGGATAAATAAAGTAAAAACTAAAAGTAAAAATTAAGCTGCATCATTAGAGGCCTCAAGTGTTTTGATAGAACTCTCCATAATAACTTCTGAAAATCACTGCACTGATTGTATGCAATTAAAAAAAATAATAACAAGATTTGATAACAGCACAATGGCAAATCAGCGTTTTTTTAGACCTTGCAGCTGGTTTGTTTATATTTGGCTTTGAAATACTGAAGCTTTAATATAGACTTTTCTATGATAGTCAGCCCTTGAGATGCCAATGTACCAGTGAATGACCAAATGTTCTTTCAGGCAAATAATTACTTTTGTCAGTAGTGGTGGTCATCTTCTAATTGAAAGGGAACAATCCTTGCTTACCAAATATAGCAAATAAATTTTTAACTCAAACTAAACAAAAACATGACTTTTTAAAAAATGTTTAACAGACATAGCCTATGTAATTTTGGTTTGGCAATTATGTTATGAATGTGTATTAATACTAAATAATTCCTCACTGATACTGCACTTCAAGTTAATATAATTAACTGTGCTTCTTAAAGCTAAATATAGACCTAGATGGAAATATATTTACAAAGCAATTATAACAAATGAACAGCAATTAAGTAGGCCTAAACAAACATTCTAAACTTGTTTTAGAAAATGTTTGACAGACATATCCTAAATAACACTTTGCTTGGCAAGTATGTTATAAACTTGTAGGCCTACTAAAGCTAAATAATTCCTTACTGATAATTCACTTCAAGTTCCTGTACACTGTTTCACTTAAGGTAATTTTCCATTTCAGGCACTTCACACAACACACCATTCCAGCCTTTTTTTACCACTGATCTGAGGTGCACTGCAAATGTTGTTGTCGTTTAACATGTTTTATTATTATTATTATTATTATTATTATTATTATTATTATTATTATTATTATTATTATTATCATTAGTAGTAGTAGTAGTCGTAGTAGTAGTATTATTACGCTTATAATGCTACAAAATGTTTGATTCCTAATCATCATTTAAATGAAAAATTAAAAAACTGAGTGATGGTATACTGTACTTACGTACACAGAAATAAAGCGAGCTAAATGATTCATTTGCAAGTTGTCACAACTCACAGAAATAAACACGAGGTTTACACACACTGTATAATAGTGTGTGTGTGTATACAGTGCCTATAGAAAGTCTACACCCCCTTTAACTTTTTCACATGTTGTTGTGTCAGTGTCTCAGAGTTTTTTTTCCACTTACCTACACAACATACTCCACACTGTTAAGAGGAACAAAGTTTTTATTGAGAAAAAAAATTATATATTAAAAATACAAAACTGAAAGATCATAATTGGATAAGTCTCCACCCCCCTTTGTTAATACTTGGTGGAAGTACTGTTGGCAGCAAATACAGCTGTGAGTCTGCTGGGATAGGTCTCTACCAGCTTTGCACACCTAGATTTGACAATATTTGACCATTCTTCTTTACAAAACTGTTCAAGCTCTGTCAAGTTCCTTGGGGAGCGTTGATGGACAGCAATCTTCAAGTCATGCCACAAATTTTCGATTGGATTTAGGTCGGGGCTCTGACTGGGCCTCTCAAGGACATTTACCTTTTTGTTCCTTAACCACTCCAGTGTAGCTTTGGCTGTGTGCTTTGGGTCGTTGTCATGCTGAAAGGTGAACTTCCGTCCCAGTCAGCTTTCTTGCAGAGGGCAGCAGTTTTTCCTCAAGGACTTCTCTGTACTTTGCTCCATTCATTTTCCCTCCTATCCTGACAAGTGCCCCAGTCCCTGCCAATGAGAAACATGCCCATAACATGATGCTGCCACCACCATACTTCACAGTAGGGATGGTGTTCTTTGGGTGATGCGCAGTGTTGGGTTTGCGCCAAACATAACGCTTTGCATTTAGGCCAAAAAGTTCCATTTTAGTTTCGTCAGACCACAAAACTTTTTGCCACATGGCTACAGAAACTCCTGAGTTTTTTTTTGTATACTTCAAACAGGATTCAAGGTGGGCTTTCTTGAGTAATGGCTTCCTTCTTGCCACCCTACCATACAGGCCAGATTTGTGGAGTGCTGTTGTCACATGCACACTTTGGCCATAAAAGCCTGTAGCTCTTGCAAAGTTGCCATTGGCCTCTTGGTAGCCTCTCTGATCAGTCTCCTTCTTGCTCGGTCATCCAGTTTGGAGGGACGGCCTGATCTAGGCAGGGTCTTGGTGGTGTAATACACCTTCCACTTCTTAATAATCGCCTTGACCGTGCTTTGTTACTGTACATAAACAAAAGTATTACATTACCTGTCAAACTATAAGCCCATTTTATCAGTTAGATATCCACAATGTAATTAAGAAATTGAGCTGGTTTAACAATGCTAATCGCAGATGTAAAGTATAGAGGGCAGAAATAAAAGTACAAACCCTAATTATACAAGTATACTTTTTATCCTAGAAAAGATTTCCATTACATAAGAGTAGATGTTAAAACTTCATGCTGATTTGAACTCGGCTCTTGCCAAGATAAGCACCAACTAAGACACAGCTTTACAGTAAACTAATATGATCCATCTGCATCTCCATCCATTTGCGTTTCTTTCCATCTGATGATGTAGCTATCCTTCTGCCTGGTGTTGATGGCTCCAGGGATCAGCTTATTTCGCCTCCCCAGCGCATCAGCACACACAACGACTGCAATGATGGCTCCGGGGATCAACCACAGAGCAGTCTCCCCAGCGCATCAGCATGACAACCGTCTGGATTGAACTAAGTAGTGTACATCTCTGGTGTCTTCAAGTGGGCACCTTCCGTCCTCAGTGTTTCATTGACTAGCCCACGACACCTCAAGAGGGCTCGACAGTGATTCTGAGATTGAATAAACAATTCGAAGTTGTAGTTTGAAAGGGAAAAAAATATGCAAGTTTATACTACAGACTCAGGATGTTACGGTATACCGTGGTATAGACTGCCACGGTTTTGAAACTGCAATCATTTTTCTCTACCATGGTTACCGATTTCATGGTTTACCATGCTAAAGTAGTTCACCTGTTTCTGTCTGTATCTACCAGCTCATAAGTGCTGCTTGTCAGTTCTGGGGATATTTTGGGTATGAAAAAAAGAGGGCTTTGTAGTTGGATGGAAAACCAGTGTGCAGAGCATGCAGGAATCGGGTAACACAGTTAGAGTGGGAATACATCCAACTTGTTCACCCACCCATGAGTATGACCAGGTGTAGCATGAGAAACTGCACCCCATGAGATAGTGCGGGCCTTCAGCGCCGTTGACTTTACCATGCATGCTCATGTTATGTGATGTACAGGGGATTCACTTTAGCATAGCTATACCTATGAGAAACTGTATCCCATGCAATTGTGCACCCCTACTTTATTATATTAATATTCACATTCAGCTGTTTGTTTAATAAAATATGTTTTATTAATAAATAGGTTGTTCCGCTTCCTGTTTTTTCACACTGTTAGTAATGCAAACAATTCACGTGATTTCCATTCCACGTTTGAATGTATTTTTACACCTTAATTTTTTTTTGGGGGGGGAGGGGGTTGTTGTTTTAAAGATGCTATTTAATGGTTGAGTAATCATTCTCTGTGTTTGTTTACTTTTTTACAACAGACCTTGTAATGCAAACTGCATGTTTGACAAAACTAATTTATACTTTTAAAAAAGAAGACAATTGTAAAATAGTAATACTAATATACATGTATTTCATTAGCTAAATAGTATGATTAGAATAAAGCATCAGGTTTACTAGTGTTGCCAGCGATTACATTTAAAAAAATAATTTAAAAAAAAGCATCTCCGCCGCTATTTACTGTATTTTTATTCCACAGAGGCGGGGAGAATGGAGACAGGAGAAACAATGAAAAAAACCTTGGGTTAATTGCAGCGTGGCAGTTTTTTGTCCACTTGATAGGTGAATTGCAACGTTCTATTTAAACCAGTTTAATTGAGTTTTAAATCTGGAAACAAGTCTTCAAAAAGACGGGACAAAGAAGGGTTTTTCAATTTCAACCTGCCAGCAGTGGCTTAATTTAACTCATGTTGCAGTCAGTCCATCCAGCAGTAGGTTTAACTGCGGTTTTTCCAACCTCGGAGTAACACTAAATTAATATATTGCAACGTCAGCTAAAATGTTATTAAAATACATAAAGCTGTTGGATATATATTTTAAATTAATCAATTTGCAGTTGAAAACACTGGATGTATAAATAACTATTGCAAACAATAGGTACTGCAGCTCATGCTGTGCCTTAAACTATGTAATTGTAGATTGTTGTATTGTGCACAAATTTTTACTTTCGTGAATGCGGTTTATATCTATTTTCTGTTGAATTTGATATTTTAATATTTGTTTGCTGGAACGTGTATCAATTGTTCATTTATTTACAGCATTCTTCAATAAAATAAAAGGTGTGTTCACAGCTATGAGATACTGCATCCCTTACAAAAGGTGTTTTAATAGCTATGGGATACTGCACCCCCTCAGAAAAGGTGTTTTTGATTTGATTGGCTGTTTGGCCATGTTCTGACTATACTCATGAATATGCATTTTACTTCTTTAATGTGATCCGCTGCGAGGCTCCTTGCAAACCGCACAGCCCTGAATTCGACAAAACCCCCAACTCAACCACTACCAGTCAAACACGCACTGTCTAAATATCAAGACTGAAGTAAACCACTTACTTCAAATGGAAACGTCAAATTCTTCTAAATACACCAGTATGGAGAGTTAAGGTTTCTGGTTGTCGGGTTTTCTTTCTGAGCGGTCCGCTTGCCTTTAATGTTGTAATTAGCATCATTAAAGTCTCAGTCTCGTAAGTTAATCATGGGAAAAATGATAATGACAAAATAAGCTCAACTATTATTTTTTTTGCCTATACATTCCTAAAACGACAGCGACTTCACCCTCGCTAATCTAGTCATATAAAACGAGTAATGATTGCGATGATTAATTATGTGTTTGCATTATAAGAGCACTACTTAAAATGCAGAGCAATTCATTTTATTCCACCACCTTTATTCTGCACGTTAAGTTATTCGCTGGAGTGAAAGAAGTCTTAAAAGTTAATCGGATTGTTTTAATTTTTAATAAATTATATTAAATTGAAAGACAGTAGCTTACTACACACAATCACACGTTATTAATAAAGATGTTGAAAAGCACAGTGGCTGTAGATATCAGCGGGATTCAGGGGTTCATGTATGCACATGTGGCACGGGTAAACGTGCACGTACACTAGCACGGCAACAGCAGTAAATAAATTATTGTAGACCAACCATGCCAGCATGGGAGTTACCCGTACAGAGAACTAATAATAGACCACTATGAAATAGGTATCAATAGTTTAACCTTAAGCTAGGCTTACTCAGGTTTCTAACATGTTTTAGGGGAGCCACACCACTGAATTCCACCACTAGCCAGGATTGAGACAGACAGGAATACAATTTACAAAGTTTGTCAAAATCAGCACAAAGTGAACCCATCAAAAAGTTGCAGGGTTCACAGAAAAAAATACAGAATTAAAATATGCAATAGTGTTAGTTCTGCCTCTAGTGCCACCGTCTGGGATATACAGGCAGCCAGGATGCATCACCACTTGTTTCCCACAATTTGGTACCGTCCTAAATTCAAACTTAAGTAGGATAGTACAGCTAATTGCTTCCCTCCCCTACAAATGTTATCCACCAAACCAAACCCTGTATCTCTCAGCTCTAATTACCACATTGATGCATGCTTTCTCGCGGCAATCTTGTTTCAGTTTCGCATCAGGCAGTCTTTATCACAAATGGTTGGGGTATTCTATCTCAGGTAATACAATTTGCTGTGTCCCGTCCCTCCTCATGCAGCTGCAAAGGAATCAGGTTGACTGTAATGAGACAAATAAGCAAATTGGGTACCCCTGTAGTTATTTTCAATACTTGCTGTCATGCAGCAAGTTAAATTAAAACAAAAAATGATTAAATGGCTAAAATCGTACACAAGTATATCTAAAAACCAACCATGTATTCGATAGATTAAAATACATAAAATAATTAAAACACTAATTTACACAGAAGAGTTCCACAGTTCAGGCTATGTATACAGTACTTATAAAAATAATGACCTTTGTGCAACAACACTCATAACAGCAGCAAAACTAAAATACAAGTAAAACAAAACAATGGGACTTAGCTCGCAATAGCTGCTTTCGGCTGCTAAATAATTAGCTTGGTTTATTGAACGTCCCGCTTCGCTTAGGTTTTCTTTCACGTCTGCTGCTGCTGTTTTCTACCGCCCCTCTTTCTATCTCTTTTGTCCCTGCTTTCACCCGTCCTTTTCTCTTCTTTCTCTGTTCTCCTGTGTTCTCCGTGCTTTTCTGTTCTCCTGCGTTCTCTGTGCTTTTCTATTCTCCTCTGCTTTTCATTTGTCTCCGAGGTCTCCTTCTTAAACAAACAATCGCCTGCCGGTGTGTCCACTTAACTACGACTGCTACTGCAAACTCAAAATCGTGGATGTGAATAAAAAGACAATTAAAATCAAGCCAAAGTGAAACATACACTACAGTCCCCACACAGAATACCAAATAAATCAATACAAATAATACACACCAAAACGAAAGAAATATGTATATATATATATTGTAGTGCCCAATGCGCTGGCATGGTTCAAGCAGAGGCAATAGGCAGGATTGTTAGTAATAATTGCTCTTTATTAAGCTGCTCAAACAGCACTTCTGCACATACGCTTATAGCACATTCAATAACTCTCAATTAATAAACAACAACAAGGATAGTGCGGTTTTTGTTTAGTTTAACTGCTTTATTATTTAATTATCCCCTGCACCTGGGCAGTAGTTGAGAATTGGGACCAGGTGCAGGGTATTTAAGAGGAGCAGTTAGACTGCTAATGGCTGCTGAGTAGAAGGAGGCAGAAGGAAGGTGCTCTGCTTCCGAGCAGTCCTGAGAGTAAGTGCTTTGTTAAGCGTGTTAGTGTTTGTTCTGTGTGTCAGGTAAACGGCTTAGCCGTCCTGCAAGTTAGTCAGGGAAATACCTGTTCAGTAAGTGCTCCAAACAGAGTTAGGTGTTTGTTTGTATTTTGTTTTATTTTTGTGTTTATTAAAATAATAGCGCGACAGCGCTGAAAACTCAATTTCTGTGTTTCTGGGTCGTATTTTTAAAGGGGCACGAACCCGAGTGAGTGCAATCTTGTTACAATATATATATATATTGTAACAATAATACATTCTTAATCACGTTTTATCATTAACATAAAATTAAAATACACTTTGTGTTGTGTACACGTAATATATGCTGCTTGCAAACTCTATACAGTAAACTTGTATTGCAGGAGCACATTGTGGCCAAGTAAATAATTGCAGCTAACTAACTTGGTCAAAACAGATTTAAAAGTAGCAGTTCCATGAACGTTATCCTTCACATTTCTTTTTCTTTTGCCATTTAATGTAAAGCTGATGAGTTAATCAAATGTATTAATAAAGTATCAGCAACACTGAACAGATCACTATGGAAAACGGGTTAAGTTGACGTTTAAGGAGCTTTTACTCGCATGACAAGCTCGCTGGCTAGAGGTGGTTTTATTTTTTTACTGGCAGCACATTTTATTCGACACTTCCCCATTCCAGTGACGTCAAATTGTTTAATGCGCATGCTGTGATGATAAAAACAAGTAAGAAAAACCATTATTTTTACAATTACTGAACGAATATGACGTTTTAAGTTCAAAGTTTCTACCCATTAATTTAAATTAAAAAAAAAAAAAAATTACCAAAAAAAAAAGTCTATACTACCGAGTCAATACTTGGTAGAAGCACCTTTGGCAGCAATTACAGCTGTGAGTCTTTTTGGGTAAGTCTCTACCAGCTTTGCACATCTGTATCCTGCAATTTTTGCCCACTCTTCTTGGCAAAATTGCTCAAGCTCTGTCAAGTTGGATGGGGACCGTTGGTGAACAGCAATTTTCAAGTCTTGCCACAGATTCTCAATCGGATTGAGGTCTGGGCTTTGACTGGGCCATTCTAAGACATTCAGGTTCTTGTTTTCAAACCACTCCAGTGTAGTTTTGGCTGTGTGTTTAGGGTCATTGTCCTGCTGGAAGGTGAACCTCCACCCCAGTCCCAGGTCTCTTGCTTTTCTGAAACAGGTTTTCCTCTAGAATTTCCCTGTATTTGGCTCCATCCATCTTGCCCTCAATCCTGACCAGTTTCCCAGTCCCTGCCGATGAAAAGCACCCCCATAACATGATGCTGCCACCACCATGCTTCACCGTGGGGATGGTGTTCTCAGGGTGATGAGCAGTGTTGGCTTTGCACCATACATAGCGTTTTGCGCCAAGGCCAAAAAGTTCAATTTTGGTCTCATCAGACCAGAGAACCTTTTTCCACATGTTTGCTGTGTCTCCCACATGCCTTTTCGCAAAATCCATACAGGATTTTATATGGGTTTTTTTTCAGCAATGGCTTTCTTCTCGCCTCTCTTCCATAAAGCCCAGCTTTGTGGAGCGTCCAGGTTATAGCTGTCCCATGGACGGTTTCTCCCATCTCAGCTGTGGATCTCTCCAGCTCCTTCAGAGTTACCATTGGCCTCTTGGTTGCTTCTCTGACTAATGCCCTCCTTACTTGGTCACTGAGTTTTGGACTCTAGGCAGAGTCGCGGTTGTGCCATATTCTTTCCATTTTTTAATAATGGATTTAACGGTGCTCCGGGGGATGTTCAAAGTTTGGGATATTTTTTTATAACCCAACCCTGATTGGTGCTTCTCCAGAACTTTATCCCAGACTTGTTTTGATAGCTCCTTGGTCTTCATGATGCTGTTTGTTTAGATATGCTCTCTAACAAACTCTGGGGCCTTCCAGAAACAGGTGTATTTAATCTGAGATCATGTGACACTTTAATTGCACACAGGTGGACTCCAATCAACCAATTATGTGACTTCTGAAGGCAATTGGTTGCACCAGAGCTTATTTAGGGGCGTCACAGCAAAGAGGGTGAATACTTATGCAATCAAGACTTCAGTTTTTTATTTGTAAATAATTTTGAAAAATATTTAGATTTTTTTTCCCCACTTCGATATTATGGACTATTTAGTGTAGATGAGTGACAAAAAATCCTAATTAAATCCATTTTAATTCCAGGTTGTAACACTACAAAATGTGGAAAAGTCCAAGAATGCTTATGCAAGGCACTGTGTATATATATATATATATATAAAAGAAATAATGTCGGAATTTGTTAATCTTTTTATTCTTTATTCAGTAAAAAGTGGCTCTGTGTTCCCTCAGCTTTAAAATTAAGTTAAACAAACCAAATGTTTAATTAAAACTTTTTTTTTCTTAAGAGCGTACATATATATATATATATATATATATATATACTGTGTAGTGCTGTTTTTTAGTAGTGCAGTTTAATGCAGTTTAGTAGTATGCATCCTAGTAGCCTACACTGTGCTACACAAAATTGGAAGACTTCTAACAAAAGAGCAGAAATAGAATAAGCAACCTTTAAACTAGGACCAAGGTTCATTGATTTTTTTAATTTTTTTTTTTTTTTTTTTTATTTTTTTTAGAGCTTAACTCGGTAGAATATACTCGCTAGCGAGCGAGTAAAAAAAATGAATGGAAAATCAGTATATTTCTGAAAACATAGCGACATATGCAAATTAGGCTGTGACATCACGAAACATGGAATGGAACAGGGAATTCCCTTTGACTTAATTTGCAGTGGATGGAAAACCATTTTTTCGCCCTTATGTCGCTGCTATTTTTGTAGCAATTTTACAGAGTAACTTATAAACTCGCTCGATAAATGGATGGAAAGCACACTATAGCTGTTTTAAAACAAAGCTTAAATGTTGAAAATAACACAAATTATTTTTTTAATTCTTACAAATATTAGTTGACCACTGTGTATTTCTTTAAATAGCCATTTTTTAAATTTAATTTTAAAAAAATGACATTATGCCGTGATATGACGATAACCGCTGTATTTTTTTGATGGTTATCATACCATCATAATGTAATACCATGACATCCCTACTACAGGCGATCTCTTAACGATATGATGTCTCTACACTTTAAAGGCACAGTTATCGACACGTAATGAAATAGGCCTATATCTGAGTATGTACCATGACAAATAATATTATCATACTTCTGTGTGCTTTCAGCTGTTTAGAAAATGCAGTAGTGAATTGAACAAAAAAAAAAAATTCCCAGTTTTTCAATCTGGAAATCTGGAAACCCTAAAAGTAGCCTATAGGCTTAATGATACAGTAATGTAAACACAGTAGGATTGTTGTATGCATTGCAAAGCACTTTGATAAAAGCGCTATATAAAAACTAATAAAAACTAACAAATTCATCTGTGTTGTAATTTATATAATATGTGTGATCTGCACTTTTAAAAATATATATATTTTAAGACATGTTCTATCTGCTATTCACAGAGTTTAAACAACTTATTTTGGGCAGCGAGTTGCTTTTTTAAAATATTGTTTGTGCTATAAATATATTGATTATTATTATTATTATTTATTTCTTAGCAGACGCCCTTATCCAGGGCGACTTACAATTGTTACAAGATATCACATACATTATTTCACATTATACAGCTATTGAATTATTTTACATACAATTACCCATTTATACAGTTGGGTTTTTACTGGAGCAATCTAGGTAAAGTACCTTGCTCAAGGGTACAACAGCAGTGTCTCCCACTGGGGATTGAACCCACAACCCTCCGGTCAAGAGTCCAAAGCCCTAACCACTACTCTACACTGCTGCCCAGGATTATGAATTGTATATGTTTGTTATTTATGTCAGTTGAAACCTTGCCACTTGAAATCCATCCCACTGCAGGACTTACGTTTCAACCAGACATGTCCTAAAAGGTCAATTAAATAAGGACAGGTCTGGTTGAAACAAAGTCATGCAATGTATAAAATGCTCTGCAGAATTATTACATTTTTTTATATACAGCTTGTTGAATAAAGCTATTTCTTCAACATATATGTTATTAGAAATGTGTTAATTATTTGATATGATTAGTTTTTATTTTATATGTTTTTTTTATGACTGATAAATTATTCCTGAATACTAACATTTTTCTACTTTCAATTTACAAAAACACTGAGGGGTAGCAAATCTTGGCATGTGCAATCCATTCCACAGCAGGATTGTTTCATCCTGACTTGTCATTTAAATAAGGAATGGTAACTGAAACCGTCTTAACTTTTTTTTTAATGAATCAATTTCTTTTATTTTTTTAACAAAAAAAAACTAAGAATTGATTGCAAAAACTGCATTAAAGCAACGTTAAGTTTACTCAAGCAAAACCCTCAAAAGTGAGGAAATTGCGAGTTAAGGTTGACAGCAACCTTAACTCTGCACCATTATGTGTATGTATGAGATCACTGATGACATAACTAATCACATGACAAATGCTCTCCAAAGACTGGCCATAGGAACATAACACTGGGAAATCGTTAACCATAACTTGGCCCCAAAGCATCTGGTAGTGGATCAGTGTAATCCAGATCAGTAATAGTGATTAAGATCAACAGTGTCCGTGAAGTTATAACGGACTAGCGAATTATCAAATTATTATGGATGAAAGATGAAAGAAAGAGAAAAATAAGTATCAACTGTGAAACATGATTTTAAAATAGACATTACAAAGTTATTAAATACATAAACAAAACAGCAAATGGTATGAACTCAACAAATGTATTGTGACAGAAATACAATGATTCTTGGTAGTAAATCTCCCTCCCAACCTGTGAGGGCAGCAAGAACAGAGTTCCCTGGACGGGCTGTCCTGACTGTTCTTTCCCAGGGTTCAAGGGAAGTCGTCCCTGTAGAAAGGGGGCAGAACTACGTTGCATTAACTCATTGACCTGGAAGGGAAACGACGTTGCAGTCGCAGATTGGAGGGGCGGCTGCACTCGTTTACCAAGGGGTCATGTGTGACGGCATAAAAGGGGGTGGAGAGACGCAATCTGTTCCTTCGCTTTGGTTTTTGTTATTGAACCTGAAAGAACCCATGAGAGACCCAGTGGTAGAAAGTACAGTGAGTGTTTTGTTTGTTTGGCTATAGTTGTTTGTTTGTTTGTTTGTTATTAGTAGACGGCTAACACGTTCCAGAGCTGTTGCCATGGGCCAGCACAAAACCCGGAGCAGCACTTCACTTTTGGCATGTATAAACTTGTATCACCCACCATGAGCACTACAGCACGCACCCAGGACTGGTGACCGTACATTGTATATTGTGGGAAAGATACGTGTGTTTATTATTTGGGACTGTAACCCGTTTATTTACTTCCAGTACATTACACATTGTTGTGTATTGCCTGGAGTATTGTTTGGTCACCAGACCAGGATTATAATTAATAAAACCTGTTTCCAACTGGATTACAATTCTCTGTCTGTTCATTGCGCACTGCATCACTCCTGCACCTGTACACAATCAACCACTTTGCCACATGTATTTATATAATTAGCATACTAAGTCTATTGTCATTACAACTGTTCCACTAATTACTTTTGGACATAATAAAACGTCCAAGTACAGTATATGTACTGTACAGTATATGTACTGGGACAGTATAGGGTAGCAGAGCAGTGTGGAGCAGTGGTTAGGGCTCTGGATTCCTGACCGGAGGGTCGTGGGTTCAATCCCAGGTGGGGGACACTGCTGCTGTACCCTTGAGCAAGGTACTTTACCTAGATTGCTCCAGTAAGAATCCAACTGTATAAATAGGTAATTGTATGTAAAAATAATGTGTAAAAAATAATGTGATATCTTGTAACAATTGTAAGTCTGCTAAGAAATAAATAATAATAATAATAATAATAATAATAATAATAATAATAATAATAATAATAATAATAATAATATATGGGAATTATGACATTTGCAAACTTTTAACTTTGAAAACACAAATTATTTTTAAAGATTAGCGACGATTTATAAAAGATAAACAAATAAATAAGACATTTATTTAATGTAAAATGTGTAAATAAAAAATGATAAATACAATTATATATCATATAAAGTGACTGAAGTATTGTACTTTCTGTTACTAATGGGAAACAGAAAATATAGATTAAATGTCTGTACATTGTATTTCAAACGTGGTTAAGTCATCAGAGATGTCATACATACGCAAAATGGTGAAGTGTTTGCAGTGTGTGTGTGTGTGTCTGTGTGTGTGTGTGTATATATATACTGTATATATATAAATTTGTGGTATTTTTCTTACCACAAAGCAAAGCAGAGTAAACAAAATAAAACCTAGCTCCGTTAAAAGAGCACCAACTCTTTTTATTAAATGGGATGGCTAAGTCATTTACCGATTTAAACAAACATATACGTACCATACCAGTAAGAATGCTGTGTTTCTTTAAACACCAAACTGAGGCAGGGTCTATCCACATGGGTCTATTCGCCTTCACACAGACTACCTGCATACATTATTACATGTCTTAAATACTCATGCTTAATTGTATTTAGGTGTTGCTCCTTAGTGTCTTAATATACAATCATCTAAATGCACCTTGGGAAATGTGGTCCCGACCTCCCCATTTAACTTTGGGACTACATTTCGCTTTCAACCTTTCCCTACTATTAGAACAACCTTGATTTGCATAAACTGGCAGAAGGCACAGGTATTGTTGTCCATCCATCAACAGTCCAAAGCACTTTGACCATTGTTCCATAGTCCAATTTCTGTCCTGATTTCAAGAGTGACCTTCATACTGTTGATTTGATGGACAACGACATCTGTGCCTTCTACCAGTTCTGTTGTCAATTCAACACTTGTCTTCTTTCTATTCCTTAAGGATATTATCTTCAAATATTGCTCATCCTTGTTAGACAGCTTTTTGGGTCTTCCAGTCCTGGATTTGTCAATTACAGATGATGTTTCTCTGTACTTTGATTATGCTTCGGATACCACATGTTGAAAATCGAGTGATGCGAGCCATTTCACTCAATGGTTTTCCTTCTTTATGCAAGTCAAGGTTGTTATAGTAGAAAACACTAGTGGAGGCTTTCATGTTTTTGTGATGACTTAGATAGACATCCTAGATAGCTGTAGCCAGTGCTGTTCCATATTGCCTTTTCTGTAGTGAACAAGACAGTTCCAAAAGTGTATTTTTTTTAATTGACAGCTACCTGTTAGCAACGGGTACCTTTCATAATTTGAATGTTCGAAAGGGCTATACTTGCCACTCCCTTCCTGTGTCAGTTCGGGTATTTTTTAACAATCTCCAATTTTTCTGAGAAAGGTCTTGAAAAATGATTTGTAACCAAATCGACTATGATGATCTGTTGTCTGATGAATTATTTTTTAATTTGTAAAAAGCAATGCTGAATATTACTTCAAAGTTCTCAATATAATTCTCAATAACGGTCTATAATATTAGCAATATCATGCGAAATTCCGCTATTCTTACACCGCTTACCCTAGCATATTTATGTCCCGCCTCTGCTTACTAATGATTGGACAGCTGCAAAACCAGGGCAGATCTTTGACTCTCCCATTGGTCAAACCTACTCAAGACCTTCAACTGTTTATGTCCCGCCTCGGCTCACTTATGATTGGACTGCCCTGGAGGGTCGTGGGTTCAGTCCCAGGTGGGGGACACTGCTGCTGTACCCTTGAGCAAGGTACTTTACCTAGATTGCTCCAGTAAAAACCCAACTGTATAAATGGGCAATTGTATGTAAAAATCATGTGATATCTTGTAACAATTGTAAGTCGCCCTGGATAAGGGCGTCTGCTAAGAAATAAATAATATATATATGAATCAGTCCTTTGAAATTCTGGTATGTAATTATTATTATTATTATACAATGTTTCACATTTCACATAGTTACTGGGTGCATTAAGTAAGTGAGCCGCTCGGAGCAGCTCAGTGAAAGAGCTCACTTAACGGCATGATCAGTTCCACTTCTCCGGACTGGCTCAGAGTGCTACAGAGAAGATTTAATCGGTGATCTGAGAAATTCTCGCTCTGAACCGCTCAGTTACTTAAAGCACCCACTGTGTAGTAGTTTACAGTCTGTTTGTTTCTAATTTTTTAAAGCAATATAGACAAGGAGAGAAAATGCCCTTTAGGAAGTAACCCCTGGAATGGATTATTTTACCAATCAATGCTTGTTTCTCTTGCTGGTATTGGGTCAACATAGCTGGATGTTAATAGGTCAGCTAAGTGAAGCCCCAGTTTGCCAGGAAACCTACTGAATTGTCTGTATATCAGCTGAGCTGCCCAGGCACAGCAGGACTAACATTACAAATTGGTGTGAAAGGTCAGGATAGCCTGGGGGCTTTGGTTTACTCCCTTGGTCCTGAACTCCCACTGTGATGGCAGCTTCATGGCACTGAAATGAGGGTAGTGTATGTACTGTGGCGGCTTCCCTGGGGTAAAGAGGGGTAACACACATACACAAATAGTTTCCTTACTGTACACTGTGTCTGGATAAACATATCTGAAGGAAATTGGTAAAAGGAAACAGCAAAAAAACAACAAAAATAGATCAAATTACTATTCTAATATACATCGATAGAACAGCACTGAAAGTTCAAATGTTAATGTTTCTCTCTGAACGTTTAAGGTTTGCTTGTTTACTAATATTATTGAGAAATATGACAGTGGGTTTTTAAAAAGATAGATATAGCATATTTCTCTCTATGATACTCAGTGATGACAAGTACATCATTAACGAGTGCACTGTTTGACAGCCAGTGATGAGATTAGCTTTCTGGGCCTCCATAATTGTACCTTGCACGGCTGTGCTGGCCTAATAGTAAAAATAATAACCAGAATTTTTTTTTGCCATTAAGGACTGTGAGATGGGAGGGTGCTGTGCTTTGCTATTTGGTAAAGGGAGAGGTGTTTGCCTGTTGTTGTCCTGTAGAAGTGATTAGCTGTATGGATTATTTGTTTTGTATGCACTGGACTGAATCTAAAGGGCATGATAAATGTGCACTGGCAGTAGCAAAAGGGGTTTTAAATTAGACAGTATTGTACCTCAATTGCTACTCAGTTTTTTAGGATACTACAGACATGAACAATTATTGGGACAGCAGATTTTTTTATTTATTTAATGGTTTACTATTTTTTTCTGTGCAAGTTCGAAACATGATATTGATTAATCATAAGAAAAAAAAAAGTTTTGTAGATAACATATATTTCGTTGCTATGTTTCCTTTTGATCACAAACTGATAAACTGATGCAGTGCTACTCTTAACAAGATCAAGGCTAGATTAGGTTATGATCCATATATTTAAAGGTATGGGATTGCAATGACACACATAGTAATCTAATACAATATAGTTCATCTTGTGTAATGCGATACTAAACGTTAGAAGGAATTGAATCATATAGAGATACTGGGTGTAATCACTTCCTGTTGATTTAGTACTCCCATACTTTAGTATGCTCTAAGAGATTTATTTTTTTCATCTATCTGATTGTATACATGCCCTAAAGCAGTGTTTGTAATGTGATATATGATTTGAAGTCAGGGAGGAGAGCTCGAAATCATCAGGTGGCTTTATTATCCAATTGCATTCCGTGCAAAAATCCCTATCTGTGAAGACATTGAGAAGAGTTGGAGATACCGCAGCAAACAATCAACTATCTAATGTATATACATAGTTTTTAATTTTATTGTTTTACAGTTTTGCTTGTTTACCTTTATTTTATATTGGTATTTGATTGCAAAAAAAAAAATCTGGCAGCGTACAAAGATTGTGAGAATGGGAGCGATAAAGAGTTTGAGCTGTGTTCAGAGGATTGCAAAAGCAGCGACAGTGATGCTGAGTTATCATTTAGCGATAATGATGAAGATGTGGAAGGAAAATACGTAACAGTATTTCACAATATAATTCAGGTGTTTTTTGTTCATAAAAATGACATATGTATGTTTTACCGTTTCTATTCCTTTTATATATTGTGTACATAATTTTGCAGCACCCTTTGTACCCTTGAGCAAGGTACTTTACCTAGATTGCTCCAGTAAAAACCCAACTGTATAAATGGGTAATTGTATGTAAAAATAATGTGATAAGGGCGTTGGATAAGAAATAAATAATAAATAATAACATTACATAAAAAACTTGAATATTTCTGTTATGTATATGCATTTTGCTAACTGTATATATCTACAGACGTGCTCAAATTTGTTGGTACCCCTCCACAAAAAACAAAGAATGCACAATTTTCTCTGAAATAACTTGAAACTGACAAAAGTAATTGGCATACACCATTGTTTATTCCATATTTAATAGAAATCAGACTTTGCTTTTGATTTTTTATTCAACATAATATTGTAAATAATAAAACAAATGAAAATGGCATGGACAAAAATGATGGGACCGCTAACCTAATATTTTGTTGCACAACCTTTAGAGGCAATCACTGCAATCAAACGTTTTCTGTAGCTCTCAATGAGACTTCTGCACCTGTTAACAGGTAGTTTGGCCTACTCTTCCTGAGCAAACTGCTCCAGCTGTCTCAGGTTTGATGGGTGCCTTCTCCAGACTGCAAGTTTCAGCTCTTTCCATAGATGTTCGATAGGATTCAGATCAGGACTCATAGAAGGCCACTTCAGAATAGTCCAATGTTTTGTTCTTATCCATTCTTGGGTGCTTTTAGCTGTGTGTTTTGGGTCATTATCCTGTTGGAGGACCCATGACCTGTGACTGAGACAGAGCTTTCTGACACTGGGCAGTACGTTTCGCTCCAGAATGCCTTGATAGTCTTGAGATTTCATTGTGCCCTGCACAGATTCAAGGCACCCTGTGCCAGGCGCAGCAAAGCAGCCCCAAAACATAACCGAGCCTCCTCCATGTTTCACTGTAGGTATGGTGTTCTTTTCTTTGAAAGCTTCATTTTTTCGTCTGTGAACATAAAGCTGATGTGACTTGCCAAAAAGCTCCAGTTTTGACTCATCTGTCCAATGGACATTCTCCCAGAAGGATTGTGGCTTGTCAGTATGCATTTTAGCAAATTCCAGTCTGGCTTTTTTATGTTTTTCTGTCAAAAGTGGAGTCCTCCTGGGTCTTCTTCCATGGAGCCCACTTTTGCTCAAAAAGCGACAGATGGTGCGATCAGAAACTGACGTACCTTCACCTTGGAGTTCAGCTTGTATCTCTTTGGCAGTTATCCTTGGTTCTTTTTCTGGCATTCGCACTATCCTTCTGTTCACTCTGGGGTCGATTTTCCTCTTGCGGCCGTGCCCAGGGAGGTTGGCTACAGTTCCATGGACCTTAAACTTCTTAATAATATTTGCAACTGTTGTCACAGGAACATCAAGCTGCTTGGAGATGGTCTTGTAGCCTTTACCTTTACCATGCTTGTCTATTATTTTCTTTCTGATCTCCTCAGACAACTCTCTCCTTTGCTTTCTCTGGTCCATGTTCAGTGTGGTGCACACAATGATACCAAACAGCACAGTGACTACTTTTCTCCATTTAAATAGGCTGAATGACTGATTACAAGATTGGAGACATGTGTGATACTAATTAAAGAATCTAATTAGTTTGAAATATCACTATAATCCAATTATTTATTATCTTTTCTAAGTGGTACCAACAAATGTGTCCTGGCCATTTTAGAATATCTTTGTAGAATAAGCAATAATTCATCTCTTTTCACAGCTTCTTTGCTTTATTCTATGACATACCAAAGGCATGCAAGTATACATGATAAAATAGCTTCTAATTTCATCACTTTTCAGGAGGAATGAAGCATTATTTCAATGAGCTGTAAGGGTACCAACAAATTTGAGCACGTCTGTATATATATATATATATATATATATATATATATATATATATATATATATTATATACACACATACATATATGTTTGTTTTTTGTTGTTCATACAAAAATAAAATGTAAAACAAGATACAACTTGTGTGTCTGTTTTACTTTATTGACTATGACTATCTAGTACACAGGAGCCTAAAGGGTTAATAAACATGTTATTATTTTATACTAATTTCAGGGGTAAAAATAACTCTCCCTGTAAACCAAAAACTCACACCTGTGCATATACACACACACACACTTTTTTTTCCTCTCCATTCCCCCACCTTGCCACAATAATGACTACTTGTAGTTTGTGACTTTTTCCCTGTTTTTTCACTGACACTATCCTTGTCATAGTGTGAATCTAAATTTCTGGTTCTTGTTTATAGGGGACAATGACACAGGGTAGCTTCAGCCACTGAAATGGGGACCCTATGGTGTCTCTCTCTCTCTCTGTGCGTCCAAGTCAAGTGTGGCATTTCCTGCAAACAGGTAGAGATTAGTTTATAGTTTCATCTGATAAAAAGGACAAATCTCCAGTCTTTAAACATCAGTGATTTAGTGGAGGGAGAATATAAGTGGTTGTATTTGCATTTTGCAAATGCTATGTGGACCTAAATATTCAATTTATTTTTTATACAGTTTGTGACCAAACATTTTGTTGCTTATGGCTTGAAGGTTATAAAAAGCCAACGGTAAAGCCAACGGTTTCCCAAGCGGGCTTTGTTGTTCACACTTCACACCAAAGCACCATACCGAGTGCGGACCAAACCCTTTAAACTAGTGGTGGACAACTCCGGCCCGCTGGAGGAGCTATAATGGCCCTCGCCACCTTACCAAGCTTATACTATAACAAAACTGAGTGTTCAAATATAGCACCACGTAACTCTGAGGTGGAACAGATCCGTGCAGAAAAACAAGGTATTGATGGTAAGCAGGAATGAGATATTGAAACTTCAGTGGAAGAAAATTCTTCCATGCATGTGTTTCTGCTCTTGTCCCAGGATAATTTATGCAGTAAGAAGGTTAAACCTTGAAGATATTGTATTTTTAGAAAAACATTGGTTATCTTTAATAGTCAAGTCTCACCATGATAGTGACTGCCGCATTGCTAGGAGATGGTTGTTGTTAGTAAGTTTAATTTGTGCAACACTTTTACTGCAGTGAAACTAGGAAGAGAAGGTTTGAGTCGGCGGTAGCAAAGAGAGTTTAAAATGGATACATCTGTGACAAGAGTGGAAAGGGTGTCGGAGTCAAACACACCACCTGCATGAAAAAGTGGTGAGGGCAGTGGAATAAACAGTGAAAAATGTGCAAAAGACTGACTGATGGAAATCTCAATGCTGAGCTACCCGGACTTTGGAAAGTATGGCCTCCCAAAAGTCACATTAATGGTAGGAACAGCACATGTATTACTTTTAGTTATATTTGTTATTCAATTGAAATGGTAACATTGCTTATATTTTAGTCAGTGAATGTATTTTGGATAATTTCTTTTGGTCCAAACACGCGGCCCTTCCATTCATTTCAGTTGCCCACCACTGCTCTAAAAGGGACCCAGTGTGGACAGCTTAAATGCAGGCGAGATTAGAGCAGACGCTATTTAAGTTTTGTCATGTTTACAGCTGCTGTATTGCGCAGCACAACTATGCTCTTTGGTTGCTAGGTTACAGAATGCCAGAAGTGGGTGCGTTAAGTGAGCCGCTCAGAGCCAGTGTTGCCAACTGGGCTGGTTTTCCGCCCAATTGGGCAGTTTTTCATTCCATTTCGCAGGAGAGAATGATGCTAGACAAGTTTGTTTTATTTTTAACATAATGAAATAGTGCTTTGCTCAAAAAGAGGATCTCTGCCATGTTTGACAGAAAAACACATCAAATCAGTATCAGAGTAAGACCAGACACAGCCCCCTCTCCCTGCCCTGTTAAGTGTCCACCAATAGGATTGTGGTTGTTTTTTTGTTTTTTTTTTGCTGGAAAATAGACCAACAAAAGTAGATCCCATATTTTGAGTGATTTAACCCCTCTGATCCACCAAGACAAAGATACCCAGACTAAAGTTGCATCCTGGCTTTAATTTTCATATGCTTTCTCTCTTGAACAGGTTGACAGAACAGAGATTATCCGAAGCAGTATAAACCCAGTCTTCTCCAAAGTGTTCACCGTAGACTTTTACTTTGAAGAAGTTCAACGGCTGCGGTATGAGGTTTATGACATCAGCAGCAACCACAACGGACTGAAAGATGCAGATTTCCTTGGTGGAATGGAATGCACGCTTGGCCAAGTATGTATTGTGAAGTTTCATTTAAACCCTTTTAGCTTTAAGAAGCTGGAATTGTATGACAATAAAAGCCTCTAAATTGCTGTATTTAGAGGATCCAATTATACTATGCTATGTGAACTAATTATTGAGCAAACCCGTAAATGGTAAAGTGTAAGTCGATTTCAGTATACAACATTTACTTTAAGAAAGCCTCTTATATGCTAATATGGGCATTATATAGTAATATGCTAATATTTCACCTTTTCGGTTGATGGTTTAGTTCCAGCTCAGGGACATACTAAGTGAATTTCAGTCTCACCAAGGCACTTTGTCAAATAAATTGAGTTCCCACATCACTGTCACAGCTTAAATTAGTTGGCATTTCAGTAGGAAGTCCTACAAATATGCAATACCTATTTGAGCTCTAGAACTTGGTTTACTCAAGGGAGGTGATCAGTGTGAAATGTCACTGTCCCTGTCTGAGACATGACTGCGTAATAGTGATAGCATTTCTTCAGCTCCTAGCAATACAGTGTCAATACAGAACCCCTTAGTTAATATTAGTACCAGTCTGCTACAGTGCAATATTAGTTCCAAAGGACCACTTTACAGGATGAAAATTCCAAATTCATTGTGCTACAGTTGACTATATGTGGTCTACTAATGGCTCTGCTATAGTTTCTTTAGGGTAATACACAGGCATTATTATATAGATATCCCAATGGTGTTCAGTACACTTTTCTTATAGGGAACTAAACCAATGTTTTGCGCTGTTTGTATTCACAGTTTACCAATTCAAGCAATTAGTAGTTTAGGCCAGGATGACGGCATGTTGGTAAAGATTTGAGTTCAATTTTCATTGGTAGTATACTTATTTGATATCCAAAGTCTATTAAAAAGAATTGGTGTGCAAATTTCTTCCTGAGAGCCACAGCTGTCATTGAGCAATAGAGATTTAGCATGTAGCATAAAGACAAAGAAAGCTGGTCACCAATATCTATCTATCTATCTATCTATCTATCTATCTATCTATCTATCTATATATATATATATATATATATATATATATATATATATATATATATATATATATATATATATTGTAGCACAGTGGGGGATGGGATTGGAATCATCCCCGCAGTAAAATGTATGCTTTTTGGTAGTTTGGGGAAATGCACATTTGTTTAATTGTTTGATTGTTTTGCTGTATTGTTTAATGGACTTTGTTAATTGTTTTATTGCTTAATTATCCCCTGCACCTGGTGAGTATTATTCAATTGGAGCCAGGTGCAGGGTATAAAAGAAAAGCAGTCAGTTTGCTCAGGGCTGCTGAGAAGAAGGAGGCAGAAAGTAGTACTCTGTGTCCTGGCAGTTGCGAGGAAAAAAAATAAAAAAGGTGCTGTACTCAACCTGTGTAATTTTTGTTTATTGGTTTAGTGGGGAAACAGCCTAGCTGTCCCACTTGTAGTCAGGGTGTTCTTGTGTGTTAGTTAGTGCTCGTAGAGAGCTAGGTGTTTATTTTGTGTTTGTTTGATTTTGTTCTGCGTTAGCGCAAAAGTGCTTTCAAACCCTCCATCTGTGTCTGGTCGGTACTTTAAAGGGCGAAACGAACCCGAGCCGCAAGGCTCGTTAACAATATATATACACACACACACACACACATTATATATATATATCTATATATATATATAATATATATATATATATATATATATACATACAAGTAGCTTTCGAGTTAAGATGGGATACAGCAGTAACTAGATAATTATGGGTAATCGGGATATGCAGAGGCAATCAAATCGCTTGAAATTTGCCAAAAGGCTTCTACATTGACAGCGTTTTAAATGTCAGATTACAGCAACTGCATACATGTTTTGCCCTGTTTGGGGCTCATCAGTGCAGTGATATATACAGTGCCTATAGAATGTCTACACCCCCTTTCAAAATGTTCACCTTTTCTTGCCTTATAGCCTGGAATTAAAATGCATTAAAATAGTTTTTTTTTCATTGATCTACACATCCTACCCCACAACTTCCAAGTGAAAAAAATATTCTAGAAATTTGTAGATAATTAATTAAAAATAAAAACTGAAATAGCTTGGTTGGATACAGTGCCGTGAAAAAGCATTTGCCCCCTGTCTGATTTTCTGCGTTTTTGCATATTTCTGACACTGAATGTTATCACATCTTCAACCAAAACCTAACACTAGATAAAAGGGACCATGAGTGAACAAATGACACAAAAAATTGATACATATTTCATTTATTTATTAAAGAAAGTTATGCAACACCCAATGCCCACGTGTGAAAAAGTAATTGCCTCCTTAGACTCAATAACTGGTTACGCCACCTTTAGCAGCAATAACTGCAACCAAACGCTTCCTGTAGTTATTGATTAGTCTCTCACAGCGCCATGGTCCACTCCTCCACGCAGAACTGCTTCAACTCAGTGATATTTGTGGGTTTTCGAGCATGAACTGCTAATTTCAGGTCCCTCCACATCAATGGGGTTTAGGTCTGGACTTTGACTAGGCCATTCCAAAACTTAAACTGTTTTGTTCTTCAACCATTCTGATGTAGACTTGCTTGTGTGTTTCGGATCATTGTCCTGCTGCATGACCCAGCTGCGCTTCAGCTCACGGACGGATGGCCTGACATTCTCCTGTAGAATTCTCTGATACAGAGTAGAATTCATGGTTCCTTCAATGATGGCAAGGCGTCCAGATCCTGATGCAGGCAGTTCATGTAGGTTTCCTCTGCTGGGTAGTGCATTTCAAAGCAAAGACTCAACCATGAGCACCAAGGAGCTTTCAAAAGAACTCCGGGACAAAGTTGTTGAAAGGCACAGATCAGGGGATGGGTATAAAAAAATATCAAAGGCCTTAAATATCCCTTGGAGCACAGTCAAGACGATTATTAAGAAGTGGAATGTGTATGGCACCACCAAGACCCTGCCTAGATCAGGCCGTCCCTCCAAACTGGATGACCGAGCAAGAAGGAGACTGATCAGAGAGGCTACCAAGAGGTAAAAACTTTTTTCCCCTTAACAGTGTGGCGTATGGTGTGTAGATAAGTGGAAATAATCCTCATTTAAATACATGAAACTCTGAGGCACTGAAACAACAAAATGTAAAAAAAAGTTCAAGGGGGTGTAGACTTTCTATAGGCACTGTATTGAAAAAAGTCTGTACGAAATTACGAACACTTCTGAATTCGGCACAGTGACCAGTCGAATACTTTGCGGCCCACAGGAAGACCTATAGTATCAGGGAATGGGTCCATTTCTGAACTGCTAAGTCAGTTTATTCATCATTTTTTAAAAGATATTGTAAAAGATTTACGCCCTTATTTATCACATACTCGAGATGTGATCAAACTGTTTTCCCAATGCTTCCCTTGCTTAGATATGTGTGTTATTTTTATAAATTATGTATACAACATACTTATAATGTAGTTGGCTGATAATGTAATTGTTACGCAAATCTAAATGATCCTAAATGACTTTTAAAGTTCTATAAACTGCGACTTTTTCTTTTGTTACCACAACTTCTGGTCATTTAACTGCTCCTATCTGCACCAATGCTGTTTCTTACTGGTTTTGTAATGTTTCTTATTTTTTAAATTATTTTAAGGCACAGTTTTCCTTAAAAAAAAAAAACCCTGATAAGTGTTGTTTCAAACTTAATTGTTATCAAAAACTATAAAAGTCACTAGAAAAAATGTCTTAATGACTTATACAGAAAAGCGCTGAAAACTGTTCTCTGCTTTATTTGCTCTGCATTTCTCTCATGAATTGTAAAGCTTCTTGATACCTCGGACTGTCCACGTTCTAGCTTCTAACCTCTTTTTGTCTTTTTTTTCTGTACAGATTATATCCCAGAGAAAACTCTCCAAGTCATTACTGAAACATGGGAACACAGCAGGGAAATCCTCAATAACCGTAAGAACATTTTCTCAAAGGGCTTCTCAAATGAATATGTGACCAAAAAAAAAACACTTCCTAAAAATCTAAGTATCTCTTTTGAGGGCTGCTTTTTTGGTTCAAATTTTACAAATGCAAGACAGAATAAGCATTTTACAGTGGTTGTAGCTAACAAAATGATTTTGTAAACCTGAACTCAATATATGGAACTACACTGTGTCACAGAAATTCAGTCAGAAAACAAATGCGATAGATTTTTGCTTATTTATTAAAACAGGCTAGAAACTCTACTACAATTCACATGATTTAAGTTACATTCATAGGCCTTTGGCCTCACCTTTCGAAGTCCCCTGCCCATGAATTAGCTCACAGACAAATGGAGAGCCTGGCCGTAGGGAGCCATGGTCAGGTGGGCAGGATAGCTGCCCACCCCTCTCCCCTCCCTCCCCATTAGACAAAGCCAAAAAAGCAGGTGGAGGCTGAGGAGGGTGTATGCGAATGACATAGGTGCACACAATGGGGACATAGTGGGTTGAGGCAAAACTTGTCAGTCAAGGTATTGAAGGAATGGAAGAATTTAATTGTTCTTTAAAAAATGCACAATTGATAGCTATATAGTGAATTTAGGTTCATGACATGCAAGATTTATAAATGCATTTTGTTTTCAACAATAATTCTAAGCATGTTCTGTATGCTTTGAGCTGAGATTTGCAGTGACCCACCTCAGGATCAAGTGAGACAAAATGCATGATGGATGTTCGTAAGTGGACAAAGTAACAAACAGCCACGCCTGCGAAGGTTTCACTTCTGCAAGGAACATTTCTGTTTAGTCATTTCTGTTTAGTCATATTTCTGTTGATTGAGACACACCATGAGACAGATTGCAGCAGGGATGAAGAAACATTTGCTCTATTAAACATTTGAGCCAACTATTCAATCCAGAGAAGCTTGGATGGAAGCGTCCGTAACAAGCTGCTTCCGGGGCATTGTGTACGCATATTGTGTACTAGCTTCAGTTACCCAGGTCGACCCTGCTTCTTCAAAAAGCAGTTTGAAATCGCATAACCGACTCACATGACACGGGCCATGGTTCGAACCAGGTAGAGCATGCCAGTGTGAAAAGGGCTTAACACAGTATAACTTAAATAATCAAAGACTTGTTGTATATGGTTACTATTCAGCTTTTAAAGACTAGATCATAGTTTTCTTTAAAATACAATGGAATACTTTGTACATTTTCTTGCCAATATAGGGGTTTTTCAGAAAGGAGAAAAACAACAGGGCATTTTAAAGTTGATTATTTAATCTCAGTAGAGCCTTATTAGAAGTGCTTGGCATTATGCAGAGATCTAGTTTGAAGACCCTTTTGTTGTGGCTACCGTAGTCTCTCTGTACATGACTTTAAAAGAGAGAACAATGTGTCAGCATGGGCTTCCATCATTAGCCTTTAGTGCCGGAAGACACGTGGGAATGGAATCAACAAGAGCATGGTGTGTTCAGATTTAAAAAGACAGATGAGCTTGGTTTTGCAAGTCCAACATTGCTCTTAAAGCTGTTTGAAATGAGGGATTTAGCATCACCCCTCTGACTCTTTAAAATCACTGCTGTTTGATAATATTTTATGTAGCACACAGGGTGTGAAGTGCTGATGTAAGGAAGACATTAGTATTGATTGCATGGATATTAGTTTCTAGGCATCTTGATACAGAGGACATTGAATAATGTTTAAAGAGTCACAAAGTGGTAGGATATCAGTAGAATCACATTTAAACAGGCATCATGATTTCCTTTAACTGGTTGCTGTCGATTTTTAAATATAATTACTTAAGCATTATTAAGTTATTAAAGCATTACCACCTCATATGAGCGATTTATTTGAGTCAATGACAAAGTGAGTGAGTATTTCTTTTCCTATAATACTTTACAAGTGACATAGCAAATATGTTACCAATTCATAATAAATACAAATAATAATACAAATGTTACCAATTCATAATACATTTAACACTTATTCTAACCCTGAACTTTATATTACCCACTTTATTAATTGGGGGTATGTATCACGCTGTCATGACTTTAGCGGTAAGATGTTCATGTTGTATCTTGGGTCTAATGAGGGCAGCAGTGTGGAGTAGTGGTTAGGGCTCTGGACTCCTGACCGGAGGGTCGTGGGTTCAATCGCAGATGGGGGACACTGGTGTACCCTTGATAGGTACTTTACCTAGATTGCTCCAGTAAAAACCCAACGGTATAAATGGGTAATTGTATGTAAAAATAATGTGTACAAAATAATTTAATTGTATAAAAATAATGTGATATCTTGTAGCAATTGTAAGTCGCTCTGGATAATGGTCTCTGCTAAGAAATAAATAATAATAAAAATAATAATTAAATAAATATTGCTGGTTTGGCAGGCAGATGAAGGAACAGCCATGAAGGGATTCCCTAAATGGATCCTCAGCTTGCAGGGGTCCTATTGCTGTGTGGGCACTCTAAAACATATTCTGCTCTTAGTCTGGAGCTCATCAGAGCTCTGTGGTCCCTGCAAGGCTGGCCAGTGGTCTTATCTTGCTAACCAAAGAAGCCATGGTTTTCTTGTTAAAATTCCAACACTGTATGCATTGTTACAGCATGTTAACATCTTAACCCATCCTGTAAAACCACATTTAGATCAGTGTATTAAAAGAGAAGCAATGTAACTTTTCTACTGTACATAGCTCAATTCCCTAAAACACTACATGAAAACCACTTAACGTAATAAACAAAGGAAACAGGAGAGATTTACAACAGCCTGTAGTAGATTACAATTCCTAGCATTCATGTAAACCTACCTGTTGTTCTCTTGCATGTAATGTTATAGGCATCTAAAAGTAGACAAATCAAACAAGAAAGATTTATTTTAGTTAAGGATTAACCTAAACTTAATCTGAACAAAACACTAAATTCCAATTTAATTGCAAACTGTATTACTCTGTGAACGATCTGAAAATTGTACAAAGCACTGTAAATAAGACATGTAATTCTGGAGCTGGGGTGCATTTATTAATTTGCATTTTGTAGCATTTTTATTTATTAAATTGTTAAAAAATGCTAGGAGTTAATTCACCCCAAGGAAAACACCAGAAGGTCAAAAATTATTATTAAAGATATTAAGTAAATGTCTGCCTGTTGAAACAGGGATGATAAGTAGAGTGTGAGTCTCTAATACTATTGCCATGCCTTTCCCAGTGCTAACTTGTGGATTATCATTCTGATAAGCATGCTAAATCTAGTAAACATGTGGCTTACATTTTAGCATGAAAATGTCTCCATGATGTTTCTCCTGATGATACACAAATGTGGCAGTGGGAGCTATGTAGATTTTGTGTCTTGAAGAATTGAGATAGCACGCTAATCTTGTCACTCTGATTTTAGTATGAGAATGACATAGGTGCTTTGGTAGCATGTGGTTAGGCCATTAAATTTAATAGCGTTACTGAATAGACTTTAATGAAGGAAACTGAGACTGAGCAAAAATACAAGAACGCATAGTCAAAACATCAAGTCAACTCCATTGCCAGTCTTTCAAAGGGTGAAGTCATTAAAAAGCACGATGACAGCATGAGAATATTGGACTTGCAATGTAAAACTGTAAACATTCTCATTTAGGTGATTGCAGAAGAGCTATCGGGGAATGATGACTATGTCGAGCTTTCATTTAGTGCAAGGAAATTGGATGACAAGGTAAGAGATTACACTATGCCCTAATCACCTTATTCAAGCCCATTATGCAGGATTTAATCAAAAAGTTCCCTCGTTGACAATTATTACAAAAGACATTTTAAAACCTAAAGGCATTTGGGCACTTCATTTCCTTCCAGCCTAGGATTAATTATGAAACGGTAGCTCAATAACGCAGGAAGAAATTCTTAATTAAATATATAATTGAAATATTGCAAGCTGCTTAAAATGACTACTTGATGTTGAATTGTATGTAGTGCAAATTGATTTTGTTTTACTAAATCCTTAATGAGTGCTTTATGTGGGGGAAAAAACATGCTATCCCTTTTGTAGCCACATCCCTTTAAAAACAACTTAAACACCTTGCAGATTCACTTTGAATCAGTGCAGTCCTGGCTGGAGTCCCAATAACCTACTGACTTTGCTCAGTGGGTAATTTGAACATGACAACACAACTGGCAAAACATTGCAGAGAAAGTCTGGGGTAAAATAATAATTGGGCACACTAAAATAAAAAATAAATTTAATAAATACATTTTAAAAAATAAACATCTGCTCCCAATTATTACCAGTAAGTTCTCTCCCGACGTGTCTAAAGGAAGTATCCTGTCTTTCAGCGGTGGTTCAGATCCTCAATTAGTGGTTTAGCCATTCTCTGTCAATCTACAAAAAAGGAATAACTCCTTCCACACTGAAATTGTGAAATTCCTGCAACCGCTGTGCATCTTGTTTATGCATTTATACATGCTCAATATTCAGTTTTGAGTGCAGAAGAGGTTGTGCTTTCGTAGTTTTTAAAACTTTAAGTTTAATAGGAGCAAGTAGACAGTTTGCGCTTGTGGATGCTAAACCCTGTTAATATAGATATTGTCCCATAAACACTGCAGGCCATATTGTTTGTCCACAGGGACCAGATTGTAATTGTGTCCAGGCAGTGTGTAGAAAAAAGCAAGCAAATATACCGTTCACACTGTATAGAATGTTGACGTGAACAATTCTTAGAATGCCTCAATACATCAATATTCCTAAAGGGTGCTTTTGGGCAATACCAGAAGTCAACTCACTGTTTGAAAAGTATGACAAATAAAAGCCCTGTTTTTCACCATGTACAAAAAACTGCGAAAAAATAAACAGAAAAATAAATAAATAGTATGCATATATTTTTTATAATGTGTATAATACATTAGGTTTGTCTTATAATAAGAAATAATGATCTGGTTCACTGAACCTGTAAACATGGCTTAGAAAGGCTAGTCTTCTAAGTCTAGATTATCAGTGTGACATGTCCACTCTGGGGACAGAACCTGAATAATGATGTCCTGCTTACAATTGCTCTGATGTTTCTTAAACAAGATACTGTAATATTGGCTTACATTGAAATCCCTTAAAACCTGAATCTGGCTTTCAAATAAGTTTGTATAAAAAAGGTTACATAGTCAAGGCAGGGTCCCTGATTTAAAATGATTTAACGGTTAGCTTCATGTTTCCTTCAAAGCAGTGGAATGAATAATTCAGAGAAGCATAAGTGGCATCGACCTGTCATATAGCAAAATAAGAAAGTTCACTGATCTGTGACAGCCATTAAATAGCAAATCAAGAGGTGTGACGGCTAAGAGAAGTGGTGCAGGAGCTGGTTAAGCCAGTTAGAGAGTTTGTCATTTCAGAAATGTATGATGTTTAAATGTGCAGTTCCCTTAATAAAGTTTACCTGGGTTAATCTGCACAGCAACTGTGCAGCTTACTATGTTTCAACCATGCTTATATCATATATTTATAAGGATTGATATACATGTGTGCTGTTCTATCTTAATTACATTTCTTGATAAACAGACAAAAAAACAGTTCAACTCGACAGAAGCTCTAAAATACCTTTATGCAGGAACCCCCATTTCCAAATAGGTTGTGTCAGGAAGACCTACTGAAATCTGACAGAAACACTTTATTTCACTGTAAAGGGTATCTTATTTACACTGTGTGTGTGTGTGTGTGTGTGTGTGTGTGTGTGTGTGTGTGTGTAAAATGGTTATATTCAAACAGAGCCAATGCTTATACATTTTTGGTAGTACATTTATTGTTCTTACATGGTAACTATGGCTGGAATAAGTATGCAATTGCATGGAAATGGCCCAGGCCATGGTGTTATCATGTAATTACATCAAGTGTCACATTGTAATTAGACAGTAGTTAATATGCAAGAACAGGGACAGTGCTACTTACTCAGTTATCACAATGTAATTGCATGTCTATTCGCGTGCTACCAAGCTTTTTCACTATTTTGCGAATACAGTGGTGTTTCATTTCCGGAAGTTTTATAATAGAAGCTGAATTATTATTATTATTATTATTATTATTATTATTATTATTATTATTATTATTATTATTATTATTATTATTTGGATCTAACTCTTTGTAGAATAGTGAGTCTTCTACATAAGTATGAATCTTATCTAAGAACTAGGTCAGATACAGAAAGATTACTGCATATAGAAATCAATATCTGAGAAACCCGTAATAAAAAAAGAATGATATAGTCATAAATACAGAGACATCCAATGAATGCACTCTTACATCGGGTGTGATACAGAAATGAAAGTTGTTTTTGTTCAAATAACTGTTGGCTAATGCTAGTATCACTGTCACTGTTCTTGTCCTCTTGTGCTGTGTACTTTGTAAAATCACTCTATTTCTATTTATTCTAAAGGACTTTTTCAGCAAGTCTGATCCTTTCTTGGAAATATTCAGAGTCAACGATGACGCCACCCAGCAGCTTGTGCACAGAACTGAGGTATGACAGCAGCTTTCAAAACATTTGGGGAATTTACATCGTATACTTCAGTCATTTTCTTTTCTTATAAAAAAAAGAGACTTTCCTTTTCTAAGCTCATGGACACCAAATTGTTTGGTAAAATTGCAAAAAGCCGTGAGACAGAAAATTGAGGGTAAAGCGCAACAAGTAAGACTGTAAGCTTTCAAAATGCCAAAAAGGAAAGCACCATGTTTAAATATTTAAAAACCTCTTATGTAACACTATAGTACAGTATGAACATGTTAAATTATATTTAGTCAATGTTGGTTTTAAAGTTATATTGAAATGTTTTCTTTTGTAAATAATAGAACATGTGTCTTGGTACAAACAGATTACAGGAAACACAAAGAAAAGCATGTTATCATCCTGCTTTCCCACCTCTCTCTTCAGTCATAAAGTACAGAGGTATTAACGGAAATATAGCCACAATAGTTATGGTTTCAACTTTATTTCTATGTCTGTTTATCAACCATCATATTTTTTATATTTTAAAATATAAAAGGGGGTTCAAAACCTTAGTTTCCCCCGTGTACACTACAAATTATAATGTAATTTTTTAGCAGACCTGTTCAGAATTAATCTGCATCTAAGCATAGTCTGTTTATGAAAGTAAAGATCTGGCAGGTAAAATAATCCCGGGAATTGATTTAATATAAAAAATTGACACATTTTATTGCTATTTATTTAAAAAATGTACTTGTGGCATAAACAGAATATTGAACGATCCTACATGGTATATGTTTTTTCTTTTTCTCTCTCTCTCTCTCTCTCTCTCTCTCTCTCTCTCTCTCTCTCTCAATTCCTGGAGGGCCGGTGTCCCTCCTGGTGTTTGTTCCAACTGACCAATTAACCATCTAATCAGCACTTTATTGGTGCAATTAAGTAAATTAGGGTGAAGCTAGCACAAAAACCAGGAAGAACACCTGCCTTCCAGGACCAGAATTGCCCACCCCTTGTTTAATACATTTGTAGAGGGCACCAAGGCCACTAAACTTAACTACAGGCCAAACTGTAGGATGTTGTGTAATTTTCGTTCAGAAAATGATGTTTTTTGGCAAAAGCTGCCTCTGTACATTTAATTGTTTGAACTGTGTGGCTACTGCCTTGCTGGCATGAGGGTGACTTTTGTGGCCACAGGGTCAGAACGTACGTTTTTTGGCAAACAGCTTCACTGTTCGAAGGAACACAGCTGTCATCACGAGACTACACAGATAGCAATTCAGCACTTGGCAGACAGCTGGTAGCCGTGCACCGAGAAGTGTCGAGATCCCTGACCGGCAAATTAAACCTCCCCACCGGCAATCTGGCAACCAGCAGCCTAGATTCGATTCAAGCTTGCGAGGGCGTAGCTCCCTGTGCTGAAGGCATTGGCTTTTACTGCTACGCCATGGGACCATTTTGTTCAATTTTAATAGCATATATTCTACACGAAATATCATTCCTTTTTGTAACATACAAAAAGCCGAGGCGCTGTGTTGCATTTATGGATCAACTGAAAAAACATAAACTTATCACAAGTTTTTATCATAAGATGGACAAATAATAATAGTAAACACTAATACAATGTAGAAAAGTATTTCCTACCATGTTGGTTTCGTTGTGGTAAAAAAATGAACTTACTTACAAGTGGTTATTCATTTCTAAACTACTGACCTGAACCGACTGCATGGGTTGTTGACAGTGTTTGTTTATATTATCTTTTTTGGTTATATTAATTTGGGGTCCAGGGGCCAGGTTCGTTATAGCCGATGGTTTGTTATAATGAAGGGCATTTGTGGCAAAGTGGTTTGTAGTGCACAGGCGCAGTGGTGATGTGGTGCTCAGGAATGCTAGACACAAGACAGTTCACAGTAAAAAAGCAGCTCTTTATTTGCTGACAAATAATAATACCTGGCTCTACATATCAATGTGTATCGCTCAGGCAAAGCACGGGGTTCAGTCCCGAAATAATAATACACTAAACAAGACACACACAAACACAACACGGTCACAAGTCCAGAGTGAGTGCTCTTAGTGAAAGTGGTGATTTACAGGTTTATTCGTATACAATGGTGAAGTGGAGTCCGGGTTTAATTGCTGGTGGTTTAGCTGCAGCTCCTGTAGGTTAGCCTTCTATAATGACAAGCACAGACACTTAGAAACAAATAAAACACGTAACACTCATGATACGCTTATCACAGTCGGTTTCCTTTCTCGGTCATTCTCATAACCACATCAAAGGAACAGATTACATCGTCACATCCCCAATTATACCCTTAGTCATGCCCCCTGCGAGAGCTAGTTCAATCCCGTCTCCTCCAATCCATGACTGACACATCACATACCGCTTTAGGGCGATGACCTTTGGCATTGTGACTCTACCGCCTTCCTGGATGGCTGACTTCAGACTGACCCTGGAATGAACTGCCAGACTGAGGCACTGTACCTTTTATACAACGCCCTCACAGATTGGGAGGGAGATTCTTGACTAGGATTCATTTGCTCTCTGTCACAGTGTTATAGCGAGGGTGTACTATGTTTATTTGAACTGCATTTTAGTTTTTTTTCCACATAAGCACTCTAAAACTAACGTTCTAAATAACGTACTAAATATAGCCCTCCATTATAACAACGTGTGCTTCTCTATAAAATGAGTCTACAAAACAGCATTTTTAAAACACATTTTTGCCATTGTGTTTACCGATTTTATTTGTTTATAATGGCCTGCAAGTATTTTTCCAGTGACTTGATGGGTCAGTTTGGATCATCATGGGACTCATACATTTAATTATCATATTTGTATATGTTTTAAATAAAACATTACCCTTTTAAATATCTCCTGTGTGTTTTACTGCAGTAGAATTAGTGCACTAGGGCAGCTGCTCAATCAGTGCCTTCCACTTTGGACAGGTGGTTTACAGTGAGAGATGGTGTTTTGGAGGCACATATTGTACAACCAAGTAAGCGATCTGCAATTTTAACAAAACAATGCAGCTCACGTTCGCTTTTTTATTGTAATTTATTGTAATTTTTTTTTTATTGTAATATAAACTATTGAAACTCAGTTAGTTCAATGTGTACAGTAAATCCAAGATGGACTACTAGTTAAATAATGAGCTGATTTTTGTACATGAAAAAGCTTTCTTTTTTAAAGTTTTTATTTCAGATATATTTAAACTTTAAAATTCATTTGGATTTTTTGTTCTGCTTAAATCTAAACATATATTTGACCACCCTGTTAGTAGTAGTAGGTTTTTCAGTTTGTCCGACAGTACTCCTTTCTATACTACTTTACAGTGTTGGTAGACATCTCCGAGGTGCTAGTATTATTTTCTGGGAAGGTTTGACTTTCCTATTCTTCAATTAACATGTTATTAAAAAAGGTTGACTTATACTTTAAATGGCATTTTGTTAAAAAATTAAACTAGCAGAGTGATATTGTTTGATTTGTTTTTGTGATGTGATTACAAACATTATAAGAGCATATACTATGGATTATATCCTTCTAGCTCAGCCAAACAGAGTGCAGGGAATCTTTCTATTGAAATATAAATACAGCTAATTAACAACATTTTAACACTATCTTCATTTGTATCAATGAAACTGTTAGTTAAAATGTAATAGCTCTTTAAAATAAAATATGCTGAACTCCTATCATTAATATCTTGGTTCTCCAAGTGTTTCAGTTCCAGAATAAAGTAAGGAGTTCGCAACAACCTGCTATCTATCATTCACCTACATTTGTAGATTTCTCTAAAGTTTTTGACTCAATTGATAGAGCCGTTTCATGAAAAATACTACAAGCATATGGCATCCTTGAAAAAATAGTCACCGCCATTAGATGCTTGTACCACAACTCAAGTAGCAAGATACTTGCGGACAACCAATTAAGCGAAGCATTCAAAGTTACCACCGGCCTGCTCTGGTATGACACACTGGCTTCGTTCCTGTTTTGTCATGGTCCTCGATTATGTACCAAGTAGGATACCTCCAGGACATGGCTTCACTACCCACCAGCAGCCTAAAATAACTGGAGGACATGGACTTGGCAGACGACATCGGGACCGCCTTGTCGGCCTCACAGAACAAGCATGCAAGGCCGGACTATGAGTGAACATGGAAATCACCAAGTGTATGGTAATCCCAGCACTCAAGCAGGACATCGATCTCCAAGATGGCACCAAGCTTCAACAGACCAAGGAGTTAAAATACCTAGGGTCGATGATGAGCTCTTAACTGGAGGACTTTAGCATTTGCAGACTTCAAGCATGGAACACTTTCGGGAGTATAAAGAAGCTTTGGAGATTGAAAGAACTACACCTGGACCTAAAAAACTGAAAATATTCCAGGCCACTTGCCTCACAATCCTACATTATGGTGGCGAGGCTTGGATTCTATAAAAAGTGATGTACACTCATCTCGATGCATTTGCAACCACGTGGGGAAACCACCTGTTCTAACTCAAGGAAGGAGAGACAACTAAGGCGGCTTGGCCACGTCATCAGAAAGGACAAGGACAACATTCCTTGCAAATATGCTCTATACTAGTAGTGGGCAACTGAAATGAATGAAAGAGCCGCATGTGTAGCTCTAAACAGCCCTGAGGGCCACCAGACCCAACAACCCATCCAAATGCCAGAAACTGCCAAGTAAAATGCATAGATAAAGAAATAATCAAAAATGCATTCACTGACTAAAATATAAGCAATATTACCATTTCAACTGAATAACAAATATAATTAAAGTAATAAATGTGCAGTTAATGTGACTTTTGGGAGACCATAGCTGACTTAAACCTTTACTTCAAACTTTTCACTGCAGTGAAAGTGTCGCACAAATTAAACTAACTAACAACAACCATCTCCTATCAACGCTGCAGTCACGGTGAGGCTTGACTATTAAAACTTGCACCATTTTAAAGTTAACCAATGTTTATCATCAAGGTTTAACCATCTTACAAAATCATTGCTTTTTTGGTTTAATTAATTAATAACAAGTAATACATATTTACAAAATATAGTGAAAATCTTATTTTAGTGATATCATTGTTTGAAATGCTTTGTAAAATAAGGGACTGGGTAAAGGAAAGACACCGCTTTATGATATTATTATAATATAATAATCTGACCGCTGTTCTGAAAATCTGTGCTACCTAGAAATCTGAGCTACTTGCACAGACTATGCATGCGTGATTCATTTTTTTGTTTGTTTTTGTGACACCTTGTGGCAGTGTGCCCCTCCCCTGTGTGTATTTTATGTTTATATGTTGCGTGTAGTGTATTAATATTGGTGTATCTGTATTGGTGCATGGGATATAAATGGGTCTGTGTAGCACGAGTGATTTAAAATATATTGTTGTATTTAGGCACAGGGATAGGCACAATCACTTCACGTGCAGATAAAGTATTTAATAGTATGTGAACACAGGGATTTGCACAAATTAGTTCATGTGCCGAGATTAAAGTGAATGATTAATTAGTAATTGAATCTCGGCACAGCTGTATATATAGAAGCATGAAGCACTCACTTGGGATTGGGTGTTCAGAGAGAGAGAGGGGGAGAATTAAAAAGATTTATTATTTATTTCTTAGCAGACGCCCTTATCCAGGGCGACTTACAGTCGTAAACAAAGATACATTTCAAGAATCACAGTACAAGTATTAATACAATTAAGAGCAATATAAAATACAATCACTTCGGTTCTAGTACGTACAAGTATATGACAAAAAACAATTCAATAATGGAGCAGATAACAGTGTCAGTGATAGTTACATCAGGATATAATTAAATACAAAATACTACAGATTAAATGACACTTGTGACAGATTACAGTACTCTAAAGTACAGGATTAAATGCAGTAAAATAGGGAGCAGATAAGAGCAAGTAAAGCACATTAAGGAAGAGCGATAGAATGTCCAGAGGGAAAAGAGGAGTTCTACGGGGGCTGTCTGAAGAGGTGAATCTTGAGGAGGCACCTGAAGGTCGTCAGGGACTGGGCAGTCCTGACATCTATAGGAAGGTTATTCCACCACTGCGGGGCGAGGGTGGAGAAGGAGCGGGCTCTGGAGGCAGGGGAGCGTAGAGGAGGTACAGCCAGTCTTCTAGTATAGGAGGAGCGGAGAGGTCGAGTGGGGGTGTAGGGAGAGATGATGGTCTGGAGGCGAGTACAGGAGTCTTGAACTGGATGCGAGTGGTGATCGGGAGCCAGTGGAGTGAGCGGAGCAGTGGAGTTGTGTGGGAGAAGCAAGGCAGAGAGAACACCAGGCGAGCAACAGAGTTCTGGATGAGCTGGAGCGGACGGGTGGTGGACGCAGGGAGGCCAGCCAGGAGGGAGTTGCAGTAGTCTAGGCGGGAGAGTACAAGGGCCTGGACAAGGAGCTGGGTTGCGTAGTTGGTGAGGAAGGGTCGGATTCTTCGTATTTTGCTCAGGAAGAATCGGCAAGTGCGTGCCAGAGTGGAGATGTGCTGGGAATAAAAGAGACAGGGGTCCAGGGTGACTCCGAGGTTCTTAGCTGAGGAGGAGGGAGAGAGTGTGGTAGATTCCAGAGGAACAGAGATAGAGATCAGAGGAGGGGGAGGAGGAGGAGGAGGAGGAGGAGGGAAAGAAAAGGAGATCAGATTTAGAGAGGTTGAGTTTTTGAGGTGATGCGAGCGCATCCAGGAGGAGATAGCAGACAGACAGGTAGAGATACGGGAGGGGATGGTGGAGTCAGAGGTGGGGAAGGAAAGGAAAATCTGAGCATCATCAGCATAGAAATGGTATGAGAAGCCATAGGATGTGATGAGGGGGCCCAGGGAGCGGGTGTAGAGAGAGAACAGGAGAAGACCCAAGACTGACCCTTGGGGGACTCCTGTTGAGAGAGGGCGAGGTGTGGAGGTTGCTTCACGCCAGGTTACCTGGTAAGTGCAGTTGGAGAGGTAGGAGGAGAACCAGGCCAGAGCAGTGCCAGAGATCCCCAGGTCAGCGAGAGAGGATAGTAGAATAGAATAATTGGGCAGCAGTGTGGAGTAGTGGTTAGGGCTCTGGACTCTTGACCGGAGGGTTGTGGGTTCAATCCCCGGTGGGTGACACTGCTGCTGTACCCTTGAGCAAGGTACTTTACCTAGATTGCTCCAGTAAAAACCCAACTGTATTGTGGTAGTCTGGCTCGCAGTGGTGTGGTGGATGACGTCACGGACCAGGAAGTAACTGACTCCAAAACAGTGGATGGGCGGGTGAAACCGAGTGCAAAAGCACTCAGCGTATTTAATAATAAACAAACAAAAGATTTAAACAAAATACAAACAAAAGGGCACGAGGGCCAAACGAATAAATAAACAAACAAGTAAGTGCCGTGCTGGATAATCCAGCACGTATTAGCAATTGTTTTTTAAATGTTATTCCTTCTCTCCGCTCCCCGTACTCTCTACTCCAACACCCCAACATCAAGTGCAGAGAGCTGCAGGTTTATATACTCTGGCCGAGGGATTTAACTAGTTGGTAATTATCTTATTATCCCTCGGCCAGAGTCTGCACGCGTTTGGTAAGGATGCATGACTGTCAGCTATTTAAATAATCAGTAGCTGATCAGCCATGCATCCTCACGGGGTTTTTAAATAATAATAAAAGACGCGGCGCTTTTACCCGCGCCGCAAACAAAAATACAAATAATAATAAATAGGGGCGGGACACTCCGCCACAGTATGTATGGGTAATTGTATGTAAAAAATAATGTGATATCTTGTAACAATTGTAAGTCGCCCTGGATAAGGGCGTCGGCTAAGAAATACATAATAATAATAATAATGATCGACAGTGTCAAAGGCAGCAGAGAGGTCGAGGAGAATTAGGACAGAGGAGAGAGAGGCAGCTCGGGCAGAGTTTAGTGAGTTAGTGACAGACAGGAGGGTGGTTTCAGTGGAGTGAGCATAAAGATAAGTTTAAAAAGTAAAATAACAACTGCTATTGTGTTTGGCCACCGCGCAAACACTTTTACAAAGTGTTTTGTGTTTTGTTTAAATCTTTTATTGGTTTTTGTTAATAAAAAGCTGAGCACCGTAGCGTCTCAGTTTAAACCCCAGTCTGCTGGGTTGTGCTACAATTACTTCCTGGTCTGACCTACAAACATTTTAGCTACCATTTGTGGTCTAAGCATTATTTTGCATAAATTCATTAACTTATACTTTATTATATATTGACCAAAATTAATTATATGTTATTTAGATTTGTTGGGTCTTACCTATGTGACCATTAAATGCAAATTCTGTTTAGAATATATAATTTTGAGATTTTGGAGTTAACATTAAGTTAATTTTGAGTAGCCTTACTAAGCTATACATTTTGTAAAAATTTACATTTTTACAGGTTAGTCCATTTTGAGCTGTCATTTCTGCCTCTCCAAATGAGCTACCTGGAATTGAATGGGTTAAAACCTGTACATTTCAGTCAAAACACAGGATAGCGCATTTTGAGGGGAAGCACTATTTTTCAGATTAGTCTATTAATCTGTGCTACCGGGATTCCCATTTTGAGAGGGAGATGCAGATTTTTCAGAACACCAGCACTTGCACTGATAAATAATAAAGCAGAATATCAAAGCTTAATTTCCACAAAAAAAGTTAAGAAAACATATAATCAGTCCAGGATATTTTTTGAGTTAATGCGTGTGAGTATATAAAAAGCTTATTGCAGGTGCGGTGTGCTTGTAGTTACATTTTTATAATTTCTGGTTACCAATGTCCTGTAACATCAGAGGACCTATAAGAGAATTATCTGGGATAAAAAGAAATGGACAGTTCACACGGGACTACATTTCACCAATGTCGGTAAAAATTCCAAAACCACTTTTTATGTGGTAATTTTTAGTCACTGTCAACAGCTTGTTTTTCTGTACAGATCTGTTCCACCTCAGAGTTAGGCGGCTCTATATTAGAATTCCAACGCTCAGTTTCTTATTAGAATTCCAACACTCAAAAGCTGCGGGTTGCCACCAAATGCTCTATATAGTCCTCAACACAGCAAGCGAAAAAAGGGTAGGCCACGCCTCCTTTTTCTCAAGTACATAGAGCAAGTCACCGGAAAGGGCGACCTGCAAGCCATCATCGAGGCAGCCCAAGACAGGCCTGGCTGGAGAAGTCTGGTGGTCGGTTGTAGCCTCTATGCGCAGTGAGTGAATATCAAAGCACATTTAAAAAAATTCCCCCACCCCCACCTGATACAGCCTTATAGTAAGTAAGCCATTTAATCTGAGAAGAAAAAAGTTCAGTCAAAGATAAACAGATTTAAAACAAAGTGCCCACAGCACAGTACCTTGTGTTAAGCGCCTTGTGTTTCATTTTGTTAATTGCAGTGTTAACAGTTTTTTTTTTTTACAGCTCAGAAATACTTGGAAATAAGTTATTTTCAATAATTATAACATTTCAGTAAGTGCAAACTGGGTTTTATTTAACATAAAAGGCAACGTTGTTCTTTGTTAACTTGAACTAAAGTTTTTCCTCTGTGATTTGATGTGGTGTGGTAAGTGTGACGGAGAGCCCTGTCACTGGTTCCTGTGGAAATGTGTGCAGCTGGGACTCGGAACGGCGCTGAGCTGATCGGTAGGTCCGGATTGGCTGGGGGGGCGTGTCTGGGGAGGCTGCGAGGAGCCCAAAAAGCACCTATGTCACAGCTTGAGGCTACTGCATGGTCATTGCAGCACAGACGGATGCTGAGTAAAAGCTTGCGCTTGTTGACATCGAGGAGGAGAGAGTCCGCTCCACAGGATTAACTACTACGGAACCCTTCAACTGCAAGATGGTGCTTGTGAAGGCATTGCCCATCCAAGAGGATTCATCGTGAGGATGCCAGGATTCCGGAAGCCCAGAAGTAGATTTAGGGGAGGCTGATCCCAAACAGTGTATTGAGAGGGTTTTTGTAGTGTAGTAGAATCCTGGAGAGGGATGTCTCTTTTAGCTTTGTTTTGTTTTCTTTATTATATGTGACACTAGGGTTACCATTGCTGGTACCCTAGTGTCAGCACCTGTGTGTTAATTGAATCTGCGTGCCTGTGCGGCGTGTCAACACCCACTGTTCTGTGTGTGCCTCAGTATTGTTCAGTGACGACCCACAAAAGTAACACTTCACCCTGTTACATACATTTATAATTTTTGGCAGTTGTACTCAAAATGAAAATAAATATTGAGATATGTGGTAATTTTAGGACATAATGTATATATTGGTATATAGCAATGTTTAGGGCTACTTTAATAATTTTAAAGTAAAAAACAAAAAAAGTTTACATACCCCAATGGAAATTTATAATTTCTAGAAATTTCTCGAAAACAAAGAATTTTCGGAAAAATCTTTTGTAGCCAAAATTTTGCTTTTGTGGATAAGGAAAAAAGTTACAATAAATAGATGTATACAATTATTTATTTCAGCAATTATTTTGCAAAACTCCAAAAATGCTAATTCAAAAATATTCATACCCTTTGATGCTGTGATAGTATTGTATACAATGTGCTAGAAATTGCAATATGATAATGCAGAACCTAATTCTAGAAATGTCTAGAAAATGCTGGATTGTAGGTGAACATTCTGAGAGTATCAAAGGGTTTATTCAATGATTAGAATGATTGCTGTCATTACCAGTGTCAAAATGGGAAAAAAGTAAAGAGCTATCTGAAGACCTTAGGCAGAAAATAATTAAGCTGGAGAAGATTTCCAAGCATTTGAGTATCCCAATTTCATCTATTGTTTCTAATATCAAGAAGTACAACACTCCCTCGGTCTGGAAGAAAGAAGGTTCTTTCACCAAGAACAAGTAGAAGAGCTGTGAAGAAGGTTAATAAGAATCTGAGATTGACTGCCAAAGATATTCAAAGTGAATTGGCTTCAAATGGTACATGAGTTTCCATTTCAACCATAGGTCGAGTATTGCATGGTGAAGGTCTCAATAGTTGCAGGCCAAGGAAAAAGCCACTCTTAGAAAAACGTCACAAGGACAATCGCTTAAAGTTTGCAAAACGACATTTGAATGATGGATATGAGTTCTGGTTAATGGTTTTGTGGAGTGATGAAACAAATATTGAGCTATTTGGTCACCCTGATAGTTGTTATGTTTGGAGAAAGTCTGGTGAGGCGTACAAAGAAAAGAACACCATACCTACTGTCAAGCATGAAGGTGGTAATATCCTTCTATGGGGCTGTTTTTCCTCTAATGGCACTGAAAATTGAGTTCAAATACATGGTAAAATGGATTCCACAGCATACCAAAAGATGTTGGCCAATCTTCTGAAACCCTCCACTACAAAACTTGGTTTAAAGCGCAACTGGACGTTCCAACACGACAACGATCCAAAGCACACATCAAAATCTACTTCAGAATGGTTAAAGAAGAATAAAATCAAGGTTCTGGAATGGCCTAGTCAAAGTCCTGATCTAAATCCGATTGAGAATCTTTGGTATGAGTTGAAGAAGGCTGTGCACAAAAGAAGTCCTCGGAATTTTAATGAACTGGAACAATTTTGCTTTGAAGAATGGTCAAAAATAACTAAAGAATCATGCCAAAAGCTTCATAATTATGCATTAGTGTAACAGTGTCAGAAAGTAAAAGGAATGGAATACATTTTTTTTTTTTTTAAATCTAGAAATCTCGATTTAGTCTGCTACGGCGAGAGAGCCTTGACCACCCCAGTCTTTTGTACCGAATCCAGCAGATCAGCAATTTCCATAGCCAGGGTAGAGTGTGGTTGCACTGGACCTTAAAAACTAAGAGACTGCATATGAAAAATAAAAAAACCTAAAAAAACAATTAGGTTCAGATTTTAAATTCGGTGCAAGAATTTTTACATACAATTACCCATTTATACAGCAATTGCTGACATCAGTGTGTATTAAAATGCAGTAAACTGTTTTGTTTCGGTTGATGACATCCAGTAAGCAAGCAAACATGTCTGTCTCTGAGCCTAACTGGTTAAAGACAAACAAAGTCTTCACTTTTAAAATTAATAGGTGCGGAGTGCCATTATTGTAAACATCAAACTGACATACCAAATTGTATAAAAACTGAAGTTAAAACAAACATACAGGCATTTCCCCTGTATCCCTGTCGCTGGTGTAAATGGAAATGTTACTGAAGCTAATGAGGTAGTACAACAAATTAAGACCACCCTTAATGAAACATATTAACAACGTTCAACAGCAGATTATCAAGGGAGCAGTGAAAATGTCATTGAAAATTGATTGATTTTGCTTCCCTTATCATGGTTTAATGAAACTTTTCCTTGTTAAAGGTGTTGCTGCGAAGGTTTAAAAATGAATTATCTTATCTCTGCCAATTTTCACTGCTTCCCTAATCATTTAATGCTACCCTGCCCATCACATCTCAGAATCTATGCTAAAAGCCTAAACTGAATGCAGCTGAGTTAGACTTTTTATGGCTTCAAGTTGCACCAGTGAAGTTAATTTAATTGTCATTTTTTGTAAGGAATTTCCTGAGTTTTGTGGCTTCAAGCTTAAACCATGACAAATTTTTTAAATAAGTTGTTTGTAATGAATATTAAAAAAGTAACTGCTTTTCAGTTCGGCCACCTGAAGACAAACTCGCTTTGTAATCAGTGAAGCAGTTATAACAATGTTAAATTAAGCAAATCTGTATTGATCCACAACACAATAATGAAGTACACCCACAATCTTGAGGAATCCGTTCCCCCAGAGTGCAAATTAATCAGCACTGAAGTAGGTGTGAAGTGCCTTAGGTAGAAGCAGCTGAGTACTGGGAGAAGTTGACAGCTTTGCTTGTTTAAGGTTATTAAGGGCACGTGTCGGGCCAGTGGCAGTTCCAGTGGCCCATGTAATGCCTGTTATTATCCATTTGGCTGCAGCACTGCTTTTTAAAAACCCGAGCCACTGTGAATAATTTAATCAGATAACTTAAAACAGTAGGATCGTAACACCTAGAAAAACAACTATTTCTCCTGCTGCAGTTTTACTGAGCAGCTAATGAGGTCAACAATATACATTCTTGCTGTGCCCTTTTAAGTATTTATTCCTAGCTAACATGTTTTGTGATCTCTTGCTTCTAACTCAAACAATGCAGTGGCTTCAGTCATACATTTTGTGCTGAGTTTCTGCATGCCTGGATTGGGTGTGAACATTGGCTGTCGGAACTTCACATAATGTGAAACTGCTGCTTTAAAATAACCAGGCTCCCCCAGTGCAGCAGTAGGACATGCCTTTAAAGCAGGTTGATCCATTACTAAATGCTCCAGAAACTAGCTAAATTCGACATTTAATGGGTCCATAACAGAGCCCTTTCAGAAGTGTAGCAATCTAGCTGTTTTAATTAAATAAAAACTCTTAAAAGTTCAGTGCTGCATATGGCTTGGTATTATATAAGCATACAGAGGACACAGAACTAGGGGCAGTTTCCAAGGAAAATACAAGAGTGATATTATTGATGGTAGATTTAGTAAATCCTTATAAACTAATTAAACCGATATAAATTAGGTAAATAGGTACTAAAGAGAACTAACCAATATGCATTATGATTTTCAAATGTTTTAAAAAAAAAATTACAACTAACAAAATAATGCAGTAGGTAATAATGAACTAAGTATGCATTATATCTTCCTACTGTTGCTTGGCTTTTATTGATGCACTGTTATTTTAACTTCAAACACAGCTCCAAGTAACCATCTCCCTTTTCTTGCATTTTCCAGACTGTCATGAACAATCTAAACCCAGTATGGAAAACCTTCAAAGTCTCATTGAATTCTCTGTGTAGTGGAGATCATGACCGCAAACTAAAGGTAAGGAGTTCAGATTGCCTCGGGCCTTAAGCTGCCTCTTTTATATCATGTTTTCCATTTTCTTTTTTTCAGAATTACTGCTACTCAGTCAAGGCCACTATTGTTTAATTAAATCACAATATTTGAGGATCTATTGTCCACTTGTCTCCTTCACTAAATTTGATCTATAATGATCTATAAATCAGTTTGAAACTACAAGTTGACAGCCCAACAAGGCAGCCTGGAAAGTCACTGTATGTTGATGGTTGTCTACTGTTATTCCACAAGAAAGATTTAGGATCATCTCTTAGGTCCTAGTTCTAGTGGATACTGGTAATTATTCTGAAAATTCAATTCAGCATTTGATGGTGAATGGATTAAAAAAAAAATAATAAAAAAATAATATTAATTTAAACACACTGGTCTGAATTCTCAAAGTGACAAACATGACCAGCACATTTTTTTCAGAAAGGAGAAATGCACCCATTAAAATGATCTTTTAGGGGATTTTAACTATTGTTACATGGTTTATTTGTTTTTGAATTGTATTCAGTGTTTTTTTCCTTGTACAATAGTATTCAGAACCCCTTCTGCTTAGTTTACAAAAAAAAAAAAAAAAATTGCTGTGTACTGTAGACAGTAATACCAGGTCTTGATTCATTTGACTGGTAAGGATCAGTATCAATTACAGGTTATTCTGCATGCTGTTGCAGGTTGTGTCAAGTTTAGTTTACTAGTACTACTATTCTCTTTCTCTAAACGTTTAACGTAAACTTCACTACATTATTAATTTATTTGCTGAATTTAAAACTGATGCTAGTTTTTTTTTAGTGGTGCAATCAATGAATGTCTAGGTATAAACAGTGGAGTTTATTTTTCTGCAGCTATGCAAATTCACAAAAATGTGTACATATATGTAAAGCATTATTATTATTTGACTATTTATTAATTACGTCTTACCCCTGCAATAAGTATTCTCCTAAATATAACAATTATTAATAAAGTATAATTACAATTCAAATTACTTATGATTTGCATACCCTTTATTAGACAGAGTTTAGACAGAATTCATTGGTTCTACATAATACAGATGAACATACAACTTTAACTCTCTATGAATTAAAATAGTTACCCTAGCTTTTAAACAGTGGTTAAATAAGAAGTGTATATTAACCCTGGCATTGGGAGTCAAGGGGGTTGTCTGGGTATGACAGGGCATGTACTTACATTGTAATAATTGGGCAATTGCCAAAGATTCTAGTCTAAAGAATTGTCATTTAAAGGGTTTCTATATGATTTCCGTACAGCTCATTCACATTCCCATTGTCTACCTTTAATCACAACTCCAGTCAGGCAACAGTGTGTAATGCAGCTGGTTAGAAACAAAAGTTGTTCCTATATCTGTATGGGACAATCTAAAATGCAAGCCAATCTAAAACGGGGAGGCATTAGGTTTAGGATTACATGTAGGAATCTTTACAGCTACATCCTGCTACAACTAAAGTACCATTTGAATAGCATTATAATACCAATGTTTTATCCTGAAGAAACACAAACGACAGAACAATAATCAATCAACTAATCAGCTTTCTGACAAAAGGGAAAATACCCCAACAGGTGCCCAATGTTGAAAGCATTTTAGCACAATTTATTTGTTGCACCATTGAAAATGGCATTGCTTTTTTTGGTACAGTGAAATACTTACTAAATTGCAAATGTAGCTTCTGTACCTTATCTATATGCAATTTACCTTCTTACCTTTCAATGCATTTGCTAGAACACATGCTGTGCCATCCTGCTTGACTAAAATTCAGGCCAATCAGCAAGTTTACATGCACTTTATTTTCTGATTCCTAATTTGCATACTGAGAATGCTGAATACTGAGACTGTAAAATATAACATATATTTAAACTGAATATAAAATGACCCTTTTGCAGTATGTAGTATACTGGTGTCATTTTCCCAAAGGACGGTATCATAGACATGGGCAAGGAACTTCATTGTAAACAACATAGGATTTCTTGCCAAGCGCGCCTATTAGAAGTGCTCAGTACTTCGCATACTACCAAAGGTGCATGTAAACTGTGAATTCTACAGGAATGGCATTTTCCATTTCATGTAAGCACAATAAACATTATACATTTCTACATACATACATGTATCATACTTTTTATGTATTTTATTTAACCTTTATTTTACCAGGAAAGTCCCATTGAGATTAAAGTCTCTTTTTCAAGGGAGCCTATAAGCCAAATGTATACTGTCAGTTTTTATTGAAGTTAGTCAGTGGTGCAGTGCTAAACTGTGTACAATTACAAACCACCCGCACATTAATAGAATAGGTGTGTGTCCTGGTCCTATACAGGTGTTCAGAATGAGCTGGAGGGGTTAGCGGCACATGTGTGCAGTCTATTGCTCCCAACACGTTGGGGAAACCAGGAATGTCATAGAAATGTGTTTTCAAGGCTTGTAAGCACACCCTGCTTTTAGAGAAAAATAGGTATTTGGGTGTTTGCCTCAAAAATGCATTGAGCACAACTGGCAACGCATGAGAAAAAGCGAACTGGGAAATGCCAGCAACAATTGCGACTGTTTATTATTATTATTATTATTATTATTATTATTATTATTATTATTATTATTATTATTATTATTTGTTTATTTAGCAGACGCCTTTATCCAAGGCGACTTACAGAGACTAGGGTGTGTGAACTATGCATCAGCTGCAGAGTCACTTACAACTACGTCTCACCTGAAAGACGGAGCACAAGGAGGTTAAGTGACTTGCTCAGGGTCACACAATGAGTCAGTGGATGAGGTGGGATTTGAACCGGGGACCTCCTGGTTACAAGCCCTTTTCTTTAACCCCTGGACCACACAGCCTCCTGTTTAAAACATGCTTTCAAAAGTTCTTAACAAATTGATGCAATTGTAAGTGTTGCAATTGCTGGCAGCTTTAGTACATCTCATTATAATATTTGAGAGCCCTCAATTGCACCCCCTTTTTGCAAATTTATGCAGGAATGCCCATCTAAGGCTGAATCGCGAAGAAAAGCTTCTGCCGCAAAGCATTCCCTTAAAAGTCACTAACAGCATTGTGCATGTTTAGTACATTTCACCCTAGACTTCTGACTCATTTGCAACTGGTTTGTGACTATTGCGACAGCCACAACACAGGGCACGAAATAACCGACGGCGTTAGCGGAAATTGCCACAGTGCCCAAGCCACTTGCGTAATGCCTCTCAAATTAAAAAAAAACTTAGGCCGGTGTCCCTCAGCACCAGCACATCTGATCTACAACCCATTCACAAACTTGATCAGCGTCAGCTGGCCCGTTCTGTCACAATTCATTTGAATTCTGTCTAATCTTGTCCTGCGAGAAAATTATTATTGTTGCCAATTTTTTTTACTGTGCACCTCCCACCACTAAGCCACGAGAAAGACATACTGTATCATTGGTTAATGACAGGCAAACAGAGGGAGGGACACTGTTAGACTGAGCTCTATTCCTCCAGGAATTTTCAATCACACGTGTTCACTGGCAGTGTCACTCTGTGATTTTTCCATCTGTGAGCATCATGCTAACTCAAAAACGTTTAAAAAGAAAGAAGGAAGAAGAGCTGTCTAAAGCCTGGGACAGACAGGCACGGTGTGGCACGCGAGGCATTTTGCCGCCTGTATTGCTGGCATTGCTTTTAAATGGTGTTGGACAGATCAGCGCTAGTCCCGCATTGCAGCGGAGTTGTACTTTTTTGTTGCTTTATGAATGAGTATGAAATTGCCTTGGTGCCCTTGGATTGGATTTATGTTTTGCCTTTCTGCCCCCTAGAACTGCCTTGGTGCCCCTGAATTTTCACACCCAACGAAGGCAACATTGCCTTGCATTTATGACCTTAACTTCATGCCCTGTACATCTACCTCTATGTTTCAATTCTTCATGAAAAAAACTAAATGTTTTTTCCAAATTCCATACAAACTTCAGAACTGAGAAATTTAGAAGAGTCTGAGATCTAAGATTATAAGTTTTACTTGAGGTAATTAACAGTTTATTTAGATATTTGGGGATTTTGTCAAGGCTAGCCTTATAAACAATTCTGTACCAGTGTTTCAGTCTTCGAGAAGATAAAGAAGTCAGACCAGCCAAACTATATAAATCACAACAATGAACAGAATAACCCAAGGCTGTTATAAATCTCAATTCAGAATGGTACACAGGATCTAGTTTTCTTAAGACCATGGTAGTGCAAATAAATAATGTCACTATAATCAATCAGTGGCAAAAATGTACTTAAAAATCAGCTGTTTTCTAGTTTGTGCTGACAAACAGGATTTATGTCAATAAAAATAATCAAATTTCAATTTTAGTTTGTTTTTTGGAGAGCATATCAATGTGTTGTAATGTCTAATAAAACGATTAAAATATTTACCTTGGAGATAAAACTCAGATAACAAATATATTATTGCTGCAGTAATAACATGAATAAAAGGAAAATAAATGGAAGAAAATGACAGCAGTAAGATCATTAACAGTAAACACTTTAGAAACAATTCACATACAGCACATCCATCTTAATACCTTGTACTGATGCAGCAACAAATTTATTGTTATTTGCAGTTTTATCTGAACCCAGGCAATGATGCAGTAACAGCGGTTATCACTAATAAATGCAAAAATAAAACACTACTAGATCATTAATCTTTTTGTAACTGTGCCTTTGTGACATTTATTTTATTTCACACGGTGGAAGTCATGCACAGGCAAAAAACAGCAGGTGGTCCCATGGAATCATTTTATGACTAATGATGAATGTCAGCAACACTAGAGAGATCAGATTTAGAAACTGTAATAGTCTCATCGAGATGTAAATATGCAAAAGATTGTGCAGGGGTAGTGGTGCTATGCTGTGCAGGGGTAGCAGTGCTCTGGGTGATAGTGCTGTGCAGGGGGAGTGGTGCTCTGGGTGATAGTGCTGTGCAGGGGGAGTGGTGCTGTGCTATCCATGGGTAGTGGTGCTCTGGGTGATAGTGCTGTGTAGGGGTAGTGGTGCTCTGGGTGATAGTGCTGTGCAGGGGGAGTGATGCTTTGGGTGATAGTGCTCTGCATGGGTAGTGGTGCTCTGGGTGATAGTGCAGTGCAGGGGTAGTGGTGCTCTGAGTGATAGTGCTGTGCAGGAGTAGTGGTGCTCTGGGTGATAGTGCTGTGCAAGAGTAGCGGTGCTGTGCAGGGGGAGTGGTGCTCTGGGTGATAGTGCTGTGCAGGGGGAGTGGTGCTGTGCTGTGCATGGGTAGTGGTGCTCTGGGTGATAGTGCTGTGCAGGGGTAGTGGTGCTCTGGGTGATAGTGCTGTGCAGGGGTGGTAGTGCGGTGCTGTGCTGTGCTGTGCTGTGCTGTGCAGGGGTAGTGGTGCTCTGGGTGATAGTGCTGTGCAGGGGTGGTAGTGCGGTGCTGTGCTGTGCTGTGCTGTGCTGTGCTGTGCTGTGCAGGGGTAGTGGTGCTCCGGGTTTGTATGCTGGCTCTGTGGCTGCAGCTCGTCGTTACTCATCTGCAACAACACAAACAAAACAAAAACACAGCGCTCCGTCACGCTAGTGCTTCAGCGTAAGGGGGCCATACTCACATAGCCTCGTCCCCTTTGTACTGCCAAACTCCTCCCTGTGATCAGTGCAGCACCACGCTCTATCCAATCGCTGCACGCCCCCACAGCTGATAACCATAGAGTTGATCTGCAGCCATACAGCTATGCCCCTTCCCCAAGACGGCCGACTTTCGGTTCCATTGAGTCGGCCCATCGTCGGGAGGTAGATTTGCAGCTCAGATTCCTTCTCTTTCCATCACAGGTAGAAATTGACATTAACAGAGCTTTGCATTCTTGTGGTTCATACCACCTGAATTACATTTCACCATCCATTAACATAATAAGCAATGTTATAGAGAAATTCCTTTCACAAGCACTAAGATAGCGTTGATGGAATCCATTTAAGACAGACAACAAAATCGTTGCTCTTCAGTAACATTTCTGTCAGTAAGAAGTGTCTGTTTTCCATGGACTATTGATCTCCAAACACTGTACAATCCTAATCCTCACAAACAATTAAAAAGTCAAAATTCCCAAACATTCCAGTACATCATATTTTGCAATTGTCCTTTCCTTTAAACAAAGCTTGGGTGTCATATTCTTTTAAAATAGGTACAGTTGATCTGTCTCGTATGGTATAAGAGTGTGTTCACGTGAGCATTTGGGGGACAGAGCTGCTCAGCTTTGCTTTGTGGTCCTTTTGGCCACCTTCTATATACAGTACCTTGTATTACAATGCAGTACAGATAAATGTGTAAGTATCTGAGAATATCTGTTATTTTACATATAGGCAACCGCAGGTCTTGTAGCATAAAAACTCATGTTTTATGCCACAAGATCCAAACTTTGTGGATGTTGGTTGGTCACTATTGTCGCTTTTGAGTAGGGATGGGTATTTCCGTATATTTTAATAATCAAATACATGTAATTTACTAAACGATTACACTATTTACTTTACATCAACATGCCACTGGCTAAAAATAATGCTTACATAATACCAAAATTGAAGTTATGCATAAAAAAATAGCAATCGTGGTACTATTTGACAATGCTTCAATAATTACTGGTAGCTCTTGCAAGTACAGTATGCATAAGCACAACTTTTGCATATTTTCTATTTAAAGGCAATATAATAACATACATGAATCAATGAATTATGTCTTCATTGGACAACTATAAAATCTGTTTACATTAGATAACATATGTGGCAAGGTCACTCCTTGACTGCCAATAATGAGACTGCACCAGTATATTGGAATAAGCCATTTGGTGTGTTTATTAATTACAAGTGCGTTTAACTATCACCAAAATACTATATACACACAGAAGTTCGTCCTTACTTCCTATAAGCAAGCCCCAGACTTAAGAAATGGCAAAGGTAAGTGTTCTATTCCAATTCCGTGTCTCACGACTGCCTCTTGAGGCGAGACACAGGGTTGCAGGGTGTATTGTTTTCCAGGACCACAGAGCGTGCTTCCCCAGAGCAACTTCCAGCCGACTTTGTCCCTTCTTGGCCAAGCAGGTAAGTAACAACAGGTTTGTGCTATTGCTTAGTTTATTGAGTCGCTGTGTTTTCTTTGTTATGTCTTACTTTCACTTTTCAGGGTCCCGAATAAAACACTTTTCAATACAACTCTATGCTTGTATATTCTTTGTCTTGTCTTCTGCACTAACTAATAAAAACCACACGCGTTTACCAATTCAAACAATATAAGGGTGAGGTTCAAACTGGTACTCGCATTATTAGTTTTAGTCACTGGGTCCCTTGTTTCTTCCAGTGCGTCCCGTTCCAGCGATTCTCAACCCAGTCCAGGTTTGCAAGCTTCTTATCTGACACATCAACACAGTACTTCAGACAAGTATTATGAAAATCCCTTGTCTACGGTTTAATTTTATTTATTTGTTTATTCTTCTCAGTCAGCGCTGTCCCCTTGCTAACTGAGCTCTTTCAAAAATAATAAATCTAACTTTTGTGGTTTTCTCCGCTAACAATACACAATTGTAAGCACTAAAACAATAAACCAACTAAAGATGGTATTTTTCATTCTTTTGTTCTCACAGGCATAGTTCATTGCAACACATGCCCTCCTACTGAGTCCTGCCAGTTTCCTTATATTCCTAAAAGGGGTGGGACTTCCTGTTTCCCACCCAATCGCTGTCTGACTCAGTACTAGCAATCCACCACAGCCTTCACAATGCAGCGGCCATTAGTGGTAGACCCCCCAAAGTACAATTGACCAAAAACCAAAAGAAACATCACAGTCGGGGGGTTGCCACACATTATATCAAATACAGTACATACCTCCCAGTCCTGATATACATTTTGCTACATTAAGCTTTATATCAAGTGTAGTACAGAGTAGATGTTAAATCATTGAATGGCATTAACTAAAAGACAAGTCAAAACTACAAAACATGTTTTTTATTTATGTATTTATTTCATTATTTGTTTGTTTAACCCTGTCCTTCAACAGTGCTGATAGTCAATGTATCTTTCGCGATCATTGCATTTGGTGGAGCAAGCTGTAATGGTTTTTTGTTACTTACCGGTACTTCTGTTGCTTGTGCAAGGTATACTATCCATCTGGCAGTGAACCGCATGAGGCTTGCAGCGGGGCCTCTCATCATGCTTATATCGTAGGTGGTTATTATTGTCCTTATGCTGTTCATGTAGCTCAGTTTTTAATTGAAACGTGTGAATTTTATTTGTTGTGTCTACTTTGGTAAAATGTCCCCAAACAAAACTATTTTTGTATTTTATTTTTTCAAATCACACTGGGATATTAACATTTGTTGGCTGCAGTCTTAATCGTGTTTTGTTTGGTTTCAGTTTGCTTATTAATATTGTAATGGCGCATCCAGCCGGAGTATTGTGGCTGCGCCGTTATGGTCCACTTCTGCCTACAGACTGCAGCTACTGCATGCATGGAGCATGAGAGACAGAGTCTGCAGGGGCTGCCACGAAAAGGTCTCATAGACCAGTGGTTTTCAATCCTGGTCCTCGGCGACCCCTGTGTCTGCTGGTTTTCATTCCAACTGAGCTCTCAATTACTTAACTAGACCCTTAATTGAACTGATAATTGGCTTAATTAGACCTTTTTAATTGTTTTAAATAGTTGCAGAATTCAAGTTACTTATAAAATGTTGTAGCTAACTTCAACTGTTTTAAGAGCTGAAAACAATTAAAAAGGTCTAATTAAGCAAATTATCAATTCAATTATGGGTCAAGTTAAGTAATTCAGAACTCAGTTGGAATGAAAACCAGCAGATAGAGAACCACTGCCATAGACTAACATTGGTGCAGCCTTGCACCAGCGGTGTCCTCTTGGCAAGGAAATCAGGGGATTCAAGGGAGTCACCTGGACTAAAAGAAGGGACGGACGGCCAGGGGCAGGGGAATGTGTTACATTGTTTTATTGTGGGCTTAGGGCTGTTTATTATTATTATTATTATTATAATAATTACCCCCTAACCCAGAGCATGTTTAATAAAAATATTAAAACAATTACCAAGACTCTTGAAGAAATATAATGCAGAAACATATAACAGCCCAGGGAAAGTCAGGAGTTTGTTCTAAATTGTATTAGGTGTTCAGTATCACTTCAGTTAACAATATTAATTTGTTGATTTTTACATTTGGTACTGTAGCTTTATCACCTAAAAGGCTGCACACTTGAGCAAAACCTTATTACACAATATTTTAAGGCTTTAATTTTTAAACATATTGTTAAAAAAAGAATTGCTCAGAGAAAGTGACGACTTTTAATATTGATTGAAATGCTATTTGTTCCCCGTAAACTGCAGTTCTGTTTCACTCTAAAATGGTTTGGAACACTTTTTATATCTCCAGCAGGTTTGGCAACCATTTAACATTCATGCTGGAATATAAGAGTCAGTCTGTAACAAATCCCAGTCTCATTTGAAGAAGACCAGATGTACAGTGCCTATAGGAAATCCACACCCCCCTTTCAAATTTTGTTGCCTTATAGCCTGGAATTAAAATGCATTAAAATATATATTTTTTCATTTATCTACACATCCTACCCCACAACTTCCAAGTGAAAAAATATTCTAGAAATTTGTTGAAAATTAATTAAAAATAAAAACTGAAATAGCTTGGTTGGATAAGTATCCACCCCCCCCCCCCTTGTCATAGCAATCCTAAATTAGCTCACCAATCGCCTTCAAAATACATCTACACCTACACCTGTGTTAAATTGTAGTGATTCTCATGATTTCAGGATAAATTCAGTAGTTCCTGTAGGTCCCCCCTGCTGGGTAGTGCATTTCAAAGCAAAGACTCAACCATGGGCACCAAGGTGCTTTCAAAAGAACTCCGGGACAAAGTTGTTGAAAGGCACAGGTCAGGGGATGGGTATAAAAAAATATCAAAGGCCTTGAATATCCCTTGGAGCACGGTCAAGACGATTATTAAGAAGTGGAAGGTGTATGGCACCACCAATACCCTACCTAGATCAGGCCGTCCCTTCAAACTGGGTGACCGAGCAAGAATGAGACTGATCAGAGAGGCTACCAAGAGGCCAATGGTAACTTTGCAAGAGCTACAGGCTTTTATGGCCAAGACTGGTCAAAGTGTGCATGTGACAGCAATATCCCAAGCACTCCACAAATCTGGCCTGTATGGTAGGGTGGCAAGAAGGAAGCCATTACTCAAGAAAGCCCACCTTGAATCCCGTTTGAAGTATGCAAAAAAACATTCAGGAGATTCTGTAGCCATGTGGCAAAAAGTGTTGTGGTCTGACAAAACTAAAATGGAACTTTTTGGCCTAAATGCAAAGCGTTATGTTTGGCACAAACCCAACACAGTGCATCACCCAAAGAACGCCATCCCTACTGTGAAGCATGGTGGTGGCATCATGCTGTGTGGTCCAGTGGTTAAAGAAAAGGGTTTGCAACCAGGAGGTCCCCGGTTCAAATCCCACCTCAGCCACTGACTCATTGTGTGACCCTGAGCAAGTCACTTAACCTCCTTGTGCTCCGTCTTTAGGGTGAGTCGTAGATGTGACTCAGCAGCTGATGCATAGTTCATGCACCCTAGTCTCTGTAAGTCACTTTGGATAAAGGTGTCTGCTAAAAAAAAGTACATAGAAGTCCTTGAGGAATACCTGCTGCCCTCTGTAAGAAAGCTGAAACTGGGACGGAAATTCACCTTTCAGCATGACAACGACCCAAAGCACACAGCCAAAGCTACACTGGAGTGGCTAAGGAACAAAAAGGCAAATGTCCTTGAGTGGCCCAGTCAGAGCCCTGACCTAAATCCAATCGAAAATGTGTGGCATGACTTGAAGACTGCTGTCCATCAATGCTCCCCAAGGAACTATAGAAGAATGGTCAAATATTGCCAAATCTAGGTGTGCAAAGTTGGTAGAGACATATCCCAACAGACTCACAGCTGTAATTGCTGTCAAAGGTGCTTCCACCAAGTATTAACTCAGGGGGTGGAGACTTATCCAATTATGATCTTTCAGTTTTGTATTTTTAATATATATTTTTTTTCCCCTTTACAGTGTGGAGTATGGTGTGTAGATAAGTGGAAAAAAATCCCCATTTAAATCCATGAAACTTTGAGGCACTGACACAACAAAATGTCAAAAAAGTTCAAGGGAGTGTAGACTTTCTATAGGCACTGTTTATCTCCATATATTAATAGGAGCAAAACAGTTCAATATTCTAAACATGAAGTATGGAAGCAGTGCTCTCCCTGCCCAAGAGAAGTGGGGAGCGGTGCTCCCCTGCGACCCCCAAGCCTTTGTGTAAGGGATGTAGTTGGCCCAGGAAGCAGCAATTAGCTAATTGCATATTTCTGTCAATGTCTTTCAGAATAATTCCCTAAAGTGACTTGTTTTATTTACTCCATGCTGGAAGCCTATCTGCACTCCTTGAAACCATTAACAGTGGTAATTTTGCAGCTAGATTTAGAATTGTATTCATTCAAAATGTGCAAGTTAATTCCTGATTTCATAGTTAAATAGTTAAATGTTTTGAAATGTTCAGCTCTATTTGTGATTGTTGTAACATGTTGTTAGTATAATAAAAACACTTTATCAAGACCTCTTTCCTACTACGCTCACTGATGGGGTGTTGTGGCAAAGTGGTTGATTGTGTACAGGTGTAGGAGTGGTGCAGTACGTAATGAACAGACAGAGAGTTGTAATCTAGTTGGAAAGGGTTTTTAATTATAATCCTGGTCTGTTGACCAAACAATAACTCCAGGAAATATACAACAATGTGTAATGCACTGGGAGTAAATAAATGGGTTACAGTCCCAAATAATAAACACACGTATCTTTCCCACAATGTACAAACACGGTCATCAGTCCTAGGTGCGTGCTGTAGTGCTCGTGGTGGGAGATACAAGTTTATGCGTGACAAAAGTGAAGTGCTGTTCCAGGTTTTGTGCTGGCCCTTGGCGACAGCTCCGAAACGTGTTAGCCATCTACTAATAACAAACAGTAACAATTAGAGATAAAACAAACAAAACACTCAAGATACCTTATCACAGTTTCCACAGGTCCTTCCAGGTTATATTTCTTAACCAAAGCGAAGGAACAGATTGCATCTCTCCATCCCCTTTTATGCCGTCACACATCACCCCTTGGTAAACGAGTGCAGCCGCTCCTCCAATCCGTGATTGCCACATCGTTTCCCTTCCGGGCTGATGAGTTAATGCACCAGAGTTCCGCCCCCTTTCTAGCTGGCTGACTTCCCTTGAACCCTGGGAAAGAACTGTCAGGCCAGCCCGTCCAAGGAACTCTGTTCTCGCTGCTTAGCGCCCTCACAGGTTGGGAAGGAGATTTACTACCAAGAATCATTGTATTTCTGTCACAATTATTCATTGATTGTAGTCCTGAAACAGTTCTGCATATCCTTTCCTCTCTTTCATTTATTAAAATACTTACGTCATTGAGCTTGTGTCTGTATATGAGTATAACAGCCCCCAAAGGTTGGGCTAAGATGCTTAGAAATGTCAGCATTACTAAACTTAAAAGTTTATGATGCTCTTAGTTCCATCCGAAGCATAAACATTTCTGTTTATTTAAAAAGATTATGGGGTAGATGTACTAAGATGGGCCAGTCACAGTGCAAACATACCGAAATATGCATTTTCGTTGTGACAATTTGCAAAGTATACATTTTGCAGAACTCCTGTATACATTTAGCAGAATTTCCTGTATACAGTATCATGTGTACTGTAAAACCTAATTATATCTGCAGCTTTTTTTTTCAAGAAACTAGCGATAGTGGACTATATAGAGTGCATTGCGCAATTACCAGTAATTTAAGTTAGCGATTTAAATGGACATTGCAAAATGAAATACAAGTAAATAAGTGACCCAACGCTATATTTACCACAGCAAATTGATTTACAGACATCTTTAAATAATATGGTAACCATGTGGATTTTGCTAGCATGGCACGCCAAACTGTCATTTAGTGATATCTGAAAATGAGGGTTTTAAAGATATCTCAAAATAATTTGAAGATATCTCTAAAAGACTTCCTGTTCATTTAAATAGTCACCTCCAAAATTATTGGCACCCTTGGTAAGGATGAGCAAAAAATGCTGTTTAAAATAAAAAACACAGGTAATGAGCTATATTTTATGCTCAAATATATGGGAAAACCATATTATTTTATTCTAATACAATTGCTCTGAGAAAAAAAGTTTTTTATTAACAAGTAATAAAACATTTTCTCAGAAAGATAGGTGTCAGAATTATTGGCACCCCTAAAGATTCTTACAAATAAAATTCAAACAAAATTAAATCTGCATTAACATTCTATTTCTTTAAGTTCATCTCAGTCTTCCATCACCATGGGGAAAGGCAAAGAACTCACAAATGAAAAAACTAAATATACCACTTCCCACTATTAGGGCAATAATTAAGAAGTTAAAAACCACTGGTACAGTGGTAAACTTGCCTGGTAGAGGACGCAAGTGTATCTTGCCCCCATGCACAGTGAGGCAGATGGTTCGGGAGGCAAAGGGAAATCCAAGGGCCACAGAATTACAGAACTTGGTTGCATCTTGGGGTCATCAAGTCTCCAAATCTACAATTAGACGCCACCTCCATGCCAATAGGCTATTTGGAAGGGTTGCCAGAAAAAAAGCCTTTATTGAGAGCAACCAACAAACGTAAGCGCCTGGAGTTTGCTAGACGACATTGGCACTTCGATTGTAACTGGGTGCTATGGTCAGATGAGACAGAAATAGAGCTCTTTGGCCACGCACACCAGCAGTGGGTTTGGCGTCAAAAGAAAGATGCGTGTGCAGAAAAGAACCTCATACCAACTGTGAAATATGGTGGTGGATCTTTGATGTTATGGGGCTGTTTTGCTTCCACTGGTCCTGGGGCCCTTGTTAAGGTCAACGACATCATGAACTCTACCCAGTACCAGGACATTTTAGCCAAAAACCTGGTTGCCTCTGCCAGGAGGCTGTAACTTGGCTGCAAGTGGATCTTCCAGCAAGATAATGACCTCAAGCACACATCAAAATCCACAAAAAAATGGTTAATTGACCACAAATTCAACATTTTACAATGGTCAGCTGGGCAGTCCATAAGTGCAGACCGAAGGATATCAAGGATCGGAAAGATTCTGTATGGAGGAATGGTCTAAGATCCCTCCCAATGTGTTTTCCAATCTCATTAAACATTATAGAAAAAGACCCAGTGCCGTTATCCTTGCAAGGGGAGGGTGCACAAAGTACTGAAAACAAGGGTGCCAATAATTGTGACACTTCATTTTTTTTTTTAAATAAATTTATAATTTGAGAAATGTGTAATTTTGCTTGATTCCATTGAATCATTAATAAAGTCAAATATATTCCACATGTTGGAAAATTACAATATAGCTCAGTACTGGTATTATTTATTTTATACAGTCTTGCTCATCTTTATCAAGGGTACCAATAATTTTGGAGGTGACTGTATATCCCTAAATCATTTAGAGATATCTCGAAATAACTTCCTGTTCATTTGGCGATATCTCTAAATAGACAGGAAGTCCATTTAAAACAGAGAGCTAGGGATGGGGAGTAGATCCCAAAAGAATCAATTATGATTATGGACTGGGGAAGGGGGATGGGAGTACTCTGTAAATAATGTGTTTGTAAACGGTGTTATTCTTGTTCAGATCTGTTGGCGTTCTTTGTGTGTTTTGGTATTTGTGTGACTTAGAGCTGAAAGACTGTGTGAGAGCGTCACTGAGGGGGGTGGAAGCAGGTCTGACACGACCAGTCAGAGATAGGGAGTGTTGGACCAATGAGTGAGCTAGGGGGAGGGACTTGGGTGTGTGTGTAGAGATGACAGTTTGAAAGAGAGAAGCGGAATCTGGCGGCGGGAGAATTAAGAGAGGTTGAGTTTGTGAGTGAGAGGAGAGGAATGAGAGCGATTGTTCACTAAAAGCTAAAAGAATAATAATTACAGTGGTTTCCTACTGCTTTGAAATGCCACTGTTGTCAGTCTTATTATACCCTGGAAACCCCGCAGCTCAGCGCTACAATATGTAAATAAATCCTGTTCACCTGCAGGGCATATCAACTTTAACCTCTGTCTTGATCTCCTGCCTGTTTGTTTTGATTATTGTACGGTGATTGAGGGACATGTTGAATGTCAGGTTATTGTGTGGGAGTTTATATCGTCCATCACTGCGGGTGAATCACATTAACACAAATGTACCCATTCTAAGCGGTGGCGACTGTATCTTTAAAACTCTCATTTTAAGATCTCTAAATTACAGTTTGGTGTACCATGCTAGGAAAATCCACATGGTTTCCATATTATTTAAAGATATCTAAATCATTTGAAGATATCTCAAAATAACTTCCTGTTCATTTAGAGATATCTCAGAATCATTTACAGATATCTCGAAATAACTTCCTGTCCATTTAGAGATATCTCTAAATGTATTTTAGATATCTTAAATGATTTAGAGATATCGTTAAATATTTTAAGATATATTCAAATATTTAGAGACATCTGGAAATGATTTAGAGATATCTACAAATATTTAGAGATACAGTGCCTTGCGAAAGTATTCGGCCCCCTTGAACTTTGCGACCTTTTGCCACATTTCAGGCTTCAAACATAAAGATATGAAACTGTAATTTTTTGTGAAGAATCAACAACAAGTGGGACACAATCATGAAGTGGAACGAAATTTATTGGATATTTCAAACTTTTTTAACAAATAAAAAACTGAAAAATTGGGCGTGCAAATGCAAGGCACTGTATCTATAAAGTAATTTGAGATATATCTAAATGATAATTTGGCTTGCCATATAGATTGATTGAAATATGAATAAACACATTCCTATACTTTATGAGAACAAGGGTTTGTAAAGTTATAATTTATTGAGACATAACATTGATTAAAAATAAATCATGAATTAATTATCCCATCACATACAATAAACTATCTGGGATCATGAAGTAGATTTAAGCTGCTAATTATATTCTAGCATCTGGTTCTATATACTCTAAATTTAGGATCTTTTAATTGACTCACAAGAGACAAAATGGAGTGCAGCGTTGTTATCTTTCACAGTTAATGGCATTCCGCATATCTTAGCAGCTTCTCTTTCTAATTATTTCATAAAAACCATTAATTACATTGAACAGACTCTTTTTTAAATCACTGAAGAACAAAACTTAAAGTGATACAGAACATTGCTGTTACCATCTAGTAACGTTTCTGCACTTTAATTTATAAGTAAAAGTGTGTTTGGTGGATATTTCTACAGTATATTCTGGAGTAATAAATAGACCTATATTTTACACTGTGGGCACCTTATAGGTAAATTGGCACAATCAAATGTAATGTATTTTGTGGGCAATTTACACACAGTTGGCTAAAATTCCGACTTGAACTTTAAAGTCAAAATGCACTTTTATATCTGATATATTAATGTACAATATACAGCATGCACTGTCCATAAAGGGGTCTGCATTATTAAAGAATGTAGTTCTTTTTTATATAATGTAGTTTTGGCATCATCTTGTGAAAAATGTAATCTTGCACTTCAGGGTCTAAACCAGCTGGATGCTGGAGCCTAAAAACAAATTAATAAAAGAATAGCATTGGTAGCTGAATTCTAGACTGCTGATAATGTAGGCTTGTATGATATTGTAGTGTAGAGGTATTTAATTTTAAATGTTCTATAAGGGGTCTTACCGAATTTGTGCATCGGAGTGGCTGCTAACCAGTGCTTAATTTTTACAGAAAGAGGTGACAATTATACAGTTTTTTTGAACTGCACATTCAAAATTAAGAGTTTATTTGAAAGAGTACTGTACTAGTGTGTGAACAGGATGGTTTGTGGTGACATCAGGCCAGGAAGTAGACAGACAACAGTTTTGTGAGTGAAGGCGCTGCTGCACAGATTTATTGTAAAATAAATGGTTTAAACAGACAAAACATTTTCCAAAAGAAAACGGCACGGTGGCCAAAACAGACAGACTAACAAACAGCCACGGAACACAAGAAGTATCGTACTGGGGTAGGACCAGCATGCGTAGCAACTGTTATTTTTAGATTTCACTCTACATCCCGACTCTCGTTCCGCCTCTGAACACACCAGCCCCGAGTGATTGATTTGTGCCTCTATATGCACAGCTGTGGCGGGACTCAATTGCTAATTAACCATTCACTTGAATCCTGGCATATTAACTCATTTGTGCAATCCCCGTGCCCACATACTAATACACATTTTAACTGCATGTTAAGCAGGGGTTTCGCTGTCGCTCATCACTCTCGTAATTTGCGAATGTTTTTTGAAAGTGACGACAAAAAAAAAAAGTGGAATCGTCACTAGTGACGATCGTTTCTGTTTGTACTATAAAAAAAATCCCTTTTGTTAAAGTCACACACAACGTCTCGTTCTTTAAAAGAAGGGATGGCTAAACCTGCTGCTGATCAGATCAGCGCCTCGGCCTCATCGATTCATTGACTCGGCAACGTTCTCATCCCGTGGTAGATGATGTAAATGCAGTCAGCCATTCAGCGCCTCAGTTTCATGTTGCGTGTCAGTTACCATGGTAACCCAGACCGCTTTATGAGGCTGTACTCAGTGCTGCTGTAGCTTTCAGCCTCACATTATTCTTTGCAACCAGACAGCTTCTGCCGCTGCGCTTTCACGACTACAGAGAGTTCTGCTCAAACCTTTGCATCCGCAGTGTTAGCGCCATTGCGCCAATGTCCCGCTGAAATTCTCTTAACACGCTCGTGTGTCCCCCTTCCCTGACCAGACACAATCAATACCAATACGCAGTAAATGAATGTATGTTGTATTACCATGACATGTCTGACGACAGGCTAATCTGTTTTACTTGTTTCATTACACTTGCGTTTTCATAATTAAACTCTATTTTATTCTCCAGTCCAGTAGTATGCGCTCACACCCGCCCTGGTTACACAGGCAGTTTCACAGTAAAGCATGGACAACAACATCAGGCTTGCTAACAACATGGCCCGGCGCAAATATAACCTTGTATCCGTTACACCCGACCATTACTTCTGGAAGAATAAGTGATAAGCTTCGGCAGTGACTGTTGAAATATAGGTTATTATAGTTGTGCTTAGAAATACTGTCTGCAGAAGATTTGTTAAACGAAAACGCATCATTACCTAAAAAAAAAGAAAAAGTAGCCTACGGTAACGTTATAAAATATGTGAAATGTGTCTTTTCTATGACCAAAAATGCTAAAATTCAGGGCCAAAATTATTCCGTATGTGTTAAGCACCAACTGTCTCTTGACCATTTCACCAGTAGGCCTATAACGAGCATGATAAAATTGAATATATACAGTGTATGTGGTTTTATACGGCACTGTATATATGCCTACAATACATCTTGCATTGAGAAAACACCATTGGAATCGGAATAAAGGAAATTATTATGTAATACAGTTCACATGCAGCATGGTTTTGGTAAGTTTCATTATCTAAACTATATAATTATGTGCAGTATTAAAATAAGTTAAAAAGTTAAAAGTTAACCTGAAGCAGATATACTCGTTTATCATATCTTATTGTATTACTCTTGCTCTTATTGTATTACTTGTATTGTAACGCTTGAAATGTTTTTGCTTACGATTGTAAGTCGCCCTGGATAAGGGCGTCTGCTAAGAAATAAATAATAATAATAATATTATCAACAACACCAACGTGTAAAAATAAATCAACAATTGTTTTGAAAACTGTCCAAAATATTTACTTAGTGGCTAAGAATGAAAAATGTCAAGATAAAAATGTCATTTTTTATATGGAAATTGTCAAAATAAAAGGGGAAGCTGGAAGAATTTACCAGTCAGGACAATGGCATTTAAATACTACTATTAAACTGTATCTGTTGGTAATGTGGTTTCTTCTAGCAGTTTTCAAACTGGGGTACTCGAGAAAAATTCTGAAATGGCAGACAACACATTTTATTTAGTACCACTTGCCAATCTATTGCAAACTGTTGTCAGGTAATCAGCGTTTAATCGCTAACACCAGACTGACGCGCTGTAACAGCGTTCAGTGCACACATGGCTAATTTACATATTAAATATGTACATTTTAAATAAGCCCTGTTGTTTAAATGTAATATAAACAGTTGGGCGGTTACTGCAGTTTGTCTGGGATACAAAAAAAGACATTTTAAAAAACTAAGCCTAGTCTTTAACTAATTTTATTTCCTGTGTGCGTTCATGCCTGCAAATCGATATTTTATTCTTTTCAATGACCCGATTAAAGTTTATTGTAACTTAAGTACTACATTTCAAAATACAGAATGTATGGCCAATCAGAAACCAAAGTATTGCCATGCGGTCTAGTTTGATAAGCCGTTACGTCTGGTGTGAGAGTAGTTTTTAGCTTTCAATCCAGTGAAAAAATGTGGATTGTTTGCTCAATACTAGTACATTACTAGCAAATGGCGATCAAGGTGAAATACCATCAAAGATTAAAAACGCCAAAAATGTCTTGCGACTGAAGCTCTCTCCAATTTCCCTGCCATTATCAGTGATTTGTGTGGTAACAAGCAGGGACATCTATGACACTGATACTAGGTAAGCGTTTTATTGTTGTTTTTTAATTAGCATCAGTACTGTACGTTTTAGTCACCAATAATTAAAAAATGCCAGTAATATGTTTTCGTATTGAGGCCAGCTGTAGAGATGCGTAGATAGTGAACTTTGCCTTCTTTTCTATAACTTTATCATCAATATAAATACATGATTGCGGTAAACTTGTGCGCGCGAATTAAAAAACAAAATTGTTAGCCAATACTGTAAAATGTCGCAGAAGAAAATCCACTAGTTTTTTCAGCGTGGCCACAGCAGAGTGAAACAGAACAAACAGAACAACAAGCTGTAGAAAATGAAGACTTGGATTCGGAACACCAGAAAAAAAGAACAAATAAAGCTCACACGTGTCAGATAACAAAAAAGAAAACAAGCAGCAAAGTTCAGCCTTATTGGAAAACTCCGTTTCCATGGGTTGTATATAATATTCTAACACTGTTTTTTTCTTCTTTTTATTGTAAAAAGACATACATGGTATAAGTAATTCATAATGCATTCTGTGTCTGTATGTAGCTTTTCAGGGCAAATAAATCTGGTTCTTGAATTTTAATGTTCTAAAACTTTACAGCTGTACATTACCAATTTATTTAAACTGTAGAGCATTATTAAAACGGTTTAAATTAAATAATTGTTTTGGTCAATACAGTGATTTAAGGTATAAAATAAAAACAGGATTCATAACACCCTTGAAGACTTGAGCTGTGTGCCAGTAGTGACTACTGAATATCTGGAGTGACTAATGTTTTTAGAAAGGATTAGTCACTAATGACTACAAAAATCTAGAACCCAGGGGAAACCCTGATGTTGTGATTGTGCAATCTCTGTGCCTAAATACAAAAATATACATATTTTAAATCACTTGTGATACATAGCCCACATTATACCCTGTGCACCAATACATACACACCAACAATAAAACCCCACATAAAACATAAAACACAAAAATACGCACAGGGGCGGGGCACCCTGCCACATAGTGTTACAAGTTTACAATCACATATTGCACATCGTATACAAAGTAATACAATACAAAATACTGCCGCGAAATTAAGGATAATTTTTCATTGTGTCACCACACTCGAGCATCGCCTTTTTGCCTTTCCAACAGTGTTGCCAATACACTCAATCAACCTTAAAAACAAGATGGCGGATTGCAAGTCTACAAGTACATTGCTTTGTGTGTTTTTAAACACTAATAACTTTGAACACTCATCAAAAGTTAAGTTGTTAAACTACTATAAAATGCTACAACACAACATATATTACATTGAAGACATATTGAAAGTTAACCGGTCGCTACATTATTATTGTTAGCTATGTGAAAGCTTTAAATATTGCACCCTTTTCACACCAATAACAAATTATTTCCTACCTAAAGCATGAAACACTAGACACCCTGCATACTGCATACTCTGGTCTTGCTGTCTTCAGGCCCCAGTGCTTCTGCTGCCTTGCTGTGGTACACATTGAAACACTGTAGCATGTTTTTACTTGGAACAAAATCTTTGCAGTCTCCTTAAACCATACCAGACTTGCAGTATACTGGTCACAAACTCGTTACCCATCCTGTTCCTGTGCTTGGACTTCACTATATTCACACATCAGCATTGCTTTCGAGGCATGACCAGTAGGGAGAGTGCAAACAGGGCTTGTCCTTTACAGCAGGGGTTCCTAAACTTTTTTCCATTGGCTCACAGTTTGGGAACCCTTGCTTTACAGCACTGTTCTCTATTATTCTCTGTTCTCTTATTATTATTATTATTATTTGTTTATTTAGCAGACGCCTTATCCAAGGCGACTTACAGAGACTAGGGTGTGTGAACTATGCATCAGCTGCAGAGTCACTTACAATTACGTCTCACCCGAAAGACGGAGCACAAGGAGGTTAAGTGACTTGCTCAGGGTCACACAATGAGTCAGTGGCTGAGGTGGGATTTGAACCAGGGACCTCCTGGTTACAAGCCGGTCTCTTTAACCACTGGACCACACAGCCTCCTATAAGTTATAAACTTTCACCCATTTTTGTCATTCTTGGTATTCCACTGCTGGAAGTTGATGGTTTGATTTTGAGCATCCATGACACCTAAGTCACCTTTAAGCATCCTCAGCATGGAGACAGGTAAGAGACAAGGTTTGCCCCTTAGAGAAGACTCGCTATCCCCCCAAAAGGGTGGACCACCGGCTCCCCACAAGGATCGCACCTGTGAAGACAAACAAAAGACCGTGTGCCAATGCGCAACAAAAAACAGGGAAGAAGGACAAACAAGGATAAAGAGAGAGATGGTTAGTAAGACGGGCTATGTGCGACCCTCTGCTCGGTGGAGAGGAAAAACACCCTCTGTTAGGAGGAAACCTCTGGGTGGGTGCCTCCACTCCGGGCATACTAGAGCTGCTGAGATGTCTGTAGGAAGAGAACTAATGTAGGAGTGGACTGCTGCTGATGACCAGCGACCCATAGTTTTTATAAGGTGATGACTATCATTGACTTTTGCTGCACCGATCCTGAATGAGTGTGGGGTATAGAACTGGGGATATAGACCTGCTCTGGAGATAAGAGAAGAAAGGTTAGTTGCAAACCAGTGTCTTGTAATGACATTATGGGAATTGTTTTTTTTTGTTCTTTTGTTTTTTCTTAACTGTTCATAACCTGGAAAGAAGGAAGAGGAAAATGTTCCCTTTCAGAAAATAAAATTAAATGAGCTTGGAAAATAGCTTTGAGAATCTAGCCCTCAATGTTGCACAAATGTCAAAAGTAGAAACCATATGTGGTGGCTGGACTTGATTTCTGACTACAGGCGCTTGCTGTGGACCACTGAGGGCGGCTGACGCCCAGTTGTAGGTCGAAATATCAGCTGTGGGGACCGGAAGTGCTGAACCCGAAGAGATGGCAGCCATGATTGCAGTGTTGAATACTGGCTTGAAGTAATGGAGGAGCAAACCATTTTGTCCATATCGTTGAGCCGTGTATTAATTGAAGCAATTGAGACTGCAAGGGGGTGAATGAGGGACTTCATGTCCTCGAAAATGTTGTTATGAAGCTGTAGGATGAGTTTGGGTACGTCTCCTGGTTGCTGCACTGCTGAGAGGAGGGGCTGCTGCAGCCTGTCCTGGAACTCTCTGTGAGCGAGTTTGCAGAAGCGCGCTTGTGAGAAGGAGGCAACGTGGATGTAGCAGATATAAAAGTACCATTTATTATTGAGCCACGGCATATGCTGGCTTCCAGCCGGGATGTTGATATTGTTGTCGTGCAGGGTTTTTAAGAGTTTGGCGAGTGGCCGAACCTTATAAAATAGCTGCTCCGGAGGCTGAGCCTGTTGGCGGGGGCATTTTGATCTCCGTAGTCCCGGGGCAGCAGGTCTGGTTGCTGGGTAATGGTCTGCATTAGAAGTAGACGGTCCATTGGAGAAATGAATGAGATATTTTGAGGAGAATCTGGCAGGGAGGCTTGCTGCAACGTATGCAAAAAAGCAAACGCAAGAGAAGGAACATAGATTGTGACGTGGCTTAAATAGACAGATAGCTTTGATAGGCAGGAGAAAAATAGGAGGAGAGCAGCTCCGGCTCCCACCCCTGAACCCCACTTTAAAGTTAACATGTATTATTAAAATAATATATATGTATTATTATATTACATATATATTATGGTGTACATAGTCATTTCAATTAACTTCTTATTATAATAAATTATATTAATTAATAGGTGAATTCTTGTTTAGTTAGTCCAATAAAAGGTATCATCTCTCCTTCTCTTTGTCTAATAAACTATATTAAAATTCAATAAATGCATGCTGTATTAAGAAAACAGCAATTAAAATTAAGTTGACCAGCAACAAGGTTGACATACAGTACTGTGCAAAAGTTTTAGGCAGGTGTGAAAAAATGCTGTAAAGTAAGAATGCGTTCAAAAATAGACATGTTAATAGTTTATATTTATCAATTAACAAAATGCAAAGTGAGTGCAGAAGAAAAATCAACATCAAATCAATATTTGGTGTGACCACCCTTTGTCTTCAAAACAACATCAATTCTTCTAGTTACACTTGCACAGAGTTTTTGAAGGAACTCGGCAGGTAGGTTGGCCCAAACATCTTGGAGAACTAACCACAGTTCTTCTGTGGATTTAGGCAGCCTCAGTTGCTTCTCTCTCTTCATGTAATCCCTGACAGACTCAATGATTTTGAGATCAGCACTTCCAGGACTCCTTGTTCTTCTTTACGCTGAAGATAGTTCTTAATGACTTTCGCTGTATGTTTGGGGTCGTTGTCTGCTGCAGAATAAATTTGGGGCCAATCAGATGCCTCCCTGATGGTATTGCATGATGGATAAGTATCTGCCTGTACTTCTCAGCATTGAGGAGACCATTAATTCTGACCAAATCCCCAACTCCATTTGCAGAAATGCAGCCCCAAACTTGCAAAGAACCTCCACCATGCTTCACTGTTGCCTGCAGACACTCATTCGTGTACCTCTCTCCAGCCCTTCGGCGAACAAACTGCCTTCTGCTACAGCCAAATATTTCAAATTTTGACTCATCATTCCAGAGCACCTGCTGCCATTTTTCTGCACCCCAGTTCCTGTGTTTTCGTGCATAATTGAGTCACTTGGCCTTGTTTCCATGTCGGAGGTATGGCTTTTTGGCCGCAAGTCTTCCATGAAGGCCACTTCTGACCAGACTTCTCCGGACAGTAGATGGGTGTACCAGGGTCCCACTGTTTTCTGCCAATTCTGAGCTGATGGCACTGCTGGACATCTTCCGATTGCGAAGGGAAGTAAGCATGATGTGTCTTTCATCTGCTGCAGTAAGTTTCCTTGGCCGACCACTGCGTCTACGGTGCTTAACGTTGCCCGTTTCTTTGTGCTTCAAAAGAGCTTGGACAGCACATCTGGAAACCCCTGTCTGCATTGAAATTTCTGCCTGGGAGAGACCTTGCTGATGCAGTATAACTACCTTGTGTCTTGTTGCTGTGCTCAGTCTTGCCATGGTGTATGACTTTTGACAGTAAACTGTCTTCAGCAACCTCACCTTGTTAGCTGAGTTTGGCTGTTCCTCACCCAGTTTTATTCCTCCTACACAGCTGTTTCTGTTTCAGTTAATGATTGTGTTTCAACCTACATATGGAATTGATGATCATTAGCACCTGTTTGGTATAATTGTTTAATCATACACCTGACTATATGCCTACAAAATCCCTGACTTTGTGCAAGTGTACCTAGAAGAATTGATGCTGTTTTGAAGGCAAAGGGTGGTCACACCAAATATGGATTTGATTTAGATTTTTCTTCTGTTCACTCACTTTGCATTTAGTTAATTGATAAATATAATCTATTAACATGTCTATTTTTGAAAGCATTCTTACTTTACAGCATTTTTTCACACCTGCCTAAAACTTTTGCACAGTACTGTATATAACGAAATTTGGCCTTTATGTCCAATGAGGTAAACAGAATTGGTGCACATGTTGTGCTTCTGGTAAAGGGCTTCATGGGGTTTATAAAACAAATTATATATTTTTTTTCTGATTTACTACATGTAACATGGTTGACACTTATAAAATACCTTACGTACCAGAAGAGAAGTTAGCTTTAAAAAATATATGAACAGGTGTGATTTGTGGGATAATCCATTATTTTTCAGGGGGCGTCGCCTCAATAATAGGGTTGACAGTGGATTTAGGGACAGTATTAAATATCTTAATTTATGTTAATAAATATTTATTGATTGTGTAAATGTATATTTGAGAAACAATGTACTGAGTTGTTTGCTCTTATAATGGTAAAATGTTATACATGTATTAGGATGTAGTGGGGTTTAGTAAAAAGATGAATAGGGACATGTGGCTTGTTGTTTAAAAAATAAGTATGATTTTCACTAAGTGCATTATAGTGTGTTTTTTCCAAAGCATGTGAATATGAATTACATAATAGTTTTATAATGCAGCAATTAGTTTGAGTAAAATCGGTTTTGGGACACAAAAGGCACTCTAATGGTAGAATGACCCGTTTGAGATTAAACAAAAAAAAGAAAAAGAAAAGAAAAAATAGTATGAGATTTAACTTTCATAATGGAAGAGGTGCCCAGAGGTGCTGGGGCGCAGAAACAGAAGGTATAAAAACATTATAGTACATTCACAGAATAACATGAAATGGAAATAACAGTCTACATGCAACACTTCTGAGAATTACATCACTTTCCATTTTAGTGGGATGGGTTTAGTACTGGATTGAGACAAAGCCATTTACAGTACAGTAGTTTCTAGGTTGTCTAAAATTGTCTAAACTATTTCCAGGCCTCCAAGGAAGAAACTTGCTGATAGAGACTAAATTACTCAAAACATTTTCTTGCTAAAATTGACATTCCTTTGATCTTGATTGTAGAGCGGTACCCAGAAATCACCACTGGTGGTTCATATTAATATTTCATAAATATCATACAATTTTTATTCCCACAATAAAGTTGCATTAGGATTCTCTCATGGAAGTCACTGAATACAGTATCTACAGTATTCTTTTTATGTATACAGAAAAAGAAACGCTGTGTACACAAGCCAATAACTTGTACTATTTTATTTTACAGTGCATTGTTTGGGACTGGGACTCTAATGGCAAACATGATTTCATTGGAGAATACCATTCGACATTCAAAGAAATGCGAGGGGCCATGGAGGGAAGACAGGTACGAATTCCCAAGTTTAAGTGCAGTGAGGTCTATTTTATCGGTCAAAACAAACTCTTTAATTCTGTATTAATCCTGCTGGTGTTTACTCCAGAAGTGATTTTTTTACCCCCTGTGGTGGGTTATGGGAGGAAGTGACGTGACCCAGAAGTGATGGAGACAGGAAGCAAGTGAGGTACAACCTGCGCACCAGCAAGGCAGGGCTGGGCAGGGTTTTATTAATATTCCATACGGAGAATAATAGCAGGGGTCAAAGACAGGTACAGTATTGCACAAACCAAAATAAGAAACCCCCTTGAATACTATCAATAGTAATCAAGGGTTGAAATGAAAACAGTAAATAAAATAGTCTCGCACTACACAGAAACACAAAATCAAAACAAAACAATCACGTGGTTCCGCCACGCGGTGGCAACCGGCATCCTCCAGCTGCTGCCTCAGCTCCCTCCTGAGGCTTCACAAACACAAAGGCACAGAGACGAAAGGTGCTGCGCTGCAGATCCGTCCAGGTATCCAAAGGGGTAGGGAAAGCAAGGGAAAACACACTCACAGCTCGTCAAGGATCTGCAAACACAGGGCTTCAGTTGTGAAAACAAACAAACCAGCACGTCTCTTGCGGGTGTTAATCCAGGACAGGGGACCCAAATGGCAGAACCCCACAGCCTAAAAAGGGCCGAGCCCTGCCCCTACAATTAGTGCACTGCCCCACCTCAGCAAATTGTCGAGCGCAGCACAGCTGATTGCAATAATGGGGCTCAACCATGAGGTCCTGCTCCAAGTTAAGATGGCCGCCACCACTGCGGTTTCTGCCCCAACCATGACTCAGCCTTTCTCCTCTGTTTCGGTCCTTCCTGCACAGCGCTGCCAGTAGTCGGGAGGGTGAATTACAAGAGGGACTCCTTTCACTCCTGTCACACCCCCTTATTAACTTTATTAACTGTATTCATTGTATTAGTGTGCATTTTGGGGTTCTAGCTGTTAAAACCATGAAATTGTGTGTTTTATAATAAATATGTCAGTAAAATACATGCCCTGCCACATCTGGGGTGGTTACCTGTATAAGGATGATGAAAAAGTTGATGACCATGACATATATCAACAGCATAGGTGCCTAACTCATGGGGCAGAAAGGGCATGTGCCCCCCCACTTTGAATATGAGGGGGTCAAACTATATATTTTGCCCCTCCACTTTTTTAGTTCATTATTTTTGTATTATGCCTTGTTGTGTTTGGCATTAGTTTGCTTTAAAATCTAACGCTAACTAAGAAGTAAGAAAAAACGTCATTTAGTGAATGTGAACTTGGCAGACGGTCAGGAGAGATGACTGCATGAAATATTAATACTTAAATATAGGCATATATTTTTTATTTATTATTCGCAAAAATATCTGAATGAAGAGAGAGTATAAGACCATTATTTTTAAAAAAAGGTAAGGAAGAGAGAGTATCAGACTAAATTTGGGGTTTTAGAATAAAAAATTAGGGTAATGTTTATGGCCCCGCAGCAACAAGTTCAATTCCCACCAAAATATTTTATTTTTAACTTAAACATTAGTAAATATATCAAAAAGTGGCACTCAAAATCACACAATCCTGATTTTACTTTAGTGAAACTGTTGGATACATTTTTTTTTTCATTCAAAACATGTAACTTAGTTGTTCTTTGCTGATATTAATATCACCGTGTAACAAATATTTTTTTTTTTTTTTTGGTTCCTGGGTAGTAAGTGTTATTTCCTAATTGCTTATGCCTCAAAAGTATAGAAAATGGCTATTATTCCCCACAAACTTTGCTTTTGTGACCAGGACAGTGATATTTTGAAATTTACCTATTTTCCAGAACATTCCAGATAGATTCAGTGCTGAGTAAACTTGGAGTAACTTCTAGAACATTCTAGAACTTTCCAGTAATATAAATAGTAGTATAAATACAGGGGCCTTAAGCCCACCAGTTCAGTTTAGTTCCAGCTGCCTAAGTGGATACATATCTGCATTTTTCTGAGATGGCATCAAGAGGCTGCAAGCATCCGGCAGATGCATTTTGCTATGTCTGCGGCCAATTTATCAAGACAAGAGCGAAAAAGTACTCCGTGGAAGCATCTGCTAAGATGTGTGAGGCCTACAAGGCATATTTCGGCATGCCTGTCGGGGATCAAGACAAACCCTGGGCACCTCATTTCACCTGCGAGCACTGCAAAAAAAACTCTGGAAGGTAAGATGGACAATTGTTGCTCGAAATTTTATGTTATAAAATTTGTTAAATTAAGAAGATCCTGGAGTGCAATGAATTCCCCAAGAAGCTCACTAGTAAGGAGAAAGCGGCTTGGAACAGCTTTGTCGCAGTGGTTCGGGGCTTCCTGGGCAATCACAAGGCCGAAAACTATGTGGAGCTGGTTGAGACTCTGGGGAAGAACTACGGCACAATGGGTTGTAGGATGTCCCTCAAAGTCCATATCCTTGATGCTCATCTTGATAAATTCAAGGAGAACATGGGAGCGTACTCGGAGGAGCAAGGCGAGCGCTTCCACCACGATATACTGGACTTTGAACGCCGCTACCAAGGACAGTATAACGAGAACATGATGGGAGACTACATTTGGGGGCTGATTCGTGAAACTGATTTACAGTATAATCGTAAATCTCGAAAAACTACTCACTTCTAAATCTTTTGTAGTCATTGTTGTATTACTTTAGTATAAATACATGTTAATTTGGATTCATATGTTGTTTTTTTCTGACTTTATGTGAACGAAAAGACACAAATTCGCCTGTTTTCTCATTGGAAATAGGTAAATTTCAAAATATCACTGTCCTGGTCACAAAAGCAAAGTTTGTGGGGAATAATAGCCATTTTCTTTACTTTTGAGGCATAAGCAATTAGGAAATAACACTTACTACCCAGGAACAAAAATTGTGTTACATAGTGTATTCAGCTTTCATATCGAAATGTGTGTAATTACAAATAATTTAAACTCACATTCTTTTAATAATAAACATTTAGGTATGTTATGTCCCTGAATGACTAAAACATTTAGAAATAAATGCTGATTTGATAAAAAAAAAAAAGGCGATTCAATATTTACCAGTGTAGCTCATGATATACTGAAATCTCTTAGATTTCAGTATATCATCGACTCCTTTTGGTCTGGGGCAGGTAAATTTTATGTACTTGCTGCATCAATTTTTATTTATTTTGGTGCCTAAGGATGCAGGAAGTGGAAGTTCTGCCCAACACAACTGTACTCTTGTTAATGTATGTGCAGTGTATTGGTTGATCTGTACTGCCTGTAATATTGTCATGAATTGGCTGGGTGAGGGCTGGCATTTAGTGCTGCAACCAAATGGCACTAAGCATTGCAATGCGAGGGCGGGTGCTTATTGTTTCAACCTATCAGCACCAAGCATTGTCCTGCAATAGAGTGTTTACTTTCCGAAAGTCTCGTAGCAGCTGGTTAAGCTGTGATAACTGAGCTCAGCATTGTCTGATAAGCATTGTCTCTAGCATCCAGCACTACATTTAAAACAAAGCCGAACAAGGAATATTTTAACTGTTAATTTTCTCTCTCTCTCTCTCTCTCTCTCTCTCTCTCTCTCTCTCTCTCTCTCTCTCTCTCTCTCTCTCTCTCTCTCTCTCTATATATATATATATATATATATATATATATATATATATATATATTATAACATGTTGTACATGTTATTGTTTGTGTTTGTTTAGCACTTCCCTTTAATAAGCTGCATGTTAGAATTATAGCTACTGTACAGCATTGTGCAGAAATGCCACTGGAACTGGTCCCCCCCCAACTTTTAAACAGTTAGGGGCCCCTGATGAACAGTAATGCCAATTTAAGCTAATCATTAGCAGTGATTGGTAGATTTATCTGAAGTGCATTATAATAATCAAAATACCTTGAAAACGCTGAACCTACACTTAAGCAGGTTTTATAAGACAGTGTTAAGATATTAAAGCTGTGTTTCCACGTATTTCAAAACAAGGCCAGACCCAAGTAAACGTCGGAAGGCCGCGACATTCTGATTTGTGTTGGATTTTACAACTGCCACACATCAGGAACTAAACTATCTATAATGTACTGCAATGGTCGGCAACTGGCGGCCCGCGGGCCAAATCCGGTCCGCTGACCTGTACTGTCCGGCCAGCAAAAGCCTCCTTGGCAGGGATATTAAATAATAATAATAATAAAAAAAAAAATCACTTTGAATTTTTTTAAAGCTTAATTGTTTTTGTTCCTTGCGTTTCATATTTGCTACAATTGCGACCCCTACACTCAACATCGCAGAATGAAAAAAAAAATCCTTTGCAAAAGCTTAACTGCGTCATGGCAAATTCAATAAGGAAAATTACATTTTCCTTCTGCCGTCAGCTTTAGAACATTCAGAACTTGATCCCACTTTTGAAAAATTGAGGAACTAAATGCAATTAGTTTTATTGGAAACCGTCAGACACGTATAGGTCGGGTTTTTAAAGATAGGCAATACCCTCTTGAGGATTTCGGTGAGGAAGAAGTAAGAATACGACCCAACTAACAGATTAACCATGTTTGTTATAGACCAAGATCAGAATCGGATCAGAGCTTGATCGAACGTTTTTAAAATTGCTAAAATAATATTTAAATAAGCACTATACTGAATTTGGATAATTGTAACAATAATTTAATAAACTTTAAAACCTGCTTGCAGGGATATCCAAAAATATTTCTTTCAGATTGAAACGGAGATCATTTAACGTTGTAGAAAACATTAAGCAACAATGCATTTAAAAGTAGCTGTAGGTGGGTTAAATTATCTCTGAAAGTTTTATAGATCAACTCTGCAATTTATTTAATCAGTATGCACCCATAACCTTTAGAATGAATCTTATTATTATTATAAACACTGAACTGATTAAAAAAATAAGCACTATTTATAGATGTTAAATTGAACACTGCCATTGAAATTGCAGCTTTGAAGATATACAGGCCCTTTTCTTAGATGTTCATTCTGAACAGCAGGTGGAGCTGCAGCAAGCGATTACGAGCAACATGGCGTTTGATTCATTGTTGTCATTGTCCTGGTGCACTTTATCAGATGACAATCACACAGACCTTTGCCATGTTTGGCCATATTTAGTTTCACATCAAAACAAACCTTTCTCACAACACCTGCGGCCTGTGTGCCATACAGTTAAAACTCCTCACCCCCTGAGATTCCCCAAACACAGCCAGGGATAGGGTGGCATTCCTTCCCCCTCCAGCCTGCCCATGCGATTGAACCTGTCCCCCCCAAATATTTACTCATAATCGCCAAAGGTTTGTTTTGTATATTTATGTATCTTTTAATTAACCTGTTTTTTTGGTTTGTTGGTTTGTTTTGTAGGTGCAGTGGGAATGTATAAATCAAAAATACAAAGTCAAGAAAAAGAATTACAAAAACTCAGGAATTGTAATTCTAAACCAGTGCAAGGTAATCCTCTTAATATAATAGTAATATTTAAAATGTAATGTTATTAATTTAAAATACACACAGGCAGCAATTCGCTCAAGCATTTGGGATAATATAAAGTGATAATTTTTTTTATTGTATTATTTTGCTCATTTTTAATGAATTCTTAAACATTTTAAAAGCATACCTATGCTAGGGATGTTTTTTTTTAGTCTGCCACCGACATTACTGCACCCACCATTGCTAATATCTTGTACAGTGCCTATAGTAAGTATTCACCCCCCTTGGATTGTTGTGTAACAATCTGAAATCTTGATGCATTTAAATTGTATTTTTTTCCCTTTGATTTACACAACCTACTCAACACTTTCAATGTGTGAAAAAATGGGGGAAAAAAACAAATCAATTAAAAATAAAAACCTGAAAAGTCTTCATTAGATAAGTATTCACCCCCTTTGCAATGATATGCCTAGATAAGCTCAGGTGCAACCAATTGCCTCCAGAATTAAGTTAATATTTACAGGAATATTTAAATGGAGTCCATCTGTGTGCAATAAAAGTGGTTCACATGATTTCAGATTAAATACACCTGTCTCTGTAAGGTCCCACAGTTGGGTAGTGCATTCAAAGCAAAGATATTACCATGAAAACCAAGGAGCTTTCAAAACAACTTTGGGATAAAGTTGTGGAAAGGCACAGATCAGGGGAGGGGTATAAAAATATTTCAGATGCATTGAATATCCCTTGGAGCACAGTCAAGTCGATCATTAAGAAGTGGAAGGTATATGGCACCACCCAGAATCTGCTTAGAGCAGGCCGTCCTCCCAAACTGAGCAGCTGGGTAAGAAGGGCATTGGTCAGAGAAGCCAGAAAGAGACCAATGACAACTCTGAAGACCTACAGCGTTCCATGGCTGAGATGGAAGAAACTGTCCATGTGTCAAGAATAGCTCAGGTACTCCATAAATCTGGCCTGTATGGAAGAGTGGCAAGAAGGAAGCCATTTCTGAAAAAAGCCCATGTAAAATCCTGCTTGGAATTTGCAAAAAGGCATGTGGGAGACTCTGAAAAGATGTGGCAAAAGATTCATGTGGGACAGAGATTCATCTTTCAGCAGGACAATGACCCCAAGCACACAGCCAAAGCAACATTGGAGTGGCTTAAAAACAAGGAAGTGAATGTCCTAGAGTGGCCCAGTCAAAGACCGGACTTGAATCCGATTGAGAATCTGTGGCAAAACTTGAAGATTGCTGTCCACCAATGATCCCCATCCAACTTGACAGAGCGTGAACAATATTGCCAAGAAGAATGGGTGAATATTGCACAATCCAGATGTGCAAACCTGGTAGAGACTTACCCCAAAAGACTCACAGCTGTAATTGCTGCCAAAGGTGGTTCTACCAAGTATTGACTCAGGGGGGTGAATATTTATCTAACCAAGACATTTCAGAATTTTTTCATTTTTCATTAACTGTTGTTTCACAATAAAATTATCTTGCCTCTTCAAAGTGTTGCGTAAGTTGTGTAAATCAAAGGAAAAAAATCCCATTTAAATGCATCAAGATTTCAGGTTGTAACACAACAAACTGAAAACGTCCAAGGGGGATGAATACTTACTATAGGCACTGTAAACCATTTCAGCTGGTAAATCCTCTAGCAAAATCTTACACGTCCTTCATTTTTACATATGGCGTAAGTTGGCTAACATATTTGACCATGCTACTTTTTTGTTTCTGGAATATAAAGACCTAACTCATGTATCTCATATCTCAGAAATCATTTGAGTAGCTTTATATGTAAACTGTCCATGCTATATATGTTGATCACATAGACTTCTGACCTATTACATTGACATGTGCCATATCATGTGACTTTAACGTTTCTGCTGTACAATGCAGTACACTGGTTCATCTTAATGTTTGGTACACTGCTGTTTTCTCTGATTTTCTTACTTAAACTTTTGTTTAAAAATAGTGCATTCCCATCCACATTGATTTCACTCATAACAGTGATATAGATGATGCAGACCAGACACTTTGATGTTTTTTTTATGAATTCAAAATTGAATCTGATTTATAGTGTGGAGTAGTGGTTAGGGCTCTGGACTCTTGACCGAAGGGTCGTGGGTTCAATCCCCGGTGGGTACACTGCTGCTGTACCCTTGAGCAAGGTACTTTACCTAGATTGCTCCAGTAAAAACCCAACTGTATAAATGGGTAATTGTATGTAAAAATAATGCGATATCTTGTAACAATTGTAAGTCGCCCTGGATAAGGGCGTCAGCTAAGAAATAAATAATAATAATAATAATAATAATAATAATAATAATAATAATAATAATAATAATAATAATATATATATATATTTTAATAATCCCCCAAAATCTGAACCTCATTTTAGGTGTTATCATTTTGAGACACATATTGGCCACCACTTAACCCTTTGTGGTCCATTGTCGGACTGGGTCCGACATTGCAATTATTCCTCACAGGTCCTTTGTCGGACTGGGTCCGACATCATTATAGCAACGCAATAAACGGGTGTTTAGTCGTTTTTTCTCCGGAAAAAGCCGAGAAAACCATTCAATTGCCGAGTGGTAGCGACAGGAGCCGAGACAAGTCGGAAAAAAAAAAAAAAAAAAAAAAGGCGTATCTCATGAATAGTCATACATGGTATCAGGTATCAGATAACGGGGCGTTCATAGTAAACAAGCTGGCTGAGTGCGTCAGCGCACTGAAACTATCATGGACATTTGCAGAGCTTTTTTCAGATGTTATAGTAATAAAATAATGACTTGGATCGCATTATTGAGGAGTTTGGTGATAAAACGAGTGATCTAGAGATGATCGATTGGTATGTACGACTATTATTATTATTATTATTTATTTCTTACATAGCTGAACGCTATAGCAAACAAAAGGGTGGGGCGGGGCTGGAGATGCCTAGTGAGTGCTTTGTTGATATGCAGGGCCATTTAAACCCGTTTGACTGTGAAAAAAAATACTTTTAAACAGCGCGTATAAAATTAACTGCGCGTGTGAAAATTAATTAGACCTGGCGTGCCTGACGCGCGATTAATAAATGGACCGCAAAGGCACTCTTACCTGTCTAGGCGTTCCTACAGAGGCACTGAGTGTATGAAGAAAGTACATTTGGTGGTACTACAGTAATAGCTTTTATTTATACAGAATGCAATTAAGTTTGGTCATTATTCAAATATTCTGTCAACAGCAGATTTAATTTAAGTTGTAATTTAATAACATCAGTATGGTATTATATATACAAATGGATTTGCACACTAATTTTATTAATGGGAAAAGGTATTATATCACTGATTATAAATATGGGCTCTGATTTGAGGATTAAACTTGATAAAACCAATTTTTTCACATATTGTTGAAGTTGACACTCTTTGCACTGAATATATCATGAAAAACTTCCACCAGAATTGACAGATTTGTGATTAAACATTTACAGGAATGGGCTGTTTACTTTGATGGGAGTAATATTTGAAGAGCCCTGAACAGCTGCCACCTGAGGTGGAATTATTTATTGGAAATGCAAGAAAATTAATATTGAACGTGCATGTGCAGATGGCTTTAGCAGGAGGTAATGAGTGAACACTGACTTATTGTAATTGAGTGCTGTGTTTTTTGTTGTTGCTTCAGCTCAGGATCACTATTACCTTTTTCACTGCGCACTCCCTGCAGTCCTAACATTATATCACAATGTTCACAGTCTGACTATTTTAGCATTGCCAATGACAGAAACAGATTATTTCCTCCATGTCTTATTACTTTGTAAGTTGCTGAAATTCATTGTCTATGGTACTTCCAGATTTAGCCCCACCAGCTTCGAGTGTCTGTATGAGTAAGACAGCTCTGATAATGAGTACACATCCTCTGCACACCCCTAATCAATACCTTACAATTACTGAAAGAACAGAAAGAAAATAACAAAAAAGTGACAGTCCATTAGATGACAAACATATCTTTTGAAATAAATACGATAACAGCACTGAACCACTTACTTTCATATTTATGACTTTATTTTGTAGTGCTTTCCATTTACCGCTACTGTAAACCTGTTTTGCTGATTGATGCTTGTGATTAACCCTTTCATCCATGGTGACGAATTAAAAAAAAATCTATTTTGGTACTCTGGGTCTGGGTTAAATTAAATCACTGTTTTCTGTCTGTTTTTTACTGACAATAGTTGAATCCAGTGAAGCTGTCTCAACACCTGTAATTGGCTGATAGCAGTGTAGTTTGTGCTGCAGGTCACACACAGAACAAAGTGTTATTCTCAGTTGTGAAAACTGTTCAATTTTCCTTACATCAAGTCTTCCACCAGACTGCCCAAGGATGCCCGATAAATGCCTTTCACTCTTATCACATATTCTCACTTTATTTGCCAGACAGTTGATAACTGCAGGATCAGTGTACATAGCAAACATGGGTGCCTTTAAATAAGGTGGCCCCCTGTTTTAGGGTAAACAGTCAAAATAGAAATATGAAATGTATATATACCCACAGGGGTCAATATAAAGCACAACTGACTGCAATATTGACCTGTTTTCCCAATTGGTGAAATATTTTACACTGTTATCTGGTGTAAAATAAGAAATAGTTGTATACAGTAGTCTCCGCGTATAAGAACACCTCCTAAGAGAACACTTCGGGCAATGGAACAGCCTTTTGGTGAAAAAGATTTTTCCCATTGTAAATGCTCTGCAAAAGGAACAGGAACTTCGCTTAAAAGAACACCTTTTTGGCACCGATAGTGATTCGTTGCGAAGCGATTCAAAACTAATACAGTACTGTTTTGTAACCTGGTAACTCATTATCATCAAACTAAAATTCAAGTGGTTTATTCAGTCTTTTCAAAACTGACCGCTGGTGCATTTCTACTGAATGTAGGGGTGCTTTGTTCATTTAGTCTGTTAGTTTACTATTATAGTTTATTAACATGTGCTTGCCTATTGCTTTTCTCTTACTTATTCTGTTCATTTCATATGTTGTTGCACGTACGTCATGACAGAAGTAATAAATACATTTGTATTTATTAATTGATATTGTGATCAGCCTTGGCATATTGTGTCCAGTGGTCAACTCTGTCTTAGAGAACACTTGGCTAAGAGAACACTTACCTTGTTTCCCGAAGTGTGTTCTCTTAGCCAGAGACTACTGTACTTTCTTTTGCTACAATGTGGTGCTTGAAAAATCTGCAGAATATACAAAGAACAAAAAGATACAGGGACCAGAGATAAAACTGGTGACGCTAACAAGAGATAAGAGACATGATTTTAAAGCCTTGGTTAGCACTCCTTTATTTGGAATAAATCCAACATTAGAGCAGAAAAATGAAGACTACTGGTGCACCAGTATATATGTTTACAATGAGCTATGCTCCTGTAATCTCTCCATGTGAGACTATCCAGCATAACCATCTACTTCCCAACATCCCAATGTTTGTTGAAATCTTGGTACAGTATGTATTTGCCTTAGGGTGCATGGACATTACTAATAACGGATTTGTTGAATATTTTCTTTGCAGATCCACAAGATGCATTCATTCCTAGATTACATTATGGGTGGATGCCAGATCCAGTTTACAGTAAGTAAATCTTTCCTCGGTTTTAACCCATGTACAGTACTCTAAAGGAATCTAGGTGATAAAAGGATTCTCAGCAATCAATGTGTTCACAAACATTTTGCCTAGATACTGTCAGGAAAAACAACAGTGACAGTTAATAAAATATGTGCATATTTGTAGCTCTCTATTCATTAAGTGCAATTTGAAAAGGAGGACACAAGAGGCATGTTCCTCTTTGAATAATGCATCACTCACTGGAGATGACTTGAGGATTCTAAGTGCTCTGTATATGTGGAATTTTCATGCATTTCAAGAACAGACATATTTTTTTAACCCTTTGCTCTGTGCCACAACTGTTTAACAAATACAATGTTGCTATGTAATCTGCAATCAAGAAAGTGCTAGTTTTGCAATTGTGAATGAAAATTAGCTAAAATATCTTATAAAAAAACGGAATACGTTGTACGTTAGTGTCTGTGTGCTACTATATGTACATTTTATGGAAAATGTTAAATGCAGTAATGATATGCAGTTAACTTGGGCTAAAGCTATTAAAATCTTAACAATGACCAAAGCAGATAAACGCATGAATCAGAGGGTTATTTTCGAAAAATCCCAAAGATCTCTAGATATCATGATGTCCACAAGCTTATATTATAATGCACATAGTTTAAAATATATACATATCTCCTTTTAATAGCCTTGCAATTTCCTGTGTTCATTTAATAGGATTAAAATGAATACATTAATAGAGCAAATGGAACTACAATGGATTTGAGTAGTGATAAGAGTACTGCTAAATCTAGATTAGAAAGTTATTATTTTTTAGTTAATTGTCAGGTGGCATTGGTTATAAAAAGATAATTGCTGTTTTCAGACGATTATAACTGGCATAAATTAGAAATGAAAGTGCAGTGAAAACAGATGCAGTTGCTCTAGTGGCTGTTCGATTGACCTTTATGTAAAGCAGTATTGGTTGGTTTCACAGACCCTGATTAGTACAGTCCTGGACTACCCAGTGTTAATTTAGGTAAGGTAAACCAAGATTAGCGCTAATGTGGGTCTGTGAAACCAGTCATATATGCTTGAGTGTCTTTATCCTGAATGAAATTATGCACAAATTAGAATTAGATTGATGGTGTACACCAAATGTGATTAATGCTTGTTTTTCTAGGTAGCTATAGATTTTACAGCTTCAAATGGAGACCCACGCAACAGCTGCTCGTTGCACTACATCCATCCCTACCAGCCTAATGAGTATTTAAAAGCATTGGTTGCTGTGGGGGAGATTTGCCAAGATTACGACAGGTACGTTTAAAGAATTTTTAAAGGTGTGCTAACCAATGCCTTCAATATTTTCCATTACCTCTTATTAGATTTATTAACATAAATGTTGGCTCCTTTTTAAAAAAAGCGTTTTAAGTTTATTCAGGTTGTACAATGCAAAAGAGAACCTTTTGCATCCTGGTATCTTTGCTCTAGGTCACATGGTCTGGTTGCAGTTAGACGTGGAGTGATTTTTAACTGTATCAGGTACTAGGAAGCCGAAGCAACACTTCAGCGATAGTGTTATCTTTTAAAATATCTGTATGTTCCATTACAAATAAACTAAAGATCTTCAAGAGAAGTAGGACCAGTGATAATATTGCTGATTATAATACACAGTACTGTAATACATCATGTAAAACCTCAGTTAGAACTCTTTAATTGTTTGTAAATAAAATAAAACATATTTTTAAAATTATTTTATTAACAATTACCACTTTAAATGTGGGGTAGTATTTCTTTTTCTTTTTTCATGTTTGGTGGATTTGAGAAGCCCTGGGCTTTGCTTCTGGTAATAGGTTGCTTGTGTTGGTTCCAGCTGATATATCAGAGATGATCACTGGCCAGTCATGACATGCTTCTCGAGTTGCCAATGAGTAGGAAATATGTGTTTACCCCAATCAAGGAAACAGTCACTTGGGGATATTAACTGGCTAAGATTAAGCAATACACTAAAGATTGATTTATTCACCAGCCACTTACACAATCAAAGATGGGTTTGACCAAAGTATATTACAACATAAACAGTAGATCAATACAAAATGTTTCACACAGTTTACCACAGTAAATTTGCACAGACATGTTGTAGTTTTCCAATGGTTATACTATGCATTATTATTATTATTATTATTTATTTCTTAGCAGACGCCCTTATCCAGGGCGACTTACAATCGTAAGCAAAAACATTTCAAGCGTTACAATACAAGTAATACAATAAGAGCATGCATGTACCTACCTCTCAGGGCTTCACCTTGCTTGGCTGTAATTTACCATGCTTTCACTATGCTTCGTTACACTTTCATTACACTCATCTCTTGACTGACATAGGCGTTCTTAAGAAGATCAGGTATCTGACTAAAGCTTTGGTATACAGTGAATCTCCTGTTAGCTCTGCTGCTCTTGTCTACTAACATACACATACACTCAAGGACCCTACCTCTAGCCTCAGTCAGAATATACAGTGTATCTGAAAGCACAAATACTGTATGTGTATAAAACAAAAGCATATGTTACTTAATGTATATTTCTGGCTTCAAAACTAAACTATAAAAAATAGATTTGGTGCACCTGAACACACCCGGTCATGCTATATCCTACTATATACAGACTATATACAGTATATCCTGCAATAAACCCATCATCATAAAGTGTATATACTTTTCAAACTCCAGCAAAGCTCATCTTCTAGCCACTACTGAATGAAACTGACACCAACCAGTAATTTCAAAAGCAGAGCCACCCTCTCACCCTCCTTTTAATGTTCAAGGCAGCTTGACATAGTCCTGGAACAGTAATAATAATATTTTGACATTTTGAAGAGAGCTTTAAAACAGACTTTAAAGTTATAAGTGTAAAAAGTTGTCAGGATGTTAACAATGAAAAGAAAAATGACAGGTACGCTATTTAAACAGTTGTATCAACACGTGGGGGACATGTAACACTATATTTATCGGAACCCTCTTTAATGCGCTCATCTGGGTTATGAAATGATTCTTAACTTTGCTTCTTTCCACTAAACAATAGATGTTAATTTTAGGGTGTCAGTTAGGAAAATAAATTGAAATCAAAAAAGTAATATTGTTAGTAATACTAGTACAGTAGCTAAACCCTGGTAGTCTGAATTGACCCATAATCTAAAAAAACTATCATAATGAAATGTAAGCAGATCGCGACTGTGAAAAACATCATTACAACTTCATCATCACAATCCAATAATAAGAATGTTAAAATCTTACAATGTGTGCTGCACAGCCATAAAAAAAGAGTATGTATTGCTGATTCAGTTTATCGGCTTCATCCTGGGCTTAATTTTCCATTTGTTATACACAGAAATCTATTCAAGTGACCTTGACTTTGGCTTAGAATAGCTTAAGCCAGTTTCCATCGATCAGTATCTCATGGCTTTGTTAGTAAATTTGAAACTAATATCAAGGGACAAATTCATGACACACTGTACGGTTCAGTGGTAAAACACCGCTTTTCATTATTTATTGTATTTTTGATCTAAAAATACATTGGCTTCTGACTATTCATATATTAGCTACACTCTTAAAAAGTGTTAACATTGACTGTGCTTGATGGCAGACAAACATCACACTGCACTGTGTGACCAATTTTGTGACCCATTTTCAAAAGTGGTTTCATTCTCACTGAAAATGAAAAATATTTGGTCCCCCCCTTCCAGCCGATAGTTTCATGCATAATTTTCAGTGTTTTTATTGGGAGTTGTAATTAATTGTTAATTATCATTTTACCAGTTTTATATGTTGATGTATCTTTTCAGGTCAAACTTTTTTGTTAAAAAATGTTCAAACACTGTTGAAATCTATAGGACAAAGATCAGCAAAATGACAGAAAATGTTATCAAAACCAACAAAGCCCAAGAAGAAATAGTGAACAGTCAGTCTTATCTTACGCAATCCTGCATTTATATTTATTATTATTATTTACTTCTTAGCAGATGCCCTTATCCAGGGTGACTTACAATTGTTACAAGATATCACATTATTTTTACATACAATTACCCATTTATTCAGTTGGGTTTTTACTGGAGCAATCTAGGTAAAGTACCTTGCTCAAGGGTACAGCAGCAGTTCCCCCACCTGGGATTGACCCCACGACCCTCCGGTCAAGAGTCCAGAGCCCTAACCACTACTCCACACTGCTGCCTGCTGCCTATATTTGCAAAATACCATATTTCATTTCTGTCTGTCATGAGCCAAGGTGTATAGACTCACCTCCAGAATTACAGCAGTTGCCAGTGGATAAATATTGACCATATGCAAATATTTTTTAAAAACCTGCTGATTTTGTGTTCGCAAAAAAATGTTTTAGATTTAAAATCTCCTAAAATCACCTAAAAGCTATTTTTCAGAATGCAAGGCTTACAGTTGTCTATGTCCAATTCTAAATATATTCATTAATTCCTTTTAAATCCAGTGACAAAATGTTTCCTGCCTTTGGTTTCGGAGGAAGAATTCCACCTGATTTCAAGGTAATATTTTCCTTATTCTTTTTAATAAGCATGTCGTTAATGGTATAGTATGTTTTGTATGTTTTATATGAAATAGATATAGGTACATTATATAATGTTCATTTTTCTAATATTCAAATTATTACCATTTTAAATTTCCAATTAGGTATGCATGCTTTTCTATTGTTTCTGCTTACAACTGTTCCAATAAGCAGAAAACAATGAAGAAGCATACAGAACACATGTAATGGGATATATAGCAGGTAAGACATTAAACATTTGGATAGTTTTGGGGATGAAAGTATATCCTCTTCTCTGTTATGGTCGGCAACTCTTTCTCCACCTGCACAGAACAGAATGGGGCTGTTACATCATAATGAGTCATCTCTTTAGTCACATGTTCTGGGACATTACTCAGCTGCAAAATGTACAGTACCCACATTTATAACCAGGATTAAAGGAGTAGGAGTAGGTTGTCATATTATATATATATATATATATATATATATATATATATATATATATATATATATATATATATATGACACGGGACACAGCAATAGAGGGCACTAGGTCTAAACATTTTTAGATTTTCATCAGTGCCATATTTCTATGTTTTTGTTGTCCGTGTCTTTTTATTTGCTATACATTTTTGTTTGCATATTGCTTCATTTCTGTTCCATTTCAAGTACAAAATGTAACCATTACCGAATGGGATATATTTGTCATAGCCTGAATTTCCTGAGCACTTTTATCAAAGCTGCTCCTTTAAGAGCCCTGTATGCGTCAGACGTCGCCGCTGTCCCCAAGAGATAAATACGAGTGACGCATTAGGCTCAGTGTCAATTTTTTTTTTTAGTCTGCCTCAGAAAGGAGTGAGCTCTGACTTTTAGACATAACTACGGAGATACGTTGATATATTCACTATTTCTCTCTCATTTCATATTTGAAATAATTTTGCTTATTTTAAGCTTATAATTCTTTCTTAGCCTAGGTTCTGATTAAGTCCCCTCCACGGTCTTGAAGCCGCGTAAAGCCAGCGACTCTCTCCGCCCCTTCCCTGGGATTCAGTCCCTTGTTGTGGCTAAGTTCTCATGTTCTCTCCCCTGCTGCTCGGCTCTTCGTGAGTCAATATAATTCTTTGCTAGCACCTTTCATATATATAGATTTTATAAAATATTATATATAATTTTGAGCAAGTTTTAATTATTTTCTTTCAAAAACCCAGCACACGAATAGGCTGTCTGTCTGTACTAGCTCCGCCTCTGTATACGGTATACTGTGCTAGCTGTCTGTTTTTTTCCAGTCAGCTTTTTGCGCTATGGAGACTGCTCTGTCAAATTGGCAGGAGCCTTTTCGACCGGAAAATATTCAGAGTGTCTCTTTGCCGTTGCTGTGTCTGTATTCTAGTTAGCAGGCTGCTGCAGCCTCTGTCTGTTTAACAGTGCATGCTTGAGGTTGCCAGTGACTTTTTCAGGTCTTCACCTGCACGCCACTTGTCCTGATACAGAGCCGGTACCAGTGAATTGCTCTGCCACAGCCTGTAGCAGTAACCTGGTCGGTACCAGAGCTGGTACCAGTCGGTACTTGAGCTGTACTAGTGACTAGTCATTACCAGAGTACCAGAGCTGGTACCAGTCAATAGCAGTGACCTGATCGGTACCAGAGCTGGTACCAGTCAGTAGCAGTGACCTGATCGGTACCAAAGTAGGTACCCGTCCTCTGGAGACGACATCTGACGCATACAGGGCTCTTAAAGGAGAAGCTTTGATATAAGTGCTCAGGTAATTTGGGCTATGACAAATATATCCCATTCGGTAATGGTAACATTTCTATTTCAGGGAACCAGGGTTATGATAATAACCTAACATTTTTTCACTTGCTTTTTATGTCACATTTTTGTTTCCTCTGTTGCAGCAGACATTCATGCTTAGTACATAAAAATAACATTTTGGCAGACAGCACAACTGGTATCACTGTTCTGGGGGCATTAGCCCCATCTATTAGCATATTTTGGTGTAATTGTCTCTGTAAATATTCATGGTGACTTGAGGAGATGCAGCTGACAGAAATTATCAGGCAAGCTTCCTAGCAATATGCGCCTTATTTACCAAATCATGATTGTGTAGTCTGAACAAACAGCATTAAATAAATAGAGCAATCATTTATAAAATCCACACCAGATGCCTTTTTTTAGGTGAACTGTTTGGAAATAGTGAAGACATACCGTCTGATTTAATTACTATTAAGTAATACTGCAATTTAAAGTTAGGCATAATTCGATGTAATAAAATATTAATGCCTTAGAACACTGTTTAAACTTTAATTGCATACTACATATAGAACATTTGCAACATTCATGGAACTGTAACTATGATATAACCACATTTAAATCATAACTTGTTTTTATTTTTCCTCTAGGTCTCCCATGATTTTGCAATAAACTTTAATGAAGACAACCCAGAGTGTGCAGGTAAGACTTGAACACAGATCCAAGCTGAATTATTTTGCCATTTCTTCACCTGGATAAGAGGTTATAAGCCAACTGTATACAGCCAGTGTTGCATGCAGTGATCCGGCCTCTAAACTCACCACATCTCAGAAAATTATGAAGTTAGTACTGTACTAAAAAACTTCCTAAGAAACTGATTTTTATAGGACATGGAGTTTGGATTACTCTCCCCATTTTTTGAAGCTTCAAAAAATGTAATCACAAAGCATATTAACTTTAACCAGGTCAGTGCTGCTGAATTTTGAACTAATTTGACATGGTGGTGTCATTCAAAACCACCTGGGATCAATACACTGTAACCTAGAGTAAGCAAAATCAAGCAATTACATTTTAATGGGGTTATAAAATATACTTTCAAACGCAGTCATTGGGTTTTGATAATAGAAGTTTTAGAGATTACTTGATGCATCAAAGCTAAGCTGTTAAAAACAAAGTAGTGTGTATACACTGTTTTTCCAGCGTGTTCATGTGATGCAGTTAAACCAATCACTGTGTGATTTATTCCAAGCCTTTTTATACATATCGTATTTGCTCAAAATTTCAGCCAGGCGCTTATTTTCTCAATCTTCTCTTTACCTGGCCGGTTATTTGGATAAGTGCGTCTATTAGAGAGTAGGTGAAATCAATGCAGCACCACCAAGGATCACACAGTAAGTAGCCTGCATGACCAGAGTAGAGTGTTTGTCAAATAATTCACTCAGATCTTTTACAGTGGTTAAATTCTGATCTGCACATTAATTCCTGAAGTTAAACCACTTTATCCAGTGGCTCAGACAAGCCTCACATGCAAGTTTTGCATTTGATCTCAATACCATCAAATGCTGAATATGTTTCATTTTAAACAGCCTACAACAAGCTATACGTGTAGATATATCATATAGATTTAAAATGGGTAACTGACTTACCAGAACAGGAATACACAGACAGAATGATCTTAAGAAGTCAACTCTCTGCTGCTAAGTCTATTTTTTCCTCAAATAATGCAACTTGTTAGTACATTTCAATATGTGTTCCAAAAATACAGATATAAAAAAGTATTACTCCCCTGCTAAACAAATGCCAGCAGTAGATTTTTTTTTTTTCACTTACAGCTACTGGCGACAAGCCAGTATTGTATCACACACAGGGCTTGTCCTTTCTCTTCTTGTAGAACACTGATAGCTTAGCATTTAGCAGTAAAATCACTACCATTAAGCACAGACCAGTTTTAAACAGGTATGATTTAACCCCCTTTTTGCTTCATGAAAACATGACGGGATGACCAGTGAAAAACACAGCATTTTTACCAGTCTATGAAACTAAATGGTTCTGAAGTCTACATCATTTTTTCCATGCACTTACTCAAAATCGCTTATACTATACACATATTTCGAGCATATACCGTATATGGTATTTCTAACATTCATTTAGAATTGTGGTGGCTGAATAACACTATGTAACACAATTTTTGTTCCTGGGTAGTAAGTGTTATTTCCTAATTGCTTATGCCTCAAAAGTATAGAAAATGGCTATTATTCCCCACAAACTTTGCTTTTGTGACCAGGACAGTGATATTTTGAAATTTACCTATTTCCAATGAGAAAACGGGTGAATTTGTGTCTTTTCGTTCACATAAAGTCAGAAAAAAACAACATATGAATCCAAATTAACATGTATTTATACTAAAGTAATACAACAATGACTACAAAAGATTTAGAAGTGTGTAGTTTTTTTAGATTTACGATTATACTGTAAATCACTTTCACGAATCAGCCCCCAAATGTAGTCTCCCATCATGTTCTCGTTATACTGTCCTTGGTAGCGGCATTCAAAGTCCAGTATATCCTGGTGGAAGCGCTCGCCTTGCTCCTCCGAGTACGCTCCCATGTTCTCCTTGAATTTATCAAGATGAGCATCAAGGATATGGACTTTGAGGGACATCCTACAGCCCATTGTGCCGTAGTTCTTCACCAGAGTCTCAACCAGCTCCACATAGTTTTTGGCCTTGTGATTGCCCAGGAAGCCCCGAACCACTGCGACAAAGCTGTTCCAAGCTGCTTTCTCCTTACTAGTGAGCTTCTTGGGGAATTCATTGCACTCCAGGATCTTCTTTATCTGTGGTCCGACGAAGACACCGGCTTTGACCTTTGCCTCAGACAGCTTAGGGAAGAAGTCTTGAAGGTACTTGAAGGCTGCCGACTCCTTATCTAGAGCTCTGACAAATTGTTTCATAAGGCCCAATTTGATGTGCAGTGGTGGCTCCCACTTGACGTTGTTCCTCTCCACAGAGAACTCGGTCCGCTGTGGCCAGTCCTGCCTGTGGTAGCGCGCCTTGGTGTCCCTGCTGTCCCAAAGGCAAAGATAGCAGGGAAACTTGGTAAAACCGCCTTGGAGACCCATCAGGAATGCCCCCATTTTTAAGTCTCCTATGACCTTGATGCCATCTCAGAAAAATGCAGATATGTATCCACTTAGGCAGCTGGAACTAAACTGAACTGGTGGGCTTAAGGCCCCTGTATTTATACTACTATTTATATTACTGGAAAGTTCTAGAAAGTTCTAGAAGTTACTCCAAGTTTACTCAGCACTGAATCTATCTGGAATGTTCTGGAAAATAGGTAAATTTCAAAATATCATTGTCCTGGTCACAAAAGCAAAGTTTGTGGGGAATAATAGCCATTTTCTATACTTTTGAGGCATAAGCAATTAGGAAATAACACTTACTACCCAGGAACCAAAAAAAAAAAAAATTGTTACACGGTGTAATCCATATTTCAGCTTATTCATCATAATAACCAAATTTGTGCTTCTTGTTCTTTCAATTTGCATTCTTAAAAAAAAGTCTGTTTAGGCTGTTGTAGAGATGACATAAAGATTTACAACTCTTCACTGGAAGCAAATTGACCATTCCCTCTATCTAAATTACATTACAAATGTTATCAGTCTTCCATAAAGAGGGTTGATATTCCTTTTGGACAGGCTGTTAAACTAGGCAGAATCTTCCTTGACCAAGCACAACTTTCAATCTACTTGCAAGAGCTGTACATATTTAATTGAAACAGGAAGGAAACTCAAGCAGCATCATAAAGATCTAAGTGTCTATTGTTGAAGGATGTGGGACATTAACAGAAGATCAATGAATAAAATAGTTTTGTTCTGTTGGCTTGAATCTTATTACATTTATTGGCCATGCTTTAAGATAATCTCTGGAACAGATTTTGGCTACAAATACGGGACCCTATTCAGTTGCTGTTACACTGAAGAGTATATTCAGCATCAGCATGTTTCCCACCAAAATTTGATTTTGTAAGTTATACAGCAGTTAAGCAATAATATATTATTTTATAACGACAATGTGTTTAGATGACCTCTTCAGTGATCAATGAAATTTGGCTCAGATAACAGGAGATTACAATCAAGGAGATTAACCCTGCCCAATGATAGTAATAACCCCACTGTGTGATGTTAATTAGGTACTATATTAGATACTCCTCTACTGGATGGCATGCACATTGTTGTCAAAGTAATAAGGACATCCTTTAAGAGAATTCAGAATCAGAATGGAGCTGACACTACTTACTGCAGAAAAGGCCCCGGGGAGACTATTGACAGATACATAGAAACACATGAATGCAGGGTAGTCTCATCTGGAATATGAACCAGGAAAGATTAAAACGCATACCACAATGGGAAATGGATGACATTCCATCTGTAATAAAATGATAAATTCAGGATTATATCGGTTTTAGATATGTTTTAATTTTGGAATTTACACACCATTAAAATGTCATTTTCACACAAGTGTCTACAGCAACAATAATTGTATACAGTAAATGAAAAATACCAAGACCGCTCCGTTTGGTTGTCGTCTTGTCAGCTTTTCCTCACCAGAAGCCTGGCCATGGTAACTGTCGCTTTGCCTAGAGTAAGTGCATACTAGACATTATCTTTTATATTTTATTAAGTTTGAACTATGAATCTGGATGTTTAAATTCATGCAGTTAGTGATTAATACTGTAATGGCAACACAAACTGTACAATTCTGTTTGATAAAATTGCTTTAGAAATTAAAATACACAGGGTTGATTTGAATGCACCCACCAATATTCATACTTGGTATAGTCAGTTGGATGGAATCATATACTTTATATTATAATTAGGCTTGCTACTATTAGATTTTTATTTTTTTATTTCTTTGCCAAATTGACGATTAATATTGACGTTTATTTTTGAAAGAATTTACCGTTTTTTTCTTTATTTTTCAATTCATGCAGAGCATGGGTGAAATCGGCCTTTATGCTTTAAAAAAAAAAAAAAAAAAAAGACTTTTTATGCCATTTGAGAAACGTCTCATTTGGAGAAACCCCTTTATCATATTCGACATGCCACAAAACCATGGTTACCAACATTCTAATTGAAATAACGTTTGGTCACAGCGAATCTGTACTTCGTAGATATAAATCCCAACACAAATTTAATAAAAATGTCTCAAATAACCCATAAAAAACGCAGTATATAAAGTGTATTACACAGACTTTTATAACATACATTTACAAGTAAAAACAATATGCACAGACAGAACAAAACATTAGAGAGTTGAACAGAACTAACCTGCACTTATTCCGAGCTCCGCCCCTCTCCTTAAGCACAGCTGGACTCACTGAGGCAAGGCAGACAGGCCCACTTCGTCCTGACGCGGAGACTTCTGCCGTCGATCAGGGTATTGTGCACAATACTCATTAAGCGTTTTCCTCTTACACCCCACTTTCAAATCAAACTAGTAACTGTCACCGTATATACCTATAATAATTTAATTTCAAAGTAGACGCTTTGAATGGCTACAGCTGGCAAATGAATGTTCACAATTGGTCTAATGATTGATTGACAGTCTTTTAAACGAATGAGAGCATTCTGGCGCTGCTTCAGCCAACGAGATCTGTCAGGACAGGATGGAATGACGGACGGTGAAACTACACTCGCCTATTAAGGAACCACTGATTTGACTGACAGCGACCCCTAGCCATTCAGAACGGAACAGAGACGGGACAGACAGCAAGTATAAAAACCACAGACAAGACGATTTCTTAAATTATTGTTTTTGGAAAGAAAAAAAAAATAGCGATTTGGTTTTACCAACGTTTATCCTATATAAATTTATTTCAGTCACATTTTTGGGGAATTCGAAGTTTAACGAGCTTTACCGATTACAATCGAAAAGTAGCAAGCCTACTTATAATGGTAGCATTCAAGAGCAATTTTATGCAGGTCTGAGGTGGTTATTTGTCCTGTGCTAAAATACTTTGTAAACCCCATCTGCTATTTCATAGTATTTAAAGCCCCTTTCACACTGGCACTCCTACCCGGGTCCCGACCCAGCGTAGTGTGAAACCACGTACCCACGTACCCAGAGTGACCTCAAGATGTGGATCGACATGCTTTGATCCAGGCCGGCCGTTCGTTCGTAAGCCGACGAAGTAATAAACAGTTTCACTTCCTCAAGGAACATGTTCTGTTTATTCTGTTTAGCCACATTTTTGTTGATTGTCACCCAGGTCGACCCTGCTTCTTCAAAAGCAGTGTGAAGTCACGTAGCCAACCTGACTTCCCTTTGTTAAACTATCACCAGAGCAGGGTGAAGTCAAATAGAATTCATACTTCTCACAACATATTCGGTAATAATTTGGGTTTACAGGATTCACAATGATGACAAACCTGAAACTGAGCCTTCCAGTTAAACTAAATGCTCCCCAGTCTGAATATTATCTGATATTCAAAGCTCTGATAAGCAGACAACCACATCACAGCATCATGACCTGAATTTTGCCTACTGACATCTGAAATAAAGGCACTGAGTATCTAAAAGTCGATTGATGTACAATTTAATAGCAATTCAATATTATTTAAGGACACTGTGTTACTACATGCTTAAATAAAAACAGTACATTACATCTTTTGTAAATTACATAAAACTACAGATTTCCTTCTTTTTTTTGCCAATCGCTTGAACTCTAAAATGCTATGGAAGTGTCGTCAAGCAAAGATCCAAATAATTCCAGTAAGATCCAGAGCAGTGGTAGATGGGCAGTTACTTTACACTGTAGAATCAATAATGATCAACAAGGTTTAGGCTTATAGGGAAGATGTGACACCATGGTGAAGTCTTCACTCCAGCCAATAAGTTGTACAGACGTGCTCAAATTTGTTGGTACCCTTACAGCTCATTGAAATAATGCTTCATTCCTCCTGAAAAGTGATGAAATTAAAAGCTATTTTATCATGTATACTTGCATGCCTTTGGTATGTCATAGAATAAAGCAAAGAAGCTGTGAAAAGAGATTAATTATTGCTTATTCTACAAAGATATTCTAAAATGGCCTGGACACATTTGTTGGTACCCCTTAGAAAAGATGATAAATAATTTGATTATAGTGATATTTCAAACTAATTAGTTTCTTTAATTAGTATCACACATGTCTCCAATCTTGTAATCAGTCATTCAGCCTATTTAAATGGAGAAAAGTAGTCACTGTGCTGTTTGGTATCAAAAGAAAGCAAAGGAGAGAGTTGTCTGAGGAGATCAGAAAGAAAATAATAGACAAGCATGGTAAAGGTAAAGGCTACAAGACCACCTCCAAGCAGCTTGATGTTCCTGTGACAACAGTTGCAAATATTATTAAGAAGTTTAAGGTCCATGGAACTGTAGCCAACCTCCCTGGGCGCGGCCGCAAGAGGAAAATCGACCCCAGATTGAACAGAAGGATAGTGCGAATGGTAGAAAAAGAACCAAGGATAACTGCCAAAGAGATACAAGCTGAACTCCAAGGTGAAGGTACGTCAGTTTCTGATCACACCATCCGTCGCTTTTTGAGCGAAAGTGGGCTCCATGGAAGAAGACCCAGGAGGACTCCACTTTCGAAAGAAAAACATAAAAAAGCCAGACTGGAATTTGCTAAAACGCATATTGACAAGCCACAATCCTTCTGGGAGAATGTCCTTTGGACAGATGAGTCAAAACTGGAGCTTTTTGGCAAGTCACATCAGCTCTATGTTCACAGACGAAAAAATGAAGCTTTCAAAGAAAAGAACACCATACCGACAGTGAAACATGGAGGCTCGGTTATGTTTTGGGGCTGCTTTGCTGCGCCTGGCACAGGGTGCCTTGAATCTGTGCAGGGCACAATGAAATCTCAAGACTATCAAGGCATTCTGGAGCAAAACGTACTGCCCAGTGTCAGAAAGCTCTGTCTCAGTCACAGGTCATGGGTCCTCCAATGACCCAAAACACACAGCTAAAAGCACCCAAGAATGGATAAGAACAAAACATTGGACTATTCTGAAGTGGCCTTCTATGAGTCCTGATCTGAATCCTATCGAACATCTATGGAAAGAGCTGAAACTTGCAGTCTGGAGAAGGCACCCATCAAACCTGAGACAGCGAGAGCAGTTTGCTCAGGAAGAGTGGGCCAAACTACCTGATAACAGGTGCAGAAGTCTCATTGAGAGCTACAGAAAACGTTTGATTGCAGTGATTGCCTCTAAAGGTTGTGCAACAAAATATTAGGTTAGCGGTCCCATCATTTTTGTCCATGCCATTTTCATTTGTTTTATTATTTACAATATTATGTTGAATAAAAAATCATCTAAAAAAAAGCATTCGGTGAAACAGAAGATAACAGTAGTTAATTGCCTGTCATGTTACATCTTTACTAACCAAATGTACACAACTGTATGGTCAGATTAATCTTTTTTTCAGTAGCATGTTTTAATATTGAAAGTTCAGATGGTTTATTTTTGTTGTGTCAAATTAAGATGGTATCCACAAACTGTATACATCTTAAACTGGCTGTATTTTAAGAAATAAAATAAAGTTGTACTACACTGCAACAGTGTAAATATAACACCTTTTTTTTTCTTTTTTTACAACAATGATCTTTAAATTGGCAATTATACTGGTCTATATGTTTTAGATAAATTAACAAGCATGTACCATTTGAATATTCACTCTTTCAGGGTCACTTTAACTATAAAGCAAAGCTGAGTTCTAGCTGCTCACACAAATAAATCAAAGAAAAAAACAATAGTTATAACAAATAAAATAAACTATAATAATTATATTACAGTATATTGCACAGTATATTGCACTATAATTCAAGGAAAGGTTTTAAACCATGGTTAGACCTGGAAACACATGCTTTTTACAGCCATGTTTCAATCTGTTGTCCCTCAAGGTATACAGGGGGTTGTAGAAGCTTATCAAAACTGCCTTCCAAAGATTCAACTATATGGACCAACAAATATTGCCCCGATTATTCAAAAGGTGGCCAGTTCTGCATCAGAAGAGATGCACACCAAGGAAGCAATGGTAAGGGCAGTATTCAAAGCTACAGTTCAACAGCTCAGATCCAATGAGATCCAACACATTGTTTTCAGGGATTCCCTAGCCGTAAGTACTTTTTTTTTTTTGGTAACACTTTAGTTTAAGGATCCATTGTAAACACTCTAACAATATTCACACAGTTATTCTTAATATTAACACGGCAATGCAGTGTTACAGGGTACCTTTTTATATGACATGAAGCTTTACACTAGTAATGTGATGTTAAGAACACATTTATAGATCATGTATTAAACAGATCCTAAGCTAATATGATACCATGATAAGGGCAATGGAGAATTTTGTGTTTTCTTCAAAAAAGTGCCATGGGATGTTTTGTTTCCACAAAGTAGTCAGGCCCTTGATTAAACATCCCTTCCAAAGAACATCTTACAACACGATACAGCTGCTCTTCAACTCTATATTAATCATGCTGGGGTTTCCCCTTTTTTACCACATATTAACATTACTACATGCAATAAAACTACAGTGAAAAATCTAGTGTTAGGTTGACTGTGTTAGGATCCTCTACTGTTTCATTAAGAGACTCCAATGTGGAAGGATTGATTGGGTTCTGAGCGATTAAAATATACCAAGATGCAAACGCTTAAATCGTGGTGCCCTCCCCTCTGAGGAGGCACTTTTGTTGCTGTTTCTCAAATTTTATATCCATAAGACAATGTTTTTTCCTGCTTGTATTTCTTTATCAGCAATACTTCATCCTGTTGATTCTGACGGATGGAGTGATCACCGACATGGCTGACACCAGAGAAGCGATAGTTCACGCTTCTCACCTCCCCATGTCTGTGATCATCGTCGGGGTTGGCAACGCAGACTTCAGCGACATGCAGATGCTCGACGGGGATGATGGCATTCTCAGGTCTCCCAAGGGGGAGCCTGTTCTACGAGACATTGTGCAGTTTGTGCCATTTAGGAACTTCAAACATGTATGTTTTTTTTAAATTTATTTATAGCATTTGATATCATAAGGTAGCAAGCTTAATGTTTAATAACCTACAAATTCATCCAACAATGCATGGTTCGCTTTGGAACGAGAACAATACAAAGTATCAAGTGATCTTTAATGACAATGCTTTGCACTGAGGGTGTGGGTAGCTACTATGTATTGAGCCATTGGAAGAATATTAATATATTTCAATACCTTGGTAACATCCATATTAGTACCAGTTTTCCACTAGATCCAAACCTCTGCGGTATCCCAGTTTTATTTTTTCAACTTTTCTTTTATGAAGGCCTGTTAATTGTCACCATACCGATCTTCAAGTGTACACTCAAATGATGATAAGATCTCTAGTTGATCATTTTCCTGCGCTTAATAATCCAGTGTGTAAATGTGCTGTAATGAAAAACACATTCATTTCTGAACAAGGTAGCATGAGAAATAACACCAGTCTGGTGCTTGGGACTTACTGAGATTATACATAACACTTTTTTTATTAAAGCATTTTATGATGCTTACATTTTTTGTCATTCTGCAGCACTAATATTTAATTATGTGATTGCTCAAACAACCCTTGTTAACAACTGTCTGTAAACCTTGGTTAAAAACAAAACCCAGTTTGAAGCTACAGTGTATATGCCCTTTAAATTCAATAATGACCCTGTGAGGCTGGCACTGCCAACAAAAAAAGAATCCCTACAACAGGGGACACAGCTGCTTGAATGTGAAAAATATATTTGAGTTTTTTTGAACTACCATATAATCTACTGGCAAAAATTATTACTGTCTTTTACCTAATCACTGCAAGAAATAATGTGATGTGTATCCATCTGAAGGTTGTTTACTATAATGACTGTGCAAGAGTAATATGTTGCCATGCTATAGTAATGCTGTTTTAGCATGTGGTTTTGTATATATGAATGAAGGAGCTGTTGAAAGGATGAGTGTCTATAAGGTTTATTTTGGCCCACTTCTGGCTTGAAAAAAAATGAATATATGAAAATGTGAAATTGATGGTAAATTTGAAATGTCATCAGTATCCATACACAAGGAGGACATCTTCATATCTCAGCTCAGTTAAGCTGCTTTCCCCATTAAATCCAGGCTGCCTAGCTAGGGTTCAAGTACAGTACAATGTTACAAAAAAGAGCTGTAGACAAGCACTTAATGAGTATTTTTATTTGAAGGGCATATCAATCAACCTAAATATTATGTTTTGTGAGTATTCTAAAAAGTCTGTCGCGGTTCCTGTTGGCATACATCCTTTGTTCCGGATTGTTTTTTCTTCATCTTGCATGAGCTACCATAACAATAATAACAGTTCATACCCTGATTGCTAGGTACCCTGGTAGCTAAAATAACATTAGCTTATTCAAAAACAAAGTCTAACAATCTCCCACTGTTCTTAATATTTTCATAAGGATTGAATTTATCTCTTGTCATTGTCCGTCTTCTCTCTTTGATTATTGTACTTGGGTATAGAACACTATTTTCACTTAAAATGCTAATCCGTTGCAGCACCATGGTACAAATCCATTGGGTTGCAAGGGCTTGGGTTTGCTAATAGGGTCTGATGGGGTAAAGGTAATATGCCTAAATGGTATTTTTCAAACTTTTCTTTAAGGGGAAGGATATTGTACCATAAGACATTCTAATGAATCCCAAAATCATTAATTTGACAAATTCTGTTTGACTAGGAGACCGAATTTGCAGGCAGTGGCTGTTGGGGTACCAGCAGCTGCCCCTTCAGATGTCATTAAACAAAAATGATATTTTAGGAGTGCTACTATTCCAGATGTCATGATTGTTTATATTTGACTAGCAGTTTTATTTTTTTAATAACAGGAACAACAGGCTGTCTACATTTGATCTATTCAACCTTTTGAATTCATCATTCAAATATTAGGCTGTCCTGCTGCATAATTTCAAAACCAAAACACCTACACTCTTGCCCCCAGTACTAATTTGTTTTTTCTTTCTCTTTTTTACTTTAAATCAATTTTTAAATCAGGTAGGTTGCTTCAGATTGAATTAGCTTCATTTCTAGTTACAGGTATAAAATTATTTTTTCTAGGTAATACATTTTGTAACTAACAGTGTGCAGTTATGAAAGATGTACGGGTTATAACAATACTTTACTAGTTTAAAGTCCTCAGTTGGCTTGCCTTACTCTCAGGTAGTCTGTACTGTTTTACCCATTGCACTGTGGGGTGGAGGCATTTTTTTAAGATCGAGTGAGCGCAAGACAACTTGAAAGTAAGGCTTGCAAACATCTGTCGTTTAACCTAAGATAGTACTATACATGTTTCTTAAATGAAAATACACGTTTGCCATAATGTGCTTCTTTCAAATCTGCACATTTGAGAAGTGCACAACTGGTGAGAGTTATGGAGTGATGTTGTAATCTACAAGCACTCTTAGAAACATGACTCAGGGGCTTTTTTCCCTTGATCATTTTTTGTCTTCTACACTGTTGCTCGCCCAGATGTCTAGAGTATGTAATTAATAGTAGCTGGGATAGGCTCATAGCTGTGTATTTAAATTGTATCTCTGTAAGAAACCAATATGTGACTGAAGTGACAAGTGAACCTAGGCCCCTACTGACTTGTTACCTGGCTGGCTGTCTCATTCTGCTTGGTTCTGATTTTCTAATAGCACATAAATGCTATGTTTTAAAGATCCAATTAAAAGGGACTAGATTGCATAGTCAACAGTATGCTAGACTTTTCATCTTTTCAAATCCATTATGGTTTAAAGGGAAGCTAGTTTTGTGGTGTCAATTTAGCACTCCATGGAGCCCACATCACAAAAAAAACAACTGGACAATTTTGAAGGCATTTTCACATAGTGAAACCAAAATAGGGAACAATTAACACATGTGGGATTGTTTGCATTGGATTTATGATTGCCTGTGTCAGAAATGACTATACTTCGTGTATATTATGCTGAAATATGTATGGGATTTCGATAAGCATGTCATAAAAATAAGTTTAAGGCAGCAGAAAGTGCATTCATTTTATCCATTTTTTCTTTTTTAGGCATCTCCTGCTGCACTGGCAAAAAGTGTTTTAGCAGAGGTTCCAAACCAAGTGGTGGACTATTACAATGGGAAAGGAATCAAACCAAAATGTCTGTCTGATTTTGAGTCTTCCAGGAGACTCGCACCCTAACACCTCAGCACACTTTTACATAGCTCAGAGAATAAAAATAGCATGTTTTGGTAATTTTTAACTAAACATTTTGTTTTGCATGTGTAGCCTCAAGGCTTGCATCTGTTAAGCAGTTGTATTGTTGAAAACATTTTTACAGGGGGGAAAAAACTGACTTCTTGCATAAGAGCATGTCGCCTTGAAAATAATTAAAATACAAGTTATCTGTATCAGTTTTTATACAGGTTTGTTGAGATTTTGCTAAATTTCTTAATATTCTTACTGTAAAGCATTTTGGATGAATTATTGAAAGTTGATAGCAATCTGTATTAGTACCATCTGCTCCAAATGAATGTTTGTTTGTTTGTTTGTTTGTTTGTTTTTCAGAAAAAAAGCAGATGCATGGACTGTATTTTGCATGTCTAAAATAAAAAGACACTGTTTTTAGTTCATTGTCCTTTTTTGTGTTGATGTAGAAGATGCTTCCAATAAGCAGCTGGATAATGAGCAATGTATAGTAAATATGTCATATGAATTAATTACACATACACTGTTGCAGCTTAGAGTGTGGAGTAGAGAAGAATCCTATTGCTAAAATGATGTACCGTTATTTGCACCCATGTTACTACCAATAAATGATCAATGCAACTGTAGCCTGGCTGAACTCTGAATACGTAAATGATTTGACAACTGACCTCTACTGTAGATTTTATTGGAATTAAACAAATAAAAACCTAAGAGTAAATAATGAAATCTTATTATAGAAACCTGCATAATATTACAATAAAGTGTCCTTACAGGTGAATGCGGATTTGCAATGTATCCTTGTTAGGGAGTTGTATCGTAAATTTAAAAGCTTAATAAATATATAATGAAGTGTTACACACATGGTATGCATGTATAATAACTAACAACTACAAACACAAATTACACTTCAAACGTATTTATTTATAGCCTACAATCATACATACTAAAATACATACAAAAGATGTCAACATAAGAAAATAAATTCCAACCAAGCCTACCATACCCACCGCCCCATCCAGAAAAAAGGGAAAAAGTGTGTTTTTTCTTTTTAACCAAAAAAAAAAAAAGATTGCAAAATCCAAGTTAAAAGAGTTGTATATAATAAGATGTGGCAAAATATACCCCCGAATTAGGGTAAATGACTAGTGGGATTTATTTACTTATTTATTATTTTTAAATCCGTTCCATTCAATTTATACCCACACGGCAGATAATCATTTTATATGTGAAGTGTTCTGAATAAATGTACATTCTGGATGACACAATTTAAATAAAGTTCACAAATTATTCACAAAATTAAGCATTCATGAATGACCTCATCAACTCAATTTCAAAGCATTAACAGATTTCATTTTATTAACGAATTTAGTTCGAAAATCACTTGCTACTAAAGCTGTCATTGCTATACCGCAGGGTCGATACAATAACAGAGTTTTTTGAAAATCCTGCCCTATGTGTCTTATTATTAACTCATCAGCCGCTAGAACACTGGAAGTCTAGAAGGAGGCTGTGTGGTCCAGTGGTTAAAGGAAAGGGCTTGAAATACAGTACATTATTGCCAAAGTAGACTTACCGCCCGCAGTACACACACCCACAACAACGCATGCAGCAGTCTGAAACCTGTGGAGTCGACGCAAAGACAGCAGCGCTACAAATGGGAGGATTCATTTCTTGGTATGAACAGCAGAAGGATGTAGATTCTGTCAAATTAGTTCTCCTGAGGCAGCTACTTCGCGAATCCCAGCAAACATATTTCTCAATGTTCAAAAGAACGACTTGCAACAATGAATTGTTCAAAAAAGCTGTTACAAAAAAAACACACTTCTGTTGCTACGTATTTTGTTGAAATGTAAGAAAAGTTAAAATTATACAGCAGGCTTGTTTAGTTTAGTTTTAAAGTAAAATAAATACATAATAGAATTGTATTTTTTGTTTGAAATCCCAGCAAACTAGCAACACTTAGCTACCATTATTTAATATTAATGCGTGGAATAAATTAGCGAGAATACCTTGTGATATTTCTAGCTGCTTGACACATGACTTAGTTCATAGGAACATTGTCAGCACTGATGGACTGAATAGCTTATTCCCATCATAAAATGTCTTATGACCTTGTAGCTTTGTAGTCTTTTTATTTGTATTTCTTCTTCTTCTTCTTCTTCTTCTTCTTCTTCTTCTTCTTCTTATTATTATTATTCTATTTATTTATTTAGGTAACAGAAAAAGCTATGGAAACAGGTTTGGAGGTGTATCATATTTTGAAAAGATTTTGCTAGGATTAACACTATTAAAGTAAACTCATTTTAGAACATTCTTCTGTCTTTGTAATATATATATATATATATATATATATATATATATATATATATATATATATATATTATATCTCCAGTAAATGCTGATTTGGTTTACATTACTAGTTTCTGTATTGTATTCATGAATTCTAGTCACATGCAATGACACCTCATTTATCCGTGGATTTCACACATCCGTGGACCTGTGTGGATAAATGGAGTTCCACTGTACATATAGCCACCCACCCCCAGCACACACACATCTCCCACCTTGGAGCTTGAGGATAGACAACTCAATTTTGGGAACTGAGTCAGGGGGCTCTGGGTCACGCCGAGTCAGAAAGTTAGTTCTGCTCCTGGAAAGTAACCAAGACCATTGCTATTTTTGATAACCCTATGCTATAGTTCAATTTTAGAGTCCAAAATAGAAAAAGCGAAACAATAAATCAGTCTCACCCGGGACCTTGAGCCATATTGCCATGTTTACTATTCCTGGGCCTTAAGATGGAAATCAAGCACAAGTTTGGCTATTCAATATGTAGAGCCAAATAAGTAACATTTCGTCATCAAGTTAGAAAAAATAGCTTTGGTACTGCCTATTTTCTTGTAGCAGGCACCTGTCTGAGGGGAGCTCCGTTTATCCCTTGTCATGTGTTTACAGCACTTCCATTAGATCGGCCTCTAAAACCGATGGAAATCCCTGGTTTCAAACTGTTATTGGCATTGTTTATTTTATTTATTGATTTGTTTTTCTCTCTCTAAGCAATGGTGTCTTGCTGAGCTTGAGCATTTAAAATACATGCTTTCCTCCCAGGGAATGATACTGCAAAGTTACTGCATTTGGGAATATGACATCACACACTACCAGTTGGAGCAAAGATACGTAAATTTAAACTTAGGGAATTCTGTAACCTACGATTAAAAAATAAATACAAAATGGACTTTCCATATAATATATTTAACTGTTTGGTTTGCATGCCTTGTTTTTGTCTTTAATATTTACTGGAGCTACAGAACTATATCATTTTAAATATGAGAAGAGAACCCCTGTCATACTACAGTTTTATTGCATTGTTTCCCCTCCAAGTGCAATTTTGTTTTAAATCTTAACATATTAAGTTGCTTTAGATGATGAAAGTTGATGACATCTGCTGCAACTCTGTGCAGTCTTGAAGCATCTGTTAAGCAAGCTTCTACCATAAGCCCTCTGTTAAGATCTGTCTGATCTGCTGTCTTTTTCATTGTGACTGAAACTTCTGGGAGATGCAGCTTCTATATATTGGAAAATACATTTCAGCAATAGCATTAACATAAACTAGTCTTTCATGTGAGGAACAGCATGTTTACTTACTGTATATCATGGGTGTTTCTATTTTTTTGTGTTCAGCTCCAGTAGAAATTAAGAGGGAATGATGAATGTGTCACATTTTGCAGACTCTTTCGGTGTCATGTGTGCCAGCTGCTGCATTCCACAGCTCACTCTTTCTTTTTTATGGCTCACAGCTGGCACTGTATTTTAACAAACTTGCCACTTCTATACCAATATATTTGAGGAACTGGTACAAATGATGACTTTGGTCAACACAGAACTTTAAAGAACAGTCTCAGTAATATGGTTAAAGATGAGTGGCTTTAGATCACAACAGGTTCTATATTAAATCACACTGTCAGATCAGGCAAGACACTTTCAAGTCCAAACTTTCTATTACTCTCAAAATGATTCGTTGTCATTACCCATTATTTCCTCAGGTGACGGGTTTATCTGCCTTTGTTCTGGTGCCAAGGTTCTCTTCGCCGCTCCTCTAACCACTCCTCTCCTGTCAAGCCTAATGTCTATCACAGACTCTTACAAATTGGACAAGATTGATGAATCTTTAAAGTTCAGTGTGACTGAGGAGAAAAGACATTTGAGGTTAAAAAATATCAAACAATGTTGGAAGTCTTGTTTTTCATTTTTTATTTTATTTTATTTTTATTTTAGAAAGTTTATTAAAACATATTATTCACTTATGACCTACCAGTATACGATTTCTTATTATTTTTAAATCAGTTAAACTAGTGGTAGTACTGGTAGATTAACTGACTGCCTTATATGGAAAAGAATAGCCACATACCTTAACCTGGTATATTTTCCTTTGCATGCATCATTTACAACCTAATTTACATAGCGGCTTTTACACTTTGTCACACATAGTTGTGGAGGTGAGAATCTTACAGTAAAACACTGCAGCCTGAGCGCATTTCCTTTGTGAAATTTCTTATTAGCCTCAGGTATAAATTGATGGGCTGGATGGATCATCTCCATTTGTTAGAGGTAAGTGTTTCTGTAAATGTAAAACTGAACCCACGACATTCTTGGGATAAAAGGAGGAGGTTATCATGGTTAGCCAGGAAAAAAGTAAAGTACTTTCAAGTAAGGTTTAATCAAAATCTAGCTGCAAAAGAAAGTATTTACAGCTCCGGCCTTATTTTACAAACACTTATTACTTTAATACTGTAGTTTAAATGTGCTGATTATATTTTTTCAGAACATAAAATGAATTTCAAAGAAGAAGAAAAAAGGAAGATCAAATAAATAACCCTGCTAGGTAATTGCAACCAGAACATTTAATACTAAAATAGTAGCAGAAAGTAACAATGTCTGTCCAGTTGTATGACGGTTAATGCAATCTCTGGCAATCTGCAGCAAGGAGTAAGGTAGCTAAAGACAGAACATGATTCTCAGTGGAACAGGTCAGAGTATAAAGGGCTGAAACCCAAATGGAAACAAATCTATACAAATAATGATCAGATGAGAGAATACGCAATGATTTATCATCTTTACAGAACCCCAGGTAACATAATTAGAATAGAACGCTCGCTGTTTTTGCAACAGTGTGGAGTAGAAATGAACAATGCAGCCATCAGGAATGATTTAGCCATGTACTCTGACTTTGTTATAGCACATCTTGTTAATAGGGACTCCAGCGTGGGTCTGGACTAACTGCTACTGGGGAATAAAGCAGAGGAAAAAAAACACCAGGGACACCATTATTCTGAGATCAAGCTCCTGTATAATGGTCCACAGCTGCCTTAATGACCTTCTGTGTAACCGGTGGAGTCTTCTTCAGTGTCCCCAAAAAGTTTTCTTACCCAATGTATGAAATGCACTTTTACCTCATTACCTTGCGTATCCATTACCAAAGTCATACCACCTAAAAGAAGGCTCATAAAGGCCGGTGGTCCCTGTTTAGCCAGTGCTAAACCAATGCCTCAGAATGGTCTTTGAAGGCACTCTACTACAGGAGGTGCCTACCTTTAAATGAGACATTAAACCAAGGTTTAGTTAAACTGGATGTCTTTGTTATGGTCAATAAAACTCAAATCTGTCTAAATCACCCCCCTTACTCTGACTAAGTCTCAAATTCTATGTTTATTTGGTTCAAAGTAAATGTATGTGATTGACTTTATCCCAGTTCACACAGAAAATTACCAGACTAGGAAAATCAATATTCATGATTCATCAGGAGCTGCTTTAAATTGCTTTAAATCATTAGCATGAATACATTGTGCTATCCTCCTTGGATTAATTATCAGGACATGTCAACTAAAAAGTAGAAGGGAAAACCACACATTTAGAGCACTAAAAAGTGAATACACAAAAATAAAAACATGGCATTTGCTTGTTCCAGTTTCTTATGTTTGGATGGTAAAGGTTCTCAATGCCAATACCAGAAGGAGTTCAGTTCAGCAGTCTGAAATCAAATCAGAATCTGAAGAAAAAAAATTGTACTGAGACAAAAAAAATGAAGCCATTTAGAGAAAAATTCAACCAAACAATATTATCAGTTATTTTTTTAATTTTTTTTTTATAAACCTTCCCTTTTAGATAACAATGTGACAATATGCTTATATTGGGCTCATGCTTTATTAACTATAGCATGTCCAGAAAGAGCAACATTAAAACATCTGAAAACCCAAATGTTAACAGATGCATTTTGAGAAGCATTTACAAAGTCACTTCTCAAAAAAGCCTGTCACTTCCTTCTGGAGACCTGAGCCTTTATTTTATAGAAGCACCTCTTTGAAGTCCACACCAGCAGGCCTTCAATTAAACCTGATATCATGCATAATGAACAGCATACCCCTTCCCTCATCGTCCCTGAGACAGACCCACAGGGGCACCAAAGGAACAGTTTCAAAGGCTAGAATATCAATGGAGGGGTGTTTATTATCAGCTGCAGGCATTAGTCAGAATATTCACAATTATATTTGTCTTTAAAGCAGCAGATTACTTTTGCATTGATGCACGCTTGAATCCTTAATTCTTCCAAGAGCAACGTTCTCTTTTGTAATGGGGGGCATTTAACATCCTCATCAGGTTTTTATAAATCCATTCTGAAACCTTGAATACACTCTTGCTAATATACGGAATGTGGAACATTAGTGTATCTGTATTGCTGCTGCATGCCAGTTGAACTGTGTTGTAAAAGGGATAAATGAACACAAGAATTATGGATGATCTAAATAGATAGATCTGAGCCCAACAAAACCTATTGATTTGCCTAAAAGGTTGCAGTGTAGTACATGTATCATGATACTTAGCTTGGTGTTTCATTGATTGAAAGCTTCCTGCGCTTTAAAAGTGACAGTCCATTACAGTAAACTTGGCATTTTACTATTACAAAATCTTTGCGGAACACATTTTATGGATTATGCATTTGGTGAGAAATCTAATTTGTTCAATTTGTATCTGTACCGTGGTCGTCTAGTTGCTGGTCTTTGCTGGTCTGTCAAACTCCTTCTCTGACTAGACTTGCCTTGCTTTTTCTACTGACGACCTGACGAAGTGAAATGTAAACACTGCCGATGTTCAGTAATTCCAAATCTTTGGTGAGTCCATCTTGCATAAAATGTAATTTATATGTGGCTTGGATCAATTCCAGAACATATATACAACTAGAATGAATTCCCGCTGGTATCTATAATCATTACAATACACAGTGTTCATCATGGAATCTGCACTGAGCCTTGTGAAAGATGGCAGACATACTTTCCACTTCTGCTTGAAAATCAATAGGAACCAAGTTTGTACCTAACTATGGGCTTATACAAAATTATGACCAGATCAGATCACTGGTTTCACACCAGACAATAACAGAGGATCATTTTTGTGATGGTGTGACAGGGTAGCGTCGTGGGCCCAGATGGTATTCGGCAGGCAAAGAGACTCAGAGACAAGGAACTGTGAACCATGAAGGGCTGGCAGCGACCCCAAGCAAAGTTAAGCCTGTAGTGACCACAGGCAACGGCGGCAGTGGACCCTCGGGAGGCGACGGCGGCAGCAGCGGACCCTCGGGAGGCGACGGCGGCAGCAGCGGACCCTCGGGAGGCGACGGTAGGAGTTCCACTTCTCCCAATGGTGGTGTTGGAGGCAGAGGTAGCTCCTGCTCCTCTCCTCTTGATGGCAAAGGCGGCAGGGGCTCCTCCCCTTCTGGCTGCGAAGGCGGCAGGGGCTCCTCCCCTTCTGGCTGCGAAGGCGGCAGGGGTTCCTCCCCTTCTGGCTGCGAAGGCGGCAGGGGCTCCTCCCCTTCTGGCTGCGAAGGCGGCAGGGGCTCCTCCCCTTCTGGCTGCGAAGGCGGCAGGGGCTCCTCCCCTTCTGGCTGCGAAGGCGGCAGGGGCTCCTCCCCTTCTGGCTGCGAAGGTGGCAGGGGCTCCTCCCCTTCTGGCTGCGAAGGCGGCAGGGGCTCCTCCCCTTCTGGCTGCGAAGGCGGCAGGGGCTCCTCCCCTTCTGGCTGCAGTGGAGGGACCAGCAGGCATGCTCCCTCTGCTGGCGGAAAGGGAACCAGCAGACTCTCTCCCTCTGCTGGTGGCAGTGGTGGATGCAGAGGCAGCAGGCATTCTTCTGGTGGGAGGGGGCAGTTGAGTATGGAATGCCCCCGCTCTCCGCAGATGGGGCACCAGCAGGACGCCTCTACAGTGCGGAGGATGGCCTCCCAGCTGATCTCCTCTGGTGATGGTGGTGGGATCAGCAGGCACTCTTCCTTTGCTGGTGCAGGCTTGAGCGGTGGGAATTCAGGCTCCTCACTCCTGGGCATGGAGGACACCGGGGTATGGTCGACTGCCCAGAACCATTCGGCGGCGTCCCCAACCAGGCCCTGGTTCCAGGCCTCCTCGTACTGGGGATCACCGTAGGGGCAGTCCTCCCGGTCATGCCCAAACTCACCACAGGCCTCACACATGGGGGCCCCTTCAGCCCTCCATTGTTCCTGCTCAGCTGCCCAGTTTGGGGGTCCAAACTGAGTGGGCGCCCGGGACCACCATCTCTTTCTCTGCTGCGGTTGCGGTTGCTGCCGCTTCTGCTGTTTTTTGCAGCTTTTCCTTCCCATTTTTTTTTTTTTTTTTTTTTTTTCACTACAGTCCCGCTCTGAGTCTCTAGGGGGTGCTATCCCACTTCTAACACCATATGTGACAGGGTAGCGTCGTGGGCCCAGATGGTATTTGGCAGGCAAAGAGACTCAGAGACAAGGAACTGCAGTTAACGCGCTTCTGCGCAGTTCAATAAACAAAAGTAAATCAAAAAGTTGAACAAAACACTGCTCACCGAGCAAAAATAAAAGGTCAAACAAAAACAAATCTCGCACACAATAAACCAATTACAAAATAACTGGCGCAAGGGCCAAAACAAAAAGGTTTAAACAAAATACAAAAATGTAGGCTGGGCATTAGCCTTCACTACACCTTTTTCTTTTTTTCAAAAATATACAGAGAGCACAAACAAACACTCACCCAACACCTCCACCAAACAAAGGAATTTCCCCTTTTTTATACCATGTGGCTGGAGCCTAATTATCAATTACTCAATTAGCTCCAGCCACATTCTCACATGTATTTTTGACAGGGATAGGAAATTAACCCCATCCCTGCCAACCACCACCAAATGCCACACAACAATATTATTTACAGGCAGGGCCCTGCCCTGCTACAGATGGCTATTGTGATCTAGAGTGATCTAAAAAAAGTGAATTTATGTGCTATTGTTGAGTCTACTTAGTACTGCTATAAGTTGTGTTAAATGAGCTGGCGAATTATTAATAATAGGAGATTTTCAGAGGAATTCAATTCTAATGAAGATTACCAGGCAAAAATAATGTAGATTATCAAGGAAATCTAATTGCCATTTCTAAACTATGTAGAAAGTTAAGTATCTGATGTTCAATGAGCAATCTAAAATCCAACAGTTTATGTTCATCAAAATGTAGTATTACATTTCATCAAACCAGATCATCATCTTAAAGAGGATCTTGCCATGGGTATGACGTATCAGAGTTATTCTAAACAATGTGCTCTCCTTGTTGTTTAGATTCCAGTTGTAATCAATCAATCAAACAGTCTTTATTTTATATAGCGCCTTTCATAATGGACCACCATCACAAAGCGCTTTACAAGATGCAGTAACAACAAGAAAATCCATAATACTTTAATTACAGAGAAATGCATAATACATGATAGTAGTATAATACATGAAATAGTAGAAGCAACACAGCAGCTAATAGCAGATATCAGGCTTAAAGAGCATGGAAAGCAAGAGAGAACAGGTGGGTCTTGAGAGTTGATTTAAATCAGAGCATCACGCACAAAAGCTGGGAGAGAGTTCCAAAGAGTCGGAGCCATGAAGCTAAACAAGCGTTCTCCAAGTGTGGTGCACTTTTGCTTGGGAATAACAAGCAGGCCTGAGTCGGAGGACCTCAGCTTGCAGGCAGGGACATAGTGGGTCAGCAGGTTGAGGAGGTACTTGGGACCTGTATGATGAAGGGCATTGTGGGTGAGCAGGAGAGTTTCAGGAGAGAAAATATTCCTGAACTTTACAGGTAGCCAGTGCAGCTGGGCAAGATGGGGGGTGATGTGATAACGTTTTTTGGTAAGAATCCTGGCAGCGATATTCTGAACTAGCTGCAGTCGGTTTATGGTGTGTGCCGGGAGACCACCATATAGAGAGTTGCAGTAGTCGAGTCGAGAGGAGACAAACCCATGACAAAGTATCTCCGCATCCAGGAGGGAAAGGTAGGGACAGACTTTGGAGATGTTTCGAAGATGGTAGAAGAAAGATTTGACCATGGAGGAGATGTGGGCATCAAAGGAGAGGTTGCTGTCAAGAAGTACACCAAGGCTTCATACTGTGGGGGAAGGCAGCGGTAGACAGTTTCCGAGGTTCAGGGCAGCTATATTGAGATTCTTAAGTTGAGTTTTAGATTATACTAGAAGGAGTTCAGATTTGCTAGTGTTCAGCTGAAGAAAATTGGCAGACATCCAGGCCTCGATGTCTTGAATGCAAGCCCAGAGGCGGACCATGGCAGAGGGGCTACAAGGGTCGAGTTTTAAGTAGAGCTGGGTGTCGTCAGCATAGGAGTGAAACATGAGGCTGTGTTGGCGGATGAGGTGACCCAAGGGAAGCATGTAGATATTGAAGAGAAGGGGCCCAAGAACAGATCCTTGGGGGACACCACAAGTGACTGGGTTTGCAACGCCACTACGTCCAGCATAGAAAACCGACTGCATGCGTCTGGATAGGTAAGAGGACGAGCCAGGTTCCAGAGATTCCAGCATACTTCTGAAGGCAGTCAAAAAGAATGCCATGATCTATGGTGTCAAAAGTGGCTGTTAGGTCAAGGAGGACAAGCACAGAGGGAGCACCAGCATCAGCATTGAGCAGGAGATCATTCACAATCCGGAACAGAGCAGTTTCAGAACTGTGATGTGGCCGGAAACCAAACTGTAGAGATTCAAGCAGATTGTTGTCCGTGAGATGTTTCATCAGCTGATTGGCTACAGCCCTTTCGAGTTTTTGAGAGAAAAGGGAGATTGGAGATGGGACGGAAATTAGATAAGTCAGTCGAGTCAAGGGTTTTTTGAGTACCGGTGTAACTCGGGCAAGCTTACGGGCAGCAGGAACCGAGCCAGATTCCAGGGACAGGTTGAGAGTGTGCATAATGGAGGGAGCAAGATCAGAAGCACAGAGACGGACAAGGTTAGTCGGCCAGGGGTCCAGGGGGCATGTGGCAGTAGCTGATTTCAATAGTAAGCCGGAAACATCAGCAATGGAGAGAGGAGAGAAGGAGGAGAGGGCAGGAGGGGCAACCGGAGGAGCGTCAAGGTGGTCAAGTAGTAAACTGGGTTTGTGGTGGGAGAGCGTAGAATAGATGCTGTCGATTTTGTTCGGAAAGAAAGATAAATCATGTGCCTGGATGTAGGATTTGGTCAATGGTCTTAAAGAGAACATTGGGTTTACAGTGTCCCATATTTATGATTTCAGAGAAGTATTTCACCCTGGCCACGACAAGCTCATGCCTGTAGCTCGCGAGATGGTCGGTCCAGATCTCTCTGTGAACCGTTAGTCCAGACGACCTCCACTTGTGCTCAAGCTTGCGGCAGGAAGACTTAAGCACTCGAAGTTCGAGGGTGTACCATGGGCAGTTTCAATTTTGTCGATGATATGAGTAAGGGTGGCGTTGTAGAGGGTCACCGCATCATCAACTGAGGACGGGAGAGTACCAGTTAGAGGGGTAATCCGAACCCTAGAAATCGGAACTGACCTATAATCTGAATGATGCTATCATAATGAAATAATGAAATGTATGCTGATAGCAGCTGTAAAAACTTTAATATAGTAATATTATAATTCTGAAAGTATTTACGTATAGTACAGATTAAAATAAATACTTCAAACAAGTGACTCACCTGAAAAGAGTCCCAACTGATTTAGATTAGGGAAAGTCAACTTTATCATTTTCTATTTGAGTCATTAAATTAAACTCAGAAGATCACACACCCTTCAATAGAGCTGTCAGAATTATGTCTAACCATTAAGTATATATTTACCACTCGCCTGTACCACATTACCACATTTGTTCAGTATGTGGTATTTCTTGGTGATGCAGAGTCTTGTAACGGAAAGATCGGGTTACTATGATGTTCCAAATGTACTTTGGGGGTAGATATGATTTTGAGAGCTCTATTTAGGCCACAGCAGAATGTGATGACTGAACCAGAAAATTATACAACTTGAATCTAAACAACAAGAAGCTGACATTTTGACATTCAAACTCTCTACCAACACAGTCTTAAATGGAAAAGAAGTAGGCCCAACATATGAAATACATTTTTTGCTGCTTGATGAAAGAACATCTCTGTTCTAGTACATGCCCTCTGAATGTTGTCTGTCTGTGCAGACGTGAACGTGGCTCAGATGTTATTTGTTCTCGCTAGCAAGCGGTTGTGTTAACATCAGACAGTAAACAATAGGAAAGAATGGAGCGTTTTTTAAAATGTAGCATTGGCTCCTCACTCAAATAGAGTCTATTCTACCAAATAGCAAGTGGAAAACCTCATACGATTGGTGAAGATCTTGTGCAGCCAGCAGCGATTGAAATGGCATTGATAGTATGTGGAAGGAAAGTTGCTGATCAGTTAAGCCTCATTCCACTATCGGACAACACGGTTAGCTGCATAATTGCTGATATGGCAGAAGACATTGAGGAGCAGCTTGTTGAAGCATGAGGCAAAACCGCTTTATTGTGCTGCAAATCGACAAGACCAAATAATAGTTTATGTTCGATACATCAGCTCATCTGAGATTAAAGAGGGCTTTTTATTTTGCCGCTCTGCCCCAACAAGAACTACTTCTGAGGAGCTGTTCAAAATTTTAGACGGGTACATAATGGATAAACACATCGAGTGGAATTGTTGTGTTGGGATTTGTAAGGATGGGGCAAAAGCCATGAGTGGATGCAAAAGTGGACTTGCAGCGCACATAAAAGCTGTTGCACCATGCTATGTATGTTGTCATTGTTGCATTCACAGGGAGTCGCTTGCTGCAAAAGCAATGCCAAAAGAGCTGTCAAATGTATTAACTGCCGCAGTAAAAATAGTTAACTACATAAAAGCTCAACCACTGAACTCACGACTTTTCTCAGTGCTATGTGAAGAGATAGAATGTTTGCACAAGCAACTTTTGTTTCATGCAGAAGTTCGATGGCTGCCACGGGGTAATGTTTTGGCAAAAGTATGCAAATTCTAGGAGGAGTATCATATGCTTTTGATGAACTCTCACTCCCCACTTCACTAATACTTACTCGACCAGTGCTTTCAAGTTTTACTGGGCTATCTGGCTGAGATATTTGACAAACTCAATGAACTTAAACTTTCTTTGCAAAGTAAGAACTGTAACATTTTCATCGCACAGGAAAGAGTAGAGAGCTTTTCCCAAAAACTTTTGCTTTGGAGTAGCTGTGTGATGCAAGACGATGTAACTATGTTCACAACACTGTCTTGATTTTAGAATGCCGGTTCTGGAAGTTAAAGATATGATAGTGGAGCATTTGTCTCAGCTTTGCATGCAATTCAGTACTATTTTCCCGAAAGTGAGGCAAATGAATTGCAGGATTTTGCCTGGGTTGAAATTTGTTTTCAGAGAACTTTTTAGCAAAGGCCAAGATTGCTGTGAGTCTAAAAGATAATTTGATTGACGTTGCTGGTGACTCTGTTTTGAGAGATACTTTAAAAGTTATGCCTGATGATCAGTTCTGGCTCTTAATTCAAAATGAGTTCACTGAATTGTCACAAACAGCCGTCGGAATACTTGTTCACTTTGCCTCAACATATCTGTGTGAAACAGGGTTTTCTTCGCATATTTACATCAAGAACAAGTACAGAAATCACTTGAATGTACAGACAGATCTGAGGTTGAAACTCTTCAAATTAAGCTGAGATACCACAAACTGTGCTATCAAGCAGGCTCATCCTACTCACGGAGGTAAATATGATTCATTGGTGTTCTTTTATATTCAGCATACATCTTCAGAAAAAGATGTTATATGTTGAGAAAATCATCTTTTTCTAAATACTGTACTGTTTATTAGAAGGGGGAAGTGCACAAGAGGCATGTACTGTATCTCTGAAGGGTGGCGCAGCAAAAAAAGTTTGGGAACCTCTGCTCTATGGGGATCGCTCTTGATCCCTGTGGCGGAGTGTCCCGCCCCTATGTATTATTATTTGTATTTTTGTTTGCGGCGCGGGTAAAAGCGCCGCGTCTTTTATTATTATATTTAAAAACCCCGTGAGGATGCATGGCTGATCAGCTACTGATTATTTAACTAGCTGACAGTCATGCATCCTTACCAAACGCGTGCAGACTCTGGCCGAGGGATAATAAGATAATTAACAACTAGTTAATCCCTCGGCCAGAGTATATAAACCTGCAGCTCTCTGCACTCGAGGTTGGGTGTACAGAGGAGAGTACGGGGAGCGGAGAGAGCGAGCAACATTAAAAAAAACAATTGCTAAAACGTGCTGGATTATCCAGCACGACACTTACTTGTTTGTTTGTTTATTCGTTTGGCCCTCGTGCCCTTTTGTTTTGTGTTTTGTTGTTTTGTTTATTAATAAATACGCTGAGTGCCGTTGCACTCCGCTTCAACCGCCCATCCATTGTTTTGGTTTCTACTTCCTGGTCCGTGACGTCACCACAGCGAGCCAGTCTGTCACAATCCCCCTAAAATAACCCTTCTCTGTGGCACGGACGAGTGGCGGTTTCACATACAGTGACTCGGGTTGTGTTCACCTGTTCTCCTCAGCATTAAGGGCTGCCTCTTTGAGTGCTGTTTAGTGGCTGTGTGTTTCTCTCTACCAGACTGAACCTCAATCATCCCGGGTGTGTAGCGCAGTCTTTGTTTGGTCAGATACTCTTCAGGGCCCACCCCTCAGCCAATCAGGGATTCAGTGTAAGCCAAGCCCCCTGTTTAAGTAAATGACTGACAGCGTGGCTCTCCTGGAGCGTACGAGCTGCTCCTGCAGAGGCCCGCATGTGCCAAGAAGCCAGTGACAAGCCTGTACCTTTCAACAGGCATATAAATATAATGTACTGTGTATTTCCTGACTTTCAATAATTTTGCATTATGAAGAAAAAAATAACACAAATGTTTATTATTATTGCCATGAGACATCCCAGAAGAGAGAGTGTGTGATCGGTGCTTAGGCACCGACATTAGAGTGGGATAAAAAAAGAAAAGACCATGAATGGAAGCGTACAACACAACGTTTCTTTTTTTCTTTTTTTGTGGAAAGTAAGTGTAATATTATTAAAAATTGAAGCTTACAGAGGGGTTGCCCCTCGCCAGGTACCTGCAGAGAAATCGGCAGCCCAACATGATTTAACCAGTTAAATGCAAGGCTACTTATTCAACATAGATACATAAAGAGCGAATAAGAAGCTGAGCGATTGGCATATGTGGCATGTTTGCCCACTGTTCTGCCCCAGTAAACCACGTTGGGCCGAGCTAAATAAAGGTGTAGCTTGCAGAGGGGTTGCCCCTCGCTAGGTACCTGCAGAGAAATCGGTGGCCCAACGTGATTTAACCAGTTAAATTCAAGGCTACTTCTTCAACGTAGACAAATACATTTATGCACTAAAAGCCTGCGAATAATAAGAGATGATCATATCTCGGCCACTACACGAACCTGCCGATTCCATCTATTTAACATCCGCAAAATACGCCCCTCCATCTCTTTCTCTGCCACTAAACTCCTGGTTCATGCTCTCATCTTCACCCGCCTCGATTACTGCAACTCCCTCCCCCTTGGCCTTCCCTCCTACGCCTTCACACCACTACAGCAAATTCAAAACGCCTCTGCCCGTATCATATTCAACCTCCCCCGCTCCTCTCATACTTCTCCTCTTCTCCTCCAGCTACACTGGCTCCCTGTTTACTATCGCTGCTTATTTAAATTCCGTACTCTAGTTTACAAATCCCTCCATGGTCTCGCCCCACCCTACCTGGCTGCACTTATCACTTACTATGTTCCCTCCCGTCCCTTACGCTCTCAAACTCTGTTGTCCCTCTCGGTCCCACCCTCGCCCTGTGCCCAATCCCGTTTCCATTCCTTTTCCCTCCTGGCTTCCCTTCATTGGAATAAACTCCCACTCAATATAAAACAGTCCCCTACACTACTCAGTTTTCGCTCGTCCCTTAAAACACATCTTTTCACCCTAGCCCATCCCACTGCGTGCCCTAGCCCCTAACCCCCGGTCAGGACCCTGCTTGCTTACCCAACCCTGCCCTAGCCTCTATTCTCACTGTAGCAACACTCTCTACTCCCTCACCCTTTCCCAAAAAACATACCTTCTTCCTTCAGCCATTTTCTCTTGACTGTACCGTTTAGTTTAAAAATTGTTAAGCTCCTTGGTTAAAGGCGCTATATAAATATAAATAAATAAATAAATAAAATAAGAAGCTGGTGAATAAGAAGCCAACGTCAGCCTTGTTGCTATTAGTGTGTGTTAATATTAATGCCTACCTGACCAACCACAGTTCTAGTTACACAAGCTTGTACTAATGTGATTAAAAATATTAGTAGGATTGTACAGCCACTACTCACAGTAATATTGCACTAATTCTGACATTAAAACTCAATATACCACAGACGAATCCTTCTTTTTTAAAATAATAATTGTGTTTATTTTATTAAATTGTTCCTGTATCGAATCCACTCTGTTACTATTTCCAAAATATATTTTGACATATTTTAAAGAGATAGCAAACAATTAAAAAAAAAAAAAAAAAACTTATCTGTGATTTTTTTAACCTGTGTGTTTCTGGCTTGCCATCTGTGAAAATGTTATTTCGGGACAGAGATATGTTTGAAACCATGACTGCTTCACCTCCCTGGGTCAACTGCAACAAACTGAAAGCAGCGTACTAACTGGGAATGATCCCGGTAATTAGTTCAGTCTACTGGTAACCAGGGAGAGAGGCAGATAGATAAGTTCCTGCTTTTTGTAATTGTAACTACTACATTTGGTGACATTGTAAGGTGGTGTTTGAATTGGCTGAGTTTGTGTGTGATTAGTACCAGGTGAGTGGCTAAATTGATTAGCAGTTGATTTTGCTATTTGATTGGTTTCCACACAGTTTAGTTGGTTCTTTTGCCAAGCAAGTGTAACAACATTTATTCAAGCAGCTTATTTTAGCGCCAGCAAGAAGCGCCAGCAAACGAAGAGCCTCAACAAAAGAGCCGGGAGTCTAGCTGTGGGAGTCTAGCTGTGGGAGTCCAGCGAGGGGAGGCCTGCGCTAAGACACTGGTCGAATAGATCCACACCTAACCGCGCTCTGGAAGAAGCCATCTACTAGTCAGGTCTGTAGCCTCCACCCCACTGCTCCTACTGTGCCTTTTGTCTTGCTTGTCCTGCTATGACTGTCTCTCACATCCCTGTTCTGTCCTCCCATCCTCGTCCTCTGCCCTCCCTCCGCTGTTGCTCCTCCAACCCCTCTAACCTAATTTCTCTGCCTCTCCCCCCCTCCCGCACACTCTCTGGTGCACTCTGAAACTGTCACTCTTCTGCTAACAAAGCTGATTTCATCTCTGCCTTTGCCTCCCACCTCCTTTTCCTTGCTCTCACTGAAACCTGGCTGTCCCCTGATAACACTGTTACTCCTGCTGCCCTGTCCTCTCTCTACGTCCTGTCCCATACCCCGCGTCTCACCGGACGGGGAGGTGGGACGGGTCTTCTCCTCTCTCCCTCCTTACTCTTTTCTGTCCCCTCCGATCTCACCTCCCTCTCTGTCACTACCTTTGAATTTCATGCAGTCCAACTGACCTCTCCCTGTCAACTCCTGCTCATTGTTCTGTACCGCCCCCCTGGGCCTCTCACTCACTTTCTGGATGAACTCGACTATCTACTCTCCTCCCTCCCCTCTCTGTCTACCCCGACTGTCCTGTTGGGTGACTTCAACATCCATCTCTCCAACCCCAGCCACTCTGCTGGATTCCTCCCTCTCCTTCACTCCTTCGACTTCTGTCTCTCTCCGTCCCCTCCTACCCACAAAGCTGGCCGTCAACTGGACCTCACCTTCTCCAGGGCCTGCTGCCCCTCCAACCTCTCTGTCACCCCCCTGGACCTCTCTGATCACTATTTCATCTCTTTTTCTCTGTCTCTCCCCCCTCTCCCTGCTCCTCCTACCCCCACTGTCACCTCTCGCCGTAACCTCCGCTCTCTCTCCCCTTCTGTCCTTGCCTCCACTGCTCTCTCTCACCTCCCTCCTATCGACTCCTTTTCACAACTCTCCGTTGACTCTGCTACCTCCACCCTCTTCTCCTCACTCACCTCCTCCCTCGACTCCCTCTGTCCCCTCACCTCTCGACCTGCTCGCCCCTCCCCTCCCCATCCCTGGCTCTCCTCTGTGCTCCGCTCGGCAAGAATCACACTGCGATCTGCTGAAAAGAAATGGAAGAGAACCAAACTCCCTGCTGCCCTAGACCTTTACCACACTCTCCTCTCCTCCTCCTCCTCTACTCTCTCCTCTGCTAAATGTGCTTATTTCCAATCTGTAATCCAAGCCTCCACTAACAACCCACGTAAACTATTCTCTACCTTCTCCTCCCTCCTAAACCCTCCCCCCTCCTCCTCCCTCCTCTATCTCCCCTGACGACTTTGCCTCCTTCTTCTCTTCTAAAATCTCAGATATCCGCAAACTCTTTAACACCTCTCCCTCCCCCGCACCCCCTCCTGCTCCAACCCCTACACCCACTACATCCCCTACTAACTCGCCCTCCCTCTCCACCTTCTTGCCCCTCTCAGACTCTGACCTCTCCTCCCTGCTCCAGGGTCACAAACCCACCACGTGTGCCTGGGACCCCCTCCCCACTCACCTCTTTCAAGCTGCTGCTCCTGCTCTACTCCCCTTCATCTCCTCCCTCCTCAACACCTCTCTACTTTCTGGCATCTTCCCCTCTGCCTTCAAAAAAGCCTCTATCACTCCCCTCCTCAAAAAACCTACCCTCGACCCCACCTCCCTCCAGAGCTACCGTCCTGTCTCCCTCCTACCCTTCCTCTCCAAAACCCTCGAGCGGACTGTACACCGCCAGCTCTCTGCTTTCCTGTCCAACCACTCTCTGCTTGACCCTCTCCAATCTGGCTTCCGCTCTGCTCACTCCACTGAAACCTCTGGCACTGCTCTGGCCTGGTTCTCCTCCTACCTCTCCAACCGCACTTACCAGGTAACCTGGCGTGGAGCAACCTCCACACCTCACCCTCTCTTAACTGGAGTCCCCCAAGGGTCAGTCTTGGGTCCTCTCCTGTTCTCTCTCTACACCCGCTCCCTGGGCCCCCTCATCGCATCCTATGGTTTCTCATACCATTTCTATGCTGATGATGCTCAGATTTTCCTCTCCTTCCCCACCTCTGACTCCACCATCTCCTCCCGTATCTCTACCTGTCTGTCTGCTATTTCCTCCTGGATGCACTCGCATCACCTCAAACTCAACCTCTCTAAATCTGACCTCCTTTTCTTTCCCTCCTCCTCCCCCTCCTCTGATCTCTCTATCTCTGTTCCTCTGGAATCTACCACACTCTCTCCCTCTTCCTCAGCTAAGAACCTTGGAGTCACCCTGGACCCCTGCCTCTCTTATTCCCAGCACATCTCCACTCTGGCACGCATTTGCAGATTCTTCCTGAGCAACATCCGAAGAATCCGACCCTTCCTCACCAACTATGCTACCCAGCTCCTGGTCCAGGCCCTGGTACTCTCCCGCCTAGACTACTGCAACTCCCTCCTGGCTGGCCTCCCTGCGTCCGCCACTAGTCCGCTCCAGCTCATCCAGAACTCTGCTGCTCGCATGGTGTTCTCTCTACCTCGCTTCGCCCACGCTACTCCACTACTCCGCTCGCTCCACTGGCTCCCGATCACCGCTCGCATCCAGTTCAAGACTCTTGTACTAGCCTACAGATGCCTTGATCAGACTGCACCCAGCTACCTCCAGACCCTCATCTCTCCCTACACCCCCACTCGACCTCTCCGCTCCGCCTGCACTAGAAGACTGGCTCTACCTCCGCTACGCTCCCCTGCCTCCCGAGCCCGCTCCTTCTCCACCCTTGCTCCGCAGTGGTGGAACGACCTTCCTACAGATGTCAGGACTGCCCAGTCCCTGACCACATTCCGGCGCCTCCTTAAGACTCACCTCTTCAAACAGCACCTGTAGAACTCCTCTGTTGTATCCTGGGACACTATCACCCTTCATTTAAATATGCTTTATTTTGCTCTTATCTGCCCCCTATTTTACTGCATTTAATCCTGTACCTCAGAATATTGTAATCTGCCAAGTGTTTAATCTGTAGTATTTTGTACTTAATCATATCCTGATGTAACTATCACTATTTAATCATATCCTGATGTAACTTTCACTATTATCTGCTGTATTATTGAATTGTGGTTTGTCACACTTGAATTATTGTATTTCTTGTTCTTATTGTATGACTTATATTGTAACACTTGAATGTATTTGTATTTGCTTGCGATTGTAAGTCGCCCTGGATAAGGGCGTCTGCTAAGAAATAAATAATAATAATAATAATAATAGTACGCAGCTCCGTACTAAACTAGTACGCAAGTTAAATACCAATTGCAACAAACTTGGCGGCTGCAGTTAGTCCCTAGCTGCGTACTAAAAAAGGTCTGAATTGCAACAAACCCAAAAATAACTGCTGCTGCCCTCAAGAGGATCCTAAGTACGGGACTAACTTAGTCTAACTCTTGCTATGGACTGAGAATTTTAGTATCGTACTACTTGGAATAGTGGAAGACATGTGAAAGTCCCAGAATGTACTGGCAGTTTATTTTTGCTGAAATAATAATGTGCTACCACGTTGCGGAATCATAGGTCATGGTCACACACCATCTGACAGTTGATGGAACTATACCCACGTCTATTGATGTACACTGGATCCTTTCTTTGCCCATGAAAGCAAATGGGGATGTGTGTACAATCAATGGCACCAACAACTCCCGGGATTCCTGCTTTGCTAAAAAAGGTTGTGCAGATGTCCCGCTGCTCCTCTTCATTTGGCATAGTTATATATGAAGTGTGTAGGGATGCAATGATTGCAGTGACTTTATAAACAGTACAGCAAACGGTGCTCTGGTGTACTTGTATGATATCGCCACCACAACGATAAAAAGATCCAGTGGCAAAAACATGGAGCGTTAACAAAACCTGGATTGTGGGGTGCAAGGGGTGCCCCCCTCGTCCCTTGGATTGTAGTCGAGGTTCCAGGATCTCAATTAATCTTCTGACATCATTCTTTGAAAGCCTGAACTTCATTTTAAATGCCTGTTCATTGTAAACTGTGAAAGGATCATGCAAGGAATTATATCGTCTGGATATCATTCAGGCTGATTGTACTCTTCATACATATGTACTCTCTTGTAGTGGCTCAACATCGTCACAGATTTAATGCACCACAATGTGATGCATTAAAGAGCCTTTATAAAAGAAAACAATGAGAACACCTGTTTTAAATCACTGTTCTCTGCCTCAATTCCCCTTTTTTGTTGCTTTGTTTATATTAAGGGTGGGATGGCTGGGAACACTGTGGAAGGGAAGGGTTCGGATTTTGTTACTTGGGTCATTGTTTAGAGAAGGCAGGGGGGGGGTTGTATTATTCACACCAGTAATTTCAAAAGCAATAAGTAAAGTTTTGAAAAATATTACATTGTACTGGATTTATTAATATAATGTTGTGGTAGAGAATAACCAAAACCTTTATTGGTTCTTATTGATCAATTCACACTTCAAAATTCATTGTGTGAAAGCATTGCAAATGATATAAATTATGTGTGGACAGCTGATGATAATGCATTGTTGCATGTATAGCCTTTAAAAGCATCATTTCTCAGTACATCCATATGACTGTAACCATGGCCCATTGTGTTCAAAATTATACACTGGAGCAAAAACTCTGCTTCATAGAGTGCATAAAAGATGTTGTGGAAACAGTGGAGGATGGGAGGAAGGACTCCACAACAATACTGAGGTGCACCACTGCCTGGGAATCGCTATTACTCAGGTTTAACGCTAGGTACCCAGATAGACGGCCGAGTACTTTGGCCAATATAAAGAATTTATGGAAGAGACTAAAAGTAGATGCATGCAATGCTGTCACACAGCAACGCATGCGGCTTTCAGCGGGTATGCCTGTATCAACTCTGCCCCAAATTCACACACAAATACGGTCAATAGTACCAAATCTCCTCGCAGAAGTGGAAGTTGCTATTGACAATGACAGTGTTGGAGTGAATACACAAGGTCAAATTTAATGCTGTATTACATGAAATATCGCAAGGTCGGCCTAGGTTGGTGCTGGAGAAGCATATTATCTTCTGGTTTTCCTCTTATCACAAGTCTAAATTACTCGGCTTACTTTCCATAGTAGGGTTCAAGATGTCCAGTTGTAACACAGTTACATTGAATTGAAAGCTGTAAATGAGAAAAGCAACAAAATAATAACTAAAGTGCAATACCCCTTTAAGAGGAGCCATTGGGCTCCAGTACCTTTCCGTTCTGCCTCCAGGTCTATCCACAGGTGGCCAAATTATTAGGAAAACCTGTTTTTTTCACTTTTTTCCTTTATTAAGGTCAGGTGGTCATCGGGGGAGAGTTAGGTTTCTGGCTTCTCTGATTTTAACCAAATTTATCTACTAAATAAAAGGTTATAAGGTCCTTTTAGGAAAAAGAAAGTATTAAAAGTACTAAAAACACATTTTAAAGAATAGTTTGCTGACAATCCTCCTCCTTTTTCTGCTGGATTACAAATATTTTTTGTTTGTTTTTTGTTGGAGTTTCCTGATTTTGTTTTGGATTTGCAGCAACACCAAGGACTTTCTACATTAACAGCTTCATCAGACCTGGTGAGATCAAATCTTTTTTTCTAGACTTTGGATTATTTTTGTTTTTTTGTTTTTCTATTTGAGGAGCTACAGCAACTTGACTATTCTGTTTGGTACTCTGTGTATATTTGTGGGGTGTTGGTTTGGGGTTATTTTTGGTCATTTGTAATTGTTGTATCTACATCGTTAATGTTTCTGTACAATACACTTGTTTGTTGGTTAATTGAACTGGGTCCAGAATCTATTTATTTTTCTGACAGTATTCCATACATTTTGGGAAACCGTTACACAGTGATTTATGATTTAGAGAGACCTAGAAAACCTGCATGACTGCATCTCTGCAGGACCAGACTTGGCCACCCTATTAGGTCTACAGTTCAAATATAACATTACTAAAGTATATTGATACTTAAAATAGGTGCTGCAGAAGACATGCAGAGTGAGGAAGAAGGAACACGCTCCAATCAAATGAATGTAATTTTGTCAATACAGTTATCAGTCTTTTTAATACAATCACTCTTTCTACATATCTACCATATTACCAACTGTGACATTTTGTTCTCGGAAGCACAAAGCAGAGGGGAATCCAGTGCCGGTGCCCTCCATTGTTCCCCCGGATTCTCTCACTCACTCTCCTCCCCTGTGACAAGGACCACACAAAGTAACATGCCTTTCAGGAAAAGATTGTATATGTGGAATGATACCACTCTACAATCAGATATCCACAACACAGGTTCACAACACACAGTTTCACAACATACTGTAGCATCAGCCACTGTCTCAAACATTGAACACAGTTCTGACGCAGCAGACAGTAACACCAACACTTCACGGCAACAGACTGGACATTCTCCTCCTTCGCAGCCACCAGATATAATATAGTCCTAGAGTGAAGATCCATCCGGCCTGGAAACATATGTGAACAGGGGTCCTGAGGTGGAGAGTGATGGTGCAAACATCCCAAATACAGGGAGAGCAGGGCCCGCAGCACAGCCGGCATGACTAAGTCGGGCAATACGCCAGCGAGCTCTTCCTCAATTTGAGAAGATGATATTAGACCTTTCTGATAGGGAATATAATTTTAAAAGAAAATTATTATTAGCACAGGAGGCAAGAGAGAAGCATTTATTTGAAGAAAAAATGAAAGTACTAAAATGTAAGCAAAAGGCATATAGGTATAAAGAATTATATTATCATAGAAAACGACAGATACAAGGAAGGAGGGACAAAGCTCAACTGACTCAGATGACTAAGTTTGCAACCCTCCTGAAACATTTACTTTTCAGTTGAGAAATTACCATAAATAGGGATTTGTGATATGAGAGCTTAAGTTAACCTTTTTTTTGAGCTGTACATATAAGTATATATTTTATTTAAATTTAAATGAAGTGCCCTCCCATAAGAATACTGTTATTATTATAAACACCATTACCATTACTAGTAGTATACACATTAGCCAGTGCTGTTATTTAAGGAATTTATTAACACTGCTGTAGAGTACCTTACAACTTTGCACAAATCTAAAATATAAAGACGGCTATTGATGTAGTATTTTATATATATATATATATATATATATATATCCCATTAGTAAACAATGTCAGAAAGTAGAGGCCATCAATATAACTGTAGAGGCCTAGCAACCTACCTCTAACGGTAAAAATCCAAAGATATGCATTTGGAATTATCATCAGATGAATTGAAACAAATGCAACATATAACAGTGCATAACGTTAACTTGTATAGCGTACACATGAATGTTGTACAAATTAAACGATTTTCCAAAGTCTTCCCTCACGATAGTATCCGACATGTCTCTACTCATGCGGTGGGGCCTGGTCTGTTTTAAAGGGATTTCCTAAATGTCACCCGCGGTGACGTTGCTTTCTTCATGGATTACATTATTTGCTGTCATTATTTGTTTACTCCACGTTAGCAACACTTGAATAAACTGCCTAATGCAAACAGAAAGCAAATAAATAAGCACTGGTGATTTCTCTAATTATCAAAAGACGCTTTTCTCACTATCTATTAGCGTTGACAACAACGCATAGTTTGGAAACGTAGGTGAAGTCAGATCATCTAATCTTACAATTTATGAGGCTTAATCAGTTCTTCACTATTTTATTTGGCACCCGACCATCCAAAATGTTTTAAAGGGAGCGAATATTAGGAGCTCTCTTTAAAACAGCCTGGGCCCCACCACACGAGCTGCAACTGTCTGTGTCATGTATAAAGCTAATGTTGTAATCAAAAACAGTTTATTTCATGGCATTGCACTTGGTTGAGTATTTTATAGGCAGTCCGTGTGCCCTGATATGGAGTGTTTTACCATGCATATATATATCTTAAATAAAAAAGTAAATTATTACGTGCACACATATAAATACATGTTAGAGATGTTGGCCTATTTGTAACATTGTAAAAATGATTATTAGCTCATAATATCATAAAATACATACATTACTGTTACAAATATTTCAAATGTCCTGATTCAGAGCCTTCTCGCCTTGCGCCGTGTCTGGCTCCCTATAAAAGGATAAAGCGGTTCTGATAATGAATGAATGAAAGAATGATTCAGAGCCCCCTTCAGTTCCTGTTTGGGAACAACAACAATGCTTGAATCTTAGCACCATACTAAAGCTGGGGATCAGCTAGTCTCCAACTTTGTTCTGCTTGTTTTTTCGATGCAATTTGTACTAACTAACGCAGCTGGGGATGATCCCGAGATAGTACCGTACTAGCTAGTACGCAACTTAGTACGCAGCTCCGTACTAACTCTGCAAGTTCATTGAAATTGACCCCCTGTGACTATCACGGTCATACTTTAATTGTGTTTACATGGTTGGTATTCCTTGGGCTACATCTTTCGGAACATGATTCTGATAATTTGTCTGTACAATTATTTTTTTTTTTAAACATGTCAAAGATTTTTCCGTTTGGATGCCATGTTTTTTCAAAACAAGATTTTTTATAAGCAGCGCCGTCTGCTGACTGTTTCTAATTAGAACCTCTGTCCTCCCGCCAAACACAACGTTTGTGGCATACATTTTACGTGAACAAGTTAAAGGGTTTTCATTGGGTAAAATCAAACTAAACAGTCTGTATTGATCATCTACCAGCACATGTTGAAAGTAATCGTGCTGGCAGTCTTAAACAAGTACATTTTTCAAAGCCTTCGATAAGTGTTGAAGCCATAAAAATAATTCACTGTCACGTGCCGTATTGTTTGTTAAAATAAGCCATGTTCACTGTAAAAGGGACACCGCGGAACAAATAAACATACAGGTAGCGTCCTGTTTACACACATTCTTTGTTGTCGCGAGTGCTTTATCCAACAAAGACAGTGTTAGGAACCAAGAACAATGTTCAAAGTTATACTGTAAATAAAGAAGCTTTGTCACAGTTTGTAATTATGAAAATGTTTTTTTCTTTACATTGTTAATGTATAATTCTATTACTTTTAGCAAACCAATATGAAATGCTAAAATGAAACGGCAAGCCCTTTTTTAGACATGTATAATACTAATTGTTGAACAATTCTGACTGGTTTTAATCAACAATATAGCTGCCCTGCACTCCGCTTCTCGTCACAGCCACCTTTAGTTAGAAGAGTCGTAAATTAATCAAAGGGTGTTGTCACAGAAATGTTTTAATACTGGAAATCCCATAATGTCTTTTCTGAATTTCATTTTCTGAATTCATTAATAAAAACAATCAAAACTTTTCTCAATACACAAAAAGAATAAAATAAATAAAGTTAAATCTCATTTGTGTACAATGCCCATACAGAATACATGTTACTGCATACCAGATGGTGTGTTGATTGTTATGTGAGATTTTAATGATATTGCTCTTAATACCTGCATAAGTCCCTCAGGATGAGAGAGAGAGAAAAAAATATCCCTGATTTGAATAAACCATGTGTTAATGACAAAAGGGTCATGCCAGCTGAAGAGCAACAAGGAGGACTGCATGATCCCTAATGTCAGTGGCTTGCATCAATTACTTTTCTGTTGTTGAAAAGCCCTTGAAACAGACTTTTTGCATCAAAATTAGCATTATAGTAGACTAGTATTTTGCAATTGAGGAGAAACATTTGCCATCTAAATTAATTTACTTTTTTTATTTGATCATTTAAGCTTTTATTAAACATTTCAATCCAAGCTAGATGTGTGTGCACTGTTTAGAAAACATGTAAACAATATTTAGAGTAGGTTTAAGAATATGTTGTGTTAATTTTGACCAATTACATTTGTGGGGTAATTTTAAAAACACAGAGATGCAAACAGACATAAGAAAATATATTGTAAGAACACTATACAGCAGCATTTCCGTTAACTGGTAAATACCTGTCATGGTTTCAAGAGGTAGTTGACAGGCAGAGACTGAAGCCACCCGTCAGTTTGACTGGCAGGAAAAGGTCTGTGACAGGCAGCTAGAAACATTCACTGTTACTAACAAGTGAATGAGTGTGCCTCTAGACTGTGCACGTTGAAGGCACAGGCAATCAAATGAGTGAGTGATTTGGCAGTTCCTGCCTTAGTACATTCTTGTTAACAAAGCAAGTCACCAATAGGCTCATTCAATTCACCCCCCTCCTTTCATTCGTCCTGGAGGGGAGGATTTGTTTATTTCTTTTACATCCATGATTCTGATTGCCTGTGCCTCAGGTGTTTGTTGAAATGAAAGCATAAAGTTCAGTTTATTTTTGTATATCATTTAGTTTTTTACATGTTTTCTTTAGTCGAGATATGTCAGTCTGTTCTTATGTAAGTTTGCACACCCTCCTATCTTTTCAGTAGGGTGACCACCTTTTCAAAATACAAAAACGGGACACCTGACATTGTATATATACACATTTTATATTTAATAAAGGTAATTTTAAAAAAAAAATGTTAACTTACCAATGTGTCGTTCTTCCCTGGACTTTAATCCTTCAGATTGTTTTTCAAAAGGTTTGTATTTTTTTGGGGGTTTTTTTTGCAATATAAGGTACAGTTCTCCAGAAAATGTGAAAATAATAATATAATAAAAATAAAAACAGCAGTGTTCATTTCTATTTAAATGTGTACTTCCTATCAGATCTCACAGATTCCAAGAGCTTGGCATTTGATCTTACAAATTGGTAGAACTCAAGGCAAGAGAACCGGTAGTTTAATTTTACTTGCAGTTCAGCTTTTACCAGATCCAATGAACACTGGTTTCTTTGATCCGCCCTTATCATGTTCATCAAGCTGAATGCCCTCTCAGCGTAGGCATTAGAGCAAGGTATGCTGAGTACAAATGAAACCATTTTCAAAAGATGTTTCAAATTCTGCTCAGCAGCAGGGCCAGCCTTGTCAAACATATTACTCAATTTTTGGTCAGTGGTCATACTGGTCTCTGTAACACAGCTAAGTATCGGAGCAATGCATGATAATTCTTTGTATAGTTCATTAAAATCAATCTTTAAGGAATCTGCCAAATTCAGGGTCTCTGCAACTTTGCACAAGCCTTCCCAGCTCAACGGGCAGTCTTTTTCCAGTGACAGTACTTCAAACATTTTTCAAGATAGTTTAGCGCTCTGTCGTAAAAACAGAGCAGATCCTGTTCCGTCATTTTTGCATCATTGTCTGTCAGGTTTTTCAGACCTGTATTCACCAAATAGCCAAAGAATGTGTCTTCTTTCCTTCTCTGTAGTTTGTTTCTTAATGACAGCATTGTACAGTACAAACTAGTGATGGGCAGATCCTGTTTTTCAAGTTTAAGAACTGTTTTTTTGGAAAATTTGCAACACATTCTGCAGAAACAGCATGTAGAGCTCTGGAATGGATGTAGCAGTAGCTTGCTCACCATCTGCTATGAACTTCCAGATAGTGTTGGGGCACTCTTCCTTTCCCAGTGTCTGGAAATATGATTTGATTGCTTGCCAGGACTTCAACATCTTGTCTACAGCTAGTGCAAGGGAAAGCCATCGAGTTGGTACGTGTCTTACTATCTCAACTCACTCTATCTCAACAAATTCAAAAGTCTCCCTTAAGTTCTCTGCTCTCTTCACTGAAACTGAAAAGTGGTTGAAAATTTTAATGATCACTGTCTCCACATCATATTCCAGTTTATCAGCAGCAAACTTTGCACAGTTGTGGGTTATGTGTGCTGGGCAGTTGGCAGCTACGAGCCCACTGTTTTCTTTTTTAAACAATTGATACACTGAATGGTGTTTTACATAATTCACGCTGGCATCATAAGCGCAGTAGGCAGACATGAGGGATAAGTCAAGCCTGTTAGAATCTAGCACATGCTTTAGCGTCTCTGAAATCGCAACTGCTGTCTAATCGTGGTCACTGTAAAAATCCAACAGAATACCCTGTGTTGGTACAAAATACCTCAGAGCAACGGAAAGAGCTTAGTGTTTCCTTTATTTGATGCATCAGAAGACACACTGTAAAACATGTAGGGCTTCTTTAATTCGTTTAGCATAAGCTGTACGCTGTATGGAGCAAGTACATTTTCAGTTATGACCACAGTTTTTGTGCGTCCGCACAATATTTTCGTTGCCGTGTCTGAATCGTTAAACACACTGCTAACTAGCTTGTTTGTGCAGTCTAAAGATCGATAAGAATGGTGATGTTGGTTTGCGTGGTAAACCATGGTTATCTCCGCTGCTGTACATTTCTTTATCCGGTCTACATCATTTGATTTCACAGCAAATGCAGTCATCAGTGTCTGTCTGGTATCAGAAACAACATTCACTTTGTGTCCATCTGACTTTGAATGCTTCTTGATATCGTTTTCACCTCCATATCCAATTCCAAACTCTCTTCTACATAATGTACAAAAAACTTTAGTTGAATTTTATGGATTTTTCTGAACTCCTCTCTGAATTTACGCAGGCGCTTACTTTTTTTCTTTGGTGGCGTTGTGGAAGAGGTCGAGGCTGAGGGGCCTTCTTTCTCCGAGTCTGATGTTTCACTATCGGTATCAGTATCTCTTCCACTTATGGAGTCGGCCATTTCGCATTTAAAAAAACTCTGTCTGCTTTGAAATTAAAATAATAATATACTGCTGTGTATGAATTATATTTAGTTATCTGTCTGCACCGCCAAAGCAGTGTCAGCCGTTGGGGAACATGGAGGATGATATGGTCACATGATACTGGGACAATACATTCTTAGATTGGCTACACAATGTGTCAATCATTCAGTGGCTGTGTAAAGCATTGTGAATGACGCTGTAGGGGCAGGACTTTGCACTCTGGTGTGGTTGCTAGAGGAGACCGAGGTTGGTTGTCACACGGGTTGGTTGTCACAGTGCTCATAACTGGTGCAGGCAGGTGATACTAACACTGAAATGTGTGTTTTATTGTCTGGAACTCGACCATCTTGTAATTTTATGTAAATTCCATTGAACATGGGGCAGGTTGTCACAGGTGACCGGTGCATTTTCAACCGTCTAAATATCATATTTGGAATAAAGTTATGCTGAAATAAAAAAACATCAGTTTGTACATGAATAGTTATTCTTCAATATAATGAGGAACATAACCTTGCAGAATGTCACCAGAAAATAATGAAGAGTAAAAAGTGTGACAACCAACCCCGGTCTCCCCTGTAGTTGAACGTTGGCTAAGCGGTAAGTTTGAACTGTGTCGAGGGAATCCGGGACAAATGCCGTCCCGCAGTCATACAGCCCGGGACCGGGACTTGGTGTTTGCATTTCAGGACTGTCCCGCCCAATTCGGGACGGGTGGTCATCCTACTTTTCAGTACAAAGTGCTTTAATCCACACTGATATTATACCTGTAGTTTTCAGTTGCGCAAAGAGCTATGGTGCAAAAATATTGAAATTATAAAGCATAATATGAATAGTCAAAAATAAGAAAAAAGTTTTGAAAACAAATTAAACAATTCTTTCATATTCTGCTTAATTAAACAAATAAGGTTCCTGAGTGAAATTAAAGCGGTTTTTACTTTTCACATAGGCTTATTTATTCTCCGTAACTACATGTATGTGTAAGAATGGACAGGTGAGACTTAAATTTTAGGAAAACACCTTTTTTGGTTTTAGAATAAATAAATAGATGAACAGGTTTCAAAATTGCTAAAATTTAAAAAGTAATAATTAGCAGAGCGTAAAATCAAGTTACACATCCCACATCGCATCTGTATTAACCTACCGGTATTTTATTTTATCTTATCAAGTACCCAAACAAGTTCAAGAACATTACTGAACATTTACTGAACATTTCTTTCCAAAACCACACTTAGACAATAGTTCCAGCTGCATTGGAGTTTACAATTTTGTTGAATTACTTCAAATTTAAAAGAACAGTATTAAACAGTGCTAATTGCATCAATTAAATAAACAAAAACAAAAATAAATAAATAAACTAAACAGTGCACCATCTAATAACCAGTAAACAAAACAGTTTAGTGTTGCATACAGTGCAGTACAATTGAATTCAATTTCCAGCTGTACAAATACATTCATTTTGTTTTGTTAATCAGAACCGTAACCATACACATACTTTACAAGTGTTCCACTGTGTTGCACTGACATTTAGAACACGTTACAGTATGTATTAATCAATCAAAGTACTCCATTCAAGCAAAATGTTTTCTACACCGGGCCAGAAAAACTTTCCTCCTCTATCAGTTTGTTTTTCTTTCACCATTTTAAGTTTGTCTTTGTTTCGACTCCAGTCACGTACTGTTTCTTTAAGCATTGCGATTTACCATGTTTTTCGGCAAATTCAACAATTTTTAAATTTTAGAAAACTTGTTGAGTAGCATTTTTTTTTTTACTGTCCTACTTTATACAGTCTCAAAGTCACTTGCATTATTATTGCACTAAAGTTACAACGAACGGAAGACTTGATAAGTTTACTGAGCTTTTTATCTAATAGCTGTTTGCTACGGATCCCAGGGGCAGGTTCAGTCTGAATGTTGACACATCAATGGCTTGGGAGGGTGGGAATAAGGAATTAATAGATTGACAGGTATTGTATTAACAGTTTTGATGTTTTCATAATCCAAAGATGGATAACTTTAACCACTATTTTTTTTTCTCCACATACGCACTCGTCTGGGTCGAGAGGAGGTCAGTCAAGAACCTGTAAGCTTGCGTGTAACATTCAAAATGACTAAGGGTATTATTGGGTTGTGGTATAATCGGCAGCCTAATTTCTTATTCGATTATTGTATAGGCATTTATCAACAAATTGATGCATTTACGTTATATTTTTCAAAATAAAAAACAAACATTAGTTTGTTTTTTTTTTTAACAGAAGATACAATAACTAAAAACACTGCTGTGCATAATAGTTAAACAAAAAGGCACAACTTATATTCTAATTAGAACACTTCCGATTATCAAAAAAGAAATACAAAGGACTTATTTGCAAATAAATTTGAATGTGGCTACCGTTTTTTTTAATTTTAGTGGCGTATGGATATCTACTTTTGTGATTTGCCCCTTTAAAAAAAATAAAAATAATAAAGTGCAGACTCATGGTGATATATGGTCAGCACTCAGATATCCGTTACCCAGATAGACGTCAGTCGCGTTTTACCCCCCCCCCCCCCCCCACACACATTATATATATATATATATATATATATATATATATATATATATATATATATATATATAGCTCAAAGAGCCAGCTGCCCAACGTTTTGATATGTTGTACATATCTTTCTCGAGGGAGTCTGTGTTTGAATCAAAACATTGGAGGTATTTATAGGTTTTTAACAGCATGACAACTACTTGTTATTGTTTACATTCAAATCCATGATTTATTCTTACATGATGTAATGGTGTTCTATATATTGTGACATCATTTTTACTTCTATCTTTGAATCTGTATTAATTCTAATTAACATTACTTTATATAAACTTATATTTTTATTATATCATGCCATGCTGGCTCTGAGAATCAGTCGATTTGGCCTCCCCAGCGCATCAGCATGCACAACTTTTGAATGAATTTTGTTTATTTATTTAAATGTTATATATTTATTGAAGTTAATTAGTTCATTCTTTTCTGTTGAGTCCCGCTGGCATAATCGTGTTCAGTCTATTTATCCATTTACTTTCTTTTATTCTTCTATATGTCGCATTGTCTAATTTGAGCTGTTCTAATACTACAAATTTTACATCATTTATGTCATGTCCCTGATTGGTGAAGTGCTGTACTATTGGTTCAATCATCTTTTTTATTTCTAATTAATGAAAGGTGGTTCTGAATTCTTTTATATAAAGTAGTTCCAGTCTCTCCAACATATTTGATTTCATCACATTTTTCACAGGCTATTCCATAAACAACATTGCTATATATATATATATATATATATATATATATATATATATATATATATATATATAGATAATGTAATATCCTGTAACAGTTGTAAGTCACCCTGGATAAGAGCATCTGCTAGGAAATTATTATTAATAATAACAATAATAATAATAATAATAATAATAATAATGTAACAAATTAATGCACTAGCCTGTCACACGCTATTTCTGACTCCGTCACATGTGTAAATTAGTGTTGGTGTAATTTTATATGGGAAAATTGGTTTATTGTGTGTCTTTTTGGAGTTTATTTTTGTGATTAAATTATTGTTAAATTATAGACCCCTTTATTTACTCTTTTTGTATTAATAAATCCTGCACGCCTGTGCTGGCGTTTCAACTCCACCTCCCATGTCTCTGTATTGCTTAAGCAGCGGTTACCCTCACATGTGACACGAGCACCCTGTCACACCGTCACTGCCAAATCACAGTGTTTCCTCCAGTTTCACTTAACGAAAAAGCAGCCAAAACAAAGCAAACTAGACAAGCTATGGTGATGTAACAGTTTTAGATACTGTGATGTATTATTTTGTTATTATTTTTATTTTTATTTTTATTTCTTTAGTTGTTTTTGTGCATTTTCATTTGCAGATGGACTGTGACGCTTGGGCCTTATCGAGCACTATATTCTGCAGTTCTGAATATTGACTTTGGATACTGTTTTAATTCTGGAAACTGTTTTTGCATTAATTGCATTAATTAATTTTTCCTGCTACAATGATAACGATAAATGTTACTCACCAATCAGGGCTGTATTAAATGTGACATCATCACCTACCTGATGTTATTATTTTAAACACGATAAACAGTAGGCATTGCAATGATTTACTACAGAGAAGACTGCCCTCCACTGTTCCACCGCAGAACATCACGTCGGAAAACTGGTTCTAGTATGCAGCAAGGAAACTTTTTTTTTTTTTTAATTGTGTTCTAAATTATTTGATAAACAAATTATCGCACAAGCACGATGTATGATCCTATGTGCTCCATAAAGACATGTCAGTCTGCATATTATAGTTGCTTTTTTTGCTTTAAATAATAATAGTAATTGGTATAAGTATATACTTAAATTATGGAGTATCGTCTATCGTCATATTAAGTAAGGTGTAATCAACGATACATACCATGTTCTTATTTTATGTTTTACTTTAATGGGAAGTGGTTGTACCCAAGGCGACCATGCATACTTCTTGAGGCTATACCCATGGCGTAATTTTCAGCACTTGACTATACCAACGAGCGTGTGGAATTCCCCTAACTCCTACCTACTCTGCAGTATTCCATGCACCCACAATCATCTTCTCTGTCTCCTATGCCTTTTGTTGATCTAATACATTTTTTCTTAATGTTCCTCATCAATGTCCCTCATCTTGCTGGAAATAAAAGTGGGTGTGTACTATTATTATTATTATTATTATTATTATTATTATTATTATTTATTTCTTAGCAGACGCCCTTGTCCAGGGTGACTTACAGTCGTAAACAAAAATACATTTCAAACAGCCGTAAACAAAAATACATTTCTAAAAAGTTTACTAAAAAGTTGATTGATATTTGCTGTACAATATATCAAACCTTTTTCATTCTGGTGTGAACGATTTGTGGTTATCGTTCCAGGTGTGACCGGGGCTTAACTATACGAGTCTGTGTCACAGTGCGTATGGCTTAGTAAGAAAACCTGCAAAAAAAGCCTACAGACCGAGGTTTTTTTTCTATTTATCATTATTATTTTTAAAGCTTTTTGTGCTTAAATAGTATAAGGTATTTGTGATTTTAACAAACACGTTAGGTTCCTGACAGGGTTTATAGTAAAAAATTACTTTTATAACAAATATGATTTTTTATACAGACGGTTCACTTCCACTCACCTTCCCACCAAACACATTTGTTTCAAAACTTGTCACTCAGACTGCTTGCAGTGTGTGTTGGGCAGGGAGATGCGATGCTGTTAAGAACTGTGTTCTTATAACATATCTCTAGTCGAGTACAACTAAAAGAAAAGTTCAGTTAGCTGACCAGTAAAGGGAGGGCGGCTTCATAATACATCTTTTACTGTTAGAGATTAAGTGTATATGCACTGTAATGAAATGATAAGGATTTTAAGGTATAACAGTATTTTGTGATAATGCGACCCCACCCCCTCCCTCTACAATAGCCATGCGACCCCAGTTTGAGAAATGCTGCCATAGTACATTGAAATATCTCCCCTTGTGGGGAGAGCGACTGTGTGGAGCAGCAGTTGCTGCATGACAAGAAATGTGATCATGCAGCAGTTTGAATTTATGTTAAGTGGGGTGCAGGTGTTGAATAGCTTATACATTTTATTGATATTAAGCAGAGTGAGATAAAACATTGTGATATTATCATTAGCTTTTTTCCCCATTAACTCTCATTAGAAAATGGATTGGAGATTGGATTTCTTTAACCTGATTGGTACAAGGGCCTTAATCTCTGGTAAAGAATCTCAGATGTTATCTTTCAAACTGTTTAATCACTGTTCCAAATCGATATGCTAAAAAATACGTAAATACAGTACAGTAGTCTCCGTGTATAGGAACACCTATAACAGTGTAAGAGAACACCTTTGTGGAGAAACAGATTTTTCCCATTGGTAAATGCTCCGCCTAAAGGAACAGGAACTTTGCTTAAAAGAGCCGCTGTCATGTCATTGCCTGGTTTTGTAATCTGATTTCCATGAATGCACCTCATTGACACAAAATGGCATGTAAACAAAATTAAAATCACCAACAAAAGACGTGACTGCCTGAGTAAACAAACAGGAACGTGACTGGCTGCCTGAGCAAAGACGAACAAAAACGTTACTGCCCGAATCTCGAATCATCCATGATATACAGGCAGCCATTTTCAAAGAAGCAGAAGTCATTGTCTGGGAGATGTCAAGTAATAAAGAGGACTTGTTGTTGTTACAGGCATGTTCATTTACCAATATGCCTAATAGACATGCTTTTTAGTTTGTAGCATTGTATTCCTTTTATAAATTGCCTTTGTATGTGCAATTCAGGTTGTATCTTTGTAAATTCATCTTTTATTTTATGTTTTATTTTTTCCTAAAATAGAGGGTGGAAAATTTGGGCTGCGTCTTAAATTCGAAAAAATACGATATTATTATTATTAAATTTAGGCTAATGTACATTTTACAGTGAACCCTTAAAAGCATTTCGCCAAAATATCTCGCTCACCATGAATAATACTGTGTTTTATTTTATTAAGATTGCGAAGTCAGCTTTCTGCTTTTACTAAAGGACGTTCTAAGCAAGCCTTTATTTAACAACTGAGATTTTATGTGACACCGTTTATTCAATGTTTCAAATTATTGCCATTTGCAGGTGACAGTGATAGTGCTTTATAGTTTAGATGCTTTCTAAGCAAGGTTATAAAAATACTGAAGCTACTACTGTGGTCCACTGGTTAAAGAAAGGGGCTTGTAAACAGGAGGTCCCCAGTTCAAATCCCAGCTCAGCCACTGACTCATTGTGTGACCCTGAGCAAGTCACTTAACCTCCTTGTGCTCCGTCTTTTGGGTGAGACGTAATTGTAAGTGACTCTGCAGCTGATGCATAGTTCACACACCCTAGTCTCTGTAAGTCGCCTTGGATAAAGGTGTCTGTTAAATAAACAAATAATAATAATACCACTTGTGTTGAATATTTAACGGTCTTGCTCCTATTCATATATGGAGATAGATATAACCTATACAAATAAGCAAAGAATACAATAATTGTAAAAAACCCTTGAGAGAATAATGAAAAGGTCTGAATATAGCGTGCCTCTGGTCTAGATATGTTATCTATCTGAAAAAAACAGCATTTTAATTTGGTCAGCAATTGGTACAACATGATAACTATGTTGCTTTGTCCCATTTTCGCAAGTACAGTACTCAAATCAATAAATGTTTTATACTATATTGTTAAAAAAAAAAAAGGAAATGCTGCTAATGTCAATGCTGTCAGAGGAAATACTGACAGCTCAAAGACTGGCTTCTCCAGCCGGGGCAAGTACGACAGCGGAAAGGCTGGCTCATTCAGCATAGGCGGTTCTGACAGCGGACATGTGCCAGTGGCAGTGCTGGCAGCTGCAAGGCTGACAGCGGCAATGCTGGCAGTGGAAAAGCTGACAGCGGAGCAAGGTCCTCCTCTAGTGGCAATGCTATCAGCAAAAATGCTGATAGCGGGGTGAGGTCCTCCCGTGGCACAGCTTGCTGGCGGTGGCACTGTGTACTCCAACAGTGCAACTACTGTGGGTGGAGGTGGTCTCCTTTCCCCCCCTCTGTAACCGCCGGCTCTCTTCTCTTGGGCTCCGGCCCCAGAATTTCCGGCAGAGCAATTGCTGGATACACCAAAGCCCTGGGTGATGACAAGCAGGCATCCCCGGGGGTTATTGTGCAGGCCTCCCCGGGCTGGGACAAGCTGGCCTCCCCAGGCATTGGCAAGTTGACCTCCCCGGGTGGTGGTGAGCTAGCCTCCCCGGGCGATGCAGGCTCGGCCGCCGTAGCCGATGCAGACTCGGCAGGACCAGGCAGGAGTTGACCCTTGGGAGGCAACGACAGGAGTTGACCCTTTGGAGGTAGATTCAGCTCCTCTGGTGGTGGTGGCAGGAGCATTGGACTTTGTGGGTGCTGGAGCTGGAACCTGCTTCTTTGCCTAAAGGGAAAACTCTGCTCCTCCCCTTCATCCTCCTCGGGACCGGCCGGTGGTCATCTTCCACCTTTATCTCTGGGAGCGGGCAGTTGTCTGGGATGTGCCCCTGTTCCCCACAGATGATGCACCAGCTTGAGGCCTCAATCTTGCTGTTGTAGGAGGGGGAAGGAATCACTGTGATGGAGGGGGAATCCACCTTTGTTGGCTGTAGAGCCTTGAGGCAGAGCCATTCTTCACATTACTCCACCTCTTGGCCAAAGTAGGCGTTTCTGAAGTGGGGGTCTGCCCATGGGTACTCGCCATAAATGTGCCCGAAGTCCCCACACTCCTCGCATATAGGAGCCCCTTCTTCCTCCAACCGGCGCTGCTGCTCTTCTACGCTTAGGCCCCCTTTTCTTTCTCTCCATCTGTTTCCTCTTCGGAGCAGGCAGTTCCACCTCCTGCCATGGAGGGGGGTAGTCAGGTGATATGTGTCTGACCTCGGCAATGGGAAAGCGCCAATCTTTACCTTTTAGGCAGGTGAGACATACGTCCAGCCCTTGGCCCTTTTTTTTTGTTTGTTTTGTTTGTTTTTATATATACATTTAGTAATCTCCAATTGATTTTACTCCATTTTTCTCCCAATTTGAAAGTTCCAATTGTGTTTTTAGGCTCAGCTCACCACTACCCTGCACTAACTCGGGAGCGAAAGATGAATACATGCTGTCCTCCGAAGCGTGTGCTGTCAGCCGACCGCTTCTTTTCACTTGGAGGACAACGCAGCTCTGGGCAGCTTACAGGCAAGCCTGCAGGTGTGCGGTGAGCCGAGCCCCAAATCAGCATGAAGGATATTAAATCAACTTACACACAAAAAAATGCTGTATTTCACAATGTTGTACAATTTAGCATTAACTCAAAAAGCAGGTTATGAAAGAACATTCAGATATTTATGCCTGTAGTCATAACATTCAAATTAATTAAATGCAAGCATACAACAGAACTTTTCATGGTTTGTCATCTGTCACTTACAATCTGTGACTACTTTGAAAAAAAATGTTCACCGTTAATGGGAAACCGCAGGGTACGTGAGACAAGAAATCACAGTATTGGATAGGCTGGCATTCTCGCACCTGAGCCCAAACAGCATGTCAATCTACAGAGCTGTTAAAATTACTCTTAACTGCATCTTTCACATGTCACTTAGTTTCATGTACCACATCACAAAATAATTTATTTCCACTTCCCTCAGCAGTGGCACGTTCACAGTACAGTAGAGGGTCAATTATCTGATCTTTGATCAACCGTACTGTCTAATCAACCGAATGCACCTGTAATCACGTGATGAGTTGTGTGTGATAAATTCAGCTCCCAAATTAATGAGAACAACCACTGTCTGCAGCTACTCAGCTCAACATGACAGAGAGAAATGAAAAAAACGACTTTTATTGATTGTGACAAATGAGACACAGAGGAGGCATTCATTATATACCTTCAGTTCTACAATTAATTGAATGTGTTTATTTGTTTTATGAAAACAGCATAGAAGGAAGCATCATTTTCAGTTGTTGTTTTTTGTTCATTTGCCTGTATTTGAACAAATGCAGTTTCTTGATTTAAACATCAGAAAAAAAAACAACTTTACTGACGTTTATCTGTTTTCACTCTGCCTACTTGTGACAAAGTGGTGCGTGAATACAGGTGAGTGCAGTGCAGAGTGGATACAAAACAGACAGACAGTGATTTCCAGGTCCAAGGGTGTTTATTGATTTAATTAACAATGTCCAGAGCCTTATGGCAAAAACCTGTAAATAATAATGTTGGAGTGATACAGCAGCATGTATCACTCGGTATTTGTAATTCCCCGGGTTTGACCCGTAACCAAAAGTCCAGTTTTACACACTAACACTAAACACAAAACACAAACACAGTTCTTAGTGATAGTGAATACGTGCAAGTGGTGTAATACAGTTCTCCATGAAATGCAGGGGTGAAAGTGATGTCTGGGTTTATGCTGGCTTTCGCTACAGCTCCGGATCGTGCAACTGGTAGTCTATTAAAAAACAGATGACAGTTAACAAAACACTAACAAACACAAGACAAAACTCACGGTTCACGATACAGCACTGTGGCAGTGTGCCCGCACCCATGTCTGTTATATGTTGCGTGTGGTGTGTTAGTGTTGGTGTATAGGCATTGGTACACGGGATATAAACGGGTCTGTGTTTCACGTGTGATTTAAAAATGTAGATTTGTATTTTGGCACGAAGATGGCACAAATCACTTCACGTGCTGGTTAAAATGTAATGTGTGGTCACTGGAGTACACATAATTAATTCATGTGCAGATGTACCGAGACTCCAATTGAATGATTGATTAGCAATTGAGTCTCGGTACAGATGTATAAAAAGCGCACCTTTTCACGCACTGGGGGGTGAGGTGTACAGCGAGGAGGTACTGGAGAGAGAGAGAGAGAGAGAGAGAGAGAGAGAGAGAGAGAGAGAGAATTTAAGCAATTGCTATTGTGCTGGAGGGCCAGCATGATACTTGTTCGTGTTTAGTCTTGTGTCTTGTTTTGTTTATCTGTTTATGTTGGCATCAGTGCCGTGTCCTGTTTTTGTGTCTGCTTCAACCTTTTTATTTACTGTCTGTCATTAATCTGCGCAGCAGCGCAATCACCATACCACTCCGTCCAGTCTGTGTTATTTCCCTGCGTCTGACGTCACCACTCTTGGCTGCTTGTCACACGTGGTGTCAGAAGCGGGACAACAGCGCCACCAAGCGTCAGACCAGGGAAGGACTGTTTTTGTGACTGTTTTTTTGGTGGGGAAAAAAAAACAACAAAAAACCCCCCCAAAAAAACAACAACAACAAAACTGGTTCTGCGGAGAACGCAACACTACCCTGGAGGACCTCCTCGCTAGCCTGGAAGACCAAGGCTGGTGCCTTGCCAGCGGGGTATACGGGCACACGGTGGCTGTCTGCCCCTACCAGGATGAGGAGGAGCCGACCCAGGAGAGGAAGGACAGGGAGGAGGTGGATCGCCTGAGGGCCAAGAACCCAAGGCGATACGGCAAGTCACTGTCGTTGTGCCCCCTCTGCGACCAGAAACACCGGTTCGCCACCTGTCCTTTCCGCGGTTGTGAGGAGGAGGACGGCCCAGAACAAGAGCCGGAGGATGACGGATTAGAGGCCGTGCGGAGGTACCTTGCGGCGGAGTTGTGCCCCGGCTGTGGGGCATATGGGCACACGTTGGCCATATGCCCCACTTAGTATGAAGAGGAGCGTCCCGCGCCCGGACGGGGGAAGTACGAGCGTCCGGCGCCCAGACGGGAGGAGGGGATCCGCCTGAAGGCTGTACCATCACCGCAGGTGGATCAGGACATCTGCCTCACCTGCCTCAAAGGGGAGGAGTGGTGCTTTGCCGTCGGCGATAGTCGGGCACAAATCACCCGACCAACCTCCTCCATGGCAAGAGGTGGACCTGCCGGTCCCAAAGAAGGGAAGGAGTGGTGGTGCCAGGAAGAAGGTAAAGAGGCAGGTGCGAGCTCCACAGCCCAAGAGGGAGGAGTCGGTGCGTCTACAGCCTGAGTGGGAGGAGCCTGAACGTCCTATGCCTGAGAGGGAGTCGGTGCGTCCACAGCCCAAAAGGAGGGGGAGTCGGTGTGTCCACAGCCCAAGAGGGGCAGGCCCACAGGTCGAGGACCCAGGCCGCCAGCAAAGGGAGAATGCCTGCTGGTTCCACCTCCACCCACGTGGGAGGACTGCTTGCCGCTCCCACCTCCGCCGGCAGAGGGAAACTGCCTGCTGCCTCTGCCTCCACTGCCAGGAGCAGAGCAGCGGGAGCTGCCTCTGCCTCCGCCACCTTCACCACCAGGAGCAGAGCAACAGGAGCTGCTTCTGCCTCTGCCACCTCCACCGCCAGGAGCAGAGCAGCAGGAGCTGCCTCTGCCTCCACCACCTCCACCAGCAGAGGGTGAATGCCTGCTGGTTCCGCCTCAGCCGCGTGGGAGGACTGCTTGCCCCTCCCACCTCTACCAGCAGAAGGTCAATACCTGCTGGTTATGTCTCAAGCGCCCTGGGAGGACAGCTTACCGCTCCCAGCTCCACCAGCAGAGGGTGAATGCCTGCTGGTTCTGCCTCAACCGCCGTGGGAGGACTGCTTGCCCCTCCCACCTCCACCAGCAGAGGGTGAATACCTGCTGGTTCCGCCTCAACCGCCTTGGGAGGACTGCTTGCCGCTCCCAGTTCCACTAGCAGAGGGTGAATGCCTGCTGGTTCCGCCTCCACCTCCACCAGCAGAGGGTGAATACCTGCTGGTTCCACCTCCACTGTCATGGGAAGGACTGCTCCTGCCCTGCCTCGCTCTGCCCAAGGATGCCTGCCTCGCACCACCCAAGGATGCCTGCCTCGCACTGCCCAAGGATGCCTGCCTCGCACTGCCCAAGGATGCCTGCCTCGCACCGCCCAAGGATGCCTGCCATGCATCGCCCAAGGATGCCTGCCATGCATCGCCCGGGGCTGCCTGTGGCTCCGCTTCGCCTGGGGCTGCCTGTGGCTCCGCATCGCCTGGGGTTGCCTGTTTGCCATCGCCTGGGGAGGCAATTTCGCCGTCGCCTGGAGGTCATTTGCTGCTGACCTCCGGGGATGTGCTGGGGCTGGAGAAGCCAGCCTACGCACTGTCAGCACATCTGCTGACCGCCTCGCCCCTGGCAGTCTTTCCGCTGCCAGGGGTGCAACGGGAGGAAGCAGCCTTTCCGCTGCTAGAACTGCCCCGGCTGGAGAAGCCAGCCTACGCACTGTCAGCACGTCTGCTGACAGCCTCGCCCCTGGCAGTCTTTCCGCTGCCAGGGGTGCAACAGGAGGAAGCAGCCTTTCCGCTGCTAGAACTGCCCCGGCTGGAGAAGCCAGCCTACGCACTGTCAGCACATCTGCTGACAGCCTCGCCCCTGGCAGTCTTTCCGCTGCCAGGGGTGCAACGGGAGGAAGCAGCCTTTCCGCTGCTAGAACTGCCCCGGCTGGAGAAGCCAGCCTACACACTGTCAGCACGTCTGCTGACAGTAGTACCAGTAGCCACCTGGCTACTGCCAACATTTTGGCCCATGAACCCCTTGAAGGCCCTGTTTTCAGCCCGAGACTGTGAGCGAGACTTTTGGGCTTTCAAGGGGGGAGGGGGCTATTGATGGCACGTGTGCTGCGCACAAGGAGGGAGGTGGCCATTGAGGCCATGTATGCTGTACACAAGGGGGGAGGTATGTGCCCCTGTGTCTGTTATATGTTGCGTGTGGTGTGTTAATGTTGGTGTATAGGCATTGGTACACAGGATATATGGGTCTGTGTTTCACGTGTGTTTAAAAATGTAGATTTGTATTTAGGCACGAGGATGGGACAAATCACTTCACGTGCTGGTTAAAATGTAATGTGTGATCTCGGGAGTACACATAATTAATTCACGTGCAGATGTACCAAGACTCCAATTGAATGATTGATTAGCAATTGAGTCTCGGTACAGATGTATAAAAAGCGCACCTTTTCACGCACTGGGGGGTGAGGTGTACAGCGAGGAGGTACTGGAGAGAGAGAGAGAGGTTGAATTTAAGCAATGGAGGGCCAGCACGATACTTGTTAGTGTTTAGTCTTGTGTCTTGTTTTGTTCATCTGTTTATTTTGGCATCAGTGCCGTGTCCTGTTTTTGTGTCTGCTTCAACCTTTTTATTTACTGTCTGTCATTAATCTGCGCAGCAGCGCAATCACCATACCACTCCGTCCAGTCTGTGTTATTTCCCTGCGTCTGACGTCACCACTCTAGGCTGCTTGTCACAAGCACACAGACTCCTTGTAGGTTTTCAACACTAACCATTTACCAAGGAACAGATCACGTCCGCTATGACCCCTATTTCTATCCTCGCTCATGACCCCTAGGTTAACGAGCGCATCCGCTCCTCCAATCCTCAGATGCCACACCGTTTACTGTCTGGGTCATTGAGTTTGGATACCATAGCTGCACCCCTTTCCTAAATGACCAACTTCCACCTACCCTACAGAATAAATTGTGGTGCCATTTAATTAAGGGTACTCTGTTCCATTCGATCTCTGTCACACTACTTAACAATCCTCGTTGTGTGATGGTGACTAACAGAACAGAAATACTTATATTCAGGTGTTAATAAGGTAAGGGAACAGTTTTAAACAAAGCTGCTTTTGTAAATGCCAAAAGTTTTACCATGATCACATTTTTATTTTATTTTTTCATAGACACGTTAGCATGTCAGGCTTAAATTAAAACAGTTGCCTCGTTCTTGATTTTTCTTCTTTATCGTTCAGTAAGGGCTGAAGATCACGTCTATGTTATTGAACAGCTATGAACTTTTATTGTATTAATTTTAATTGCACGTTATTACAATGCTTAAACAGCAAGTATAGAAACATTTTACTACATTTTTTAAGTTTAATGATTCCTAAAGTTCTGTAATGTGTCAGTTGTACTGAATTGTATTGTATATGAATTGTATTCATTTGATGAAGTTTTGGTATGTTTTAATTACAGAATTTCATTACCTTAACTGTAGGTGTTAAAGTTTTACTGAATTGCATTAATTTAAATATTGGTAAAGCTTTGTAATGTTATATGATTAATTTGATAGAATAGGTTACTAGCTATGTATTAGGGCTGCTACGATTAAATCGAAAATCAATTTTTCGATCAATTCCGTTCCTCATTATATAAATCGATATAAATACTGGATAATCGACATCTCTCTCACTGCAAAAAGGAGGTAGGGAAGAAGCGATGCCCAGTGTTTTTGCTCTTGAGTTACAAAACGTCTTGAAGCAGATGCTGAGGTCTGATTAAATCGCTCCACCAAACCATCTGTCTGTGGATGATAAACAGATATCCTGATGGGACGTATTTTTAATATTTTATATACTTGCTGTAACGTTTTAGACAAAAAGTTGGTTCCATGATCAGTCAAAATCTCCTTGGGGATCCCTACTCTAGCCATAATCTGCACTAACTCTGTGGCTATTGCAGCGGCACTAGTGGACCTCAATGAAACTGCCTCCAGGTATCGCGTTGCATAATCTACCTACACTAATATATGTGTATACCCGGAATCAGAAGGTAGCAAAGGGCCCACTATGTCCATTGCAATGCGTTCAAAGGGGGTGGAAATAATCAGCAGTGGAACCAAAGGGGCGGGGCCCACTCGACCCGGCGCTACTCGCTGGCAGTCTGGGCATGTGGCTACATATTTCGACACATCAGTATGAAGTCCTACCCAATAGAATCGAGCCAATATCCATTCCCTTGTCTTGTCAGCTCTGAGGTGCCCCGCAAAAGGGATATCATACGCCAGCCTCATGACCTCGGTCCGACAACACGGGAGAACCAATAATTGTGTTACAGGCTGTCCTGTGCCCGCGGCTAGGTTTACCCTATACAGTAATTGCCCCTTGATACTGAAGTGCGGAAATACTAGCGCCCCAGTGCCATCAACATCCTTACCTTCAATAGACCAGACCTGTCCCCAAGTGTGCACCAGTGTCCATGCTTGAGTGCCACATGTCTGGTATATTGAGAGGGGCGGGAGTAGCATCTGCCCTAGATGGCCCAGTAACCTCGCCCTCTCGGTCACATTGCGTTCCGACCCCCTTTGACTGGCGTTTGTTACCATCCGAGCGTTCTCCCACCAAACCCCAGCATTGTCTCATTAATGCTCCTTCCCATTTTCTTATCCATCTCTCTATTTGTTTTTCTAGGATGAAAAATGGGGTATAACATTTCAGTTTGAAAGGGAAAAACATCACCAATTATTTCCCTTTCTTTCTTTTCTGCCACGATTATGTGTGTGGTCGACACTGCCATTCATTTCAGCAATTCTTTATAGTTTGACCAGTCTCGACCCAGAATAACTGGGTGTGGTAGCCTTTCCGCCACCCCCACTACGAGGTGACGTTTAATGGTCCTACCGATTAAATATGCTTTTATGACGGGGTACGTCATCGTGTCTTCATGGATACAGGAGATAGCCACCTGACCTTGTGGCTACCATGACACACCGCCTAGGAGAGCTGTCCTAATTAAGGTCTGCTCACACCCTCTGACCACATTAACAATACAAGGCCCCTCCCGACCATTTTCCGCTCACTTACCTATTTCAGGTGCCCAGTTACACTCCATTACAGCGGGGCATGACCTGGCCAGGTGTCCCGGTTGGTTGCACCTAAAACAAGTTGGGGGAACAGAGTGCACACTGGTTAGATATCCATCCTGTTGCTGGTATGGCAATGGCAGCACCTCTACCCCAGCTGGGGGCCAACCTTGGTCTCTATGAAGGGGAGGCAAGGTGGCCCATTGGGGTTGGTGGTCTCGGAGGTCTGGATCCCGGGGCTGATGTTGGTGGTGGAGGAGAGAGGAGGAGGTGCTCGGCTGCTCCAAAGGGCAGGGACCAACAACATCCCTGTCCGGGCAGAGACCAGGGAGGCCTTAAAATTCTCGGCCAGCTTCACGGCATCCTCCAGGGTGTTGGGGAACCGGTTCGCACATCTCTAGATAAAACATTATGCCAGTACTCCTACAGTACTGGCATAATGTTTTATCTTGAGGAGTGGGGGGGGGGGGGGGGGGGGGGGGGGCGTACAATCATGGATATTTATTCGAATGATTCAGAATTAATCGATTTGCTATTTGGAGGCTTAACTGATAGCCCTACTATATATCATCATCAGTCGGTACTTGTGAGTACTAGAGGTATAAATCGTTTAAATGTTAGTAAAGTGTCAGATTTTTAATTTTGCTTAATCGTTTAAACTTTGTTAAAAATGTGCAGGTCAAATATTAAGAAGCGGCAGACTGCAAATAACGGCTACTCTGTGTGTTTTTTTTTTTACTTCCTACTTTTGTCACATGGCATCATTGTCATTGGATATTCACCTCCCAATGTCCAGCATGCTTTAGGTCATGTGACTAGTCTGCGTCTTCATGAAGCTGGATCTAGCGTGGTGGAGGTGGGGCCCAGACATGTAAGCGAAATGAAAACTGAAAACATAATGGTTGATTACTGAGACGATCGCAAATGGCATGCAACCAATTTCAATTGTGGAGGATTCCCGATTTCAACTTTTAATGTCTTTTGCTGAGCCGATTACAGAAGGCTGTGTTGATCTTTTATTTTTTTTGGCTATTCTGGGACTGAGACGAGCGATGTTTAATATGTTTAATATGTTTAATATGTTTTTTGTTTTTTTTTTAAACAGAAGATTGCTTCCATTTTGTGCTTATTTTTTGGTCTTCTTTTTTTCTACAGCTGCCAGTCAGATAAGTGCAAACTGTTGCTATTAGTAAATCATTATTATAATTTGTTTTAATGGAATATTGATTATTTGAATTAACGTGATACTGTACTTGGAATAATGGTGTGAACATAACTAGTTCTTGTCTCTTTTATATACAGTAAGTAGGATAAATTAGTGATTTGGATTTTAGCACTGTGAATAATTAGACTGCATAACATTTCTGTAATAATGCAATTAATGCGCGCCCTCTAATCAAAACAGACCATTATCGTACTGCCGAGGCTGTATTTTTTCATATTGCTTAACTGTTTTTATAAATGTTTGTGTGTGTGTGTGTGTGTGTATATATATATATATATATATATATATATATATATATATATATATATATATATATATATATATATATATTTATACAGTGCCTTGCAAAATTATTCAGACCCCTGACCAATTCTCTCATATTACTGAATTACAAATGGTACGTTGAAATTTCATTCTGTTTGATATTTTATTTTAAAACACTGAAACTCAAAATCAATTATTGTAAGGTGACATTGGTTTTATGTTGGGAGATATTTTTAAGAAAAATGAAAAACTGAAATATCTTGCTTGCATAAGTATTCAACCCCTGTGCTGTGGAAGCTCCCAGTTTACACCGATGAAATTGCCCTAACGAGGACACAATTACCTTACCATTGGCCTCCACCTGTGAACCATTAAAGTTGCTGTCACATTTTCTGGATAAAAACCCCACTGTTGAAGGATCATTGGTCAGGCTGTGAATCTGAAGGAAAATGAAGATCAAAGAGCATTCTACAGAAGTTAGAGATAAAGTAATATAAATGCATAGATTAGGGAAAGGGTACAAAATAATATCCAAGTGTTTGGATATCCCAGTGAGCACAGTTGGATCAATAATCAGGAAGTGGAAGCTGCATCACACCACCCAGGACTGCCAAGAAAAGGGCGTCCCTCAAAACTCAGCACTCAAACAAGAAGGAGACTTGTGAGAGAAGCCACAGAGAGGCCACCAATCACTTTGAAGGAGCTACAGAGTTCAGTGGTTGGGAGTGGAGTAATGGTGCACCAGTCAACCATATCAAGAGCTCTGCATAACACTGGCCTGTATGGGAGGGTGGCAAGAAAGAAGCCGTTACTCAAAAAATACCATCTGAAAGCACGTCTGGAGTTTGCCAGAAAGCATGAGAGTGACCCAGCTGCGATGTGGGAAAAGGTTTTGTGGCCAGATGAGACCAAGATAGAGCTTTTTGGCCAAAACTCAAAGCGCTATGTGTGGCGCAAACCTAACACTGCCCATGCCTCAAGACACACCATCCCTACAGTGAAGTATGGTGGTGGCAGCATCGTGCTGTGGGGATGCTTCTCATCAGCAGGGACTGGGCATCTTGTTAAAATTGAAGGAAGAATGGATGGAGCAAAATACAGGGAAATACTGCAAGAGAACCTGCTTCAGTCCGCTAAAAAACGGAATACTTAAACCTGTTATTGCAGCGAAAGGTGGCTCTACCAAATATTAATGTGTGGGGGTTGAATACTTATGCACGATATTTCAGTTTTTTATTTTTCTTAAATATTTCCCAACATAAAACCAATGTCACCTTACAATAATTGATTTTGAGCTTCAGTGTTTTAAAATAAAATATCAAACAGAACGAAATTTCAATGTACCATCTGTAACACTGTATAACAATTTTTTTTTTTTTTTGGTTCCTGGGTAGTAAGTGTTATTTCCTAATTGCTTATGCCTCAAAAGTATAGAAAATGGCTATTATTCCCCACAAACTTTGCTTTATGGACCAGGACAGTGATATTTTGAAATTTACCTATTTTCCAGAACATTCCAGATAGATTCAGTGCTGAGTAAACTTGGAGTAACTTCTAGAACTTTCTAGAACTTTCCAGTAATATAATTAGTAGTATAAATACAGGGGCCTTAAGCCCACCAGTTCAGTTTAGTTCCAGCTGCCTAAGTGGATACATATCTGCATTTCTCTGAGATGGCATCAAGGTCATAGGAGACTTCAAAATGGTGGCATTCCTGATGGGTCTCCATGGCGGTTTTACCAAGTTTCCCTGCTATCTTTGCCTTTGGGACAGCAGGGACACCAAGGCACACTACCACAGGCGGGACTGGCCACAGCGGACCGAGTTCTCTGTGAGGAGGAACAACGTCAAGTGGGAGCCACTGGTGGACCCCCGGAAGGTACTGATGCCACCACTGCACATCAAATTGGGCCTTATGAAACAATTTGTCAGAGCTCTAGATAAGGAGTCGGCAGCCTTCAAGTACCTTCAAGACTTCTTACCTAAGCTGTCTGAGGCAAAGGTCAAAGCCGGTGTCTTCGTCGGACCACAGATAAAGAAGATCCTGGAGTGCAATGAATTCCCCAAGAAGCTCAGTAGTAAGGAGAAAGCGGCTCGGAACAGCTTTGTCGCAGTGGTTCGGGGCTTCCTGGGCAATCACAAGACCGAAAACTATGTGGAGCTGGTTGAGACTCTGGTGAAGAACTACGGCACAATGGGCTGTAGGATGTCCCTCAAAGTCCATATCCTTGATGCTCATCTTGATAAATTCAAGGAGAACATGGGAGCGTACTCGGAGGAGCAAGGCGAGCGCTTCCACCAGGATATACTGGACTTTGAACGCCACTACCAAGGACAGTATAACGAGAACATGATGGGAGACTACATTTGGGGGCTGATTCGTGAAAGTGATTTACAGTATAATCGTAAATCTCAAAAAACTACTCACTTCTAAATCTTTTGTCATTTTTGTATTACTTTAGTATAAATACATGTTAATTTGGATTCATATGTTGTTTTTTTCTGACTTTATGTGAACAAAAAGACACAAATTCGCCCGTTTTCTCATTGGAAATAGGTAAATTTCAAAATATCACTGTCCTGGTCACAAAAGCAAAGTTTGTGGGGAATAATAGCCATTTTCTATACTTTTGAGGCATAAGCAATTAGGAAATAACACTTACTACCCAGGAACAAAAATTGTGTTACATAGTGTAATTCAGTAATATGAGAGAATTGGTCAGGGGTCTGAATACTTTTGCAAAGCACTGTGTATATATATATTGTAAATGAACTGACCCTCTTCGCGGTTCTAGCCCCTTTAAAAACACGACCCAACACACTGGAATGGATTTTAAAGCGCTGTTGCGCTATTTTTAATAAACACCAAAATAAACAAAAATACAAAACAAACACCTAGCTCTGTACGAGCACTAACTAACACACAGGAACACCCTGACTACCAGTGGGACAGCTAAGCTGTTTCCCCACTAAACAATAAACAATACAACACACTTTACCTTACGACTGCTGGGAAGCAGAGTACCTCTTCCTGCCTCCTTCTACTCAGCAGCCCAGAGCAGACTGACTGCTCTCCTTATAAACCTTGCACCTGGCTCTAATTTACAATCATAGCCAGGTGCAGGTGATAATTTACAATAACACAATTAACAGAAAAACAATTAAACAAGACAAATGTGCATTCCGCACATGTTTTTACTGCAGAGAGGTTTTAACCCCCTCTCTGCTGTCTCACAATATATATATATATATATATATATATAAAATTAGTATTCACCCCCTACCAATAATGTCACATTTTGCTGAATTACAAATAATGTATGCACAGTTTTTCAAACAAACATTTTTTTTATTCAATGCTTTAGTGGTTAAACTGAACACTGTTATATGAGGAGGAGGTTAAATGTCAGCAAAACTTGCAAAGAAAATGTACAAAATGAAATTTACTGGTTGCATAAGTATTCAGCCCCTTAAGTCAGTACTTGGTAGAAGCACCTTTTGCAGCAATTATTGTATGGGTCTTATTGGATAGGTCTCTACTAGCTTTGCAATTTTTGCCCATTCTTCACAGGAAAATTGCTCCAGTTCTGATAAGTTTGTTGGGGATCGTCGATGGACTACAATCTTCAAGTCTCTCCATAAATTTTCGATTGGATTCAAGTCAGGACTTTGACTGGGCCTCTCAAGAACATTGTTGTTCAACCACTCCAGTGTGGCTTTGGCTTTGTGTTTCGGGTCATTGTCCTGCTGAAATGTGAATTTCCTCCCTAGTTTCAGAGTCTTAGCTGACTCGAACAGGTTTTCCTCAAGGATTTGCCTGTACTTTGCAGCATCCATTCTCCCCTCTATTCTGATAAGCTTCCCAGTCCTTGCTGAAGAGAAGCATCCCCATAACATGATCCTGCCACCACCATGCTTGACAGTTAGGATGGTGTTGACTGGGTGATGTGCAGTGTTGGGCTTGCCCCAGACGTGACTCTTGGAATTTAGACCGAAAAGTTCAATTTTTGTCTCATCTGACCACAAAATCTTTTTCCACATGTCTGCAGTATCATCTACATGCTTTTTTGCAAACTCTATACGTGCTTTAAAATGAGGCTTTTTGAGTAATGGCCACCCGTCCATACAGGCCAGCTTTGTGTAGGGACCGGCTTATTGTTGATGTGTGAACACCGACTCCCATCTCAGTCACAGAACTTTGCAGATCTCTCAAGGTCATTGTTGGCTTCAGAGTGACATCCCGAACCAGTTTCCTGCTTGCCCGGCTGCTCAGTTTGGGAGGGAGACCTGATCTGGGTAGTGTCTGGGTGCTATAATGCATCTTCCACTTCTTAATGATGGACTTCACTGTGCTGAGAGGGATAATCAGCGCTTTTGAAATTTTATTGTACCCTTCTCCTGCTCTGTTTCTCTCTACCACTTTTAATCCCTGACTTGTTTCGAAAGCTCCTTGGTCTTCATGGTTGCTTTGTTGGACCACTATGTGAGTTGCAGCTTGAAAGTCTTTATATACCTGAGGGAAATTATCTACAAGTTAAACCACTTTTAGTACACATAGGCTGAAACCATTTCACTAATTTTATGACCTTTCAAACAAATCATTTGCACCTGAGCTGGTTTAGGGCTGCAGAATACTTATGCAACTGAGATTAATCTTTTTTTCTCTGTAAGTCTTACTTATTTATATTTTATATGCATTTTTTAACTATATCAATATGGAGTAGTTTGTGTAGATTCTACATGTAAAGTCTAATTTGAAAGCGTGGAGTACGCTCAGATGCTAACAAAATGTGAAAACTTTGCAAGGGGGTGAATACTTCTGCAAACCAGTGTGTGTGTGTGTGTGTATATACTGTATATGCTTAATTTAGTAATTTATTTTATTTAATTTAGTTATTTTTTCTGTCAAACAACTCAATGGGCTTTTAAATAGGCCAAGCCTTCATTTTTCACGTACAAATGAGATCGCAGCATGTTAATAAGAGACTAATCTTTATTAAAGCTGTAATGAAAAATAAAGCGTTTTTGCTGGAAACACTATTACAATTGTTATGACAAGTAACTGTATTTAAATTAGTAAAGATGAATCGCTTCGGCATTTAAATGAAAAAGTAAGATTTACAATTTAAAAGCCCACTTGGTGGTTTCACAGAAGAAAAAAAAAACGTAAATTAAACCAATTTTACTCAACGCGTTTCTCAGTTGTGATTGAGATACACAAATGGATTAACAGGTATTAGTTGCATTTAAGGAGAGTAGAAAAGCCGATGTAAAATACCTATTTATAGACAGCCCTTGCAGCTAACGCACTTCCCCCAAGATGGCCGTCTTTCGGTTGTCTCCTGCTGTCGAGACCGCACAGAGGGGGACACATACTACCCCCCTACACAGCATCTTTTTTAAGTTTTAATGTTTATTAAATTAAACGGACTCTAGCACCCCTAGTGAGTACTTGTGTTAACTTTATTCTATATTTGCATCCATACAAATCGATTATGCAAACTAGTACTGGTCCCAATTAGTTTGGATAATTGACTCTCTACTGTACGTTCCTTCAACATATTTTTATCCACTGATGCCCGAGTGGATTAAACAGTTGGCCAAGAGATTTTTGCAGCGTTGTTTAATTGTTATGCGCGTTTTAGGCAATTTAAAAACAGACTTCTCTTCTCCTTCTATAACAATTTAAATTCCCCAAACGACTTGCTCCAAATTTATACATCTGCGCAAGTGGTAGTCTCAGTGCTTGCATTACGGCTGAGCCTTGACAACTACGATTTCAAGCATATTTATTTTAAAGTAGTGTGAATAGAAAGTGCCACTGAAACTAATTTATGTTGTTAGTCTAAATTTACATTGTTAGTGTTATTTGCTTGAGTGTGGGGAATCTGCGGTGTAGAATGAAAAGTGAACTTTGACCGGTCAGAGTGAGTGAGGGGAGAAACAGAGTTTGGGGGAGACAGGTTTAGTCTTGTTACGAGTTAGCTGCGCCTTGATCCTTCCATTTGTTTTGTTTAAAATAAACTTGCCATGTTCGTGTAAGGTGGCTTGCTTGCATTTCACCACCGCCTGGTCTGTATTTCTTTCGAACCCTCTTACAGTAGTTTTGGTATAAACCTCCTAATTTAAAAATTGTCATTCAATGTTTACTTTATAATGATTTTTTGTTTTATATTTTAATTTAGTTTTATTTCATGTTATAGGTTGCATTTAGTTTTATTTCATATTTGCGAAAAACTCAGGCTCTAACTTATGAGATATTGGGTGGGTTATGTCATGTTAGAGGCTGTATGCCTTTAAGAAGAAAGGCATGCTCAGCCTTGTCATTTCCAGCCAGTTCCAGTCATTGAGTTGGGGGGGTTTACGTCTATTATGATAATGAGTGTTTGTTTGCGTATAACTCATGCGTAGGACCCCCCCCCCCCCCCCCGGAGATGAGAGTCCCGCTGAACAGTTTCCAAATGTTGGCAAGTATGGTATATTTTATAGCATTGTAAAATGTTTTATGCATCGACTTAGAAGATCGATCTGAACCCTAGCATATACAATTAATTCAGGAAATGATGTTCGCATTGTGCAACTAATGAATATAACTGATTCCATGCTCTTTAAGTCTAATATCTGCTATTAGCTGCTGTGTTGATGCTACTATTTCATGTATTTTGTTACTATCATGTATTATGCACTTTCCACTGTATTTAAATAAAGATTGTTTGACTGATTGATTGATTGATTTTATTTAAGTGCTTTGTTTTGCTGCTTTATTAAACGAAAAATATCACTATATGAGCAACAAGATGTACCGGTCAGATATTTTTCTGCATAATCAGTTGCTATAAAACTGTGGTCAACTAATATTATTGACAGTTTTGACACAAAATGCAGATAAAGTACAACCCCACACACAACACACACAAACACCCACGTACAAATACGCATAAGCACATACTGTGATTATCTGTCTGTTTAAATAGGCACAGTTTGTTATTTTTAGAAGACTATAAATTAAATTTTTAAGAAGTTCAAGTCAAATGGAAATATATGTACATTATGAATCTCTTCCTTCTCTTCTGTTGATGTCTTCCCAAAACACAGCGATATTTTCTTTGTATATTAGGCAAGAGCAACAGTGGGGGGAGGGGAGGAATTTTTGTGCTAAATTTAATGCTTAGTGTGTATATGTGTGTGTATATATATATATTTTCTACCCGGGAAAGGTAACCGACGCTTGGGTATAGATGCTATGGTGTGTGGCACCGTCTACTCTGCGTCAAAAAAAAATAAATACAAAGCAATGCAACGCGATGCGAAGCGCTGGTGCAAACATAGATACACAGTATAAAAATGTAGGCATTAATGAATGGGTTAACTCTGCGTTTGCTTTCACTTTGAAACATTTGACTCCTACGCACTCACCAGCTGTATAGTTGGCTCATTGGTCTTAGTGCCTGTCGTGGCGACACGTTCTGGCAAAATTGAGCTACAACAGTATTACACTGAAAGTCTTAAATAGTGTGTATACAATCTACGTTAATAAACCATTTGTATGTGTAATTTGTTCACCAAAGTGACTTTCCGTTTCAACATATACTCTTCCATTTTAAGCAGTTTCCATGTTTTTCCATTTCACATACCTATAACAAGAAATTTATGTACTGGACTTTTACTTTCAAGCTATGTTTGTTCAAGTAAATGCCAATAAATTATTTATTGTTATTTGTATTTGTTTTAATCAAGCAACAGTTAACATAATATATATATATATATATATATATATATATATATATATATATATATATATATATATATATATATATATATTGTGAAGTAGCAGGTTATGAGAAACAGCAGGGAGGGGGTTAAAACCTCCCTGCGAGAGAAACATGTGCGTATGCACATTTTGTTTAATTGTTTTATTATTTTGTTTAATTGTTTATTGTTTAATTATCACCCGCACCAGATATATATTGTAAATTAATGTCAGGTGCAGGGTATATAAGACGTGCAGCTTGGCTGTACGTGGCTGCTGAGTAGAAGGAGACAGAAGACGTGCTCTGTTTCCGAGCAGCCCTAAGAGTAAGTGCTGTGTTTGTGTTTGCAGGTAAACGGCTTAGCCGTCCTGCAAGGTAGTGAGGGAAAAACCTGTTTAGTAAGCGCTCCAGTGGGAGTTAGGTGTTTATTTTGTGTTTGTTTTATTTTGTTGTGTTTATTAAAAATTAGCGCAACCGCGCTTAAAACTCAATTTCTTGTGTCCTGGGTCGTAATTTTAAGGGGCACGAACCCGAGTGAGTGCCGGGCCGTTACAATATATATATATATATATATATATATATATATATATATATATATATATATTAAACAAAAAAAAGAATACAATTTACTGTTAAATCAATGTTTACAGAAAATGCAACATAAACAAACTTCTGAAAACTGTAAAATCAACAGTGTTTGAAATCGCAGTTCTCGCAAGCGTATTTTAAAAAATTATTTATTATTTATTTATTTATTTATCTATCTATTTATGCACTTGGGCATTCTCGGACTCGGTAGTTTAATGAGAAACGGTGACATGGGAAAGTATGTATACTCAGAATCTTGGAAAAATAAAAATAGATGTAAGGACTGGTTGGTTCCATGAATATTTTTTGAAATGTAATGTCTTTTTTGTGTAAAATGCAAAGGAAACAATGCAATACATGAAAAATAGAAAACAAAATACAGAGTATGGCTTACCTTTTCTGTATTCAAATTTACTACCAATTAATACAGTTTCTTATCTTTAATTTAGAAATTGCTTCACATTTTTTTCTCTTGTGTCTCACTTGGTATTATGGTATCTATATAATGTGACTGTTTGTTTTTGTGCCTGAAATATAATTTCTCTGTTTCATTGGTGTCTGGTTCTGTCTTTCTTTCACTACTTTTTTTATGTGTGTAAATTATTGCAAAACCAAACAGTTTGCTTAAATGTCTGGACTTTACTTACTTTTGGAGTTTGTGGTTTTAAAATTCTAACATAAATACATTATTTTGTAATTACTTTTCATAGACACAAGTAACTTTTACTTGCTCTTTAAATCTCAACGCCTAAAATAATTTTAAAAAAATGAACAAACTTATACACTTATTTAGAATTTTGGGTCCCTATTAAGGCACATATTTAGACCCAGGATATGCAGGTTCAGACCCCTACAAAACCTTGTAGGGGTCTAAACCTGGGGGGGTGGGGGGGGCAGTACCACTTGCACCCGCGCTGGGGGAGGACCCCCATAGCCCCCTGCCTTCTACTTGGGGTTTCTAGCCTCCTACTTTAAATGAAAATGAAAAGACTGCATGCTGGGATGTCAGTTGAGCCCATGTCAGCTGACGGCAGAAGACAAATGGGAGAGGGAGATTTGAGGAGGAGGAGGAAGAAGAGAGAGTTTGGAGAGACAGCAGCCAAACTTTTATTATGAAATGCTATTTTATTAAGGTTATTGTTTAATATGCAGTACATTATACACACACAAAAAACATAAGTGCATTGTTTTTACTTTACCTATATTTAAAAATCTTGACAGAAACAGCTGTTTGTGTTAAAAATGTCAGTACATAAATACCGTCATCCAGTATTTTACGGCAATCACCAAGGTTTTTATTCATTTATTTTTTAATTGCGTCTTTTGTAATACTGGCTTGATGCGGGAATCTGCTTAACTCTGCATATTCCATTGGTATCCAACATTGTTACGTCAGCAGAGATGCCATCTGCTACAGTTTGGCCGTAACAGCTAGGGTTTTGAAGCTCTGCTACGGTGCTGTGCTCCAAGATTTAAAAAAATTAACAAAAAGTATGATTTATTTTATTAGACTTGCACCAATGCAATGAGACGTAAGCTTCCGTTTAAAGTGATGGGGGAAGGAGTTTCCGCGTAAAAATGAGGAGTCCTTCAGAGAGGAGGAGGGAGGCAAGCAGAGGGGTGGGTGTGACGTTTTGAAGTTCACTATGAACTTAATTTTCTGGCTTTTAGGGTGTGGTTTCATCTGATTCGCTTGGTCTGTTGAGGAGCAGATTTAGGATTTGCTTAATGGCAGCCGTTCTAGTTTGTTGTGCGATGTTTCAATACATTTATATACAGAAATTGCAACACAGTAAAAAAAAAAAAGGCACGACTAAACATCCAGAAGTACAAAGAATATACACAGAAGTATTTCTATATCAAGCAAAGTAAGATATGGCAGCATCATGCCTACTGTGAGTATTGCAGGTGTGATTTGAGTGTGAAACACGATAGAATAAACGACATTGATGACCAGGTGGAGCACCGACAAAATACATGGGCAGCTCAAGATAACAGATCCTTGGACTGTTTTTTTTTTTATAACAGAACGAAAATGCTTAAAGTGGAGACTCTTTTAAGAAACTTTATTTTAGAGCACAACTTACCAGTTGCCGTTGCAGCTCCTGTAGGTCCACTTGTGAAAGCGGTTTTACCTGACAGTAAAATTGTCTCCTAAGTATAGCTGTGTGAGGACCAACACGACAGAATCATTGAAACTTTAGCATCTGTTTCAGCTAGTGAACAGGTCTCGGTTTTGAAAAGTACTTTTTTTGCCCTTGCAACAGACGGCAGCAATGACACTGAGACTCAGTTGCACCCAGTTGTAATACGCTACTAGTTAAGAAATTGACAAAGTTGTAATGCAGCTGCTTGCTTTGCCATCTCGCGAGGATATATCAGCAACTGGAGAAAATATCTTGAAGATTGTGAATACAGTGTTAGTCATTTGGAGTACCATGGAAAACTTGTGTTGCATGTGGAGATGATGATGCACCTCTGATGCTGGGTGCGCATAAAGGTGTAGCTGCCTTTCTGAAAATGGAGAACAAATATGTTCATGTTCAGGGTTTTCCCTGTTATTTAATTCACGCAGATTGCCAGTACGAATCTATGAGCGCCTTATAGACACATATTACTACCTAGACAATAGTGGCAAATGGCACAAGCAGTTGAAATAGTGCCAGGACTTGTGTGGCACTAAAGCAAGAAAGATTCTGAAACATGTGAACACCAAATGTGTGCTTAAGAATAACTTTATATATAAAACATATATGAAAATGGTATTTATATGAAAATTACTAGTAATAATGCATTTTTTAAGCTAGTTGTATAATAACGGTGATCTCATATAAAAAAGGCTATACAGCACTGCCCCTATCGGTTTCATACATGTATATTTAGAAATCATTATGATTGCAGTCGTGATTTGTTGATTTTAGGCAACAATTTATCAAACCATATTAATCAACCACTTAAAAAAATATTGCAGCTCAACTACAACACACCCGATTGTATTTTGTTACTAACGTTGATTTCCCTATTGTTCCATAAATTATTGTAGGCGACTCAGTCTAGGCAAATGTCTTGATAGATTGCTGCAGCAGTGGCCTACACTGGTGGAATTCTGCAAAGTAAACAAAGGTATATACAATCCTTTCATTACATATTCATTTTAAAACTGTGTTTTTTAGTATGATGGTCATTAATGAATGGTCAATATACTGTATGTGTTCTGTATTTCATCAGGTCCGAGCAAGGTAGTTCATAAAGTCTAGTCAGATGCCAACCAAGACTAAAAAGCTACCATGCAAGCCATCCTCCACAGTGGCAGAAACTAGGAAAAGTATGTGTAACTGTTTTGTGTATTTTGAAATGACATGTTCATTTGTTGTGTATGCATATTTCATATTATTAAAGTTAGATTAACTACTATTACTAATATTACTATTTTAAAACGTTACACAGATAGTATTTGAAAAATGTCAGTAAACTATGAGGTTACCAGTATCGTTACCTCATTTGTTTATAATAATTAAATTCCTATCGAGGCTTCCCATAACCCTTTTATTTCCCTGTTACTATGCTTTGAATATTACTTGCGTTTCCGGGGTGGATGGAGTGAGTAGAGGTTTCTTTTAGTTTCTTTTTCTTGAATGGCACATCAGAGGCTGTGATGTTAACTCAGTACAAGTTGGAATAAAGGTATTGGACAGTTCAAACAAGTTATATTATTATTAGTTTCTTACATGGTAGCAGAGCTATGGCTAATAACTACAAACTTCCACCTGCATTTGATGAACAAAGATCATATGAAAACTGGAAAAATGAACTTGAAATTTAGCGGTGTGTTACAGACCTACCGAAGGAAAAGCAGGCACTGTCTATCTCACTCTGTCTCACCAGGAAAGTGAAGAATATGGCGCTGGAGATTTGCTGCGGCTGATTTGAATTAAGATACTGGTATGAAAAATGTACTGGATGCTCTTGACTCTGTGTTTCTGAAGGAAGCTAAAGATAGTGCCTATGAGGCTTACTCGAACTTTGACAGTTTTCGTAAGACAAGCTTGATGTCTATGTCTGATTATATCATAGAATTATGATTAAAACAGGATGCCCCGTATTTCACTGAAGAAAAAATAAGCGGAGGTAGTTCTTGTTACCGACAGCAAACAAGCTTGCCCTTAGCAGGAGCGCAATTGAAAGGCACAAATCCATTGAATAGATACAGAAACGGACATGGTGCGCAATTTGTCAAAGCATTTTTCACTGTCAAAAGACTATCCTCACAAAACTGAATAAATCAAGATGACAGAGGAAGATCCCAATGTAACTACTGGTAACAGTGCTGAACAATGTAGTATTACATTGTTTACCAAGGACTCTCCTTCTGATGTTGAAATCTTTGTAGTTGAGTGTGACAAAAATACAATGATTCTTGGTTGTAAATCACCCTCCCGACCTGTGAGGGTGCTACGCAGCGAGAACAGTGTTCCTTGGATGGGCTGGCCTGACAGTTCTTTCCCAGGGTTCAAGGGAAGTTGGCCAGCCAGGAAGGGGGTGAGACTCTGTTGCAATAACGCATTGATTCCTTCTTCAATTTCAGTATCTCCATATGATATTTATAATGCACATTTTTATTGCCTGCATGCAGTACCTTACACTTTTCTCTATTAAATGTAATTTGCCATGTGTCTGCCCAGTTCTGAATGCTGTCGAGATCATTTTGAATGACCTTTGCTGCTGCAACAGTGTTTGCCACTCCTCCTATTTTTGTGTCGTCTGCAAATTTAACAAGTTTGCTTACTATACCAGAATCTAAATCATTAATGTAGATTAGGAATAGCAGAGGACCTAATACTGATCCCTGTGGTACACCACTGGTTACCTCGCTCGATTTTGAGGTTTCTCCTCTAATCAGTATTTTCTGTTTTCTACATGTTAACCACTCCCTAATTCATGTGCGTGCATTTCCTTGAATTCTTACTGCGTTCAGTTTGAGGATTAATCTTTAATGCAGGACTTTGTCAAAAGCTTTCTGGAAATCTAAATAAACCATGTCATATGCTTTGCAATTATCCATTGTCGATGTTGCATCCTCAAAAAAATCAAGCAGGTTAGTTAGACACGATCTCCCTTTCCTAAAACCATGCTGTCTCCAAGGATATTGTTATCATATAGGTAATTTTCCATTTTGGGTCTTATTATAGTTTCCATAAGTTTACATATAATAGAAGTCAGGCTTATTGGTCTGTAGTTACCTGGTTCGGTTTTGTCTCCTTTTTGTGGATCGGTATTACGTTTGCAATTTTCCAGTCTGTCGGTACAACCCCTATGTCAGGAGACTGTTGCAAGATCTTGGTTAGCGGTTTGTAAATAATTTCTTTCATTTCTTTGAGTACTATTGGGAGGATGTCATAGGGCCCAGGGGATTTGTTTATTTTAAGAGCTCCTAGTCCCTTTAACACTTCTGCCTCTGTTATGCTAATGTTATAGGATAGGACCAGGTCAACATGTGGGGCATGTTGTCCGTATCCTCCTTTGTAAAAACTTGTGAAAAGTAACCATTTAATATATTTGCTATTTTATTTTCTTAGTCTATGATTTTGCCATTTGTATCGCTTAGACATTTAACCTCCTCTTTGAATGTTCTCTTGCTGTTATAATATTGGAAAAACATTTTGGAATTGGTTTTAGCCCCCTTAGCAATGTTCATTTCTATCTCTCTCTTGGTCTTTCAAACTTTCTTTTTGACTTGCAGTTGCAGTTCCAAGTACTCTTTCTGTGTACTTTGTTTTTGGTCCCTTTTAAACACTCTATAAAGTGCTTTTTTTGCTGAATATTTATTTTAATTGATCTATTAATTCATGTGGCGGAGTGTCCCACCCCTATATATATTTGTGCACTGTTATTATTTGTATTTTTGTTTGCAGCACGGATAAAAGCGCAGCGTATTTGTTATAGTTTTTGTATTTTTAAAAACCTTGTGAGGATGCGTGACTGATCAGCTAATGATTTATTTAGCTAGCTGACAGTCACGCATCCATATTAAACTCGTGCAGATGGTGACCATCTCCCAAGTTAATTCATTGATTAATTGTTGCTAATCGGGAGATGGTCACTGTATACAAACCAGCAGCTCCAATCTTCTCTGTTTCATACCTTCATAGTTTGCTTTTCTAAAATTGTAAACCTTAGCATTAGTCATTACTTTTTGGGTTTTAAAAATCACTTCAAATGAGACCATTTTGTGGTCCAAGTTTGCCAATAGCTCTCAGACCTCTGTTTTAGTTATTCTGTCTTCGTTATTTGTAAAGACTAAATCAAGGCATGCCTCTCCTCTAGTCAGTGCCTTGACAAATTGCGTTAGGAAGCAGTCATTTGTCATTTCTACCATTTCAATTTCGTCCGTCGTGCTCACCACCAGGTTTTCCCATTTTATATGGGGGAAGTTGAAATCCCTCATTAGTATGGCTTCTCCTTTGCTACATGCATTTCTAATGTCATTGTATAACAGATTATATTGCTCGGCATCTGAATTTGGCTGTCTATAGCATGCTCCTATTATTGTCCATTATTCTGACCCATATTGATTCGCCGTTGTTTTCTTCGTCCAGATTTAACACCTGGGCTTCAAGACTATTTCTTATGTATAGCACTACCCCTCTGCCTCTTCTGTCCTGCCTGTCTTTCCTATAGAGCGTATACCCACTAATATTCTATTTGTCTCCATCACTCTCAGACAACCAAGTTTCTGTAACACCTATCACATCATAGCTACTTGTTAGTGCAGTAGCTTCAGGTTCTAACATTTTGTTTCTGAGACTTCTAGCATTTAGATAAATAAATTTAATGGCTATCTTACCTGAGTTGTTGCCCTTGTTTTGATGTGGTCTCCCTTCTGTTTTTTCTTGTTTTCTCCCCCCTTCCTTTCTAGTTTAAATGCTTCTGAACCTCCTCAAGGATCCTTTCTCCGAGTAGATTTGTTCCCTTTTTGTTTAAGTGCAGTCTGTCCCGCCTATATAGATAGTCCTTGTTGCAGAATGTGGTCCAATATTCAAGGAAGGGGAAGCCTTCCTGTGTGCACCACGATTTCAGCCATGCATTTTGATTTTGTATTTCCAGCTGTCCGTATGCTCCTTTGCAAGGCGCCGGCCATATCCCAGAAAATACCACAGTTTTGGTCTTGTCTTTAATTTCCTTCCTAGCTCTCTGAATTTGTTTTGCAGGGATCTTGGCCTGTCTCTTCCAATGTTGTTTGTATCAATGTGGACAACTACTACTGGGTCATCTCCTGTTCGTTCTAGGAGCCTGTCCACGTTCTCAGTGATGTGCGTGACAGAGGCTCCTGGAAGGCAGCACACTGTTGTAGTAAGGGGGTCCAAACTGCAAACTGAACTTGCTGTGTTTCTCAATATGGATTCCCCAACAATCATGTCCTCCCTTCTTTTTGCTGCCTGGTCAGCACTGTTTATAGGGTCCTGGATGTTGTTCCTTTCGTTCTCTTGATGTTGGTTTTGATCATCTAAATTGTCTCATTTCCTGCAGCTCCATTTCTAGCATACTTACTAGTTTAAGCAAGTCCTGGATCGTGCAGCAGTTTACACACACTTGGTTTAGCTCTGCTGGGTTTTCTCGGATTTCCCACATCATGCAGGTCTCACAGATTATTGGCTTGAAGAACATGATTTTTGTTTTTTTTGAAGTTTAGTTTAGCTTCTGCAGCTGTCAGCCTGCTTTCAAACTGCATCTGCATCACTCCTGCACCTGTTCCCACTCAACCACTTTGTCACATTGAGTCATTGGGATCAGCTGTAGTTGATACTCCCTGTACACGGACTGTTTGTGGAGAGAAATGGCTTGAACATTATTTAAGTCAGATAAATCAATTTGAGTTGAATACATTCTCCAAATCAACGAGTTACAATTCCTGCTAAGATTGGAAACACTAAGTGTAATATCGATGCAGAAGTAGTCCCAGCAGACATTCATTTACTACCGAGCAAAACTTCCCTAAAAAGGTCAGGAGCTGTGTTGGACCTCCAAAATGACAAAACGGTCATGTTTGAGGAGCCAGTTACACTAGAGCTCACCTCCAGTGGACATTACTGTGTTAACATTCTCAGCAATGACAATGAAAGGGCTGTTAGTGTTACAGACAATGATGTCCTAGTTGTCACAGAAGACATGATCAGAAGTGAAAAACAAAAAGTGCCGGTAGAGCTTCACAGGCAGTTTGGTCATGCCTCGGTGGACAGACTTCAGCGGCTGTTGAACTGTTCAGGAAACACAGACAGTGACAATGTTGACATATTAAAGCAGATTGTGAATAACTGTGAAACATGCTTGAAATACAAGAAACCACAGCCCAAACCTGCCGTTAGTTAGCCTATGGCCACAGAGTATAATGAAACTGTAGCAGTGGAACACGGGGTGTGGTATCTACACATCATAGATCACTTCACTCGATTCAGTGCTGGAAGCGTATTAAGGACAAAACAACCCTCTGAAATTGTGAAGAACTTTCTTCATTGCTGTATAAGTGTACATGGTGCACCACAAAAACTGTATAGTGACAATGGTGGGGAATTTAATAACGATGAAGTGAGAGACATGGCTGAAAACTTCAATACTGAAATCAAGACAACTGCAGCGTACAGTCCCTGGAGCAATGGTCTGTTGGAGCGCCATAACCAAACATTGACAGAAATTATTTTAAAGATGAAACACAACAATGGATGTGATTGGGAGACTGCACTTAATTGGGCCCTTATTGCAAAAACTCATTGCATAATGTTCATGGATACAGACCATGTCAGCTAGTATTTGGACAAAATCCAAATCTCCCATCTGTGCTGATTGATCGACCTCCTGCTCTGTAAGGCACTACTATGAGTGCATGGGTGGGAAACCACATTTCTGCATGGAAAGCATTCACAGAGGCTGAATGCTCAGACAGAATTCAACTAAATGAAGAGAAATATTACACAGGTGACAAGTTGTTTTTCAAGCACCCATACAATACAGAGTGGAAAGGGCCTGGTACTATCATTGGCCAAGATGGTGTGATGATATTTGTGAGGCATGGGGGATCCTATGTTTGAGTACACCAATCTAGACTGCGTAAAGCTGCCCCACAAGAGGTGACTGGCACAACTGATAACAGCCCTGACTTGGCCTTATCCAATGCTGATAATGTATTACCAAAGGAGACAGTGTGTGATACTGAGACTGGTGATAACACACCAATAGTCACAGATAATGAATCAATCCATGGTGACAGCGCAGACATGATGGAAACTAAACACAGCACCAATGACAATACCAGAGAAGTGGAGACATTAGTAAACACTGATCAACATCAGGTTCATGGACAATGTAACAAAGACATTAAGTTGAAAGTTGGACAAACTGTTTAGTACATTGAGAGAGAAAGTGGAACTCTGCACACTGCTAAAGTACTAGGTCAGGCAGGAAAGGCAACAGGAAAAAATAATAACTGTGTAACAGGGCGAGGAGCCCTGTAAAATGTATTATTTATTTATTTTTAGAACGGGGTCTCCCACTCCGCCCCTGTGCAACTTATTGTTTTGTATTGTGATTTATTTATTATTATATTTATATGATGGTGAAGCGCTGCAGGTTTTGTTGTTGTTTTGTTGTTTATTTATGTGACGGCGAAGCGCCGGGTGTTTTGTTATTTTATTTATTTAGAAATGTATTTAAATGACGCAGTTGCTGCATTGTTTGTTATTGTTTAGTAGCATGGATGGGAAGCCCCATCCACACAGTAATTAATAAACTCAGTAATTAATAAACTATTTATTAAACTATAAATTAATATACTGAGCTGGAAAACTGGAAGAAAAATAGTGCGTTTGTGGAAGACGAAGATGATGGACAAAAATGAGTTTCCACTAGATGGAAATGTACTCTTAAGGAGACCTCTGCTGGAATTATTCCAAAAGCTCGACTTGTAGAGCGAGGCTTTGAAAAAATGGATGTTAAAAATCTCCTCAAAGATTCACCTACCTGCTCTACAGAATCTCTTCGACACTGCATTCTATGGACGTTAAATCTGCATTATTACAGGGAGCAGAACTTTCACGTGACATTTGCATTCATCCTTCTCCAGAATCCAACAGTAATGGCATGATTTGGAAACTTCAAAAATGTGTCTATGGCCTAGCTGATGCATCCCTTTACTGGTACAACAGAGTGCGGGAGGCCATGCAAAAAACTGGGGATAGAACATCCCTTGTGGATCCTGCAGTGTTTTACTGGCTAGATAATCATGGTAATGTCCAAGGAATACTGGCAAGCCATGTAGATGATTTCATTTGGGGAGGCTCATCTGAATTTGAAAACACTGTGGTTTCACAGATAAAATCTTTCTTTCAGGTGGGTCGTGAAGAAAATGACACTGCTATATAGGCATAGACCTTAACGCGTGCTGAAGGAGCAGTATTATTGCAACAACACGACTACGTTAAGAACCTGCAACCAATGGAAATATATTGGTCAAGAGCCTTACAACGGGACGCTCCTTTAAATCAGACAGAGATTGACAAGTTCAGATCTAAAGTAGGTCAGATAATCTGGGTGGCCCGGGAGAGTAGGCCTGATGTGATGTTTGACGCATGCAGCTTAGCGTCGTCCATTAAACATGCCACAGTACAGAGCATACATGAAGCTAACCAGGTCATTCGCAAATTAAAATCAGATGAAGTAACACTGAAATTTCAGTCGCTAGGCAATGAAGAATCACTGAAACTAGTGATTTTTAGTGATGCATCATTAGGCAACCTGCTGGACGGAGGAACTCCAGGTGGACATTTCATTGTGCTGATGGGAGAAAATGGACACTCTTCTCCTCTTTGTTGGCAGTCCAAGAGGATTAGATGTGTTGTTCGAAGTACCTTGGCTGGAGAAACTTTGGCCCTGGCGGATGGAACTGACAACAGCCTCTTCTTGGCTACATTGTATTCTGAGTTAACTACTGGGCAGGTTAAGCACAAACTTTTACCCATTACATGTGTCATAGACAATCACTCACTGTTCACTGCCATCAAGTCTACAAAATGTGTGACCGAGAAACAACTTGAAATTAGCAGAATCAAGAAATTGATCCAGGATCAAAAGATAAAACATATTCTTTGGTCAGCTACAAAGGACCAGCAGACTGTTTAACCAAAAGGGGAGCTTCTTCACTTAGCCTGTTGAAGGCAATCAGTGATGGTGTGTGGCTGCTGGACAATTTGTGGAGTTTACATAATGTTTGTAAACTTTCTTATGTTCTTATGTTCTTATGTGACTACACTGGATGGACTGTGTGCAAAACTAATAAGTTTCTTACCAAAAAAATAAAATAAATAATAATAATAATTTTTGAAAACCCCATTTGAAGTTTAAGATCCTAATGGACTAAAAGAAAGTAAATACATTTATAGAAAAAGAAAATAAATACATTTATAAAAAAAGAAAGTTACCTGTATCGTTACATATCGGCGCCGGTCGTTGTAGATCTGTGACAAAGAACTGCGTCCATTAAATCATAATATTTACTTTTTTTGCAGTCTGACCTGCTTTATTGTTATGATCTTTTGTTTTTTTGTAATTCTGTTTTATTTCTATTTTTTCACAACACTGTTTCACACTGTGGTTTAGTCCTGTATTTCTCAATTCCTGTGAAATCTTTTGGTAGACTATTGTCTCGGACAGTACGAGTTAACCCTGCCCCCAGCACCAAGCCAGTACCAGATATCTAGCGAGGCCAGAGTTTCACGGTTCCTGCTCGTCTCGGCTCGGCTCTACAAAATGACAAGCATGAAACTAGCCGTACCATGATGGCTCAGCTCAGCTCAGTTTGGGTGTGCAAGTGTGAAAAGTCTATAAGATTACTATCTATAGATAGCCATAGTGCATAAAATGTATCTATTGCTTGCTTTTCAAAGCGAGGCAAGGAGAGGATAGAGAAAGTTGTTAGCAAGAAGAGTGGTGTAAAACCTACAATAGCAGTTGGCAAGCCAGACACCAGGTTGTGTAGAATACAGTGCAACTTAGAACCCCCCCAGTGAAGTTGACCTGTATGTTTCTCAAGGCCTCCTTGCCATGTTTTGAGGGTTTGAATGCACTTCTACAGAGAGAATAGACATTAATTAATGTTCTAAAGACCTGGATTCCTTGCATTTGGTCCTTCTCAGCAAATTTATCAAGCCATCAGTAATCACTAGTGTGAGGTCCACATTCATCATAGATGTAAGGGACAGAAAAAAAAGGGGGACAGAGAAGATTTAGTTATTGGTGCCAAAACAAGGGAATATTTGGAGGAATGCAAGGAGGGTGGGGAACTAACAAAAGATGAGAAGACTGTCTTTTTTAATTCTGTCAGAGAATATTATGCAGAGGCAAGTTCCTACAGTACCAGCAAATTGCCAGTGCATGCTCTTAAAACATAATTGGCTGACATCAGTCAGAGGGCAAATGCCAACTGTGAATCTGTTATGTATTTTGTCAGAAGATTTGACTTGGTATCAGGTGACAGGTTGGATCATTTGGAAAAGTAGAGAACATTCCAGAAGATATACTTTGGTCAGACAGGGCAGATAATGCGTGGTACAAGATAGGGAGGATCTCATATCCAGTAAGAGGCCAACCAAAGTTTGCATCATTGGTCATGGTGATGCTAACCATACTGATAGTACCCCACAGTAATGCAGCGACTGAGTGAATATTCAGCATTGTGCGTAAAGTTCACACAGAGTTCATCCAAATTTGTCTAGGAAAACCCTAGAAGCTCTTTGTGTACAGAGGCTTAAACTTGTATGTGGAAAAGAAATGCTGTGAAGCTGTGTACAATAAGTCTGTACTGATGAAGTGCAAGAGTGCCACTTACACTAAGTTACATATATGAATAAGCCATTACATTGATCTGATATCACTGAATGTATACTTTACTTGGTCTTGTTCTAAACATTTTGTATCCTACCTTTTACATAATAATCTTTAATGGTACAAGCTATTATAATGTTTCTTGGCTCAAATTGAATGCCTTTTTTGCTTAGTTTCAAGATTGGTGAATGGGCAGAACTTCAGCTTATAGGCCTATATTTTAGTTCAACTTTAAGTTAGAGTATCAGATTGTGGGAGGGTAGTGGGTGGAGCTTTAGGGAAGGACCAGAAAGGGCAGCACACAGGAGCCGGAAGTGTCATTTAGTCCTTAGAGCCTGGTACCATCAATGGTAACAGGCAGGATTTTATTTTAACAAACAAAAATAGAACAGTCCAGCATTGCAGAAAATAAACAAGAAAACCACCTGGAATACCAGCAATGGTAAACTCAGGTTTCAAATAAAAAGAATAAACAAAAACGTCTCGTTACAAAACAACAATAAGGGAAGCACTGGGTTTCTCCGTGCTACTGCAGTGGGTTTCCTCTCACTGCCTCTTGGCTCCCTTCCACGGATTACTGGCTTGTCCTGGGCTTTCTTCACTGCCACAATCCACCAAAGTTTCCCAACTTTCAAGCTTCTGTGAATTACAGTAATTTGATAAAAACAAAACAACAAAGCACAGCATATGTTTTCAGTTCAGGACAGGGGGCCGACTGGCAAAACCATACTTCTTAAATACTGCCAAGTCCCACCCCTGCAATCAGCACGCTGCCTCACATCAGCCAATCGATGAGAACAGCACAGCTGACTGCAATGATGGGACCTGACGGCCGCATGGTTCCACCTTGGTCCAAGATGGCCGCCTGACCCGGAACTTCCTGTATGGTCAGAGTTCAGCCTCCTGACTCAATCACGGTCAACCCTACACAGCGCTGCCGGTGGTCGGGAGGGCGAATTACGACAGGGACTCCTTTCAATCCTGTCACACATCCCCCCCCCCCCCCCCTCAGAGTGGAGCCGTAGGCACACTCGGCCAACCCTAACTCCCCTAAATGACCCCCCTCCCTTGAAAAAAAATCAGCATTTTGATGCTCCTTACCCGAACGATGTTTAACAGTGAAGTTAAAGGGTTGCAGCGCCAGATTCCACCGAGTAATCCGGGCGTTCGTGTCCCTCATCGTGTTTAGCCACTTAAGAGGAGCGTGATCTGTGACAAGAGTGAAGGACGGCCCCAGGAGATAATATCGAAGAGAGTTTGTGGCCCATTTAATGGCCAGACACTCCTTCTCAATAACTGAGTAGTTGTGCTCCCTCTGAGCCATTTTCCTGCTAATGTATAGCAAGGGGGGGTTCTACCCCATCGATCTCCTGGGACAAGACTGCCCCCAGACCGACATCCGAGGCGTCTGTCTGGAGGATGAATTCCCTGTCGAAATCTGGTGAAACTAGTGCAGGGGCTTGGCAAAGTATCCGCTTTATCGTGTCAAACGCTCCCTGACACTCATCTAACCATTTTACAGCGTTTGGGGCGCTCTTCTTAGTGAGGTCAATCAAGGGGCTAACAATGGTGGAAAACTCAGAGATAAAACGGCGATATTAGCCTGACAGCCCCAAAAGTGACCTCACTTGAGCCTTGGTTCGCGGGTCCGGAGTGTCCACCAAGGCCTGGACCTTGGAAGCCACTGGTTTCACCCGACCATTACCCATGCTAAAGCCAAGATATTGGGTCTCTTGTTTGCCAAACGCGCATTTGCCTAGGTTGACTGTTAGCCCCGCCTCCCTCAGAGACTGCAGGACAGCCGCCAGTCTATCAAGGTGCTCCTTCCAGGTAGAGCTAAAAATAACCACGTCATCAATATACGCTGCTGCATACTGATGATGGGGACGTAACACCTTGTCCATCAGTCTCTGGAAGGTAGCTGGGGCCCCATGCAAACCGAAGGGCATAGTCTTGAAATGAAACAAGCCATCCGGGGTAGCAAATGCGGTTTTCTCCTTGGAGCTGGGTGTTAACGGGATCTGCCAATATCCCTTTGTCAGGTCCAGAGTGGACAAGAACCTCGCCTTACCCAGTCTGTCGAGGAGCTCATCCACTCGAGGCATGGGGTACGCATCGAACTTAGAGATAGCGTTCACCTTTCTAAAGTCCACACAGAAACGAGTGGAGCCATCCTTCTTAGGTACCATTACCACGGGACTACACCACTCGCTCTGGGAAGGCTGCACTACTCCCAGCTCGAGCATACTGGCCACTTACCGGCGCATTACACCCCGCCGACTTTCCAGATCCGGTAAGGCCTCCGACGCACCCGAACACCTGGCAGAGTAATAATGGCATGTTCAATAATGTCAGTTCTACCGGGCAACTCAGAAAAAACATCACTGAATTCCTCAATTAATTGACCCAGCTCCTGTTTCTGACGGGGAAGTAACTGTTTCCCCATTCAAATCTTAGTTGTTTGACCATATGGCCCTGCCTCAGGACCAAAATCCTCCTCGGGGCTATCATTAGCAATAAACAGGACTTCTCTGTCTCTCCAGGGTTTTAACAAATTTACATGATAAATTTGGAGTGGTTTTCGATGGTCGGGCTGCCTGATGTCATAATTCACTCTCCCTATAGCCCGAACCACCTCATAATGCCCCTGCCACTTGGCAAACAACTTAGATTCGGCTGTGGGAAGGAGCAGCAGTACCTTATCTCCAGGTCGAAAAGTCCGAATTCGTGCTTTTTGATTGTACTGCTGCTGCTGCTGATGCTGAGCATTGCGCAGGTTCTCTTGAGCCAAAGGACCGACTAATTCTAAGTGATCTCTTAGCAGTAGTACGTATTTGACTGTATTTTTAGAAGTAGAGGTTTGGTCCTCCAACCCTTCTCGCACGAGATCGAGAATGCCTCGGGGTTGCCTCCCATACAGCAGCTCAAACGGGGAGAACCCAGTTGAACTCTGTGGCACCTCTCTCACTGTGAACATCAGGAAGGGGAGGAGTTTTGCCCAATGTTTTTGTTCCTGGTTCACAAATCGCCTCAACATCTGCTTCAGGGTCTGATTAAACCTTTCCACCAGGCCGTCTGTCTGCGGATGGTACACAGAGGTCCTGATGGGACGGATTTTCAACATTTTGTACACTTCTTTGAGGGTATCGGACATGAAGTTGGTTCCCTGATCCATCAGAATCTCTTTGGGCACCCCTACTCTAGCAATAATCTTAACTAGTTCTTTAGCAATGGCAACGGCACTTGTGGAGTGCAGTGGCATTTCCTCTGGATATCGAGTAGCATAATCCACCATTACTAGAATGTGCATATATCCAGAGTCGACGGGATGCACTGGGCCCACTATGTCCATTGCTATGCGATCGAAGGGAGTACAAACCAGGGGCAGTGGGACCAGCGGGGCCGGGCGAACCCGCCCCGGCGCTACTCTCTGGCAATCAGGACACTCCGCTACATATTTCCTCACATCCACGTGGAATCCCATCCAATAAAACCGGGCCAGTATTCGTTCCAAGGTCTTTTCCCGCCCCAGGTGGCCAGAAAAGGGAATATCATGTGCCAACCGCATGACCTCCCGGCGGAAAGACCCTGGAACCAATAATTGGGTTACAGGCTGTCCTGAGCCCGGGGCTTGGGATACCCTATACAGCAAATGCCCCATCACGATGAAGTGAGGAAATGTGAGCGGCCCGCAGCCTTCAACTTCCTTCCCCTCGACAGACCGAACCCGCCCCCGGATGTGCACCAGAATGGGGTCGTTACTTTGCTCCCACTCTAGGTCCACACCCCGGTCCCAGAATTGCGGTATGCCGAGCAGGGACTCAGTAGCTTCTGCTCTAGGGATTTTAGTAACCCGCTCCCGCTGGTCACACTGGACACCCACCCCCTTCTGTGTTCGTTTGACAGGCAAAGCAGACTCTCCCACCAATCCCCAGCCTTGTCTCATTAATGCCCCCTCAAGTTTCTCGGCCCTCTGCTCTCTTTTAGTTTTACGGGGCCGGAACCTGGAAGTAAATATGTAGGCCTGCAAGGGGAAGATCCGGACAATTGGATTCCCCATTGCGACCACCCCTTCTACAATAGGTGGCCGAGCCGCATTGACCTTAACTTCCGTATAGTAAGGCCAATCTCGACCCAAAATTACTGGGTATGGCACCTTTTTAGCGACGGCCACGACTATGTGGCACGTCCAACTTTCCACAGTCATTCTAACTTTAGTGGTAGGATACGCCTTGGTTTCTCCATGAATACACGGGATGGTCACAGACCCCTGTGGCCGTCAGGGCGTACCCTCCAAGAGAGCAGACCGAATTATTGTGTGACTACACCCCGAGTCCACTAATGCGTGGGTACTCATATTACCAACATCTACATTAATAATGCAAGGCCCCTCCCGACCCCTTCCCCTGTACTCACCACCCTCTGCGTCCAGACAAGGCCATGTCACAAGGCCACGTCACACTCCATTGCGGCAGGACAGAATCTCGCGATGTGTCCCACCTCGTGGCACCGAAAGCAGGTAGGGGAAGGCAACGCTGTGGGAGATGGCTGCTTGTCGCCAGCTCGACGGCCTTGTCCATCGTCTCGGGACTGTGGCGAACGACCCAGGCTCGAGTCTCCGACTCCAACACCTCCAGGAACTGGTCGACCCCCACAGACTCCATGATTTGTTGGGTGGTCCGTTCAGTGGGACGCAGCCAGCGGGTCAGATGGTCGTAGAGTTGCTGGGCCGCGATGCGGGCCGGGTTCCCTCTGGCCGCTTGTAGGTCCGGAAACGCCGGCAATGCGTTTCCGGGGTGATATTGAGGAGCCGGAGGATAGCTGGCTTCACCTGGGGGTAATCCTCCACTGCCACATTGCTCAGGGCTCGGTATGCTGCCTGCACCTCACCAGTCAGACAGGGGGCGAGTTGTGCCGCCCAACATCTGGCTGGCCATGCTGACACTGTAGCCACCCGCTCAAACATGGTCAGGAAGGCCTCCGGGTCATCTTCTGAGGTCATCTTTTGCAGCCGGATTTTGGGCGTCGGCTGCGCTGGTCCAGCTGCTGCGGCCGGGACCTGGACTTGGGCCACTACCAGGTTCTGAATGGCCAGACACATGGCCGCCATCTTGTCAGCCATCGCAGTCATATGGGCTGAACGCTCAGCATCCCTCTGAGCATCCCGTTCTTCCCGACGCCGCTCTATACCGTCACGGTGTCTCTCCTGATCCTCCAAGACGGCTTGCAGGGTGTGCAGATCCATGCTCATCCCACTCTGACACCACCATGTAGGAGGGTAGTGGGTGGAGCTTTAGGGAAGGACCAGAAAGGACAGCACACAGGAGCCGGAAGTGTCGTTTAGTCCTTGGAGCCTGGTACCATCAATGGTAACAGGCAGGATTTTATTTTAACAAACAAAAATAGAACAGTCCAGCATTGCAGAAAATAAACAAGAAAACCACCTGGAATACCAGCAATGGTAAACTCAGGTTTCAAATAAAAAGAATAAACAAAAACGTCTCGTTACAAAACAACAATAAGGGAAGCACTGGGTTTCTCCGTGCTACTGCAGTGGGTTTCCTCTCACTGCCTCTTGGCTCCCTTCCACGGATTACTGGCTTGTCCTGGGCTTTCTTCACTGCCGTAATCCACCAAAGTTTCCCAACTTTCAAGCTTCTGTGAATTACAGCAATTTGATAAAAACAAAACAACAAAGCACAGCATATGTTTTCAGTTCAGGACAGGGGGCCGACTGGCAAAACCATACTTCTTAAATACTGCCAAGTCCCACCCCTAGAATCAGCACGCTGCCTCACGTCAGCCAATCGACAAGAACAGCACAGCTGATTGCAATGATGGGACCTGACGGCCGCATGGTTCCACCTTGGTCCAAGATGGCCGCCTGACCCGGAACTTCCTGTATGGTCAGAGTTCAGCCTCCTGACCCAATCACGGTCAACCCTACACAGCGCTGCCGGTGGTCGGGAGGGCGAATTACGACAGGGACTCCTTTCAATCCTGTCACACAGATATATTGTTTTGTGTTATATACAGTAGTAAGAAGTGTATTTATGGGTACAGTGATGCTAATTGCATATACATACATGTATAAACAAATACTCTGTACATAATAAAAATGTTACGCTGAATCTCGTTCAAATATTTGTTTTTAATTTTAAAAACAGTCATTTGAGCTACAGATTAATCGGACAAAGACAATATAAAAGTAAGATTTTAATAAGACTTTTATTTAGTTTTATTACATTTAAATAATTAGCTCAGAATTTCATATCTATATAAGCATCATTTAATTATTGTTTGATATTGATTGATGTTTCTCCTTAATAGTGTGTGAAACTGATCATTCAGAAGGGACTGTCACCGCGGGGGCCGTGTTAGGGGTTGACAGGGTTTTCTGCTAGGTTTTCCATTTTTAAATTTTGCATCTCTGCGTCCGTGACAGTAGGTTTGTTAAGCCGGGTCCACAAAAAAAAAGGATAAATTGAATGACAGTATTTTTGATATCTTCGTTAAATTCACAAATTGTTATAAATATTGCTTTTGATTTTATTACAAAAGACAAGATACCTTTGACACCAATCGGTACTGGAGTCTTTTGTAAGGTCGCAACAGGGTTCTCACTTTCATTTGATGCAAATCAAACATTTACATTAGGGTACGGTACACTTAACTCACACACTCAAAAACACAAAATGCAACCACATTTCTGGGAAATGTGGCAAATCATATTTTTTAAAAGCGTATATTTTCCCTTTCAATAGAACTAATTGAACTAAACGTCATGTTACTCCATCATTCACCTCGCCTCATTTACAATTACTAACACCGTTTATTTGTCCATGCGCAACTTCAGTCGGCGCCCCATCTATGTGATTTACACCCAACTCCTAAATCTAACCCTACCCCTAAACCTTAAGTGTACTGTAACCCATTATTAAACCAGTGTTTTTCTTTTACTATTTTGTTTTTTTACTGTTAGCAGTAGAGTATAGATGTATTTTGTTCAGAAGCAGCTTCAGCTGCTTACTATCTATACAGAGGCACACTCTACAACCCGGTTTCTCAGAGACGTTGGATTCAGTGGCCAAGAGTTGCGTCGCACAGTGAAGAACTTATCTGAAGCAGCAGAGAGGAGCAGCAACTGGCTGTGGTTGAGATGGAAAGATTCTGGCTGGGGATCTCAAGCACAATAGAAAGGAAAGCTGATGTACGGGTAAGTAAGCTGGGCTGAGTTGAGTGGGGGACGGAGGGGGGTGATGCTGGGACGCCGGAATCACCGTCGAGCCCTCTTGAGGTGTTGTGGGCTATTCGACGAAACACCGAGGATGGAAGGTGCCCACTTGAAGACCCCAGAGATGTACCCTACTTAGCTCAATCCAGACGGTTGTCATGCTGATGCGCTGGGGAGACCGCACTGTGGTTGATCCCCGGAGCCAGCATCGCAGCCGTTGTGTGTGCTGATGCGCTAGGGAGGCAATAAGCTGATCCCTGGAGCCAGCATTACACTTCAGCCATCAACACCAGACAGAAGGATATCTAAATCATCATATGGAAGGAAGCGCAAATGGATGGAGACACATATGGATCACATTAGTTTACTGTGAATCTACGTCTTAGTTGGTGCTTATCTTGGCGATAGCCAAGTTCAAATCAGCATGAAGTTTTAACATCTACTCTCATGTAATGGAAATCAGTATACATCTTTAAATAGCCTAAACCTTAATTCCCTGTGTTGTATAAATCCAACATTACAAGTATTATTGCCTATGTATTTAAATATCTTATGTTATTTGAGACTGAATCAAAATAAATAAATCATAATTAATAAATAGATGGGTCGCCTTTGATAAAGTCAGCAGTTAAATAATAATAATAATAATAATAATAATAATAATAATAATAATAATAATAATATGTCGTCAAGTTACCCATTACAGTATGCAACAAGAGAATAATAATATGCAACTAAATTGAGGAATACTAACATATTTATGAATATCTTCAGTATGAAAAGATAATAAATGAAACAGAAAGGATGATCTCTGAAAGACTATTTAAACTATTGTTGATTTTTTATATGGAGGTTTACTGCATTATTTCATAGTTCCGCTATCTGTGCATTCAACTTCTTTAGAATGCAGACTTTGCTTACATTCCAGTTTGTTTATAGCTTCCAAAGGTAATTTTTAGTGGGGTAGTCCCAAGGTTTTGCACTCTACTCTGTATAACATGTGTGATTTAAAGCAGTAGGGGTATATTTAAGTTTGGTGAAAGAGAATATTTTGCATCAGAGCATTTAATCGATTTTTCTTAGCAAATACCAGTTATTTTTCCAGCCAGTCTTGTATTGCAGGGGCCTTGATGATCCTAAAGTCCATTTTTCTTCTTGTTGATCTTGCCTTGCTGTGAGCAGTGTTGAAATAAAGCTCCTTCATTACACTAATGGAGTACTTTGTCAGACACTACAAGCAGACCACTACTAGCACACGCTTAGTATGCAAAAATGTGTCAGCATGCACCATTTGTATCCCTTTTTTCAAAATGTTCCCAATGGGAGGGTGGACACCCCCCCCCCTCCCACACTCTTTCCCCCTCTCGGCGCAATGCTCGATCACATTGGTGCCCCCTAGTACTTTGTAAGTGCCACACACTTCAAAACTAATTGAAAACCCTGGCTATGTCTGTTTTTTTTTTCTTTTTCTCTGTGCTTATTTTTATTAAAAAAAAATGTTGGTGGCCAAATGAGGCAGGCTGCACTTATGGTGCTTCAGTACAACATAAAAGAAAGCTATATGATATCAGTATTCGCGCAAGGCCAGATTGGAACTCTGATGGAAAGATTTAATTATACCCTCCCGTATTCTAATATTAGTTTGGTTATTTCCATTTGTAAGGAGAATTTCTCACGCTAAAAGAAAACTACATGTAAACCCACGCTACCGGACAGGTACTACCAAAATACTGTGAGAAACCAGGCCATTGTTATATCAGATATGATACTGTAGATCTTTTGACCAGTTTTCACCTGTTTCTATATTCCAGTCGAATCAGAAATTGTCATGTTTCAATACAACAGGTAGGCTAGCAAATTGTACCCCCATTCTATATGTCGTTGTGACAGAAATATAATGAGTTCTGGTTGTAAATCTCCCTCCCGACCTGTGAGGGCGCGAAGTAGCGAAAGGGAAAGGCTTTGGACGGGCTGGCCTGACAGTTCATTTCCTCAGTTGGGAAGTCGTTCAGCCTGGAAAAAGGCGAGACTCTGTTTCAGGAACGTATTGACCTGGAAGGTAAACGAGGTAGCAGCTGCAGGCAATAGAGTCAGCTGCAATCGTTTACCAAGGGGTCATGTGTGATAGCATAAAGGGGCCGGAGAATCGTAAATCTTTTCCTTCGCTTTTGGTTTCGAAATAGACCCGGAAGGACCCATGCACTGTGTATTAAGAGTATCATGAGTGTTTGTTTTGTTTGTCTTGTCTATAATTGTTACTTGTGTGTTTATAGATGGCTAACACGTTCCGGAGCTGTCGCTACGAGCCAGCACTGAACCCGGAACAGCACTGCACTATTTGTCACTCTTTAAACTGTATCACCCACCACGAACACTACAGCACGCACCCAGGACTGGTGACCGTTGTTGTATATTGTGGGAGAGATACTGTGTTTATTGTTTAGGGCTGCAATCCCTGTTACTGTTCTCCGTATTTTACGCATTGCTGTGTATAACCAGAGTTTATTATTTGTTCACCAGACCTGGATTATAACAAAGAAATAAAACAACTATTTTCCATATCGGATTACAAATCCCTGTCTGTTTATTCCTGCACTGCATCACCTCTGCACCTGCACCTGTTCATAATCAGCAACCACTTTGCCACAGCCGTGTATCTGAAAGTACATGAGTTACGAGCAGTGTGGAGTAGTGGTTAGGGCTCTGGACTCCTGACCGGAGGGTTGTGGGTTCAATCCCAGGTGGGGGACACTGTTGCTGTACCCATGAGCAAGGTACTTTACCTAGATTGCTCCAGTAAAAACCCAACTGTTTAAATGGGTAATTGTATGTAAAAAAATAATGTAATTGTATGTAAAAATAATGTGATATCTTGTAACAATTGTGAGTCGCCCTGGATAATGGCGTCTGCTAAGAAATAAATAATAATAATAACAACACAAGGAAAACATGTACTTTGAATGGTCTTGGAAATCACATTTTTGCGTAATCATTATTAATATAAGAGACAGAAACTATAGGTTTAAATGACGCAACACCCCATTTTCTATCTACCCTATACTGTATGTGTATTTTTATTATTCCCATGTGATTTACACATTTGGAACTGCATGAAAATACAGCATTGTGTTGCATTTATTTAATTTATTTATTTGGCAGATGGTTTTATCCAAGGTGAATATTGGTGTTACAAGGCAGTACATGCAAGCGTAATATTTAATAAAATGTAGTTTACAATAAGTGCAGATAATAATACTACTAAAATACAATATGAACTGGGAGGCAGCAAGTTAGGATTACAACAATTTGTATCTACAATGACATAGCATAGTAGGAGGTGTAGATCAAGAGATCTACATGAGAGGTCTAAACAGGTGGGTCTTGAGGCGACGGAAGGCAGTGAGAGACGGAGCAGTCCTGAAGTTCCCTGGTAGTTGGTTCCACCACAGAGGGGCTAGGGAAGAGAAGGAGTGGGCACCGGAGTACGGACAGTGGAGGGAAGGCATGGTGAGTAGGGGAGGAGTGAAGAGGGAGAGGGGGGGTGTAGGGAGACATGAGGGATTGGAGGTAGGAGATGGCAGTGTAGTGAAGAGAGCGGTATGCAAGAACAAAGGTCTTGAATTGAATGCGAGCAGAGATAGGTAGCCAGTGGAGGGTGCAAAGCAGAGGGGTAGCCTAAGAGAAGCAAGTTTGGAAGAATACAAGACAAGCAGCAGATTTTTGAATGAGCTGAAGGGAGACCAGCAAGGAGAACGTTACAGTAGTCCAGTCTGGAGAGTACTAGAGCTTTGACCTGGAGTTGGGTGGAATAAGTAGTGAGAAAAGGACGGATTTGGATGTTGCTAATAAAAAAGCGGTAAGTTTGTGTCTGGTAAGAGGAGAGGGAGGGATCAAGAACAACCCCTAGGTTTGTAGGAGAGAGATGGGGAGAGCTTGATAGCCAAGGGATACTGAGAGGGAGAGGAAGCAGAAGGAAAACAGGTGGTTAATTATTAAAATGGTTAGAACACATGCAACACATTTAAAAATGACATATTAATGAGCCTAATTATTAAGGGAAACTGGGCTGTATTGGGAGACAAAGCGGATAGCAAAATCAATAATGGAATCTGCCCAAACGGCAACAGAAAGGAAGCATTATAGTAGGGCTAGCTTTTAGATACTGCTAGAAGAAGTATGCATTATTAAGGACATGCAATTTTTGTATATTGGACCCCAGAACATGAGACCAGAAAGTGTACAATCCCTTTAACCTGTAACAAAAGGACTCAAAATTGCTTTTTTTGTTTGTGATCAATGTTGTAACTTAACAGTCTGTGATGCATTTAATATAATACACCTATCTTTAGATACAACAAAATGTAAACGTAATAATTAAATTAAAATGCATCAATTCCGCTAGGATAGAAATTCAAAGAAACAAGAAAAGTTTAATGATAAAGGGTTCACAGGTTTTTTTTGTGTTTTTTTCTCTCTCTTTGTCATATTTTAAATACATTTATCGTGAAACTAATGACATATAGAAGAAAACGATTCAGTACCGTCAGCCAATCAGCTTCCAGCTCTAGTGGGCACTAATAGACAGTAGATGCCTGCTGGAATGTCTCAGCACCAACTGTGAATCAAATTTAAAATCAATCTACGTGTGTATTGGCTTTTTAAAATTACATTCCTGCTTACAGCTAAACTGACAACATGACAAACTACCTGAACTCTGTCTATTTATGTAAATGTTGATTTATTTGGGCATGCATCAATACTGGATTGGGTACATTTACCATCCTTGCCTACAACAACATCTATCCAGCTACTGCTGTTGAAAACCTGCTACAAAACCCTAGTACTTCAAGTAATAATACAGCAAGGCATCTAAACATATCAGAGAATGAGCGTAAACCTACAACTGCAAAGAAATTAACTAAGAACATGACACAAACCAAATGTTCAGTATCTGTTTTCAAGAATTGGTAAGCTGAAAAGTATTTTGATACTGAATTTGAAACTGACACTAAGAGAAATCATGTCTATAATGTAACAGGACACTGTGAAAGTTCAATTCGCAGCTATTGGACAGCAAATGTTCAGCAAAAACACAATTGGTCTACCATACTCTCCTTGGCTTGATCCTCCAAACAAGACTCAAAACCAACCAATCAAGCAGTGAATCCTGTTCCTGTCACTACCGCACCAGCCAATCCCACTCCTTGTCAGCTCAAATGACGCTTCAATAGCAAGCAGTTTTCAGACTCCATCGTACACAGACTGTTCAGTAATTGCTGCGTTCATTTCTCAGGCAATGTCCAGATTATAAATAGGGGTTTAAAACTGTAACAAGTAATACAAAATAAAAATCAATTTACTAAATAAAAACTAATTGTTTTTCTCTTTATATGTATGTCATCCTTGTTTTTTATTTTAAAAAAAAATGTTCGGGACATTTTTTTGTTAGAACGTCTTTATTTGGTGAAAAGTCACCCAACGAATCGGTACAAGTTCATGGTAAATCTAGGTTTTAAGGTGTTTTTTTTTTTTTTTTTTTTTTTTTTTTAAGAAAGCCAATGGTAAAAATCATTTTCTAATAGCGATACTGCCCTCTCGGTGATGGCTGTACCGTGTGCTAGTTGACCTTGACTTTCGTTCGCGCCCTGGCCTCCAGCATGGGACACATAACTCCTGTCGTGGTCAACTATCACAGGGTAGAGGCATCATCATAGTAGAATACTAACTGATATATTTTTTAATGTAGGCTTTATTGTAGACTATATTGCAAGTCAGAAGTTCAGAAAAACAGGAACATTAGGCAGGTCGTTGTGTACAAATGCAAAGATGGATGAAACCAGAGCATGAAATTTGAACTTGGAAAATTATTTAGGCTACTTAACAGCACAACTATAGACTATAGACATGCCTGTACTGAATGAGCCATGGGAGTGCAAAGCTGTAATAATACATATCTTGATGTCAGTTTCCTTGGCTACAGAAGAATCATCCATTACAATTATAGTGCTGCTATACTCTAATATGAACAACTAGTATAAATGTTATATTGTATATATTCATCCCAACTGGATATGTTGCTCATCGCATGAAGTCAAAGAGCAAACTGTTTACCATTTTACTATTTTAATAAATCCACCGCAGTATATCAAGGTGGGATGAAATCATTAAAACTATTCCATTTCAGAGGTGCAATTTTAACTTTACAAAAATACACAGTCAGACCCAAACCATTTTATATTCCAAACCAGTGGGTTCACTGGTACAGTAAATAATCTACCAGGAAGTATAATTAAACAAACTTAATTGTGAGGGACTGCAATCATAACGCAAACCTTCTCAGAAAGCACACTCCAGTGGCTCATTTTTCAATCTACTTGAAGGTGACAAGAAGGTCTCCTGTTTACTATTCAGCTCCCTGCCTCTCAAGCACCTGTTCAATATACCTGATCATCCTACCCTGTTCATTTATTAGTTCTCAAGTCCATTGAGATTTTCAAATTAGGTTAGAGATTACAAATGTTCCACCAACTGAGTATACGCACATTTTGCAAATCTGAGTTTGCAATGTTAGTGCATTTTCCTTTATTACAGACATAATTTTGATTATTATTTGTATTCTGTAGAGGACAGAAGATTCAGTGGAGATGTTTCATAATGCCAGAGTGCCTCCAAAACAGAAAATAACATTTTTTAAGGTGTCAGACAATGCTATCATTAAGCCAGGTAATGTATACAATTATTGGAATAAGAATTAGTCCCTGCTTGGAACAGCCTGACATTTTTACTGATTTTTTTTTTTGTTTGAAGTTCTTGATTTTGTGAGAAGGTGTTTATTTAAATGAATTCCATCTTGGCAGCAGAATAAAAAATAAAATTAAACAAAAATTGGCTTTAAAAAAAGCTTTACTGACATGATTAATAAAATAAATACTTGAAGCAGATTACTTTTCTTTCAATATTAAAAAGAATAGGTACAATAGACTGCTAATAATGTGATAGACACAGAGTGAGCATTGTTTGTGCCAGTGTGTGGGGTTGGGGTGCCATCATCCTTTTACATGGAGATTTGTGATGAAACTTGGTAAGGACTTTCTTTATCACACATTTTATGCAAATCCCCGGGTTATGTGGAGGCGTCTGTCTGCCCATATGCAGATTAACACTTCTATTTCTACATATATACATATTTATATTCAGGTATTAAACTTGCTAAAGACATTGTTATTGAAAAATGGCAGAATATGTAAGCAATAAGGCACTTCAGGGTGTGGAATATACTCTAATATCCACACGCCCCAGGTGCGTTATAAGTCACGAGACAAAGCCGAGTGGCTTTGACCACCCGGGGCGTGTGGATATTAGAGTATATTCCACACTCGGAAGTGCCTTATTGTGCTTATAAAATGGGCCAACTAACTAAATAAAAAAAACAAACAAACATAAAAACATGTTTTAATTAACAAAAAAGTAATTTTTATTAAATATCCTTAATTTTTATTAAATTACCTATATGTTAACAGTATCCTGGGAGACAGTCGGCATGGTTTTAGGAAAGGGAGATCATGTCTAACTAACCTGCTTAACTTTTTTGAGGATGCAACATTGCCAATGGATAATTGCAAAGCATACGGCATGGTTCATTTAGATTTCCAGAAAGCTTTTGACAAAGTCCCGCATAAAAGATTAATTCTCAAACTGAACGCAGTAGGGATTCAAGGAAATGCATGCACATGGATTAGGGAGTGGTTAACATGTAGAAAACAGAAAGTACTGATTAGAGGAGAAACCTCAAAATGGAGTGAGGTAACCAGTGGTGTACCACAGTGTTCAGTATTAGGTCCTCTGCTATTCCTAATCTACATTAATGACTTAGATTCTGGTATAGAAAGCAAACTTGTTAAATTTGCAGATGACGCAAAAATAGGAGGAGAGGCAAACACTGTTGCAGCAGCAAAGGTCATTCAAAATTATCTAGACAGCATTCAGAACTGGGCAGACACGTGGCAAATCACATTTAATAGAGAAAAGTGTAAAGTACTGCACGCAGGCAATAACAATATGCATTATAAATACCATATGGGAGCTAATGAAATTGAAGAATGAATCTATGAAAAAGACCTAGGAGTTTATGTTGACTCAGAAATGTCTTCATCTAGGGGCTCCCGAGTGGCGCATCCAGTAAAAAGCACTCGCTAGAGTGCAGGATGCGCTCTATAGCCTGGACGTCGCGAGTTCAAGTCCAGGCTATTCCACAGCCGACCGTGGACGGGAGCTTCCAGGGGGCGGCACTCAATTGGCCGAGCGTCGCCCGGGGGGAGGGAAGGTTAGGTCGGCCAGGGTGTCCTCGGCTCACCGCGCACCAGCGACCCCTATAGTCTGGCCGGGCGCTTGCGAACTTGCCTGTAAGCTGCCCAGAGCTGCGTTGTCCTCCGACGCTGTAGCTCTGAGGCGGCTGCACGGTGAGTTCGCAGTGTGTAAAGAAGCGGGCGGCTGACGGCACACGCTTCGGAGGACAGCGTGTGTTCATCTTCGCCCCTCCCGAGTCAGCGCAGTGGTGGTAGCGGTGAGCTGAGCCTAAAAAATAACTGGGCATTTCAAATTGGGGAGAAAATAATAAAAACTAATTGGCAACGACTAAATTAAAAAAAAAAAAAGAAATGTCTTCATCTAGACAATGTGGGAAAGCTATACAAAAGGCCAACAAGATGCTTGGATATATAGTGAAAAGTGTTGAATTTAAATCAAGGGAAGTAATGTTAAAATGTTAAGACCTCAGCTAGAATACTGTGTTCAGTTCTGGTCACCTCTCTACAAAAAGGATATTGCTGCTCTAGAAAGAGTGCAAAGAAGAGCGACCAGAATTATTCTGGGTTTAAAAGGCATGTCATATGCAGACAGGCTAAAATATTTAATCTATTAAGTCTTGAACAAAGAAGACTACATGGCGATCTGATTCAAGCATTCAAAATTCTAAAAGGTATTGACAAAGTCGACCCAGGGGACTTTTTTGACCTGAAAAAAGAAACAAGGACCAGGGTTCAACAAGTGGAGATTAGATAAAGGATATTGCTGTTCTAGAAAGAGTTCAAAGAAGAACAACCAGAATTATTCCGGGTTTAAAAGGCATGTCGTATGCAGACAGCCTAAAAGAATTGAATCCATTCAGTCTTGAACAAAGAAGACTACGCGGTGATCTGATTCAAACATTCAAGATCCAAAAAGGTATAGACAATGTCAACGCAGGGGACTTTTTTGACCTGAAAAAAGAAACAAGGACCAGGGGTCACAAATGGAGATTAGATAAAGGGGCATTCAGAACAGAAAATAGGAGGCACTTGTTTACACAGAGAATTGTGAGGGTCTGGAACCAACTCCCCAGTAATGTCTGGCTCTGATAGGGCTGAAGAAAAGCAATACGCAGGTGCAGTAGATGAGAGTGAAAGTTAGCAAATTTACAGTCCTAAGAAATAAAAAGTTTTACACAAAAAGCTTTGAAAGAGCTCTCATTGTATAGCTTTTTTGTACTGTGTTTGATAGCAGCCACATAAACATATGGAATCCATAACTGGAAAGATAGCAGCATTAAGTAGTTTTAGTCTGCTTGAAAAGACAAAAGTGAGAGTCTCAGTCAATGTCTTGACATGGTATAGACAATGTCGACCCAGGGGACTTTTTTGACCTGAAAAAAGAAACAAGGACCAGGGGTCACAAATGGAGATTAGACAAAGAGGCATTCAGAACAGAAAATAGGAGGCACTGTTTTACACAGAGAATTGTGAGGGTCTGGAACCAACTCCCCAGTAATGTTGATGAAGCTGGCACCCTGGGATCCTTCAAGAAGCTGCTTGATGAGATTCTGGGATCAATAAGCTACTAACAACCAAACGAGCAAGATGGGCTGAATGGCCTACTCTCGTTTGTAAACTTTCTTATGTTCTTATGTTCTTATGTTATTATGACCTGTGACAGTGTTGGGGATTTTTTTTTTTTTTAAATCGTCCTTTGTGATCTGGGAGTAATGACAGGAGGTATCCATGCCAGATTTGCGGTTACGATTTTATTTAACAGTTGAAGTCTCCCATTGTCACCCATTGTCTGAAATGTGTATTTTGTGTTAAAGTGCCTCTGTGACAGACTGAGAGAACTAAATCTTATTTTAGGGAAAGGTGCATTTTCTATATCTGACTTTAACAAATGCAAACTTTTCAGTTACAGTTTGACGACCTGTATAGTAGTTCACTTCTTCACTGCTGAGAAGTTGTATTTCTGACCTAATGTGTTTACTTCATGGAAACAAAGGACTTTGACTACTTGCCATAGGGGTTTTCTTAGTTTCCAAAGCTTCATTCTGTTATTACAATGTTATTAATATGTGTTTATTTTTACTGCAATAACTATACCATAAGTATTTGCATTAAATAGTTAAAATAAAAAAATAAAAAATTACATTTTCTTTTTAAATGTTATAGGTGCACCATTGTATGCTATTCACTTTCGACCAGGACAGTATGTTGAAGTGACGGCAAAAACGTAAGTAAATCTTTCTGAACAGTATCTGTAGTGGCATTTTAACTGGATTACATGCCCTTTTTACCACTGTGCTGACAATAATGTAGTCTTCATCTGGAGTTGAGTGCCGTCCATTCGAAAGTTTAAGAGATAACCACTGAGTAACCTAGTGGATACCCCCGAAGTCAACAATTCAGATCGTGCCAGAGCCTCTGGACACGGTTTTAGTTTTACAAGAAAGCCAGTCAATCTCAAGGATAGGATTTAATTCTCCACAAATAAGGCACTCTCTTTACTAAAAATATACCTTTCATCATGTCTGCTAAAGACATGCTAAAAGAGATTCTCCAGCAGTGGTTTGAGATCTGAATTAAATAAGTTGGGACTGATTTGCATATTTGCCAGGAAGTCAAATAAGTCATCATTGTCTAGTTCTATACAGAAACAAACATAGAATGACATTCAAACAATTGGGATAGTTATGGTGAAACCCAGGTTTTCCATTATTGAACTAACAATTTGTAGCAGAACATAAATGCAAATAAACCTGCAGCTCGACGGCTACCTGCGTGAGGCTGGCTGGAAAAACATGAACAGTTACATGCATCCCAGTGCCGCAGATAGGAAGTGGCTATAGGCCACCTCCCCCCAAAAGACGAGACAACCAAACCATGAATGGAAAGTAATATAAATGATTAACGTACCCCACAGTGGCACACTGCCACCTACCCCCCAAAATATTGAAAAATTAATGGAAATGAGCAGCTGAGTCACAGCCCGTCCCCCAGAGCATGACTGCATTTTAAATTTGTGGAAAAGACAAAACACACTATCCCCCAGGAACACCAGCAGAGCTGAAGCTAAAAAAAGAAAAACAAGTCCTGCAAGGCACAAAGCGAGCATTCTCACACAGCATTCTTTCACTTGCAGCTCCCCTTCTGGCAGTTTTTCAAACTGCACAGTATCTGGCCATTGATCATTTATTCCAAAAATCACTGGTCTATAATTAAATTTCAGATTAATTTATGGAATTTACTAAGTTTAAATATGCATGTCCATTAATGAAATGGTAAATTAGCAAGCAATATGTTAATATAATTGATAAACATACATTATTTCCTTAATACACATTTTAATCAATATTTATTATATTTATGAATAAACTGATCATTTTATTAAAATAAAACACTTTTAAACAAATGTTTACTTTTCACTGGAAAGAGTGCATTTAAAAAGTAAATAAATCAAATAATTTTATAATTGTTTTATAATAGCATTAAGGCACTGCATGGGACGGGTTGACATGGTTTAACCACACACTTAAGGGTTAAAGGCACTTCGCTTCAAGTGTGTGACTATATCATGTCAACCCTGTCGTGCTAATGTACGATTTCATAAATGGCCATACATATTTAAACTTGGTAAATTCCATAAATAAATCTGATAAAACTTGAACTTTTATTATAGATCAGTGATTTATGGAATCAATGGCCAGATATTGTGCAGTACATGTTTATCACATACCATTTACTTCCCATCTCAACATTAATTGTGTGCCATTTACAACTTCAAAAACATTAACTTCACAATAAAACTATAATAATTAAAAATGATAAACTTTTTATTTAAGCCAACATAAAAATGAACCAAAGGGACTCTGTATGACTGTGTCGCTTTGCACTTTCTCTAGATTCTTGTGTTTCCTTCCTTCGTTTTTCTTTTGCAAGTAAGAATTGTATCAATTTTTGACTCCAGCAACGATACATAGGATAATTTGGATTTACTTTATCAAACACTGAAAACAAATTCAACCAACTGCTCAACACGCTCAATCGAAATCATGCATGCGTACAGGTGGATGATCATTTTGAAACTATATTCAGTCTGTAAAATTTGAGCTGCTAAACAAAAATGAAATGTATGCACAGTGGTTTAGAGAGAATATAAAATACAGTTAAATCAATTTAAGATCATTATTTTCTTTTACTTACATTTGTATTGTTTGCATTTGAGTTGTCCCCTATGACCCTTCAAATACGGAGAATTTTGTCAGCTAAAATACAATAAAAAAAATTGTTAAAACATAATCTTGTTTTTTAACCAAAATCTATTGTAAGCATCATAATCTGAGGATGTAAGATGGAAACTGTGTGTCTGTAATTTTTACATGTAGTGCATTATGGTGGATGTCATAGTCAGAACTTTTTCATAACACCATTTTTGTATTTACAGCCTGTGTGGGGATTTATGTTACTGACATACTTTTTTCTGTTACAGTACATTGCAGCTATACAGTGCAATGCTTTTCTTGGTTTTGAAAATGCAATGTATCTTGTTGGTTTACTTACTAACTTCTGTGTGATTTGCAGTAAATCCTCTGTTTCTCCACAAACACAATACAATTACTTGTCTTAACTGCTTAATCCCTTATTCCCAGGCTCTTACTTTGCAATATGTGAGGCATTCACCATGCACACAAATCAGCAAAGTTATTATTTTATTTTTTTTCAGTCAGCCTTGAAATTACTTATGTGGTGAAATCCAGTCTGTGGATAGTTTGGCTGTGAAGGACTGTATTTAAAGAGCTGCAGGTTTATTTGCATTTATGTTCTGCTATTAATTGTTAGTTCAATCAAAACTAATATAGTCACCCTTTTCCAGTTCAGTGATAAATTAGATAGCAGTAAAACATGGGTCAGATTTTTCATCACTTGCGCACACGCACACCCACACACACACCAGACACATTTCCACAAATCTCTAGCATTAACTAATTTATTTTGTATAAGTAGTCTAATATTACTTTTTCAAAAAAATGATTGACACATAAAGCATTGAGCACATGACACTCTGATCGACTGTGTCAATGAAACAGAATTAATGAAACCGGATTATATTTCAAATTATCTTTCCACAAGTTGGAAATTTGCTTTAAAGTCATGTGTTGTGTTTTCTAATGCATAAGCATCAGTTTTTATTACAATGGATTTAAATTTAATATGATCTGTTGTTTGAGATGGGGTGATGCTGGTAATCCGCACACTGTATATGCAAAAAAAGACCTACCAATGCTCTCCAAAAATAATTTAATATATTAAACTGCACTATGATTGCTTCAACTCTAAAAGCTAAATCACGTCAACTGGGGAAAAAGCCCCCCTCGGCATGCACAAAATTTGATTTGATCCTATGGTGTTTGCAGGACTTACACTTCCTTCCTTAGTTTCAGTAAAATCCACCCTGAAAAAACACCACCAGCTTGTACTCAGCCCTCTACTTATGTGATGCTGCTTCCAATGCAGAAATTAACAATAAAAGGAAATGTGCAGTTTATTTTTAAAAGTAAAACTTAAAAACAAATTATTGAATACAAAAAACACAATAAATGCGAAAATTTATAGCAGAAAAAGTAACAAATACTGAATAGGCTCCCCTGTCAGGTCAGTTCTTTGAAGGAAAAATGGTACTAAAATCTGTGCACTCAGTCCTTTGGCTTTCCCAGGCACAGGTTCCTGACAGGGACAGAGCACCGCTGTTGGATACCCCGGTCACTCCAGAGCATACGTTTGGTCCCACGGTGGATGAGATGCTGCAGCTGCCTGCTTCCCAAGCGACCACCTCAGGCACGTAAACCACCGGCAAGCTGGTGCCCTAGGGCCCAGCTGCTCCAGAAACTGGCCCAGCCGGCCTGCGCCCATTGTCAGAGGCTATGCTCGCCATGGAGGCCATTATAGGTTCTGCCGCCCTGTGCAAAGACAGAAGGCACAGACCCCTGGGCCCCTTCTTGGGGAGCCCTGGACTATTGTCGTTAGTGCACCAAAGACATCTGGGTGCTTGCTACCTTTCAGACCAGCTATTCGTTACAATTCAAGCACAGTCCCCCTCCCTTTCGGGGTGTGACTACAACATTAGTCACAGACCCACAAGTTGCCGCTGTGGTGTCTCAGGAGGTGACAGCTCTGCTGCAAAAATTGACTATTCACATGATAGACCCCCTCGAGTTGGAGGAAGGGTTCTATTCCAGGTACTTCCTAGTGCCGAAGCAGGATGGTGGCCTCAGACTGATACTTGACCTCAGACAGATCAACCTGTATCTGAGCCAAAGGTGGTACAAAATGTTGACAGTGGCTGTTGCAGTCAATCAGGCCAGGTGACTGGTTCACCAAGATGGACCTCAAGCACCTATTTCCACATCACCATAAAACCAGCGCACAGGAAGTAACTGTGGTTCGCTTTTCAGGGAACCACGTACGAGTTCTGTGTCTTGCCGTTTGGCTTCTCTCTAGTTCCAAGTGCCTTCTCGAAGTGCTTGGAGGCTATTTTGGCCCCATTGAGATTCTATCTGGATGACTGGCTAATTGTGCCCAGTCTCCAGCTAAGGCAGAGACCCACACGAAAAGTCACTAGCCACTTTCAACGGTTGGGCCTTACGGTGAATCATGCGAAGAGCCAGCTCACATCTTTCCATACAGCCTCCTATCTCTGAGTGTGCTTGGACTCCGGGTCCATGCTGGCCACTCTGTCGGATAGCAGAGTGCAGAGAATAGCCGCATAGTTGGAGCTCTTTCAGCTCAACAGAAGACTAACGGTAATGACGTTCCAGAAACTTCTGGGCCTGATGGCAACAGATTCCCAGACCCGTCCATTGGGTCTCCTGCACATGCGCTCTCTGCAGCCCTGGTTCAATCGCAGGGTCTTCCAGCCCACATTGAACCACAACCATGAAACAACTGGCCCATCTACGCCTATGCGTAGCGCTGGGCAGTGTCGCCAGAAGGGAGTGTGAAATGATCGAGGCGTGCAAGGTGTGTGAAACCCCCCATGGAAGGGTCTCCACATCATTGTTTTAGAACTACAAGCAGTTTACCTGGCCTGGCAGAATTTTTTGCAAGAGGTTCAAGGGAGATGGAAGAAAATCAAGCAGGAGCAGGCCATTGTGCTCTTAGTAGCCCCATTCCAGCCATGGAGACTGCCAATGCCGGGGGACTTTATGACAACCCGACCCATCGAGTCTGTAGCTCTGGGTCTGACCCCTTGTGGAAGGGTGGTGGGCAATTCACTGACACAAGGAGACAGTACTTTATTTGTAACACCGCTCAGGCGCACTGATTTATTTTGTACAGTAGATGGCGCTGTTGTCCATGGACTGGATACTGACAACAGTAACCAGAACCACGGTGTTTACCAATAAAGGTACAGGCACAACAAGTCCTCGTAAATAATAATGAAAACCAAAGGCGAAAGAAAAAGGGAAAATTAAACACAGTAATAAAACTACAAACAAAAGTGCTGCTTACGCAGTGCCCCCACTGCCGCTAAGCCAGTCAGAACGGGTCTCCGTCCTACACTCAGTTGTTCCTATACACTGGGGTTGGCCAGAGTTCCCAGTACATCTACACACGTCCCCTCGGGTATGTATTTATTTATATTGCTTTGTGAAATTCGTTTTTATGCAAGGCTGTCCCCCTCAGCTGGGCTCGCCTGCTCCTTGTTTCACTCTGGCCTCTTCTGCCAGCGACACTCTATTCCTCCGAGAACGGCCACCCGAGTGCACAACCAAGCCAGATCTTATGGGCCGAGCAGTCTCCCAAGGCCCGCCCCTCAGCCACTCAGAGAGAGGGAAAGCACACACACCCTCTTCCCCAGCTCTCAGTGTCATCGCCAAGAACGACAGGCGGATCTCACTAGACTGCTGCCCTCCACCTGCCAAGTAGTCAGTCCAGATCTTCCCTGTTACACCCCTGAAAGGCTGCATTTGAGCCGTCTAGGACTTTACCACAGGGTTATTGACACCATACAGAATGCCAGGGCAGCATACACTTGTTCGCAGTATGGCTACAAGTGGCCGTCTTCCAGACGTGGTGCCTACGTACCGTTGCAATTATACTGCCATTTTTGCAGGCCCTTTTTGACAAGGGGAAATCCCCCTCCATGTTAAAGGTCTGTCTGACAGCCATTTCAGCTTGCCATGTCACAGTTTTTGAAAGTGGCTCTGCATCTTCGTCTACCTATGAAGGACATTGGGGCAAATATTCAAAGATCTTGCAGATTTTCTCATCTTTTTCGCAACCCTTTTTGCATTGCGAATGTTTTGAGTAAAGTTAGTGAAATCTAAAAGAGCTGAGGAGAATCTGCAATTATCGCAGCACTGCGGAGATTAATAAATTAACATGAATTAACACAGTCAATCAACTGCAATTCTCTTGAGGTATATAACCATCACAACTTTTTGCAAAATGAAGACGCATGATTTGGGCTTACTTGATTTGAAAAACGTCTTGAACGATACAAGCAAATTCCTAAACTGCTTGTTTTGATTGAATGAGTAGTACACAAGCTTCAATATAGCTGAACATTAATTTCAATAAGCAACACTTTTTTATGAAAACAAATATTGTAGCCTACTTCACTGAAGTGAAAACTGGCTTCTGTTATTTTTAAATACCAATGCTTCCGATTATACTACTGCTTAATAACAGGAACAACATTTTAATTAGGGTTAGTGTTGAACTTACACGTGTTCATGCCTGCCTGTACCCCTACCCCATGCTGGAACACTGCCTGCTAACTTCCCCTATTCAAAAAAAATATAAAAATAGTAACAGCGGTCTTTTTTCAATCAATATAATTTAATTAATAGAGAATAAAATCAAACCAAGCTAACAACTATCTAGCCTAAACAGAAATGTATTTATTTATTTATTTATTTATTTATTTATTTATTTATTTATTTATGTATGTATGTATTACAATCTCCACAAACTGTGGGTTCTATTGCATTCACAGCGCTAAAAATGTTAGATATAGCTAGATATTACTACAGCGCGAACCATGGCTCAAACCAATGTTTGCATAGCGTGTGTGTATCGTTTTTTTCTTTTATCAATGTCGGCCTTCTGGAGTCATCTGAATGCGTTTCCACTTTTTATTTCATTCGAAACCGTTTAAATGCCAAACCATAATAAAACATAGAATAATAGTGCATACACCTGAGCCAAAATAAGCTGTCTGAAAGCCATGTTCACTCAACTAGAAACAGAGATTGTCCTGAAATACTTCCTGCAAAATAATTAAGAGGAGTGTAACCAGTCTTAAGTAATTTATGTGAAACATTGTGATTTGCGAGCAAATTAACTTTTGAATTTAGCTTGTGGTGGTGAACTTGCGGGATTATTCATGACACCTCTCTGAAGTCTGAGGTAAAAGCACTTGCGAGAGAACAACAAAGGTCACGCTCTGTACCAATCTTGCCTTCGTGTTGAAGACTATCTTTCCATGTCAACCAGTCTGAGGAATTGGAGGCTTTCCATCCACTTCCTTTCCAGGCTGACAGGGAGCGATGACACCATACGCTTCGTCCAGTTTGGTCCCTGGTGTATTTTATGTTGACATGACAAAAAGTTGGAGGCAGTCTGAACAGTTTTGTGTCTGCTATGGGGCAAAGTCCAGTGGTCAAGCCCTGTCTAAGCAGAGGGTGTCCAAATGGATAGCAGACACAGTAAGGACTGCCTATGAGCTGGCCAAATTGCCCCCTCCAGAAAAGCTTGCTGCTCATTCCATCTGGGGCCTTGCAACTTCGCTGACTTTATTCCAGGGTGCATCTGTCAAGGACATATGCAATGCAGCGGTGTGGGCTACTCCCCATATCTTCACTAGGTTTTACAGAATGATTCTCTTGGATCCTCAAAACCCTGGTTTTGGAACTAAAGTGTTTAGGGCGGCTTCCCAGTCGACCCTTTACAACACAGGCATGGAGGTAAAATTCACCTTCAATTTTTCGCCCTAGCTACTTGTTACTGGGGTACTGAATGGTGACGCACAAGGCAGCCTCTCGGCTTACCCTTGTAGCATTCCAGTCGTTCTGCAATCATGCCCTTGCGACGGCTTGGGTATACTGACCCATTCAGTAATGGTTACATTTCGTACTTGAAAGGGAGCATTAGGTTATTATCATAACCCTTGTTCCCTGAAATAGAAATGTAACCGTTAACCTTCAAGGTCGCTGCGTCCATTATTCACAGCAGGCTTGAAGGAAAAATGACTCTGAGATCTGCAGTACTTTTCATCCCTCTGGGGCCGGGTCACGACTGCATCACAGGCTCAAAGAGCAGCTTTGGTATAAAGTATTCCGGATTCAGGTCTTTAGGAGGTAAATACCCATTCAGTAATGGATACATTTCTATTTCAGGGAAACAGGGTTATGATAATAACCCAAAATTTTCTATTTTTAATTGAGTGTCCATTTTTGTCTGTTTTATGCACTTGTCAAGTAATTTGAATAAACCCTGAAATAAGTTAAAATATATTTTAGTATTTACATAAAGAACTTTGAATAGATCCAGAAAGTATAATAAAAATATAGTTTAAGCATTTGTTAAGAACTTTTGAATTCAGCTAATGTATTCATATATATATATATATATATATATATATATATATATATATATACACAGTTAGCTCATTTAAAAAGAACCCAGTTATAGCAATCAGTCGAGACTGTTACCCTGCATCTGTGTGCTAATTGAAGGTTGAAGGTAATGTTTCTATATGTTTGCATAATAATCTGTTCACCAATTGATTTACATAATGTAAAACCACAGTACAGTATATTGAGCATTATAAACTAACACATCTGAGCATCCATTATTTTATTATTTTTTTTGCCAAAGTAATTGTACAAGAAAAGGCTCTTACAAGCTTATCTGGGGGAAAGAAAAAAAAACATATGTAAGTTAATTAGCAAACTGTAATTAACACAGTAACTTAAGTATTGACATCCATATTCCTGTAATAGTGCACCATTATAAGTAGCTAAATGCCCTAATGGTTTTTGAAGAATTATCTATAACAAAAACAATGTAAAAAAACAAGTTAGAAAAATGCAACAGCCGTTTAAAGGGGTGATATCAAACACAAAAGCCCAAGTTAGGAGAAGCAATAAGGCCAATCTTGTCAAACATCAAGCAAATAGGCACAATTGGAAAGGTGCTGGGGCCCAAGATTCACACAATTCTTGCTTCTAACTTGGCGCCTTTTTTTGATCGCTTCGCTTCACTTGAAATGCGTAGTGGCACAGCAGGCTAAGGTCGTGTGCTCTTCAAGAACATCATGTTCCAAGTTCAAATCACTTGAAATGCTCTTTGTATCACTTGAGGTGACTGAGACACACTCACACACACTGAGACTGTGTGTGTTGTAGTGTGTGTGTTTCTCAGTGTATGTGTGTCTCGGTGTGTGTGTCAGTGTGTCTGTGTGTGTCTGTGTGTGTGTGTGTCTCAGTGTGTGTGTATGTGTCATTGTGTGTGTCTCAGTGTATGTGTGTGTGTCTCAGTGTATGTGTGTCTCAGTGTGTGTATGTCAGTTTATGTGTGTGTGCCTCAGTGTGTGTGTGTGTATATCTCAGTGTGTGTGTCTCAGTGTGTGTGTGTCTCAGTGTTTGTGTATCTCAGTATGTGTGTGTGTGTCTCAGTGTGTGAGTGTGTGTCTCAGTCACTTCAAGTCATACAAAGAGCATTTCAAGTGGAGCGATAAAGTGGAGCGATAAAGTGGAGCGAAGCGATCAAAAAAAGGCGCCAAGTTAGAAGCAAGAATTGTGTGAATCCTGGGCCCCAGCACCTTTCCAATTGTGCCTATTTGCTTGATGCTTGACAAGATTGGCTTCTCCTTCTCCTAACTTGGGCTTTTGTTTTTGATTAAACGGATATTGTGTTTTTCTAACTTGTTTTTTTACATTGACAATGTTTTTGTTATAGATATCACTTCTTTTTTTACTTCATCAAATAATGAATAAAGCGAGGGAAAGATATTCGAGAATGTGTATGGTAAATAGACAGACAGACATTACAAGAGAATAATAAGTAGAGTAATATAAGAGAAATGAGAAAATATTTGAAAGTAAAATAATGGTAGAAGGGACTTTTGGACAGTATTGAAAGTGTTAACATTATATTCTTATAGGTGCATGAGAGGTGAAAACAATATGTCTATTTTGGTAGGTATTGATATATTGATATTTACGTAGGTACAAAACTACAATGTTATAAATGGTTCAAAAGGTATATATGCATGTCTATGCTAAAGGGTAGGTTACTAACACATTTTAATGCTGGAAAAAAAAAAACATTATTCTCCTTGATATAGTGGTGTTATGAACGTAGGCTAAGGCATTTGTAAAGCATTAGATCTCTTCATAAAAGGCCATATACATTTTGTTTGCATTTCTTGACCATGGCTTGACTTCAATAAGTGCATCATTTGCATGCACCATTTTCCAGTAGCACCCACAGCAAGAACAGATACATAGTGTGCTGAAGTAACATCCTGTCCTTGGTGTATGATAATGGAATCTAATTGGTAATTCCCATTGTCCACAGTAATTTTGCTCTTCTGCATAGCAGTAAACTTAGCATTGTGTCACTTTGTGACGGTCCCGTCTGGTTTGGTTTCCCAAAGCATAAGTTGGACTGCAATCAGTCTCCCAGCTGATTGAATAAGTTCACGTTTCATGATTGGAGAAATTTTGCATTGCCTACATTTGCTACCAGGAATCATTGGCCATTTGTCATTTCTATAAATGAGTTCTTCCAAACACATGGAATCTTTTCATCAATGGTGAGTGTGTGGAGAGGGTCCACACCTTCCGGTTTCTTGGCGTCCTTATCTCCGCTGACATCTCCTGGACAGACAACATCACAGCGATTATCAAGAAGGCTCAACAGCGGCTACACTTCCTGAGGGTCCTCAGAAAGTACAACCTGGATTCCAATCTGCTGCTGACCTTCTACCGCTCGTCCGTTGAGAGCCTGTTGACATACTGTATCACAGTATGGTACGGCAGCTGCACCGTGGCAGACAGGGAGAGGCTTCAGAGAGTAATAAGAGCAGCACAGAAGATCATTGGCTGCCCTCTCCCCTCCCTGATGGATATTTACATCTCCCGCTGCCTCAGCAGAGGAAAAACCATCATTAAGGACAGCTCCCATCCTGGTTCTGATCTGTTTAACCTGTTGCCCTCAGGGAGACGTTACAGGTGCATCAGAACAAGGACTAACAGATTCAAGAACAGTTTTTTCCCAAAAGTCATAACCACTTTAAACTTACACATGCATTGACTTACAGTATAGGTATATAGCGTCTCAGAACTGTGCACTTTACAGCCCCCCTCACTTCCCCCCCTGGGCACTAATTATTTTATTTTATGTTGTTATATTTATTTATTTATTTTATTTTATTTATCTTATGTACATGTTGGCACTGAAAATAGGAGTGGTTTTTAATCTCATTGTACATGTGTATAGTGACAATAAAGGCATTCAATTCAATTCAATTCAACATGTAGAGGATAAATATACAACACCCCTCGGTTTGATGAGCAGTAGTTACATGTAGTACATAGAATGCCATGACTTACTGTGACAGAAACCATGCAAGATACTTCAGGACAAATTTCAGACAATTTGGTAAGAAACTCTGCAACATGTTGCTGCTCACCTCTATTGAAAGGTTCTCCTAAGAAGTGACAAATATCCACAGTAGTTAGAGACGCAGTGGATGGCAAGTGATCCTATTTGTGAACAAAGCTCCTGATAGCCTCTTGTTGACTGTGTTTTAATGAATCCTTCAGAGGTTGCAGAAGTGAAGAAGGCACTGCAATGTTGCATTTGCATAGCATGAGGTGAAATTGGGGTTGCTCAAGCCTCAGAATGGATGTGTAAGTGCAATGTTCTCTTAGAAGACTGAGGCTTTTGCTGTTCCTGAACATTAATGATGGCTCGGTGAATGAAATGCGCATGATCTTTTACCTTGTGTCCCTTGTGCGTGTTAGTCTCCTTCAAGCTTTTCAACTTCGTACAATAAATCCCTCTGAGCCGATAGTACTCTTCAACTGCAGTTTGACATGCATTGATGCAGGTGGGGTCAAAGTTGATAAGGTGGATACCGCTTAAGGAAGTAACTGTGGAAAGTGCAATGAAACTTTGTCCATAGGAGAAAATGGAGTTACCACGATCCATCATCCCCTTACATTTGTGAATGGTGATTGCATGACCACCAATGACTGGGAACTGCTCTCGAACAATGTAGACTGTATCCATGATTTCAAACTTTGAGCATAAATGTTGAAAGGTATGGGTGACTCCATTGTTAAATGTGATGGTTATGGTTTTGAGCATACTTGTGTTTTCCAGGTAGTAGGAAATTGATGAGACCAGTGGCAATGTTGTTGCAAATTTGCTTAATACAAATGCAAATGTGATACATTTACTATCAAACTAAATACAAATGCAAATATGTGACAAATGCTAAATTGACTTCAAATACTTTCCCATACAACAAATGTTAATTTATTAACATGAATTTGGCAGAGGCCTTTATCCAAGGTGACATACAAGGAAAGCAGTTTATATAATAACAACATAAACACAGTAATCACGTAGTTCATAATAATTAACAGGTGTGTACCAATATAGGAAGCAAGTTACATAAAACAGTGTTTCCCAATCTTGGTCCTGAGGACCCAGTGTTTGCTGATTTGTGTTCTAACTGAGCTTTAAATTACGAATTGAACCCTCAGTTGAATGAATAAAATGTCTAATCAGAGCATTTGAATTATTTGTAGAAATGGCTGGCTACACAGGCCTCAGTTAAGACTAATCTAGGACTACCTAATGTTAACTCAGGTAAAGTAGTCCAAGATTAGTGCTGATCAGGGTTTGTGAAAGCAGCCAAAAGAGTTGGATATTTCAAGTTATTTCTAACATTGCATTACGTCACTAATTGTTAGTTCAATTGGGGGATCAATTTAATAATTGAGAACTCAGTTGGAACACAAACAGCAGACACAGTGGGCCCACAGGACCAGGTTTGTGAAAAACTGACATCAATGATGAGATATATGTATATATTTATATATGTGTGCATTGCACAATTATTATTTTTACTTGTTTTGTTTGTTATGTTTAATAAACATGAAGTTCTCAAAAGTGTCCTTTAGTTTGCATCTTTCAGGTTAATCAACTTTACCAGCAATACTGAGAAGTCTCTCTACTTTATTATAAGCATTATTATTGAAGAGTGTTTAAAATTGAAATATTTTTGAAGCTTTCCCATGATTTGAAGTTCAAATGCAAATTCTTATATTTCAGAATATACAAATACCAAGTCAAATGCAAATAGTTCAGCAGATTGCATTTAAATTATTATTATTTATTTTTTAGCAGACACCCTTATCCAGGGCAACTTACAATTGTCACAATTATATCACATTATATTTACATACATTTACCAATGTATCCAGTTGTTTAAACTGAATCTAGGGAAAATACCTTGCTCAATGGTACAACAGCAGTGTCCCTCACCCGGGATTGAACCCACAACCCTCCGGTCAAGAGTCCAGGTATAATGAGGTATAAACACAGCTGTTTAAGAATAGAGCACTTTTTTTTTTACTATACACACATTCCATTTACATACAAACGTTTCACACGTCTGTGGTTTTACAGGCGAGGCTAAAGTTGGCTTCTTATTTGCCAGCTTCTTATTCGCCAGCTTCTCATTCTCTCAGCTTCTTATTCGCTGGCTTTTAGTGCATAAATGTATTTGTCTATGTTGAAGAAGTAGCCTTGAATTTAACTGGTTAAATCACTTTGGGCCACCGATTTCTCCGCCGGTACCTGACAAGGGCAACCCCTCTGCAAGCCCCACTTGGATTTATCCCGGCCTAACGTGGTTTACTTGGGAAGAACAGCAGGTAAATATGTCACATATGCCAATCGCTCAGCATCTTATTCACGCTTTATGTATCTACGTTGAATAAGTAGCCAATTTCTTTGCAGGTACCCAGCAAGGGGCACCCGCTTTGCAAGCTACACCTGTATTTAGCCTGGCCCAATGTGGTTTACTAGGGCAGAACAGAGGGCAAACGTGCCGCATATGCCAATTGCACAGATTCTTCGCTGGAAAAAGCCTTGCATTTAAAGGGTTAAATCACTTTGTGCCGCCGATTTCTGTACTTATTCAACGTAGATACATAAAGAGCGAATAGGAAGCTGAGCAATTGGCATATATGGCATGATTGCCTGCTGTTCTGCCTCAGTAAATCACATTGGGCCAGCCTAAATACAGGTGTAGCTTACAGAGGGGGTGTCCCTCGTCAGGTACCTGCAGAGAAATCAGCGGCCCGACATGATTTAACCCGTTAAATTCAAGGCTACTTATTCAACATAGATACATAAAGCGAATAAGAAGCTGAGCGATTGGCATATGCGATCCAACGTGATTTAACCTGTTAAATGCAAGGTTACTTCTTCAACGTAGACAAATACATTTATGCACTTAAAAACTTGCGAATAAGAAGCTGGCGAATAAGCCAACTTCAGCCTCGTGTTTTACAGTGTAAATGTATGAAAAGAAGACAGACGTAGCCATAATACAGTCAAATTTAATGTCACTTCTGTTAATGTATACAGTCGTATTTTTTACTGGACCAGTCTAGATAAAGCAGCAATGTTACCCCCACATGTGATTGAACCCAGTCAAGAACAAAGTGCTCTAACCGCTACTCTACAGATGCTGCAAGCAACGGATCACTAGTGTCTCGTTGTGTAAGGCCACGGAAAATTCACGATTTCACGTATTTGACTGCCTACCATGAAAAATGTAAATATTGGTGATTTCTGGCTGAGGTATGAAATCAGATTCCAAAACATGGCAATAATTGCACGCTGTTTTTTGTCAATTCCACCAAACTGTGGATGCAGCACGAGCAGTTTCTGCATATGGACAGGTTTTTACACAACAAAGACAAACCACGAGTGTTGAAACTGCAACAAAATGCATGATTATTATTATTATTTATTTTAGTACAGCTGCAGTGTCCCCCACCTGGGATTGAACCCACAACCCTCCGGTCAAGAGTCCAGAGCCCTAACCACTACTCCACACTGCTGCCCATGCTGGCCTTCAACAAATAACTAGTTTTCTGCTCACGGGCCAGATAATTTGTGTGTGTGTGTGTGTGTGTGTGTGCGCGCGTGTGTGAATGTGTGTGCGCGCGCGTGTGTGAGAGCATGCTTGCGTGCGCGTCATATATAATTTAGTGTGTGTAAAGAAAAGCGGTTTTGTCACTTGCACTAAGCCCTGTTTTTAACATTTTGTTTTTCAAAGTCAGCATAACGCTATACAACACAGTCCATTTAATTACAGTATACAAGTTTTAAATGTTTACAAAACTCGACAATGTTGCCGAATTTGTCATTCAAACTTGTTTAGTTTTAATCAGTTTTGTCTGCTTGTTTCTTTCTTCAGCCAACACTTTTAAATGACCCTTGTTTGTTACATTTTAAAAGATTGTTTTAAACGTTACAATGTAAATGTTGACTCAGTAGCTACCATTAAATGTTTCAACCTCGGTGACTTTCTTTGATGCGATATTAATTTTAGGCAACTTGCAATTTTTTTATTTTTTTTACATGAAACTACATTTTTTTTTACATTTTATATAGGTATATAAATGTCAATTGCTGTGCATAAACGCATCAGCCAAATCAATTAATATGACGTAGTTTTCTCTTGCTATTTATTAATTTATTTATACATTTATAATATAAACATGTATTCATTTCTACATTTATTTATTTAAACATATTTATTTCTAAATGTATTTATCCCTCTATGCATTTATTTAAATCATTTATTTATTTCTACCAAATAAATAATTCCCTTTCAAGTCGAAGACGACCACCAACATTAAGTATGGGTTATTCCCTGCCCTAGAGGTAGGTAATATTGAGCTCTCTATATCAGAGCTGCCGAAGGCCCCTTCCTGTGATGACGCACTCGGTCCCGCCTACTGAGGGTACAAAACCGTCACTCACCTGAAGATCTCCCTCTTTTTCCTTCTCAAGATGGTAAGGTAAGATGTCTGTGTCTAGAACTGAGCGTGTTGATAGGAAGAGCACTTGAGTCAATTAGGGTCGGTTGTAGTTCCTAGCATTCGTGCTGAAGTCTGGCTTGCCGCTTTCCTGGAATCAACGACTCTTGAAAAAGACAGAGTCTTTCATCTTTCTGTCTTTCAACGGAGCCGCCGGCCGAACCTGACCGCTGCGGTGAGTCGGTTCATGTGCGTTCGGTGTACTCTCTCTCTCTCTTTCCTTCCTTCCTATAAACTGTAATGTTTGCTTGACAAAAACTTCACCCACCGCGGCTTCGGCCTCTGTCCCCCCCTGGTACACGCTTCGTGCTGACCAGGTGTGTGTGTTGACCACGCGGTCTAGGTACGCACTATGCGTAGCGTCCTCTCCGGTGCTGCGGTACCACGGCACACGCATAGCCTGATTTCACTTGGCACAGGCTGCATATTATCCGACGCCAGCGTAGGAGCATAATGCACACGGTACTTGGTTCCCAGTACGCAGTGTACGCAGAACGATATTCACAGCGCACATAACTCGCAGGTGCTCGTTGCTCCTTCCAAAAAGTTACGCACAGGGCGCAGGGTACGCAGTTTACGTTCCGCTGCGCGAGGCGTCTAGAATGTTCGAGGCAAGCAGTGCTGTACACGTTGCGCTCGTTCTAAAGTGCAGTTACGCACAGTGCGCACGGTACGCAGTTCACGCAGTGTATGGTACCCATTGCGCAAGGCGTTTGGAACGCTCAAGGCAAGCAGTGCGGTGCAGTACTGTATTCTACCTCACTTAGTGTCCTCGGTGAGTCTGCACCCTTGGTGCCTGAGTGCTTCAGTACACGGCTGAGCTGTACGTGGCGCTGGGCCTGGCCAGGCAATAGGCTCAAGCCCTTGCTGTGGCCCTAGCTCAGCCAATAGTGCCGGCCCTGGAGCTGACCCCGCCTGCACCGGTGGTTGCCCCGGATGTTACGCGCTGGCATCTGCCGTACTCGGCAGGCTGTCTGGCCGGGCGAATGGTTTGTCACACTGGACTGAAAGAACGCGGATTCCATGTTGCTATTCGTCTAGTGCACAGGAAGTATCTCCGCTTCGCCTTACAGGGAGCGTCCTGAGTTTTCTGTGCTGTGGTTCAACCTCTCCTTAGCCCCACACACGTTTCAAAGTGCATGGATGCCATCCTAGCTCCCTTGCGGCTGCAAGTGATCAGGGTGATGAATTAGCTGAATGACTGGTTGATCTGCCCAGTCGCAGGAAGGAGCAGTGGCCCACACAGTGCAAGCCATCTAAATTAGGAATGCATTTTGCCAGTACATACATGGGGAAATGGGAAGAACAATTAGAAAATCGGAAAGAGAACCTTTAGAATACATTCGGTTTGTAGATGATATTTTTGGGGTTTGGACACATGGAGAAGAATCTCTTTTCCAGTTTCATAAAATGGCAAATGAAATACACAGTAATATTAAGGTGGACCTTCAATGGACAAGGAAAGAAATATAATTTTTAGATACCATAGTAAAACTTGAAGAAGGTTCAATTGAGACTGACCTCTTCTGTAAACCTACTGACATGCATCAGTATTTACACATGTCCTCTGCACATCCGATACACACTAAAAGGGCAATCCCAAAGGGTCTAGGAATAAGAATACGAAGAATATGCTCAAAAGAAAGTTACTATGTAAAACAAAGAAATGTATTAAAAACAAATCTTAAAAAAGAGGATACAAAGAAAGAATTATAGAGATGGAGTTAAGAAAAGTGGATAAACTAAAAAGAGATGATCTACTAGATTATAAAAATAGAGATAAAAAGGTCAAAAAAGTCCCATTAATAATGACTTACTCTGAACTTTTGCCCAATATTTCTAAAATAGTTTGGAAACACTTGCGGATTCTACATAATTCAAAAAAATTAAAAAAAGTATTTCTTAAGGCCCCAGTTGTAGCATTCAAAAGAGAAGCTAATTTAGGTGCTATTTTAGTTCACAGTAAACATAAAAGAATAATTGACAAAATAGGTTCTACGAACATGTGCACTAGTAGATGTAAAGTGTGTAAATACATAGACAAAAGTAAAAATATAATTAAACATAAGAACACCACATATCCACTAAAAACTAATACCTACTGTAAAAATAGCAATGTTGTTTATGGAATAGCCTGTGAAAAATGTGATGAAATCAAATATGTTGGAGAGACTGGAACTACTTTATATAAAAGAATTCAGAACCACCTTTCATTAATTAGAAATAAAAAAATGAATGAACCAATAGTACAGCACTTCACCAGTCAGGGACATGACATAAATGATGTAAAGTTTGTAGTATTAGAACAGCTCAAATTAGACAATGCGACATATAGAAGAATAAAAGAAAGTAAATGGATAAATAGACTGAACACGATTATACCAGCGGGACTCAACAGAAAAGAATGAACTAATTAACTTCAATAAATATATAACATTCAAATAAATAAACAAAATTCATTCAAAAGTTGTGCATGCTGATGCGCTGGGGAGGCCAAATTTAGACTGATCCTCAGAGCCAGCATTGCATGATATAATAAAAATATAAGTTTATATAAAGTAGTGTTAATTAGAATTAATACAGATTCAAAGATAGAAGTAAAAATGATGTCACAATATATAGAACACCATTACATCATGTAAGAATAAATCATGGATTTGAATGTAAACAATAACAAGTAGTTGTCATGCCGTCAAAAACCTATAAATACCTCCAATGTTTTGATTCAAACACAGGCTCCCTTGAGAAAGATATGTACAACATATCGAAACGTTGGGCAGCTGGCTCTTTGAGCTATATATATATATATATATACAGTGCCGTGAAAGTATTTGCCCTGTCTGATTTTCTGCATTTTTGCATATTTTTCACACTGAATGTTATCAGATCTTCAACCAAAACCTAATATTAGATAAAAGGGACCCTGAGTGAACAAATAACACAAAAATGTGATACATATTTCATTTATTTATTAAAGAAAGTTATGCAACACCCAATGCCCCCGTGTAAAAAAGTAATCACCCCCTTAGACTCAATAACTGGTTACGCCACCTTTAGCAGCAATAACTGCAACCAAACTCCTCCTGTAGTTATTGATTAGTCTCTCACATCGCCGTGGAGGAATTTTGGCCCACCTCCATGCAGAACTGCTTCAACTCAGTGACATTTGTGGGTTTTCGAGCATAAACTGCTCAATTCAGGTCCTGCCACAACATCTCAATGGGGTTTAGGTCTGGACTTTAACTAGGCCATTCCAAAACTTTAAATTTCTTCTTCTTCAACCATTCTGATGTAGACTTGCTTGTGTGTTTCGGATCATTGTCTTGCTGCATGAGCCAGTTGCGCTTCAGCTTCAGCTCACGGACGGATGGCCTGACATTCTCCTGTAGAATTCTCCGATACAGAGCAGAATTCATGGTTCCTTCAATGATGGCAAGGCGACGAGGTCCTGATGCAGCAAAGTATCCCCAAACCATGACACTATGAGGTTCTTACTGTGGAATGCAGTGTTTGGTTTTCACCAGACATAACAGGGCCCATGTCGGCCAAAAAGTTCCACTTTTGACTCATCTGTCCATAGAACATTGTTCCAGAACTCTTGAGGATCATCCAAGTGCTTGTTGGTGAATTTGAGATGAGCATTCATGTTCTTAGTGAGCAATGGTTCCTGCCTTGCTACTCTGCCATGAATCCCATTTTTGTCCAGTGTCTTTCTGATGGTGGGGTCATGAACACTGACGAGAGAGGCCTGCAGATCCCTGGATGTTGTTCTAGGGTTCTTTGTGACTTCCTGGACGATTTTACGCCTTGCTCTTGGAGAGATTTTGGCAGGACGGCCACTCCTGGGAAGATTCACTACTGTCCCAAACTTTCTCCATTTGGACAATATGGCTCTGACTGTGGTTTGGTGGAGCCCCAGAGCCTTAGAAATGGCTTTGTAACCCTTTCCAGACTGATAGGCATCAACAACTTTTTTTCCGGAGGTCTTCAGGAATTTCTTTTGTTCGTGGCATGATGTGCCTGTAGAACCTGTGTGCTGACAACTTCACTGATGGTAAGGGCCAGAGTTAGTCAGATTTATATTGGGCAGGGCTGGCCCAAATCAGGCTCAAACAGCCGACTCTAATTATCCCTTTAATTGGGTTGAGTTAACTAGGGGGGGCAATAACTTTTTCACACCTGAAGATTGCATGTTTGATTCCCTTGCACACTAAACAAATGAAAGAAGCACCAAACTTTTTTTGTCATTTTTCTCCCTCTATATACTACTACATCCCACAAAAAATCAGACCAAATACAATGTGAAAAATGTGCAAAAATGCAGAAAATCAGACAGGGGACAAATACTTTTTCACAGCACTGTATATATATATATAATTTATTTAAGAAATGTAAAAATAATATACAAATATATTAAAAAAAACAACAAAAAAACCCACAATACACTTCATTAACCTTGCACTTGCCTATAGTTTAGTCTGCTGTTTCAATTGGAGAGAAAAAATAAGCAAGGCAATATTGATATTTGTATTCCACACACGAGTCTCCGTGTATTCATTGGACAAAAAGTAACTGGAGGTGGAACTTGGAGCATTGTGGAGGCTGTAGTTCCTGCGCAGAGACTGCACACAAAGACATAGCAGTAATTGCATGATAAGTAAGTAAAGAAAAATACAAAATAAAGTCAGAATGTGATTTGCTATGCAATACAACAGAGCACAGGTAGACTAATAATCTGGACAAAAATAGATGATAGTTTGTGGGTTTTCTTATTTTTACTAGTAAATTAAACAGAGATATTTGCATGTCAAATGTAGCAGCCTCTCTAGAAGTACAGTGTGAGTGGCTTAATTGGACCCATTCCTTCAGAGTTAATATAATTGTACCCATTTCTTCAGAGTTAATATGGTCAAGTAGATGCAACTCATGTTTTTAAGACTCCAGAGATTTCATTGTTGCTTCAGAAAAAGAATAAAGAAGAAAATGCCATTATTTCTTTTGTGAGTGAAAAAATTAAACTTTTCATCTCTCAAGCCCAGTTTATTTCTGATTTGTTGTCAGAAGACATTCTTTTTTATTTTTATGAAAAGGTATGCTTAACCTTCACTTGTTTTATTTCTCTGGGTTCAGTAAAGCAAGATAGTAGGTTTCACATCTGCAACTGGCCAATGTTCAATTACCAAGGTAATTGAACATTCACCATCCTCTACTATTTTATGCAAGTAGAACCTGTCTCTGAGAAATTGCCTTTCAATTTCTAGAAGCACAACTTCTAAGAGGGTTGCCACTTCATTTGAAAATGTCTCAGGCAGATGAAATATTGAAGCTGCCACTCAATTCCAGACACCCAGGGATTATGTTAGTTGATTAAAGTTGACAGACCTGTTTTTATAGCCATTGCTAGACTTAAATTATTTTCTTGAATTTTTAAAATGTGTTTTGAAAAGACAGTGCAGTACAATTTTACCTAAATGGGTCAACAGCAGTGCTCTGTTTATTATTTATGATTTTGTCACAGAGGTCGCGGAGGTCACGGAAATCGTGAATTTGAAAAAGTCCGTGAAATCTTGGAAATGGATGTAAAAACACTTTTGATTAGGCGCTTCCTTTATTTCCTTTAAAATATGCATTATCATACACTGAAAATATAAATCTGCGAGTATCTATAATTTGTTTTGTTGTTTCACACAGCATTTATGTGTAACTATAGGTCAGAGAATGAGATCGCTGAGCGAGCAAGCATGTAAATCGGTGACAGATAAAATGCAAAAAAATATTGTGAGTGAGCTGTTTTCTGTAAAGACAGAAGAAGTATGGATCAGAGAACAGAAGTTTCCCAGTTTACAGAGCCTTTCTTTACAACGTGCTGTTTGTTTCAGAATCATGGAAAACTCTTAAAGCCTGGTTCATGCAGTACTTCTTTTTGCAGATGAATGCGATACGTCAGGCGCAGACTGCTGAAAGCTGGCAGCTTCGCTATTTGCTGTATTGGACACATTGTGTAACCAGTAAGTTGTTGCAGCTGTTGTTCATATAAATGCAATACTTTAAATACAAACTGCATGCTCCCGAGTGGCGCATCCAGTAAAGGCGCTCCACGTGGAGTGCAGGATGTGCCCTATGCTCTGGACGTCGGAAGTTCGTGTCCAGGCTATTCCTTTGCCGACCAAGGACGGGAGTTTCCAGGGGGTGGCGCTCAATTGGCCGCGTGCTGCCCGGGGGGAGGGAGGGAGGGTTCGGTTGGCCAGGGTGTCCTCAGCTCACTGCGCACCAGCGACCCCTGTAGTCTGGCCGGGCGCCTGCGGGCTTGTCTGTAAGCTGCCCGAGAGCTGCATTGTCCTCCGACGCTGTAGCTCTTGGGTGGCTGCATGGAGAGTCCGCAGCGTGAAAAAAAGCAGTTGGCTAATGGCACACGCTTCAGAGGACAGCGTGTGTTCATCTTCGCCCTCCCGAGTCAGCGCATGGGTGGTAGCGGTGAGCTGAGCCTAAAAATAATTGGCCATTTCAAATTGGGGAGAAAATGATAAAAATAATTGGCAACGACTAAATTATTAAAAATAAATAAATAAATAAATAAATAAATAAATAAATAAATAAATAAATAAATAAAATACAAACTGCATTCACGTAATTAGATACATTTACATTTAAGTAGATGTGTTGTTTGTACATCCATACAAGAAGATAAAAAAAAAACCAGAAGCAACTGCGTTGCACTGTCCTCTAAACCAACAGAGAACAATTTCAGACATCATTTAGAGAGATGCGGTTATGTAACAGATGTTTTAGGTATTTTAGAATGACAAACGAAAGGTTGCAAGATTGTAGATTATGTACTTCCGACTTTCTAGTCAAAAGCAATAGTCTTTATATTACTGGTTTTGGTGTACAATTTAAAAGCTCTTGTGTATGTTGATGTACATTATCTGGTGAACTTCAAATAAATTTGTGTTTTTTTCAATGTACTTTTGTTCGTAGCCTTATTATGATGTAAGTTAGACTAGACTGCATTTCTGGTTTTCAAATCAGACTGTTTTTTGGTTGCCATATCTTTAAGATGCAATGTACAGATTTGTAATTATTAGAACCCCGTGTTTTTTGCAAATATGAAATAGCACGAAATAAAACAAAATGCAACATATAAAACGACATGCAAATATAAAATGAAAAACCATTATAAAGTAAAACCTAGTATGACATTTTAAAATTGGAAGGTTTATACAAAAAGTACTTTAAATAAATACTTGCAATCATAGTTGTCAAAACTCAGACGTTACCATAGACACGGTCTGAATGAAAACGGAAGCTCTGACTAGCACTTGCACAGATGTATAATTTGTAGAGAGGCGTTTGGGAATTCAAGTTGTGATGGAAAAGAAGAGCTGTTTGTTTCTAAAATGCCTAAACCGGACGTAACAATTAAACAACGCTGCAAAGAGGGGATATATGCAGCTGACGGTATAGCATCAGGTGGTGTAATAATATCATTCTGTTTATGAAATTAACAAAAATTGAATATACAGGGAAGGGGGGTCCTAAGCCATTTTCTGTGTCTACTTGGTTTCCGGTCACAAACTCCCTCACTGACAAAGAATGCTTTTAAAAACACTCCACCTGGACTCGGACACCCCGCCAAATAAACAAACTATCCAATCACCGGGGTGAAGAGAGGAGTAGAAAAAGATAGCACGACTTTCAATCAGGGCTCCTGACTCATAGAACAAGGCTCTGAAGAGACAATCTGAAGACCCACCGTCTGCGATCAACTTGAACAGAGAATTCGTTTTCGGAAACGCTGATATGGGATAACGTAAGACGTCTAGAATCCTAAAAGTACTTGGAATCAAATGTCTAACTTAGCCCCGATTGATCACCAGAGGTATAGTTGGACATATCATTTGAAGTCGACAGAGATTAAAATATATTCAGTCTTTTATTAAGCTAGCAGTGCCAGAGTTTGTGGTAGAATATCCCAGACATAATCGGACGAAGAGTGCACATATTGGTGGAGGAATTGCTGTTTCAGTGAAATACCTACGTAGTTAATAACTTTTGTTTTTGCAAAAACATTTATTTCGTCCCCTGATGTGGAGACACAAGAGGAAGGCAGACCCCGGAACACAATAGTAGGGCAGTGTAAAATACATATATATATATATATATATATATATATATATATATATATATATATGTGTGTATTTTACACTGCTATATATATATATTGTTTTATCTTATTATATTTTTATACAGGGCATGTGCAGTATTTACTGTAAATAGGCAGTTAATTACTGCCGCTAATGAGAAATTATGGTAACTAAATTATTTTTCTGTGCGAGGTCTGTTTATGTGAAAATGTAAAAAAAAAAAAGTTTAATAAAAATTATGTACATAGTTAAAACATGATGTATACTATACTATTATTATACATCTATTTGAGTTGTTTTATTAATGGGTATCTGTAATAAAATGAAATTTGTGAAAAGTAAAACAAAAAATTATAAAAAATAAAAATAATTTCTCAGGGCTCTAGTAATTATATAACACACATGAACATAAGAACATAAGAAAGTTTACAAACGAGAGGAGGCCATTCAGCCCATCTTGCTTGTTTGGTTGTTAGTAGCTTATTGATCCCAGAATCTCATCAAGCAGCTTCTTGAAGGATCCCAGGGTGTCAGCTTCAACGACATTACTGGGGAGTTGGTTCCAGACCCTCACAATTCTCTGTGTAAAAAAGTGCCTCCTATTTTCTGTTCTGAATGCCCCTTTATCTAATCTCCATTTGTGACCCCTGGTCCTTGTTTCTTTTTTCAGGTCAAAAAAGTCCCCTGGGTCGACATTGTCTATACCTTGTCCAGACATTGACTGAGACTCTCACCTTTGTCTTTTCAAGCAGACTAAAACTACTTAATGCTGCTATCTTTCCAGTTATGGATTCCATATGTTTATGTGGCTGCTATCAAACACAGTACAAAAAAGCTATACAATGAGAGCTCTTTCAAAGCTTTTTGTGTAAAACTTTTTATTTCTTAGGACTGTAAATTTGCTAACTTTCACTCTCATCTACTGCACCTGCTTATTGCTTTTCTTCAGCCCTATCAGAGCCAAACATCTGGTCATGGGCAAAACGAACTAGTTCTGCCCAGCTTATGTTTTAGGGAAAAAAGTACTGACACTGAGTAAGCCACATGATTGATTGTGGTGATTTATATTGCTCTTAAGTGTTTCCACTTCTAATGACCTGGGTACATTTACATATGGCTGACTGAAGATGAGTCATAGGTTCCCTGCTTAATGAAAGTTATTACAGAATACAGGGCTGAGATTCTGTGTTACTCCATCTCCTAATGGAGTCTTTCATGCTCCAGTTGGAAACTAATCTATACATCTGAAGTGGGTGTTAAAAGAAAATAAAAAATAGTAGTCCTTAAAATGTGTGCAGAATGTTATCAGTGTAGTTTACATTATTTAAAACAAATTGGGGAACTGACCCAGCAGTTTAAATGTGTGCTATAGAAAAACTGTAATAACTGTAATACTGTAAATCAGTACTTTAAAAACTAAGGGCCAAATATTCTAACTCCTTGCGCATGTCACAAGGGGAGTTGTAGAGATTTTTTCCCGCAAGTCGAAAAAAGTTGCACTTTTGAGTGAGATTCAAAATAGATGCTGCGTTGGAAAAAATGGGTTTGTGAGTTGTTCTCTTTTCCATCAGATTTGGGGGAGGTGTCATGAATAATCCCGCAAGTTCACCACCACAAGCTAAATTCTAAAGTTAATTTGCTCGCAAATCACTATTTTATGTTGCATGGAAATCATTTAAGGCCGGTTACACTCCTCTTAATTATTTTGCAGGAAATATTTAAGACAGCTATATTTGCAAATGCCGGCAGAGCAACAGGAAAAGAGGAAATACTGTATCGTGTGGGCAGAATATATAGACAGCGTATAACATTGCTTGACTTGTCTACTGAAGAAGTCCTTAGTCGACTTATACTTTGATTAAACATAATAACATTTTGGTTTATTTCCAACTCAAACATTTAATTTATTTGTGGTTTATTTTAAACAATACTAATTACCAGTGCTTAATTTGTAAAGAAAGAGGTGTCGGGGCGCAAGCAATGACAAGTATTGATTTAGTGTTAGATTTTATAATCACATATTCTACATAATTTATGCAAAGCAGTAGTATGTGCAGAAAAATAAATTAAAGGCAAATGCAGGGGGGGAAGGCTATGTATTTTGCCCGTGCACTTTTTTTGCTCTGTGTACATGCACTTTTATTCTATGTTTTGTTATGGTTTGGCATTTAAATTGTTTAAAATGAAATAAAAAGTGGAAATGCATTCAGATGATTCCAGAAGGCCGACATTGATAAAAAAATAAATAAAATCATACACGCACCCTACGCAAACATTGGTTTGACCCATGGTCCGCACTGTAGTAATATCTAGCAATATTGAACATTATTAGTGCTGTGAATGCAACAGAACCCGCAGTTTGTGGAGACTGCAAAAAATAAATAAGTAAATAAATAAATTATTATTTATTTATTTCTTAGCAGATGCCCTTATCCAGGGCGACTTACAATTGTTACAAGATATCACATTATTTTTACATACAATTACCCACTTATACAGTTGGGTTTTTACTGGAGCAATCTAGGTAAAGTACCTTGCTCAAGGGTACAACAGCAGTGTCCCCACTGGGGATTGAACCAGAGTCCAGAGTCCAGACCACTACTCCACACTGCTGCCCAAATAAATAAATAAATACATTTCTGTTTAGGCTAAATAGTTGTTAGCTTGGTTTGTTTTTATTCTCCATTAATTACATTCTATTCATTGAAAAAAGGAAAGCGAGAACCAGGCTGTTATTATTGTTTTTATATATGGTAGGCTATATATTGTTTTTAATAGGGGAAGTTAGCAGGCAAAGTTCCTGCGTGGGGGTAGGGGTACAGACAGGCATGAACGCATTTAACTGCAACACTAACCCTGAATAAAATGTTGTTCCTGTTAAGCAGTAGTATAATCGGAAGCAGTGGTGTTTAAAAATAATAGAAGCCAGTTTTCACTTTAGTGAAGTAGGCTACAGTATTTGTTTTCCTTAAAAACTTGTTGTTTATTGAAATTAATGTTCAGCTTTCATATTGAAGCTCGTTATGTACTACTCATTCAATCAAATCGTTCAAGACATTTTTCAAATCAAGTAAGCCTATTTCATTTGTGAAAAAACGACAATAGAGTCGCAGTCCTTCTTTCGCAGCCAGTGTCATCTTTATGGCACTGTAACAGGGCGAGGTGACCTGTACATTGTTTTGTTTTATTTTATTTTAGATCGGGGTCTCCCCCTCCGCCCCTGTGCAGTGTATTTTGTATTTGTTTTGTATTATGATTTATTTATTGTAATTTGTGACGGCGTAGCCGATTTATTTAGTAGCGTGGATGGGAAACCCCATCCACAGTACTAATAATTAAACTCGTGGAGAAGGTGGCCATCTCCTGAATTAATTAAGTGATTTAATTTGTTGCTAATCGGGAGATGGTCACCTGTTATAAAAAGCCTGCAGCTCTCCAGCTAAAGGTGGGTGTTTGGAGCGAGAGGAGAGAACGAGATGAGAGAAACAAAAAGAAAGAAAAAAAGATAACAGATCAGTGAAGGCAGTTGCCCAGCCTGACCGTATTGATTTTGTGTTCGAGATTTGTTTCTGTTTAACCTTTTTATTTTGCTCTGTGAGCGCCAGTGTTTTTGGTTTAAATATTGTATTTATTTTTGTATTATTTAAATAAAACGGCACCGCCGTGTCCTTTTTGAACTGCAGTATTGGTGTCAGTATTTTTTCGTGCCTGCTTCTGCCGTGACGTCACCACTCGTCCACCCTGTCACACGTGGTGTCCTGCGTGGGATTGCAGCGCCTCCAGGATGCAGGCAGAAGTAGGTTACTGCAGTTTTTCATTTTTCCCGTTTTATTTTTTTTTTCAATTTGTTTGTTTGTGGAGTGAAGAGGAGGAAGGAAGATGAGAGGAGAGAGGAGGAAGAGCTGCAGAAAGCAGCAAAAGCGGTGGCAACAGCTGCCACCAGGGGTTGTTGTGGTAAATGAGTGGTGCCCTGGCTGTGGGGAGTTTGGGCACACCGTGGCCATCTGCCCCACCCAATACCAGGGAGAGGAGTGGATGACCCAGATGGTCGACTGGGTCTACCAGGAGCGAGAGGGGAGAGAGCGGAAGGTGAGGAGAAGGAGGCAGAGAGGGAACACGGACCTGGAGTGGGAGGAGCCCGAACGTTCTGCGCCTGAGTGGGAGGAGCCCGAATGTCCTGCGCCTGAGTGGGAGGAGCCCGAACGTCCTGCGCCTGAGTGGGAGGAGCCCGAACGTCCTGCGCCTGAGTGGGAGGAGCCCGAACGTCCTGCGCCTAAAAGGGAGGAGCCCGAACGTCCTGCGCCTGAGTGGGAGGAGCCCGAACGTCCTGCGCCTGAGTGGGAGGAGCCCGAACGTAATGCGCCTGAGTGGGAGGAGCCCGAACGTCCTGCGCCTGAGTGGGAGGAGCCCGAACGTCCTGCGCCTGAGTGGGAGGAGCCCGAATGTCCACAGCCCAAGAGGGGGGAGTCGGTGCGTCCACAGCCCAAGAGGGGGGAGTCGGTGCGTCCACAGCCCAAGAGGGGGGAGTCGGTGCGTCCACAGCCCAAGACGGGGAAGGCCGAAGGTCCATAACCAAGGTACACACCAGCAGAGGGAGAATACCTCCTGGTGCCACCTCCACCTCCGTGGGAGGACTGTGTGTCGCTCCCACCTCCACCAGCAGAGGGTGAGTTCCTGTTAGTGCCACCTCCACCACCATGGGAGGACTGTGTGTCGCTCCTGCCTCCGCCAGCAGAGGGTGAGTTCCTGCTGGTTCCACCTCCATGGGAGGACGACGTGTCGCTCCCACCACCGCCAGCAGAGGGAGAGTTCCTGCTGGTTCCACCTCCACCGCCCTGGGAGGACTGTGTGTCGCTCCCACCTCCGCCAGCAGAGGGAAAGTTTCTGCTGGTTCCACCTCCGTCACCATGGGAGGACGACTTGTCGCTCCCACCACCACCAGCAGAGGGAGCATGCCTGCTGGTTCAGCCTTGGCCGCCAGAAGGGGAGGAGGCCCTGCCGCCTTGGCCGCCAGAAGAGGAGGAGCCCCTACCGCCTTGGCCGCCAGAAGAGAAGGAGCCCCTGCCGCCCTGTTCGCCATCGCTTGAGGATGCCAGCCTCGCACCGCCCAAGGATGCCAGCCTCGCACCGCCCAGGGATGCCACGCCCGTTCCGCTCAGGGATGCCACGCCTGGATCGCCTGGGGCTGCCTGTTGCTCCGCATCGCCTGGGGCTGCCTGTTGCTCCGCATCGCCTGGGGCTGCCTGTTGCTCCGCATCGCCTGGGGCTGCCTTTTGTTCCCCACAGGATACAGGGTACGAGGGAGAAGTGGAGCTCCCGCTGCCGCCTCCATGGCCAGGGGCTCCCCTCCCGAGTTCGCCTCCCGAGGGTCCGCTGCTGCTGCCGTCGCCTCCCGAGGGTCCGCTGCTGCTGCCGTCGCCTCCCGAGGGTCCGCTGCTGCTGCCGTCTCCTGGGGTCGCCAGGGATCCTGCTTCACCTGGGGTCACCAGGGATCCTGCTTCGCATAGGGTCGTCGAGGGTCCGGCTTCGCCTGGGGTCGTCGGGGATCCTGCTTCGCCTGGGGTCACTACACTATGGCTGGAGCCCCACGGAAGGGAACTGACGGCCATGAAGAAAGGGGGAGATGTCAGGAGACCAGCTCCTCCAGCCGCACTTTCGCGGCCGGAGATTATTATTATTTATTTATTTCTTAGCAGACGTCCTTATCCAGGGCGAATTGTTACAAGATATCACATTATTTTTACATACAATTACCCATTTATACAGTTGGGTTTTTACTGGAGCAATCTAGGTAAAGTACCTTGCTCAAGGGTACAGCAGCAGTGTCCCCCCACCTGGGATTGAACCCACGACCCTCTGGTCAAGAGTCCAGAGCCCTAACCACTACTCCACACTGCTGCCCAACTCTTACATTTCAGATCATGTGGTCGGAGCCCCACGGAGGGGAACTGCCGGCCATGAAGAAGGGGGGGGAGGTCAGGAGACCAGCTCATCCAGCCGCACTTTCGCGGCAGGATAGAGTGTGGCGGGAGCCCCGGTAGAGGGAGCTGCTGGCTACAAAGAAGGGGGGAAAGGTCAGGAGACCAGCTCCCCCAGCCGCACTTTCGCGGCAGGAGGAACAGTGGCTGAAGCCCCGGAAGAGGGAGCTACCAGCCAGGAAGACATGGGGGAGGAGGACCTCCCACCATGGCCACCCCCATGGATTACTCCAGACCCCTCTTCCGGGACTTTGAGACTGAGGGGGGAGGTGGCCGTTGGGGCCATGTGTGCGTTGCACAAGGGGGGGGGGGATATGTAACAGGGCGAGGTGACCTGTACATTGCTTTGTTTTATTTTATTTTAGATCGGGGTCTCCCCCTCCGCCCCTGTGCAGTGTATTTTGTATTTGTTTTGTATTATGATTTATTTATTGTAATTTGTGACGGCGTAGCCGATTTATTTAGTAGCGTGGATGGGAAACCCCATCCACAGTACTAATAATTAAACTCGTACAGAAGGTGGCCATCTCCCGAATTAAGTGATTTAATTTGTTGCTAATCGGGAGATGGTCACCTGTTATAAAAAGCCTGCAGCTCTCCAGCTCAAGGTAGGTGTTTGGAGCGAGAGGAGAGAAACAAAAAGAAAGAAAAAAGATAACGGATCAGTGAAGGCGGTTGCCCAGCCTGACCGTATTGATTTTGTGTTCGAGATTTGTTTCTGTTTAACCTTTTTATTTTGCTCTGTGAGCGCCAGTGTTTTTGGTTTAAATATTTTATTTATTTTTGTATTTAAATAAAACGGCACCGCCGTGTGCTTTTTGAACTGCAGTATTGGTGTCAGTATTTTTACGTGCCTGTGACAGGGTGGACAAGTAATTAAATGTCCCTGGCAGTGGACTGTCTCTGTTTAGCGCACGCAAGAACTTGCAGAATGGATAAAACTGTGTTGAGAATTGTAAGAAAACGCATTTGAGAGCAAAACATTTAATGTGAAGAGGTGCTGGGGCTATGCCTCGTTAAGCCCAAATAACACGTCTTCATTTTGCAAAAAGTTGTGATGGTTATTGTCACAAAGACGGCCGGAGTGGGTTGCGTCAGACCAGAGCCAGGAAATAAATAAACAGAGAGATGTGGTTTGGTATAAGCTGGGCGCGTGATCGCGCTCAGAATTTAATAAACAGAACAGAAAATAAAAGGTTTGAACAAGGCTGTGTGGTCCAGTGGTTAAAGAAACGGGCTTGTAACCAGGAGGTCCCCGGTTCAAATCCCACCTCAGCCACTGACTCATTGTGTGACCCTGAGCAAGTCACTTAACCTCCTTGTGCTCCGTCTTTCGGGTGAGACGTAATTGTAAGTGAATCTGCAGCTGATGCATAGTTCACACACCCTAGTCTCTGTAAGTCACCTTGGATAAAGGCGTCCGCTAAATAAATAAACAAATAAACAAAAACACGGGACACGGCACTACACGCCAAAATAAAAAGACAAACAAAACGTACTAAACACTTAACAAACGGTGCACGGAGAGACAAACAAACACGGTGAGTACAAACACTTCTAGATATTATTTTTACTTTACTACTTTACGTTCTCCTTCTCTCTCACCAGTTCTCCACTCTCGAACACCCAACCCCCAACTGCAAGAAATGTGCGTCTATATATACTATTGTGCTGGGATTCAATTACTAATTAATTATTCACTTGAATCCCAGCACGTGAATTAATTCTGTGCAACCCCCTGCTCACATATTACATTTAACCAGCACGTGAAGTGATTTGTGCTCTCCTCGTGCCTAAATACAAATCTACACTTTTTAAATACACGTGAAACACAGACCCGTTTATATCCCGTGTACCAATCTCTATACACCAACATTAACACACGCACGCAACATACAACATATAAATGCACACAGGGGCGGGCGCATTGCCACATATACCCCCCCTTGTGCGCAGCACACATGGCCTCAACGGCCACCTCCCCCCTTAAAAATCCAGCAGTCCAGGACAAAGTCTCGGGCTGGGAAGGAAGGCTTCAGTGGGCCCATGGCTGGCCATGCTGTCAGCACCCCTGCCGGTAGTGGCACGGCTGACAGCCTGTTGGTCCCGTCCTGCAGTGAAAAAGCTGTGGGGGCAGGTGGTCCCCCGACCTCCCCCTTCTTCGTAGCCGGCAGCTCCCTCCTGTGGGGCTCCGGCCACAAGAACTCCTGCAGCGAAACTGCTGCTGGGGAAAGTGGTCTCCAGACCTCCTCCCCCTTCTTCGTGGCCGGGAGCTCCCCTTTCTGGGGCTCCGGCCACCGTACTCCCTGCGGAGGTACGGGCAGCAGAGGCAGCTCCTGCTCCTCTGCTCCGGGCGGTGGCGGAGGCAGAGGCAGCTCCAGCTCCTCTGCTCCTGGCGGTGGCGGAGGCAGAGGCAGAGGCAGCTCCAGCTCCTCTGCTCCTGGCGGTGGTGGAGGCAGAGGCAGCTCCAGCTCCTCTGCTCCTGGCGGTGGTGGAGGCAGAGGCAGCTCCAGCTCCTCTGCTCCTGGCGGTGCTGGCTCCCTCTGCTGTGGCGGCTGGGCATGTGCGCGCCGTGCTGCCTTCAGCAGCATAGCTAGAGGCTGCTGGGGGACACCAGCATCCTGCCCTTCTCCCCCCAAAAAATTTTCAGGGGGTTGAGCCTGTAACCCCTCCCCTTCCGGCTCTTGGGGCTGACCCAGCAGGCATTTTCCCTCTGCTGGTGGCTTGGGTCCCAGGGCTGTGGAAGCCCCGACTTGCCTCCCTTTGGGCTGTGGACGCACCGACTCCTCCCTTTTGGGCTGTGGACGCACCGACTCCTCCCTTTTGGGCTGTAGACGCACCGACTCCCCCCTCTTGGGCTGTGGACGTTCGGGCTCCCCCCACTCAGGCGTAGGACGTTCGGGCTCCCCCCACTCAGGCGTAGGACGTTCGGGCTCCTCCCACTCAGGCGTAGGACGTTCGGGCTCCTCCCACTCAGGCGTAGGACGTTCGGGCTCCTTCCACTCAGGCGTAGGACGTTCGGGCTCCTCCCATTTGGGCTGTGGACGCTCAGGCTCCTCCCGCTTGGGCTGTGGACGCTCAGGCTCCTCCCGCTTGGGCTGTGGACGCTCAGGCTCCTCCCGCTTGGGCTGTGGACGCTCAGGCTCCTCCCGCTTGGGCTGTGGACGCTCAGGCTCCTCCCGCTTGGGCTGTGGACGCTCAGGCTCCTCCCGCTTGGGCTGTGGACGCTCAGGCTCCTCCCCATAACTGCGGAAGGGACAGTGGGCGAACAGGTGATCCTGGTCGCAGAGGAGGCACCCCGGCGATGGCTTGTTACATCGCCGTGGATGCCTGGCCCTTAGGCGGCACTCCTCCTCCCTGTCCTTCACCTCTTTATCCGTCTCTGCCTCCCGCTTGGGCTGTGAAGGCAAAACCAGCAGGCATCCACCCTCTGCTGGTGGAGATGGGGACAGCAGGTACTCACCCTCTGCTGGTGGAGATGGGGACAGCAGGTACTCCTCTGCTGGTGGTCCTGCTACCTGGGCTGCTGTTCCATTTATGGTTGCCTCCAGGTAGCTGAGGACAAACTCCACACCTTCCTCCAAGGTGTTTGGGGTGTGTTCCTGCTGATAGGCCTCCCATCTCTCACTGTCCATCATCCACAGGGCCTGGACGACTATGGGCAGAGACTGGGCCTCCAGCCCAGCATTCTCCAGGAACCAGCCCCGCAGTTTGATGGCGTCTTCTGCCATTGACTTTTTTTTTTTTAAATCCAGACCCCTCCTGGTCTGACGCTTGGAGGCGCGGCTATCCCACGATGACACCACGTGTCACAAAGACGGCCGGAGTGGGTTGCGTCAGACCAGAGCCAGGAAATAAATAAACAGAGAGATGTGGTTTGGTATAAGCTGGGCGCGTGATCGCGCTCAGCATTTAATAAACAGAACAGAAAATAAAAGGTTTGAACAGACAAAAACACGGGACACGGCACTACACGCCAAAATAAAAAGACAAACAAAACGTACTAAACACTTAACAAATGGTGCACGGAGAGACAAACAAACACGGTGAGTACAAACACTTCTAGATATTATTTTTACTTTACTACTTTACGTTCTCCTTCTCTCTCACCCGTTCTCCACTCTCGAACACCCAACCCCCAACTGCAAGAAATGTGCGTCTATATATACTATTGTGCTGGGATTCAATTACTAATTAATTATTCACTTGAATCCCAGCACGTGAATTAATTCTGTGCAACCCCGTGCTCACATATTACATTTAACCAGCACGTGAAGTGATTTGTGCTCTCCTCGTGCCTAAATACAAATCTACACTTTTTAAATACACGTGAAACACAGACCCGTTTATATCCCGTGTACCAATCTCTATACACCAACATTAACACACGCACGCAACATACAACATATAAATGCACACAGGGGCGGGCGCATTGCCACAGTTATATACAGTACCTCGAGTTGCGGTTGATTTCCTGTGTTAATTCATGTTAATGTATTAATTTCCGCAGCGCTGTGATAATTGCAGTTTCTCCACAACTCTTACATTTCAAAAAACGTTCACAACGCCAGATGAGAATATTTGCCCCTTAGTACTTTGTAAACATATTTATATAAATACTTAACACATAGAGAAAGCATGTGCAGTCCAGATAAAGTGATGTTAAAACAAAATAAACATGGGGTTCTGTGAGTGGTCACCTGGTAAAAGCGCAGCTGCGTGGTGTACAGGGTGAGTCGTACAACGCAGATTCATGTCCTGGCTGTGCCAAGTCTCTGGTCTTCGCTGGGGATTCCGAAGGGAGCACCATGTTGGCTTTGTCAGGGACTGTACTGGCATCTATTGGGCCTGCTTATTCAAAGGTAGCTGATTAGCAACTTCAAAGGCAGCTTTAAAGTTGATAATCATGTGTGAGAGAAAGAATGAATCTTGGTTATAAATCTCCCTCCCGACCTGTGAGGGCGCTGTGTAAAGGGAACGGAATGCACCAGGCTGGATGGTCTGACAGTTCATTCCAGGGAAAGGTGGAAGTCGGCCATCTAGAAAGGAGGTGGTGCCACGGTACCCCAAGTCATCGCCCCAAAAGGGAAGCGATGTGGCAACCGAGGATTGGAGGAGAAACAGTTGCACTCGCTAACCAAGGGTAAAAAAGGGGACGTGGCTAAACAATCTGTTCCTTTTTTATGGTTGCGAGCAAACCCATGAAGGAGAGTAATGCACATCACTGTTTGAGAAGTGTGTCGAAGTCGAAGTTTTCTTCACAAACGAATAATACACGTTTTTCAAACATCATTCTTTTCTAATCTAACCCGGATCCGGAATGAAGTCGGCGACGGTTGCTATGTGATGTAATTGCTCGAACTCAGAGTCTCAAGGCATCCGTCGCCAGCATTCATTCATTTTTGATTGATAGTTCATCGTTGTCCAGTGATTATATCGACAGCAAGGAATTTACATTGCATTCTATTATTTAATATATAATATTATTGATATCATGATGAGTCAAAGGGAAATGTTGGATATGTTTGTCACTGCAAGTTAAAAAAACGGAAGAAATGAAACACAGTGAGACAACAAGGAAGGATTCACATGCTGAAGAAACTATTAATATTATTTATGCCCAGGTGCAATTATTTATACATGCTCTGAAGAAAAGGTACCTTAGATTTGAAAACAAGATTTAGGCTCATGTTTGTGCTGTCCAAGGTGGCGTTTCCATGCATGTTTTTTTTTTTAGCGCTCCGTTTATTTTACTTGAGAAAACCCAGCTTTTCACCCGACATCATGCTTGTTTCCATGCACACACAGAGAACTTAGTACACAAGTGAATCTAAGCTGCGATTTCTAAATACCTAGTGCCTGGTTATTTAATAATGTGTTTTACTGCTGTTGGCCAAATTGTTTTTCAAATGTCATTAGTGGGGTGTCATGTCGTTGGTAGTGAATACTGTTTCAACTAATTTATCTTACGACTCATTAATTAAAACTCGGAGGTATAAAATGAAACTTACCAACAGGTATTGCAGATCATCATGGCTGAAAACCGGAGGAGACGTTATATATAAGAACATAAGAACATAAGAAAGTTTACAAATGAGAGGTGGCCATTCAGCCCATCTTGCTCGTTTGGTTGTTAGTAGCTTATTGATCCCAGAATCTCATCAAGCAGCTTCTTGAAGGATCCCAGGGTGTCAGCTTCAACAACATTACTGGGGAGTACCCTTTCATTCAGGCAATACAGCATATAGGGGATCAGTTGATGCTGCGTATACTACTTCCCTGGCTTATGAAACCCTACCCGTCCTGACGGCTTACAGCTGCTGAGGAAGCATTCAACACCACTCTTGGGCAAATATGGGTAGTGGGCACTTGAAAGGGAGGTGGAGGATACTGATGAAACGGGCTGAAGTGCAGCATGAGTTTGTTCCCAAAATTGCCACTGCCTGCTGTATCCTGCACACACTCTTGTCAACAACAAAATGAAGTGTTCAGGAATCAGTGGCTGCCTGTGCGACAGACAGGGGAAGGTTACCTCAGCCGCCAGTTTCAACACCAGCAATCTGAGGAGGCTCATGCTGTCAGAGATTCTCTCCTTTCTTTAAGTTGTGTTAGATTTACCGTTGTGTTAAATATTAATGATGCAAACAAATAAAACACAATCAATTTGCAATTTGCAATTTTATTTGGTCATTTCTGAGAGGGCATCTACAACTTGTTGGTATTTATGTTTGTTGCACTGTTTTGGGCGATCGAGCTGGCTCATGACATCCAGTTCACCAGCAATATGTATTAACGTGGAGGGCTGGAATAAAAAAAGCACAGGAATTAATTCAGTTACAGATGTTTAAGCAGCTCACTTGCTCTTCGTGTTTAACTTTAGCGTAGTTTTTACGGCAAGGGTATTCTCAAACAAGCTGCTTTAATAATATAACTAGGGCTTCTGTTTTTCGGGTTTTATTAATTGTATTTTTCGGTGCTTATTTTGAGCTATTTTCGAGTTTTATGCAAATTGTTTTTTTTCGGGGCTTTCGTTTTTGATATACTGTATTAAATTAGTGTTTTTGGTTACTTTCAAAAATACGGAAGCCCTGAAGGGACATGGTAATATATATATTATCGCGTGCGCACGAGATAGCATCACGTGCGCACGAGATAGCATTTTCTGTATTCACACCACGTGGTCAGAACAGCAAGTGCACAGGACAGTAGCCTCGTAGTCGCATTGATGGCTATTGAGCAATGTATTGAATTTTACTTTCACCTTTGGCTTAAATATAAAGACAGTGTGTCTGTACTCTACACTCGTCACGGGTATGTGATAAGTGAAAGGCATTTAAAACGTATCTTGAAATCCAGAAGACTATTTCGCAGAAAGGGATACACGGAAATTGAGGAGGTTATCAATTTTATCCATGTGCAGCTTCAAACTTCAGGCCAACTCCATGGATACAGATGGATGTATGCAAAATGCAGAGAAAATGGTCTACCTGTAAAAAAAGAAATAGTTCGTTTAATTTTGCTAGAACTTGATCCAAGCGGTGTCAAACTCAAAAAAGCAAGACGTCTTCATCGACGCAACTACTTTGCCAAGGGGCCCAACTACATTTGGCATTTGGATTCCTATGATAAATTAAAACCTTTTGGTATTTGCATTAATGGATGCATTGACGGATTCTCTAGAAAAATAATCTGGCTAAATGCATATACAACAAGTAGTGACCCAAAGCTAGTCGGAGGCTACTATATGAAAACAGTGGAGAGTTTAGGTGGCTGTCCTAGAATTGTAAGGGGAGATCCTGGAACTGAAAATGGACATGTCCGAGATTTTCAGCGTTTCCTCAGACGAAATGTCCACGATGGAATGCTGATAGAGAGCCATGTGGAAGGTGCAAGCACAGTAAATCAGCGGATAGAGAGCTGGTGGGGTTTTCTCAGGAAAGGATGTGTGGAATTCTGGATTTCTTTGTTCGGCAATCTCAAAGATAACAGGATTTATGACAGGGTTTTTTTGGACAAAAGTCTACTCCAATTTTGCTTCATGGGCATAATCCAGGTGAGCCGATTGAAATCCAAAGAGTAATCCCCCCCCCCCCCCCCCCTTAAGACAAATGCTAACAAACCCCTTTATCGCTGTTTCGTTGTATGCCTGTTTTTAATTTAAAAATACTGCACTCTAAAGTAAATATGAAAAATTGATAAATGTACAGTGCAAGTAAAACAATGCTTTCTGTTTGTGAGTGATGGAGCTTTAGACTTTTCAAAGTCTAGCAAATTGTGGACTATTAGGCTACTTTTCCCACATAATACTAAAGCTGAATTAAAATCCCACTTTTTGTTTGCACCTGCTGTCTTTTGTTTAAAATACTAGTACAACCAGTTTATATAATGTTTGTTAATAAACATTTTCTCCTCATTCGCGTTTTTTTTAATGCAGTTTAATTATTTTGTAAAAGTTACTAAGTTCACATAGCTCTTTGTTATTACCTGCAACTTAGTAGTAGTGTGTAACAAATGCCCCACGCCCAATTGTTCTGCACGTTTTCGTTATTGTATTAATTTTAAACATCCTTCATTATAGAGGTTAGCATATTATATTAATTGGATATCTTCTTCTTCTTCTTCGTCTTCTTCTTATTATTATTTGCAGGATGAGTTAGATGAGACGGCATGAGTGTGGGATTCACATGTCATTAGGCCATCGAAGAATGACAAAGTACTCAGCGGACGGTCCAGTGTTATGTACTTGTTGCCTGAACTGTATAGGACCTATGACTGCATGTCCCCCGTTGAAAGTGTCGAACTTCAGGTGTGTAAGAGTGAATGCACTTTTCGACTACCAGTGCCATGTGACCCTGATGTCTATGACATGTGCAACATTGTAATGGCTGAGTCACATCTGGACCTTCTGAATGAGCCCTATCAAGCGTTGGATTTGTACATACGTTTAAGGAATGAAATAAATGCATCCCTGTAAAGTAGCACATGTAGATTTGTGTTGTACACTTATGTGTATAGAGCCCAATGCACTTGCATTGCTTTCTGCAATTGAAAGGAGTTACTACTATCGTTACATCTGAAGCAACGTGTCGGGTGGATTTCCAGAGCATGTTTGAAACTGGAAATAAAGCACTCCACTAAATAGCTTGTGAAATGAGTAAAAGAAAACTACCATCTCTGAAACCCCTTTTCATTCTTTTAAGGAATGTGTGAATGTATTAGGAATACTTAGGAATAGGAATTGAAACCTCTGGGGGAAAAAAAAACATTTAACATGGGGAACACATATATATTTTTCAGTGTATTTACAGTTGATTGTTTCAAATATGTGCTTTATATTATTCAGGGGTAACAGTGTTTTGGTGTGTTAATGTGTGAATACATTTGCACGTGGATGCTTTTACACCGCAGCCTATGTCAGACTCTGTTTTAGCCACTTTCAAACTGGGTTATAGCACACTCTGGTTATCGCTGTGCTACTCCAACACCAGAGGAACCCATGAGGATTCACCCTATAGTCAGATCAGGGGATTTCTCTTCAGATCTAGAAGAGGTTTTTGTGTTTCTGCTCAGGGCAACCTGGAGGTAAGAAATTATTGGATTTTTTAAAAGGTACATTTAGAGCCTTAGTTTTTTATGAATACATAATATTACACATCTTTATAACCAAGCATATTGTGTGACAATATATTGTAGGTTTAAGAATTACAGTACAACCCCATTATTTAGGGCATTAAGTATTAGGCTACTTCAAAGTGATGGGTAAAGACTAAAAATGAAAGCAAAGTAACATTTTCTTTCTTTGTTCACAATTGTAATACAGTACCTAGCTTTGCTACAGTTAATTCTTTTGTATTTTTTCCATGCAGTAGTGTATCGTTTTGTTTGGAATCGTTACACTAATACAGACTCACAATTATAATACTGTACTTTACATTGCTTAATGTAAAAACGTTTCTTTGTACTGTACTCATTCTGTTTACAGTATTGTTATGCTGGGAATCTTTAATAAAGAGTCATACATTTCCTAGTATTGCTTAATGTTGCTCCGATGTATAATTGCTAACGCATGCTAGATTGACTTGTTCCCTCATGCAACTGAAAACCTGTTAAACCAAATGTTTTTCATGTCCCCCAAGACTTTTGGATAAACTAGGTTGTACTGTATACAAGTACTGTGCAATTGAGTAACATGGGTATAGTCTATAAGAAATGCAATTCTATATTCCTTTTTCTTGTGGGGATCTGGCAACACTGCCAGAAAGTCTGTAGTCTGTGCCTGTAAGATTTTTGATGTTCTGCTAACCTTGTCTGGAGCTCACAGAAATTAACACTTTTGAAAACAATAACCACCACATTAAAAGGAGGGTAACTTTTTATTATTATTATTATTATTATTATTATTATTATTATTATTATTATTATTATTATTATTATTATTATTATTTAAAACAGGAAGGATTCATTATTTATTTTACATTACCGTGGCTCTGCTCTAAACATATTGGATGTGTTACCTTTTATGGGCAGTGTGTCAGACAAAAAGCTCTGTTACCATCATATGACTTCTCAAAGTGACCATGTTCTTGCACTTTAAGTCAATCATGTACTGATACTGTTCCATTTAGAATGCGAGTAATCACGGAAGACAATGGTTAATAACTGTCCATTTCTTAAAAAAAAAGTCATATTCATATTCACAAAAGTCTTTGTTGCCCCAGAGGTATTTTTATTATATATAATATCATAATAATAACTACAACATGAGCCTAGTCTGTACACCAAGTTTCCCATCTTGGCAATATGCAGTTTTGGAGAACACAAATTTGTGAAAAATCCACTATGACTGCCAAACCATGTGACCTATGAAGTTTCATGAGTTTTAGTGCCACACTGTTGATTTTATAAACATTTGAAAATTTGGTAGAACAACAATAACCAGCAACTTTGTTGCTTGGCCCCCTAATAACTTGGTGTGGACCACAGTACATACCTTGTAAAGCAGTCACCAAACAGAGCATTTTAAACTGTGCCAAAATACAAATAATTCAAAGTATACACAGTTCAAGCAGAGCTCCATGTGCCACAGGCCTGCATTCCATAGCAGACTTTCCATTAACTATTTACCATCAAATATTACACTTAGACAATACTATTAGCACTCTTAAACATATCATGAAGTGTTTTAACACGTTCAATAAAGACAAACTTTAAATTTACAAAGATTTTAAAATAAAAGGTGCCAACTTGTCATGTACAGGTATTTTTTTTTTTTACCTACGGTAATTCAGTTGTTACTTAGAATGAAAATGACCTCTTTGCCCTTCCAAAGAGGATAAACAAATGTAACTATCAATTTCTTTTGTGGTTTTCTGCTGTAAACATATTTAAAACTATGAAATGATGGGTCCTTTTTTTTTTTTATAAAGCTTTAACTTAAAACAATATTTTAAGGAAAGTGTAAAAAAAACCACAACATTACTTAAATACCTCAAGTTAAAGTTTTTAAATTGTTTGTTGCATTTCTCTTCTTTTGAAAGTCTGGACTACAGTATGTCCATTGCAAAGCAATCACCAGAAAGAACATTGTCAAAGTTTGTACGGAACTCTGGGTACGAATTATATGTATATGGTAGCTCAAGAACAGCTGCACATGTATGTGCCACTGGCCTGCGACTTAGACCAGACAAAGCATTAAAGGTTAGATCAATTTTGTCCTTGCACATCACAGTCGAACCTGTACAGAAGCGCAAGAAAGTTTCTGACTTTCTTGGGTCTGCATTTTTCACGTAACGCTAGAAGTAATTAAAGGCCATCTGCTCCTGTTGATTTAGAAATTCTTTTGATGTCTGGATCATACATGCAACTTTCTTGTTTGTGGGTTTCTTCGATTCATATAGTTCCACTATGCTTTGCTTGGTTGGCAGATTCAGTTGCACACTAGTAATACTTGAAGAGAAACAATCAATTATGAATTTTGACTCTTGAAGAATAACTTTGTGGGCCATTATTTGAATGACAGCATGCATGTTTTCTTTGGGAGGCAGGTGGTGTGAGCCCATCCTTGAAAAAAGATCAAGTAACTCCTCATCATCATTTTCATCCATATTGCCCAGCAGTGCCTTTTCAACAGCTGATCGCTCACCAGCAGAAAGATATTTCATAAAAGATGACATCAGGAGTTCTTCATCCACTGCAGTAACTCCATGATTACATGCAAGGATAAATGCTGGTGAAAGCCTGACAGGTATCAAACCGTGGTCCATATATCCTTTAACCCAAATTCTGCCGATTGCTTGCCATTCCCTCTCAGAATAATCAGGCCGTAGTCTCGGAACTCGTTCATCTTCCCCTTCACAATGTTCTAGGAATTCTTCCCAAAATGCAGTGTATACATCTCTTGATACTCCATCATCATCAAGAGCCTTTTCATTTGCAAACTCCATTCACGGCTAAATTTAGTACCTTACAATCCATGAAAATTTCCAAAAGATCCTTGATAACCATTACCCGTTGTATTTTTACATATCGTGACTCTTTCACATTTGCTGCTTGCTCAGATGGTCCTGGTGGAAGACAATCATTTCTTGACGATGATGCCACAGATTCTATAGGTTGATCACTCAATATTGAATCCTGCAAAATTAAAATATAAGAATATACCAGTGAACAAAAGAAAACCAACAGCCAAGTCACCATACTCATTTTATTATTTATACTTTTATCACCATAGACCATAATAGATTTTTTTTAAAAAAATTTAAAACATGTATTGTGCTGTCATCACATTTTTGAAGCTAGAGAACACTGAAGCTCCTGACATTTAACATGCTGAAAGTGTTCTTCAGCATCACAAAATTGGTGACAGCACACCGAATGGTCTAGCTACAAAATACAAAACAGTAATTTGGAAGAAAGCATCCATTAACGTGACATTAATAACCCAATTGTATTTCAGCAGATTTATATAATATGAGATGTACACTACAGTCTCTAATTTACAAATAACTTTAGTTGGGTATTAATAAAGTAGGCATATAACCATCTTAATAAAAAAAAAGGTCCCTAAGGTGCAAGAAGAATTACTTTAAAATCCTGGTCAGATAGCTCATGTGCATTAAATGTCACAGGGACTGTTGAATCAAGGTCACCATCTTTGTCATCAACAAAATTGGACCTCTGAGTCTTCCAGTGATGCGTGGATGGCACAGTCGAGAAAGGGGTCTGATTCCTCATTTAGATATCCCATATTTTCAGCATCTGACTGACTAGAACTAGTCTCATGGTTTTGAATATTAAGAACTTGGCTGGCAATAGGCTGACATGTAATATTTGTGACATTATCTTGATTGGGTGTTGAATGCTGAATATGCACATGATCAGTTTTCTTGTGTTTATTGCCTTTTGATTTTCTGCATTTTTTTCTGACCTGTTAAGAAAATCAAAATTTAAATGTATTTAGGACTCAAATGAACATCCTGAGAGTACAATTAGGCTACACGTTACAAGTTCATGTTGTCTTCTTATTAGTTATAAACAGGTGTAAACTTATGTTGGTGGTAAATGTTTTATGAATATTGCCCATAATATCAAGTGGAAACAATAAAAAAAGAATAACTACCAAAACAGGCTTTGCAGATTCATTCTTTGGGCAAAATCTATATTACTAGGATTGGTCACATATTTTGAAATCGTAAAATACATTTGCATAGGTTTGTATTATTATCACTGTCAGGTTATTTTTCAAAAGGATACATATGTCCTTGTAAATTGAATTCATCCCACACCTGATATTGGCTTAATACGGCTCTCAAAGTAGGGAATAGCTAATAGGCAAAACACAACAAACCACAGAAATGTATGTGAACATGAATGCTTTATACCGGATTTTGATAAAATTTACATAGTTTTTTTTAAAAAATACAGTATTTGCATCTCTACATTATCAAAACAATTTGTAGCCTAAAAAATATGTAGCTTACAAAACCTAAAACTGATCAAACTGATATGTCTTTCCATCATTTGTGAAAACAATCATACTGGTACCTACCCTACTCAGCTTTTCCAGCGTCTGCTCATCAAGAAGAAAATCAGAAGAGGAGTCTGAAGAGGGGTCACGTTGTGGGCAAATTGTGTGTATTTCTGTCGTGCAAATATACAGTCGTAACATTCGCAGTTTAGTCTGATCATAGAGTACACATATGGTGCATTCTGGAGAAACAATGTTTTGACTGAAGTCTCGTATTTCAAAAGTAAATTTTTCTGCATGTCCTTTTGGGGAGAGCCCATGTGGAAAAAAAATTCTTTCCCTGTTTTCATTAACTCCTCAATTTTTACATTTTTTTGACAAGTCAGATGTCGGGTTCCACCTCCATTTTTAGTTTTGATTTGGTGAAATTCCCCCATCTGAAAATGAAGCCAGCCAATTTCAACTCGTCTGCTTTCTTTTGCTGCATGTTTATTGCCCACCTGTTTATTGGACAAACCATCACCATTGCCATGATCTTTACGCTTTTGCCTTAGTTTGTCCCTTAATCTTTGTAAAACAGTTGTTTTCTCCATTGCGCCAGAAGTACTTGGACCAGCCATTATTTGGTGGCAAAAGGCTCTGAGTGCCAGTCGATCCCCAAAACTATTAATATACTTCTCCAGTTCTTCATCTGTCATAATATTTATGACACTTGAGTCGATCTGCAAAGATAAATGTTCACATGTCTCAATTCATCCTTACATGAATACCTTAATTTCAAAGTACACAATTTCATGTGTATAGTAATGGGATGGATTTTGCACTTTGAATTCTTAATTATCATGATTTATTTTATTTAACAAATAATTGGACTATGTGTAAATTGTATTTAACACTACGGGTGTACTTAGTTGAATAGTTTAAAGCCTTGTGAAGAAAATCTTCTTTAATTAAGAAAGAGATTTTCAGTTTTAAGAGTCTTGGGACTTCATGGATGAGAAAGACAACCCCTATGTACAAGGAGGTATAGCGGGAGAGGTGCAGTTGATATTTGTGAATTAAAGTGTGTGAGGTAATGAGTTCTGTGCTAGAGTTGCTCCGTGATCTCTCAGTGTGCTTATTTTATTTTCGTTTCCATGTTAAAGTTAACTCGGATAGATAAGCCGGGGGGGGGGGGGTGAAGTCAGATCTCCAAACGGAGATCTCCAAACGGAGATCGATATTGGTTAGTTTTGTTTTGTTTTGTTTGGTACAAATAAATATACAGGCACCGTACTGTTTTATTTCATTTCTGTGGTCCTGTGATTCTATCTTACACCAAAGAAGACAGTGAAGACGGTCCTGCAAGTGGCAGACTTACCCCGGTGTGTCACAATATATATACTTTTGTTATCAATGGTGGTTATTTAGTGCAATTAACTGTATGTGCAGGGTATGTAAATGTAACCAAGATAGAAAATGACTAAATGAAGTTTCACAAAATTTGACATCGGAGAACCGAGAAGCCTTAGTTACCTTGTTCGGGAAGTCTGTGGGGAGAGTTGGTTGCGTGGTGCGACCATTTTGCTATGTGGCGTAGGGGTGGATAATAATAATTGTGGAGCCTTTGCTGTGCAGTTGCATTTAGGTAAATGGTACAAATGCATACAGTTATTTCTGATATTATTTGATTTACCCCGCTGTGAAGTAATTGCTGTAATTTTAGCCTTTCACAGTTCTGGCATAAATGGTATGATCCAATCTTACTGATTAGTGTAGCACAATCGCCATTTTAGCCAGTTTGCGCTCTTACACTCAGAGAAAGGTAGGCGCTGCTCTTTGCTTTTAAAATAAATGTGTAAACATAACTCAAAAAGAAGTTAGTCTTGTATGTTATGATGAACATTTATTTTGGAATTGTATTATGTAATTTTGTGTTGTATGAATGTGTGATACTTTGCATTATTTAAAAGAAAGGAATGACACGTTTTTATTTTTTTATTTTAAGGCTTAACGCACTGTTGTTTCATTTTATTAGCATAAGTTGAAAGCAAAGAGTACGGCTTCACTGATTACCTGCAGAATAGACTGTCTTGTTCAATAGGGTTATTTTGTTCATAGAGTACTGGTATTTTGTAAAAACAGAGAATGATTCTTCTTGTATTGCTGTTTCTAGCTGAGAGTTGCGCTAATGAAGAGGGACAGCAACCCTGATTATCATTTTGTTTGCAGGTACTGTATTTTTGTTATTTCGTTTTTACTGTTTAAAAGAAAGCTGAAAAGAAAACCACTATACGATCATTAATGGTATTACGTTTAATTGTGTTATTAATTATTGTAATTGTATGCATGTTGCCAGTTTGTGCTCTTACACTCAGAGAAAGCTGAGAGTTGCGCTAATGAAGAGGGACAGCAAATGATTCATATCATTTTCTGTTTGCAGCACAATAAAACAATCGCCTTGTGAAGCCAGTAGTGTGGAGTCTTGATTCCAGTGTGAAGTGGCATGGGGAAGAAAGTGACCCAGGTTACATTGGTGCCGTGACTCGGATCACTCCAGATCAGCGCTGCAGATCGCTAAAGGAACCGACAGAACTTCTTTGCTGGGGATCAGAGATACTCGCTATTTCATTGAAAGTGTGGTAGCTATTGATATAGTACATAAGTGTGTATTGTTTTTCAAGGTATTTTGCCAGTGTATAATACGGTGAAATGGATAACAATGACACAAATACACATCCAAGGCCTGTTACTGCATTGAGGTTAGGCATTAGGGGTGGTCACACAATGAGGCCTGCATACTCAACACCTGTTAATGCCTGTAGGGTAGAAGGGATTTGTGCATCCCCATATGTGATGCCAACACAGAATATGGGTGAGGTTAGGGAATGTCCTCCTCTTTTAAGAAACTTTAGTGATATACCCCCTGATCAGCCAATAGTTAAACAACGGCAAAAGGTCAACCATAACAGGCAAAGTCACTTATCAGCTGACAATGCATCAGCACTTGGTGTTCTTGAAGGGACTGGTGACTGCCAGCAATATTTGACACAGCTTATTAAGCAGGTTGGAAACCAGATAAGTAGCTCTATAGTGGGTAGCTTGGCTTCGCATCGCCAAGATGTTGACAACCATAGTAACACAGAGAGTGGGATCCAGATAGGTTATAGCCCCCGGGTAAATTTGGTTGTGAAGGCTGATATAAAGGAACCTCCCATATTTAGGGGTGATAAGACAGATAAGTGCACTATCCATGAGTGGGAGGAGATGATGCAGTCATACCTGGTAAAGAAAAGGTATCCTGTGTCTGAACAGGCTACAGAAATTATGGAGAGGCTTATGGGTAAACCAAAGGATCTTGTAAAGATTGGGATTAGGTATAATGCACAAATTGATGTCAAACGGGATCCAAGTGTGATATTTAGCATTCTGAAACAGCATTTTGGGGAGGCTATTTCATCTGTTACCCCGCTTGCAGATTTTTATTCAACCTTACCAAAGCAAGGAGAGGGTTGTTTAGATTACTGGGTCCGCCTGAATAAGGCTGTGGATTTAGCTAATGAATGCCTGAGGAGAAATGGGAAAAAAGTAGATGATCCAGGGTATGAGGTGGCAATGATGTTTATTAAACACTGCTCAGATATCGCATTATCAAATGCCTTCAGAAGTAAACCAACAGAAAAATGGACAGTGCGAGAAATGTTAGACAGTTACCAGAGAAATAGGAGGTTAACTGTAGCTAGTATGGTTGTAGAACAGCAAAGTGTAGCCTCATTGCAAATGCAGACAGTTCAGTGCCAGGCTCAACAGGTCTTACAGTATTCAGCTCCAGCTGGTGCTTCTAACGAGAAAGGTGATATTCAAAAACTGATAGAGTTGATGGAAAAGGTTGTCTCTTATCAAGAATATGATAAGGTGAGAGAGACAAGACCAAGGAGAGGTGCTATTCCAGGACACCCTTGCAAAGTTTTTAATAATGTCACTCATAGTACTAAGTCTCACTGTGTTAGGAATAACTTGTGCTTTAGTTGTCTGGAACCAGGGCATAGGATCCGTGACTGTCCTCAGAGACAACAGCAAAGGAGGCCAGTCCCCTCAGATCATGTAACGCAGAACCAGGGAAATTAGAACGCCTGTACTCGAGGGGGCAGAGTGCAGGCAACGCTGAAGCCCCAAGTAACAATAATGAAGACTTAGAAAGTATGTATTCACACCATTGTGAGAATTCACCCGAGGACACTATTGTTATAGTGCAGCGCACACAAGGCTAACTGATAGTGACAGTCTGTTTTATTCTACAGTATTGGTCCAGGGGTTGGTAGAGCTTAATGCTATGGTAGATAGTGGCTCTATGGCCTGTACAATTAGTGCAGAAGCGGAACAGAAATTGCTGTCTGCTGGCGCCATCAATTTTAGTGGTGTGAATCCCTCCTCTGTAGTTCTCATAGGATGTGGAGGACAGAAAGTAAAGCCAGAGTGTGCATACGAACTAGAGTTAACCATGTTTGAGTGTAAAATGTTGGTTCCAGTTTTGGTTGTTTCTAGACAGCAGGATGCAATGATAGTAGGAACCAATGTTTTGAAACACCTCCTTCACCATCTCAAAAAGAGTGGTAATTATTGGGATTTGTTGTCTAACCCAGATGAGAGTGGGGGTAAGGAAACAGAGATGTTTTGGGATTTATTAGCCAACTTACAGCGTTGGAAGGGGGACAAGATTCCTAATAAAATCGGTACTGTAAAACTTAGGCAGTGTGTTACACTACTACCAAGACATGAGCATTTAATATGGGGCAAGTTACCGAATGCCGTGTCCATATCAGTTGGTAGCACTGTTATGGTAGAGCCAACAACTTCAAAGGCAGCACAGCGGAATGTTTTGGTAGGGCGTTTAGTCACACCGTTGTGGGGAGATAGATGGATCCCTATGAGGGTTATCAATCCATTGGACAAGCCCATAGTTATTAAACGTAATGCAAAAATTGCTGATGTGCATGCCTGTATCGCTCTAGAAGATTTTGAGACAATTTGTAACAGACCACATGTCACCTTGAAGCAAAGTTATTTGCAGAATGCTTATCATTCTCAGGAATGTGCAAAGCTGAGCACACCATCAAGAGAGCAGTCAGTCTGTCGGAAGTAAGAAACAAACAAATCACGACAACTATGGTGATACTACACTGAAGAAATTGGACTTGGAGGACCTTGATATTGCAACCTGTGAGGTGAGCGATCATTGGAAGCAAAGGCTTGTTAATTTAGTCTCCCGATATGAGCAGATCTTTTCTCGAGGCAAGCTAGATTGTGGAGAGGCAGCAAGGTTTGTGCATAGGATTAGACTGACAGATGACAGGCCTTTTAGGCTTCCTTACAGGAGAGTACCACCTGCGCACTATCACAAGTTGAAGCAGGTCCTTGACGAAATGGAAGAAAAGGGGATCATCAGTAAATCAACCAGTGAGTGGGCCTCACCATTGGTTTTAGTGTGGAAACCTTCTGGTGATCTGAGGATTTGTACAGATTTTCAGTGGTTGAATGCCCGAACTATTAAGGATGCCCATCCTCTTCCTCATCAGGCAGATGCTCTTGCTTCCCTAGGAGGAAATTCATTATACAGCACCATGGATCTTACCTCTGGATTTTATAACATTCCAATCCATGAAGACGATCGGCAGTATACAGCATGCACCACTCCAGTTGGCCTTTATGAGTACAACAGAATGGCCCAAGGGTTGTGTAACAGCCCAGCGACATTCTCCTGAATGATGATTTCTATCTTTGGTGACCAGAATTATTTAAGCCTGTTATGTTACCTTGATGATCTTCTGGTGTTTGGAAAAAGTGAAGAGGAAGCCCTTAATCGCCTTGAAATGGTCTTTATCAGATTACGTGACCATAACTTGAAGCTTTCCCCAAAGAAGTGTCATTTCTTCAAGAAGACTGTTAAGTTTTTAGGGCACATTGTCAGCAAAGAGGGTATATCAACAGATCCAGACAAAGTCTCTGCCATTGAAGCTATAACCAGTGAAGATTTGATGGAAGCTGATGGAAGAACGCCATCTAAGATCAGATCATTTTTGGGTCTAGCTAACTATTATTCACACTTTGTCCCAGGGTTTTCAATGATGGCAAGGCCCCTGTATAAACTCACTGCTGAACCAAGACAGGGGAAGCGACCCGGTGGTCAAGTCAAACTGCGCAAGCCGGTTTTGAGGAAGCTTCGATCAGAGGAATGGACAGAGGACTGTCAGAAAGCTTTGGAGGATCTGAAAGCTGTTTTCTTAGAGACAGTAGTCCTGGCTCACCCAGATTTTACAAAGCCATTCATACTCGCAACTGATGCATCTCAGGATGGATTAGGGGCTGTGCTCAGCCAGGTTCCTGAAGGGGAAGAAAAAGCAAGACCAGTTGCATTTGCAAGCAAGGCACTCACCCGTTCACAGACAAGGTATCCAGCTCATCGTTTAGAGTTTTTAGCTTTAAAGTGGGCTGTGTGTGACAAATTTGACCATTGGCTGAAGGGGCACCGTTTCACTGCGTGGACGGATAACAATCCACTAACCTACATAATGACGAAGCCCAAATTAGATGCCTGTGAGCAGCGGTGGTTTGCGAAGCTTGCTCCCTATGATTTTGATTTGAGATACGTTCCGGGGACCCGAAATGTGCCTGCAGATGTACTAAGCCGCCAGCCTTTTACTAACCAGAAGGTAAGCCGGAGACTTGTGAAAGAGCCTTACAAAGCCCTGCTGGCTGAAGCTAATGATGGTCCAAAAGACAGTGTCCAAGGAACCTTCTTATTGTCTGTGAATTGTCAAGCAGCCGAAAATTGCAAAATGTGTGACCAAGAGAACTGTTGTGGAAATAGAGTTTTACCTGAACCATCAAAACCTGTTTCTTTGATGAGCGAAGATGTGAAGGCAGTTCTAGATACCCACCTAAATTGGGAGAAGCATGTGCCTGCTTGGGCAGTGTATGCTACACAACATGTTCAAAACCTGTTGCCGGCAGGTCAGCCCACACTTCCAGTTTTCACCCTTCAGAGGCTGCAAGAAGAACAGCAGGCAGATGCCGACATTGGAAGAATTATTTTCTATGTCCAGCGAGGAAGGAGGCCATCCCGTCGCGAGTTAGATCATGAGAGCTCACAAACTAAGAGATTGCTGAAGCAATGGGAGAAGTTAGAATTTAAGAATGGGATTTTGTACAGAATATCTAAGGGACCATCAGGAGTAAAGAGATACCAGTTAATTGTTCCCACCCCCCTCAAGAAGGAGGTTCTGAAGGGAGTACATGATGATGCAGGTCATCAAGGTCAAGGGAGGACCTTATATTTGACTCGCCAGAGATTCTTTTGGTTGGGATTGGAAGAGGAAGTAAAGTCCTATGTTCGCCACTGTAAAAGGTGTGTAGTGAGCAAAACGCCTGAACCTGAAGCCAGGGCTCCCCTCGAGAGTATAAAGACTACAGAACCACTGGAATTATTGTGCATAGACTTCTGGAGTGCTGAAGACAGCAAGAACAATAAAGTGGATGTCTTAGTGGTGACCGACCACTTTACCAAGTTAGCACATGCATTTCCGTGCCAGAATCAGACGGCAAAGCAAGTAGCGAAAAAGTTGTGGGATAGCTTTTTTTGTATTTATGGATTCCCACGAAGGCTACATTCAGACCAAGGTACATCATTCGAAAGTAAACTGATCAGTGAACTCCTAGAGATGGCTGGAGTGCAAAAATCACACACCACTCCTTACCGTGCGATGGGAAATGGCCAGACAGAGCGATATAATCGGACATTAGGCAGTATGTTGAGAGCATTATCACCTAGAGAAAAAGGCAAGTGGCCACAGATGGTTCAGACGCTGACTTTCTGTTACAATTGTACAGCACACGAAACAACAGGCTATCCTCCGTTTTACTTAATGTTTGGCAGGATCCCACGTCTCCCAGTGGATCTTATGTTCAGGAGTGTATTAAGAGACCGGGACGTTGTAGATTATGATGATTTTGTCACTTCCTTAGAGAGGGATCTACAAGAGGCAATGAAAACAGCTCAGGAACATGCTAGTAAAGAGCAGAGGAAACAAGCCGGACAGTACAACAAAAAGATCAAGGGGACACATATTAACATCGGTGAGCACGTTTTGCTTGCCAACCGTGGAGAAAGAGGAAAAAGGAAGCTTGCTGATATATGGGCATCTACAGTGTATAAGGTTATTGATATCAACCAAGATATCCATACTTATAAGATCCAGAATCCAGCAACTAATCAAGTGAAATCAACGTGCTATAATAATCTCGATTATGCCACATGTTCTTCACTGACATCTACCTATAATACCTGTAATGTCATATCCTATACTTAAGTAATTTGACGTACACTAATTAGAAAATAAAGTTGGCTATATATACTGGAACCATGCATAAGTGTCAAAATATGAATTCGGATTATTTGTGGTGCAGCCCTTTGCCTTGTGTAAGGCAACACGATTCAGACAAACATTTGTACTTTTCAGTACTGTGCTCACAGCGATCCGAAAGTTTCCAATACAGTATTTGCCTATTCACCGTTTTTCCAATACCATCGGTTTCTTTATCCAGTTTTCATTCATTAAAATTACCACAACACCGCCATATTAGAAAATAAAATACAAAAACTGAATGAAATAACATGTTTGAGTTGTACCTTCTGGTTGTTCCACAAGATTTATGGCGATCGTCTTTTCCTGTTCTGACCACACGTGGTGTGAATACAGGAAATACTATCATGTAAGCACTTGACAGCAGGTGGACTGTATACAGGAAATGCTATCTCATAGGCACGCGATGCTATCTGGTGCGCACGCGATGCTATCTGGTATGCTATCTCGTGCGCACGCAATAATATATATGTTCCTTCTAGGCTTCCGTACAAAAATGCTTGAAGGTTGTTTTTTTTTTTTTTCTGTCAAAATATGTATAGTAGTAACTCGACAGTACCTGCACACTTAAGTTGTACCTTCTTTCCTTTGCTGTCTTCCACAATGGAATCCCTATGGGCACATTCTTCTGGGGTTTTTGTGTGTAGGCATTTTTGTACATTTTGCCATAATTCTGTTTTAAATCCTCAGTAATTTAACTGTAATACAGCTTGAAATCCCGCTAACAAGCCTCCATCCTGATTGTAATCTCGTTTTAAATCTCTCAAGCTGAGTCTCCAATAGAAATGTAGGAATGTGCTGTCATTCAGTAGTTGGGGCGGGTTTAAAGTATTGAGAACGTATCAATGATAGATGCAAGTCAGGAAGGCGGGACATTGCCCAGCAGCACTAGGAAACGTATTTATTATACCATGTAACAATTTTTTTTTTTTTTTTTTTTTGGTTCCTGGGTAGTAAGTGTTATTTCCTAATTGCTTATGCCTCAAAAGTATAGAAAATGGCTATTATTCCCCACAAACTTTGCTTTTGTGACCAGGACAGTGATATTTTGAAATGTACCTGTTTTCCAGAACATTCCAGATAGATTCAGTGCTGAGTAAACTTGGAGTAACTTCTAGAACTTTCTAGAACTTTCTAAAACTTTCCAGTAATATAAATAGTAGTATAAATACAGGGGCCTTAAGCCCACCAGTTCAGTTTAGTTCCAGCTGCCTAAGTGGATACATATCTGCATTTTTCTAAGATGGCATCAAGAGGCTGCAAGCATCCGGCAGACGCATTTTGCTATGTCTGCGGCCAATTTATCAAGACAAGAACGAAAAAGTACTCCATGGAAGCATCTGCTAAGATGTGTGAGGCCTACAAGGCATATTTCGGCATGTCTGTCGGGGATCAAGACAAACCCTGGGCACCTAATTTCACCTGTGAGCACTGCAAAAAACTCTGGAAGGTAAGATGGACAATTGTTGCTCGGAATTTTATGTTATAAAATTTGTTAAAAATTTTAAAATTGTAAAAGTTTTTAATTTTAAAATGTTTTACAGTTTTCAATGTTATTGAAAAAATATATCATATATGAAAAATGTTGTGAGAATCTCTTACACATTAGTCATGGGTGAAATAAATGTATTTTTGTAGGATGGTACAGAGGGGAAAAGAGAGCCATGAAGTTCGCTATCCCAAGAATTTGGCGGGAACCCACTGACCACTCAAGCAACTGCTACTTCTGCATGGTGGACCCTTCCAAACATCGGACTAGCAAGAATGCACCTGCTATCCTTCATCCATGCTTCCTTCATCCATCGCCCCGGTGCCACACTGCCATGAGCTCCTCGTACCCACTCCTCCGGAGAGAGAGCAGCCGTCTTTAGAAGAGAGCAGCAAGTCAGAGAGCGAGGAAGACGTTGTAGATCCAGATGACAATTTCAGAGGTGGAGCTGAGGAGAGAAACCCATACTACCCCAACCAAAAAGACCTCAACGACTTGATTAGCGATCTTGGTCTCACCAAGTCTAGTGCCGAGCTTTTGACTTCTAGGCTCAAGCAGTGGAACTTGTTGGATGAAAGTGTGCAAGTCGCAGATCAGAGGAAGCGTCACCAACCTTTTTCCAGCTTCTTCACCCGTCAAGATGGGCTCTGCTTCTGCCACAATGTGACCAGTCTGTTCGAGGCAATCGGAATCGCCTGTAACCAGAATGAGTGGCGCCTCTTCATTGACAGCTCATCCAGGAGCCTCAAAGCCGTGCTGCTCCATAATGGTAACAAGTACCCGTCTCTTCCCCTGGCTCACTCGGTGCACCTCAAAGAGGATTACAATAGCATCAAGACCTTGCTGGACGCCTTGAAGTAGGATGAGTACGGCTGGGAGGTCATAGGAGACTTCAAAATGGTGGCATTCCTGATGGGTCTCCAAGGTGGTTTTACCAAGTTTCCCTGCTATATTTGCCTTTGGGAGAGCAGGGACACCAAGGCACACTACCACAGGCGGGATTGGCCACAGCGGACCGAGTTCTCTGTGGGGAGGAACAACATCAAGTGGGAGCCACTGGTGGACCCCCGGAAGGTGCTGATGCCACCACTGCACATCAAATTGGGCCTTATGAAACAATTTGTCAGAGCTCTAGATAAGGAGTCGGCAGCCTTCAAGTACCTTCAAGACTTCTTTCCTAAGCTGTCGGAGGCAAAGGTCAAAGCCGGTGTCTTCATCGTACCACAGATAAAGAAGATCCTGGAGTGCAATGAATTCCCCAAGAAGCTCACTAGTAAGAAGAAAGCGGCTTGGAACAGCTTTGTCGCAGTGGTTCGGGGCTTCCTGGGCAATCACAAGGCCGAAAACTATGTGGAGCTTGTTGAGACTCTGGGGAAGAACTACGGCACAATGGGCTGTAGGATGTCCCTCAAAGTCCATATCCTTGATGCTCATCTTGATAAATTCAAGGAGAACATGGGAGCGTACTCGGAGGAGCAAGGCGAGCGCTTCCACCAAGTATACTGGACTTTGAACGCCGCTACCAAGGACAGTATAACGAGAACATGATGGGAGACTACATTTGGGGGCTGATTCGTGAAAGTGATTTACAGTATAATCGTAAATCTCGAAAAACTACTCACTTCTAAATCTTTTGTAGTCATTTTTGTATTACTTTAGTATAAATACATGTTAATTTGGATTCATATGTTGTTTTTTTCTGACTTTATGTGAACGAAAAGACACAAATTCGCCCGTTTTCTCATTGGAAATAGGTACATTTCAAAATATCACTGTCCTGGTCACAAAAGCAAAGTTTGTGGGGAATAATAGCCATTTTCTATACTTTTGAGGCATAAGCAATTAGGAAATAACACTTACTACCCAGGAACAAAAATTGTGTTACATAGTGTTATTATTATTGAAGTAGGTTTTATTTTCTAATGGGAATAGGGTAAAGTCAATGTGAATTGATCAAACATTTCCACAGTTTTGGCTATCCACCAATTTAATTTTTTTTATCAGGGGTGTTTTTATCGGGTTTTATCGGTTAAAACTGAAAATCAGAAGCAGTTCATGGTATATTTCTAAGAACTGTAAACCCACTTGAGATATACAGCATGGCAGGACAGACACAACAAAAAACAACAACAATAAAAAAAAGCTGCCCGCATGTGGCAAAGTGGTAATGACGTGCAGGTGAGTGCAGTGCAGAATGATCACACAGACAAACGTTGGTACAGGTGCAAGGGTGTTTATTTAAATTAATAAATGTCCAGAGCCTCAAGGCAAAACCTGTAAATAATAATGGTGCTGGAAGTGATACAGCGGCGTATATCACTTCTCGTTATAATCCTACGGGTTTGACCCGCAACCCCAAAGTTCCGTTCCGACACCCACACTAAACACAAACACAAAGACAGTGCGTGATTTAAGTGCTAAAAGGTGCAAAACAAAAGACAGTTCCAGTAGTGAAAAGGTGAGTGGTGAAGTCCGGGTTTGTCGCTGGCCTGCGGCTGCAGCTCCGGATCGTGCTCAGTAATCTTTAGTGAAACAACACACAAGACACACAGTGTTAGGACACAGACACAAAACACTCACGGTCGATTTCACAAACGGGCTCCTTCTTGGTCATATAATTTAACCATATGCAAAGGAACAGATCACTCAAGCCATGCCCCCTATTTATACCCTCGCCCATGACCCCGAGGTTAACGAGCGCATCCGCTCCTCCAGTCCTCGGATGCCACGCCGCTTACCGTCTGGGTCACTGAGCTCGGGTGCCATGGCTTCGCCCCCTTCCGAACTGACCGACTTCCATCTACCCTACGGAATAAATTGTCGTGCCATTTCATTAAGGGTACTCTGTTCCTCGTATACCGTGCTCTCACAGGTCGAGAGGGAGATCTAACACTAAGACTCATTCGATCTTTGTCACACCGCATTATCATTAAGGTGAAATACACCACTGCTAACCATAAAACCGCCCACTTTCTGCTGTCTTGGAACCCACAGTAACAACTGACTTGTTCCCTTGCAATATTTAGAGCTGTGTCACATAAGGACAAACAAGCTCATTTACATTTTCACCTGAAATGCGGGTTTCCATGTGAAAATGGGTGTGGTTTTTCTATGTTTTTCGTCATTTACACGAGTAAATGAGATTTACCCCAGCCCTCTCTCTGGCGGTTTTTTTCAGCCACAAACCTGATTCACACGAGTAATTCTCCCAAACGTGCATGCGCATCGCCACTTCACGTGTAAATAGCCCCGCATGGAAACTGAATTTTCTTTTTTGTTATTTGAATTTGCTCCTATTTACTACTGACTTTATTGTATTTTATAACTGCTCTTATCTGTAATGTGATATTTTGTAACAACTGTAAGTCGCCCTGGATAAGGGCATCTGCTAATAAATAAAAATTATTATTATTATTATTATTATTATTATTATTATTATTATTATTATTATTGTTATTATTAATAATAATAATAATAATAATAATAATAATAATAATAATGAAAGGCTGCTGTAACCTTTTCAGGTACAGGTCTGGCATGACTGCGGGCTGTTTGTGATTCTAAATAAAACTTAAGCAGATCACACAGCTCTGTTATAGTGTCTATATCCAATATGTAGCTACGCATAAGTTGAAGTTAGATCTAGAAATGTCTGATGGGGACAAACTTCTGGGTTTAGGGTAGAGTGGTTTTTTCCTCCTCCCTTCCCTTTTGTAGTCCCCATCAGTGGTCGCAGTTTAAATAAGACACGAGAGGGGTCATGTCTTAATTAGCGAGTGTATGTTGGTGTATTAAATGGGCACATCAGTGTTTTGCACCTTCTGAAAATAAGACGTGTGACAGAGATCGAATGATTCTTGGTGTTAGATCTCCCTCTCGACCTGTGAGGGCACTGTGTAAAAGGAACAGAGTACCCTTAACTAAATGGCATGACAATTTATTCCGTAGGGTAGGTGGATGTCAGTCATTTAGGAAAGGGGCGAAGCTACAGTATCCAAACTCAGGAACCCAGACGGTAAACGGTGTGGCATCTGAGGATTGGAGGAGCGGATGCACTCGTTAACCTAGGGGTCATGAGCGAGGATATAAATAGGGATCATAGCTGATGTGATCTGTTCCTTTTGTGAATGGTTATGAAATAACCTAAAAGGAGTCCCTGCATGTAAAAACCGGGAGTGTTCTGTTAGTCTGTCTTGTAAACGTTGTTTGTTTGTTTCGTTTGTCTAAAAGATTACTAATACGATCCGGAGCTGCAGCCGCAGGCCAGTATTAAACCCAGATACCAGCACTTCACTTTCCACTGAGAACTGTCCTTTCACCACAAGCACTTAAATCACGCACTGTAGGAACTGTGTCTGTGTCTTTGTGTTTTGTGTGGGTGATAAAACTGGACTTTTTGGTTGCAGGTCAAACCCGTGGGATTTTACAAAACCGAAGTGATACATGCCGCTGTAATCACTTCCAGCATTATTATCTACAGGTATTTTGCCTTAAGGCTCTGGACATTGTAGTAATTTATCAATAAACAACCTTGCACCTGTTAGTAATTGTCCGTGTGATTTGTCCCTGCACTGCACTCCCTTCTATCCACTCACCACTTTGCCACACGTGTTAGAGTGGGATGGATTCCGCAGCACTGTCAGCGCTGCTGGAGCAGCTTGACAGCAGACGGGAGGCTGAGGAGAGAGGAGAGGTACACCGCGCTGATCGAGAGAGTCAGGCTGGCGATACCGCCCACAGTATCAGCGGGACCTACCATGACGGCCCCAAAGGCGAGGATGCATAAAATGACGGTGGAGGATGACCCGGAGGCATACTTGGTGGCGTTTGAGTGGCTGGCTACCACCATGTCATGGCCCAGAGAGTTCTGGGCGAGCCAATTGGGACCCTGTCTGATTGGTGAAGCACAGGAAGCATACCAGGCGATGGCTGATGACGACACCACTCAATACGACCTGGTAAAGCTGGCCATTCTCCGCCATCTCAACATTATGGAGGAAACTCACCGGGTGAGGCTCAGGGAGTACAAGAGGTCCCTGAATACACGCCCGAGGGTGGTCGCGCAAAAACTATGTGGGCACATGGTACACTGGCTCAACCCTGCTCAGAAAAAAAGCACCCAGATGGGCGAGGTCATAGTGATTGAGTAGTTTTGCCATGTGGTCGGCGCCGAGACCCAAGCATGAATACAACGCCACAACCCCGACACCCTGGATCATGCAGTGAAACTCGCTGAGGACTTCGAGGATTCCCTGGCATCAGCCCAGACCGGGCTACTCACCGCTCCAATACCGCAGAGCATCCGAGCACCACCCCCTCTCTCTACACTTCCACCCCCACCACCGGGACTGGCTCAACGACCTTCTAGACCACCGGCCCCAATGGGCAACCTTGCCTCCCCTCAATGGAGACCAAGGTTGACAGAGGTGCTGCCCCCGCCCCGTTGCCATACCAGCAGCGGGACAGATACCTAACCGTTGTACCCTCCTTTCCCCCTACCTGTTTTTAGGTTCCACCAGCCGGGCCATCAGGCCAGGTTGTGCCCATCTGTGATGGAGTGTGACGTGGCCGTATGCAATCTGGCATCTGAAGAGGGTAAGCGAGGGGAAAATGGTCGGGAGGGGCCTTGTATTGTTAATGTGATTTCGGGAAATGTGAAAACCCATGCATTAGTGGACATAGGGTGTGATCAGACTTTAATTAGAGCATCTCTTTTGGGCGGTGTGTTGTGGCAGCCACAAGGTCAGGTGGCTATCTCCTTTATCCATGGAGACACGGCAACATACCCCACAGTCAAAGTATACTTATCGGTCGGTCCAATAAAACATCACCTGATAGTGGGAGTGGCGGAAAGGTTACCACACCCAATTATTCTGGGTTGAGACTGGCCAAATTATAGAGAATTGGTGAAATTAATGGCAGTCCCGACCGCACACTTAAACGTGGCAGAGAAAAACGAAAGGGAAATGATTGGTAATGTTTTCCCTCTCAAACTGAAATGTTTTCTCCTCTGTTCCGCCCAAGAAAAACAAATAAAGAGAGAAGGATGAGGAAATGGGAGGGAGCATTAATGAGACAAGACTGGGGGCTGGTGGGAGCCTGCTGCAATGGTAACAAACGCCAGTCAAAGGGGGTCGGAATGCAGTGTGACTGAGAGGGCGAGGTTACTAGGCCATCAAGGGCAGATGTTACTCCGGCCCCTCTCAATATACCTGACATGTGGCACTCAAGTGCGGACATAGTGTGGGGCCAAGATAACAACCCCTCACTAGTGCACACTTGGGGACAGGTCCAGTCTATTTAAGGTAAGGATGTTGAAGGTGCTGGGGCGCTAGTATTTCCACATTTGATTATCAAGGGGCAATTACTGTATAGGGTAAACCTTGCCATGGGCACAGGACAGCCTGTAACACAATTATTGGTTCCCCCGTCTTGTCGACTGGAGGTCATGAGGCTGGCGTATAATATCCCTTTTGCCAGGCACCTCGGAGCTGACAAGACAAGGGAGCGAATATTGGCTCGATTTTATTGGGTAGGACTTCATAAAGATGTGTTGAAATATGTAGCCACATGCCCAGACTGCCAGCGAGTAGCGCTGGGTTGAGTGCGCCCAGTCCCTTTGGTCCCACTGCCGATTATTTCCACTCCTTTTGAACGCATTGCAATGGACATAGTCGTCCCTTTGCTACCTTCTGACTCTGCATATATTAGTGATGGTAGATTACGCAACACGATACCCGGAGGCAGTTCCATTGAGGTCCACTAGCGCCGCTGTGATAGCCAAAGAACTAGTGCAGATCATGGCTAGAGTAGGGATCCTCAAGGAGATCCTGACTGATCATGGAACTAACAGTTACTTCCTGATCAGCAACATGAGCTGCGTATGTTAATTGAGGAATTCAACGATGTTTTTTCTGACGTGCCCGGTAGAACTAACCTTGTTGAATATGCCATTGTCTCTCCCCCAGGTGTCACAGTGCGAGAGAGACCTTATCGGATCCCAGAAAGTCAAAAAGGTGGCGTTCGCAAAGAGGTATGGGACATGCTCGAACTTGGGGTGATTGAACCTTCCAGGAGCAAGTGGTGCAGTCCAATTGTGATAGTGGCCAAAAAGGACGGCACCTTCTAAAGCTTTCTTCCTTTCTTTAGATCGCATTATTTCGTCATTCATTTGGAATGGAAAGAGCTCTAGAATTCGGAGAGACTATCTTCAGAGACTGAGACCAGGCGGAGGTCTAGATCTTCCGAACTTCCAATCTTACTATTGGGCCGCCAACATCCGTAATATGCTGTATTGGTTACTTGTCCACCCCCAGCATGAACAGCCTGAATGGTTATATCTAGAAGAAGCCTCGTGTAAAGCATCCTCAGTGTCTGCACTATTGTGTTCATCTATCCCATTTTCTCCATCTCAGTATAGCACTAACCCACTTGTTATTCACTGTCTCCGAACCTGGATTCAATTCCGAAGGTCTGTCATCACTCTCAACATTTACTCCAACTAAAGCCAATCACTTATTTCCTCCCTCACTTGTAGATAAGGCCTTTAATATTTGGCATCGCAATGGGATTTGCTGTCTTAAGGTCCTTTACATTGAAGGCAGCTTTGCTTCATTTGAACAACTCCGGCAAAAATGTAATTTACCACAAACAAAATTTTTTCCGCTACCTTCAAATCCGTGACTTTGCGCAAAATAAGACCTCCACTTTTCCTCACCTTCCACCTGAATCCCATATTGATTCTATATTTAATCGCAATCCCGGCTGTAGTAGAATCATGTCAAAAATTTATGGCACTATCCTCTCCTTGCATTGCCCATCTCTATCATCAATAAAAAACGCATGGGAATCTGGATCTTGCGCTTCCAGATGAAGTGTGGGAGTCCGTCCTGGGGAGAATACATTCAATCTGCGCCCGTCATGGGCTAATACAATTCAAAATTGTACACCGGTTACATCTGTCAAAAACCAAATTAGCTAAAATTTACCCGGACGTGGACCCCATCTGTGACCGGTGCAATCGAGAACCTGCTTCTCTGATACATCTGTTTTGGGCCTGTGACAGATTGGTTCCATTCTGGTCTTCTATTTTTGAGACGCTTTCCACAATTTTGGAAATACCATGTGTGCCTTCCTCAATAACAGCTCTTTTTGGAGTTGTACCCAGTGACAGCCTCTTAACGAAACTACAAGCTGACACCCTAGCCTTTGCCACCTTGTTGGCAAGACGCCTGATTTTACTATCTTGGAGGCAGGCTGCCCCGCCCTCTCATGCACACTGGATTAAGGATCTTCTATATTATTTAAAATTAGAAAAACTGAAATACACTCTTAGGGGTTCCAGGTAGAAGTTCTTCCAGGCTTGGCAGCCTTTTATACTATATGTTGATCAACTTAAGCTGACTCCAGTCTCATAGCTATGCAAGGTATTGTAACCTGAGGTGCTGTGGTTGGAAAGCGTGCCTCTCTCTCTCTTCCTTCTCTCTCTATCCTTTTCTCTGTTTATTTCTTTTTTTTTTTACTATTTTCTCTCCTGGTTTGTGCTCTGATCTTGTTCTTGTTTTTTGTAGTTTGTGTTTAAAACAAAAAAAAGGAAAATGAATATGTATTTGAGAATTACTTGAGTAGTCACAAGTACAAGCTGTGTTGTTCACATGTACTTCTGCTTGTGTCTCTGTAAACCAATATTTTTTCCAATAAACAAAATTGTAAAAAAAAAAAAAAGGACGGCACCAACCGCATCTGCGTTGATTTCCGTAAGGTAAACGCTATTGCCAAGTTTGATGCCTATCCCATGCCTCGGGTCGACAAGCTTCTAGATAGACTGGGGACGGCAAGGTTTATTTCCATTCTGGATCTGACAAAGACATATTGACAGATCCCGTTAACTCGTAGTTCTTGAGCTAACACCACATTTTCAACACCAGAGGGGCTGTTTCATTTCAGAACCATGCCGTTTGGGCTACATGGTGCGCCTGCTGCCTTCCAGAGACTGATGGACCAGATTTTACATCCACATCGTGAATATGCAGCAGCGTATATTGATGATGTGGTGATTTACAGCTCCACCTGGCGAGAGCATTTGGCTAGGATCACAGCCGTCCTTCAGTCTCTAAGGGCACCCCGGCTGACAGCTAACTTAGGAAAATGTGCATTTGCCAAGAAAGAGACACAATACTTGGGATTTATAATGGGGAATGGCAGGGTGAAACCGGTTGTCACTAAGGTCCAGGCCTTGGTGGACGCGGCAATCCCCAAAACCAAGGCTCAGGTGAGGTCTCTACTGGGGTTGGCCAGTTATTACCGCTGCTTTATCCCCGAGTATGCCACACTGGTTAATCCCTTAGTTGACCTCACCAGGAAGAGCGCACCAAATTCAATTAAGTGGTCAGATGAATGACGGGGTGTTTGATATTGTTAAGCAGAGACTTTGCCAGGCCCCCACTCTCATCACTCCAGACTTCACCAAGAGATTCATCCTCCACACCGATGCATCGGATGTCAGTTTGGGTGCAGTCCTGTCCCAAATGGTAGACGGAGTAGAACATCCCATTCTGTATATAAGTAAAAAATGCCAACTCGGGAGCGCAACTACTCCGTTGTCGAAAAAGAATGTTTGGCCATCAAATGGGCTACTCACTCTTTGAGATACTACCTGCTTGGGCACTCATTTGATCTCGTCACTGACCACGCCCCACTCAAGTGGTTAAGCACAATGAAGGACAGCAATGCCCGGATAACTCGGTGGTATCTGGCATTGCAGCCCTTCATGTACCGCATGGTACACCGTGCGGGAGGGGGGAGTAATGGGAAAGGTAGATTTAGCTGAGTGTTCCTTCGGCTCCACTCTGACCTGTGCGGGCACTGTGTAAAAGGAACAGAGTACCCTTAACTAAATGGCATGACAATTTATTCCGTAGGGTAGGTGGAGTTCGGTCATTTAGGAAAGGGGCGAAGCTACGATATCCAAACTCAGTGACCCAGATGGTAAACGGTGTGGCATCTGAGGATTGGAGGAGCGGATACGCTCGTTAACCTAGGGGTCATGAGCAAGGATATAAATAGGGGTCATAGCTGATGTGATCTGTTCCTTGGTAAACGGTTAGTGTTGAAAACCTACAAAGAGTCTGTGTGCTGTTTCGTGAACCGTGAGTTTTGTCTTGTGTTTGTTAGTGTTTTGTTAACCGTCGTCTGTTTTTTAATAGACTACCAGTTGCACGATCCAGAGCTGTAGCGAAAGCCAACATAAACCCGGACATCACTTTCACCCCTGCATTTCACAGAGAACTGTATTATACCACTTGCACGTATTCACTATCACTAAGAACTGTGTTTGTGTTTTGTGTTTAGTGTTGGTGTGTAAAACTGGACTTTTGGTTACGGGTCAATCCCGGGGAATTACAAATACAGAGTGATACAGGCCGCTGTATCACTCCAACATTATTATTTATAGGTGTTTGCCATTAGGCTTTGGACATTGTTAATTAAATCAATAAACACCCTTGCACCTGGAAATCATTGTCTGTCTGTTTTGTATCCACTCTACACTGCACACACCTGTATTCACTCACCACTTTGCCACACATGTGTACAAATGTGTATCAGTTATTTATATGCTGTACATTATAGTCATAACAAAAATATATTGATAAAGACTGTAACAAGCACCCTTTCACATATATAATATCACAATTTCTGCCTATTAAAAAAGACTGATGCTGTATACTCAGGTTCTAGTGTTAGATAAAGTATACTATATTTATCATAGGGTGCATTGTGCTAGGGATGTTACTCAAGATAGCATGGTCTTTCACCTTTTACAAAGGATTTGGGTTATGTTCACCGTTGTGCATGTAGTATATCTTAGAAAGGTAATGTCTTGATTCAAAATATACTGTACGTTTTTTTTCCATCTATTATTGTTTTTCATAAGACAATGACAAAATATATTGGATAATGATCTAATTGTTAAACACAAATATACGTTATTATACATTTTTTGTGGAAACACAGCTGCTGGTTAAAAAGATGTGTGTAGTGTCAATCCCTTATTGGTGTAAAATGTACTGTGTATGTTCTCCATTTCTCCTATATCGTTCCAGAACAGAAGAAGAAATGCTGTCCCTTGTTTACACTCACAAAGTCAGACTTGATTGTCTCCAATGGAAACATTTATTTTTATTTTTTGTAGGATCCTGCCAGAGTGTTTCCAGGTAAAACCTGGGAAAATGGGTAATGTCTATGATACTGCTCATGGGCTGAAGGTTAGTTTTGAACTTGTTTTTGACAGCTTTGAGTGCTGAGAATCGGATAGTAGATTGAAATGTTATTTTCAGTGTTGTGCAGGTGGCATTTATTGAATTAAGATGTATTAATTCAATAAATACTATAAGATTTATTATTATTATTATTATTATTATTATTATTATTATTACTTATTAATTAAACATTTATAGTTGTTATAAATATTTATTGGTAGAGGGCATGTTTCTGAGTAATGGTATACTTCCCTTCCTGTCAATTACATTGTGTGATTAACTATGCAACCCCTCCCTTCATACCACTGATATTTACCACTGGGTAAATAATATGTTGAATTAAGCAGTCTGGTAAGGCCCGCCTCATGCAGTTAAATGTTTGTTTTTTTCGTGATTTTATGCAGCACTAGTTTTTGTTGTTAATGAATACAAACACTTTCCTCAGTATTCCATGAGTAATGGGTATTTCCAATAGCTTAAATAATAACTGAATACAAAATAAATTCTTCTAATTACATGGAGCTGTTCTGCAGTTCAGGTACCTCGTACACAAAAGCGAACATGGTTTGTGAATATTTTGTTTTAATCTAGCTTACAAATTTAAAACATGTAAAAGAATAAAAGTACTAGTAACTTTATTTTTTAATTATGATTTGAATGCGTGTTCATGTATTTGTGTATTTACAAACGTTTTGGTAATTTTAAAATGTCTTTTAGCCTGCATGTGTAAATGCAGATTGTGCTGTGTTGTTACGATATGCTGAAATAAAGTTGTTGAAAGTAATCAGTCTCCGTCTAGTTGTTTGATTTCTACAGGTTTTTTTTTTTTACTTTTATTTGCTATACTAAATTTAAATAGATAGATTGAACGTCTATGACAGCGAGGAAGCAGACTTTAGGATTGAATTGGAACAGATTAAACATAGTTTGAACAATAACTTTCGAGGTCCTTTACCAGAGATTAGGGACCTCATATTGACCATTCAGGTTAAAGAAAATCTCTGATCCATTTTTTAATACATTATAAATCACCTATGGAAAAAAAAAGTTGAAAAAAATGGTTAATTCATATTGGTTATTTGGTTAGTCTGCAAAACATTAATTTATCTAGTTGGACGTTCATTTAACTTTTTTCTTCTTTGTATTTAGGTATGGAGAGTGAACACCAAATCTAACATTACCTATGTAAACGGCTCTGTCCCAGGCCACAGAAATTGCTTGGTGAAGGTGAGTGCATTCTAACCACAAGAACAGTTTTGATATATGTATTATATTGTACCAGTGTTTAATGTCGATAAACTCAATATCCTGACCTGTGCATAACAACACACATCTATTAAAATGGCCTAGAAGTGTCAGCCTAACTTGATTTAGGAAGAACACCTTGTAAGAAGTTGGCCCTTTTTTAATTTAATTTTCTTTTAAATTTGGAAATGTGGCTGGGGAAAGGTTCCATTAATATTAATTTTGGGGTTATTGATCGCCTTTGTCAGCGCTTTCTTTTTTACTCGTACATTATCTGACTTTTCCATTTCAAATATCTCAGTAGGCAGTACTAATTAAATATTTTTAATTGATTTTCCTGTCTGCTTCTATTTATACTTTTTATTATTGTGCTGAGAACCTGTGGTTCTTCACTTTTTTTTTTTATGCTAGCAAATATTTCAAATACAACTTTTTTTTTTTTTTTTTTGACCTGTCAGTTTTAGCCCACCATTAGATGCATTTTTAGAATTCACATATGTAAGGCCACATTGCTTATAAATAAGGCCCTGTGAAAATCACAGAAATGTTTTACAATTCACAGCAGTGTCACGGGTAAAGTATCGTATTTCACGGAATGTGCACTGAACTATTTTATAAATTGTGTACAGGTTATTATTTTTTTTAAAACATCAAATACAGAGATAAATGCACTGATGTCAAAATCAACATCAAAGTTATTCAGGCACTTTACAATAGCTTGTGAAACAGTGTTGTAATTAACAGCCTGTAGGTGAAGTGTATCTGCAAGGACAGCTTTCAGTTCTAACACATTAGATGCATGTTCACCATTTAGGTCTTGAAAAACAAATACAATGTGTAACCCATACTGATCTTGTGCATCAGTCAACTCGCCAGTGACCACTGACAAGCACCCAGACTGTTATCAATTTCATAATCTCCTGCTTGTGATACTCGGCAACTTTAGGTAAGTATTCATGTCTCAGCTGGGCTAATGAAGGAATCACTCCACCATTTGCTACACTCAGTGTGAAGAATTTACGTATTGGACAACTTTTGGTTGTCCAATTTTTCAAGAGGGATATTTGCGCAAACAAACACCTCTGTCCGGTCAAAATATAATGTGTTTGGTGCCTCACGGTTTCAGTGGACTTTAGTAACATGGAAGTCACCGTTTTTTCTGTTTCTTTGCAAGTAAAGCAGTCGCAGTACTGGTTTTCCACCTTTCTCTTTCGGTGAATACTTGAATCTAAATGCCTGTCAACAGCCGATTCTCGGTAGTGATCTACAGTAATGATGCACGACGTACAGAAGAGCTTACCTCCATCGCTGTGTAAAACTCCTGTTGGATACTGCTTTACATGATCTGTTGCAGACACATTCTTAGCCTTTTTAGAAACATTCATTTTCTTGTTTACAGTGTGTAGTTTTATAATTTCCCGCCCAGATTGCATATAGTCACATGACAAAAATCACTCCACAGCACTATGTGCATGGCGAATAGTACACGCAGGAATGTGATTTCTTTTTTGGTATGAAATACAAATAATGATGAAATTATTTCTCAAGAATATTGTAAAAATCACGGTATTGGGCTAATTTCATGATTTCCGCAGGGCCTTACTTATAAAGTATTGTCAGGAGAAAGAAAAAACAAAAAAAGGATTTTAAAAAAGTGGTTGCTGAAGGTTGGCCAAAGTTGATCTATTGGGTGCAATTACTGTAAAGTTCCACTATTCCATCCGTATGTTCAGTGAATTCTGATGGGCTTTTTTCATACCATTGCAGAGTCAGCATTACAGAAATAACCAGCAGAGTTCATCATTAGCAACACTGTTGGAGGCATCTGTGCAATGCAAAATGTAATAAAATGGTGCATTTGCCAAATTCCTTGACAAGCGTGGTGTCCTCTGAGGTCTAGACACATACTGGTTTAAAGTATGGGTTGGTCTGTAGCGGGTTAAAGGGGTTAAATTGTTCAAAAGGTCCTATGACCAAAAACCGACTACGCCACGTTGTGTTTAAAGAGGGCAAGGTCCTCTTGTAAACCTTAAAGTTCACTTTAGAATTCAAAATACTGAGGTTCTTTAATTGGGTAAGCAACAGTATGGTGCACTATGCAAGGAGGCAGAGACACAATTGAAGTTTCAAAAATAGCTTTGTTTTTAAATAGCAAGTGGTAAAAACACAGGAATATTTGTGCAAAATTGCGTAATAAATTAAGAATTTTACTAGAGTTACAATAAATTTACTAATTGCAGACATAGCAATGCTATCAAAAGCTCAAGATTCAACCAATTCACAGAGTTCTTAATGGATTTTACAAATATTCAGTCTTGGTGTGTCAAGACAATATTGTATAGCAGTATTCAGTACATTATTATTTATTTCTTGGCAGACGCCCTTATCCAGGGTGACTTACAATTGTTACAAGTTATCATGTTATTTTTTACATTATTTTTACATACAATTACCCATTTATACAGTTGGGTGTTTACTGGAGCAATCTAGGTAAAGTACCTTGCTCAAGGGTACAGCAGCAGTGTTGCCCCCACTGGGGATTGAACCCACGACCCTTCGGTCAAGAGTCCAGAGCCCTAACCACTACTCCACACTGCTCCCTTCCAACAATCATTAGTTTGTAGAGGAGTGGATAAATCTTCAAATGGCAACTACAAAAACAAATCCACAACAAAGCAAAAGGTGAAACTCAATACAACAATATTACACAAATCTCAGTGAAATCAAATACAACAATATTACACAAATCTCATTGAAATCAAATACAACAAAATTACACAAATCTCATTGAAATCAAATACAACAATATTACACAAATCTCATTGAAATCAAATACAACAATATTACACAAATCTCTTTGAAATCAAATACAAAAGGATAAATTCCAAACATGCAAATTACCACTCACGTTTTCCCAGTCCTTTACAAGTAGCTAGTATAGAGTATAAAATATCAATATCAGTGGTGTGTATCAGATTTGCAGGTAATCTTTATTTTTAAATAGATTTTAAGAAAATACCCAGTAGTCTAGACACAATTATCAAGGGAACTATCTAAGGTCTTTTTGGAAGTTTAATATCTGTTATAAATCTATTGCACAATATCCACAATACCGCCACAGCGTCACAATATCTAAATCTATTAGTTTAAAATACAAAAAGGCAGTAGCATAGACACATATTAGTATTAGTATACCAAGGGAGGATGGTACCTTATAAACCGTCTACCATACAAACTAAAACAATTCAAAAGTAAACCATAACATACAGTACAATGCAGTGCAGACCTGCAATACAAGCCTACCATGCAAAATTGGCCTTTTAGATTACACATTTAAAAACAGCGATTTTAATGCAAGTAAAAATACATAGCCCTACCTAAACACCCGCTACAGGTCTTTTCTTGGCAACCAGAACCATCTTATTGTTAAGCATCCCTGCAAGCCACACTGCTGCTTAACAGCTCAGAGGCCAACTTCATATTTTCAATGTCATGGAAACTCTGTGGCTAACATTGGCTGTGATATTGCAGTCATGTAACTTTGGTTTCCACACCTAATGCTTTGAGATATTGACTTTGTACTGAATGGTTTCATATTTTCTTACTCTGTGAATGTTTGTATACGCATGGGTGAACGTTTTCCGTCTGTAGATGGAATTCCATCAAAATGACCTCTCCCAGGTCCATTCCTATGATTCTTGTAGAAATGCAAAAAAAATCTGGGAGGGGGGTATTAATATATTTTTATCATGGAAAACTATCAAATGTCTTCGCACATACTTAGGGCACAGAGGAGGCAAACTACTCTTTGAATTTAAGATGCAGACCAAATTTCCCACCCTCAATTTGAGGAAAAAATAAAACATCAAATAAATGTGCATTTACAAAGATACAACCTCAATTACGCATATGGAGACAGTTTGCAGCCATCTGCTGTCACACAGAGCATTACAGTTATGTGCTGCTTCTCATTTCCAGTTGTGATTACTCACACATGTTTTTCTCTCAATTTGTGAACTGTGGTATTGCTTGGCATGTTGAAAAATACGGGGGTCTGATCAGCATTTCTGATCTGTCCAAGCTGGTACTGTTTGTTTGAAACGCTGAAATTGTAAGAGCTCCTCTTTGAATTCCTTATGAAGCTAATGATGCATCTTTGAAAATGGCTGCCTGTATGTCATGGATGATTCGAGATCGGGCAGTAACATTTGGTTCTTTTTTTCTCGGCAGTAAGTCACGCTGCTGTTTGTGTACTCAGGTAGTTAAGTCTTTTGTTGCCGATTTCAATACACACATCACTATACTGTACTCGAATTTAAGACGCAGGCTATTTATGAGAAGCAAAAACTGTTCAAAAAGTGTGTCTTAAATTCGAAAGAATACGGTACTTTTTTTGCTCCGTGTATGCACACTATTCTATGTTTTGTTATGGTTTTGCCTTTAAACGGTTTAAAATGTAATAAAAGAGGGAAGTCATTCAGAAGACACTAGAAGTACAACATTGATAAAAAAAATACATAAATAAATAACACAATAAAATGCACCTTACGCTAAATTGATTTGACCCATAGTCTGCACTGCACTATTTACAACAGCTGACATCAGCAGCGGGGTGCCAAAGATGCTGGGCAGTTTGTGGAGACAAATGACTATAATTAAATATAGGCTAGCTAGTTGTTAGTTTTAGTTTGTTTTTATTCACTATTAATTAAATGATATACATTGAAAAAAGGCAAGAGAGAACCAGACGGTTGGTTGTTTATTTATTTATTTATTTATTTATTTATTTATTTATTTATTTAAATAAGGAAGTTAGTAGGTTCATGTTGCTTCTGGGCCATGAACGAGTTTAAGTTCAGCGCCAACTCGAAATAAAATGTTGTTACTGTTATAAAGCACTAGTAATAATTTGAAGTAGTGGTATTTCAGAATTTAAAAACGTGTCATTCTTTACTGAAATACATTTTAAGCTTTCATATTGAAGCTTGTTGTGTACTACTCATTCAACCAAACCAAGTAGGAATTTGCTTGCACCGTTTAAGTCGATTTTCAAGTCAAGTAAGCTTATTTGTGTATAAAAAATGACAACAGAGTTGCAGTCAGTGTCATCTTTCTTTAAAGGCACGCAGCTGAAATGGTAAGGTAATTCAAATATTTTTGTTTATATTACTCCCTGTCATTCAGTCAACCCTTGTTAAAGATATAAAATAATGTACCCAATCCGAAGCAAGTGCAAAACATGCTCCATTATTTAAAGTAAAAACTAGCAAGAAATTACTTGGTTGCAGTACCAGCAGTTATATTATTGTTTTAAGTTTATTTTATTATGGGCAAACTTTGCCCTCTAACTCAATGGACCATATTTAGAAGGAAGCACAAAAGCAAAGACACAATTTCTTAGAGCAGTGGTTCCCAGCATTTTTCAATGTAAGGTCAACCTTTGTGTTTGGATTTTCCCACGGACCACTTACCACGCATTTTTTCACAAGATCATTTTTTGTATTGTATATGTTTAAGTACATGTAGAAAGTAAAGTATTTGTATAATGTACCTAAATTAATGAGATTCCTGGGCTTGAATCTTCGCTACCAGTTCATCAAGGACTGTTGTTGGCATTGAAAGTTGCTGATGGCATTCCCTTTCAATTCGAAGATGACCAGCAACCAATACTTAGGTATTCGCTGAGCATTTTATGTCAAAGCTGCCAATTGACCCCTCCGTGGAATGACGTCTTCGGTCCCGCCTGCCGAGGGAATAAGTAGTCATTCCGTGGAGCTCACTTTTTTGCCTCTCACCTACGGTAAGCTTCTGTGTCACTAACGAAAAGAGCTGCTCTTCTGAGTCGACTGCAAATCCCTTGCATTCGTGTTGAGGGCTGGCTTGCTGCTCTCGTGGAATCTTTTTCCTTTTTCTTAGGGTCTGCTTCGCTTGTGTTGTAGGCCGTCTTTTCTTGGCTGTCCGATGTATGAGTGTGAGTGCCTGTGCAGTATTGATGTGCGCGTGTGTTGTCTTTCAGCCTACACCTTCAGGGAGAATACCGTTCCTCCGCCAGGGCTTGGCTTGCCGCCCCATCGTTTAGTGACTTTTGCTGGTTGTCGTTTGCACAGCTTGGGCAAAAAAACAAACAAAAAAAACCCAGTCAGTCAGCCGTGTGTTCCTCCTTCAGGTCTGTGCTTAGCCTGCCCTGCTGTCGTGTAGACCTTCCCGCCCACCTCGATGCTTTGGGCCTTAAAAAAAAAAAAAGTGTTCTCCCTTCTGCTCTGTTCTTTTTCAAACTAACTGAGCTCTCACCCGCTGCGGCTTCGGCCCGTGTGTCTCCCCTGGTGCATGCTGCGTCTGACCAGGTGGCTGACTACACGCGGTTGGGTAGGAACCGCTGCATTAGCTGCCCCCGGTGCTTCGATACCTCGGTGCATGCTCAGCCTTGGTCTTCGGTGCCTTGGTGCACACGGTGCTCGTTGCACACACGCCCGCCGCGGCTTCGGCCTGTGTGTCTGCCCTGGTGCATGCTACACGCTGACCATGTGGCTGACTACATGCTGTTGGGTAGACACCGCTGCATTAGCTGCCCCCTGGTGCTTCGGTACCTCGGTGCACGCTCAGCCCTTGATACTTCGGTGCACACGATGCTTGGTGCATAGCGCCACCGGTGCTTCGGTGCCTCGTCGCGCTCGGTGCCTCGGTGCTTCAGCCTGTGTGTCTCCCCTGGTGCATGCTGCGCGCTGACCAGGTGGATGACTACATGCGGTTAGGGTAGGCTAGGCACCACTGCATTAGCTACCCCCCGGTGCTTCTGTGCCTCAGTGCACGTAGCGTCTCGGTGCTCAGTGCACGCATTATGGGGCTCGGTGCCTCGATGCCCTCTGCTTGTAGACAGTGCTCCACTCCGCTGTAGGCTACGCGCTGCCCCCTGTGATTGAGCCTGTGTGAAACAGCTCTCTCTCTTGCTCTCTCATTTTCTGGAGTTCCCCTGCATTATAAACACTACACAACTGCACTACGTTTAATATTTTTCTTTTCAACAGCCTACATCGCTTTTCTAACCTTACTGCGCTGGCTGTTTTGTGTTTTTTCTTCTCCTGTGCCCCGCTGTTGAGTTGAATCCACTGGATTGTCTCAGCCCACCCTCTCAGTGCACTTAAAAATTCAGTTCACCCGCGTTGTCATGGTGACTGTTCTATTTACCCTCACAGCTTTGCTGTTGTGTGCGTGTATGTGGTTTATTCTTTTACTGCCTTGCAGTTTTAAAAAAAATTTACAAAAACAGAAGTGTGATTCCTCCACCAGGACCCAGCTCTGCTACGCCTCGCTGTTGAGTTGAATACGACAGCTTGTTTCAGCCTGCCTACTCGGTGTGTACCGCATTGCTGTGGTGACTGTGCTTTTTACCTTCACAGCTTTGCTTGTGCATGTATGTGTTTTTTTCTTTACTACTGTTTAAAAAAAAAAAAAAAAAGAGAAGCATGATTTCTCCACCAGGACCCAGCCTCTGGTACGGGAGAGAACAAGACACTGGCATCTGCCGTACACACACGGTGACTCAGACAGTTCCGATCCCCACTGCCCCGTGTGATGACCTGAGGCACCGCCTTCAGGCTTCCACGACAGCTAACAACTGGGCCTACCCGCAACAATAGGGGGGAGCAGCGATCTCGGAGGTAGTCCCAACGACGCCCCAGGCAGCCCCCACTTGGGTGCTCGCCACCGTACACACCGGTTATGCACACCGTCACATTCTCCAGTCTGCCCGGCCTGGTTTACAACAGTCCCACACAGCGATTGAGACAAAGCATCTTTTGAGGCTGGGTTTCACCCTCAACGATGTCAAGAGCCAGTTAATAACAGGGCAAAGTACGGTCTACTTGGTCTCCGGCTGGATTCCCTTACGAAGTGGGCCTACCTGTCGGACGACAGAATAGCTGCCATTCGCAACTGTCTGGCCCTGTTTCAACAAGGGTTCACAGTACAACTGGTGTTGTGTTAAAAACTATTGAGTCTGATGGCTGCAGCTTCATCAGCCATCCAACTGGGGTTACTCCACATGTGCCCGATCCAAGTGTGGCTCAGTGCCCTTCGGCTACACCCCAAGCGCGACAGACACTGTCGACTGACCATGTCTCGCCTATGCTGGGAAGCCCTATGCTGGTGGAGGCAAGCCTCTCACCTGAGCGAAGGTGTAAGAATGGAGTGATACACAACCGTCAAGTGGTGACAACAGACGCATCCAACCTGGCTTTTGTACGCTTTTTCCCACCGTTACCGCTGCTCCCTGCCTTCCTCGAGAAGGTTAGGAGAGAAAAAGCGACAGTTCTCCTGGTGGCCCCCAGATGGCCCAGGAGAATTTGGTTTTCAAACCTTTGGCAGCTGCTGCAGGGCCAGCCCTGGGAGATTCCGCTGTGCAAGGATCTCCTTAGTCAGACGCAAGGCACCCTCTGGCACCCAGAACTGGGCAGACTCCAGCTGTGGGTCTGGTCCCTGAATGGGACTGTCTGTCTGCCTTAGGGCTCTCAGATGCAGTCGTTAGTACACTGCAGAATGCTAGGGCTTCCTCCACAAGAGCACTATATGCTTACAAGTGGAGGTATTTTCAGAAGTGTTATATATTGCCACATATACTGCCCCATAGCAGTCCATAGTGGACCTGGCAGCTATATCTGCATGCCACGTCCCCATAGACTCGGTATCCCCGGGCGCCCATATTCTGGTGACCCATTTTCTAAAGGATGCTCGCGGCTGTGTCCCCCTAGAAAAGACGTCCTCCCCGAGTGGAGTTTGGATGTGGTATTGAAGGCTGTCACTAAGGCCCCGTTTGAGCCTACACATTCCATAGAGCTGAAATATCTCTATGAAGACAGCCTTTTTATTGGCCATCACCTCCGCTAAGCAGGTCAGTGAGCTACATGCTCTGTCTGTGCACAGTTCCTGTATCAGTGGCACTAGAGGCCTTCCATCCCCCTCCCTTTGATTCGGAGGATAAGAAACTGAATTCCCTCTGCCCAGTGAGGGCATTGAGAGGTTATGTGGGTAGGACGAAAGCGCAGCGTCAGTCTGACCAGTTCTTTGTTTGCTATGGAGAAAGGACCCTGGGTCAAGCCCTCTCGAAGCAGTGACTGGCCCACTGGATTGTGGACACAGTATTGACTGTGTACAATAATGCTGGCCTACCCCCACCTGGGAGGGTGGCCGCGCACTCTACCAGAGGTGTGGCTGCGTCATGGGTTCTCTTTCGAGGTGCCTCATTGACTGACATTGTACTGCAGCTAGCTGGGCTAAGCCACATACATTCACCAGGTTCTACTGACTTAATGTGGTAGATCTCTCTAAGCCTTCATTAGGGTCCTTCAGGTTGTATGTGCACACCACCAACACTATTTGGCGGTAGCGAGCCGTCCCTCGTATGCTGTCCGCTCACGCTCCCTCGCGACGGCTCCGGTATACTTTCCAAAAAGTATTGGTTGATGGTTGTCTTCGAATTGAAAGGGAACGTTAGGTTACTTACCGTAGCCCTGGTTCCCTGAAAGAGAAGACGACCACCAAACCTTGCAAGGTTGCATCACTCGCATTTGCGGTTTCGATGCAAAAGAGGAAGTGAGCTCTGCGGAACGACTTCTTATTCCCTTCGGCAGGCAGGACTGAGGACGTCATTCCACGGAGGGGCCTATCGTCAGCTTTGATGTAAAATGCTCAGCGAATATCTACCTAAGGCAGGCATATCCCAAAAGTATTGGTTGGTGGTCGTCTTCTCTTTCAGGGAACCAGGGTTACGGTAAGTAACCTAATGTTTTTTTTCACATTTTGAATGCGTTGTAGATAAATGGCATCTCAATTTGACAAATACTGCACTGGGGCTTGGGTCGTCGTCGGATCCAGTAAATGTAAATACCAGTGCTGGTCCCCACAACCATTACCTTGTGTAGCAAATGAATCTCTCAATTTCTAATTTAATTTATTGCACTCACTGAATCGGCAACTTCGCCTGATGTACATATAAAAAACACCAGAATACGAAGACGAGGTGGGTGGGAAGCAATTTGAAAAATAAGAGTGGAGTGTACAGGATGTTACTTACCACTTCTGGTGGGCTGTGATGTGTAAAGTAAACGTGATTGGTGGCACAAAGTTGATAGGATTTATTAATATACACATTATTTCCAGAAGTAGTGTTAAAAGCATTTCTTTTGGCATATAGTTGTGTGAGATATGAATCCTGGCTGAATAAACCCATATGATAAAATGGAGCTGAATCATTCACACTACGGTACAGCTCACAAGTCAAGCAACAAATATAAACTCTTTTTGTTTCACATCTGTTACTATCTGTTGCGAACCTCTCCATAAACGTATAATATGGTTATAATAGGGATATTCCTATATCCCTGGCAACATTGTAGCACATATTTCATATTGTTGAAGGTACTAAAATTGTGGTTTTAATGGTTCTTTTTTGTTTGTTTTAATTTAGTCATTCCAGCCGAGTTAAGATTATTCAATGCATTTTGTTCCTTTTGTGCGCAGTGAAAAGGCTGGGACAGCCAGATTACATTTTGATTTTCCTGAACAGTGAACACAAGCAGTAGAATAAGCACAGATTGGAAAGATGTGCATTTTACGTGAATGCTAGATGTAGATTTTTAAACAAGACAAGACAATGTGTAACAGCTATTTAGTCAGTATTTTTTTCACATAAGAAAGCTGTTTCAGTTAATGGCAGCTTTGAAGGCGATGCTTGGTATTGCATCAAAGGGAGCTGTAATATACAGTATATTAATTTATAAACACACCCATAATAAAAAAAACAGATAAAAGGGGGGTTCAGATTGCATACATATCTTATAATTAGATATAATGTGGTTAACCCTTTAAGGACCAAGCATTTTTCAGTGGGGTGTTCCCACAGGACCAGGTTTTTGTGGCTTTAGTTGATTCTCTTCCTATAAAAATTCACTAAAATTCTATTTTCTACAGTAGCATCTTGGAATTGGTGTCCTTTTTTCAGAACACTGGGAAACATTATAAAGTACTTCAGAAACCATATAAACGCATTTTTGTTTTTGTTTTTTTAAATGTTAAGTATTTTTTTATTATGTATTCTACTTAGAGATACATGTATAAAAATGTGTTATTCTATGACCCGAGGAACCTTACAATACTTCTTGAAAGTTTTGTTAAAAAATATGGAGTTTTGGCAAATTACAAGACATTGTTTCAGCTGAGTGATTGCAATGACATAATACATTTATTATCAGGGTCTTTTATAAGCAGTAATGGACACTTCTCTCGATTTATTTTCTCAAAATAAATATTTATAAATAAATATTTAATAAGGAAAAATATCGTAAATGACAAATCAAGTTCATGAGGCACAGAACCACTGGCACAGAAGGAAGGAAAAATGATTTGCTCTTCGGGGCTTTCCTTTCACGGCAATACTACAAGTTTATCATATCATCTGAGTCGCAAGTAAGTTGATTTCTTTTTTTAACAATGTATTCTATTATTTTAAATCTGTACCATTGCAGTACATTTACAGCTCTAGTCTAAGTCTAAGTAACTAAATTTAAACTAATATAAACTAAAATAAAATAGCCCTCAATTAAATAAATTACCTAAAGTGTATTAAAAAAACAGCCCAATATATCCAACACAGTATTGGTTGTAGTACAGCTGCTAATTTACAGTAATGCATGGCACAGTATTTTATGTATGATATTAAAAGACTTGCTATTCAGATTACATGCAATTAAACATTTTCATGTATTGTCAAATTGTTAAATTAAAGTTGCCTGTAAAATGTTAAGTGTCATTAATAAATGCTTGCAAAAAATAGCATTAATACCAAGTGTTACTTTTAGTTGTATTTCACTACACTTGCATATTATAGCAAACCTGTGTGATTAATCGATTAATTAATTGTCCTGATGGGGTGATTAATCAATTTAAAAGAAAATGCCAAGATTAAAACCCCTAAGTAAAACCTATGAATGTAATAAAACGCAAGTGCAAACGAGTAATGCAAGTGCAGAAATGTATGTGTGTGTGTGTGTGTATATATATATATAATATATATATATATATATATATATATGCATATACATGTATGGTGTATATATGTATATTTATGTGTGTGTGTGTGTGTGTGTATATATATATATATATATATATATATATATATATATATATATATATATATATATATATACACTGAGTGTACAAAACATTAGGAACACTTGCTCTTTCCATGAAATAGACTGACGAGGTGAATCCAGGTGAAAGCTATGATCCCTTATTGATGTAACCTGTTAAATCCACTTCAATCAGTGTAGATGAAGGGGAGACAGGTTAAAGAAGGATTTTAAAGCCTTGACACAATTGAGACATGGATTGTGTATGTGTGCCATTCAGGGTAAATGGGCAAGACAAAAGATTTACAGTAAGTGCCTTTGAACGGGGTATGGTAGTAGGTGCCAGGTGCGCTGGTTTGAGTGTGTCAAGAACTGCAACGCTGCTGGGTTTTTCACGCTCAGCAGTTTCCCGTGTGTATCAAGGATGGTCCACCACCCAAAGGACATCCAGCCAACGGCAGGCCAGTGGTCGAAAACGGCTCATTGATGAAAGAGGCCAAAGGAGGCTGACACGAATTATGCAGAGCAACAGACGGGCTACAGTTAGTCAACTGACAGTCCAGTACAACATTGGTGCCAAAAGACCCATAAAAGAATGCACAACTCGTTGTACCTTGACATGAATGGGATATGGCAGCCGACGACCTAACAGAGTTCCACTTCTTTCAGCAAAACACAAGAAACTGCGGATGCAGTGGGCTAAGGAACGAAAACACTGGACACTGGAGGATTGGAAAAACATTGGCTGGTCTGATGAATCCCGGTTCCTGCTGTTTCACGCTGATGGGAGGACTAGGGTATGGACAAAACCACTTGAGTACATGCATCCATCATGCTGCGTGTCAACATTGCAGGCTGGTGCTGGTGGTGTGATGGTGTGGGGTGTGTTTTTTCATGGCACACATTGGGCCCCTTAATAAAAGTGGAGCAACGTTTGAATGCCACAGGATATCTGAACATCATTGCCAATCAGGTGCATCCCTTCATGGCAGCAGTGTATCCACCTGCTAATGGATTTTTTCAGCAGGATAATGCCCCATGCCACAAGGCTAGGATTGTCCAGGAATGGTTCCACAAACATAACAGTGAATTCAGCTTACTGCAGTGGCCTGCCCAGTCACCAGATCTCAATCCAATTGAGCATCTGTGGGATGAGATGGAACGAGCTATTCGGAGTAGAGATCCACTACCAGCCAACTTGACACAACTGTGGGAAGCATTGGAGTCAACATGGGCTAGCATCCCTGTGGAACGCTTTCGACATCTTGTAGAGTCCAATACCGATGCACAAAAGAAACGCAACACTCAGGTCTGATGGATTTAATCAAATATTTTAAACATAGATAGCAAACAAAATCACAGAAAATGTGAACAAAAATACAGATCAAATAATCATGATACGTTTTCAGTATGAAACACTGTCAAAATCAAAACATTAAAAAGTTAGTTTTGGGTATGACCTACCTGAGCGTTAATACAATCCTGCCAGCATTGACGCATAGACCTGATCAGCCTCTGAATAGGCTGCTGTGGGATGTTCCGCCACTCTTCCTGTGCAGCTGCAGCTAGCTGGCGAAGGTTGGCTGGTCGCAGTTATCTCCTGTGGATGGCATTGGTGATTTGGTCCCACAGATGTTATTGTTTTCTTGAAGTCATACAATTGTAATCCTAGCACTGTGTGGTCTTGCATTGGAAAATCGACACTTACGGATTGGCTTGCAGGAACGGAAAAACTGTTGCCTCAAGGACTTTGTCAATGTATCGCTGAGCAGTAAGGTTGCCCTCAATCAACACCAAAGGCGTTCTTGTGTTAAAGGAGATTCCTCCCCACATCATCACACTTTCACCACCCCACCGGTTGGCTTGAACAACGCAACAGTCAGCATAATGCTCACCACGACATCTCCACACACCTTGTCTTCAGTCAGGTCTGTCAAGAGCAAAACGGCATTCATTGGTGAATAAAACACTTCACCACTGTCTCTGCCGCCACCTCAGATGTTCTCTGGCCCACAGAAGTTGGTCATTTTGGCTCTCAGCTGTCAACGTGTTACCCCTGAACGGCCTCCGAGCATGCAAACCATTTTTATGCAGACGGCAAGCTACAGTCATACGCAGTTGGATCAGTCGGATGTGACGGTTGGTTACTAGTTGTCAGCATTGAAAAGTATGTCAAACTCCTTAAATTAGGTAGTTGAAAAGTCCTTGGAATTTGTATCAGAAAAACTGTATGAACCCTTGTGACAGAAATATAATGAATCTTGGTTGTAAATCTCCCTCCCGACCTGTGAGTGCGCTAAGCAGCGAGGACCGAGTTCTTTGGACGGGCTGGCCTGACAGTTCTTTCCCGGGTCAGGAAGTCGGTCAGTCTGGAAGAAGGCAAGACTCCGTTGCAAGAACGTATTGACCCGGAAGAAAAGCAATGTAGCAGTCGCAGACTGTAAAGACAGCTGCATTCATTTACCAAGGGGTCATGCGTGACAGCATATAAGGGGGACGGAGAATCGTAATCGGTTCCTTTGTTTGGTTTGTGGTTTTTAAACCTAGAAGGACGGTGAGAGACCCTAAAGGACTGTGAACTGTATCGTGAGTGTTTTTTGTTTGTTTGTTCTTTCTGTTAGTAATTGTCTTGTTTGTGAATCACCAGACAGCTAACACGATTCCGTAGCTGTCGCCTTGGGCCAGGACAAAGCCGGAACAGCACTTCACCACTGTCACGAAATGAACTGTATCACCCACCACGAGCACTACTGCACGCATCCAGGACTGGTGACGTGTGTTAGTATATTGTAGGACAGATTTTAGTGTTTATTATTTGGGACTGTAACCCTGTTATTATTTAGATTATTATTTGGTCACCAGACCTGGATACAAATAAAAACTGTTTCAAACCGGATTATAACTCTCTGTGTTTCATTACTGCACTGCATCACCCCTGCACCTGCACGTACCACTTACCACTTTGCCACACGTAGTGTCAGAGCACAGGATTATGGATCATGCATCACTTGCAGCGCTGCTGGAAGCACTGAACAGCAGATGGGAGGCTGCGGAAAGACAGAGAGGGGAGCGGTACATGGCGTTGGTAGAGAAAATTGGTCTGGCGATACAGACCACAGTACCAACTGCACCCGTGATGATGGCCCCAAAGGCGAGGGCACTGAAAATGACAGTGGAGGATGACCCAGAGGCTTACCTGGTCGCTTTCAAGCTGCTGGCTACTACCGCGTCATGGCCCAGGATGTACTGGGCGAGCCAGCTTGGATCCTGCCTGATTGGGGAGGCTCAGGCAGCGTATCAGGCCATGCCGGACACCGAAGCAGCCGACTACGACCTGGTAAAGCGAGCCATCCTACGCCAGCTCAAAATCACAGGGGAAACTCACAGGGTACGATTCCGGGAGTACTGAAGATCCCCAGATACACGCCCCAGGGTGATTACGCAGCAGTTGTATGACTACATGGTGCACTGGCTAAGCCCCGTCCAGAAAACGGGTCTGCAAATGGGCGAAGCTATAACAGTGGAGCAATTCTGACATGTGATCGGCTCCGAAACACAGGTATGGATACAGCGCCACAACCCCGCCACCGTGGAGGCAACAATAAAATTGGCAGAGGATTTTGAGGACTCCCTGGTCTCAGCCCACAGCTCCCATCCACCGCAGCAGCGGCACACCACCTCCTCTCTCCGGCCCCTATGGGCAACCTTGCCTCCTCTTCATGGAGAACAAGGTTGACCCCTAGCGGGGGTATAGCCCGGCCTCATTGCCATACCAGCAACGAGACATGAATATAACCAATGTTCCCTCCTTCTCCCCTAAGCGTGGGGAAAATGGTCGGGAGGGGCCTTGTATTGTTAATGCAGTTTTAGGCAAGGCGACAACCCACACATTAGTGGACACCGAGTGTGAGCAGACCTTAATTAACGCAGCTCTCTTGGGCGGTGTGTCGTGGCAGCCACGAGGCCATGTGGTGATCTCCTGCGTCCATGGAGATACGACGACATACCCCACTCTAAGAGTATATTTTTCAGTAGAACCGATAAACCGCCACCTAGTAGTTGGGGTGGCGGAAAGGCTACCACACCCAATAATTCTGGGTCGAGACTGGCCAAATTATAGAGAATTGGTTAAATTAATGGCAGTCTCGCCCGCACACGGAAACATGGAAGACAAAAAGAAAAAGGAACGAATTGGTGAAGTATTTTTTTTTCAAGCTGAAATGTGTTCCCCCATTTTCCGTCCTAGAAAAACAAATAGAGAGAAGGACTGCAAAATGGGAGGGAGCATCACTAAGATAAGGCTGGGGTCTGGTGGGAGAGCGCTCGAGTGGTGACAAACGCCAGTCAAAAGGAGTCGCAGTGTGACCGAGAGGGCAGAGTTCGACAGGGTTCCCCCCCCCCCCTTAGAGCTCTTGTACGGCCGACAGCCTCGCGGCATCCTCGATCTGTTGAGAGAGGGGTGGGAGGAGCACAAAGGCTCATCTAAAAATGTAGTGAAGCATGTGCTCCTACTAAGAGATCACCTGGATTTGGTCGGTCGTTTGGCCCAGGACAACCTCAAATCGGCTCAGCACCGACAACAGCAGCATTACAACAAAAATGCATTAATTCAAACCTTTCGACCAGGAGACAAGGTAATGCTGCTACTTCCCACATCAGAATCGAAATTATGTGCTAAATGGCAGGGACCATATGAAGTGATTTGGGCTATAGGGAAGGTGAATTATGAAATTAGACAGCCCGATCGCTGTAATGAATGTGAAATTTATCATATTAATTTATTAAAGCACTGGCAGGAAAGAGAAGTCTTATTTATAGCCCCAGGCAATGTAGAGGATGATTTAGGCCCCTGTCCAGAGACTCCTAGCACAAAAATCATTTTGATGGGGGAACAATTGGTTCCAGATCAGCAAAGGGAACTGCATGAAGTTATTGAGGAGTTCAGCGATGTTTTTTCTAACGTGCCCTGCAGGAATAACTTGGTTGAATATGACATTGTCTCTCCCTCAAGTGTCGCAGTACAAGAGAGACCATACCAGATCCGGGAAAGTCGGCGAAGTGCCTGTGGCAGAGCAGGGCTCTGCCCTTTTAAATATTGGCAGGGATGTGGTTAGATTCTCCTCCCTGCCCAGGTTTATTGTGTCAGGCGAGAATAATTAGCAATCAATTAACACCCAGCCACCTGACATAAAAGGAGGCCTCAGCTCCTCAGTAAGAGAGAGGTAGCTGAGGAAGCAAGGGTGATTTTTCTTTGTGTGCTGTTTTTTTGGAAATTTTGAATTCCAGTGAAGGCAAAGCTCAACCTGGAAGCCTTATTTTTGTAAGTTTTACTTTGTTTATTGTCTGTGTTTTAAAAACCTTTTGTTTGGCCCTCGTGCCTGTTTATTTTGAGTCTTTTATTCAATAAAAGTATTTTGTTTGAACTGCAGTCTGTCTCTGGGCCTCATCCCTTATGCCATGCTGTCACAGTGCCGTTCTCAAAGAGGTATGGGACATGCTCGAACCTGGGGTGATTGAGCCTTCCAGGAGCGAGTGGTGCAGTCCAGTTGTCATAGTGGCCAAGAAAGACGGCACCAATGGCTTTATTTTGGGCTTCGCGCCGGTTTGTTTTATGTTTAATTATTTTTATTTTTGTATTTGTTATTAAATAAAGACATGCAGCAGCGCAGTTGAACCCCCGCAGAACCTGCATTTATTCTCCTGTGTATTGCTTCCTGGCTCTGACGTCACCCCCTATCCTTGTGACACAAAAGTTAGTGTAGAGCCCTGTGTAGAGAGCCACTCTAAATTTGTATTTATAGCTGTGACTGGAAATGTAGCCTATATTACAAAAATACTTGTTTTTGTCTTTTCTCATAAGCATTACATTAGATCAATACTACCCTTTTTAATATGTTTGCTGCCAAACAAATCTTCATTAACTTCTCTAATACCTGGTATTATGATTTGGACAGTCAGTCTTATTTTTATTTTCTTGTGAGTGGTAATGTCTGGGGGGTCATTTTCTGTGCCAATGGTAACATTATTGTATCCAAGCTGACCTTTTCTACTATGCATCTTATAACAAGAGTATTCATTTTTTATTGTTTTTTATTCATTCAGCACTTTGCATTGTCAAGGTCTTTGATATCCACGCTCCCAGCAATCTCCAAATTAGCTACTAATGAAAACTAAAGGAAGCATAATAAGATGAAATGGGAGATTTTTTTCTGCTGTAAGAACTGATTTTATTTCAGAGGAGAAAATGCAGTAAATCCATCTTAGATGTTATCACAGCTTGGAGAATTGGCAATATGAAAATATTTTATGCTTTTATGCTTCTAGTTAAAACCATAAAAATAACTTTACACTTGAGTAGTGTATCCCTACCCAAGTGTAAATACAGTATTCAAACTGAGGATATAGATGAACATTAGTTTTTCTGTGTGCAACATATATCAGCAAAGTATAGTGAGCACACTATACTTAAATGAATGCATTGTTCCAAGTTTCCATTTATTTTCTAAACATTTTTGTGGCCATTTCCAGTTTGTGTAAATTCTCTAAAGGCCATGCTGCTAACACATACAGTTGCTATACTGTCTCACTAAGCTAAACTGTCTAATTTCTTTGAAGTCTTCCTTACCTCAGTTTCGCTTTCCTTGTCCGGGGTCAACGGATCTTCTGATCAAATTAACACCCTTTTAATGTCAGTGCTGCAGTGTAAAAAGTAGAAGTAAACCAATCCAAACAGGAAAAAAGCTCAATCATCAATTTGAGTGTTTCTAAAGACAGCAGAAGGCAATTTCTTCATTCTAAAGATAGTGAGATCTATAGGTGGTGGTGATGCCTCTTATCCCATTTGTGGTTCCGTCCACTCAAGGACCATTTTTTTTACATTTTTATGAAGCACGTGTTGCTGTATAACCCACACCATGTGTAAAGGACACAACTGTGCAGTTTTGGGTTACATCCCTTGTATAATGCACATTTCTACCCCGAATACTATTACTCGAGTATACTGCACACTTTGTATAGAACACACAATGTTTGTAACGGGTTACGTGTTATAGTATTGTATTCCAAAAATGTAATACTATTTTTCAGTGAGGCGGTAAAATGTTTTTTCCATTAGTGTCCTAGGGGGGGTCCTTGTGTTGAAACCCTGTTGTCATTTGGGCCCCTTGCGTACAGAAACAACAGGTCTGTTTACACTGTTGTTCTGGAACCCTTCCGATACAATTCCGGTACAAAATATTCCGAAACAGAGCGTTTACACGTGCATAAAAAAGCGGAGGGTAGTTCTCTCAGGACAGAAGTGTGAGCATGCGTACTTTGTAAGCCGAAGAGGTGGTAACGTTGTGCCGTAATGACGACATCATCGAGCGCCATATTTTGAATATCTTCAATGAAAGCCACGGATGCTAGGTGACCATTTGAAGAACTTTCAGAAAGGTGAGCAACAATACACTTGAAATATATATTTATATATTTATATATATATGAATAAGTTGCACTTACTTTATTTAGATGGTTCGAGTCAAAAATGTTGTTGTGTTCCCTCTTCTGATTCAAAAGCAGCACTGTGATGACGTTGCAGGTAGGCGTGCAGTGCACGCTGGGGGTTTTCTCCAATCTTACCGGAATATGTCCTCAGCGTGTTTACACAAGCAAAATGCTCCGGAATCGTAACGCTTGTCCTCTCGTTGTGGAATACAAACTCAACTTTTGAGAGGTTAAGAGTTACGATTCCGGAACATGCTCGGTAGCGTTTACACAAGCAAAATGTTCCGGAATCGTAACGCTTGTCCTCTCGTTGTGGAATACAAACTCAACTTTTGAGAGGTTAAGAGTTACGATTCCGGAACATGCTCGGTAGCGTTTACACAAGCAAAATGTTCCGGAATCGTAACGCTTGTCCTCTCGTTGTGGAATACAAACTCAACTTTTGAGAGGTTAAGAGTTACGATTCCGGAACATGCTCGGTAGTGTTTACACAAGCAAAATGTTCCGGAATCGTAACGCTTGTCCTCTCGTTGCGGAATACATGTGCCAGTGTAAACGATCAGTATCTGTTACTGGTATAATAAGCTGTTGACATGGATTCAGTCTAACCTTGCATCAGTTTTTAAGTTGTCACGTTTAGGATTGTTACAGTTTGATTTATTTAGGCCCATGAAATGAGGTACCTTTGCATAGTCAAAAAATATTTAACCTAAACAATGTCACAATAAAAGAGCACACCAATGTAACCTTTATAATGACAAAATACTTTACTTTCAGTTGCAGGGTTACAGTGTTCTTTTTTATCCTTTTCTGTTAATTTGTAGCTTTTTTTTTCCTCATGTTTTTTTCTTTCCCCATGGCTTTACTAAATATGCTACTTTGTTAATTACTTGTTAAAATTGTGAAAGTAGTCCTACAATCAACGATGAACAAAAGAAAACATGTTACACATACAGAATGCTCTCTAAATACTAAGAAAATTGCTTTGTCAAATCATACAGCTACGACAACAATCTGATCACAATCTAATAAAATATATAAAAGAAGAAAGGTTTTCATGTTCCTCTGCTTTTGTAAATCCAGCTTTGTAAATAAGCCCTGAAGCCCTCGGCTTTTACAAAAAGTTATGCAGGAGGTTTGATTCTACACATTTCTTCCTTATCAACACAAGTTCATTAAAAATAGCAATCTAGCCTTTCTATTACATGCTATCTGGTGAGCTGTGGAGCTTTTGGGAAATGGCATAAATTGGCATAAATTAGCAACTTTGCACAACAGAAATAGATGCATTGCTTAACATCTGTGCATCTGGCATTTGTGCTTCTAGTTACTGCGTACATTTCATTGGAAAGGCACACTGTGCTCATCAGTTTGGCATGGGGTTCTGGAATGGATGTATTTTTTAAGATTATGATTTCCATTACATGAGAGTAGATGTTAAAACTTCATGCTGATTTGAACTCGGCTCTCGCCAAGATAAGCACCAACTGAGACGTAGCTTTACAGTACACAAGCTCTTGGCTATTTAACTCCAGGCTTGTGCCCATTGAGATTCTTTTCTCTCTTATGCTGGTTTGTCTGACGAGGTTCACGAGGATCATTAGGTTCATCACTAACTGTGTCCATGCAAGTCCTCCTCACGTCTATGACAGGGGTGCTGATATCCTGCGAACAGTGGTTTGCTTCCTGTCGCTGGATTTCATTCAACTGACTTGACTGACTTCGTAAGAAGTACTGATCAATGTGAGGCCCTTGTCCCTTCTCCCTCAAGCATTTCATTCTCCCTTGATGAATCTTCAAACCCCTGACCGTTGTTGCCTTGCTCAAGCCACAGACACAAACCTGGAGTTCCATGTCTTTGCTAACTGTAAAGTAAATAACAGTTTTAGTTACAGAACATTTAGTAGACTGAAGAATGATATATGTATCTGGGCAGATGGGACCTAATTCAAACCCAAATCTACCTTTATGAAATGGTTTTTAATTAAAAGGTTAAAGTTTTTAAGTAACTACAATTCAGGTCAGGTTACAAAATTAACCAATTTTGTTTTACAGTTGCAGTAGTTTTTGAAATATAGAAGTAACATATAACCCATAACATGAATGTAAATTCAAAGTTTAAATCAGTAGTTTAATGAAAACGTGTAACTTATAAGTGTGACCTTTGTGTAAGTACACCAGTCATAAGTTTAAAAAAGCAGCAGCTTTTTTAAAAGTGTGGTCCCCTGACCTCTCTGCAACTTGAGAGCTACGTCTCTTATGTTCTATAGGTGAGACCTTAAAAAATGTAACCAAAGGAAAAGCTTTTTTCATAGGCTACAATGGGGAGGTGACTTGTGTATATGTAAAATTGTGATTGGAACAACAGATACCCTTTTAACTTGTGTAAAGAATGCCCTTGCAAAACCTGTACAATGCATTAGATATATGTAAAAGTCTCCCACCATTTCCTGCTGACTGGAGCGTGCATCGCTTGGGGGATAGCAGTGGCATAGTATCCAGAGATTGAACTGGCTTCCGGGACCAGTGTGCTGTAAGGATGAGTTATAGCCTCCATACCATCCACTCCTGGAGAATAAATCAAGTCTGTTTATTTAGGTTTTGTAACCTAAAGGCTTGTGTATCATTATGGCATCTCCCTAAGATGCTGTGGGGGAAAAAAAACAACATTTTGCTGCTGGTGAGGGCCTCTGTTGACTGGTATTATTTGGTATGGTTGACTATATATTATTTATTTATTTCTTAGCAGACACCCTTTTCCAGGGCGACTTACAATTGTTACAAGATATCACATTATTTTTACATACAATTACGTTATTTTTTACACATTATTTTTTTTTTACATACAATTACCCATTTATACATTTGGGTTTTTACTGGAGCAATCTAGGTAAAGTACCTTGCTCAAGGGTACAACAGCTAATAAATAAATAATATATATATATATATATATATATATATATATATATATATATATATATATATATATATATATATATATATATATATATATTACACACACACACACACATATAAGCAGTGTCACCCACCTGGGATTGAACCCACGACCCTCCGGTCAAGAGTCCAATGGGGCTTCAGGTATAAAAAGGTCCAGATTTATACACCTCAGGGTTGCTGCAAAACCTTTGGGTTCAACATCTGTGCTGCTGAAGGACTAGATTTCAAGAAACGAGCAAGCGAGCAACTCTTACAATGGCCGTGTGTATAATCTGGGGTTGGGGTTGGGTGAACTGCCCGAGGGACAGGGAGTTAGTTTTGTGATAGTAGATCTCACCAGTATAGCAGACAGGTGTGTATGCAGGAACTCTATTATTAGCAGAGTAGCACTTGCCTTATTCACAGCATCTTTTGTTTGTAGTTTTTGTATGCCGGGCCGTATGTCCTCCGTGAGTTACCATTGTTGGTAGCATCACATGATCTGTGTGCGAGCCTGTATCTGTAAATAAATAAATCCTGCGGGCAGTGTCAATACCAACTTTCGGATCTCGAGTCTTTCCCATCAAGCAGTGAATACGCATGCACGCACGCACGCACCTCCACTTTTACAGTGGCTTTCTTAAATGTAGTTATTATGATTTGGTTTTCTGATGTATTTTTCCTAATAATCAGTGTGTGAGATGCAGCTTGTTACCAAGAAACTAAAAAGTAAAAATGTGGCATTAGTCCTTGAGTAATTAACCAGGACATATACAGTTATATTTCACTGCAATCAAATTATGACATTGTTCAGGCCTGTTAATGCTTACCATCAGTTTTCTTCTATATGAGTAATGCGTATCACCATGTGGAAAGAGGCATGAGAAGTACGTGCACCACAACAATATTGACTTCACCTACTGAGTCTCTTTAATCACATGTCTTGTTTGTTTAACCCTTTGCCAGCAGCAAGGGGTGCAAATACACCCCAGCATGTTAAAAAATGAACATATAATTATTTAATGGCTGCAGGACATGTAATTAAACTTTAATCGCTTACCTTTATTATGATACCGACAATGTCCGTGTCCAACTGGGGGAGGGGGGGGCGGAGGGGCTGAATGCCAGCAATCCTTCTTCAAAGTGCACATGGTTCCTTTTTTGGAGGTGCATTTGCACCCTTTTCTGTCTTCTAAGTGTTACCATTTTTTTTTTTTGAACATACCAGTCACAGCTCCTGCTTACAAGCAGAATAGATTCTTGAGAGCTGAGGGAGATGTAGAACAGTGTATCGCTTTAAAAATTATTGATTTATCCCTAAGTATTTGTTAGCCAATAGTTATTTTTTTATGAAACCGTGCATCTAGGTGTATATATTATATTAGTTTCCAGCACTGTATTTGAAACTTGCATTCTTTACAAGATCCTATTTATTACCTGATACAGTACAGTATTGGAAAACTATGATTTTATTTTTTTGTCTTCAGTGAGCAAAAACGATGTGTCTATAATATATTGCATAGGCTTCCACACGCAGCTCCTGTTTACAGAACAGAGTGATGAGAGTTGCAGGGGAGCTGGGATAGATGTACCGCTCTTAAAATTATTAGCTGTACAGATAATTTCTTTTACCTGTATGTACTCAATTTCCAGCATCTATGTTTGTATAATACATACATTTTCAGCGCTATTTGATTACTGCATTCTTTACAGCAGTGTGCTTATTACCTCTTACAGTTCATTACTGAAACTAATATATATTCTGCGAGTTTAAAAAAAATAATTGCATTCATTTATATACCATTATTGCACAACCCCTGTTGACTGTGCCACCCCTTTACAGTAGTTTAACATTCTCTTTTTTTATTTTTCAAGGGATGGAGCCTGTCTTTGTTTGTTACTTATGCAAATTCTCTTTGGTTTTCTTGGTGAAAACATTGAAGCTGCTTTTTATGCACAATGCAGCTTCATAGAGAAGCATGCTTATGTGTTGACAATCTATTTTTTATTTTTTTTAATTTGTATGTTACGTTTGCAAGTACATTATATTTTGTAGTTTATATTTTTGTTTGTGGCATTTTAAAGGCATTTACTGTTATAGTGCAGTTTTGTTATTTTAAATAAATAAAAAATATTTTTTAAATTCTTAGTACTTCAAAACAAAATATATTCAATACAAATAATAAAGAAATAATAATAAGTCAAACCAGTTTTGTGTCGTTCTTTCACTTGAAGTTAACCGTGTTTGTGTGTGGGGTGCATTTGTACCCCTTTCCGCCTTCTGTGTGAGCTCAGTTATTGCCACTGACTGAGGGTTAATGTTTTGTTTAAATTAGGCATTATAATGTATCATGTTAACTAGCTAAACATTTTAATTACCTAATTCCCCTAATTTATGGGTCTTTGGATCAGTCCTATAAGGCAGTGGAAATCCATAAAACAAAATAAAACTAATGGCATTTAGGTCACAAATGAGGACAATTTATCAAATGACTTAAGGATGTTTTATAACCTAGCCAGCGACTAGTGTATCATTTGGGTTAGTTATTTAAATGTTTATATGTTCTAAATATAACAAAATGGAATTGGACTGTCTGACTGGCAAGATTTGTTTGTTGAAATATTGCTGTCGTGGTTCTCATTAATGCTGTAAAATTTCAGCCCAAGAGAACATTTAAGGCTTTGTCTGCGTAAGAATCCAGATTGTTCTCATGTCTGTGTTTTACAAGATAATGAGCCCCTTTTATCTTTGATTCCTCCACAGTTGAAGCTGGTTGCTTTATTAGAACTTGGTATCTCAGGTGAATCTGATAAGAAATTACCATGTAAGAGTGTGTTACTTCCAGTACATCTTATCTTGTGTACAGTGTCATCCTGGGCATAGAACATACAGCTCAAAGTAAGGTTTAACTTTGATATTTTAGAAGCTCTTAAGTACTTTTTCTGTAGCATTATTACTAGGGCTGTCAAGCGGTTAAAAAAAAAAATAATAATAATTTATTGCGATTAACCCTTTCGCCAAGGCATCGCTAGAAATCGTTCATATATGAACAATGATGTAATGGTGATGTTAGACTCCAATTTTAACTCTTTTTAAATAACCATTGGTTGCTTACCAAATGACTCCAAGGCTCCAACAACCAAACAGGTATTATTATTTATTTGTTTATTTAGCAGACGCCTTTATCCAAGGCGACTTACAGAGACGGGTGTGTGAACTATGCATCAGTTGCAGAGTCACTTACAATTACATCTCACCCGAAAGACGGAGTACAAGGAGGTTAAGTGACTTGCTCAGGGTCACACAATGAGTCAGTGGCTGAGGTGGGATTTGAACCGGGGACCTTCTGGTTACAAGCCGGTTTCTTTAACCACTGGACCACTAGGCAGAATTATTTATTGTCATAAAGCTGGAGAAAGATACAAGAAGATTTCCAAACACTAGAGTATCCCAGTTTCAACTATAGTTTCTATTATCAAGAAGTACAAGACTCATGGTACTGTCACAACGCTCCCTCAGTCTGGAAGAAAGTAGGTTCTTTCGCCAAGAACAAGTAGAAGAATTGTGAGGAAGGTTAATAACAATCCGAGATTGACCGCCAAAGATATTCAAAGTGAATTGGCTGCAAGTGGGACTGGGGTTTCCATTTCAACCATACTGTAGGTCAAGTATTGCATGGTGAAGGTCTCAATGGTCGCAGGCCAAAGAAAAAAACACTCTTAAGGGGCATTCACCCCGGACGCGGCGCGCATGCCGCCTCCTTGCGCACCGCTCTGCAGTAGCCGCAAACCACTGTTCACACCGAGCGCGGCAAGGAAGTGGCAGGGGAAAGTCAGCGTTTGTTTTGTTTTGTTTAGTAGCATGGATGGGTAGCCCCATCCACAGCAGTTTAATTTAGAAAACTCATGCAGATTGTGGCCGAGGGGTAATAGAATAATTGCCAGCTAGTTAAACCCCTCGGCCACAGTATATAAGCCTGCAGCTCTCTGCGCTCGGGGTGGGTGTTAGAGAGGAGAGGAGAGGGCGAGCAGTGAGAGAAAACGAAACTAAAACTAAATACAGCAGGATCAGTGAAGACTACAGCCCAGCCTGACCTATATCGGTTAATGTTTGTGTTAGATTTGTTTTGTTTGAACTTTTATTTTCGCTCTGTGAGCACTGTGTGTTTTGTTTAAACCTTTGATTTATTTTTGTATTTAAATAAACGGCGCCCCGCGTCTTTATTATTTGGAAACAGTTTGGTGTCAGTATTTTTAAGTTCCTGCTTCTGTCGTGAAGTCACCGCCCAGCCATCCTGTCACAAGTACCATAAGCTTTTCCTCCGTTTTATTTATTTATTTATTTATTTCTTCCTCGTAAAGGAGCCTCCTACATTCCCCTGATTGGCTGCTGGTAGTTTACGTCAAGGCGCGGCGCGGCAAAAGTTGAAAATAGTTTCTCTCCTGCTCACCACTCTGCGGTGCCGCTTCCCTTGACGGCCTTCGTTGAAAACAATTGCTACTGCTGCACCGCATCCGGTGTGAACCCCCCTTTAGGATAAATATAGAATTTTTACGAAGCGTGTCTGAGATCTTATCATGAATGCAGCCCTGTCAGTTACTTTCATAGATATAGACGGCATGCTTAACTGGTGGCCTGCATAGAATTGCTTTATACTACTGTGTATAACACTGGCGTCTTCACTGCCTTCAGTTGTAACCATAGGGCTTCTGATTTTCCATTTTTGGGAATAACACACTTTTTATAGCACACTTTTTATCAACGTATCAATAATTAAACATGGCATTTGAACATAAATATAATGTTAATAGTTAAAATAAGTAAATTAATAAATATTACCACAATTATTTATTTTTATTAAAGCCAAGAGTTTTTTAACGCACCTGAAGACGCTTCAAACCTGTCATAATGTTTATAGACATCATTTGGCTCATTGCTGGCATTAAAACAAATGCACTGTTGTAAGAATCATATTGACAGTCTTCCACTAACAATGTAGTTCAGCCTACAAATGAAGGTGTTTTGAAAGACCTGTTTATCTTCTTGCTGACATTACAATAACAATAAAAATATGAAACAGTTTAGTAACAGTCCAGCAATGTCATGTGAGAGTAATCTTATGTACAGCACTACACAAGTTAAGTTTAGCATTTACTGGCATTACAATAACCAGGATGAAATATGAAACACTGATTTAAAAAAAAAAAAAGAAAAGTGCTCACTGTTGACTGACGCATTGCTACACAGGTTCAGTGCTGTGTATCTCCCAATTGTAATTTAAATAGTGCCCCCTTTAATGTAAACACATAATTAATCCTCCCAATTGTTTCTTTGCTAATTTTGCCTTGTTATTTGCTAAATTTAAGATACTGAGAAACCTGCCGTTTTGTATTTCCAGACAGAATGTCTTTATGAAACAAACGGTGTGTAGTGTAGTGACTACATCCTTTATATTAAGGAATGTATAGCTAGAAAAATAGCTTTGCGGTTGTTTCTTCATCGTCAAATTATTATTATTAGGCTTAAGCTGGCTTGGAAAGCCTGTTGTTATGGTAAAGATTTTATTTATTTATTTATTTATTTGTTATTGCTCCTGTTCGCACGCGGTGTAACCAGTCAACATGAAACTTGGCAGGTATCATCATGTGTAGATTACAGTTCAGGTGCAAAATTGCGCTCTTGTGTCAACCAAGATGGCGGCCTGATACATTTTTTGGAAAAACCATTCAAAATCTTCTTCTTGGGAACTGATTGATCTGAAACTTTGCATATGTCTGGTGAAATATCCTACTTCATTAGGCTACACGTTCAAGTTTGCAAAGCAGAAGTTGCTGCGTTAAATTTTACTATCAAAATGGCTGCCACCAAATTCACTGAAACACAACCCAAACATCAAACTGCTTCTGTTTGAAAACCGTTTAACCAACTAACTCTGAACTTGGTAGGCATCATTTTGGGGACAATGGAATTCAAATATAGCAAAATGGTGCTCTTTTGTAAAAACAAGATGGCTACCAAACCTACATTTTCTTCTTAACTTTTTAAAACCGCTTCAGTTGAAAAATTGTTTATTTGATTAACTCCTTACAGAGTGCAGATAGGGTAATGGTTACTATGGAACACATATAGGAACCCATATATGCTCTATTCAAAAAATGTCTTGACCATGACCTTTGACCTTTGACCTCTCCTTAAAGTCAAATGAAAAACTGGCTTATAATAACTGCAGATAGTCATGGTTACTATGGAACACATATAGGAAACCATATGTGCTGTATCCAAAAATTACCTTCTATGCGACCTTTGACCTCTCTAAGGTCAAATGTAAAACTAGCTTATAACTCCTTACAGTGTGTAGATAGGGTCATGGCTACTATGGTGTTTAAAGATAATTAACTAATGCAGTATTTTTAATTGAAACTGCTCCATAAAACTGATCTGTTGCTGACACAACATTTCCAACTGGTACTGAGCTTGGAAGCTGACTGGAAGTTCTAGTTATTATTATTGTGTAAGTGTTGAAATTTTATTTGTTGTTCTGTTGTTGCTGCCTGTAGCAGAAAAAACTGCTAGAAAGTGTATTTTGAGAAGTGAAGGTGTGTTCACAGCACGGAGGTGGTACAGCAGACTAGATGCATTCTGTGATACTTACTGGAACTAACAGATACAAGTAACAGCCTTTCTATCCAATGAACTGTCAAAGTTTTTAAAAAATAAACTTTCCGTTCATTTGAAGTCCTTCAATTTTAGTGCATTTCTCCACAATGCAGTTCTATTCAAACAACGACTGCACTTATTGCGTTGCATGCACTTGAGTATATTAAAATAGTGCCACAGAATTACGGTATTCTGAGAGGGCCAAGACAGAGGGCGATTTTTTTTGTAACTCATTAATCGCAGAAGATAACTGAGATTAATTGAGAGCCCTAATATAATATGCATACCAAAGGTGATACAGAGGTGGATATACTGCAGGGTATAGTATATTGTTATCATGGACAGATTTTCTGTATATTCAAGAAAAATCTCTAGAAAAACATGTGCAAATTGTAAAAGGTTGGCTATTAATATACGCAACATAAAGGTCATCAATAAATACATAAAAAAAACAATTCAGGCATCTTCATAACCATGTAGTTTTCAGAAACTGTTTGGTAACAGCTCATTATTTAGCTGAGCTAAGAAATGCATTCCAGTTCAGTTTATTGATTTCTGTTCGAGATGAGTTGCTGTGTAAATTATCATTAGGGATTTATTTTTTGGAATAATTGCCTTTGTAATCTCTTATCCATGTTAAGTTCTCCACAGTAATTAACATAATTTCCACTAAAGCATAAATTGCAACTGTTCTGAAGGGGTGGAAATTCAAGGAGTCACCCACAGAAGGTAATTGGGCATCACTGTTTCATAATCATTGCTGACTTTACAATCTTGGTTCATGGGGAAAAGAATGAGACAAAAAATGCTGAATGATAAGTTTAGGCAGTTATGATTTATAATACTTTGTATCTTTATTGGCCGGGTAGGACAGATTAATTTATTATCTCTGTTTTTTTTCGTTTTTTTTTTCTAGGTCAGGAATACAGTTCGCGCCTGGGGAAAAATCTGAATCGTCCCTTCCCAACCTTTTTTGCTGATGAGGATGAAGAGCTGCCAGAATATCTGTATGATGCTGAAATGTTTCCGTTCACTGAACCCTCTGTCACTTACGCTTAACAAAAAAAATGTCTCTGAATTTCTTGCTCTGGTATCTCCCTGGAAACCCGCACCTTTATATTGACGGTAGCTTTCTGGAATGGTCAGCAGTTCTTTTTTGTTAAGTAGCTCAGATTATATTTAGCGCTTGAATGGGCCCATCTTATCAGAACAATTCTCCAATAAAGACATAGGGGGCCTATAGTGAATCAGAAAAACTTAAGACAAGATCACTACAGGTCTTTCTGATTCACTATAGGCAAGTGAACCCTACTTCACACCTTTATTGGAGAACATGCTGATAAGAATGTGCCCTAATTATACTGTAAAAGCTATTGTGACTATTTCCTAGTAAAATTTTACATTTGTCAGTCGTGTTTAGGTAAAGGTATAAAGAATCCTTGCCTTTTCAACTTTAATAGCATACCCATCTACTTGCAGTCAATGTACAGTACAAGATTAAAGATTAAAACAGTGATCACATGCATTATGACAATATAACCTTCTCTCAATCCCAACTGGGAAAAAGTTTCTATAAAAGAAAAATATTTAAAAAATGGTTGGTCTAGGGTCTATCGTCCTTCTTTGTCATTAGATCTTAAGACTGTTTCCTTCCACATTGTGAAACCATCACTTTTAGTATGCATTTATTTTGTTTTTAAATTTCAACGGTTCGCAACGTTGAGCTCAAGTAGTATTTAGAAGATTTTTTTTTAATTTTTTTATAAAAATTAAACTTCTTATGATAAACCTGAAAATCAGTTTTTATAACCACAACTGTCTGATTTATTGTATCGCTACCTAAGGACCGTACATCTCTACAGTGTGAACATTAACACACCTGTTCTGACACATATACAATAATACAGTGGTAGCCTAAACCAGCTATAAAAATGTCAAAATATGGCACAGTACTCTCCGCGGTAAAACTCAAAGTCAATGCGATATGCAGTTTTGTTAGCCCGCCCTATATCTTCTGCATGCTAGAGGGCGTTATCTGACTAGAAACTGGTTTGTCACAGATTACTACTTAAAATAGTGTTTCACCAGTGGATGTCACACTGAAGCTTGTGAATACCATACGCACAAAGCTTACATTGATGGAGTTAAAGTATGCTTTAAGGCCGGTTTATACTCCGTCGCCCGACTGTTGCTGAAGAGCAAAGCGACCGGCAATCATCACTATCACGCTGCTGTGCAGTTCAGTTTATGCCAACAATCGCTCTGTTCGAAAACGACAGTCGTTGGTTGCGTCACTGAGAGTTACAATCAGCTGAACTTTGACCTCATCGCTGACCCTGTTGCTAGGTCATACATTATAGAAGCTTTGAAGCTCCACTAAAAATGGAAGACTGTTGGAAGGCTGTTTGTGGAGAAGCTTCGGAGCATAATAACTTGTTACCCCTGCCTATACCAAGTTCATAGCGCAAATTACAAAGATCAACAAAGAAAAAAGAGAATGCTTGGACATTGATTGCTGTTCAAATGCAGTCCACCTGTGAGTATTTTACCCTCACAGCGAGTGACAATTTTCATGATTGCGTTGTTATCGGCGCATAATGTCATCATATTGTCATTTAACAGATATCCCAACGAGGTGCGTAAAGGCCATTTCCCATGCCAAGCAGGGAGAATGGATGAGATGGGAGAGTGTGGAACAACGCAAGATTGGCTGGCAAGACCTATGGTCAATGGAACAGAGCAGGATCAGTTTTCTCATCAGGTCAACATATGATGTTCTCCCATCACCACAGAACCTAAACCTCTGGGTAGGAGAGGATCCCTCATGTCCTTTGTGTTCATCACCTGCAACATTAAGGCACATTTTGCCAAGGTGTAAGGTGGCTCTTAGCCAAGGACGGTTTACTTGGCGCCATGACCAGGTGCTGCGATGTTTGGCCTTAGCATTGGAAGACAAGCATAACATGACCAATAATTTGCCACCAGTTCCATCAAAACATTACACACAAAAGACAACATTCCTCCGCCCAGGAGAGCAGCCACCAAGAAAAGGTGTTAAAACCAAGCCTCGCCCAGGACAACTGGAAGCTGCTAGAGACTGGAAAATGCTGGCAGATGTTGGTCAACGGCTTATTTTTCCACCTGAGATTGCCACCACTAATCTTCGACCAGATATTGTCTTGTGGTCTGGATCAGCACTCCTTGCTCACCTGGTAGAGTTAACAGTGCCATAGGAGGATGCTGTAGATGTATGAGAGGAAGAAACTGCGGTATGCTCAGTTAGCCGCTGAAGCGGAACAGCGAGGATGGAGAGTTCGGGTTTACCCAGTGGAGGTGGGTTGTCGAGGATTTGTGGCACACTCTACAACCCGGTTTCTCAGAGAAGTCGGATTCAGTGGCCAAGAGTTGCGTCGCACAGTGAAGAACTTATCTGAAGCAGCAGAGAGGAGCAGGAACTGGCTGTGGTTGAGGCGGAAAGATTCTGGTTGGGGATCTCAAGCACAAAAGAAAGAAAGAAACGCTGATGTATGGGTAAGTAAGCTGGGCTGAGTTGAGTGGGGGACGGAGGGGGGTGATACTGGGACGCCAGAATCACCATTGAACTCTCTTGAGGTGTCGTGGGCTAGTCGACGAAACTCAGAGGATAGAAGGTGCCCACTTGAAGACCCCAGAGATGTACCCTACTTCGCTCAATCCAGACAGTTGTCATGCTGATGCGCTGGGGAGACCGCTCTGTGGTTGATCCCCGGAGCCAGCATCGCAGCCGTCGTGTGTGCTGATGCGCTAGGGAGGCAATAAGCTGATCCCTGGAGCAAGCATTACACTTCAGCCATCAACAAAAGGCAGAAGGATATCTACATCATCATATGGAAGGAAACGCAAATGGATGGAGACACAGATGGATCACATTAGTTTAGTGTAAAGCTACGTCTTAGTTGGTGCTTATCTTGGCGAGAGCTGAGTTCAAATCAGCATGAAGTTTTAACATCTACTCTCGTGTCATGGATATACAGTGCCTTGCGAAAGTATTCGGCCCCCTTGAACTTTGTGACCTTTTGCCACATTTCAGGCTTCAAACATAAAGATATGAAACTGTAATTTTTTGTGAAGAATCAACAACAAGTGGGACACAATCATGAAGTGGAACGAAATTTATTGGATATTTCAAACTTTTTTAACAAATAAAAAACTGAAAAATTGGGCGTGCAAAATTATTCAGCCCCCTTAAGTTAATACTTTGTAGCGCCACCTTTTGCTGCGATTACAGCTGTAAGTCGCTTGGGGTATGTCTCTATCAGTTTTGCACATCGAGAGACTGAAATTTTTGCCCATTCCTCCTTGCAAAACAGCTCGAGCTCAGTGAGGTTGGATGGAGAGCATTTGTGAACAGCAGTTTTCAGTTCTTTCCACAGATTCTCGATTGGATTCAGGTCTGGACTTTGACTTGGCCATTCTAACACCTGGATATGTTTATTTGTGAACCATTCCATTGTAGATTTTGCTTTATGTTTTGGATCATTGTCTTGTTGGAAGACAAATCTCCGTCCCAGTCTCAGGTCTTTTGCAGACTCCATCAGGTTTTCTTCCAGAATGGTCCTGTATTTGGCTCCATCCATCTTCCCATCAATTTTAACCATCTTCCCTGTCCCTGCTGAAGAAAAGCAGGCCCAAACCATGATGCTGCCACCACCATGTTTGACAGTGGGGATGGTGTGTTCAGGGTGATGAGCTGTGTTGCTTTTACGCCAAACATAACGTTTTGCATTGTTGCCAAAAAGTTCGATTTTGGTTTCATCTGACCAGAGCACCTTCTTCCACATGTTTGGTGTGTCTCCCAGGTGGCTTGTGGCAAACTGTAAACGACACTTTTGATGGATATCTTTAAGAAATGGCTTTCTTCTTGCCACTCTTCCATAAAGGCCAGATTTGTGCAGTATACGACTGATTGTTGTCCTATGGACAGAGTCTCCCACCTCAGCTGTAGATCTCTGCAGTTCATCCAGAGTGATCATGGGCCTCTTGGCTGCATCTCTGATCAGTCTTCTCCTTGTATGAGCTGAACGTTTAGAGGGACGGCCAGGTCTTGGTAGATTTGCAGTGGTCTGATACTCCTTCCATTTCAATATTATTGCTTGCACAGTGCTCCTTGGGATGTTTAAAGCTTGGGAAATCTTTTTGTATCCAAATCCGGCTTTAAACTTCTCCACAACAGTATCTCGGACCTGCCTGGTGTGTTCCTTGTTCTTCATGATGCTCTCTGCGCTTTAAACGGACCTCTGAGACTATCACAGTGCAGGTGCATTTATACGGAGACTTGATTACACACAGGTGGATTCTATTTATCATCATTAGTCATTTAGGTCAACATTGGATCATTCAGAGATCCTCACTGAACTTCTGGAGAGAGTTTGCTGCACTGAAAGTAAAGGGGCTGAATAATTTTGCACGCCCAATTTTTCAGTTTTTTATTTGTTAAAAAAGTTTGAAATATCCAATAAATTTCGTTCCACTTCATGATTGTGTCCCACTTGTTGTTGATTCTTCACAAAAAATTAAAGTTTCATATCTTTATGTTTGAAGCCTGAAATGTGGCAAAAGGTCGCAAAGTTCAAGGGGGCCGAATACTTTCGCAAGGCACTGTATATAGTTATTTCAGCAAAAGAAGTTCAAAAAAGATTTAAAAGTCTGAGGAATGTATATGCCAGGCAGTATTATTTGTGTTACTTAAATTAGAAACAATAAGAACCTAATTTGAAGTTTAGTAGATTTAAATAAAATGAAATGCAAAACATAATAGCATATACCTATATAATTTGTAAAATGTGGTGTGCTGTTTAAAACAAGATAACAATTAAAAACATTGTAGTAAATGTACTCTTTTAAAATAGTCTAACAATCAACAATAATTAAGTTAATTAATTTTCCTATTAATCAGGACACATGGAAACATGCAGCTGACGTGAGGAAATGTCTGATGAACAAAACACGGAGATACACAGTGAGACGCACAGCAGGGAACATGTAGGCCTCGCTGAATCGATTCACTGATAATTCGGTAGTCATCGTGCAATGTCGGCCTACAACACCTAGCACTGATGAGAAAAAAAGAGCGAGCAGCGTGGTTGACAGGGAGCTGGTGAAAATACTTAAAGAATCATCAGAAGCGATGAAGAGGAGATCCGTGCCCTCGGAGACAACTTTGTGCTCAGTTTGTTGCCATGCGTCTAGACAAAATGCTTCCATACCAAAAAGTACCAAAAGTAAATTCCCAGCCTCCGGGTTACCTCCTTCTGATGTACTTCAGCCCTTGTTTGAGGTTAGTCAATATGAATCTTTTGTTAAAGAAACCCGTACCTATTGTAATTTATAATAATCTACAAGGGAGAAAGTCTGGTAATTAAAGATGTTTTATTAAAATATTACTTTTGTTTTTTTGTTCCCCAGGATTCCGCGATCACGGAAATAAATCACGGAATTTGCTCTCCCAAGGAATTTTCCATTTTTTCCCAAAAAACTAAAACTCAAACATTTGCTCCCTACTATCACTGTACATGTCACTAGAGCACACACACTATTGTATAGTGAGAAGTATACCAGGGTTTGTGCAAACTTTAGTTCAGCCATGGAGAGATTCCTAAGGCCATCTAAATTAGCACCGAATATAACGGCAAAAGATAGGACACAAACACAAAATGCAAGTCCAGTATTTCCAATAGCTCACCGTCACAGCTTCTGTTAAAACGACAGAAGACCGTGACAACGACCATGGATAGGCAAACAGTGGCTACTGAAGAACGGAATAAGGTAAGATTATTATTATTATTAGTCGTAGTAGCCGTATTATTATTATTATTATTTATTATTATTATTATTATTATTATCATTATTATTATTATTATTATTATTATTATTAAGCAACATTTCCATCCGCATCTTCTCTGTCTACAGCATGTGGGGGCAATACGTTCTGTGCTGTGGAGGTATACAGTCTATTTGCTGTAGGTAGTCATGTAAACAGACACATGCCTTCACAATTGCAATTACTTTACTTTTGTTTGAAAAACAAGACCCTCGAAAGTCTGTAATTATATATATTTTCTTCCTCTGGAAGGCCATGGCCAGGAAAAGGTCTCATTAGATTTGATTGCAGGGGAAATGTTTCGTCCCCAACAAACACATAAGGGACTTTAACATTGGTGCCCGGCAGGTTACTAGCATTTGGTAAATCAAGTTCACCCACTTCCATTTTCTTTCCAAAGGCAGACCTGCTGAACACTCCGCCATCACTTTCACCTCCCATTATTCCGATGTCAGCTAGGGTAAAGCAATACTGAGCATCGCACACTGCCAACAACACAATGCCATGGGTCGCTTTGTAATTAAAATAGGTGGAACCAGCATTATCAGGGGCTTGCATAACTAGATGCATCCCATCTATGGCTCCAAGACAATTTGGAAAGTTCCAGACTTCATCAAACAGAGATGCTACTTGTCTCCATGTGCACAACTGGGGGACTTGAAGAACCTGAGGCTGCAATACATCCCACAAAGCACAACACGATTCCTCAATTATCAGTCCAATCTCTGATTTAGATATTCTGAAGTAGAGAGCGAGTAATTGCTGAGTCTCCTGATGCCAGATACCTAGAACAAATACAATGCAAATCGAAAATGAAGTACTGTCTTAGATTTTATTTTACAGCTTTAATCCTGCTTGACTAAAATGATTAGGAAATAGGTTTTGAGTTAGAAAATATGGTATCACACTGTTTAGTGTTTTTTACATTTACAAGTCATCACTCTAAGCTGTCCAATTCGTTAACAACGTAGCCGTATTTTACAGCAATGTAGCGAAATCAACAATGAAGGTTTTTTTTGTTTTGTTTTTTTTCTCGTTTGTTTGTTACGCCAGGTGCAATAATGTATCTAGACCTAGTACAAGTCCTGTTATAGTTGCTTCTTAAAAAAAAGTTTTACGAAGGCAATCGTCGTCTGAGCTAAATGATATAAATAGGTTTATGTATTATTATTATTATTATTATTATTATTATTATTATTATTATTATTATTATTATTTACTTAAACATATTAATACAATAACTAACCATTGCAAAATATGTCAAAAGTAAAACGTAATTAGAAAATCTTAACATAACCTATGTACCCGAGTGTCAAAGTTACCCTTCAACTTTGTGTGATAGGTACTCGATATGCCAGGCGCCACTAATGTGAGTAGATCTTCAAAAACTTCAGGTTGCATTCGTAAGTATCGAGTGAAAAACTCGGTGTCACCCAATTTCATTTGTTGTAGCCTGTGATATTCTGTTCTTTTTTAAGGTTTATTTATTTATTTATTTATTTATTTATTTATTTATTTATTCATTCATTCATTTATTTATTGTGACATTGTCTTTGACTTAAGAGCAAAGCTGCCGAGGTAAAAACAACTTGATCTGCTTCATCCATCATTTCTGCTCTAATTAGTTGTGGGTCCAGAGGAACCGGAGCGTCGCTGTTCGGAGACGGGCGACACCTGTTAGTTGACTGGCGATAATCGCAGGATAGTTTGCTGTTGTTGTGTTTCTGGTCGGGCGATGGAGTATAAACCGACCTTTATACTGTACTGTACGATTGCTGTAACAGCTTGAATATGCCAAAGCCTACAGTATATCAAGAAGTTAAGCTAGCAATGCTTTTGATGCCTAATGATAAAAACATTTTTGTTAAAATGGGTATGCACTCCCAACAGTAAGCAGAGCAAATAAATAAATATCTGTGATGTATTCATTCAGAGTCCAGGGTAAATGCTAAACTTGTTTTTAAACTTGAACACAGGCAACATGCCGAAAGTCATTTTAAGTTCTCGTGCTGTTTACTGTTTGGGGGACCATACAATTACAAACCTACTTTGATGCTATCCCCCCCCCCCCATTTTTAAGCTTTAAAATACACTGACACTGCCTCCTACAAGTAGAACATACCAAAAAAAAAAACCTTCAATGCTGAAAAGTAGAGCCGACTTAAAAAAACAAACTACAAGAATTCACAACAGCATTTAACAGAGTTCTTGTTTATCATCAAATGACAGGTTTAAGCTATCTGGTACCCTCCGTACACATTCTGACCTTCGCAGTGCTTCAAGCACAGGTGATGAAGAGTTCTCATCTGTGTGTACATCCGAATTCTGTAGTGGAAGGCTTGCAACTGGGAGTTCCACTGGTGCACTGCCCTGAGACACAACAACTGGTGTAGCCTGGGATCCCTCACTTTGAACTGCAGGTGGGATATAAATAGCATCAGCACTCACACCTGAAGCTGTCAGTCTGACATGGTCAGCATGGCATCTTACTGTGCGTCCATCTGTCAATTTGATGACAAATGAAGAACCATACTTCTCCGCGACTGTGCCTTTCAACCAGCCTGGACAGGCCTCAAAGTTTTACACGTAGACAGAGTTCCCAATGTCAAGAAACATGTCCTCTGTGTGCATCATGCCAGGATTTTTGCTTTGCTTGATTACGACAGACTTTCCGTGTTTCATCAGGTTGCATGAGGTCCAGGTGAGTTCTCAACTTCCTTCCCATAAGCAGCTTGGCAGGTGACTTCCCTGTTGTTGAGTGTGGCATTACACGATATCTAAAAAGAAATCCTCTGCGCTGCTTTCTCATGCTATCCTTGAAAGTCTGCACTGCAAGGCCATTTGATCCTGGATAGTGAGGAGCAGAAGTGAGGTCTGCCCTGTGGAGGTACAATAACTCTACATTTCCAAAGTACCACTCCATTATGAATACTCAGTTTTAGCTTACTTACAAAGTATGGTTGAATATGTGGTTCAACAGTGTTTGGATATCCGTTTTTGACAAATTGGCTTACAAGTGATAACACTGGATCATGGTCTGTCCACAGTTTAATTTCCTCTACAGTGACTGGTGAGGCATCCAGGAGTTCCATGAGTAGCACTGAGTCCATGGGGGTGGGCACAATAGAGGGTTTCTCTTGTAGTGGCAAGTGATTCATGGCATCAGCATGATTCATTTCTGTGCCTGGCTTGTACGTAAAGGAAAAATCATAAGCAGAGAGGGTAAGCGCCCACCTCTGAATTCTTGATGAAGCCTGTGTTGGAACACCTTTGGTTTCACCAAACAGAGCCTGCAATGGTTTGTGATCACTTGTGATCTCAAAATGTCTGCCGAACAGGTAGGAGTGAAATTTCTTCACTCTAAAAACTACGGCTAGACCCTCCTTCTCGAGCTGTGAGTTATTCTTTTCAGCTGGAGCTACATTACATAACACAAATGCTACTGGTCTCTCCAAAAATAGAAAACATGCATGTATTTTGCAAATATATAATACAATAGCGTAGGTGTCGGAACTTCCTTTGGTTATTTAGTTTAACTATTGTATGAAATTAGTTTTGCCTTATTGACACACTGCCTGTTGCAATGCATTAGGAGGCCAGTTTAGTTTGACAAAAAAGACACCAGCTGCAAAGATCGGAAATATTTCTGCTAAAGATACCAGTACAAGAAGGGGACATTTCATGTGCGTGTTATTTTTATATTTATTTATGTTTTTGTTTTGTTTGATAATTCACTGAAAATATGTATTTTATTCACAGTACATGCTTTTATATGTGTGTTTCCCTTTCAAGTATGAAATGTATCCATTACATAATGGGTTGACTTTGTTTACCTGAAGATTCTGAGACTTACCAAAGCTGTCACACAGTGACCGACAACGTCATCACGCCACTCTCCGCCCCTCCTGGAAGAGACGAGGCTCTGTGATGATTAAGGATACGATTTTGTCACAGAGGTCATGTCATGCACTGAAAATACAAATATGCGAGTATCTGTAAATTGTTTGGTTGTGTATGCACACAACATTTATGTGTAGCTATGTAGGTCAGCGAATGAGATTTTTTTAAAAATAACTTAAATAGTTCGATTGTATGTTTTAATTGTGGAATTAATCGCTGAATTATTTTAGAATTTAAGCTTTTTTGGGCTCCCGAGTGGTGCATCCAGTAAAGTCGCTCCGTGTGGAGTGCAGGATGTGCCCTATAGTCTGGACATCGCGAGTTCGAGTCCAGGCTATTCCTTTGCCGACCGAGGACGGGAGCTTCCAGGGGGCAGCACTCAATTGGCTGAGCACTGCCCGGGGGGAGGGAGGGCTAGGTCGGCCAGGGTGTCCTTAGCTAACCGCGCACCAGCGACCCCTGTAGTCTGGCCAGGCTTGCCTGTAAGCTGCCCAGGGCTGCGTTGTCCTCCGACACTGTAGCTCTGGGTGTCTGCATGGTCAGTCTGCAGTGTGTAAAAAAGTGGTCGGCTGACAGCACATGCTTCGGAGGACAGCGTGTGCTCGTCTTTGCTGCTCCCGAGTCAGCGCAGGGGTGGTAGCGGTGGGCTGAGACTAAAAAAAATAATTGGACGTTACTAAATTGGGGAGAAAACAATAGGCGACCACTAAATTTAAAAAAAAAAAAAAAAAAAGAATTTAAGCTTTTTTTCTGGCCTTGTGGCACACTGGCAGCCTGTGGCTTGCCTGCACCTCCCCCCGCGGATTCAGATAGTCATGTATTAGTGCACTCTAGTCTGCGCTTACCTGTGTTGCTGGAACACTCCACCAGAGGGAGCCTGTCCTGCGCTTACCTGTGTTGCAGGATCACTCCATCAGAGGGAGCCTGTCCTGCGCTTACCTGTGTTGCAGGATCACTCCACCAGAGGGAGCCTGTCCTGCGCTTACCTGGGCTGTTGGCTCACTCCACCAGAGGGTACCTCTACACTGCTTACCTGGATCCACATCTACGTCGGCCAGTGAAGCTCGCTCCTGTGGACTTGGTGCTGTCCAGTTGGAACATTCACAGGCCAAAGCCTGTAGTACTGTGGTAGTCTTGAAGTAGCTAGAGAGGGGCGAAGAAGTGAGTCAGTCAGTGGCCCATACAGGGCAATAGTCTATTGAAGAAACTGTTTAACTGTGTAAATATTGAAAATAAAGTTCATTTACCTGAAAACTCAGTGAGTCCGTGCCAGTCGGTGGGAGCGAAAAGTCAGTGACCAGTAGCGTCACACTACCAGTCTTGTTGCAATATATATATTGTAAAGGAACCGCTTCCACACGGGTTCGTTGCCCCTTTAAAAACACAACCCAACACACAGGAATTGATTTTTTTAATGCGCTGACGCGCTATATTTTTAATAAACAAAATAAAACAAACACAAAATAAAACACCTAGCCCTTTACGAGCACTAACTAAACTTTCGGGAACACCCTGACTATAAGTGGGACGACTAAGCCGTTTCCCCCTCAAACAAAACGCCAACAAACAAAAACCACACAGGTTTACACTGTTTACGTGTTCCTCTTGACTGCTTGGAAGCAGAGCACCTCTCCTGCCTCCTTCTACTCAGCAGCCCTGAGCAAACTAACTGCTATCTTTAAATACCCTGCACCTGGTTCTAATTTAACAATAGTTACCAGGTGCAGGGGATAATTACTAATAAAACAATTAACGAATTAAATTCAACAATAAAGCAAAACAATTAAACAATAAACCAAATACAATTACATTAAACAAATGTGCATTCACAGTGTTCATCACTGTCTAAAGGCACTCACTTGGTGCAAACAGCCTGTCCATCTACACCTCAGCGTAACATTGGGTAGTGTCACCAAAAGGGAGGCCATGACCCCAAACGCGTCCAGCCTGGGCTGGGGCACTGTGAAGATTGGCACTCTACATAATGGTTTGGAACTGCAAGCAATCTAACTAGCATTTTTTAAAGGAGGTTCATGGGAGACACGTGTTTGTCTGGATGGACAACATTACCGTGGTGGCTTATATAAACCACCAGGGCAGCCTCAGGACCCCCAGTCTCCATTGAGTAGCCCGCAAGCTGTTGCTCAGGGCGTACGATCACCTCTGCTCCCTGCGAGCAGTACACCTGTCCGGGGTGATAAACTGGGTGATGGACCTCCTCTAAAGGGGAGTTCCAGTGCCTCAGAATGGAGGCTTCACCCAGAGGTGGTTAGCCTCATTTGACATTGTCCCCGCTAATTCTCCATAACAAGAGCCGGGGACCCACTAGCGATACATGCCTTGGCAGACCTGTGGCCGAGGCAGCTGCTGTATGCCTTTCCACTACTCGCCATCCTCCAGCTGTGTCTGGAGAAATTCAGACAGGACCGGGCCAGGGTGCTTTCAGTAGCTCCTTACTGGCCCAGGAGACTGTGGTTTTCAACTCTGTTGCAGTTCATGAGCGGCCAGCCATGGAGTCTGCCCGAACGTCGTGACCTGCTCAGTCGGGCGCGGGTGACAGGCATCCCAACCCATCAAGCCTGCAGCTCTGGGTCTGGCCAACAGGGTTATTGACAGCCTGCAAAATGCCAGAGCAGCATCCACACGTTCCCAGTATGTGTACAAGTGGGGCATTTTTCAGACATGGTGCTTGCCTAAGGGTTTGACCCCACGATCTGTCCCATGACAGTTATACTGTAATTTTTGCAGGACCTGTTTGATGAAGGGAAATACCTCTCTATATTAAAGGTCTATTTGGCAGCTATTTCAGCTTGCCATGTTAAAATTGACTTGCTCCCTAGGAGCTCACTTCCTGGCAGGGCAATTTTTGAAAGGGGCACGGGAGCTGCGTCCCCCACTTAAAGACAATGTTCCTCATGGTGGCTGAACGTAGTGCTTAATGCACTCATGAAGCCACCCTTTAAGCCCCTGCATTCAGCTAAGATGAAGCATCTGTCTTTTAAGACAGCATTTTTGCTTGCCATCACCTCCAGCAAGCGTGTGAGTGAGATGCAAGCCTTTTCTGTGGCAAAAGCTTGTCTGTTTTTCGTGGAGTCTAGGACCAAGGTCACACTCCACACAAACCTGGCTTTCTTGCTCAAACGTATTTCGACCTTCCACGTCAACCAATCGGTGGAACTGGAGGCTTCCCATCCCCCTCCTTTCCAGTCGGATATGGAGCGTAAGCTCCATGCGCTTTTCCCTGTTAGGGCATAAGTGTATTATATTTACTGAACAAAAAGTTGGAGGCAATCTGAACAGCTGTTCATTTGCTGTGGAGCAAAGGCCCACGGTAAAGCCCTGTCTAAGCAGAGGCTGTCTGTTTGGATTGCAGAGACAGTCAAGATTGCTTATAAACAAGCAAACTTGCCCCCTCCTGTGAAGGTCACTGGTCACTCCACAAGAGGTATGTCTACCACTGACATTTGCAATGCTGCAGTATGGTCTACGCCACATACTTCACAAGGTTTTACATACTAAATGTGCTGGACCAGAGTGCTATGTCGAGACCGGAAGCACCTGCAGAGAATTGATTCCTGCTATGTACTAATAATAATAAATAAATAATCTATATTGTGGCAGCCTTACCGTCTGACCCTCCGATTTAGGTCGTTCTGCAAGTAATGCATTTTGTGACGGCTTGGGTATAATTACCCATTATGTAATGGATACATTTCATACTTGAAAGGGAACGTTAGGTTATTATCATAACCCTGGTTCCCTGAAATAGAAATGTTTCCATTACAATCTGCAGTCGCTGCGTACATTACCTACAGCAGGCTGAAGAAGAAATAAATTGACTGACGCTGTTCAACCATCATGACAGCTTTGGTAAGTCTCAGTATTTTCAGATAAACAAAGTTAATACATTATGTAATGGATACATTTCTATTTATGATAATAACCTAACGTTATTGAATGTGACAAATAATCTGTATACCGTTGTAACAGGTGATGTGTTACGTGTGTGGGTAGTGTCACAAAGACGGCCTGAGTGGGTGGCGTCAGACCAGATGCAGGAAATAAACACACAGACTTGGGGTTTTGGTGAGGCTGAGCGCGTGATCGCGCTCAGCATTTAATAAACAGAACAGAAAATAAAAGGTTTTAAACACAAAACACAAGCACAAAACAGGACACGGCACTTCACGCCAAAATAAATAGACAAACAAAACGTACTAAACACTTAACAAACGGTGCACAGCGAGACAAACAAACACGGTGAGTACAAACACTTATATTTACGATCTTATTTTACTTTACGTTTCTCCTTCTCTCTCTCTCACCCGTTCTCCACTCTCGAACACCCAACCCCGACTGAATGAAAATGTGCATCTATATATACTGTTGTGCTGGGATTCAATTACTAATTAATTATTCACTTGAATCCCAGCACGTGAATTAATTCTGTGCAACCCCGTGCTCGCATATTACATTTAACCAGTGATTTGTGCTCTCCTCGTTCCTAAATACAAATCTACACTTTTTAAATACACGTGAAACACAGACCCGTTTATATCCCGTGTACCAATGACTATACACCAACATTAACACATGCAACATACAACACATAACACACAAATGCACACTGGGGCGGGGCACATTGCCACATATACCCCCCCTTGTGCGCAGCACACATGGCCTCAACGGCCACCTCCCCCCTTAAAAATCCAGCAGTCCAAGACAAAGTCTCGGGCTGGGAAGGGAGGCTTCAGTGGGCCCATGGCTGGCCATGCTGTCAGCACCCCTGCCAGTAGTGGCACGGCTGACAGCCTGTTGGTTTGCTCCTGCAGCGAAACTGCTGCTGGGGAAAGTGGTCTCCTGACCTCTCCCCCTGTCTTTGTAGCCGGTAGCTCCCTTTGGTGGGGCTCCGACCACAGTACTGCCAGCAGCGAAGAAGCTGCAGTGGGAGCAGGTCTCCGGACCTCCCCCACGATCTCCGGCAGCGAAACTGCTGCAGTGGGAGCAGGTCTCCAGACCTCCCCCACGATCTCCGGCAGTGAAACTGCTGCAGTGGGAGCAGGTCTCCAGACCTCCCCCACGATCTCCGGCAGCGAAACTGCTGCAGTGGGAGCAGGTCTCCTGACCTCCCCCACGATCTCCGGCAGCGAAACTGCTGCTGGGGTTGGTGGTCTCCAGACCTCCTCCCCCTTCTTCGTAGCCGACAGCTCCCCTTTCTGGGGCTCCGGCCACCGTACTCCCCGTGGTGGAGGTATGGGAAGCAGAGACAGCTCCTGCTGTTCTGCTTCTGGCAGTGGCAGAGGCAGAGGCAGCTCCTGCTCCTCTGCTCCTGGAAGTGGCAGAGGCAGCTCCTGCTCCTCTGCTCCTGGAAGTGGCAGAGGCAGCTCCTGCTGCTTTGCTCCTGCCGGTGTAGGTGGCGGAGGCAGAGGCAGCTCCGGCTGCTCTGCTCCTGCCGGTGAAGGTGGGAGCAACGTGTAGTCTCCTGCCGATGGAGGTGGGAGCAGCGTGTAGTCTCCTGCCGATGGAGGTGGGAGCAGCGTGTAGTCTCCCCCTTTTCCAGGGGACTGGTGCGGCTCTGCCTCTCTTGCAGGGAACTGGTGCGGCTCCGCTCCTATTGCAGGGGACTGGTGCGGCTCTGCCTCTGAAGGGAAAACCAGCAGGCATTCTTCCTCTGCTGGTTGTGCTGGGGAAACCAGCAGGCATTCTTCCTCTGCTGGTTGTGCTGGGGAAACCAGCAGGCATTCTTCCTCTGCTGGTTGGGCTGGGGAAACCAGCAGGCATTCTTCCTCTGCTGGTTGTGCTGGGGAAACCAGCAGGCATTCTTCCTCTGCTGGTTGTGCTGGGGAAACCAGCAGGCATTCTTCCTCTGCTGGTTGTGATGGGGAAACCAGCAGGCATTCTTGCTTTGCTGGTGAAGGTGGGAACAGCTGCCTCTCAGGCTTCGGATTCCCACGGTCCCCCCGTCTGGGCGCTGGACGCTCGCGGTCCCCCCATCTGGGCGCTTGTTCCTCCTCTTCATACTGGGTGGGGCATATGGCTAACGTGTGCCCATGAGCCCCACAGCCAGGGCATAACTCTGCCGCGAGGTTCTTTAAAAAAACCTCCCAGCCATCATCCCCGACCTCCTCCTTTTTGGGCTGTGGACGCACCGACTCCTCCCTTTTGGGCTGTGGACATTCGGGCTCCTCCCGCTTGGGCTGTGGACGCACCAGCTCCTCCCGCTTGGGCTGTGGACGCTCAGGCTCCTCCCGCTTGGGCTGTGGACGCTCAGGCTCCTCCCGCTTGGGCTGTGGAAGCTCAGGCTCCTCCCGCTTGGGCTGTGGACGCTCAGGCTCCTCCCGCTTGGGCTGTGGACGCTCAGGCTCCTCCCGCTTGGGCTGTGGACGCTCAGGCTCCTCCCACTCAGGTACTGGAGAGGGCAGCGACTGCTCCTCTCCGCCTTGCTCACTGGAAGGCATCCCTCCCATGTCTGCAGCTAGGTACCCCAGCACCACCATGGTGAGGTCACGAACGGATGCCGGGTTGTGTTGTTGCTCCCAGTCCTCCCATCGTTTCCCATCTCGCATCTGCAGTGCGTGAATAACCCAGGGGAGGTCACTGGCGAAGTTCCCCTCGGGGTGCACCAGCCAGTCCCATATTTCCCGGGACGGTGGGGAACCCGGTGCCAGTGGGGGTAGAGGGGTGGCTACTGCCCCATTGTGGCTGTCCTCCTCCCAGCCCGGCATGCAGGATGAGTGTTGCAGCTGTTGTTGTTGCTGCTGCTTCTGCTGCTTCCTGCAGCTCTTTCTTCCCATCCTCGCTTTACTATATATTTTTTTGTTTTGTTTTGTTTTCCACAAAACCCCCTCTCCTGGTCTGACGCTTGGAGGCGCTATTATCCCACGATGACACCACGTGTCACAAAGACGGCCGGAGTGGGTGGTGTCAGACCAGATGCAGGAAATAAACACACAGACTTGGGGTTTTGGTGAGGCTGAGCGCGTGATCGCGCTCAGCATTTAATAAACAGAACAGAAAATAAAAGGTTTTAAACACAAAACACAAGCACAAAACAGGACACGGCACTTCACGCCAAAATAAATAGACAAACAAAACGCACTAAACACTTAACAAACGGTGCACGGCGAGACAAACAAACACGGTGAGTACAAACACTTATATTTACGATCTTATTTTACTTTACGTTTCTCCTTCTCTCTCTCTCACCCGTTCTCCACTCTCGAACACCCAACCCCGACTGAATGAAAATGTGCATCTATATATACTGTTGTGCTGGGATTCAATTACTAATTAATTATTCACTTGAATCCCAGCACGTGAATTAATTCTGTGCAACCCCGTGCTCGCATATTAAACCAGCACGTGAAGTGATTTGTGCTCTCCTCGTGCCTAAATACAAATCTACACTTTTTAAATACACGTGAAACACAGACCCGTTTATATCCCGTGTACCAATGACTATACACCAACATTAACACATGCAACATACAACACATAACACACAAATGCACACAGGAGCGGGGCACATTGCCACAGTAGTCACTGGAAAATACTGCCCAGGCACGCAGATTTAATTTCAACACAGTGCTGACACTAGGGTACCAACAATGGTAACCCTAGTGTCACATTTAATAAAGAAATTAAAACAAAACAAAGCTAAAAATAAAAGTTTGCCACACAAAATGACGAGTATACAAAAGTATAAGTGCCTTTAAACTAATTTAACTGCGTTTCAATAATAAGATGACCAGATGGTCCCATGTTCACTCAGACAGGCTGAGACAGTTCAGGTTTGACAGACTCCCATCATCACAATACATTGAGGTAATTAACCTGTGTTTTTAAACGCATTGGGGTGATGGGAGTCTGTAAAATCTAAAATGTCTCTAACTGTCCTGGGGAACATGGAGCTGTCTGGTCACCCTATCAATACATTTAAGCCTGTATTCATAAGGTGTTACTAGTGAGACCAGACCGTGATAGAAAAGGTATACTATAATAACAATAGTATAATAATATTACAATCGGTTTAATTTCCAGGGTTTTGCTGTGAAACAACTAAATGGGCTTTTAAATCGTCCAAGTCCTTACTTTATCATTTAGAAGCAGAATGAATAGTGATTGTAATAGTGTGTCCAGCATAAATATTATTTCCCTTTCAAGTGTGAAATGGAACCATTACTGAAAGGTTATTTATCTTCTAAAGACCCGAATCCTGAATATTGTATACCAAAGCTGCTCCACTGAGCCTGTGACACAGTCGTGACCCCGCCCCCGAGGGATCAAAAGGACTGCGCTTACAGATCTCTTGTACATTTTTCCTTTCAAGACTGACCTGACAGAGAGCCTTGTTCAGATAAGTATAACTGTTGCTTATATCTGTATGTATTTTGCATTTTATGTGTTTTTACACATTTCTCAAGTAATATTTAGGGAATCGCTGAAATAGTTTTTCTACTTTCGTGTATTTGTATGCCCTACAGCCTGTTGCTGGTTATGTCCCGCTGCGTCCTTGTGTCGTGTGAAGCCAGCGGCTTGAGTCGCTCCTTCCCAGGGAATCAGCATCATAAGTTGGTTTACTTTGTGCTCTCCCCCCAGGCTGCATAGCTCCGGCTGGAGCTTTTTATTTTTGTCTCGTTTTTGTTGTTTTGCCAATATGAGATGGTTATATATATTTGTAATTGTTTAAATTACTGTTTTTTTGAAACAGAGAATTTTTTCTCATAGTTTTATTTCAGTTTTACAGATATTGCGCGCAGGCCGGTCTGTAACGTGCTGCTTGACACTCGTACAGTAAGAACAGCTGCTGGGCTCAGCAGCGCTGCACAGGACCGAGAATCTAGCATCAGCTTTTTGTTGGTTGTATTACAACCACAGTGTCTTGATGCCGCTTTGGTGAACAGTTATTAAAAAGCATCACCAATGCGAAGGCTGTTAGTTTATTCTGACAAGCAGGCTTCCATCAATCTCATGTTTGGTACTGACTGAGTGGTTTTGCCAGTGGCTTTTACTGTACATTGCCTGTACATTGCCACCCGCAGTAACTGCGACCAGGTGGACCTGTACCGACCCAGTGCTAAAGTCACCGAACCAGTACAGAATCAACCCGTTATCGTCCCAGTGCCAACCCGGTGCTAAAGTCACTGACCCAGTTCCAACCAGTGTGAAAGCCGCCGAACCAACCCTGTCCCGCTCGGTTCTTGATCCGCCCGGTCGATATATTGATTGAGGCAGCAGCTGTATATTGTACTTTGCATTGCTTCCGGGTTCCATCCCTGTGAGACATGCAAGGCAGATCTGTCTAATGAGGGCAAACACAACAGGTACTCTTCCTGCCTGGGCCCACAGCATGCCAAGGAGGTGCTAGTTAACTGCAGTTTCTGCAAGTTTTTTGCCCCTTTCTCCAAGCGCATACTGGAGATGGGGTTGTCCCGCAGCTCTAAAGAGTGCTCTCGTCTTTGATTCCTGCACAGCACTCTGCATCTCTGACTTCTGCAAAGCGCTCTTCTCCATCGCTCTCACGTAGAGAGGTTGCTGCGTCCTTACCCCATGGCTCTATGTCAAGGGAGAGAAGCCCAGGCTCAAACCCATCTTCAAAGTCTTCATCATCCTCCACGAGCTCTGCCTCTCCTCCCCCCCAACCCCCGAAGAGGAAGAAGAGTTGTCGTTCCAGGGGATTGGCAGACTCGGAGCAGGTGGAGAAAATCTGGGCAGATGTTTCCCATCAGTGAACAGTCCTTGTGCAGCTGTTGCAGGAGCGCTCGGCACCACCAGCCCCACATGCCCCCAAGGGGCAGCAAGCACAGATTGTCCTCAGGACAAATGGACACATGTCCACCACCGCTTCTGAGGAGGCAGGCAATCAGGAGCTGATGTTCTGTCTGAGGATGTGGAGTCGGACAACACGTCCCCAGCAGTAAAGCTCTCCCTGTCGGCAGAGCTCATGCCACTACTCAGGAAGGCCCCTGCAACTTTGCAAGTGCCCTGGCCTATAGCAGGGGAGACAAGGAAATCCATCTTTGATGACGTGTACCACCTCTCCCATAATCCACCCCAATTCACCCGGATTTCTTCTGTGAAATACAATTCTCCTTCGACCGTCTAGCAACAGCTCCTGCTGTTTACCATTCGTTGGACACCCTATAGAGGGTGCATGACACGGAAAAGCTGGGCTTGGACGATTTTCCACCGGTTGAGTCGTCCATTGCTGCCCTGGTCCAGATGCCTAATTTGGCTCCGCTGTCCAAGGAGGGTGCCTGCCCTAACAAGCAATGTTGGGTTTCTGAGGTAATCCTCAAGAAGGCCTACTCAGCCAGGGTGTTCACCACAAGGTTAGGGAACTACAACAGTATCCTGGCAGCTTACCAGTCTCAGCTGCTCCTGTCCCTTTCCAGAAACCACAGGCCCTCGCCACAACAGCTGGATGAGCTGAGCCTGGTGAACAAAAACCTCTGGTTGTCGAAGCTCAGCTGACAGGCTGCAGGCAGAAATCTGCTGCGCTGGTAGCCACCCGCAGGCAGCTTTGGCTTTCCCAGGCACGTGTGTCTGATGGGGATAAAGCACCTCTGTTGGACGCCCCGATTACTCCAGGGTATACGGTCGGTCCTGTGGTGGACGAGATGCTGCAGCGCTCTCACTGCGTGTGGGAATCCACTAAAGAGCTGGTTCACCTGCTTCCCCAAGCGACCACCTCCAGTATGTAAACCAGGGTCAAACTGGTGCCCTCGGGCCCAGCAGCCTCAAAGACTGGAACAGCCGGCTGCACCCGCTGTGAGAGACGAGACGATTTTCAGGACTGGCCAGTGGCTACTCACCACAGAGTCCATAATAGGTTCTGCCACCCTGCGCTGAGACAGAAGGCACATGACAAGCCACAGGTGAAGCAGCAGCCCAGCGAAATTGCAGCCACCGGCACAGGGCCCCTTGTCAGGTAGCCATCTGGACTATTGCCGTCAGTGCACCAGAGACATCTGGGTGCTTACTAGCGTTCAGGCATGCTATTCACTTCAGTTCAAGCATGTTCCCCCTCCCTTTTGTAGGGCTCCTGATTTTTTCATTCTTGGGAATAGCAAATTCTGTTTTTCAAAATGACCAATTCCGTTTTTTTCCGTTTTTCAAAATGACCAATTCCGTTTTTTCCGTTTTTACCAATTTATTAAGAATTAACAACATAATTTGAACATAAATAACATTTTTACATAAGAAATTGTGAAAAAATTTTTTTTATTTAAGTCCCTGAGATACTGTAGTTTTCAGGAAAAATCTTTCTTGAAGCAGTCCACTAGTTACAATGTACTGTAGGTCAATCAACAAATAAAGGTGTTTTGAAAAAGCAGCGTATTGCTGGCATTACAATATACAGACTAGTCGAAAACAAGGGGCATTATTACAAAAAATATACAATTTTCATAAAATTACAAATTAAATACAATGTTCAGGACACTTTTATCTCTCCCATCTGTAGTTTCATCTGCAACAACGCAGACTGGTTTATGCTGTACTTGATGTAAAACTGCTTAGATGTGTTTCTCGTATACCCTGGACAGACAGAGTTGCCTTAGTTAGAGCAGGGCTCTTCAACTAGTTTTTTTTAATTTAAGGGGGCCAGATTGGAAAAAAGTAGGAGTAGACGGGCCAGAGTATTTTACTCTGCACATTTTTAAGCAATAATAAATATTACATAACTTAATGTTCATATATTGAACAAGACTTACACATTTGACCATATGAATAGTACTTTAATAATAGAACAGTGTGAGAATTTAATGGAGTATCATTACAAACATTTTAAAATGTATGTGACATATTAATAGTATAACTGTTAAGAAGAGATCAGCGCTTCTACTTTTGAGCTTCTAACTACTGTGCCCTCTGGATACGTATTTCCAAAAGCTGCTTGTTTGGTTTCAAAATGCCTTTTCATATTGTATTCCTTAACTACTGACACACATTCATTGCACAATAAACACATTGGCTTTTCATTCGGTACAGTTGGTAAAATAAATAAGTATTTATTGGTCCACTCGTTGAATCTACAATTGTCACCATTTTCTGTTCTTACAGTAGCTAGAGTAGATAGAACCATGTTAGAGCAACATTGAAAAAAAATCACTTTTAGTACGTAGTATTATTAAGTAGTTAATGATAAATTAGAAATAATAAGTTATAAAACTAAATGTTTCACCTCAACCACTGTGTCATTTCCTTGTGTTGAGCAGGTGATGGAGGAACGGATTTGCGATAATAACTACATAAATGAATATATAAATTCAATTCAGTTTATTTAATTTGACAATCTTTTTTTTTTTGGTACTTTTCACTTTTCTGTATATACGACTCTAAAATGATTCCACAAAATAGAACTCACAAAACAGCTAGTTGCTTTTTTAAACAACTCGACTCACACAGCACACAGGCAGCGCCGCAGCAGAGACGGACAGTCCATTAGCGTAACGCCCACAAAACCACCTATTTTATTGTTATCCAATGATCCAAATAAACATACAAAAACGTTTTATACAAGCGTCATCGCTGGGCTTCTGGGTAGTGTCGTTTTCAAAGCAATCCATTATTTTTTATAGGGGAATAACAGCAGTATTCTCAGGGTTTTGTTTTTTGTTTTTTTTTTTTGTTTTTTTAAGGTACAGTTGCAAAGCAGAATTCCATTCCCAAAAGGCCAGTTCCGTTCCCAATGCCTAATTCCGTGATTCCGTCTGTGATTCCGTAATCGTGGAAAACCAGTAGCCCTACTTTTGGGGCATAACTACACCAGTCATGGACCCACAGGATGCTGCTGTGGTGCAAAAACCCTTCGAGTTGTAGTAGGGGTTCTACTCCAGGTATTTCCTGGTGCTAAAGTGGGATGGTGACCTCAGACCAGTCCTCGACCTCAGACAAGTCAACCTGTATCTGAGCCGGAGGAGGTTCAAAATGTTGACAATGCAACGGCTGTTACAGTCAATCAGGCCAAGCGACTGGTTCAACCCGGTGCACCTCAAAGATGCCTATTTCCACATTGCCATAAAACCAGCACATAGGAAGGACCTGCTTTTCAGGGAACAGTGTACGAGTTCCCTGTCCTGCCATTCGGCCTCTCTCTAGCTCCACATGCCTTCTCTAAGTGAATGCATGCTATTTTAGCGCCACTGAAACTCAAAGGCATCAGAGTACTCAATTATCTGGATGGCTGGCTGATCTGAGCCGAGTCTCCAGCACAGGCAGAGGCCACCTCCATCGGTTGGGACTTACGGTGACTCATGCAAAGAGCCAGCTGACACCTTCCCAGACTCCTATCAAGGAGTGTGCTTGGACTCCTGAGTCCATGCTGGCTACTCTGTCGGACAGCAGAGTGCAAAGAATAGGCGACTGCTTGGAGCTCTTTCAGCTCAACAGAGCACTAACAGTAATGACGTACCACAAACTTCTGGGCTTCAAGGCAGCAGCTTCCCAAACCCTCCCATTGGGTCTCCTCCACATGCGCCCTCTGCAGGCCTGGTTCAACAGCAGGGTCTTCCAGCCTACGTTAAACCGTGTCCACCTATTGGCAGTGTCCCATCTCTGTCTAAAGGCACTCTCTTGGTGGAAACAGCCGGCCCATCTACGCCTAGGCTGGGGAGCTGTGTGGAATGGCTGGGTGTGCAAGGTGTGTGGAACTCCAAATGGAGAGGTCTCCACATCAATGTTTTAGAACTGCAGGCAGTTTATCTGGCCTTGCAGAATTTTTTATACAAGGTTCAAGGGAGACATGTGCTGATACGCACAGACATCACAACAATGGTGGTCTACATCAACCACCAAGGCGGCCTACGGTTGCCCAATCTCTATCGGGTGGCCCACCTGTGGGCAGTTCATCTGACCTCAAGCGGAGCCCCCAGCAGCTCAGAGTGGAGGCTGTTTGACCCATTTTGGATTTAAAATGTTAATTACTCTTCCGTTGTAAATCTATGCGTATATTCATTTTTGACTTTTCCTAAATATATGAATTAAATATCCTGATGGTGTTTGATAGCCAGAATTGCAAAAATGAGGAAGTTATAAACAGTTCTGCCTAGAACCGCCATGTGGGTCAATTTGACCCATGCATTACAATACATGTCTTTTTTTTAATATAGGCCTAATGTAAGATATTCATTTTTTTTTGCAGCAAACAAGACATGCCTCCTCTTCCTAGCACACGTGTTTTTTTTATTTTATTTCAAGCCTTTCTTTGTTTGTAGACTGACTACAAGACAGAGATTGCTATGATTGTTGATTTGTACAATTGCACCAAGTTGAAAGCCTAGTTGCTTTATTTCTCAATGTACCTGGAGACATCAATCCTTCGTTTTGTTCCAGAAATGCAACTGGGAATATATCAGAAGGAAATATTTAATCTTGAAAGTAGTCATTTTGATTGGAATATGGCAAGCTGCACTCAGATGCATACAGCAAACTGAAATGACAGGTAGGATAACAACCTATGTGCCTAATATGAAACGTATGTTATATATTCTTTTTTTATATTACTTTTAGAAAAAATATATATTGGTTTTACAGGTTTGTATGTACCAGTTTACACAATAGTGTTCAATGGAACTGCATCTGTGTTTACAACACAGCTTCTGGATGCAGGTACAGTCAGCTGGTAGAAGCGTACGCTCCTCCATAGAGTACAATGCAGCCGTCATAGCGGAAGTAGTGTTATATTTTCTTTTTATGTAGTATTATAAACAATGATTTCAGTTTTACAGTTTTGTATATACATACTGGTTTTTTTTAAATGTATATTTTATATATTTTTCACTGTTTGTAGTTGTGCTGCATATGCTCTCATTTTGAAAAAAAATCCTTTTATGTTTAATTTTCCATTTAAATACAGTGTTTCTGCGATGCAAATATTGAATATGATGTTCATGAATAAGAATTCAGTTGTATCCGATAGTATGTCTTTCATTTTCATAACAAAGCAGTTTAAAAATGTATGGGTCACAGTGACCCATGTGGTGGTTCTAGGTAGTTTGAAAATCCGGTGTTAAGGTGTTTTAAGCACAAATAGGTTGTATATTTTTCATTTTGTCTCATAAAAGTTTTTAAAAACCTTTGAAAACATTAGTAGTTTATGCCTCATTTCAACTGCCTGGTGCTACAGGCTTTGGCTGCCCACCGCTAGTTGCTCGAATCAAAAGAGATTATGGGATCGTATTGATCGTATTGCATCAATATGATCAATTAGAATAAAGCAGTCAGAACAATGGAAGCTGAAATTCACAGAATGTTCATATGCTATTTACATTATGGCACTACATAAGTTGTTGCTTTTAGCTTTGTTTGTGTGTTCTCTTTTAAAAATGAAGGCTTCACACTGCTAAATGTAAAGCAATAATAAATTGTATAGAAATGCTATGATACCCTATACAACTACTGGTGTGTAGGAAAAAATGCCTTTTTTTGGTTTTAATAAATCATATTCAATATGTTTCATCATGGCAGGAAACAAAGAGCTGAAACACCTCCTGGCTATATGATGACGCACTTCCTTTGTAGCCAATATGGCTAAATCGAGTATGAGTTACAAACCTGACCAGACAGCTGCGCTCAGCAGCTTGGACAAGCAGTGGCTGGGAGCGTCAGGCAGTGACAACGGGGCATTATACATTACTTTGGTGTACAAGGCTTTGTTTTTACTGCAGGATGGTCAATGTAAGCGAGAGTTACAATTAAAACCAAATTGTCTTTCATATCCATCTCAGGTTTTCTGTGTGATATTTACCTGCACTACTGTTAATCATTTTAGTTTTACTTGGCTCAAATTGAATTTAGCTATGATATTGGTTTCTATTATTGACCCTACGAAGTAAGTTCCTACTTGGATTGATATTACTTTGAAACTCAGTAGCCCACATGTTTTTCACCAGCAACTGTTTTACCCTCTTGCCTAGTGACAGAGTACTACTACCCAACTTTAGTCAAATGATAAAGCGAAAACCCTGTATAACAAAAACCTGTATAACAAACTGCAGTTATTGGATTTTTTTTAGGTTTTTTGTTTTGTTTTTTTGCATTTTTTTTCTCATGGGCAGCTTCCATTCTTTTATCTTCTTTTCCCTATAGATTGTTAGAAAAATATAGTGGAAACCTAACTTTTCTCATGTCTACTTTTTAAATACACTGCACTGGGAGTATTATATTAATAGGTTCCTATTCCTGTGAATCTTCATCGTAATTTGTCATGTTCTTAGTTACTAGTCATTTTCAATGTGGTTGTTTGTATTTGGTACCTATACAACTGAGATGCAATGAGAGTCATCTATGTTCTTTCTTTACAGGGGTTAAGTGGTTGATAATTCACAGTGAATTCTTGGTAAAGCGTACAGTAGGTAAGCATTGTAAAGCACAGAGAGGTGTGGTAAAGCTTATTAAAAATGCAAACCAGGGTAAGCTATGGTTAATGCATATTATAACCATGGGAAAAGCGTAGGAAAACTGCTAAATTACTGTAGATCCAGTACAATCAAATTACAATATTATTTTAAAACCAGACAAGGATTTCACACTTACCTACTGGTACATTCTAACATAATTAACCTTCACCCTTTTACATACTATAACATGTGTTTCTTTCTTTCAAAATTGCACATTATATATCTATTTAGCTAATAGAAGTGCAAAACGGGTAGGATTCATGGAACTAATTTGTCAGCTGCAATCACTTTAAGGATTTTCATCTTGGCAGGGTTTTTTTTTTTTTAGGGTTTTTCAACCACCTTCTCCTGAAAGGAAATTATTTATATTATTAATGAGAATATATTTATTCTCAGGGCGCTTCATTTTCAGAGAAGGAAATATGTTTTTAATGAGTAGGAAAGGGTGATATGGAGACGGCGATAATCACAGGAAGTCGCATATTGACTTGAACAGTAATTTGGAAGAAAGGGCTTATAGGGACAAGCATATGGTTCAGCACTGCTACTGACTTGAATGGCCAAGAATACATGTGATTTCACCACTAATACAAATGTACTGGTAGTTGTAGGAGTGTTTAGGGATGAGCAAAGTCTGTATATCAGTGTGATCAATGCAGCTGTGACACATGTTAGTTCTTGGTAATTAGGTGCAAAGATGACAAAGTTAAAATAACATTAGCAACATTGTTGCTGGCTCCCCTTCTGTTTTGTTGAAGATCTTTTGTACCTTTGCTTGTTTTAGGGATATTCAAATCTTTTAAATATCACACTATATATTTAAGCGCATCAGCATGACAACCGTCTGTATTGAGCGAAGTAGGGTACATCTCTGGGGTCTTCAAGTGGGCACCTTCCATCCTTGTTGTTTTGTCGACTAGCCCACTGCACCTCAAGAGGACTCGACAGTGATTCTGGTGTCCCAGCATCACCCCCCTCCGTCCCCCACTCAACTCAGCCCAGCTTACTTACCCGTACATCAGCATTTCTTTCTATTGTGCTTGAAATCCCCAGTCAAAATCTTTCTGTCTCAACCACAGCCAGTTGCTGCTCCTCTCTGCTGCTTCAGATAAGGTCTTCACTGTGCGACGCAACTCTTGGCCACTGAATCCAATGTCTCTGAGAAACCGAGTTGTAGAGTGTGCCACAAATCCTCGACAACCCACCTCCACTGGGTAAACCCAAACTCTCCATCCTCGCTGTTCCGCTTCAGCGGCTAGTTGAGCATACCGGAGTTTCTTCCTCTCAGACACCTCATCTACAGCATCCTCCCATAGCACTGTTAACTCGACCAGGTGAACAAGGCATGCTGAGCCAGACCTGGGATTGCCAAGGTTAGTGGTGGCAATCCCAGGTGGAAAAATAAGCCGTTGACCAACATCTGCCAGCATTTTCCAGTCTCTAGCCGCCTCCAGTTGTCCTGGGCGAGGATTGGTTTTAACACCTTTTCTTGGCGGTTGCTCTCCTGGGTGGAGGAATGTTGTCTTTTGTGTGTAATGTTTTGATGGAACTGGTGGCAAATTATTGGTCATGTTATGCTTGTCTTCCAATGCTAAGGCCAAATATCGCAGCACCTGGTCATGGCGCCAAGTAAACCATCCTTGGCTAAGAGCCACCTTACATCCTGTCAAAATGTGCCTTAATGTTGCAGGTGATGAACACAAAGGACATGAGGGATCCTCTCCTACCCAGAGGTTTAGGTTTTGTGGTGATGGGAACACATCACATGTTGACCTGATGAGGAAACTGATCCTGCTCTGTTCCACTGACCATAGGTCTTGCCAGCCAATCTTGCGTTGTTCCACACTCACCCATCTCATCCATTCTCCCTGCTTGGCCTGGGAAACGGCCTTTATGCACCTCATCCTCTCCTCCTGCTTTTGCACCTCATTGACTACCAGCTTCCTCCGTTGAGCTGGGGCTGCCTTGTGCCATGTAGGAGGAGCTGAACTGAGACCAAGACCCTCTCTTCCATGCTGAACTTGCCCCATGATATCACCAATTCGAAGGGCAGCCTTTGCATCTTCCACAGCTTTCTTTGCCGCCCACTTTCTTCCAGTTTTCAACACAGGTGCTGCCTCCCTTACGCATTTGTCGCGTGACTCTACTAATGTCATTTCCAGTCTGACCTTGGCGCACTTCAACTCCTCGGTTAGAGCGGAGACTGGTAGCTGCAGTATTCCTTTACCATAAAGTCCCACTCTGCTGAGGCAGCGTGGAACTCCCAACCATTTCCTGATGTATGAACTGATTAAAGCTTCCAGCTTCTCTACTGTTGTCAAAGAAACCTCGTACACAGTCAGTGGCCACAGCAACCTCGGCATTAGACCAAACTGAAAGTACCAAAGTTTTAGTTTGCCTCTTAAAGCGCAGCTGTCTGTGCTCTTCAACCCTTCCACTGCTTGTTGTCTAACTTTTCCCACACGAACTGTGTCCTTTAGATCCCTGTCGTACCACCTCCCAAGACTTTTCACTGGCTTCTCAGACACTGTTGGTATTGCCTCACCATTAATGAAGAACGTTTTATCTACTACTTTACCTTTAATTACAGAGATGCTCCTTGATTTAGTGGGCTTGAATTGCATTCATACCTATTCAATGTTATTGGTTAATTTAATGTAATCAAATCAATAATTGCAATCAAATTGTTTTGGGGGTGTGACAGGAATGGCTGAGTGGGTGGTGGGAAGAATAAAAGACCAGTCCCGGCTTTTAGTTATAATAATCCGCGGCTTTATTGTGCCACAACAGAAAATAATGGAGCCGGGATACACAACGATGTGTAACCCGGCAACCACAAAGCAAAACAAACAGGGGGAAATTGGAAAAACCAAAAAACAACGAAGAATGTCAATAAACCAAAACAAAACAACAGTCCGTCCTTCCTCCTTTCCCCCAGGTACACAGGGCGGAACCAGTGCAGCACTTCCGGGTTTGCGCTCCTCCCGTCTCGCTCCGGAGCGTCCCGTTAGTGCTCTAATGGGTGCAATAAAACAAGGGGTTAACAGGGAACCTCTGTGCCACACAACCTTCCTTCTTATTTCCCTTCCCCTCGTTATTTGTACTCCGTCCGTTTACTTCCTTTCTCTCTCTCTCTCTCTCTCTCTCTCTCTCGCCGTCTCTCACGCAGTACCTTGCCAGAAGGAACAGAACTCCGGGCCACGCCCCCTTTTGTACGCTCCGTCCCGCTCCCATTGGGCAGCGCGGGCAACCGCCGTTGACCAATGCGCGATTGCCACAGCGCTCCCCGTCTGGGTTGGTGACGTTGCGCACCGTGGACCCGCCCCCCTTCCAAGATGGCCGGCTTCCACCTCTCCTGGGGATGTCTGCTCCTCCTCCCCAGCACCGTCACCGGTCGGAAGGGAGATCTAAAACAAGAATTCACTCTCTCTTTGTCACATATCCCACCGCTCAGAGTGGAGCCGAAGGAACACTCGGCCAAACCTACCATTCCCATTACTCCCCCCTCCCGGGAAAAATAATCCGCATTTTGGTGATCTTTCCCAGCACGATGCACCATATGATACATATAAGGCTGCAATGCCAAATACCACCGAGTTATTCGAGCATTGCTATCCTTCATAGTGCTTAACCATCTGAGTGGGGCGTGGTCCGTGACCAGATCAAATGAATGTCCCAGCAAGTAATATCTAAGGGAGTGAGTTGCCCATTTAATGGCTAAACACTCCTTCTCCACAACCGAATAGTTGCGCTCCCGAGGAAGCATTTTTTTGCTGATATACAGAATGGGGTGCTCCACCCCGTTAACTCTCTGGGACAAGACCGCCCCCAAGCCGACCTCTGACGCGTCAGTATGGAGGAGGAATCTCTTGCTAAAGTCTGGTGCTATTAGCGCAGGAGCCTGGCACAGTTTTTGTTTAATGGTCTCAAACGCCCCCTGACACTCTTCTGACCACTTAATTAAATTTGGTGCACATTTCTTAGTGAGGTCTACCAAAGGATTGACCACGGTGGCATACTCGGGGATAAAGCGGCGGTAATAACCAGCCAATCCCAATAGTGACCTCACCTGGGACTTGGTTTTGGGGACAGCCGCATCCACCAAAGCCTGGACTTTGGTGGCTACGGGTTTCACCCGTCCATTCCCCATGATAAATCCTAAATACTGTGTTTCTAATTTAGCAAACGCACATTTCCTCAGGTTAGCTGTTAGCCCAGCAGCCCTTAGAGACTGAAGGACGGCTTCCAGTCGAATTACATGCTCTCTCCAGGTGGAGCTATATATAACCACATCGTCAATATACGCTGCTGCATACTCACGATGGGGATGTAACACCTCGTCCATCAGTCTCTGGAAGGCAGCGGGCGCACCATGTAGCCCAAACGGCATGGTTTTAAAATGGAACAAACCATCCGGAGTTGAAAATGCAGTTTTCTCACATGAATCACGAGTCAAAGGGATCTGCCAATATCCCTTCGTCAGGTCCAGAGTTGAGATAAACCCGGCCGTTCCCAGTCGGTCGAGGAGTTCGTCGATCCGAGGCATGGGGTAGGCATCGAACTTGGCGATAGCATTGACCTTTCGAAAGTCGACACAGAAGCGATTAGTGCCGTCCTTCTTGGCCACGATAACAATAGGACTGCACCACTCACTTCTGGAAGGCTCAATGACCCCAAGTTCAAGCATCGCCCTCACCTCGTTCTGGACGCCACCCCGCCGACTTTCTGGGATCCGGTAGGGCCTCTCCCGAACAGTGACACCCGGCGGAGTAATAACAGCATATTTGGTAAGGTTAGTCCTGCCGGGCACATCAGAAAACACATCCCCAAATTTCCCGATTAACTTACGTAATTCTACTTGCTGATCCGGAAGTAACTGTCCCCCCATTGAAATCTGGCTGGGGCTAGGGGCCTCTATACAGGGTCCAAAGTCATCCTCCATCTCGCCTGGGGCTATGAATAAGACCTCCCTTGCCTTCCAGGGCTTTAATAAATTGACGTGATAAGTTTCTGTTTTATTCCGGCGATCAGGCTGTCTAATTTCATAATTCACTAATCCTACAGCCCGTATCACCTCATATGGCCCCTGCCATTTAGCACACAGTTTTGACTCCAATGACGGGAGAAGCAGCATCACTTTATCTCCGGGCCGAAAAGTTCGAATTCGTGCATTAGTATTGTAATGCTGCTGTTGCCGACGTTGAGCCGATCTAAGATTGTCTTGAGCCAATCGACCAATTAAATCAAGGCGATCACGCAGTAGGAGCACATGCTGCACTACATTTTTAGAGGAGCCCTTGTATTCTTCCCAACCTTCTCTCAACAGGTCGAGGATGCCCCGTGGCTGCCGGCCATACAGCAGCTCAAAGGGGGAAAATCCCGTTGAGCTCTGAGGCACCTCTCTCACTGCAAAGAGGAGATAAGGGAGAAGAGTAGCCCAATGTTTCTGCTCCTGACTCACAAACCGTCTCAACATTTGCTTCAAAGTTTGGTTAAAACGTTCCACCAGTCCATCCGTTTGGGGATGATAAACCGACGTCCTGATGGGACGTATTTTTAGAATTTTATACACTTGCTGTAGCGTTTTCGATAAAAAGTTTGTTCCATGATCAGTTAATATTTCTTTTGGGATCCCTACTCTAGCCATAATCTGACTTAACTCTTTCGCAATTGCAGTGGCACTAGTGGACCGCAGCGGAACTGCTTCCGGGTACCGCGTCGCATAATCCACCATCACTAATATGTGTGTGTACCCGGAATCAGAAGGCAGCACTGGCCCAACTATGTCCATTGCAACGCGTTCAAAGGGAATGGAGACAATGGGCAGTGGGACCAAAGGGGCGGGGCGCACTCGACCCGGCGCTACTCTCTGACAGTCCGGGCAGGTAGCTACATATTTCGCCACCTCGGTGTAGAGCCCTGCCCAATAAAATCGAGCCAGTATCCTGTCCCTCGTCTTGTCAACACCAAGATGTCCTGCAAAGGGGACGTCATGCGCCAGCCTCATGACCTCTGGTCGACAGGACGGGGGAACCATCAACTGTTTGACAGGCTGTCCTGTGCCCGGGGCGGGGTTTACTCTATATAGCAAGTGCCCCTCTACAACGAAATGAGGATATACCAGCGTCCCAATGCCATCAACATCCTTACCCTCGATAGACCGGACCTGTTCCCAAGCGTGCACCAGTGTGGGGTCGTTGTTTTGCTCCCACACTAGGTCCGCGCTTGAGGCCCACACGTCCGGGATATCGACGGGGGCTGGAGCAGTCTCTGCCCTCGAGGGTCCAGTAACCTCGCCCGCCCGGTCACACTGTGTCCCCACTCCCTTCGATTGGCGTTTGGGACCATCAGAACCTTCCCCCGCCAGTCCCCAGCCGTGTCTCATCGATGCGCCCTCCCACTTTTTCTTCCGTCTCTCCTTACGTGTTTTCCTAGGACGGAAAAGGGGAGAAAACAGTTCGGCGTGGAAAGGAAAAATGGTGCCAATGACTTCCTTCCCTCGGGAATCTGCCGTGTTTACACGTGTGGTCGAGGCTGCCGATGCTTTTAGTAAATCTTTATATTGCGGCCAGTCTCGACCCAGAATAACTGGATGTGGTAACTTCTCGGCCACCCCCACTACTAGGTGGCGCTTTATCGGACCTACCGATAAGTATACTTTTAGAGTGGGGTATGTCGCCGTATCCCCATGGATACAGGAGATCGCCACCTGGCCTTGTGGCTGCCACGACATACCGCCAAGGAGAGCTGTTCGAATCAGAGTTTGCTCACACCCTGTGTCCACTAATGCGTGGGTACTCACATTCCCCAGCGCCACATCAACAATACACGGGCCCTCCCGACCATTTCCCCATTTCTTACCTGTCTCAGACGCCAGGTGACACGCAGCCACATCGCATTCCATAGCGGCCGGGCAGTATCTCGCGATATGTCCCGACTGCTGGCACCTGAAACAGATTGGAGGGGCAGAGGGTGAGGATGGTACGTATCTGTCCCGCTGTTGGTATGTCAGCGGGGCAGGGGGAGCCATTCTACCCCAGCTGGGGGCCAACCTCTGCCTCCACGGTAAGGGGGCTGGATGACCCGACGGGACTGGTGATTTGCTGGGTCGTGGTCCGGGAGCGAAGTTCGGTGGTGGTCCTTTGGTAGAGGAGGGAGGGGTGCAGTCCAGCAACGTGGAGCGGGCGGACACGAGGGAGTCCTCAAAATTCTCCGCCAGGGCCACGGCCTGTTCCAGAGTGGTGGGATTGTGCCGGCGTATCCACGCTTGCGTCTCCGCCCCGACCACATGGCAAAATTGTTCCATTACAATGGCTTCCCCCATCTGGATCCCAGTTTTCTGGCTGGGGTTCAGCCATTGCGCCATGTGGTCGCACAATCGTTGGGCCACCACCCTGGGCCGGGTGTTTGCTGGTCGCTGGAACTCCCGGAAGCGGACTCGGTGGGTCTCCCCCGTGATATTAAGGCGGCGGAGGATAGCCTGCTTCACTAACTCGTACTGGCTGGCGTCTTCATCAGTCATGGCCCGGTATGCTGCTTGCGCTTCTCCCATCAAGCAGGGGCCAAGTTGGCTTGCCCAGTACTCCCGGGGCCATGCTGCGGTGGTAGCCAGCCGTTCGAAGGCTACGAGGTAGGCTTCGGGGTCATCCTCCGCCGTCATCTTCTGAGCCCGGGCCTTCGGGGCCACCATCATGGGGCCGGTTGCCGCCGACGTCATCCCCATCCCGACCCTTTCGATGAGGGCTGTGTACCGCTCCTCCCTCCTCCGTTCCTCAGCCTCCCTCCGGCTGTCCAACGCCTCCAGAATCGCGGATAAAGTGGTGGGGTCCATCCCACGATGATCCCACTTCTGACACCACGTGTGACAGGAATGGCTGAGTGGGTGGTGGGAAGAATAAAAGAGACCAGTCCCGGCTTTTAGTTATAATAATCCGCGGCTTTATTGTGCCACAACAGAAAATAATGGAGCCGGGATACACAACGATGTGTAACCCGGCAACCACAAAGCAAAACAAACAGGGGGAAATTGGAAAAACCAAAAAACAACGAAGAATGTCAATAAACCAAAACAAAACAACAGTCCGTCCTTCCTCCTTTCCCCCAGGTACACAGGGCGGAACCAGTGCAGCACTTCCGGGTTTGCGCTCCTCCCGTCTCGCTCCGGAGCGTCCCGTTAGTGCTCTAATGGGTGCAATAAAACAAGGGGTTAACAGGGAACCTCTGTGCCACACAACCTTCCTTCTTATTTCCCTTCCCCTCGTTATTTGTACTCCGTCCGTTTACTTCCTTTCTCTCTCTCTCTCTCTCTCTCTCTCTCTCGCCGTCTCTCACGCAGTACCTTGCCAGAAGGAACAGAACTCCGGGCCACGCCCCCTTTTGTACGCTCCGTCCCGCTCCCATTGGGCAGCGCGGGCAACCGCCGTTGACCAATGCGCGATTGCCACAGCGCTCCCCGTCTGGGTTGGTGACGTTGCGCACCGTGGACCCGCCCCCCTTCCAAGATGGCCGGCTTCCACCTCTCCTGGGGATGTCTGCTCCTCCTCCCCAGCACCGTCACCGGTCGGAAGGGAGATCTAAAACAAGAATTCACTCTCTCTTTGTCACATATCCCACCGCTCAGAGTGGAGCCGAAGGAACACTCGGCCAAACCTACCATTCCCATTACTCCCCCCTCCCGGGAAAAATAATCCGCATTTTGGTGATCTTTCCCAGCACGATGCACCATATGATACATATAAGGCTGCAATGCCAAATACCACCGAGTTATTCGAGCATTGCTATCCTTCATAGTGCTTAACCATCTGAGTGGGGCGTGGTCCGTGACCAGATCAAATGAATGTCCCAGCAAGTAATATCTAAGGGAGTGAGTTGCCCATTTAATGGCTAAACACTCCTTCTCCACAACCGAATAGTTGCGCTCCCGAGGAAGCATTTTTTTGCTGATATACAGAATGGGGTGCTCCACCCCGTTAACTCTCTGGGACAAGACCGCCCCCAAGCCGACCTCTGACGCGTCAGTATGGAGGAGGAATCTCTTGCTAAAGTCTGGTGCTATTAGCGCAGGAGCCTGGCACAGTTTTTGTTTAATGGTCTCAAACGCCCCCTGACACTCTTCTGACCACTTAATTAAATTTGGTGCACATTTCTTAGTGAGGTCTACCAAAGGATTGACCACGGTGGCATACTCGGGGATAAAGCGGCGGTAATAACCAGCCAATCCCAATAGTGACCTCACCTGGGACTTGGTTTTGGGGACAGCCGCATCCACCAAAGCCTGGACTTTGGTGGCTACGGGTTTCACCCGTCCATTCCCCATGATAAATCCTAAATACTGTGTTTCTAATTTAGCAAACGCACATTTCCTCAGGTTAGCTGTTAGCCCAGCAGCCCTTAGAGACTGAAGGACGGCTTCCAGTCGAATTACATGCTCTCTCCAGGTGGAGCTATATATAACCACATCGTCAATATACGCTGCTGCATACTCACGATGGGGATGTAACACCTCGTCCATCAGTCTCTGGAAGGCAGCGGGCGCACCATGTAGCCCAAACGGCATGGTTTTAAAATGGAACAAACCATCCGGAGTTGAAAATGCAGTTTTCTCACATGAATCACGAGTCAAAGGGATCTGCCAATATCCCTTCGTCAGGTCCAGAGTTGAGATAAACCCGGCCGTTCCCAGTCGGTCGAGGAGTTCGTCGATCCGAGGCATGGGGTAGGCATCGAACTTGGCGATAGCATTGACCTTTCGAAAGTCGACACAGAAGCGATTAGTGCCGTCCTTCTTGGCCACGATAACAATAGGACTGCACCACTCACTTCTGGAAGGCTCAATGACCCCAAGTTCAAGCATCGCCCTCACCTCGTTCTGGACGCCACTCCGCCGACTTTCTGGGATCCGGTAGGGCCTCTCCCGAACAGTGACACCCGGCGGAGTAATAACAGCATATTTGGTAAGGTTAGTCCTGCCGGGCACATCAGAAAACACATCCCCAAATTTCCCGATTAACTTACGTAATTCTACTTGCTGATCCGGAAGTAACTGTCCCCCCATTGAAATCTGGCTGGGGCTAGGGGCCTCTATACAGGGTCCAAAGTCATCCTCCATCTCGCCTGGGGCTATGAATAAGACCTCCCTTGCCTTCCAGGGCTTTAATAAATTGACGTGATAAGTTTCTGTTTTATTCCGGCGATCAGGCTGTCTAATTTCATAATTCACTAATCCTACAGCCCGTATCACCTCATATGGCCCCTGCCATTTAGCACACAGTTTTGACTCCAATGACGGGAGAAGCAGCATCACTTTATCTCCGGGCCGAAAAGTTCGAATTCGTGCATTAGTATTGTAATGCTGCTGTTGCCGACGTTGAGCCGATCTAAGATTGTCTTGAGCCAATCGACCAATTAAATCAAGGCGATCACGCAGTAGGAGCACATGCTGCACTACATTTTTAGAGGAGCCCTTGTATTCTTCCCAACCTTCTCTCAACAGGTCGAGGATGCCCCGTGGCTGCCGGCCATACAGCAGCTCAAAGGGGGAAAATCCCGTTGAGCTCTGAGGCACCTCTCTCACTGCAAAGAGGAGATAAGGGAGAAGAGTAGCCCAATGTTTCTGCTCCTGACTCACAAACCGTCTCAACATTTGCTTCAAAGTTTGGTTAAAACGTTCCACCAGTCCATCCGTTTGGGGATGATAAACCGACGTCCTGATGGGACGTATTTTTAGAATTTTATACACTTGCTGTAGCGTTTTCGATAAAAAGTTTGTTCCATGATCAGTTAATATTTCTTTTGGGATCCCTACTCTAGCCATAATCTGACTTAACTCTTTCGCAATTGCAGTGGCACTAGTGGACCGCAGCGGAACTGCTTCCGGGTACCGCGTCGCATAATCCACCATCACTAATATGTGTGTGTACCCGGAATCAGAAGGCAGCACTGGCCCAACTATGTCCATTGCAACGCGTTCAAAGGGAATGGAGACAATGGGCAGTGGGACCAAAGGGGCGGGGCGCACTCGACCCGGCGCTACTCTCTGACAGTCCGGGCAGGTAGCTACATATTTCGCCACCTCGGTGTAGAGCCCTGCCCAATAAAATCGAGCCAGTATCCTGTCCCTCGTCTTGTCAACACCAAGATGTCCTGCAAAGGGGACGTCATGCGCCAGCCTCATGACCTCTGGTCGACAGGACGGGGGAACCATCAACTGTTTGACAGGCTGTCCTGTGCCCGGGGCGGGGTTTACTCTATATAGCAAGTGCCCCTCTACAACGAAATGAGGATATACCAGCGTCCCAATGCCATCAACATCCTTACCCTCGATAGACCGGACCTGTTCCCAAGCGTGCACCAGTGTGGGGTCGTTGTTTTGCTCCCACACTAGGTCCGCGCTTGAGGCCCACACGTCCGGGATATCGACGGGGGCTGGAGCAGTCTCTGCCCTCGAGGGTCCAGTAACCTCGCCCGCCCGGTCACACTGTGTCCCCACTCCCTTCGATTGGCGTTTGGGACCATCAGAACCTTCCCCCGCCAGTCCCCAGCCGTGTCTCATCGATGCGCCCTCCCACTTTTTCTTCCGTCTCTCCTTACGTGTTTTCCTAGGACGGAAAAGGGGAGAAAACAGTTCGGCGTGGAAAGGAAAAATGGTGCCAATGACTTCCTTCCCTCGGGAATCTGCCGTGTTTACACGTGTGGTCGAGGCTGCCGATGCTTTTAGTAAATCTTTATATTGCGGCCAGTCTCGACCCAGAATAACTGGATGTGGTAACTTCTCGGCCACCCCCACTACTAGGTGGCGCTTTATCGGACCTACCGATAAGTATACTTTTAGAGTGGGGTATGTCGCCGTATCCCCATGGATACAGGAGATCGCCACCTGGCCTTGTGGCTGCCACGACATACCGCCAAGGAGAGCTGTTCGAATCAGAGTTTGCTCACACCCTGTGTCCACTAATGCGTGGGTACTCACATTCCCCAGCGCCACATCAACAATACACGGGCCCTCCCGACCATTTCCCCATTTCTTACCTGTCTCAGACGCCAGGTGACACGCAGCCACATCGCATTCCATAGCGGCCGGGCAGTATCTTGCGATATGTCCCGACTGCTGGCACCTGAAACAGATTGGAGGGGCAGAGGGTGAGGATGGTACGTATCTGTCCCGCTGTTGGTATGTCAGCGGGGCAGGGGGAGCCATTCTACCCCAGCTGGGGGCCAACCTCTGCCTCCACGGTAAGGGGGCTGGATGACCCGACGGGACTGGTGATTTGCTGGGTCGTGGTCCGGGAGCGAAGTTCGGTGGTGGTCCTTTGGTAGAGGAGGGAGGGGTGCAGTCCAGCAACGTGGAGCGGGCGGACACGAGGGAGTCCTCAAAATTCTCCGCCAGGGCCACGGCCTGTTCCAGAGTGGTGGGATTGTGCCGGCGTATCCACGCTTGCGTCTCCGCCCCGACCACATGGCAAAATTGTTCCATTACAATGGCTTCCCCCATCTGGATCCCAGTTTTCTGGCTGGGGTTCAGCCATTGCGCCATGTGGTCGCACAATCGTTGGGCCACCACCCTGGGCCGGGTGTTTGCTGGTCGCTGGAACTCCCGGAAGCGGACTCGGTGGGTCTCCCCCGTGATATTAAGGCGGCGGAGGATAGCCTGCTTCACTAACTCGTACTGGCTGGCGTCTTCATCAGTCATGGCCCGGTATGCTGCTTGCGCTTCTCCCATCAAGCAGGGGCCAAGTTGGCTTGCCCAGTACTCCCGGGGCCATGCTGCGGTGGTAGCCAGCCGTTCGAAGGCTACGAGGTAGGCTTCGGGGTCATCCTCCGCCGTCATCTTCTGAGCCCGGGCCTTCGGGGCCACCATCATGGGGCCGGTTGCCGCCGACGTCATCCCCATCCCGACCCTTTCGATGAGGGCTGTGTACCGCTCCTCCCTCCTCCGTTCCTCAGCCTCCCTCCGGCTGTCCAACGCCTCCAGAATCGCGGATAAAGTGGTGGGGTCCATCCCACGATGATCCCACTTCTGACACCACGTGTGACAGGAATGGCTGAGTGGGTGGTGGGAAGAATAAAAGAGACCAGTCCCGGCTTTTAGTTATAATAATCCGCGGCTTTATTGTGCCACAACAGAAAATAATGGAGCCGGGATACACAACGATGTGTAACCCGGCAACCACAAAGCAAAACAAACAGGGGGAAATTGGAAAAACCAAAAAACAACGAAGAATGTCAATAAACCAAAACAAAACAACAGTCCGTCCTTCCTCCTTTCCCCCAGGTACACAGGGCGGAACCAGTGCAGCACTTCCGGGTTTGCGCTCCTCCCGTCTCGCTCCGGAGCGTCCCGTTAGTGCTCTAATGGGTGCAATAAAACAAGGGGTTAACAGGGAACCTCTGTGCCACACAACCTTCCTTCTTATTTCCCTTCCCCTCGTTATTTGTACTCCGTCCGTTTACTTCCTTTCTCTCTCTCTCTCTCTCTCTCGCCGTCTCTCACGCAGTACCTTGCCAGAAGGAACAGAACTCCGGGCCACGCCCCCTTTTGTACGCTCCGTCCCGCTCCCATTGGGCAGCGCGGGCAACCGCCGTTGACCAATGCGCGATTGCCACAGCGCTCCCCGTCTGGGTTGGTGACGTTGCGCACCGTGGACCCGCCCCCCTTCCAAGATGGCCGGCTTCCACCTCTCCTGGGGATGTCTGCTCCTCCTCCCCAGCACCGTCACCGGTCGGAAGGGAGATCTAAAACAAGAATTCACTCTCTCTTTGTCACAGGGGGATATGGGGAAAAGAAAAAAAAATCAATTCAATATAGTATTGTAGTGGTCGGCTATGGTGGGCTCCAGTGGGGAAGAAGAAGAGGTGACGAAAGTGTGAAGTTCCAAAAGCATTAAAAACTGCTATTTTATTGCCTACTCTATGTGGTGAAATGGATCTCTCTTAGAAATTGTTTTAGCTCTTTCAACTTCTTACACACTACTCAGTCACTGGCCTCGCAGTGCACTCCTTTATACCATCTATTCCCATTCCCTGCCCCGGCACTACAGTGTAAATTAGTCTTATTTTATGTGGTTTTTTTTAACCAAATATAGAACAAGAACATATCTAATCAATAATTATAAAAACGTTTTTACAAATTACAATTTATTTTATTAGATGCAGGGAGAAAAGCATATCGTGAAATGTTTTCAGGAAGATGGGGAGAGAAGAAAAAAGAATCGGGAAGCAAGCAAAGTGTTCTTATAGCCGAAATGTTCCCTAAGACGGAGTTAGACACCAGAAACAATATGAATTAATAAATAAATAAACATGTATTACTTGTCATGACACACATGTAATAACATATGAAATTAACTGAATAAGTAAAAGCAAAACAATAGGTAAGTGTGTGTTAATAAACTATAATAATAAAGTAACAGATAAATTAATATTAATAAACTGTCAAACTAAATTAAAACAGCACATTTACACGTTAAAAAATGCAGCACAATATACAAGACATGCACATTATTTAACAGAATGGTGAAGCAATTCCAGGGTTCTCCCAAGGAATTCTGTACAGTCGGGCAGCAGAACATTATAGCCGGGAAGCTATAAATGAACTCGTCCTTTGCCTTTAATATAATACGACAAATAATTTGAATAATGTGTTGTCTTTCGTTGACTATATGTGGTTGTGCTTTTTTATGTTCTACGTTTTCTTTTTCATGACTGTTTTTTATTATGCTGATGCAGATGCTGGAGACACCCGCCCAAGGCTTCTAAGAAATTAAAGAGAAAAATACCCTTAGAGTCTGCGAGAGCAGGGGCGGAAGATGACTCAACGTTGGACAACACGGTTAACGACTTAGGAACGGAAACGGATATGAGTATGGAGAGTACTTCACAAAAGACTAGTTCAGGATCTGCAGTTAGCAAAGACATGGAACTCCAGGTTTGTGTCTGCAGCTGGAGCAAGGCGACAACGGTCAGGGGTTTGAAGATTCATCAAGGGAGAATGAAATGCTTGAGGGAGAAGGGACAAGGGCCTCGCATTGATCAGTACTTCTTACGAAGTCAGTCAAGTCAGTCGAATGAAATCCAGCGACAGGAAGCAAACCACAGTTCGCAGGATATCAGCACCCCTGTCATAGACGTGAGGAGGACTTGCATGGACACAGTTAGTGATGAACCTAATGATCCTTGTGAACCCGGTCAGACAAACCAGCATAAGAGAGAAAAGAACCTCAACGGGCACAAGCCTGGAGTTAAATGGCCAAGAGCTTGTGAGAAAACTGCATGGGACACAGTAAACACAGATCTCTGCTTTGCATTGGAAAGATTAAGTGGAACAGTTGAAAAGAAGCTGGATAAATTTGGGGACATCATCTACGCATATGGAAGTGAGAGGTTTGGAGTTGAAAAAAGGAAGGAAAAAGTACAAACTATTCCTGGAAAGTCTAGACGGCAGCAGGAGATTGAACGCTTAGTTAGAGAAAGGAGACAGCTGAGGAAGCAATAGAGAAGAGCAGAACAAAGTCAGAAGGAGGGACTCAATCTCTTACAAAGGGTCATAAAAGATAAGCTTGCAACATTGCGCAGAGCTGAGCGCCTACGGAAACGCTACAAAAAGAAGGAGCGTGCGAGAGCTAACTTTTATAAAGACCCATTCAAATTTGTAAAGAAGTTATTCACCAGTGAGAAGAATGGCACACTAAAAGCATCTAAGGTTGAGCTGGAGAGATATTTGGAGGAAACACATACAGATTCAAAAAGGCAGGGGCCTATGTCAATTCCATCAGACATCCTACCTATCAATCCACCAGAATACCAAATGGAGGACTGTGCACCTAAGTGGAAAGAAGTAGAGCAAGCTGTGAAAAAAGCAGGGGCTTCATCATCTTGAGGGCCTAATGGAGTTCCGTACAGAGTGTACAAGAGTGCCTCAGGAGTTCTACGAATTCTGTGGAAATTGATGAAAGTGGCATGGGAAAAACAGGTTATACCAAGAGCATGGTGCCAAGCAGGTGGAGTCTTTATACCTAAAGAAAAAGATTCTACAAGCATCAGTCAGTTTCGTCCTATTTCCCTATTAAACGTAGAAGGCAAGATTTTCTTTAGCATTATTGCTTAGAGGTTGTCAACTTACATATTAAAGAACTGTTTCATTGACACTTCAATACAAAAAGCGGGCATTCCAGGTTTCCCAGGATGCTTAGAACACATCAATGTGATCTGGCAACAGATTCAGTCAGCTAAAAAGGAGAGGAAGGAGCTCCATGTGACATTCCTGGATTTGGCTAATGCATATGGTTCAGTGCCACATGAACTTCTTTGGGCAGCATTTGATTTTTTCAGTGTACCGATGACAATAACAAATTTAGTGAAAGCCTACTTTGGAGATTTGCAATTTAGTTTTTCAACTTCAGAATTCAGCACTACATGGCAGTGCCTAGAGGTTGGAATAATGGCAGGATGCACCATTTCTTCACTGGCTTTTACCATGGCAATGGAAGTAATCATTAGGGCATCAAAATGGGTAGTAGGAGGAGAGCGCTTGGAATGCGACTACCACCAATTCGAGCATACATGGATGACATGAAAACCATGACTACATCAGTAGCCTGCACTAATCGGTTATTGGGCAAATTAACCAATAACATTGAATGGGCACGAATGCAATTCAAGCCCACTAAATCAAGAAGCATCTCTTTAATTAAAGGCAAAGTAGTAGATAAAACATTCTTCATTAATGGTGAGGCAATACCAACAGTGTCTGAGAAGCCAGTGAAGTGTCTTGGGAGATGGTACGACGGGGATCTGAAGGACACAGTTCGTGTGGGAGAAGTTAGACAACAAGCAGTGGAAGGGTTGACGAGCATAGACAGCTGCGCTCTACCAGGCAAACTAAAACTCTGGTGCTTTCAGTTTGGTCTAATGCCGAGGTTGCTGTGGCCACTGACTGTGTACGAGGTTTCTTTGACAACAGTAGAGAAGCTGGAAGCTTTAATCAGTTCATACATCAGGAAATGGTTGGGAGTTCCACGCTGCCTCAACAGAGTGGGACTTTATGGATAAAGGAATACTGCAGCTACCAGTCTCCACTCTAACCGAGGAGTTGAAGTGCGCCAAGGTCAGACTGGAAATGACATTAGTAGAGTCACTTGACAAATGCGTAAGGGAGGCTGCACCTCTGTTGAAAACTGGAAGAAAGTGGGCGGCAAAGAAAGCTGTGGAAGATGCAAAGGCTGCCCTTCGAATTGGTGATATCATGGGGCAAGTTCAGCATGGAAGAGGGAGTCTTGGTCTCAGTTCAGCTCCTCCTACATGGCACAGGGCAGCCCCAGCTCAAAGGAGGAAGCTGGTAGTCAACGAGGTGCAAAAGCAGGAGGAGAGGATGAGGTGTATAAAGGCCATTTCCAAGGCCAAACAGGGAGAATGGATGAGATGGGAGAGTGTGGAACAATGCAAGATTGGCTGGCAAGACCTATGGTCAATGGAACAGAGCAGGATCAGTTTCCTCATCAGGTCAACATATGATGTTCTCCCATCACCACAGAACCTAAACCTCTGGGTAGGAGAGGATCCCTCATGTCCTTTGTGTTCATCACCTGCAACATTAAGGCACATTTTGACAGGATTTAAGGTGGCTCTTAGCCAAGGACGGTTTACTTGGTGCCATGACCAGGTGCTGCGATGTTTGGCCTTAGCATTGGAAGACAAGCGTAACATGACCAATAATTTGCCACCTGTTCCATCAAAACATTACACACAAAAGACAACATTCCTCCGCCCAGGATAGCAACCACCAAGAAAAGGTGTTAAAACCAGTCCTCGCCCAGGACAACTGGAAGCTGCTAGAGACTGGAAAATGCTGGAAGATGTTGGTCAACAGCTTATTTTTCCACCTGTGATTGCCACCACTAACCTTCGACCAGATATTGTCTTGTGGTCTGGATCAGCACGCCTTGTTCACCAGATAGAGTTAACAGTGCCATGGGAGGATGCTGCAGATGAGGCACATGAGAGGAAGAAACTGCGGTATGCTCAACTAGCCACTGAAGCGGAATAGCGAGGATGGAGAGTCCGGGTTTACCCAGAGGAGGTGGGTTGTCGAGGATTTGTGGCACACTCTACAACCCGGTTCCTCAGAGACGTCGGATTCAGTGGCCAAGAGTTGCGTCGCACAGTGAAGAACTTATCTGAAGCAGCAGAGAGGAGCAGCAACTGGCTGTGGTTGAGACGGAAATATTCTGGCTGGGGATCTCAAGCACAATAGAAAGAAAGAAACGCTGATGTACAGGTAAGTAAGCTGGGCTGAGTTGAGTGGGGGACGGAGGGGGGTGATGCTGGGACGCCAGAATCACCGTCGAGCCCTCTTGATGTGTCGTGGGCTAGTCGACGAAACACTGAGGATGGAAGGTGCCCACTTGAAGACCCCAGAGATGTACCCTACTTAACTCAATCCAGACGGTTGTCATGCTGATGTGCTGGGGAGGCCGCACTGTGGTTGATCCCCGGAGCCAGCATCGCAGCCGTTGTGTGTGCTGATGCGCCAGGGAGGCAAAATAAGCTGATCCCTGGAGCCAGCATTACACTTCAGCAATTAACACCAGACAGAAGGATATCTACATCATCATATGGAAGGAAACGTAAATGGATTGAGACTCATATGGATCACATTAGTTTACTGTAAAGCTACGTCTTAGTTGGTGCTTATCTTGGTGAGAGCCGAGTTCAAATCAGCATGAAGTTTTAACATCTACTCTCGTGTAATGGAAATAATTTTTTTATAGTAAATTACCGTGCTTATTTAGGCACGCTACGATTTGACTGGGGAAAGATAACGTAGGGTTACTGGAGTTCACACAAAAAAATGGTAACCTTTTCACTTCCTTTTTAGCTTAATTATTGAGCTTATTCCTTCAGTTATGTTGTTTTCTTTATGTTAAGTTTTCAGGGCATTTTGTTAATGCAGGTGTTTTTGTTTTTCGCTATTCTACGTTTTTTAAGAAGAACATAAAAACATAAGAAAGTTTACAAATGAGAGGAGGCCATTCAGCCCATCTTGCTCGTTTGGTTGTTAGTAGCTTATTGATCCCAGAATCTCATCAAGCAGCTTCTTGAAGGATCCCAGGGTGTCAGCTTCAATAATATTACTGGGGAGTTGGTTCCAGACTCTCACAATTCTCTGTGTAAAAAAAGTGCCTCCAATTTTCTGTTCTGAATGCCCCTTTATCTAATCTCCATTTGTAACCCCTGGTCTTTGTTTCTTTTTTTAGGTCAAAAAAGTCCCCTGGGTCGACATTGTCTATACCTTTTAGGATTTTGAATGCTTGAATCATATCACTGCGTAGTCTTCTTTGTTCAAGACTGAATAAATTAAATTCTTTTAGCCTGTCTGCATACGGCATGCCTTTTAAACCCGGGATCATTCTGGTTGCTCTTCTTTGCACTCTTTCTAGAACAGCAATATCCTTTTTGTAACGAGGTGACCAGAACTGAACACAATATTCTAGGTGAGGTCTTACTAATGCATTGCAAAGTTTTAACATTACTTCCCTTGATTTAAATTCAACACTTCTCACAATATATTCAAGCATCCTGTTAGCCTTTTTTATAGCTTCCCCACATTGTCTAGATGAAGACATTTCTGAGTCAACATAAACTCCTAGGTCTTTTTCAAAGATTCCTTCTTCAATTTCATTAGCTCCCATATGATATTTATAATGCACATTTGTATTGCCTGCGTGCAATACTTTACACTTTTCTCTATGAAATGTCATTTGCCATGTGCCTGCCCAGTTCTGAATGCTGTCTAGATCATTTTGAATGACCTTTGCTGCAGCAACAGTGTTTGCAACTCCTCCTATTTTTCTGTCGTCTACTATACCAGAATCTAAATCATTAATGTAGATTAGGAATAGCAGAGGACCTAATACTGATCCCTGTGGTACACCACTGGTTACCTCGCTCCATTTTGAGGTTTCTCCTCTAATCAGTACTTTCTGTTTTCTACATGTTAGCCACTCCCTAATCCATGTGTATGCATTTCCTCGAATCCCTACTGCGTTCAGTTTGAGAATTAATCTTTTATGCAGGACTTTGTCAAAAGCTTTCTGGAAATCTAAATAAACCATGTTGTATGCTTTGTAATTATCCATTGTCGATGTTGCATCCTCAAAAAAATAAATCAGCTTAGTTAGATACGATCTCCCTTTCCTAAAACCATGCTGACTGTCTCCCAGGATACTGTTACCATATAGGTAATTTTCCATTTTGGATCTTATTATAGTTTCCATAAGTTTACATATAATAGAAGTCAGACTTATTGGTCTGTAGTTACTTGGTTCGGTTTTGTCTCCCTTTTTGTGGATCGGTATTACTTTTGTAATTTTTCAGTCTGTCGGTAGAACCCCTGTGTCAAGAGACTGTTGCATGATCTTGGTTAGCGGCTTGTAAATAACTTCTTTCATTTCTTTGAGTATTATTGGGAGGATCTCATCCGGCCCAGGGGATTTGTTTATTTTAAGAGCTCCTAGTCCCTTTAACACTTGCCTCTGTTATGGTAAAGTTATTTAAAACTGGATAGGAACAGGTCGACATGTGGGGCATGTTGTCCGTGTCCTCCTTTGAAAATAACTTTCTATTTTTTTTTCTTCGTTTATGATTTGGCCATTTGTGTCTCTTAGACATTTAACCTCCTCTTTAAATGTTCTTGCTGTTATAATATTGGAAAAAACATTTTGGAATTGGTTTTAGCCCCCTTAGCAATATTGATTTCTATCTCTCTCTTGGCCTTTCCTTTTTGACTTGTGTTTGCAGTTCTAAGTACTCTTTCTGTGTACTTTGTTTTTGGTCCCATTTAAATGCTCTGTAAAGTGCCTTTTTTTAATTGATCTATTAAACCATTTTGGCCATTTTGTTTTAGATTTCGATTTGTCTACTTTTGGGATGTAATTGTTTTGCGCCTCTAGTACCATATTTTTAAAACACAGCCATCCTTTTTCTGTGGATGTTTTCTCTATTTTACTCCAGTCTACTTCTGTTAGTCTCTGTTTCATACCTTCATAGTTTGCTTTTCTAAAATTGTAAACCTTAGCTTTAGTCATTACTTTTGGAGTTTTAAAAAACACTTCAAATGAGACCATGTTGTGGTCTGAGTTTGCCAATGGCTCTCTGAATGCAACTGCTCATTTTAACCATGTTTTTTAACACAACAGTACACACACATTTGGTCACCATCATAACTGTTGCATGAAACCGCAGTGTAATAATCCAGCACCTCTGCACTTAAGCATTTGTATGTCAGCTGACAAGCAGCTATTTTCTAAACTTACCAACCTCAGAAAGAACTTGTTACCAGGAAGAATTAATGATTATTATTATTATTATTATTTATTTCTTAGCTGACGCCCTTATCCAGGGCGACTTACAATTGTTACAAGATATCACCTTATTTTTACATACAATTACTCATTTATACAGTTGGGTTTTTACTGGAGCAATCTAGGTAAAGTACCTTGCTCAAGGGTACAGCAGCAGTGTCCCCACCGGGGATTGAACCCACGACCCTCCGGTCAAGAGTCCAGAGCCCTAACCACTACTCCACACTACCTGATCCATTTGACAATGATGTTAGGACATTAAGATTGTTTTTAAATGATTTTAAAAGGCTTCCTGAAGATAACATACCCGGACGTCTATCATTACTTGGTAGATTGTTACGGAATGTTGTTACACCCGAGAAGCTTTAAAGGCTACAGAAGCTTAGATGCTTATAATTACTTTATTAGTGGGAAAGTACTCAAAATTAGTACATATGGATTAGAGGACAGTGGTGTGTGTATAGTGTATGGTGAAATAGGAGCAGGTCAGGTTGTCTGCAAGTCATACTGTTACTGGATTGTGGCTAAAGTTAGTGGTGAGTTGTGCAGTGGTCATTACATTGCACCCTATATATATATATATATATATTGCAATAAGGTCATACAGGGTCATTATGTGAGTCAGCGCCTGTCAAAGTATCTTTTCCCTGTGTAGCATTATCAAAGCCACTCAGAGTGCTCTCAACATTATAGGATGAGGTAATGCTTATTGGATTGAATTATTGTTGACACCTGCTGGTAGTTTGTGAGCCCTATAAATGGGACAGGTTTTACCCAGCTAGGGGAAGGAAGACTGACTGTGGTACTGTGAGGAGTGAGATAGTTGGAAATCAAAAGAGAAGGGAACTCTGTGAAGTTGGGTGTTTTTTTTTGTTGCTTGTTTAACTGCACTGGGTAAACAGCTTAGCTGTCCTAGGTGGTAGGTAGGGCCTCCGGCCTATAAAGTATAATTAGCATCTTCTTATGAAGACAGGTTTTTTGTTTGTTTTCTTCTGTTTGTGTTTTCTTTATTTTGCAACCTGCCTTAAAAATAAAGGGCATTGCGAGTGTCGTTACACCACATCTGAAGTTTCCAGTCTGTGTTTACTGCACCAACATACTGCACCACAGACTCACCATGTTACTATATATATATATATATATATACACACATAGTTGTCATGCATTATACTGCCCCCCTTTAATGCCATCCTTGCATACCGCCAGCTATTCTCTCTGAACAAATGTTATATCGCCACCCCGCTGTCCACCACCCACCAACTTCCCAAGCCAAGCAAACGTAAATATAAGCATTGTAGTTTCCCTCATTGTAGCACCAGTGAAATAATCATGGCCAATTAAAACAGTTAACCTTTGATTGCTTTTTTGATCTGAACGTTCATACCAATTGTCATCAACACTCCTGCTCTCAAAGCAAAACAGAAAGTACAAATATATATATATATATATATATATATATATATATATATATATATATATATATATATATATATAGTAGCATAGCAACTAGCCCAGCGCAGGGAAAATGTGTGTTTGTGGCAGGGAGAGAGTTAAAATCTCCCTGCCAAACTAATTTGTTAATTGTTTTATTATGAATTATCCCCTGCACCTGGCGATCATTAGAGCCAGGTGCAGGGTATTTAAGGAAAGCAGTCAGTCTGTTTGGGGCTGCTGTGTAGAGAGCCTGCTTGCTAGTGTGTGTGAGAGAGTATGAAGAGTAAGGTACTGTGTGGAAGCCTTTTGTGACTTGTGTTATTTGTTTAAAAACTGTGTGCTTTGTTTTTGTTTGATTTTTGTTTTGGCAGGTAAACAGCTTAGCTGTCCTGTTTTATAGTTTAGTTTGTTCCTGTGTGTTTTTAGGTTTTTAGTTCGTGCTCATGAGAGCTAGGTGTTTATTTTTGTTTTTGTTCATTTGTGTTGTAATAAAAGTGCGCAACAGCGCTAAAACTGAAGGTTCCTGTATCCTGGGTCTATTTTTTAAAGGGGCAAAGAACCTGAGTGGAAGCAGCTCGGTTATATATATATATATATATATATATATATATATATACACACACACACACACAAATGCGATATTATATATATATATATATATATATATATATATATATAATATCGCATTTGTGTGTGTGTGTGTGTGTGTGTGTGTATATATATATATATATATATATATACATATGTCTCGGCTTGGAGAGGTTTGCAGTCATGTTGCTGCAGTGCTGGCTGCAGTTGAGCAATGTGTAAAAGAAGGTTTACACACGCCATCAGCAACATCAGAGCCAAGTGTGTGGTCCCGTGTTTAAAAGCAGGTGAATATATAGTTTGTGTCATGAAAACACACACAGAAAACAACAACATATTCATATTTGATTTACTCTGACTAAATAAAATGTTACTTGTCAATCAATTACACGATTTGTATTAATATAGTCCATAGGCTACCAGCTAGCTCCATAATTCCCCGGACACTGAGACATAATGTCGTTAATTGAAATAAATTAACATATAAATGAAAATTTTAATATTTTTTAAGATAAATATTGGTGCTTAATTTATTACTGTGGAAATTATAAAGGCAGTTGGTAGCCTGTTATCCACCATACACACTTTAATTATGTTTTTACCTCATTATAATAGTACAGGGGTTCACAAACTCTCAGCCTAACTTTTTAATGTTATACACGTAATTTTCTTTTGTTAAATAATTTTGCGTAATATGCAATCTGAAACTTCCCCTATAAGGGGAACACAGAAAAGGAATTACCGGTAAGAGTGAAAGTTCTGATAGATTCAGGTCCAGTATTAGCGGAAGTATCAGAGGATACTTCCCCTAACTAGCATGTTTAATCAGAACTATAAAACTACTACTTTCAAAGAAGAACTTGATAGTTTAATTAATTCATTGCCACAAAGGTTTACAGAGCAAAACTGTAAGAATTTGCAACAATGCACGCAAGAGCAGAGTAACAGCGAAATGTGGTTTGCTCATATAAAAGGACGCCTAACAGCCAGCTTGTTTGGTCATGTCATGAAATGTAAAACATGCCAAAACTCAATACTGAACGACATAATGGGCTACAGCTCATCTTACAATTCAGTCGTCCCGTCGCTGAATTTGGGGTAAAAAATTTTTAAAGAGCAAAGAGTTGTTTATAGTAGAGGATGTAGGCTTGATGGTTAATCCACGGTTTCCACATTTAGGAGCAAGTTCTGATGGCATTGTACAGTGCAAATGCTTCCCCAATTCTATATTAGAAGTGTCCAGCCAAATATTCACATGTCTCTGTACAAGAAGCTGCCTTAAATAAAGACTTCTACTTGGATTCCAACTTGGAGCTTAAGCAGTCATCCCTACTATGCTCAAATCCAGGGACAAATGACTGTTTGCAAATTAAACAGTGCATTTTTTGTAGTATGGACACTTGAAGACTGCCATATACATGTACTGGATACCCGCTCGTCAAATATTAGACTTCTTTTACCTAAACTATATTCTTCCAGAGATATGCACACTCAAAATGCAACAACAGATACTGTCTGCTTCAACCACATGCACTTGCAAAGAAGTTCGTAGAACATGTGTGATAGAATGCAGTCAATGCTCTCGAGTCTACCCCTTAGTCTGTGTCAGGTTAAAATGGCAGCCCAGCATACACTGGCAGTGTCTGTCTTGCCAAGTATGATTTTACAATCAATACAATACTGATTATTTCCTAAATGTGCGTTGGAAAACATACTCTAAAAACATTTAGAAAGCATATTAAAAATGGAAATGGCAAAACTGAAGATAATAAAATAAAGTTTATTTACATACATTAAAAACAGAGAAATGTTTTGGATAACTTGAGTAATAAATTTGTAATTTGTAAATTGTATCAGGGAGGGTGGTTTAACTTGAATAGAGCAGTTTGCATTTGAATTGGTCTCCACACAGCTCCTGTAGTTGTGTGATCCCATCAAAGTGTGTGAAACTATTGTCTCCAGAGCAGTTAGCAGCTAGTTCCCTTGCTAAGTGAAGGGAGTTATTTAAGGGTGGGCATCTAGTAATTAGTTCAGTCTACAGGTAACCAGGGACAGAGGCAGATAGATTAGTTCCTGCTTCTAGTAATTTTAACTTACTACATTTGGGGACATTGTAAGGTGGTGTTTGAATTGGCTGAGTTAGTGTGTGAGTAGTACCAGGTGAGTGGCTAAATTGATTAGCATTTGCTTTTGCTATTTGATTGGTTTCCACACAGTTTAGTTGGTTCTTTTGCCAAGCAGGTGTAACATTTAATCAAGCAGCTTATTTCGGCGGCAGCACGAAGCGCCAGCAAACCAAAGAGCAGGGAGTCTAGCTGTGGGAGTCCAGTGAGGGGAGGCCTGCGCTGAGACGCTGTTCAACTAGATCCAAACCTAACGGGCCTCTAGAAGAAGCTATCTACTAGTCAGGTCTGTACCCTCCACCCTACTGCTCCTACTGTGCCTTTTGTCTTGCTTGTCCTGCTATGCCTGTCTCTCACATCCCTGTTCTGTCCTCCCGTCCTCGTCCTCTGCCCTCCCTCCACTGCTGCTCCTCCAACCCCTCTAACCTAATTTCTCTGCCTCTCCCCCCCTCCCGCACACTCTCTGGTGCACTCTGGAACTGTCACTCTTCTGCTAACAAAGCTGATTTCATCTCTGCCTTTGCCTCCCACCTCTCGCTCGATTTCATTGCTCTCACTGAAACCTGGCTGTCCCCTGATAACACTGTTACTCCTGCTGCCCTGTCCTCTCTCTACGTCCTGTCCCATACCCCGCGTCTCACTGGACGGGGAGGTGGGACGGGTCTTCTCCTCTCTCCCTCCTTACTCTTTTCTGTCCCCTCCGATCTCACCTCACTCTCTCTCAATACCTTTGAATTTCATGCAGTCCAACTAACCTCTCCCTGTCAACTCCTGCTCATTGTTCTGTACCGCCCCCCTGGGCCTCTCACTCACTTTCTGGATGAACTCGACTATCTACTCTCCTCCCTCCCCTCTCTGTCTACCCCGACTGTCCTGTTGGGTGACTTCAACATCCATCTCTCCAACCCCAGCCACTCTGCTGGATTCCTCCCTCTCCTTCACTCCTTCGACTTCTGTCTCTCTCCGTCCCCTCCTACCCACAAAGCTGGCCGTCAACTGGACCTCACCTTCTCCAGGGCCTGCTGCCCCTCCACCCTCTATGTCACCCCCCTGGACCTCTCTGATCACTATTTCATCTCTTTTTCTCTGTCTCTTCCCCCTCTCCCTGCTCCTCCTACCCACACTATCACCTCTCGCCGTAACCTCCGCTCTCTCTCCCCCTCTGTCCTTGCCTCCACTGCTCTCTCTCACCTCCCTCCTATCGACTCCTTTTCACAACTCTCCGTAGACTCTGCTACCTCCACCCTCTTCTCCTCACTCACCTCCTCCCTCGACTCCCTCTGTCCCCTCACCTCCCGACCTGCTCGCCCCTCCCCTCCCCATCCCTGGCTCTCCTCTGCTCTCCACTCGGCAAGAATCACACTGCGATCTGCTGAAAAGAAATGGAAGAGAACCAAACTCCCTGCTGCCCTAGACCTTTACCGCACTCTCCTCTCCTCCTTCTCCTCTACTCTCTCCTTTGCTAAATGTGCTTATTTCCAATCTGTAATCCAAGCCTCCACTAACAAGCCACGTAAACTATTCTCTACCTTCTCCTCCCTCCTAAACCCTCCCCCCCTCCTCCTACCTCCTCTATCTCCCCTGATGACTTTGCCTCCTTCTTCTCTTCTAAAATCTCAGATATCCGCAAACTCTTTAACACCTCTCCCTCCCCCGCACCCCCTCCTGCTCCAACCCCTACACCCACTACATTCCATACTAACTCGCTCTCCTTCTCCACCTTCTTGCCCCTCTCAGACTCTGACCTCTCCTCCCTGCTCCAGGGTCACAAACCCACCACGTGTGCCTAGGACCCCCTCCCCACTCACCGCTTTCAAGCTGCTGCTCCTGCTCTACTCCCCTTCATCTCCTCCCTCCTCAACACCTCTCTACTTTCTGGTATCTTTCCCTCTGCCTTCAAAAAAGCCTCTATCACTCCCCTCCTCAAAAAACCTACCCTCGACCCCACCTCCCTCCAGAGCTACCGTCCTGTCTCCCTCCTACCCTTCCTCTCCAAAACCCTCGAGCGGACTGTACACCGCCAGCTCTCTGCTTTCCTGTCCAACCACTCTCTGCTTGACCCTCTCCAATCTGGCTTCCTCTCTGCCCACTCCACTGAAACCGCCCTCCTGTCTGTCACCAAGTCACTTAAGTGTGCCCGAGCTGCCTCTCTCTCCTCTGCCCTAATTCTCCTCGACCTCTCTGCTGCCTTTGACACTGTTGATCACTCTATTCTACTATCATCTCTTGCTGACCTGGGGATCTCTGGCACTGCTCTGGCCTGGTTCTCCTCCTACCTCTCCAACCACACTTACCAAGTAACCTGGCGTGGAGCAACCTCCACACCTCACCCTCTCTTAACTGGAGTCCCCCAAGGGTCAGTCTTGGGTCCTCTCCTGTTCTCTCTCTACACCCGCTCCCTGGGCCCCCTCATCACATCCTATGATTTCTCATACCATTTCTATGCTGATGATGCTCAGATTTTCCTCTCCTTCCCCACCTCTGACTCCACCATCTCCTCCCGTATCTCTACCTGTCTGTCTGCTATTTCCTCCTGGATGCACTCGCATCACCTCAAACTCAACCTCTCTAAATCTGACCTCCTTTTCTTTCCCTCCTCCTCCCCCTCCTCTGATCTCTCCATCTCTGTTCCTCTGGAATCTACCACACTCTCTCCCTCTTCCTCAGCTAAGAACCTTGGAGTCACCCTGGACCCCTGCCTCTCTTATTCCCAGCACATCTCCACTCTGGCACGCACTTGCCGATTCTTCCTGAGCAACATCCGAAGAATCCGACCCTTCCTCACCAACTATGCTACCCAGCTCCTGATCCAGGCCCTGGTACTCTCATGCCTAGACTACTGCGACTCCCTCCTGGCTGGCCTCCCTGCGTCCGCCACCCGTCCGTTCCAGCTCATCCAGAACTCTGCTGCCCGCCTGGTGTTCTCTCTGCTTCGCTTCGCCCACGCTACTCCACTACTCCGCTCACTCCACTGGCTCCCGATCACCGCTCTCATCCAGTTCAAGACTCTTGTACTAGCCTACAGATGCCTTGACCAGACTGCTCCCAGCTACCTCCAGACCCTCATCTCTCCCTACACCCCCACTCGACCTCTCCGCTCCGCCTGCACTAGAAGACTGGCTCTACCTCCGATACGCTCCCCTGCCTCCAGAGCCCGCTCCTTCTCCACCCTCGCTCCGCAGTGGTGGAATGACCTTCCTACAGATGTCAGGACTGCCCAGTCCCTGACCACATTCCGGCGCCTCCTTAAGACTCACCTCTTCAAACAGCACCTGTAGAACTCCTCTGTTTGTATCCTGGGACACTATCACCCTTCATTTAAATGTGCTTTATTTTGCTCTTATCTGCCCCCTATTTTACTGCATTTAATCCTGTACTTCAGAATACTGTAATCTGCCAAGTGTTTAACCTGTAGTATTTTGTATTTAATCATATCCTGATGTAACTATCACTATTTAATCATATCCTGATGTAACTATCACTATTATCTGCTGTATTATTGAATTGTGGTTTGTCACACTTGTACTTTGCTTGAACAAAAGTTATTGTATTTCTTGCTCTTATTGTATTACTTGTATTGTAACACTTGAAATGTATTTGCTTACGATTGTAAGTCGCCCTGGATAAGGGCGTCTGCTAAGAAATAAATAATAATAATAATAATAACTTTATAAATGAATAAAAGTTCATACGTTTTTACTGACATACTGTATCTAAGTATCCTTAAATATACTAAATATACACATAAAAAAACTGTAAAGACATTCTTCTTTAACACTGTAAACTGTAAAGATTAATTGCAAATGATATTATTTTTCACCAGTACTGTGCCTTTATTATTTTGTGTGTCTTCCATTTGTATCTATTACAATTTAATACAACCACACTATGTTCGTTTGAGGATGTTGGGTTAAAATTGTTTTTAAAATAATAAGGGATTGTAGATAAGAGGGGGCAGAAAGATGCTGCCTTAATGCTTAGTATTACAGAATTAGTACATATCGATAAGAGGATATGGTGAATGTTTTGTACTTTGTAGAGAGGGGTTTTTGCCACAATTTTATTTATTTAGGCACAAGAGGTTTACTCAGGTTGGTTAAGGCAGCACATATTAGAATTTTGTCAGTGGTGACTAGATCATTATCACTACGCCTACGAATCATTGAAACTGGAAGGACATTGCGGAGAATGTGGTAGTCAATGTCCTCTGTGCCCACTGAGACACTGACACTGACATCACTGATATCATCTAGGTGGCTTTGGCACAGCTGTGTTTCCTGAGTTGCTTCTTCAGTTAATGTTCTTCTGTTGAGAAGCCTGCTGTATCTACCCATTCTCTGTGCAGAATCAGTGAGGTTTGTGTGTTTGAATACAGATGGAATGTAATCTGGATGAGCAGGACCTTTCGAAGGGTTGCCTGAAAGATAATAATTTTTATACAACACTTGTTTTACAAAATTAAAAAACATGAATATATTTATTTATACGGTACACAGCAATACTATAATTAACACTTACATACACATAGCTTTAGTTTCACTAGTAGTAAAACCAAAAAGTATATTACAGATTTTTAAGCTACAGGTTTAATGATTTAGTATAGCAGCGTTCCTCATTATATGTCCTGCGGGCCAAAAGTGGCCCTTGGGGTCCCACGGAATGGCCCGCCAGCTGCCTCTGTATAATCCCGCTGCGTTTTGTACATCTTTATTATATTACAGTACTTTTTTTTTTTTAGTACGTACTTGTGTATTTTTCATTCCCGTTTCACCAGCTCCACTGTCGCTTTAACCCGCCTACTTTTTTTTGTTATTCAGCCAATCGCACAATCTAAATCATAAATCCTACTCTTCTTATTGGTTGTTGCTCGAGAACCGCGTGACCACATGTCAGTTCCCGTCGGCATCAGTACAGTGGTGATCGCTACTGAGGTTTGTAATTTGAAAAGGGATTGAAAGCAGCTGTAAAAAATGGAGCGTTTTTTAATTCGCAAAAAACGAACAAGATATGAAAGTGAAGAGCTTTCTACTGAAGCCACCGATATTGCTCCCAGTCAAAGTACAACAAGCGAGTCCCAACACTCTCTGATTCTGAAGACGTTTCATCCCAGGCAGCAAGTCCTCACATTCAACCAACACAAGTAAGGCAGTAGGCCTAATAAAAATGATTCTCTTAAATACAGAAAATTTAACTATGTCTGGAAAGATGAGTTTTTCTTTATTTAGTTAGAAAATAAACCCTTCTGTCTGATTTGTCAAAAATCCGTATCAGTCATGAAACGGAGCAATCTGGAAAGGCATTTTAAAACAGTGCACAGCGATTATTCAGTCTGCTTTCCGATGGGATCTATAATTAGAAAAGAGAAAGTAAAGAAACTGAAAACATCCCTGAATTACCAGGAGCAGTTGTTAACTCAGGCAACTGGGCAGGAATCGGTAGTTACTGAAGCGTCTTTTCGAATTATATGGATTTTACTCAAACATAAGAAAGCTTTGAGTGACGCGGAAATCATAAAGGAGTGCTTCACTTAATCTGCTAAAATTCTTTATGCTAACTTTCCAAACAAAGAAAAAATACTGAAAGAGATCCGTCTCGTGCAGCTATCGGACAGTACAGCTACAAGGCAATGCGAAGATCTTGATTCTGATGTATCTGAACAGCTGATAACTGACTTGAACAAGGCGCCTTGAAATATTGCACAGCTGCTTGTATGGGTACGTTTTCCAAAACAGTCAGATGGTGTGTTTTGGGAGGAGATGCTTTGTTTACTGGCTCTTAAAGACCACACTCGGGAGCAAGATGTATGTGAGAAGCTGACAGATTTCTTTGATGATCATAATGTACAGTGTGATAAGCTAGTTTCAGTTTGTACAGACGGAGCACCTTCAATGATTGGATGTGAAAATGGTGCAGTGTCGCTGCTCAGACGAGCCAAAGGTGTTGGACAGTTTTTTTCATACCATTGCATAATTCATCAAGAGGCTCTAGTTGCACAGATTGCACAGAAGGGGAACTTTCTCAAGTCATGGATCTTGTGAAAACAGTAAACTACCTGCGTGCACGAGCCTTAAACCACTGCCTCTTCTGTGAGTTTCTCAATCACTACGATACAGAGTATAACGACATCATTCTGCACAGTGAGATTCATTGGTTGTCTCGTGGACGTGTACTTGAGCATTTTTTGTCTTTGCTTCCAGTAGTTTGGGATTTTTTAACCGAGCAAGGCAAAAACGAAGCAAAGTTTTCCGACCCTAACTGGATATTACAACTAGCTTTTTTTCACAGATATGACTGGGCATTTAAACACCCTCCCTGCAAGGAAAATGTAAAATGGCGAGTGACATGCTGCAGTGAGTGCTTTCCTTCCAAAGCAAAGTGGGGCTTTTGATCAGCGACTTGCAAAGCGCAGAGTTCACACACCATTTCCCCAAACTTGTGTGCATCACCACTGAACGACCTGAGCTGAAGGATCACTACAGACCTGACGCATTTGGGACTGTGGCAGGGCAAAGTTGACCTGCCCCTTTAAGGGAAGGGGTCACGTGATTGACGACCATTCCAGCTCCAGTCTGTAGCTCCACTCCAGAGCCAGAATTGTCGCCAAGCACATGACCCCTTCCCTTGAAGGGGCAGGACAACTTTGCCCTGCCACAGGGACGTACATGACTCAACTGAGGGAGTGGTTTGAAGCACGATTTGGTGACTTTTGCAATGGGAAGGTTTTGTTCCATTTTTTGCAAAATCCTTTTGTTGTACCGGTGAGAGCCACCTCTACTGAAATGGCACAAATGGGGGCAGCAACTGTCAATTCAGACTCTGAACTTTTGGAACTGCAAGCTGACTTTGACATGCAAGCGATACATTCGACATGCTCCGTGTCTGAATTCTGGTTTAAAGTACATCAAGAAAAGTACCCCACATTAGTATCCTGTGCTTTTAAGGGACTGTCCATGTTTGGTAGCACATATGTGTGTGAAGCCAGCTTTTCGGCAATGAACTCAATAAAGAACAAGCACCGTAACAGACTGAGGCACGACCGCCTGCAGCATTGCCTGCGCACCGCAACTACCTCCTACGAACCACGTTATCAGAATATTACAAGCAAGTTCACTTGTTTCCGAAGTTCCAACGAGTAAAGGTATGTTAAAAACGTATTCCATTTTTAATGTTTGGGGATAAGGTGGTTATAATATGTCTATGTGACCCGCCAATGAGTATGACGGGTTATGTGGCCCTCCACAGTATTTTAGTGGGGAATGCAGTTGTATAGTAACATCTGTGACAGGTTACATTGACAAAAAGTTAACCTCTACAATATACATATTACAGCATTTGCGTAAAAGCTAAACACAATATCAAAAATTGGAACTTGTAATAAAAAATAATCTTTTTTAATATTTTTTCAGTGTGGATTATACAGTCAATGGGCCAATTTCATGAGTGCTTTTTCTCACGATTATGTGGCCTACAACTGTAATTCAAAAGGATAAAGTACTACTGTATTAACTTATGTATTGAAAACAAAAAAACAGTTAACATTATGTCTGTCAACTTGAATTTTTATATTTACCTCGCCCCTAATCGCAAATTATAAACAATTCACTTTTGATAGCTATTTGCAGGTAAATCACAAAATCATCTATTTAACCATAAAACTAATATTAAAGGGGCTCCCGAGTGGCGCATCCAGTAACATCACTTATGTAGAGTGCAGGATGCGCCCTACAGTCTTGACGTTGCAAGTTCGAGTCCAGGCTATTCCTTTGCCAACCGAGGACGGGAGCTCCCAGGGGGTGGCGCTCAATTGGCCCGAGCGTTGCCCGGGGGGAGGGAGGGTTAGGTCGGCCAGGGTGTTCTCGGCTCACCGCGCACCAGCGACCCCTGTAGTCTGGCCGGGCGCCTGCGGGCTTGCCTGTAAGCTGCCCGAGAGCTGCGTTGTCCTCCGACGCTGTAGCTCTTGGGTGGCTGCATGGTGAGTCTGCAGTGTGAAAAAAAGCGGTCGACCGACGGCACACGCTTCGGAGGACAGTGTGTGTTCGTCTTCGCCCTCCCGAGTCAGCGCAGGGGTGGTAGCGGTGAGCTGAGCATAATAAAATAATTGGCCATCCCAAATTGGGAGAGAAATAATAAAAATAATTGGCAACGACTAAAAAAAATAAAATAAATAATAATATTAAAATATCCAATATATATTCTTATCACGCAATCAAAACGTGTTCACTTGTAAATAATGTCTGTGAAAGTTGATAAACAACCATACCTGAGATGAAGTGCGGCTCCATATTCTTGAATTGGCGGTCTGCACCCATCCTTCCCGTTTAACGGCTGCAATCCACGGCTGTCCTGAGGTATCTTTCGGAAACCTGAAAACCTTTACCTTCGACAATTGGTTTGTACCAGGTCGTACTGATCACCTGACTCCACAGCAACATGATCCTGAGGTAGTTTTAGTTTTCGCGCTCTCCATTTCGTTTCCTTCAATCACTCATTCAACAAATCCTTCAATAACAACAACATTAGATAAATAACATTAAATCGGAAGTTTTCTAGGACACATAACGAACTTCCGGTAGCTAATGAATATTAATATAAAAAGGTGTATTGTTACGCTATCACAACAAAAGGATTACGCTTTTTTTTTTCTTTTTCTGGTGCATATGTATAGCTATTATGTACTATATATGACCTTACAGGACAATAATACAACCAAAAATGGACTGAATGATAATACTCAAAAATAATCTTAATATTTTTTTTTAATAAAGTAGCTGACGCAAATATAGTATTAGGCGGTGGATTGCGCCAATCGTCAGCTTATTTTGACCCCTTCCATTCATTTTAACTATTTTTGCTTTGAAAATAATTGGTTATTTTTTTAGCAATCACTTTTAACATTTTAGCCTCTCGAGGTGCTTAACACCCGCCCCTTCAACTCTTTGATTGGTTACATGTTGTGTCAAGACGTAAAAGAGCTGTCATGTGGTTCCAAGATTTTTTTTCCACCCAGCATGTGTTCTGCCTCCTAACACAAGTTTCAATTGTGTAAACATTACAGACTCAGACGTTGGAAGTATCTTCCTGTACCGTCACATCAACAAAAACATGATGCAGAACGTTATCAGACGCTAATTTCATGAAACCCAAGATAAAATAATTTTTTTTTTTATTATCAATCATTTAACAAAAAAAGCTAGACGCAAATTGTTTTAAATTCACTCTGGATGTATCACATCAATAACCAGCGCTGGTATTCAGCAGACTATAAATTAAGCTGAACAACTGTGGCACATTGAAGGTATTTTATCAGTGTAATATAATGACATTGGATACACAGACCACTTATTATCTGTAATTGCTTCTTGATGAGCGATTCCGAGTGAAATAACGGCAATCCAGCGTTATTCATTTATTTATTTATTTATTTATTTTTGAGGCTGTGCCAGGTACGTCTTATATCAACGACATAAAAAAAAAGATTTAGGGCATGGCTAGGGTTGAAAACAAAACCTTTCTGTTGATGCTTGCATAATAAATCCAGCAAATACAATAGAATAGCAGTGGATATCGCTACTCTGACAGCCTGAACCTGCCATGATCAAACTGCATATTTATTCTTACCTTTTTTTTATCCGTTTGACAAAATAATTTAAATTACACTGTCTGATTTCACTTCCTTATACTAAACTGTATAGTATTATAACATGCGCATAAGAGAGAAACCATCTGGTGCTTCCAGCACAGACTTCTGAGCCTATTAGGAAAGGTTTCTCAGTTACCAGCACAGTTTTAGATGCCATGTCCTTGAGAAAACAAATGATTTAGTTAAATACGTTTAAACTAAATCTTGATCTTTAAAAATAGCACCCTCTTGAACAAATAGTAAAACTTTGAACAGACGTTCCAGACTTCATATCTGGCTGTCATTTTAGGCTTGGGGATTCACTAAACCCCCTCATTACCTGTAGTTAACATTGCATTGCTTAGAAGACTAAATGTTTTCATAAATATTTTTGGAGCTTACTGGGGTGCAAATACAAGCGTCATTTTGGAGTTATCCCTTGAATACTTAAATCATTTCCTGACATCATCTGTGTGAGACAATGTTAAATAATCTTTTGGAAATGATTAGGTTACTGACCATATCATTCCTTAATGTCTTTGTGAAAGTGTGGCAAAGTGGTGATTGATTACAGGTGCAGAGTGGATACAAGAATACACACACAATGATTTTTCAGGTGCAAGGGTGTTTATTGATTTATTAGACAATGTCCAGAGCCTTAGGGCGAACACCTGTAAATAATGAATGATGGAAGTGATACAACGGTGTGTATAACTTCGTTTGTAATCATCGAGTTTGACCCGAAACCAATAACAAAGTCCAGGTTCTTTCCTCACCCACACGTAACACAGAACACAAAACACAGTGTTTATTTAGTGCATGAAACTAGTGCTCGTGGTGAAAAGACCACAAGTGCTGGTGTCCGGGTTTGTTGCTGGCCGAGGCTGCAGCTCCGGATAGTGTTTAGTAGTCTTAAAAAACAAAACAAAAACAGTTTTTACTCGACAGTACAAAACAAACACTCACGTTATTTCCCAAAGCGGTCTCCTTCAAGGTTGTTCTAACCATTTACAAAGGAACAGATCACTTACACTATGTCCCCTATTTATATCCTCACTCGTGACCCCTAGGTTAATGAGCGTATCCGCTCCTCCAATCCTCAGATGCCATGCCCTTTACCGTCTGGGTCATTGAGTTTGGGTACCGTAGCTCCGCCCTTTCCTAAATGACCGACTTCCACCTACCCTAAGGAATAAATTGTCGTGCCATTTAGTTAAGGGTACTCTGTTCCTTTTACACAGTGCCCTCACAGGTCAAGAGGGAGATTTAACACCAAGAATCATTCGATTCGACAGAAAGCATAAAGGAAAATAAGATCTGACCAATGTACTGGCTTAACGAAATGACACAGAACAACAAAACATAGAAAGGGAGCAGGTAGAAATCATGCATCTGTATACATATGAATACAAAATGTGACATTTATCTTGGTAAACTAAATAAATGATGGCATCAATATTTTATGAGGGCTGGCTGAGTGACTCTGCAGAGAAAAAAAATAATGAATTGGCAACTTTGCAAACATTAACAGCCCCCTCCAGCTTTTAAAGGTCATGCTTAAATAGACAGATCATCTCCTTTTCATCACATATTGGCCACTATAAAATAATAAAAAATGTACATGACAATGCCAGACAATAACAGAGATTCAAGAATATTGTGCCACACGTTATCTTTAAACAGCAACTGCCAATGGCTTGGAAACAGCTGCTCTGTGGAGACCTGAAATGCTGCAGTGGTGGGTTAAATTGGTACTCAGTAGTTGAAACTGAACAATTATTCCAGAACCAGACCCCAGACTTTATAACCTCTATGCAGCGAGCACATTACTTTGGCATTTGTGATCATCTTTTAACATTTTAAATCGCTTGGTTTTCACCTCTAGAGTTTAAATTACTGAACTAGCTGTTCATTATTATTATTATTATTATTATTATTTATTTCTTAGCAGACACCCTTATCCAGGGCGACTTACAATTGTTACAAGATATCACATTATTTTTACATACAATTACATTATTTTTTTACACATTATTTTTAAATACAATTACTAATTTATACAGTTGGGTTTTTACTGGAGCAATCTAGGTAAAGTACCTCAAGGATACCGTAGTGTCCCCCACCTGGGATTGAACCCACGACCCTCCGGTCAAGGGTCCACAGCCCTAACTATGACTCCACACTCCATAACTAAACCAGTAACTGAATTTCAGCTTCACCACATAGTGGAAATAGTTTGAGGGACATAAGCTTCCTTCCTATTTGAAACTGTTTGACATAAAGGTAACTTGTTTTTGGGAAACAACCCTATTCCAAGTGCTTTTCTGTTGAGTATAAGGTAGCACGTAATTGGATTGCGATGAGATTAATGAATGAATCATGGCAGCTGTACATTAGGGAATGGAAGGAAGACTCATTAGTTACTTCAGATGTTCCTGGTACACACATTTTGGAATATTATTAAATGGAGGTGCACAGAATGATGACAGACGGAAAAGAAGATTAAAAGTTTGCCATTAACACTTTGCTATTGGTAGTTTGCTATTACCAGTAATTGGAATTAAATAATGAACTTCTTATAATGAGGTTTAAACAAAACATTATTTTCATTTTTTAAATTGCATATAACCTTTCAACTGCAACAAACAGTAAATAGAATGTTTGATAGTACAATGCTCTATTAAAATATTTGTTAAATCGTTTTAGAAACTTACAACATCGAATTGTTGCTAAAATCTATGAGAAATGCACTCTGGTGCAGTGATAACATATAGATTTGATCCAGAAATCAGAAATATGTTGCTGCTGGAGTTTGACTGCATGTAATGTTAATTTTTAAAACTGCACTTTCAAATCTTGATTGCTTATATAAACTGTATCTCCTGTTTTTCAGATTATATTATTCTATTAACATACTAAGGTATGTTTTATTACTGTTTTAAGAAGATTGTTGTAAAATAATCATCAGATGAGTCATTGTAGTTACTTTATCTACATTTTATATCTGCTTCCTATGACCTACAACCTACGAGATCTCATACGATTTCAACTTTACAACGAAATCCTAGTGGGACCCCACTGGCCAGATAGTGCTGCAAACCTAACACTGGGGTAAATGCTTTGTGAGATAATTGTCAAACCGTATTTGCATGAAATACAGCCCAGGGGCTTATTTTCTCAATCTTCTCTTTACCTGGCCCGTTATTTGGATAAGGGTGTCTATTAGAGATTAGAAAACGATTCAGTATCATCAGCCAATCAGCTTCCAGCTATAGCAGGCAGCAATACACAGTAGATGCTCGCTGGAACGTCACAACATCACCTGTGAATCAAATTTAAAATCCAGCTTTTTCATTTTGACTTGCTGTATTTTTAAGTTTAGTTCACATCTATTTGGCAGCAAATACTAAACAAAAACACAATTGGTCCATATTTATTTTATTATCCACCAAAACCAGCCAATCAATACTGTAATGGGGTGCGTAGGGTTCTCAGCAGCAGAAGAAATGAAGACACTACAACAAGATCTTTTTTTTAATGGCAATGAAAATTGCCGTTGGTTATTTGCTGGACGCTCTTTTAGCTTGACACTTTTAAACTCCACTCACACTCTCCTTCATGCTCTGCTCACAGTAGCTTTTTATAGCACTCACTTACTCTTGATTGGACCATTTTTACAGTTACAAATATGAAAAACCAGACAACCAATCAGAACACAATGCAGTCTCACCGAGCAGGTAAATTCAGAGACGAGAGCGAGAACTAGCAGGCAAAGTTGCCACATGCTCTAAAAAGAGAGAGAGAGTTAGCAGCACAGCTACACATAGCATGCTGCTTGAGAGAGAGAGAGAGAGAGAGAGAGAGAGAGAGAGAGAGAGAGAGAGAGAGAGAGAGAGAGAGAGAGAGAGAGAGAGAGAGAGAGAGAGAGAGAGAGAGAGAGAGAGAGAGAGAGAGAGAGAGAGAGAGAAACATTAGCTTTACCCGCTATAACACAGCACACCCCATTCATGCAGGCCAATCAACACACATTAATAAAGGTAACATGGTCCAACATAAAGTCCAGAGCCCAATAATCTTCAGGCTCAACTGCCCTGCCGTTACAATACTTTGCACCAATGAAAGCAACCAATCTTGTACCCTTCATTGGGCATACGCCAGTACATTTCAGAGCACATGTGAGGGTACATGCAGAGGTCATGTTTTTTGGCTCAGAAGAGATGCCTGAGAACAGTGATTTGGACATAGCAGAGTGGCATTATGCAGATGTTTGGGCACATATGGATTATTATAAAATGACCAAATACATTTGGAACAGCAACGTGGGATAGTTTATGTTTTATCTTTCATGTAGTGCTGATGTACCCTTTAAGTAGGTGCTAATTGGCCACTGTGAAATCAATACAGCACATCTATGGCCAAAAGTTTTGCATCACCCTATAGAATTAACTAATTTTCCTTCATAAAGTCGAATGAAACTTGCTGAATAATGTTATGTTAACATAATGAATTACACACCGCTTTGTACTTTTCCAAAAACTGACAAAAATTGAAAAATGTGACATTTTGAAATCTAACATAAAATACTGTACTACTATTATGGCTTCCTGTAGACTTGCTAATCATCATCTTTGATTACATGATGTAAAATATGTTATACTTTTGGCCATATCTATGTGTGCGTGTGTGTGTATGTATATATATATATATATATATATATATATATATATATATATATATATATATATATATATATATATATATATATATGTACAGACGTGCTCACATTTGTTGGTACCCCTCCACAAAAAACGAAGAATGCACAATTTTCTCTGAAATAACTTGGAACTGACAAAAGTAATTGGCATCCACCATTGTTTATTCCATATTTAACAGAAATCAGACTTTGCTTTTGATTTTTTATTCAACATAATATTGTAAATAATAAAACAAATGAAAATGGCATGGACAAAAATGATGGGACCCTTAACCTAATATTTTGTTGCACAACCTTTAGAGGCAATCACTGCAATCAAACGTTTTCTGTAGCTCTCAATGAGACTTCTGCACCTGTTAACAGGTAGTTTGGCCCACTCTTCCTGAGCAAACTGCTCCAGCTGTCTCAGGTTTGATGGGTGCCTTCTCCAGACTGCAAGTTTCAGCTCTTTCCATAGATGTTCGATAGGATTCAGATCAGGACTCATAGAAGGCCACTTCAGAATAGTCCAATGTTTTGTTCTTATCCATTCTTGGGTGCTTTTAGCTGTGTGTTTTGGGTCATTATCCTGTTGGAGGACCCATGACCTGCGACTGAGACAGAGCTTTCTGACACTGGGCAGTACGTTTCGCTCCAGAATGCCTTGATAGTATTGAGATTTCATTGTGCCCTGCACAGATTCAAGGCACCCTGTGCCAGGCGCAGCAAAGCAGCCCCAAAACATAACCGAGCCTCCTCCATGTTTCACTGTAGGTATGGTGTTCTTTTCTTTGAAAGCTTCATTTTTTCGTCTGTGAACATAGAGCTGATATGACTTGCCAAAAAGCTCTAGTTTTGACTCATCTGTCCAAAGGACATTCTCCCAGAAGGATTGTGGCTTGTCAATATGCATTTTAGCAAATTCCAGTCTGGCTTTTTTATGTTATTCTTTCAAAAGTGGAGTCCTCCTGGGTCTTCTTCCATGGAGCCCACTTTCGCTCAAAAAGCGACGGATGGTGCGATCAGAAACTGACGTACCTTCACCTTGGAGTTCAGCTTGTATCTCTTTGGCAGTTATCCTTGGTTCTTTTTCTACCATTCGCACTATCCTTCTGTTCAATCTGGGGTCAATTTTCCTCTTGTGGCCGCGCCCAGGGAGGTTGGCTACAGTTCCATGGACCTTAAACTTCTTAATAATATTTGCAACTGTTGTCACAAGAACATCAAGCTGCTTGGAGATGGTCTTGTAGCCTTTACCTTTACCATGCTTGTTTATTATTTTCTTTCTGATCTCCTCAGACAACTCTCTCCTTTGCTTTCTCTGGTCCATGTTCAGTGTGGTGCACACAATGATACCAAACAGCACAGTGACTACTTTTCTCCATTTAAATAGGCTGAATGACTGATTACAAGATTGGAGACATGTGTGATACTAATTAAAGAAACTAATTAGTTTGAAATATCACTATAATCCAATTATTTATTATCTTTTCTAAGGGGTACCAACAAATGTGTCCAGGCCATTTTAGAATATCTTTGTAGAATAAGCAATAATTCATCTCTTTTCACAGCTTCTTTGCTTTATTCTATGACATACCAAAGGCATGCAAGTATACATGATAAAATAGCTTTTAATTTCATCACTTTTCAGGAGGAATGAAGCATTATTTCAATGAGCTGTAAGGGTACCAACAAATTTGAGCACGTCTGTATATATATATATTAGAGGTCGGCACGGGTACCCGAAAACCCAGGTACCCATCGGGTTTTAAATTACCTGACACTAGTAGTAGTATCGAAAGAAAGAAAGAAAATGTCTAAAATATGACAATGCAGTTGTTGTAAGTGCGGGTCTCTGGATGGCGTAATAAAGTCAACGTTAAAACAAACTTTGCATTAAGCCTTTTCTTAACAGACAGGATATCAATGTTTTACAGAAAACAATAACACACAACAATAATAATAACTGTGGTGACTATTCTTCTCAGGAAATAAAACAACATAACATCCTCTGGGCATATGTCAGTGATAACTCTGTTATCCATTAACCGTATAGCTTCCAATACGAAATGCATATATATATATATATATATATATATATATATATATATATATATATATATATATATATATATAGTTTCTTACCAATAAGAGCAAATAAGTATCCTTTATTTAAAAATAAATAAGCAAATAAATAAAATAATGTGGAGCACATTAAGTAAGTGTGCTTCTTCCTTTGAATGAAATATTTTGTTGGCAGAGTTTGCGAATTCTGTTTTCTCCTGCTTAGTAAAGAAATTCCACCCAATGCTTTGCTTGGATGCCATTGTTATGTGTTCACAAGACAGAATTTAGTGATCAGGAACAGCATTTTATTGTTCCAACCAAACAGATGCACATGCCCGACTAACTCTTTTGCGACTGCCGTCAAAACCCAGCTGCCTCAATTTACGGTAGCTATTGCGACAGTCCATAAGCCCATCACAACATAGGAGGGGCAACAACAACAGCGGAATATGGGAAATATATGTCGCAAAGAATCCTGCAGCATGATGTGCACTTATCATTAATAACTGTGTTTAAATGGAGATTATTATTATTATTATTATTATTATTATTATTATTATTATTATTATTTCAATGTTTCCTCTACTGAAAAAGGTTACACAAGTCTACAGACCCGAAGGGACTAAATGCATGTGTACTATATAGTATTTAAATATGTATCATGCACTTAAAACATTAATATATGTGTGTTTTTTTTAAGCTTTACCCAGAAAAGATCTGGGTATTTTTCACGGCGGGTTCCCGGTTCTGGATTTTCTACCCATGCAAAAAGTATTTGCCCCCTGTCTGATTTCCAGCCCTGCTCAATATAAATCTGACTAACTTTGGTCCTTACCATCAGAGTGAAGTTGTCAGCAGACAGGTTCTAGAGGCACATCATGCCACGAACAAAAGAAATTCCTGAAGACCTCCGGAAAAAAGTTGTTGATGCCTATCAGTCTGGAAAGGGTTACAAAGCCATTTCTAAGGCTCTGGGGCTCCACCAAACCACAGTCAAAGCCATATTGTCCAAACAGAGAAAGTTTGGGACAGTAGTGAATCTTCCCAGGAGTGGCCGTCCTGCCAAAATCTCGCCAAGAGCAATGCGTAAAATCGTCCCGGAAGTCACAAAGAACCCTAGAACAACATCCAGGGATCTGCAGGCCTCTCTAGCCTTGGCTAAGGTCAGTGTTCATGACTCCACCATCAGAAAGACACTGGGCAAAAATGGGATTCATGGCAGAGTAGCAAGGCGGAAATCATTGCTCACTAAGAAGAACATGAATGCTCGTCTCAAGTTTGCCAAAAAGCACCTGGATGATCCTCAAGAGTTCTGGAACAATATTCTATGGACAGATGAGTCAAAAGTGGAACTTTTTGGTCGACAAGGGCCCTGTTATGTCTGGCGAAAACCAAACACTGCATTCCACAGTAAGAACCTCATACCAACGGTCAAGCATGGTGGTAGTAGTGTCATGGTTTGGGAATGATTTGCTGGATCAGGACCTGTACTCCTTGCCATCATTGAAGGAACCATGAATTCTGCTCTGTATCAGAGAATTCTACAGGAGAATGTCAGGCCATCCGTCCGTGAGCTGAAGCTGAAGTGCAGTTGGGTCATGCAGCAAGACAATGATCCGAAACACACAAGTCTACATCAGAATGGTTGAAGAACAAGAAATTTAAAGTTTTGGAATGGCCTAGTCCAAGTCCAGACCTAAACCCCATTGAGATGTTGTGGCAGGACCTGAAATGAGCAGTTCATGCTCGAAAACTCACAAATGTCACTGAGTTGAAGCAGTTCTGCATGGAGGAGTGGGCCACAATTCCTCCACGGTGCTGTGAGAGACTAATTAATAATTACAGGAAGCATTTGGTTGCAGTTATTGCTGCTAAAGGTGGCGTAACCAGTTATTGAGTCTAAGGGGACAATTACTTTTTTACACGGGGGCATTGGGTGTTGCATAACTTTCTTTAATAAATAAATGAAATATGTATCAAATTTTTGTGTTATTTGTTCACTCAGGGTCCCTTTTATCTAATATTAGGTTTTGGTTGAAGATCTGATAACATTCAGTGTCAAAAATATGCAAAAATGCAGAAAATCAGACAGGGGGCAAATACTTTTTCACGGCACTGTATATATATATATTTTTTTTTTTTCGGTCACAGCCATATTCCACTGATGTCTAACCAGAAAACAAATGGTCTTTTCATATTTTAGCAGATATTATTTTATTATTTTTGTAATGTCAAGCGTTATTAAAACAGATTCAATATTATAGTATATTTATAAATGATCTTGTATTAATCATTCTGTTATTATGCTTCTCCTTTCTGTCAAGTGAAATACTGTATAGTACATTTCATCACATTTCAAATGTATTCTATATTCAAAATACCATATTGTTGTTGTCTCTCCAACTTCTCTTTCTCTCCTTTCTTGTCTTGTTGGATTCCTCTGCCCTTTTTTAATGCCTAGCCTCATCTTCCCTGTCTGCTCCTGTCTTATCAGTTCTGCCTCCTCAAACAAACAGCCACTCCAGCAACTGATCCAAATCTGAACAAACTGCAAGACTTCACCCATTCCTGTGACTGTCAGCCAAGCTCTGGGAATTCCACATCATTATGACAACTATAAAAACAAAATCGCCAAACCGTTCTTCATGGCTTTTGCTAACAGGCCACTTCAAATAATAACCATGAGTTTTTACATATATTTACTATTGCTTTTTAATTATTATTTAAAAATAGGTCTTGAGTTTCAGACACTGGCGTTGCCTATATGGAGTTATCTGTCCATCTGAATGTATGATTCATTACACAGTACACCGGTGTACCCCCAAAAAATGCAATTTTTCATAATTGTTTTTGTAATGAGCTTAATTGTTTTAGTGGTAACTGCAGTGTGTGAATGTTTTAAATCGGTATTTAACCACAGACAAGGAAAGAGTGACCGATTCATTTTTCATCAATCACTTTACTATGCAAGGAGTACAGTAACATGGTAATAGTTTTTCTACCTACAATTATGCTATGTTTCCCTTTTGATTGAAAAAAGACTACAATTTTGATACAAACCTAATCCAAAATCCATTGAACTACACAGTTAAAAATAAATTTAGATCAAAACAGACTTTCAAAAAAAAAAATGGTGAGTTAGAGTCAGTAGGAGGTGGCCAGCATTAGTAAGGTGACCATACGTCCTGTTTTGGACGGGACAGTCCCACTTTTGGACCACTGGTACCGGTGTCCCCAGAACCTTTCTTGGGACGCTCATTTCATCCTGTTTTTCCCCCCCGAACAGAATATTGTATTTTCATACAGGCTTCTGTGTAGCAACCATATAAACTTATTATAATACAACACTTGATGTGACTAAAGGGAAGGCTGAACAACCAGTAGCATTAACCCTTTGTGGTCCTGTCGGACCAGGTCCGACATTACAATTTTCCCTTTCCGGTCCATCAAAAAGACATAAAGCACAGGTCTCTAGGCCTCCGGAAAAAAGCCGAGAAAATCTTTCAATATCCGAGTGAGACCAATAGGAGCTGAGAGAAGCAAAAATAAAAAGGGGCGGATCTGAGCAATACACATAGACCCGGCACCACAGAGATAACACGGACATAAACAAACAAGATAGCTGCTTACGCATCCAAAGAATATCACAGACATTTGCAGAGCTTTTTGAGGTGTTATAGTAATAAAATAATAACCAGGAGATGATTCATCAGTATGCATGACTATGAAGAGGTATAGTGCCTTGCATAAGTATTCACCCCCCTTGGACTTTTCCACATTTTGTAATATTACAACCTGGAATTAAAATGGATTTAATTGGGATTTTTACCATTTGATTTACACAACATACTTGACACTTTGAAGGTGCAAAATATTTTTTATTGTGACTGTGTTTTTTGCATGTTGTAGCCGTTTACTTCCACCGGGGCTGTGTTCTACCTGCCCCGCTGTTGAGTATACCTCGCCGACTGCCTCGGCCTGTCCACCTCCGTGGGTCGGGCCTTTAAAAAAATCGTCCGCATGTGGAGTAACTCCAGTTGGTGGCTGATGAAGCTGCGGCCATCAGACCCAATAGTTTTTAACACAACACCAATTATACTGTGAAACCTTATTGAACAGGGCCAGACAGTTGCGAATGACAGCTACTCTGTTGTCTGACAGGTAGGCTCGCATCATAAGGGAATCCAGCCAGAGACCCATACTTTGCACTGGTATTAATTGGCTCTGGTCGTTGAGGGAGAAACCCTGCCTCAACAGATGCTTCATCACAATCGCTGCGTGGGCCACTGCTGCTTCCTGCGACTGGGACAGATCAACCAGTCGTCCAGGTAGTTCATCACCCTGATCACTTGCAGCGGCAAGGGAGCTAGAATGGCATCCATGCACTTTGGAAACATGCAGGGGGCTAACCAGTCATCCGGCCAGACAGACTGGAGAATGTGACGGTGTGCATAACCGGTGTGTACGGTGGCGAGCACCCAAGTGGGGGCTGTCTGGGGCGGCAGTAGAACTGCCTCCGAGCACTGCAGAAATTCCTCTACCGCTGGTCCAAAGGAATGGTCAGGGGAGGTAGGGGCTGCTTCTGAAGGAATCGCATCATGGTCCTCCTCAGCAATGCTGACATCCGGTTCTGTAACATCCGGTGCAGTTGGGGTCAGCTCCGGGGCCGGCTGGGGCCAGAGCAAGGGCTTGAGCCTGCTGCCTTGCCAAATACTAAGAGCGGGTGCGAGAGCAAGGCATCTGAGTCTAAGTGGAAGGTTTTTTAATAGTCCGTGAAGAGCTCAGGGACAGATTGACGAGGGGGAGGGAGGGGCTCCCAACTCTGCGCACGGCTCAGCCGTGCTAGCAGGGGATGTTGTGCAGGACGTGCAAGCATGGAATTTAACCATGTTTGATGTCTGTATGGTCCCAAGGGCATTGTTTAAACACTGGAGGCTGTAGACCTGTGTATTGAAGCACTCAGGCACTAAGGGTGCAGAAGCACTGAGGACACTGAGTGAGGTAGGATACAGTACTGGTGCACTGAAAAATTGGGGTGCAGAGTGCAGGTGTGTGGCAATGTGCCCCGCCCCTGTGTGTATTTTTATGTTTTATGTTGTATGTTGCGTGCGTTAATGTTGGTGTATTGTAGTTGGTACAGGGGATATAATGTGGATAATAAGCACGAGTGTTTAAAATGTATAAATGTATTTAGGTACAGGGTTTGCACCTCACTTCACGTGCATTTAAAGTATTTAATATGTGAGCACAAGGTTGCACAGAATTAGTTCACGTGCTGGGATTCAAGTGAATAATTAATTAGTAATTGAACCCCAGCACAAAAGTATATATAGATACATAAAGCACTCACTCTGGGTTGTGTGTTCGGTAAGTGGAAAACAGATGGATTTAAAAATATAAAATTGCTATTACGCGCTGGAAGCACCAGCACGGTACTTGTTTGTCTGTTTGTCCACTTTGTTTGTCTATTTGCTTTGGCCAACGCGTCGTTTTGTTTGTTCAGTCTGTGTTTTAATGTTTTTTACAACCTTTTTATTTGAAATAAACTGGCGCAAGCAAGCGCCTTCATCATTTCACCGTTCTGTGTGTGTTTCCTTTCCTGGGTCTGATGTCATCACTCAGCCAGCCTTGTCACAAGGTGTTATTGACATTTGGGGGGCGCTGAAACACCGAGGCATTAAGCGTCTAAGCACCGAGGCTCTGAGGCACCGAGAGGCGCCTAGTCTTAACCGCATGTAGTCAACACAACCTGGGGTCACACAACGAGGCAGCACGTAGCGTATACTGGAGTGGAGCAGATGCTCAAGGAGCTGTGGCGTGTTAGACAGGAAGAAAAGTGTACTTTTTTTTTAACTGCAAGGCAGTAAAAGTAAAAAAAACACATACACGCACACAACCTCAAGCTGTCAGAGTAAATAGAACAGTCACCACGGCAACGTGGGTTAACTGAATTTTTAAACGCACTTAAAAGATTAAACACAGCGCCTATAGCTGAGTTCACAGAAGCTGAGTTTCTGATTCCAGGGAAGTGGCAAGCCAGCTTCCAGCAATAAAATTGCAGGGGAGCTCCAGAAAACTCAGGAGAGAGCTGTTTCACACAGGCTCGATCCCAGCAACTGGACAAGGGTGTCTAGCCTGGACTGTGTGCAGTCACACAATCGGGGCAGCGCGTAGCCTACAGCGGAGTGGAGCACCGTCTACAGGCAGAGGGCATCGAGGCACCGTGTGCACCGAGTGTACTGTGCACCGAGGTACTAGACACAGTGCATACCGAGCACCATGCAAACCGAGTGCACGGAGCACTGAGTACCATGCACACCGAGGCAACAAGGTACCAAGGGCTGAGCGTGCACCGAGGTACCGAAGCACCAGGGGACAGCTAATGCAATGGTGCCTACCCTAACAGCATGTAGTCACACATCTGGTCAGCGCACAGTATACACCAGGGGGGACACACAGGCTACGGCGGGCGGGAGTCAGTCTAAGAAGAGAAAGGGGAGAACACTTTTTTTTTTTAATGCCTGACACACGGAGTTGGACTGGCCGAGGCAGCCGGTGAGGTATACTCAGCAGCGGGGCAGGTAGAACACAGCCTCGAGCCCTTCCCAGCTCCTGCCTTCTGACCAGCTGCTCGAATCTCCAGGCCCAGCTACCAGGTCCAGGCATCCGCTCTCTGCAGCAGCAGTGGTTTCTCTGATTTCGAGGCCGCTCTCTCCTCCACAGTCACCAGCCTCTGACTCAGACAGCATCCACCGGGGGATGCTTCAAGATATGAATGCCCTCCTGCAGACGGTTTCTCCAGCCCAGCCCCTCCAGTCCTGCATACTTCAGCCGCCATCTCAGTGATCACACTGGCTTCTGCGTCTCCTACCTAACCCCAGCACACCATCGACTCCAGGCGCATCACCGTTTCTCCTGCCCTGCGTAAACAAATCATTGAAGGTAAGGATGTCAATCTGGTACTCATGCTCATTGCTACATCTGAGCTCATCGACCAG